>NC_136063.1:605532962-606824793 GCF_964261635.1 Lissotriton helveticus
AGTGAGGCCTATCTTGCAACATGGTGCATCTTTTGCATCACTGCTGCATCACATAAGTGACGCAACAGCGGCACAAAAGAGGCGCACGGCCATCATAAATCTGCCCCTAACATTTTAAATGATTGATTCAGGATGCCGATAAGGTGTGGCCTATCCAGGGGTTTGTTCGAGGTGAGGCCTACTCAGGGTTACAGATGAAATTTAGGCTTGTTGAAGAGTACAGAGGAGATAATACATGTGCAGGCCTACCAATGAAGTGAGTCATGTCCACTGCACTCTTGAACAAAGGCCAGACCTCTTCTGTGTCCCTGGACAGGCCTAAACCTCATCTGCACAATGTGATTCATAATGTTAGGAAACACAGGTGATGTAATTGAAAAATGTGGAATTCTTTTCCTCATTTCACAATCACATCACCTGTGTTTCCTTTGCTTAGGTATCTCATTGTGCAGATGGAGTCTAGCATATCAAAGACTACGCAGAAGGTGAGCACTGTATGGAACAATTTTGACATTTACAGAAGATTCAGCTTCTCCATGCCACCTACACAGTCCTAAATGTTTACAGTTTAAACTGACGGTATCTTGTTGGAGATGAAGTGAGGCCTATCCTGCAACATGGTGCATCTTTTGCATCACTGCTGCATCACAAAAGTGACGCAACAGCGGCACAAAAGAGGCGCACGGCCATCATAAATCTTCCCCTAACATTTTAAATGATTGATTCAGGATGACAATAAGGTGTGAACTATCCAGAGATTTGTTTGAGGTGAGGCCTACTCAGGGTTGCAGATGAAATTTAGGCTTGTTGAAGAGTACAGAGGAGATAATACATGTGCTGGCCTACCATGAAGTGAGTCATGTCCACTGCACTCTTGAACAAAGGCCAGACCTCTTCTGTGTCCCTGGACAAGCCTAAACCTCATCTGCACAATGTGATTCGTAATGTTAGGAAACACAGGTAATGTAATTGAAAAACGTGCAATTTTTTTTGCTCATTCCACAATCACATCATCTGTATTCCCTCAGCTTAGGTATCTCATTGTGCAGATGTAGTCTAGCATATCCAAGAGTACGGAGAAGGTGAGGACTGTATGCACCAGAGCAATGTACATTACACACCTCCCTTGACACTTACAGAAGCCTCAGTTTCTCCATGCCTCATGCACAGTTCTCAATGTATATCATAAATACAAAAAGTACAGAATTAATTATACATGTTAAATGGTTTATTTTTGCTGTTCTCAGAATGTATCAAATTTCACTAAAAACAGTGAGTTGAAGGTATTCATCATATAACAGCGGGGAAAAAAAAACACAATCAAAATAATTGTGTTTAAAAAACCCATATAACATAACCAATCAGAAATCAGAACTCCTTAAAAGTAACTTACTTTCCATGACGTCAAAGGATGTCCTATGAACAGCTTATACTCTGTTGTGCTGCTATTATTTTCAGCCCGCCACTTTCTGAAAGAAAAGCTCCATCGTTTTGACAAATATGTTACATACAATAAATGAGTTCTCGCTCTCTACCGCACATTTCCTCAAGGCCAAATCGTGTAAGAGCCATTTATAACTCTTGGAATTCTTCTAAGCAAATCCCGGCATTTTCTTTTTCCGCAACTTTTAGAAAGAAAACGTTCAAGATCACTTTCACAATCCTGTACTAGTAATATCTCATCCTTCTTGCTCACTCATGTTCCACATTTCCACATTTAACTTTTTACTCTGTACTACACTTATCCTCAAGGCCAAATAGTGTAGGAGACATTAGAACCTCTTGAATTTCCTCAGAGCAGATCCCGAGATTCTTTCCCTAAAATTTTGGTTTTAAAAACACCAGGTAAGAAGTTTTAAGGTCAAAAGGCAATTTTTAAAAAAAGTTAAAACAGAATCATTGCAGAATGACCAGCCGTTTCTAGACTTTAATTAAGCTGTGTAATGTCCTGATGTTGTTGAAGGACTGTCATGATATATAATTGCTGCAGTTACAAATGTCCTTCCTGATACTGACAACTGCGAAGCCACAACATTTTTAATTAAAGTTGTCAATTTTGTTCCATCAGGCCTACATCGTTGGAACATTAAAATGACATACTGGCCATATGTTCGTATAAATAATGTGGACAGCATTGCTGACTTACATTGGCTACACTCCATGTTGTGATCGGCTGATTTTACTAGCTTATTAAAGGACACTGATTTACTGTCTGGCAAAGTTAAATATATAAATCTTTCTGAGTCTACACTAGTAGTACTTGATACCCTACAGTTCTCGCAGTCATGCTGCCATTGATAAGAAAGGCCAAACAGGTGATCTACATCTACACCTTCATCTTGCAATACATCAAGCATATACATTAAAAACTTCTGACAATCTTGCTGAATATTTTGAGAGAATTGCTTTTGACCTGAACATTTGTCTAACAGATTTCGAATTTCAGACACACTTTCTATTTTTGTTCTATCAGTGCTACATTTCTCTAACACAGAATTCAGCAAGCAGCAAAAACTTTGATCCGAATTGATCACGATCTGTTCTTTTAAAGTTTCTAGAGAAAAGACAACATTAACCACTACATTAGCATAGCAGTTGACACCAGAACTATTTTGAAATTGAAAACCAACAACATCTTCAACAGAATCCTTTCTCTTTCTGCTTATAATTTCAGGTTCATCGACTTTTCGTCTTTTTGCTACAACCTCCCTACTATTGGTCACATTTCTTCGTTTCCGGCCTACCACACGTTTATCAAACAAAGAATATTGAGGCAAATGTGGCGCATACTCTCTTCTTAACCTATTGTATTCCTTAACACAATCTAGATCCGCACAAATGTTTGTGACATCACACTCAATCAAGTACAATCCCAATAAAGTTCTGACTCGTGACAATGCCACATATGCCATACCCTCCTTGAACACAGAACTGCCAATATTCACCAATGCACTGTCTACACTTAAACCTTGCGATTTATGGATTGTCACCGCATATGCCAAGCAAACAGGAAACTGCTTACGGCGAACATATAAGTCTTTTACAAGCAAAAACCTAGCAGAGCAACGACCAATTAGCTGTACTTCCTCAATGCCATCAAATTTAATTTTTAAAAATTCAATTGCATCTCTATTTCTGTATTTCACAAAATCAACAACATTACCCATTGATCCATTTACCAGACCTCTTTCAACATGTAAATTCCTTCTTAAAATTATACGGCAATGTAAGCACACATTCAGAGTCTTTTCAAAACCTGCAGTTTTAGATATAGTCTTCTCCAATGAATCCAATTTTGATTTCAAATTCTCAGACAAAATAATTGTTGATCCCATATGCTCTACTCTGTCAATAGCTTCCAGTTTCACAATCTCTTGGTTTTCTAAATGCAACATTTTGTTGTTGAAGATGGCACATTCTGCAAGAGTTGGCATCAAACATATTCCAGATTTCTTCTCAGGAATTTTCCGAAAAATATTCTCAGGCACAACGTCTTCTTCTGGATACAAATTTGATAGTAATCGTGCATGTAAAGCTTCTTTCCCATGCTCGGTCACTTTTCCGATTCTAACATCTTGTAGAATATTCTTGTAATCTTCATCCTTCGCCTGACGCATATTTTCACGCAGTTCAGCATAATTGAAGTTTAACCATATATTGACGTTGCCAATGCTCCCTAGGCACTTCCTGGTATCTTCATGCGTGAGCATTTTGAACACAGGTTGTCCTTTCACTGGTGTCAGCTGCAGAAGATCACCGAAAACAATGATGTGTTTGCCACCAAATAACACATCATACTCTGTTTTGAGAACTTCTTGCATTCTCAAATGCACAAAGGCAAGCATGACATTGGAAACCATGCTTACTTCGTCAATGATAAGAAGTTTCATTTTCCTCAAGACTCTTGAAACTTCACAACAAGCATCTCCAGATAAATTGTGGTATTGTAATTTGTTATCATGCTCCACTGGCAGCATCAGTAGACGATGCAAAGTAATACCTTTAATGTTATGTGCTGCCAGTCCTGTTGGAGCGGTGACAACACAAGACAGCAATGACTCAGTCCTTTTCTGCAAATAACATGAAATTGCTTTAATGAGGAAACTTTTTCCAGTTCCCGCATCTCCACTCATGTACAGTCGGACAGGCTTCAACGACGTACATGAGCACTCTTTCTTCTCATGACTTAATCCATGATCTATTTGGTTGGTAACTTCATCATATATTTTCCTCTGCTCAACGTTAAGTTGTCTTTCCAAGTCTTCTAAGTTAACCGCATCCTCCTGAGCATGTGCCATGGCTCTTTCCACTTCAATCATGGCAGTGGCAGCTTCATTTTCGATAACTGGTCCTCCTAGTGGATCCTGACTCAATGAAACAGAACTCTGACTGTCCTGAGAACTGTCTCTAGCAATCTCGGCTGCAATCGTTGCTTCCTGCTCGATTTCCGCATTCAACATTTCTAGATATTTGGGAAAAACAGGACATTCTATGGTCTCCTTGGCGGCATTGAAAGAGTCTTCGTAACAGAGGAAATCTCCAAGCAGTTCCTCTTCTGCACGCCAAGGCTTGAAAAGTTGCAAAAGTGATAAATAGAAAAACTCTTTTCTTTCAGGAGATTCGCCACTCAATTTTCGATGGTTTACCAAGTGGCATTTTCTTTGCTTGACCAGACATCCCTCACTTCCAATTACAGCATACACTCCTTTATCAATATCTTCTTTGATGTTCCTCTTGAATATGTAATTTTGTAGACCCTCATACAGACAAACATTCTCGAGGTGACTGCTTCTATTTGGATAATATGTATCCAACATGTTGGTCTTCAAAATATCTGTACTGTTTGGCTCCTTTTCCGCCAAATACTCAATTTCTCGTACAGGTTTCAGAACTCGATTACGCGTTGCAGCAAGACCAAGACTCGCCCAAATGATACTCCTGGATTTGGCATAGAGACTTGCTGAAGACAACCGGTCAGAACATTCGTAAGCTCCGATTTCTCGATGCGACAACATCTTCAGACTGAAACTGTACAACTTCTTACTGAGGCTCTTTTCATGGGAAATGTCCTCCCACATATCCTTCAATTCTGTCTTTTCTTTTTTGGTGATGTAAGATGTCACATACCGAGCCACAGCCATACAGTTATCAGCCACAAACTGTATATCCATGTTAGCATTCCACATGGACAAAATCATTGGGTTGTAGTCGTTGATGTACTTGGACTCTTCGTTCCTTTTCAAATTGTACGTATTTTTGGGTGATTTCTTCATCACATTATGTCGCAGCGAAGACATCAAACTGTTCACTCTTCCTTTAGAAATCACCGGTCGTGGAAAGGCGAAACGACATTTTGTGTAGAACTTGTCCTTGTTTCTGAATTTACGACGACAGTACTTTCCACAACGATGGCTTTGGAAGCGTAAAACTTGTTCTCTTAGGCTTTTGTCTTCCTTTGCCTTTGGAACAGCACATGTAGAATACTGTTCTATGAAACTCATCACTAAGTAATCCGGATCTGTTCCAATTTTGGAATTTTGGAAGTCATCCGGATCTGTTCCAAAATTGGGTGCATCTTTGATCCACAACAGCATATGTATATGAGGAGCACCTCTTGCTTGGTACTCCTTTCTCCAGAAGAAATCCAACACCTCTCCAAGAGGTGGATTTTTCTTGTTCATGATGAAAGACATCATAGCTTCAAATCTATGATTGAAGTACCTGCATACATTCACTGGATCCAAGGAGCACAGTTCTCCGGGTGTCTTGAATTCGATATTTTAAATGTTTCCATTTGCCTCTCGTAGAAATTCAAGTACGTCTTCCCAGCCATACTCGGCACAGCTGAGAGTGAGGAACCATGTGGGAGTTCCTAAGTTCCTCAGCATACATTTTAAATCACCATGACGACGGTACCAGTACTCATTAGTACCACGCTGACACGCCATGAGATTAATCAAGTGAGAATCCAAAATACTGTCTTGCACATTGACTTTATCCATAAAGTCACTTGCCGAGATATTTTGCATGTGTACACCACTTTTCAAGATGTAGTTCACTGCATATGACAGTCCAGACAGATCGCTTTCAAACAGTAGATGAAACAAATAGGGAATGCATTGACGAAACCTAGGATCTTCTGCATACAATCGTAAAGTCTGGTATTCAGAAGCAGGAATTTGATCAGGTCGCTCATCATATCTTCCTCCTTAACCTGTTGGAGATAGTTGTGGGAAACACCGAGCTTCCAAACTTTCCTCCCAAACACTAATGGGACTTCGTTTGGCTTGTTTCATTTGAAACAACTCAATAGCATTCCCCATGACTTCCTTGGAATGCAAAGGATGAACACTATAATGTTCATATATTTCTTCATTTATAGAGGCTTCTACTTTCTCAATTTGACCAGCACACAAATCGCTATCCTCTTCTTCACTTACTTCCTCTTCTGCAACATATACATTCTTGTAGTACTTATTGTTTTTCTTCAAATACAATGTTGCCTTTTTGACTTTCCTAACATCCACTAAATCTTGCCAGATTTTCTTACTCTTTGTTGGAACCCCATTAACTAAGATAACCAGAGGTTCCTCTTCCACTTTCTCTACTCCAATTGTATTAATGTTTTTCTTCAAATCTAGAGGCAAATAAACAACTCTTCCCTTTAATCCTCTCTGTAAATCTGATGGAGGCAATTTCCCTGTCTTTGGCTCCATTCGTACAATAGCCTGAAAGGGATGGATACTTTGAATCAAAATAGATTCATAAGTATTTAAATCTTTCAATTCAGAAGGAATCTCAACCAATTCCAGATTATTATGAACCGCTCTAGCAGGCATCCGGTTTTGATTTAATTTGTTACAACAATAAGTACACACACGTTGATCCAATCCCAAATCAAAACAATTTTCTACCATCAAGTATGTTGCAAAATCCTTCCTTTCAGTATTATTTTCACTTTCACTTTTCGCATATAAATCCACTAACTTAGTCTGATTCTTATAATAAGTGCGTCGACAACACACACAAGTAAAATTAGGCCTCTCACTTGATTTCACCTGAAACGTGGCAATTTCTTTCTGAAAGTTATCTGTACTGGAAACCTGTACACTATCTTCCACATTACCTTCTTCTTCTGGGTCAATTTCAACATTCTCCTCTTTACTTGCAAAGTAACAAAACTCAATTTCTTCACAAATATTCTTCACATCTACTTCAGAACCATGCAAAAGAGAAGTGCATAATTGTTTAAGCATAATTGCTGGACTCTTAGCATAATACAACATTCTAACTAATTTCCTCACTTCAATATGATGCACTGCTAGCATCCTGAAATGATGAAAAACACTCTGGCATACTCTCTTGGAAAGACAAGCTAGTGAATGACCATGCAAACCTGTCACTTCTCTCACTCTACAAGGATCTAATTCTTGCAACAACTTCATTTTCTGTTTTAAAGTTTTCTTATTAAATCACAAAGCAAATTGATGGAATCCTGTCGCACACTGCAAATACTACTACACTTCCAGATATACACTGGTCCCTTAGGACGTCTTCCTAAAACCTCATTACCTAACACCTCTTCTGCCTCTGTTGCCACAAGTTTTTCTTTTCCAACTGGACAACCATCTTTCACCTCATAAGCTCGACCACTGGTGTCAACTGCATGCACCAAATGATTATCCTGGAAATAACTCTCCTCATTAAAAAATGCCTCACAACTTGAACTATGCATCCATTCTCCTGAAAAAACTTCACAAAAATTCCTACGATTAACTGTTCTCTTCCATCTTCTATTTCTTTTGAAATCATAAATTGCCTTGTTTAGCTTCCTAATTCTATTGATTATCAAAATAAATAACTTTCGCTTAATTTCAAATGCCTGATCATAATTTTCTCAACTTTTTTTTTCTCTTATAAAAAAACACTTTCTGTTGACCTTTCTTAATATTTTTTAACAAATTGCCAATTATCCTGTTGCGGAACATTCGTCTACGAATGCCCCTAAACTGATTTTTCCTTCTACTACCATGCACAGAGTTATCTCCTGCTCTAGCAGTAACATTTTTGATTGGCCTTTCCTTTCCGTTAAATTGGTTCTCTTTTTCTGGACTAAAACATTTTCTGTAGTTCTACTTTTTTTTCTACAAATGTTTCTTAGGAATGATTTCGTTGTCTTACCCGGAGCTTTCTTGGTGACTTGACGAGTTTTTATTGTAGAGGACTGCTGCAAGCATTTAGTAAGCTGCTGTCTTTGACGTTTTGTAGCCTTTCGGTTTCGTTGTTTAGATGGCATTATGTAGTTTTGAAATTATCTGCAGTTGAATCTGTGGTAAAATATAATTAAAAATGTTATTAACCACTATTACCAAACAGTAAATCAATAACAGTCGTCAAACATTTAACACACTACTTGTCATTTTTACATAAAATAATTTTTAGTGCATTGGCAAATTTAGTAGTCACAAATAGTAGCAAAGAAATGGAATGCTTCTACATTTGACCTGTGCTGTTTTATATGTGAATCTGAACTAATTTTATGAGCATATTTGACTATTTTATTAAAGACACTACACACAAGCTGTTTTTGAAGTTTTGTTTAATTTTAAATGAAACGGTTTACATGTTTACTTTTCATTTCCAGTAACTTTTAAAAATGAATGTTTATAGTTCCATAGGCTCAAGCAGGTCAGCTTCCCACCCTATGTCATACAATTCTGACAAATCGGCATCCTCATCATGTTCTTCATCATCCTCAGGATTTAAATCATCCAAGGGATCTACTTCCACTGATGTTTCAATCACAATTTCAATGATAATATCGAGATCAACAGATTGCTCATTATCACTCATGCTTGATGTTGTCGTTATCTTTAAAGAAAGAGAACAACAATGAGATGTTGCAGAGTAAGAGACAAATCTCAGAGACTATAATTGTAAAATTGTTTAACAAGAGTAACATTTTGCAGATATTATTTAACCATGTCCAGCGATGCTGTTTCAAACAGGCTTAAGGATTTGATTCAGCAATGCCATAAATGTGACTCAGTGAAATCTTCTTAATTTTACTGTGTTAGTTTTACAGGGCTTTCATGCAAATGACTGGCCACCCTACAACAAAATGCTCACATGAAATCTGACGCAGGTTTCATGTGGCACAGGACTTTACAGCATGACACATCTGCCTAGATGCATCAAGTTGTAAATATGTCGCAACATAGCAAATCTTTTGCACCGCCGCTGCGTCACAAAAGTGACGCACAGCGGCGCAAAAGAGGCACACGGCTATCATAAATCTGTCCCTAACATTTTAAATGATTGATTCAGGATGACGATAAGGTGTGGCCTATCCAGAGGTTTGTTTGAGGTGAGGCCTACTCAGGGTTGCAGATGAAATTTAGGCTTGTTGATGAGTACAGAGGAGATAATACATGTGCAGGCCTACCAATGAAGTGAGTCATGTCCACTTCACTCTTGAACAAAGGCCAGACCTCTTCTGTGTCCGTGGACAGGCCTAAACCTCATCTGCACAATGTGATTCGTAAAGTTAGGAAACACAGGTGATGTAATTGAAAAATGTGGAATTTCTTTTCCTCATTTCACAATCACATCACCTGTGTTTCCTTTGCTTAGGTATATCATTGTGCAGATGGAGTCTAGCATATCAAAGAGTACACAGAAGGTGAGCACTGTATACAACAATTTTGACATTTACAGAAGATTTAGCTTCTCCATGCCCCCTACACAGTCCTAAATGTTTACAGTTTAAACGGACGGTATCTTGTTGGAGATGAAGTGAGGCCTGTCTTGCAACATGGTGCATCCTTTGCATCACTGCTGCATCGGTTTCATGTGGCACAGGACTTTACAGCATGACACATCTGCCTAGATGCATCAAGTTGTAAATATGTCGCAACATAGCAAATCTTTTGCACCGCCGCTGCGTCACAAAAGTGACGCACAGCGGCGCAAAAGAGGCACACGGCTATTATAAATCTGTCCCTAACATTTTAAATGATTGATTCAGGATGACGATAAGGTGTGGCCTATCCAGAGGTTTGTTTGAGGTGAGGCCTACTCAGGGTTGCAGATGAAATTTAGGCTTGTTGAAGAGTACAGAGGAGATAATACATGTGCAGGCCTACCAATGAAGTGAGTCATGTCCACTTCACTCTTGAACAAAGGCCAGACCTCTTCTGTGTCCGTGGATAGGCGTAAACCTCATCTGCACAATGTGATTCGTAAAGTTAGGAAACACAGGTGATGTAATTGAAAAATGTGGAATTTCTTTTCCTCATTTCACAATCACATCACCTGTGTTTCCTTTGCTTAGGTATCTCATAGTGCAGATGGAGTCTAGCATATCAAAGAGTACACAGACGTTGAGCACTGTATACAAAAATTTTGACATTTACATAAGATTCAGCTTCTCCATGCCCCCTACACAGTCCTAAATGTTTACAGTTTAAACTGACGGTATCTTGTTGGAGATGAAGTGAGGCCTATCTTGCAACATGGTGCATCTTTTGCATCACTGCTACATCACAAAAGTGCAACAGCGGCGCAAAAGAGGCGCACGGCCATCATAAATCTGCCCCTAACATTTTAAATGATTGATTCAGGATGACGATAAGGTGAGGCCTATCCAGAGATTTGTTTGAGGTGAGGCCTACTCAGGGTTGCAGATGAAATTTAGGCTTATTGAAGAGTACAGAGGAGATAATACATGTGCAGGCCTACCAAAGAAGTGAGTCATGTCCACTGCACTCTTGAACAAAGGCCAGACCTCTTCTGTGTCCCTGCACAGGCCTAAACCTCATCTGCACAATGTGATTCGTAATGTTAGAAAACACAGGTGATGTAATTGAAAAATGTGGAATTTCTTTTGCTCATTTCACAATCACATCACCTGTGTTTCCTTTGCTTAGATATCTCATTGTGCAGATGGAGTCTAGCATATCAAAGACGACGCAGAAGGTGAGCACTGTATGGAACATGGCTATGTAACTCAAAGAATCAAAATCTAAATTTGCCAAGCACACATGGGGGCGTATTTACAAGGACCTTGCACCACGGGGAAATGTCTTAAATTAAAATGGGAAATATAACATCAAAGGGACTCAAAGGCCTTGTAAATATGCCCCAAGCAACCTATGAAACTCTAGCAGTACATATCAAGAAACCTAATTGATTTCAAAAAACGTTTTTAAACACATCATGTAAAGCAATTATATACCTACATTCATGGGGAAGTGACTTAAAATGCTCTAAGACACATGAAAGCGTTTTTTTAAGGCCCTTGCACCATTTTTGCGTCACTTTTAACATGGCTATGTAACTCAAAGAATCAAAATCTAAATTTGCCAAGCACACATGGGGGCGTATGTACAAGGACCTTCCACCACGGGGAAATGTCTTAAATTAAAATGGGAAAAATAACATCAAAGGGACTCAAATGCCTTTTAAATATACCCCAAGCAACCTATGAAACTCTAACAGTACATATCAAGAAACCAAATTGATTTCAAAAAACGTTTTTAAACACATCATGTAAATCAATTATATACCTACATTCAAGGGGAAGTGACTTAAAATGCCCTAAGACACATGAAAGCGTTTTTTTAAGGCCCTTGCACCATTTTTGCATCACTTTTAACATGGCTATGTAACTCAAAGAATCAAAATCTAAATTTGCCAAGCACAGATGGGGGCGTATTTACAAGGACCTTGCACCACGGGGAAGTGTCTTAAATTAAAATGGGAAAAATAACATCAGAGAGACTCAAAGGCCTTGTAAATATGCCCCAAGCAACCTATGAAACTCTAGCAGTACATATCAAGAAACCTAATTGATTTCAAAAAACCTTTTTAAACACATCATGTAGACTAATTATATACCTACATTCATGGGGAAGTGACTTAAAAAGCCCTAAGACACATGAAAGCATTTTTTAAAGGCCCTTGCACCATTTTTGCGTCACTTTTAACATGCCTATGTAACATGGCTATGTAACTCAAAGAAACAAAATCTATTTGTAAAACACTTGACACAAAGCAACATTTTAAATACACAACTTTCTTCATAATTTTCTCCTTAAAGCATACTATTCTCTATTTAAATTAAATGAATCTTTTCTCACCTTAGCAAATACTTTTTGAGTTTCAAAAAAGTCTCAGACACACACCAATTTGTCTTCAGCAGAGCAAAAGGTATGCACTCCAGAGGCTGCAACCATCAATGGCACAGAAATGCTGTAATTCATCACACATATCTCTCATGTCACCCAATCAAAACTCTTCCCTCACTTTTTTCAAATCAACACCCTTCCCCCCTCTGCCCTTTCTGCCTTTTTTCCATAGCAACCACCTCCTGAAAGACCTCTCATGTTTGCAAGTTCACACAACAATGTTTCAATTGAACTCTGAACTCTCAGTACACCGGCGTATCCAGTGCAATCTTTCATAAAATGATTTTTTCTTAACCATTCAAATTACATCTTTCAAAGAACTCATCCATGCACCCTAACTTTCTGTTTTCAGCAATCAAAATCCACCAATCACTGCTACTGATTAATTACTACAGAAACTCCACAGTTTTTTTCATTACATACTCCTACTGTTTCAACTGCCATTTCATTACCACACTTCATCTGACTGCAGCAGAACCTCCTCTCACCATGTTTTCTGTCTGGATTGTTGGACATAGTTATATCCACTGGGCTCAAAGGTATACTGATAACAGAAATTTACACAACCTCAATTTACAAAATGTGGAAATCAACTGGATTGGCCACAGAGGATTAAGATGTCACCAATTGATACCATTGGTGAAAACCGTTTTGCATTTGCCAAAACCTGACCTGTTAATTGTGCACTGTGGAGGAAATGACTTGGGCACTTTGACTGGGGTAGGTCTGGAAATGCTTTTAAAGGACACCTTTGAGCAATTGATGGCACTATTTCCTCAAACTGCCTTGGTATATTCAAATGTATGCCAAAGACAGAAATGGAAGTGGTCCAACCAATTTTGTCCACAAATTGAGAAATCGAGGAAGCATGTAAATAAGTCTGTTTCAGCTTACATGAGAGACCATGGAATGGGCTCCATCTACAACAATAACTTGCGTTACTAAATGCAAGATATCTACAGAGCAGATGGAGTTCACTTCTCAGATGAGGGGAACAGAATTTTCATCCTCAATTTAAGACTGTGCATTGGTACCTACTTGTCGGTACCTACATCAGCCACAGGACCCAAAAGCTCTTTTCAGAGCTACCCTACATCTGATCACTCACAATTATTATTTTACTCTAACTTTTTTCACTAATTTTCACCAAAGTACGCTCCCCGGAGCGCTACCCGGGACGCGCACCGGACGCTAACCGCGCGAAAATTTGAATTTTTTTTTTTCCGCACATATGGTCCTCCTCAGCTACCCTCAGAAAACCTAGGGGGTCAGGATACGTCTACCGTGCCCCCTTCTACCCATTCTGAACATTATTTGCCCTCCATCTTGTATCTCAATTCTACCAAAACACAAAATGGACGACTCCCGTAACGCTGCCGGTTCGCGTACCGGGGCGCGCACCGGGAAGCGCTCGCTCAAAAAAGGTGGGAAAGTAATATACAGAAAAACCACTGGAGACACTTTCACCAAATATAGATTAGCTCATACTACATACCAATCCCTACCATTTTCACAAATTTGATTGGAATTCCATTTAGCCATTTAGCCTGTAGACCTCTCTAAATACCCTGAGGTAAATTACTTCACAAAACACATCTGAAGTGTTGGAATTGACAACCAATTAAAATGTTACTTTCATTTTCTACTTTTTTTACCTGACATTTGATTGGTTATGTACCTGAATATATATAAAGAAAGAGAGAGAAACACAGCCATTTTGACTACTACTTCCTGAACTACATTGCAAAATCATTTTCACTGACAACTTAAACTTGTTTTTAAAAGGTAAGATGTTATTTTATAAAATTGAAAACATTTTCAGATAGTTATATACTATCCCTCTGTAACAGTTAGACATTGAGAAAGGCTTGTTTATTATAATTATGGATTGATTTAGGTTTCTGTGGTATAATTATGAATTTACTTAGGCTTTTTCACAGGCACTTTTTAATAGTACTACTTCACGCCTGAAAAGTACCTGTCTGAACTTAAACCCAACAGTGCCCTATCTCTACTGATATATTTATTTTTTATGCAAATTTCAGCACAAAAATGGAAGGAGAACAGAACGTTTCCTTTGAAATTGTCCTAGAGATGAACAATGAGGAAATCATTGAACCCATTGACTTGGAATTCATGGATGAATCACGGGACCATGAACTTCTACAATGTGTAGAATCTGTGGATTTCTTACTTCATTATCAGGACGGTCAAATGTGGGAAGTTATGTTCAGTCAAAAAGAAGACATATCAGACAGTCAAATGTTAGACGTTCTATTAAATTTTGAAAAAGAATCAGAAAAATAAATTTATATTTAATAATCAAAAATTGTTTGAGTCTTTAATCATTTTTATATGTAATTCATAAACTAGTACCAAATTGATTATAATGTAAAGACAGACTTATAGTATACTGTGCACAATCACAAAAATAAATTTATATTTAATAATCATAAATACTGCTACTTAAATAAAAAAAACAAAAAAAAACAACAAAAAGAACAATCAATAAACATACAATATTTCAAAATACCATAGTCTATCATTCTTTTTTCCTTATAGTACGCTCCCCAGACCGCTTCCCGGTGCGCGTACCGGGCGCTCCCCGCGCAAAAAAAACAAAAAAATTATTTATTTTTTTGCCCCGCGGGGCCCTTTTAAAGCCTCCACATCAAACCTAGGGGGTCAGGGAGGATCTACTATGCCCCCTTATGGTCATTTCCCCCTTTGTTTTGGCCTCCTCTTGTCTCTCGATCCTACCGAGAGACAAGATGGCGGCCGCTTCGGACTGTTTAGAATGTTGACAGACACCGGAGAGCCAATCAGCTTCGCTTCGTGAAGTTCCGTTACGCGTCAGGTGCGCGAACCGGGGCGCTGCCTGGAGCGCGCTTACAGATATATATATTTTTTTGAACGTTAATTTCTCAAAATCCACTGGAGCACATATATTGAGACCTAGCAAAGGCACATCGGGCTACCAGTCCCTACAATTTTGCCAAGTTTCGTGAAAATCCATCCAGCCGTTCGAGCTAAAAGTGAGGCCAACCGCCCTATAGAAAATTCCATGGGAAAAACATGTTTTGGGACCCCCCTTTTTTCTCGGCCCCCCCTTGACGAAACCCCCCCAAATTTTCAGGGTCTGCTCACAAACACAATGTGCCATTTTCCTGAAAATTTCAGCCAATTCCGTCCTCAAACGCCAAAGTTATTCGACATAGAACTTTCAAAAATCCCATAGAGAAAAAATCCTAACTATACATACCTACTGGCGACCGCCAGTAGGTAATATATATATATATATATATGTATATATATATATATATTCACTGAAAAAACCATAGGTTATAGACCATATATAGTTAGGAATTAGCATTTACAAAACCTTGAAAATTCACTGAAAAAACCATAGGTTATACACCATATATAGTTAGGAATTAGCATTTACAAAACCTTATTTTACTCACACAAAACCATTGAAATTCGCATATATAGTTAGTTGCACTAACTATATATCGCGCACCCGCAATCCACTGCTGATCATGTCACATATTACATCATTCATGACATGGTCAGTGACATCACTGATGACATCACTGATGACATCTCAAATGACATCACTGATGACATCTCAAATGACATCACTGATGACATCACTGATGACATCTCATTTGACATTACTGATCACATCACTGATGACATCATTCATGTGATAATACGATGAACCTCTTCAGACTCTAATATAACCTTAGATACACTCAGTGTAAACAGACACTCACAGACTGTCACTCATCCATGGAGTTACACACACACCTAGTCAGTCATGCAAAGAATCAATCACACCTCCATTTTCTCAACTATACAGTTATACACACCTTACTTATTCAAACATATACTAACACATATTTACTCTCTTATACAATCCCGGATACAAGTTCACAATGATCCATACAGCCACTCACACATTCACTGGCTCTTATGCACAGTTATTTATATATGTCAACTCTCAAATGTACTGTGTTTTACATATGTACTTACTTTGACATGTAGCACTGAGATATCCATTCACTCACCAATACACTCATGCACACAGTCAACCACCCATACAGCTGTTTCCACATGCACTTTTGAACCCATACATCTAGTGAATCAACTGCTCACACATCTATGCACAGAGTCATACACCACCCAGCCACCCACACACACACTCAGTCTCCCATACAAACACTTGGGCAACCAATCAATAACCCATATAGTTACTCATATAGCTACTGATCAACACATGCAGCAGTTTACAGAACAACAGATATAATGATGCACAAATTAAGACAGTTTAGTCACTAACCCATGCACTCAGTGAGACACATTTAATCACTCACTCATACAGTCAGTCATGCACCTACTAAATCCTTCATCCAGACACTTATAAATCCACTCATTCTTCAATATGTAAGACATATTTTAACTTTACAGAAACATACAGTCACTGGATGTTGTCATCAGTGATGTCATCAGTGATGTCATTTGAGATGTCATCAGTGATGTCATCAGGGATGTCATTTGACATGTCATCAGTGATGTCATCAGTGATGTCACTGACCATGTCATGAATGATGTAATATGTGACATGATCAGCAGTGGATTGCGGGTGCGCGATATATAGTTAGTGCAACTAACTATATATGCGAATTTCAATGGTTTTGTGTGAGTAAAATAAGGTTTTGTAAATGCTAATTCCTAACTATATATGGTCTATAACCTATGGTTTTTTCAGTGAATTTTCAAGGTTTTGTAAATGCTAATTCCTAACTATATATGGTCTATAACCTATGGTTTTTTCAGTGAATTTCAATGGTTTTTTAATAGCAAATATCAAAAGCTTTAAAATGTATTCCTCTTTAAATCGAAAACTATATTTTGTATGTTTTTAATACAATTTTTTTATGTATATATTTTTTTAATTATTTTTTTTTGTTTCGCTAACGGTCCGCGCACCGGGTAGCTTCCCGTTAGCTCAATTTGGTGCCGCGACCCGGTCCGCGAACCGGTAAACGTTCCGTTTGCGCAACTGCCGCGTTAGAAAACAACATCGTGACGCGTCGCGTAAGCGCGACGTATCGCGTTGGCACGTAATGCGTCTTATGACGCGCCGCGTTAGCGCACCCGGAAGTGCTCCGGAGCGCGAACCGAGGCGCGAAGCGCAGCACCCCGGAAGCGATCCGGGGCGTGGCGCGGAGCGCGGAACGTAAGCGTAACAGGTCATGTGACTTGTTAATAAAACTTTTCATTGGTTCATTTCACTTTTGGTTTCCTAATGATGTAAGGCTAGGTCATGTGACCTAAAAATAACACTTTTCATTGGTTTAGAACATTTTTTTTCCCCAAATGATGAAAGCCCCCACCTTTTTTCTCACCCTGACTTTCAACTTTGTGAGAGGAAGACAAATAATAAGAAATGGCTTCATTAGTAGCTGCAGCTGGTGCACCCCCACCACCACCTCCTAGGAAGGAAGGACCACCTCCTCAAGTCATCCTTAATCAAGAGGAGGAAGAAGAGGAAGAAGAGGAAGAGGAGCAAGGGAGGATACAGTTTTTGCCTGTAGAGCCAAGGAGGTCCCATGTGAAGGATAGTTATATGTGGCAATTCTATACATTTCCCCGGGGCCAAAAAAAGTAAATGCCTGCTACGTCACATGTCTGATCTGTGGCAAAACTCTGTCCAGAGGGACTGATAAAAAGTACAGCTAAGGGAATTACACCATGCATCGGCACATGGAGAGGTGGCACCCTATAAATTATAGTGCTGCGCAGGTACGTGACCTGCAGGAAAACCCCCCTCCTGTGGCCAGTACATCAAGCGAACAGGCAGTGATGGGACCAGAGGCGAGGGAGACGGTCCCAAACATTCAGATGAACTTCGGGGTCGTGAAGCAAGTCTGCATTTTTTGCGGCAAATTAATTTGCTATAGGAAGAGTAGCATAACTTTAATCAACAGAGCTATTGAAAATCATAAATGTCCAAAACGCCCCAGAAAGTAAATTATCTTTTTTTTTGTTGCTCCTGTTGAGCCCTTTAAAATGAATGATTTTCGTTTCCCCCCCCCAAAAAAAACCAAAAAAAATATAAAACCGTTCAAAAAATACAAAAAAAGTAAAAAAATGTTCAGAAAAATGAAAAAATATATAAAACAACAAAAACAATAAAAAAAAGTTATTTTCAGAACTACCTCCCATTTATAAAAAATTGCTAGAATGTTTAGCACTCTGGCAACCTCTATTTCTTTTGATTCGCTTCCCGGTTCGCGCGCCGGTACGCGAACCGGAAGCGAAACAGAAAAAAAAAATAAAAAAAAAAAAGGAAGAGTGAGTATAAGGGAAGGAAACAGAGAGTAATGTTAAAAGAAAGACAGCTAGAGGGAGTAACACAGAGATACAGTTTAATAGATCTATTTACCAAAGAAAAGATGTAAGAGGGTATAATTGAGAAAAACTAAATAGATAAGGAAGTGAAAGAAAAAAAGAAGAGTAGAAGAATAATAAACAAGAGTTTCTTAGAGAATGTGAGTGAATGTTCAAATTAAGAAGAAAAACAGTAAAGGATGTGGAATGAGAGGTAGGGATAGAACCGGACTAAAAGAACAACCCTGAGGGAAAGTGTTAAGAAAACAGTGAGCGAAAGTAAATAGGAATAAAACAAGATGTATGACAGTGACTAAGGTTAAAACATGTGGAATAACAGAGAGAAAAAACAGAAAGCAGAAAAGAAGAAGTGACAGAAAAGGAATAATTGAAACAGCAAAGAAATGTAAATAACATAGTGTGCTTGAACTACAGGGAGAAAGCATAATGAACAAGTAGTGAAAGAGTGATGAGTCAGAGACAGTGAGAGTAATAGAGACGGAGTGAGTGAACAGGAGTGAGGAACTATGTGAACAGAGGGACTGAGAAAAGGAGTGGAAGGAGTAGAGTAAGTAAGTAATAGAAAAAGGAATGAGGGAAGTAGCAAAGGCAGGAAACTGAGGGTTAAAGAAATGAAGCAGTGGAACTAATAGAAGTTAAATGTGATAGAAATGTAACGAAAAGAGTACAAAACACTTACCTTATAATTGTCGTTAACTTAGTCACTTGTTATTTTTATACTTTCAATCTGTGAAAGAAAGAACAAAAATTTGAAAAATATTAAAACATGTATTTAAAAATTAGAAAAGACAAGGGAAAAGATTGAAAATCATCCAATTTTACAAAGAAATAAAGTTAGAGATAAACATGCAGAAAAAAAGAGAAAGAAACGGTGACAGACAGTCAGAGACAAAAAGAAATTGTAATTGAGTAAATTACTAAGAGAAAAAAAAGGAAGATACTTTCAGTGACAGAAAAGAAGGATAGAAGAGAAAACTAAATTGAAGTTGTGTAAGCTACTAAAAGAAAGTGAGTAATGTAAACTATATAAGGAAAGGGTGAATAAGGAAAAGAGAGTGAGGGAGAGAGGAGACAGAGGAAGTGAAGGAAAGAGTGTCAGATACAGACTGAGTGAGGCAACAAAGAAAGATAAATGAGTGAGGGTGAGTTATACTAACTGATTGCACCAAAAAAGGAGAACCCAAAAATATTTAATTTAGAAAACAAAGGGAGGAAAGATGGAAAAGACAAGCGAAGCAGAAGGTCTAAAAGCTGGGAAATAGTGCAAGGGAGTAAAGAAAAAAGCAGAGTTGGAATAGGGAAACAAAGGTTGAAAGATAAGTGGAGTTAGAGAACAAGGGTGAAAGAGAATAAAACAAAAGGCAATGTGAGTATCTAAAGAGGATTGATAGAAGGTAGTACAAGACGAGTGAGCATGAGACAAGACGAGTACAAATTAAAATTCACTATACAAAGTACAGAATTAATTATACATGTTAAATGGTTTATTTTTGCTGTTCTCAGAATATATCAAATTTCAATAAAAACAGTGAGTTGAAGGTATTCATCATATAACAGCGCGGAAAAAAAAACACAATCAAAATGATTGTGTTTAAAAAACCCATAAAACATAACCAATCAGAAATCAGAACTCCTCAAAAGTAACTTACTTTCCATGACGTCGAAGGATGTCCTATGAACAGCTTATACTCTGTTGTGCTGTTATTATTTTCTGCCCGCCACTTTCTGAAAGAAAAGCTCCATTGTTTTGACAAATATGTTACATACAATAAATGACTTCTCGCTCTCTACCGCACTTCTTCTCAAGGCCAAATAGTGTAAGAGCCATATATAACTCTTGGAATTCTTCTAAGCAAATCCCGTCATTTTCTTTTTCCACAACTTTCAGAAAGAAAACATTCAAGATCACTTTCACAATCCTGTACTAGTAATATCTCACCCTTCTCGCTCACTCATGTTCCACATTTCCTATGACACTGATACTACTTACTATGAGGCACACTTACACTACCTCTATGACTACTACAATTATTTATTTCTCTTCATCACTGTTAATCACAAAGCAATTTAAAACAGTACATAAAATTATATCAACTCCTAGAATCATTATAGGCCAGTTACCTACTCTAAATTCTCTCCTCTGAAAACACAAAGTAAGAATATTTTAAGTCAAAAGGCAACATTGTTTCATAGTCAAATGGGAATCATTTCCGAAACACCAGCTTTTTTTACATTTTAAATAAGCTGTTTAATAAGCGGATGTTGTCAAAGGACCATCATGTCATATAATAGCTGCAGTTACAAATGTTCTTCCTAAAATCAACGACTGTGTAGCCACAACATTTGTAATTAAAATTGAAAACTTACTTTCATCAGGTTTATAGAGTTGGAATTTTAAAATGACATTATAACCAAAAGTTTGTACAAATAATGTGGACAGCATTGCAGACTTACATTACCTCTACTCCATGTTTTGATTGGCTGCTTGAATTAGCTTTTTAAAAGAAACAGTTTTTCAGAACTCATTCAAAGTGCAGTTATTTTTCCATGACGTCAAGTGTTATGGTAAGAACACCGTTTGCTTTGGAAAATACTCTGTTGTCCTTTAACTAATCCGTGCCCACCACTTTCTGTAAGAAAACCTCATTTTTTTTCAGGAACTACTTAAAACTCAAAAATAACTTTTCACTCTGTACTACACTTATCCTCAAGGCCAAATAGTGTAGGAGCCATTAGAACCTCTTGAAATTCCTCAGAGCAAATCCCGAGATTCTTTCCCTAAAATTTTGGTTGTAAAAACACCAGGTAAGAATTTTTAAGGTCAAAAGGCAATTTTTTTTTTTAAGTTAAAACAGAATCATTGCAGAATGACCAGCCGTTTCTAGACTTCAAATAAGCTGCGTAATGACCTGATGTTGTTGAAGGACCGTCATGATATATAATTGTTGCAGTTACAAAAGTCCTTCCTGATATTGACAACTGCGAAGCCACAAAATTTTTAATTAAAGTTGTCAATTTCGTTCCATCAGGTCTACATCGTTGGAACATTAAAATGACATACTAGCCATAACTTCGTATAAATAATGTGGACAGCATTGCAGACTTACATTGGCTACACTCCATGTTTTGATCGGCTGCTTTTACTAGCTTATTAAAGGACACTGATTTACTGTCTGGAAAAGTTAAATATATAAATCTTTCTGAGTCTACACTAGTAGTACTTGATACCCTACAGTTCTCGCAGTCATGCTGCCATTGATAAGAAAGGCCAAACAGATGATCTACATCTACACCTTCATCTTGCAATACATCAAGCATATACATTAAAAACTCCTGACAATCTTGCTGAATATTTTGAGAGAATTGCGTTTGACCTGAACATTTGTCTAACAGATTTCGAATTTCAGACACACTTTCTATTTTTGTTCTATCAGTGCTACATTTCTCTAACACAGAATTCAATAAACAGCAAAAACTTTGATCCGAATTGATCACAATCTGTTCTTTTAAAGTTTCTAGAGAAAAGACAACATTAACCACTACATTAGCATAGCAGTTGACACCAGAACTATTTTCAAATTGAAAACCAACAACATCTTCAACCGAATCCATTTTCTTTCTGCTCATAATTTCGGGTTCATCGACTTTTCGTCTTTTTGCTACAACCTCCCTACTATTGGTCACATTTCTTCGTTTCCGGCCTACCACACGTTTCTCAAACAAAGGATATTGAGGCAAATGTGGCGCATACTCTCTTCTTAACCTATTGTATTCCTTAACACAATCTAGATCCGCACAAATGTTTGTGACATCACACTCAATCAAGTACAATCCCGATAAAGTTATGACTCGTGACAATGCCACATATGCCATACCCTCCTTGAACACAGAACTGCCAATTTTCACCAATGCACTGTCTACACTTAAACCTTGCGATTTATGGATTGTCACCGCATATGCCAAGCAAACAGGAAACTGCTTACGGCGAACATATAAGTCTTTTACAAGCAAAAACCTAGCAGAGCAACGACCAATTAGCTGTACTTCCTCAATGCCATCAAATTTAATTTTTAAAAATTCAATTCCATCTCTATTTCTGTATTTCTCAAAATCCACAACATTACCCATTGATCCATTTACCAGACCTCTTTCAACATGTAAATTCCTTCTCAAAATGATACGGCAATTTAAGCACACATTCAGAGGCTTTTCAAAACCAGCAGTTTTAGATATAGTCTTCTCTAATGAATCCAATTTAGATTTCAAATTCTCAGACAAAATATTTGTTGCTCCCATATGCTCTATTCTGTCAATAGCTTCCAGTTTCACAATCTCTTGGTTTTCTAAATTCAACATTTTGTTGTTGAAGATGGCACATTCTGCAAGAGTTGGCATCAAACATATTCCAGATTTCTTCTCAGTAATTTTCCGAAAAATATTCTCTGGCAGAACGTCTTCTTCTGGATACAAATTTGACAGTAATCGTGCATGTAAAGCTTCTTTCCCATGCTCGGTCACTTTTCCGATTCTAATATCTTGTAGAATATTCTTATAATCTTCATCCTTCGCTTGGCGCATATTTTCACGCAGTTCAGCATAATTGAAGTTTAACCATATATTAACGTTGCCAATGCTCCCTAGGTACTTCCTGGTATCTTCATGTGTAAGTAGTTTAAACACTGGTTGTCCTTTCACTGGTGTCAGCTGCAGAAGATCACCGAAAACAATGATGTATTTGCCACCAAATAACACATCATACTCTGTTTTAAGAACTTCTTGCATTCTCAAATGCACAAAGGCAAGCATGACATTGGAAACCATGCTTACATCGTCAATGATAAGAAGTTTCATTTTCCTCAAGACTCTTGAAACTTCACAACAAGCATCTCCAGATAACTTGTGGTATTGTAATTTGTTATCATGCTCCACTGGCAGCATCAGTAGATGATGCAAAGTAATACCTTTAATGTTATGTGCTGCCAGTCCAGTTGGAGCGGTGACAACACAAGACAGCGATGACTCAGTCCTTTTCTGCAAATAACATGAAATTGCTTTAATGAGGAAACTTTTTCCAGTTCCTGCTTCTCCACTCACGTACAGTCGGACAGGCTTCAACGGCGTACATGAGCACTCTTTCTTCTCATGACTTAATCCATGATCAATTTGGTTGGTAACTTCGTCATATATTTTTCTCTGCTCAACGTTGAGTTGTCTTTCCAAATCTTCTAACTTAACCGCATCCTCCTGAGCATGTGCCATGGCTCTTTCCACTTCAATCATGGCAGTGGCAGCTTCATTTTTGATAACTGGTCCTCCTAGTGGATCCTGACTCAATGAAACAGAACTCTGACTGTCCTGAGAACTGTCTCTAGCAATCTCGGCTGCAATTGTTGCTTCCTGCTCGATTTCCGCATTCAACATTTCTAGATATTTTGGAAAAACAGGACATTCTATGGTCTCCTTGGCTGCATTGAAAGAGTCTTCGTAACAGAGGAAATCTCCAAGCAGTTCCTCTTCTGCACGCCAAGGCTTGAAAAGTTGCAAAAGAGCTAAATAGAAAAACTCTTTTCTTTCAGGAGATTCGCCACTCAATTTTCGATGATTTACCAATTGGCATTTTCTTTGCTTGACCAGACATCCCTCACTTCCAATTACAGCATACACTCCTTTATCAATATCTTCTTTGATGTTCCTCTTCAATATGTAATTTTGTAGAACCTCATACAGACAAACATTCTC
The DNA here is from genome assembly GCF_964261635.1 of Lissotriton helveticus. Taxonomy (NCBI): domain Eukaryota; kingdom Metazoa; phylum Chordata; class Amphibia; order Caudata; family Salamandridae; genus Lissotriton; species Lissotriton helveticus. Next base: position 605,557,307 of record NC_136063.1, read on the forward strand.
GAGGTGACTGCTTCTATTTGGATAATATGTACCCAACATGTTGGTCTTCAAAATATCTGTACTGTTTGGCTCCTTTTCCGCCAAATACTCAATTTCCCGTACAGGTTTCAGAACTCGATTACGCGTTGCAGCAAGACCAAGACTCGCCCAAATGATACTCCTAGATTTGGCATAGAGACTTGCTGAAGATAAGCGGTCAGAACATTCGTAAGCTCCGATTTCTCGATGCGACAACATCTTCAGACTGAAACTGTACAACTTCTTACTGAGGCTCTTTTCATGGGAAATGTCCTCCCACATATCCTTCAATTCTGTCTTTTCTTTTTTTGTGATGTAAGATGTCACATACCGAGCCACAGCCATACAGTTATCAGCCACAAACTGTATATCCATGTTAGCATTCCACATGGACAAAATCATTGGGTTGTAGTCGTTGATGTACTTAGACTCTTCGTTTCTTTTCAAATTGTATGTATTTTTGGGTGATTTCCTCGTCACATTATATCGCAGCGAAGACATCAAACTGTTCACTCTTCCTTTAGAAATCACCGGTCGTGGAAAGCTGAAACGACATTTTGTGTAGAACTTGTCCTTGTTTCTGAATTTACGACGACAGTACTTTCCACAACGATGGCTTTGAAAGCGTAAAACTTGTTCTCTTAGACTTTTGTCTTCCTTTGTCTTTGGAACAGCACATGTAGAATACTGTTCTATGAAACTCATCACTAAGTCATACGGATCTGTTCCAAATTTGGGTGCATCTTTGATCCATAGCAGCATATGTATATGAGGAGCACCTCTTGCTTGATACTCCTTTCTCCAGAAGAAATCCAACACCTCTCCAAGAGGTGGATTTTTCTTGTTCATGATGAAAGACATCATAGCTTCAAATCTATGATTGAAGTACCTGCATACATTCACTGGATCCAAAGAGCACAGTTCTCCGGGTGTCTTGAATTCAATATTTTCAATGTTTCCATTTGCCTCTCGTAGAAATTCAAGTAAGTCTTCCCAGCCATACTCGGCACAGCTGAGAGTGAGGAACCATGTGGGAGTTCCTAAGTTCCTAAGCATACATTTTAAATCACCATGACGACGGTACCAGTACTCATTAGTACCACGCTAACATGCCATGAGATTAATCAGGTGAGAATCCAAAATACTGTCTTGCACATTGACTTTATCCATAAAGTCCCTTGCCGAGATATTTTGCATCTGTACACCACTTTTCAAGATATGGTTCACTGCATATGACAGTCCAGACAGATCACTTTCAAACAGTAGATGAAACAAATAGGGAATGCATTGACGAAACCTAGGATCTTCTGCATACAATCGTAAAGTCCCGTATTCAGAAGCAGGAATTTGATCAGGTCGCTCATCATATCTTCCTCCTTGACCTGTTGGAAATAGCTGTGGGAAACACCGAGCTTCCAAACTTTCCTCCCAAACACTAATGGGACTCCCTTTGGCTTGCTTCATTTGAAACAACTCAAAAGCATTCCCCATGACTTCCTTGGAATGCAAAGGATGAACACTATAATGTTCATATATTTCTTCATTTTTAGAGACATCTACTTTCTCAATTTGTCCAGCACACAAATCGCTGTCCTCTTCTTCACTTACTTCCTCTTCTGCAACACATACATTCTTGTAGTACTCATTGTTTTTCATCAAATACAATGTTGCCTTTTTGACTTTCCTAACATCCACTAAATCTTGCCAGATTTTCTTACTCTTTGTCGGAACCCCGTTAACTAAGATAACCAGAGGTTCCTCTTCCACTTTCTCTACTCCAATTGTATTAATGTTTTTCTTCAAATCTAGAGGCAAATAAACAACTCTTCCCTTTAATCCTCTCTGTAAATCTGATGGAGGCAATTTCCCCGTCTTTGGCTCCATTCGTACAATAGCCTGAAAGGGATGGACACTATGAATCAAAATAGATTCTTAAGTATTTAAATCCTTCAATTCAGAAGGAATGTCAACCAATTCCAGATTATTATGAACCGCTCTAGCAGGCATCCGGTTTTCATTTAATTTGTTACAACAATAAGTACACACACGTTGATCCGATCCCAAATCAAAACAATTTTCTACCATCAAGTATGTTGCGAAATCCTTCCATTCACTATAATTTTCCCTTTCACTTTTTGCATATAAATCCACTAACTTAGTCTGATTCTTATAATAAGTGCGTCGACAACACACACAAGTGAAATTAGGCCTCTCACTTGATTTCACCTGAAACGTGGCAATTTCCTTCTGAAAATTATCTGTACTGGAAATCTGTACACTCTCTTCCACATTACCTTCTTCTTCTGGGTCAATTTCAACATTCTCCTTTTTACTTGCAAAGTAACAAAACTCAATTTCTTCACAAATATTCTTCACATCTACTTCAGAACCATGCAAAAGAGCACTGCTTAATTGTTTAAGCTTAATTGCTGGACTCTTAGCAAAATACAACATTCTCACTAATTTCCTCACTTTATTATGATGGACTGCTAGCATCCTGAAATGATGAAAAACACTCTGACATACTCTCCTGGAAAGACAAGCCAGTGAATGACCATGTAAACCTGTCACTTCTCTCACTCTGCATGGATCTAATTCCTGCAACAACTTCATTTTCTGTTTTAAACTTTTTTTATTAAATGTCCGTACAAAATCACAAAGCAAATTGATGGAATCCTGTCGCACACTGCAAATACTACTACACTTCCAGGTGTACACTGGACCCTGATTGATTGATTGATTGAATAAAATTTATAATGCGCAGACAATAACCCAAAGGTATCAAGGCGCCTAACAGAATAACACAGAGAAGAGAATCACTACAACGCTACAGGTACGCTTGCGTAAAGAGGTGAGTTTTCAGGGCCCTTTTAAAAGCATGAAGGGTGGGCAGTGATCTTATTTCCAGGGGGAGGGCATTCCACCAACTAGGGGCCAAGGTGGAAAAGGCCATGCCACCCCATTTTGCTCTCCAGAAGCGGGGGGTCACTAACAGGAGTCTGCCGGAGGACCGTAGATTCCTAGTAGGGGAATAGCGGGACAGAATAGAACCTAGACCCGAGGGACCATTTCTGGCCAGAGCCTTGTATGTCAAGCATACAATCTTGAAATGGATCCGTGCCTCAACAGGGAGCCAATGTAGCAGCTTTCTAGCCGCTGTGGCTGAGGAGTGCTTGGGGAGATCCAGGACAAACCTGGCAGCGGCGTTTTGTACTACCTGCAGGCGCTGCAGTAGGCTCTTTTTCAGGCCCGCATACAGTGCATTGCAGTAGTCTATTCTTGAGCCTATGAGGGCAACTGCTAGTTGTTTCCTGGCCTGGAGGGAGAGGTAATTCCTAATCCTTCTTAGGATATGGATAGTGCCCCAACAGGTAGAGATGGTACGGCTGACCTGTTTGCTCATGTCAAGGGCAGGGTCTATCATGACCCCCAGGTTTTTGGCGGAGGTGGTGGGGGTGGGACAGGCTCCTAGTGAGTCTGGCCACCAGCTGGAAGACCATATTTCCTCTTTCCCTCCGAACACCATCACCTCTGTCTTCTCTCCATTTAGTTTAAGCGAGTTTGTAATCATCCATTTACCGACCGCCTCCATGCAAGATCTAAAATTGGAGGCGGTCGGGGCGCTAGCATGGGAGAGAGAGACAAGGATCTGGGTGTCGTCTGCATATGAAACTATCTCCATCCCATAAGATCTAGTAAGTCTGGCAAGTGGGGTCACATAAATGTTGAATAGGGTCGGACTTAAAGCCGACCCCTGAGGGACCCCACATTGCACAGGGAGGGATGGAGATAGATACTCCCCCAGCTTCACTCTTTGTACTCAGTGGATGAGAAAAGACGTGAGAAGATCCAGGGCTGCTCCACGCACCCCAATCTCCCTCAGCCGGGTTGTTAGTACTGAGAGAGAGAGGGTATCGAACGCCGCTGTCAGATCTAGGAGGATCAGGAGGGTGGTCTGGCCCTCATCCACCCGTGTGCGTATGTTATTCAACACAATGGTGAGGGCTGACTCAGTGCTGTGATCCCTCCTGAAGCCGTGTTGGGAGAAATCAAGGCATTCCGAGCTTTCAATGAAAGCGGCAAGGTGCGAGTTGAGATGCGCCTCTAGCATCTTTGCTGGGGCAGGGAGTAGGGAGATTGGCCGGAAGTTTTTTAAGACCGATGGATCCAGGGAGGTCTTTTTTAAGAGGGGTTTTACAACCGCTCTTTTCCACTGAGTGGGAAAGATCCCGTCTCTCATGGCTCTGTTCATGATGTCCACCAGAGGAGGCAGGAGGGTTTCCCTGCACTGTTTGAAGATCCTTAGGGGACATACATCCAAAGGAGAGCCTGACTTGGTCTTATTGAGTAGACAATCAAGCGTGTCCACGGAGAGAGGGGGAAAGGAGCCTAAGGTACTCGAGAGAGATGATACTGTTGGGGCGGGGTCTATAGGCCCTAGGATGGGGGGCCCACTCATAAGAGATTTTTGTAGTTCCAAAGCTGAGTATATATCAGATATTTTAGTCTGAAAGAAGGAGGCGATGTTATTGCAGAGCTCTTGGGACGCCAATACAGGATCAGGGGATTGAAGGGTTATGAGGGAATCTACAACCCTAAAGAGCTCTTTGGGGGATGACAGTGAGGCAGTCAGAGTCGTGAAGTGTTCTTGTTTGGCTTTGATGATTTCAGCCTTATATTTTCTAAGCAAGATCTTGTGAGCATCCTTATCTTTTAGGTTCCATCCTGTATGCCAGAGGCGCTCCTGTCTCCTGACCTCCTGTCTGAGGAGTCTCAGATGTTCCGAGAACCAGGGAGCAGACGGCCTTTTTCTGGTCCGTCGACAGAGTTGTAGGGGGGCTAGTTCATCTAGGGCTTCTGTCAGGGTACTATCAAACTGCGTTGCAGCTGAGGAGGCATTTTCCTCCTGAGAGGGGCACCATTTAGATGCCCACTTAGAGAGGGAGCAATTGGAAATGGCTTTGTAGTTCCTACGAAGTTCTTGTTTGCTCAGTATATTAGGGGGCAAAGGTGTACTGGGATACCTAAGTAGGAAAGGAACAGCCATTTGATCAGACCAAGACAGATGGATAGATTCCTCAATCGATATCCTCTCATCGTTGGTAAAAATGCCGTCGAGCGTATGACCAGCTCGGTGCGTGGTGCCTGTGACCAACTGGTTAAAGCCGCAGGCTGACAGAGTATCCAGCAGTGAAATGGTATCTTTATTGTCGGACCTTTCTAGGTGAAAATTAAAATCACCTAGTATTGTGAAATCTTTTCGGCCGAAGAAGGGTTCAAGGACTTGGAACAGCTGTTGTCCGAAATTGGTACCGGGGCCTGGGGGGCGGTATACCAGAATGCCATTAAAGAGGGTTCTGTGGCCACCTTTTATAGCAAAAGAAAGGGCCTGAAAGCTGTCTTGGGGGTCCGTGATGGCGACCGAGTGGCAGTGGAGATGGTCCTTATATAGAATGGCAAGTCCTCCACCCACCCGACCCGATCTGTCATAACGGGACAGGCAATAACCTTCGGGTATAGCTTTGATTAGATCCGGACCAGAGGATTCCTTGGCCCAAGTTTCAGTAATGAAGACCATAGAAGGCTTTCTAAGGGAAACAAATTCTCTAAATATAATATTATTTTTGATAAGTGAGTGGGCGTTCACAAGGATGCCTCTTTCTGTCTCGAACGAGTTTACCGGATTATTATTAGATACTTTGGGTCGGGACCTAGGAGGAAGAGGAATAGGACAGGGCGCGTTAAGAGTCCTGCAGCTACAGGTGAGTGGACGTAGCAGGTCTTCAGGGGAGTAGGTGTGCGAGCATATGCGACTCTGGGGTTTGAATGCGAGCAAGGTCTGAAGGGCATATTTTAAATGAGAGGGGTTGGAGGCAGCTTGGCCAGACGTCCAGCTGTCCAGCCCGTTGTCCAGCCCGTCCTCAGCATGGACGGGCACAGACGGGCTGGACTCTGGCGTGACTCCGGCGGGCATCCGGCGCGTCCGCAAACGCGTCCGCTACGCGGAGAATGCCCGTCCCTTTATGTAGGCAGCTAGAGCGCGTCAGGGCGGACCCACATCCAATATGGCCGCTGTCACACCCTCGCCTCCCCGGGACCAACTCTCAGCGTCAACACTCAGCTGAGAGTGGCCCAGGTGGTAAAGGGAGGTAGGAGGAATCGATTCGCAGTTAAAACGCCTTTTTAAATCAGGCGGAAAATATCACACAAGTAATTGTTAAAACAGTCCTGAAATGCCTTTCTGATCAAGCGTAGGTCTGCTGGCAGTGTAGGTTAAAAGACAGAGCGAGAGAACCTCCAGCTTTCCGCCTCAGAGGGTGAAGAGTAGATTTCAGCGCGCGTGTAACAAGCCCCCTTATGTAGGCAGCTAGAGCGCGTCAGGGCGGACCCACATCCAATATGGCCACTGTCACACCCTCGCCTCCCTGGGACCAACTCTCAGCGTCAACACTCAGCTGAGAGTGGCCCAGGCGTAAAGGGAGGTAGAAGGAATCGATTCGCAGTTAAAACGCCTTTTTAAATCAGGCGGAAAATATCACACAAGTAATTATTAAAACAGTCCTGAAATGCCTTTCTGATCAAGCGTAGGTCTGCTGGCAGTGTAGGTTAAAAGACAGAGCGAGAGAACCTCCGGCTCTCCGCCTCAGAGGGTGAAGAGTAGATTTCAGCGCGCGTGTAACAAGCCCCCTTATGTAGGCAGCTAGAGCGCGTCAGGGCGGACCCACATCCAATATGGCCGCTGTCACACCCTCGCCTCCCCGGGACCAACTCTCAGCGTCAACACTCAGCTGAGAGTGGCCCAGGCGGTAAAGGGAGGTAGGAGGAATCGATTCGCAGTTAAAACGCCTTTTTAAATCAGGCAGAAAATATCACACAAGTAATTATTAAAACAGTCCTGAAATGCCTTTCTGATCAAGCGTAGGTCTGCTGGCAGTGTAGGTTAAAAGACAGAGCGAGAGAACCTCCGGCTTTCCGCCTCAGAGGGTGAAGAGTAGATTTAGGACGTCTCCCTAAAACTTCATCACCTAACACCTCTTCTGCCTCTGTTGACACAAGTTTTTCTTTTTCAACTGGACAACCGTCTTTCACCTCATATGCTCGACCACTGGTGTCAACTGCATGCACCAAATCATTGTCCTGGAAGTAACTCTCCTCATTGAAAAATGCCTCACAACTTGAACTATGCATCCATTCTCCTGAAAATACTTCACAAAAATGTGTACGATTAACTATTCTCTTCCATCTACTATTTGTTTTGAATTCATAAATTGCCTTGTTTAGTTTCCTAATTCTATTGATTACCAAAATAAATAACTTTCGCTTCATTTCCAAAGCCTGATCAATAATTTTCTCAACATTTTTCTTTTTCTTATAAAAAGCCAGTTTCTGTTGACCTTTCTTGACATTTTTCATCAAATTTACAATTATCCTGTTGCGGAACATTCGTGTACGAATGTCCCTAAATTGATTGTGCCTTCTACCGGCACTCACAGAGTTTTCTCCTGCTCTACCACTAACTTTATTAAGGGGCCTTTCCTTCCTGTTTAAATTGACTCTCTTCTTCTGGACTAAAACATGTTCTGTAGTGATACTTTTTTTTCTGGAAATGTTTCTTAGGAAAGATTTCGTTGTCTTACCCGGAGCTTTTTTGGTGACTTGACAAGTTTTTATTGTAGAGGACTGCTGCAAGCATGTAGTAAGCTGCTGTGTTTGACGTTTTGTAAACTTTCTCCTCCTTTGCCTCGAAGGCATGTTTTAATTTTGAAATGATCTGCAGTTGAATCTGTGGTAAAATATAATACAAAATGTTATTAACCACTATTACCAAACAGTAAATCAATAACAGTCGTCAAAAAATTAACTAGTTGTCAATTCTACATACAATAATTTTTAGTGCATTGACAAATTTAAAACTCACAAATAGTAGCAAAGAAATGGAATGCTTCTACATTTGACCTGTGCTCTTTTATATGTGAATCTGAACTAATTTTATTAGCATATTTCACTATTTATTAAAGACACTTCACACAAGCTGTTTTTGAAGTTGTATTTAATTTTAAATAAAACGGTTAACATGGTTACTTTTCATTTCCAGTAACTTTTAAAAATAAGTCTTTATAGTTCCATAGGCTCGAGCAGGTCAGCTTCCCATCCTATGTCATACAATTCTGACAAATCGGCATCCTCATCATATTCTTCATCATCCACAGGATATAAATCATCCAAGGGATCTACTTCCACTGACGTTTCAATGACAAGTTCAATGATAAGATCGAGATCAACAGATTGCTCATTATCACTCATGCTTGATGTTGTTGTTATCTTTAAAGAAAGAGAACAACAATGAGATGTTGCAGAGTAAGAGACAAATCTCAGAGACTATAATAGTAAAATTGTTTAACAAGAGTAACATTTTGCAGATATTATTTAACCATGTCCAGCGATGCTGAGGAGGTGAGGCCTATGTCCAAGTTTTCAGTGAACAGGACTCATCTCTTCTTAACCTTGGATAAGCCTCACCGACTCTGTGTCCCCTGCTCATACTTAAATGTAAAGGGGCAGATTTATGTTAACTGGCGCATCCCCAGGGATGCACCAGTTAACGTGCGCCGCTGCTCTGCCACCCATGGTGTGCCGCATTTACAATGCGGAGCACCATGGGGCAAAAACAGCACAGATGCGTCACGCATCTGTGCCACAAAAGCGGCGCATTGCAGGAATCACGTCGCAAGCGCGACATGACTACTGCAATGCACAGGGGCAAGCCACACATTGCATGGTGCATCACTCCTTATGCCTGTTTCAAACAGGCGTAAGGATTTGATTCAGCAATGCCATAAAGCTGACTCAGTGAAATCTTGTAAATTTCACTGTGTTAGTTTTACAGGGCTTTCATGCAAGTGAACGCCCACCCTGCAACAAAACGCCCACATGAAACCTGACGCAGATTTCATGTGGCGCAGGACTTTACAGCGTGACGCATCCGCCTAGATGCATCAAGTTGTAAATATGTCGCAACATAGCGCATCTTTTGCGCCGCTGCTGCGTCACAAAACTGAAGCAACGGCGGCGCAAAAGAGGCGCACGGCCATCATAAATCTGCCCCTAACATTTTAAATGATTGGTTCAGGATGCCGATAAGGTGTGGCCTATCCAGAGGTTTGTTTGAGGTGAGGCCTACTCAGGGTTGCAGATGAAATTTAGGCTTGTTGAAGAGTACAGAGGAGCTAATACATGTGCAGGCCTACCAATGAAGTGAGTCATGTCCACTGCACTCTTGAACAAAAGCCAGACCTCCTCTGTCTCCCTGGACAGGCCTCAACCTCATCTGCACAATGTGATTCGTAATGTTAGGAAACACTGGTGATGTAATTGAAAAACGTACAATTTTTTTTGCTCATTTCACAATCACATCACCTGTGTTTCCTTTGCTTAGGTATCTCATTGTGCAGATGTAGTCTAGCATATCAAAGAGTACGCAGGAAGATGAGCACTGTATGCAACAACTTTGACACTTACAGAAGCCTCAGCTTCTCCATGCCCCCTACACAGTCCTAAATGTATACATTTTAAACTGACGGTATCTTGTTGCAGATGAAGTGAGGCCTATCTTGCAACATGGTGCATCTTTTGCACCGCTGCTGCATCACAAAAGTGACGCAACGGCGGCGCAAAAGAGGCGCACGGCCATCATAAATCTGCCCCTAACATTTTAAATGATTGGTTCAGGATGCCGATAAGGTGTGGCCTATCCAGAGGTTTGTTTCAGGTGAGGCCTACTCAGGGTTGCAGATGAAATTTAGGCTTGTTGAAGAGTACAGAGGAGATAATACATGTGGAGGCCTACCAACGAAGTGAGTCATGTCCACTGCACTCTTGAACAAAGGCCAGACCTCCTCTGTCTCCCTGGACAGGCCTAAACCTCATCTGCACAATGTGATTCGTAATGTTAGGAAACACAGGTGATATAATTGAAAAACGTGCAAATATTTTTGCTCATTTCACAATCACATCACCTGTATTTCCTCAGCTTAGGTATCTCATTGTCCAGATGTAGTCTAGCATATCCAAGAGTACGCAGAAGATGAGGACTGTATGCAACAGAGCAATGTACATTACTCACCTCTCTTGACACTTACAGAAGCCTCAGTTTCTCCATGGCTCCTACACAGTTCTAAATGTATATCATTATCATCATAGTGACTATGAAACTCTAGCATTACATATTGTGAAACCTAAATGTCTTAAAGTAACGATTTTTTAACCGACAAACAAGCAAATTATTCTCCCAGATTGATGGTGAGAAGTGATATATTTATTTAAAGAAGCAGACACCTTTTTGTCATTGTCATAAATGTAAAAAGCATTCCTTTTCTTTATGAACCAATTTCATGTCATAATTTGAAAACACAGCACAACTCCTATGTACAAGTACACCCTGTCAGTACTTAAATTTGCCAAGCACACATGCGGGTCTATTTACAAGAGCCTTGCACCACGGAGAAATGACTTAAATTTACCAAGCACTCATGAGATCTTATTTACAAGGACCTTGCACCATCTTTAAAGTCACTTTTAACATGGGGAAAATGACGTGAATGTAGCTCATAAGCTTTGTAAATTTGCCCCCATGTTGACTATGAAACTCTTGCAGAACATATTGTGAAACCTAAATGACTTTAAGAAACAAGTTTTTAAACCGACAAACAAGCAAATTATTTTCCCATATTCATGGTGGGAAGTGACATATTCATTTAAGGAAGCAGACACCTTTTTGTCCTTCTCATAAATGTAAAAAGCATTTCTTTTTTTTAAAAAACGATTTTCTGATCATAATTTGAAAACACACCACAGCTCCGATGTACAAGCACACCCTGTCAGTACTTAAATTTGCCAAGCACACATGGGGGCGTATTTACAAGGACCTTGCACCACGGGGAAATGACTTAAATTTGCAAAGCACTCATGAGGGCGTATTTACAAGGACCTTGCACCACCTTTAAAGTCACTTTTAACGTGGGGAAAATGACGTGAATGTGGCTCAAAGGCCTTGTAAATTTGCCTCCATGTTGACTATGAAACTCTTGCAGAACATATTGTGAAACCTTAATGACTTCAAGAAACGTGTTTTTAAACCGCCAAACAAGCAAATTATTCTCCCATATTCATGGTGGAAAGTGAAATATTTATTTAAAGAAGCAGACACCATTTTGACCTTCTCATAAATGTAAAAAGCATTTTTTTTTTAAAATCGATTTTCTGGTCATAATTTGAAAACACAACACAGCTCCTATGTACAAGCACACCCTGTCAGTACTTAAATTTGCCAAGCACACATGGGGGCGTATTTACAAGGACCTTCCACCACGGGGAAATGACTTAAATTTGCAAAGCACTCATGAGGGCGTATTTACAAGGACCTTGCACCACCTTTAAAGTCCCTTTTAACATGGGGAAAATAACGTGAACGTGGCTCAAAGGCCTTGTAAATATGCCCCAAGCAGGCTATGAAACTCTAGCAGTACATATCAAGAAACCGAAATGATTTCAAGAAACGTTTTTAAACACATTAAGTAAGCAAATTATTCACCCAGATTCATGGGGAAGTGATTTAAAATGCCCTAACACACATCAAAGCATTTTTTTAAGTCCCTTGCACCACTTTTGCGTCACTTTTAACATGGCTATGAAACTCAAAGAAACAAAATCTATTTGTAAAACACTTGACACAAAGCAACATTTTAAATACACAACTTTCTTCATAATTTTCTCCCTAAAGCATACTATTCTCTATCTAAATTAAATGAATCTTTTCTCACCTTAGCAAATACTTTTTGAGTTTCAAAACAGTCTCAGACACACACCAATTTTTCTTTAGCAGAGCAAAGGGTATGCACTCCAGAGGCTGCAACCAACAAAGGCACAGAAATGCTGTAATTCATCACACATATCTCTCATGTCACCCAATCAAAACTCTTCCCTCACTTTTTTCAAATCAACACCCTTCCCCCCTCTGCCCTTTCTGCCTTTTTTCCATAGCAACCACCTCCTGAAAGACCTCTCATGTTTACAAGTTCACAAAACAATGTTTCAATTGAACTCTGAACTCTCAGTACACCTGCATATCCAGTGCAATCTTTCATAAAATGATTTTTTCTTGACCACTCAAATTACATCTTTCAAAGAACTCATCCATGCACCCTAACTTTCTGTTTCAGCAATCAAAATCCACCAATCACTGCTACTGAATCATTAGCACTGAAACTCCACAGTTTTTTTCATTACAAACTCCTATTGTTTCAACTGCCATTTCATTCCCACACTTCATCTGACTGCAGCAGAACCTCCTCTCACCATGTTTTCTGTCTGGATTGTTGGACATAGTTACATCCACTGGGCTCAAAGGTATGCTGATAACAGAAATTTACACAACCTCAATTTACAAAATGTGGAAATCAACTGGATTGGCCACAGAGGATTAAGATGTCACCAATTGATACCATTGGTGAAAACCTTTTTGCATTTGCCAAACCCTGACCTGTTAATTGTGCACTGTGGAGGAAATGACTTGGGCACTTTGACTGGGGTAGGTCTGGAAATGCTTTTAAAGGACAGCTTTGAGCAATTGTTGGCACTTTTTCCTCAAACTGCCTTGGTATATTCAAATATATGCCAAAGACAGAAATGGAGGTGGTCCAACCAATTTTGTCCACAAATTGAGAAATCGAGGAAGCATGTAAATAAGTCTGTTTCAGCTTACATGAGAGACCATGGAATGGGCTCCATCTACAACAATAACTTGCGTTACTACATGCAAGATATCTACTGAGGAGATGGAGTTCACTTCTCAGATGAGGGGAACAGAATTATCATCCTGAATTTAAGACTATGTATTGGTACCTACTTATAAGTACCTAGAACTTACACAGAACCCAAAAGCTCTTTTCAGAGCTACCTTAACTATGATTACTCTTTAAAAATTTCAAATGTACCTTTTTTCACTAATTTTCACTTTTGTTCTCTTCCCGGTTCGCTACCCGGTTCGCGTACCGGCAGCTAACCTCGCGAAAAATTCAAAAAATGTTTTTCTTTTTCATCATATATGAGCCTCCTTAGCCACCCTTAGAAAACCTAGGGGGTCAGGATACGTCTCCCGTGCCCCCTTATACCCTTTCCCAACATTCTTTATCCTCCATCTTGTGTCTAAATTTATCCGAAACACAAGATGGCGGACTCCCGTTACGCTACCGGTTAGCTACCCAGTTCGCGTACCGGGTAGCGCCTCTACCGCGAAAAAACAGATTTTTTTTATTTTTTGCCCCGCGGGACCCTTTAATAGCCCCCTCATCAATCCTAGGGGGTCAGGAGGGGACTACCTTGCCCCCTTTCATTAATTTCCCCCTTCGTTTTTCTTCACCTCTTGTCTCTCGATCCTACCGAGAGACAAGATGGCGGCCGCTCCGGACTGTTTAGAATGTTGACAGACACCGGAGAGCCAATCAGCTTCACTTCGCGAAGTTCCGTTACGCGTCAGGTACGCGAACCGGGGCGCTAACGGGAGCGCTGTTACAGATATATATATTTTTTGGAACGTTAATTTATCAAAATCCACTGGAGCACATATATTGAGACCTAGCAAAGGCACATCAGGCAAACAATATCTACAATTTTGCCAAGTTTCGTGGAAATCCATTCAGCCGTTCGAGCTAAAAGTGAGTCCAATGGAAAAAGTCCTACGGAAAATTGCATGGGAAAAACGCGTTTTGGGACACCCTTTTTTCTCGGCCCCCCCTTGACGAAACCCCCCCAATTTTTCAGGGGCTGCTCAGAAACAAAATGTTCCATTTTCCTGAAAATTTCAGTCAATTCCGTCCTCAAACGCCAAAGTTATTCGACATAGAAGTTTCAAAAATCCTAACTATATATACCTACTGGCGACCGCCAGTAGGTAATATATATAGATATATATATTCACTGAAAAAAACATAGGTTTCACACCAGTTACAGTTAGGAATTAGCATTTAAAAAACCTATTAAATTCACTGAAAAAACCATAGGTTTCACACCAGTTATTGTTAGGTGGAAATTTTACTCGCATAAAACCATTGAAATTCCCACGTTTTAGTTAGTTGGACTCACTATAACTTGCACGTGCAATGCACTGCTGATGACGTCACATATTACATCACTCATGACATGGTCAGTGACATCACTCATGACATCACTGATGACATCTCAAATGACCTTACTGATGACATCATCCAGTGAATGTGTATCTTTCTGAAAAATAAATATTTTTTATATATGTATATCTAAAGGTTGATGGAAGAATAAATGGGTAAATAAATGTCTAAATGGATGTTTTTTTGTGTAAAATTGATAGGTTAACTGACTTATTAAATGTATCTTAGTGAATACATATATTAGCGAGTAATGTTTAAATATTTAAATATCTGTATCTGTGTCTCACTTTGTGTATAAGTGGCTGCATGGGTTGGTGAGTAGCTACATGAGTGTGTATATGGGTTATTAGTTGTTTTTTTGAGTATCAGTATCAGTGTCTGCATGGTTCGGTGGGGGATATTACTTAGAGCACAGATGCATGAATGAGTGACTCACTATTTGTATGTATTTTGAAGACAGCATGTGTGCAAGACTGTATGGGTGGATGATTGTGTGTATGGGTGGGTTAGTGAGTATGTGTTTTTATAATTGATTGTTTAAGAGAGTAAATATGTTTCTGTTTCTGTAGAAGTATGTGTAGTGGTGTGTATATAGCAGTATAATCAAGTAAATGTTTTTTGATAGTTTATTTGCATGTGTGAATTTGTGTGTGAGTAACTATATGGATGAGTATTAGTGTGTAACAGGATGTATAGGTGTATGAGTACATATGATGAGTAAGTACATGCATGAATGACTATATAGAACTGTTGGTGAATGAGTGGATGTGTATGTAGATGTTGGAATTACCTAATACGTTGTTGTAATTGGTATTGGTTTCTACTTTTTTAAGAAAATGTTAGTTTCTATTTTTGAATGTGTGTGTCAAAGGTTATTTTATGCTGATAGGAGGTCTGCCACTTTGTCACAAGGATGTTGTCATCAGTGATGTCATTTGAGATGTCATCAGTGATGTCATGAGTGATGTCACTGACCATGTCATGAGTGATGTAATATGTGACGTCATCAGCAGTGCATTGCACGCGCAAGTTATAGTGAGTCCAACTAACTATAATGTGGGCATTTCAATGGTTTTATGCGAGTACAATTTCCACCTAACTATAACTGGTGTGAAACCTATGGTTTTTTCAGTGAATATATATATATATACATATACATATATATATATATATTTACTGAAAAAACCATAGGTTATAGACCATATATAGTTAGGAATTAGCATTTACAAAACCTTGAAAATTCACTGAAAAAACCATAGGTTATAGACCATATATAGTTAGGGATTAGCATTTACAAAACCTTATTTTACTCACACAAAACAATTGAAATTCGCATATATAGTTAGTTGCACTAACTATATATCGCGCACCCGCAATCCACTGCTGATCATGTCACATATTACATCATTCATGACATGGTCAGTGACATCACTGATGACATCACTGATGACATCTCAAATGACATCACTGATGACATCACTGATGACATCACTGATGACATCTCAAATGACATCTCAAATGACATCACTGATGACATCACTGATGACATCTCAAATGACATCACTGATGACATCACTGATGACATCTCATTTGACATTACTGATCACATCACTGATGACATCATTCATGTGATAATACGATGAACCTCTTCAGACTCTAATATAACCTTAGATACACTCAGTGTAAACAGACACTCACAGACTGTCACTCATCCATGGAGTTACTCACACACCTAGTCAGTCATGCAAAGAATCAATCACACCTCCATTTCCTCAACTATACAGTTATACACACCTTACTTATTCAAACATATACTAACACATATTTACTCTCTTATACAATCCCTGATACAAGTTCACAATGATCCATACAGCCACTCACACATTCACTGGCTCTTATGCACAGTTATTTATATATGTCAACTCTCACATGTACTGTGTTTTACATATGTACTTACTTTGACATGTAGCACTGAGATATCCATTCACTCACCAATACACTCATGCACACAGGTAACCGCCCATACAGCTGTTTCCACATGCACTTTTGAACCCATACATCTAGTGAATCAACTGCTCACACATCTATGCACAGAGTCATACACCTCCCAGCCACCCACGCACACACTCAGTCTCCCATACAAATACTTGGGCAACCAATCAATAACCCATATAGTTACTCATATAGCTACTGATCAACACATGCAGCAGTTTACAGAACAACAGACATAATGATGCACAAATTAAGACAGTTTAGTCACTAACCCATGCACTCAGTGAGACACATTTAATCACTCACTCATACAGTCAGTCATGCACCTACTAAATCCTTCATCCAGACACTTATATATCCACTCATTCTTCAATATGTAAGACATATTTTAACTTTACAGAAACATACAGTCAATGGATGTTGTCATCAGTGATGTCATCAGTGATGTCATTTGAGATGTCATCAGTGATGTCATCAGTGATGTCACTGACCATGTCATGAATGATGTAATATGTGACATGATCAGCAGTGGATTGCGGGTGCGCGATATATAGTTAGTGCAACTAACTATATATGCAAATTTCAATGGTTTTGTGTGAGTAAAATAAGGTTTTGTAAATGCTAATTCCTAACTATATATGGTCTATAACCTATGGTTTTTTCAGTGAATTTTCAAGGTTTTGTAAATGCTAATTCCTAACTATATATGGTCTATAACCTATGGTTTTTTCAGTGAATTTCAATGGTTTTTTAATAGCAAATATCAAAAGCTGTAAAATGTATTCTTCTTTTAAAGGAAAAATATATTTTATATGTATTTAATATAATTTTTTTATGTATATACATTTTTTGAGGGAACGAATTTATCAACTATCATGCTGAAGAAGAGTGTGGGGGAAAAAAACAAAGAGGAGGACTAAGAGGAAAGAACAATCAGTTCAAAAATACAATTGCTTTAAAGCATGAAGTGCTTTTCCACACATTTACATTTAAATAACCCATATTAGAACATACAAAATATCTACAGAGGAGACGGTGTACATTGAATTTTAGACTCTTCATTGGTACCTACATGTTGGTACTTACATCACCCACACAACACAACAACCGGGACGCTGTCACAGATATATATATTTTTTTAACGTTAATTTCTCAAAATCCACTGGAGCACATATCTTGAGACCTAGCAAAGGCACGTCGGGCAAACAGTCTCTACAATTTTGCCAAGTTTCATAGAAATCCAATCAGCCGTTCGAGCTAAAAGTCAGTCCAACCGCCCTATGGAAAACTCAATGTTAAAAACACGTTTTGGGACCCCCCCTTTTTTCTCGGCCCCCCGCTTGACGAAACCCCCCCAAACTTTCAGGGGACGCTCAGAAACAAACTGTGCCATTTTCCTGAAAATTTCTGCCAATTCCGTCCATCAACGCCAAAGTTATTCAACATAGAATTTTCAGAAATCCCTATTCAAAAAAATCCTAACTATATATACCTACTGGCGACCGCCAGTAGGTAATATATATATATATATATATATATATATATATATATATATATATATATATATATATATATATATATATAGCAAAATGAAACCCCTCATTTTGTTCCTTTTCAAATTAAATGTATTAAGTGTTACCACTTTATTCCAATCAAGATGACTTCAGGTGTGCCATACTTTTGTCATAAGTAAGACTGTTAGCGTTCTAGTTGTTCTTTAGAACACTCTGGGACATTCTGTCATTGGGCTATAGTTGGGCTACATCTGGCTGATATTTGGGCTACATTTGTTTTTTTTGTCTCTGGTGGCCATCTTTGGGCTACATTGGGCTACATTGGGCTACATTGGGCTACATTTGGGCTCTAACATATATATAGCCCAATGTAGCCCAATATATATTTTTCAAAGTTAATTTTCGTAAAAACCACTGGAGCATATATCTTGAGACATAGCAAAGGCACATTGGGCTACCAGTCCCTACAATTTTGCCAAGTTTTGTGGAAATCCATTCAGCCGTTCGAGCTAAAAGTGAATCCAACCGCCCTATGGAAAACTCAATGTTAAAAACACGTTTTGGGACCCCCCTTTTTTCTCGGCCCCCGCTTGACGAAACCCCCCCAAACTTTCAGCGGACGCTCAGAAACAAAATGTGCCATTTTCCTGAAAATTTCAGCCAATTCCGTCCATCAACGCCAAAGTTATTCAACATAGAATTTTCAGAAATCCCTACTCAAAAAAATCCTAACTATATATACCTACTGGCGACTGCCAGTAGGTAATATATATATATATATATATAACATTTCTATGGCAAAATGAAACCCCTCATTTTGTTCCTTTTCAAATTAAATGTATTAAGTGTTACCACTTTATTCCAATCAAGATGACTTCAGGTGTGCCATACTTTTGTCATAAGTAAGACTGTTAGCGTTCTAGTTGTTCTTTAGAACACTCTGGGACATTCTGTCATTGGGCTATAGTTGGGCTACATCTGGCTGATATTTGGGCTACATTTGTTTTTTTTGTCTCTGGTGGCCATCTTTGGGCTACATTGGGCTACATTGGGCTACATTTGGGCTCTAACATATATATAGCCCAATGTAGCCCAATATATATTTTTCAAAGTTAATTTTCGTAAAAACCACTGGAGCATATATCTTGAGACATAGCAAAGGCACATTGGGCTACCAGTCCCTACAATTTTGCCAAGTTTTGTGGAAATCCATTCAGCCGTTCGAGCTAAAAGTGAGTCCAACCGCCCTATGGAAAACTCAATGTTAAAAACACGTTTTGGGACCCCCCTTTTATCTCGGCCCCCGCTTAACGAAACCCCCCCATACTTTCAGGGAACGCTCAGAAACAAAATGTGCCATTTTCCTGGAAATTTCAGCCAATTCCGTCCATCAACGCCAAAGGTATTCAACATAGAATTTTCAGAAATCCCTATTCAAAAAAATCCTAACTATATATACCTACTGGCGACTGCCAGTAGGTAATATATGTATATATATATATATATATATATATATATATATATATATATATATATATATATATATATATATATATATATATATATATATATATATATATATATATATATATATATATATATATATATATTCACTGAAAAAACATAGGTTTCAAGCAGGTTATAGTTAGGAATTATCCTTTAAAAAACCTTAGAAATTCATTGAAAAACCATAGGTTTCAGGGGTGTTATAGTTAGCTGGACATTTTACTCATACATATATATATATATATATATATATATATATATATATATATATATATATATATATATATATATATATATATATATTCACTGAAAAAACCATAGGTTTGACACCAGTTATAGTTAGCTGGAAATTTTACTGATATAAAACCAATGAAATTCCACGTTATAGTTAGTTGGACTCACTATAACTTGCGCGTGTAATGCACTGCTGATGACGTCACATATTACATCACTCATGACATCACCGCATACACATCCTGAGACGCGCATGTGAAGTCATGTGACTTGAAAACAACACTTCCAATTGGTTCTTAGTAGTTTGTATTCTGCAATTTACACGGAGCACTCCACCCACTTCTCTCACTATCTTTTCTACTCTCAAAAGAGAACAACGTTCAACATCTTTCGAAAGACTTTCTTTTCACGCGATAATGTGAAATACTGAGATTGTTACAGGATTTTCTATCAGATATGTGTTCCCATTTCTGTTGAAGCACTAACACCGTGGAAAATTCCACCGATAGCAGTGATATTTTTAACGCCGAGCACCGGCGATTTTTATCACTTAGAAGCCTTCCTAGTATGAAGGTTTATCTCCTAAGTCTCTGATTCTCAAACTGTGCAACGCGGCTCCTCTGTGTGCGGTAATGAAGTGCTAGGGGCGCCGCCCACACTCTAGTGTGACTAACCATCTATAAATTCTACAGACATCTCTACCCTGTTATCTGCAATTGTGAGCATCAAAAGGAGCTGCGCTACGCCCCTGTGAGAGGCCTCACTCCCACTGCTGCAACGGCTTGGCAGTCCTCCAGATGCACAGGAACAGCCCCTCCGATCCATTGAAGTTCTCTGTCGTGAGAGGCCTCACTCCCACTGCTGCAACGGCTTGGCAGTCCTCCAGATGCACAGGAACAGCCCCTCCGATCCATTGAAGTTCTGTGTCGGTCTCAATACCACTTACGAAATGAAAATAAGCACTGAAGAATATTCAAGCATGTAGTACTCCTCCTGCTACAGCATACAGAATGCATTGTATTACCTATAAAAAAGTGAAACACCTACGCTACAATCATCTAGAATACTTCCTCTAAAGAAGCCTGTGAATAACTTTAAAACATCAGGTTAACCTTTTTTTACTCTCTCATCATTGTTAAAGATAAGTATTTACAATACTATATTAAACAATGCCATGGTTGTTGCTTTTTAATTTTAAAAATCTTGCAATCTTTCACAAACCCAATACTCATGGCTTCTTTTTCGTGACAAAAATATTGCAATATTACATACCTACATAGAATAACAGAAAAAACATAAAACTACAAAGGCCAAACAGTCTACTAAACGCAGATTTGTAACCTATGGGGCAGATTTATGTTAACTACTTCATACCCAGATATGCACCAGTTAATGTGCACCACAGTATGCTAGTGCTCCGTTACCCATGGTGTGCCACATTTGAAATGTGGCGCACCATGGTACAAAAACACCATACATGCGTAACACATCTGTGCTGAAAAAGTAATACATTGCTAGAGTTGAATCGCAACTGTGATGCAGCTCCAGCAAGGCTCACCAATGCACTATATTCACAATGCTGCGTCAATACCTACGCCTGCTTCAAGCACATGCACAGTTTTGAAACAGCATGGGCCTGAAAGTCACTGAGTGAAATATCATACATTACAGTCAGCCACTTTCAAGACGCATTCCTTCAGAGGAACACTTACCATTTATTAGAGGTAGATCGTCCGACTCCACCGGAGGACACCCCTAATAAAAAAGACATATATATAAAATGCGGACTAGCCGCTGTATCGTGCTAGCAAACTTTAACTTAAAAATCGTTAGAAAAAACAAAAGGAATCGAGCAAAATCAGTAGGCCACTGATAGGATCTCTTTTTGACCTAGCTAAAATAGAAACATTAGGAACAACCCCTCATGAGAAATATGAAACTAGTAAGAGAAACCGAGCTCGACGCCATGATGGCTGCAACATAGCTCAGCTCCGCCGCCCACCCCGCCCAAAATAACGACAAACCCTATGCAAATATTATAAATAAATACAACACACCAGCAAAGTAACAGGGTAAAACGTTTTATTAAATAACTATTTACATGGCAGCCTGCTGCAACATGAAAACAACACTTCCAATTGGTTCTTACTAGTTTCTATTCTGGAATTTACACGCAGCACTCCACCCACTTCTCTCACTATCTTTTCTACTCTCAAGAGAGAACAACGTCCTACATTTTTCGGAAGACTTTGGTGAAATGGCTACCGTATCTCATTCATCTTCCGAATCTGAACAAAATGATCGACTACCTTTAAGAAGAAAAAAAGAATCTTTCATCTGGCAATTTTTCACTTATCCTGAAGATCAAAAGAAAGTAAATGCACCAAAAGTAACCTGCACGATATGTGACTCGTTTCTCTCAAGAGGAAATCCAACAAAAAAATATTCCTTTTCCATACATACCATGGTGCGGCATGTCAAACAAGTGCACCCTGTGCAATTTGCAGAGGCATCGACAAAAGCCCTGGCCACGCTATTACCATTAGAGGTGGCCAGCACATTTTCTGATCGACGACCTGTATCTCCATCGAGTGCACAGATGGACTTGAGATAATTAACTATATATGGTCTATAACCTATGGTTTTTTCAGTGAATTTTCAAGGTTTTGTAAATGCTAATTCCTAACTATATATGGTCTATAACCTATGGTTTTTTCAGTGAATTTGCTCCGCCGCCCACCCCGCCCAAAATAACGACAAACCCTATGCAAATATTATAAATATATACAACACACCAACAAAGTAACAGGGTAAAACGTGTCATTAAATAACTATTTACATGGCAGCCTGCTGCAACATCGATCCAAATGCATGACACTGTTCCTGTCAAGGTAGCATAGCTGGCGGCCTAGGGGTAGAGGACCGTTGTGCAAATACCCCGGGGAGGACTCTGGATATGCTTGGTCCCTGAGATTCTTCGATGTCAATGCCTTCCACAAATGGCATAAGTCCTGGATGTTCGGTGCCATACTTGAGGGTTTGACCTAAAGACACGTCCTGCGGTGCCCTGGTCCAACCATCACATATACCTGCGCCAGGAGACGGCGTGGGGTGCACTGGAAGGGAGAGGCGGCGCGAACGAGCCTCCCCGACCTCCCCAGGTGGAGGTTTCTCAGCTACACCCCTAAAGAGACGTCCTGCGGTGCCCTGGTCCAACCATCACATATACCTGCGCCAGGAGACGGCAACATCCACGACTTATGCCATTTGTGGAAGGGAGTGACATCGAAAAATTTCAGGGACCAAGCATATCCAGAGTCGTGGATGTTGGGTGCCATAGTTGAGGGTTTGACCTAAAGACACGTCCTGCGGTGCCCTGGTCCAACCATCACATATACCTGCGCCAGGAGACAGCGTGGGTGCACTGGAAGGGAGAGGCGGCGCGAACGAGCCTCCCCACCTCCCCAGGTGGAGGTTTCTCAGCTACACCCCTAAAGACACGTCCTGCGGTGCCCTGGTCCAACCATCACATATACCTGCGCCAGGAGACGGCGTGGGGTGCACTGGAAGGGAGAGGCGGCGCGAACGAGCCTCCCCCACCTCCCCATGTGGAGGTTTCTCAGCTACACCCCAGCGCTTCACTGATCTCCTTGTCCTCAGTCAAGCATCAATAGTAAGATTTTCATAGGTGAGTGTAGGTTCATAGTTTGCCATCCACAGACTAAAAGCCTGGAGTGGGAGTGAAAAAACCATAACTAGGTAAGAAGGAACGCAGAGGCTGTAGGAAGGACTCTGGATATGCTTGGTCCCTGAGATGCTTCGATGTCACTACCTTCCACAAATGGCATAAGTCCTGGATGTTGGGTGCCATAGTTGAGGGTTTCACCTAAAGACACGTCCTGCGGTGCCCTGGTCCAACCATCACATATACCTGCGCCAGGAGACGGCGTGGGGTGCACTGGAAGGGAGAGGCGGCGCGAATGAGCCTCCCCCACCTCCCCAGGTGGAGGTTTCTCGGCTGCACCCCAGCACTTCACTCGACATAGGCGGCCGGCTCCCGGGGTCCGGCGGAACTTTTTGCCTTTTGGTGACTCTTCCATTCTGGACCTTGTTCCACAATCCGTTTGACCTGAAGACACGTCCTGCGGTGCCTTGGTCCAACCATCACATATACCTGCGCCAGGAGACGGCGTGGGGTGCACTGGAAGGGAGAGGCGGCGCGAATGAGCCTCCCCCACCTCCCCAGGTGGAGGTTTCTCAGCTGCACCCCAGCACTTCACTCGACATAGGCGGCCGGCTCCCGGGGTCCGGCGGAACTTTTAGCCTTTTGGTGACTCTTCCATTCTGGACCTTGTCCCACAATCCGTTTGACCTGAAGACACGTCCTGCGGTGCCCTGGTCCAACCATCACATATACCTGCGCCAGGAGACGGCGTGGGGTGCACTGGAAGGGAGAGGCGGCGCGAACGAGCCTCCCCCACCTCCCCAGGTGGAGGTTTCTCAGCTGCACCCCAGCGCTTCACTCGACAAGATGAGTTTTGCCCGCTCCTGCGGCACATTGCCTCGCTCGGCCAGCTCAATTACGCCTGCTCTTGCTATTACAGCGTCTCACCCGCCATCCGGCTGAATTGCACCCACTCTTGCGGTACAGCGACAGGCGGCTGCCACGGAGCTCAGGAAATGGCGGTCGGCTCCACAGACTTGGGCCTGGCCTGCAAGGATGGCTCTGGACAACCCTGGAACTCGTACGCTTGACTGCTACGGCATGGGCCCCATTCCCAAAAGCGTCCCATCAGCCTTGAAGATTCTACAAGAGTCACCGGGGCCCCCGACTCCCGCAGAGTTCCGGTGGGGAGCTTCTGCCATGATTGCTCGCAGAATGGCCACGACGTAGCCACGGGGTGCTCTCATGCTGACGCCAGCTTCAGTCTGAAACTTCCAGAAACACTGTAGACTACCAATTCAATCAGTTCCGGTGGAGCCCCAACGACGTATTGCGTTGTTGCATAATGCGTCATATGACACGCCGCGTTAGCGCACCCGGAAGTGCTCCGGTGCGCGAGGCGTGAAGCGCAGCTTCCCGGAAGCAATCCGGGGCGTGGCGCGGAGCGCGTAACGTAAGCATAACAGGTCATGTGACTTGTTAATAAAACTTTTCATTGGTTTAGAAATATTTTTTGTCCCAAATGATGAAAACTCCTCCTTGTTTCCTCTTGGCTCCTGCCCCCTCCCCAAGTCTTGCTCGGCCAGCTGAGTTTCGCCCACTCTTGCGGCCTACGACATGGATACGCCGGGGCGTTATGGATCAGTATGAGCAAATATACACTTGGGGATTCACAAGCAACAACAAGCCTTTGTGTTTGGGGCTCTAAATCAACAACAGTGACAGAGAACAGAACCGAACTAAGCACTCAGGGGCTACGTTTAAACGTAACATCATCTCCCCAGAGTTACATCACCTTACACACACATCCACTCTGATCTCCTTGGCCTCAGTCAAGCATCAATAGTATGATTTTCATAGGTGAGTCTAGGTTCATGGATTTCCATGCACAGACTAAAAGCCTGGAGTGGGAGTGAAAAAACCATAACTAAGTAAGAAGGAAGGCAGAAACAGAATCTTCCTCTGCAACATCCGGCTCTGCATCGCTACTTACTTATAAATGCAGAAAAAACTCAATTAACACAAGGGCTCTTTTCAGAGCCACCTTATATCAAAGCACTGACACTTCTGATTTATATCCATTTTCACACTCTTGTAAATAGGTGTGCGCGCCCGAGTGCGCGCACCCCGCAACTTTAAAAAAAAAATATATATATATTTTCGCCTTCAAGGACCTTACTGCACACCCTGAGAAAACCTACGCAGCAAAACAATCTCTACCTTCTCCCCTTTCCATGTTCCAACGCTTTGAAATGAACAATATATTTACTCGCAGTGACAAAATGGCGGTCAACACTTCCTGATTTCCTTCGAATCGAACGTTAACAGACGTCACGCAGCAAAAAAAAAATTACACTCGCGCGCAGCCGCTTGAGTGCGCGCACCCGTGCGCGCGTATAGATATATAATTGACTTTAACTTTAATTTTCTCAGCAACTACTGAACGGATTTACACCATTCCAAAAAAAGCGTAATCTGCGAGCCGGACTCTACAGTTTTGCCAAATTTCTTATAAATCCATTCAGCCGTTCGACCTGTAGCCGTGTCTAAACGTCCTATGGAAAATAACATGGAGAAAACACGTTTTGGGACCCCCCTTTTATCTCAGCCCCCACTTCACCAATCCCCCCCGACCGCCAGTAGGTAATACATATATATTCTGCGGCATTATGGGACTGGTAGTCCCCCGTTATTCACAAAGGACATCACATGTGCAGTGGAGCCAACCACCACTGGGTAAGGCGGAGCCAATGAGAGATAAGAAGTGGGAGAGAAGATGTTGGGACTGTAAGCATTTGAAAAAGGCGTATTGCCGAAACCGGTCATGCTAGCCTGTGATCAAAAATTGAAAAACGAAGCCCCGCTGTGTCCTGTTTATCGAATTCAAGAGGAGGAGATGAATGAATTCATATATATATATATATATATATATATATATATATATATATATATATATATATATATATATATATATTTTTTTTTTTTTAATGATCATGTGAACATTAGACTTGATTTTGTGGTCTGTAATTACCCCATAGAGTAATAATTATTCTCCATCTCCATGGTACAATTCTTTTTTTTCCATCTGCTTTATTAGTTTGACCACAGATCGGTTTTTGTTTCATAGTTCTGTGCCAGGGATCCCACCATTCTAAATTGCACACTATAATTAGTTAACCCTCCATGCAGTGTTCTTGCTTTACACATTTTTGTACTAGATCAACAGAAGTTCTCTAATTTCACTATTTCTGACATTCAAGTTTCATGCAAATCAATGATATTGTGCTGCCTTAAATAATCCATTACTTCAAAGTTGATTAAGTGGAACTTAAAGGTCGGGAATGGCAAAAGCATGCATGAACATGGCAGGACTCTGGGAGTGTTCGACCTCTTCTGCTGCTCTCGGCCTAGGCACAGACTGCTATGGACCACATTGGGTTACGAGAGGCGTTGTTTCCTTGTGGCAGCTTGCAGGTTTGGCAGGATGCCCATTGGGTTGGGGCCAACTCACAGTCCATTTCTTGCCCCCCCAGACATGGAGCAATAACGAAGGGCCAGGGGGCATTGACGGCCGGAGGTGTAGTGGAGGCCTCCAGTGCTACAGTTGATGGCAGCACAGGGGCCTGTCCTCCTGCCAACATCAAAGGTCCGGGGGTTGTCTTTCATCAAGGGTATGCCACATATAATGGTGGTATGCCGGAAGCACTGGCAATAATGCACTGCCTTCTGGGAGACCTGAGAAAAGAATTTTTGCCTATGCCTCCAAATTTTGAATTACACACTAATCGGTTAAGGATAAACAACACTTTATTAGTTTACCCTGACATTAATTTGTGTCTTTGAATTATCACTCAGTTTACAAAAAGTTGTATTCATTTTACATAAACAGACCTAAGATCACTATCAACTTCATGTCTGGCCATATACAGTTCGAAAAAACAATTTGTGCATATGTACAGTGAAAAAGAAATCAACAATAAACGTTTTACAAAAAAACTTTTAACCATAAGTGCATGGTCGTGACATGGACACATTAGTCATACACATTGTGAGCAAAATAAACATTTCACGATAAAAGGATCACAATCATGGGGAGAGAGAAAGAGAAAATTATTTTCATTTTTTTCAAAATCAACTCCCAACGCCTGAAACAGATTGAATCATTAATGTTCAGGAAAATTGCCCATTTTTGCATCAGTAACGTTGACCTGAATGTCAGAAAAAGTGCCTGCATCAGTAACGTTGACCTGAATGTCAGAAAAAGTGCCGACGCGTTTCGAATCCTGTTACATAGTTTGCAGGATTCTCATCAGGGCGGTGTGATTCTAGTCCATGGGAACTGTTTGGAAAGGACGATTTGTTTAACCAACAGGGTCCTCTAGCCATTTGTGTTGATAACAAAATGCGCATATGTAGATGCGGCATACCTTATATTGTTTTTGCCCGAAGTTGCTCCTGTTTTGATGAAGGATCGTCTATGCCGTGGGGTTTGGACTGCAACAGAGTAGGGATTGAATGAGAACCAAAGGGAGGTGGATTTAACTTTCCAAAATCGAAGTACATGAATTACAAATTACCTTCGATGTTCCTGACCCATCGGCTAGTGTGCCGGTGTCTGGAAACGAATCTGGGTGCTGGCTCGTTTACATCTCTGGAAAAAAGGGATTTACAACGGGTTTAAATAGGTCCCTGCTCGCTCGGCCGTGCACTAGGAATGAGCGCCGGTGGTGGGAACTTACTTGTGAACGACTCTGCTCATGCGGGGAATTCTTGTCCGGAATTGGTTAGTCTCTTGTTTTTCAAATCTGGTGGGGCAAGGGCGGAGTGAAATGTCATTGCACTGGTTCTTAACTTGCGGCGCAGTGGCGAATCACAATGTCAACGGGTATCGGTCTTACCGTGAATGCGTTTGATGAGCTCCGCTTGTTAATCTCACTGCAGCCCGGCACTCTCTGGTTGTGGGTGTCCGCAGCAGTGCCGGTTCTCTCATACACATAACATGTGATGCGCCCTTGACCAATCAGAGACTCAGCTGAATTGTGGCGCATTATGGGATTTGGAGTTTAGACAGGAATGAATCAGTTTCATGCCCTGTTGATTTCACTAAGACTGTTCAGGCCCTTGTTGACACTGTCAAATTTAAGTATCAGATATGCCTCCTTGCGTAATGGCATGGTCTCAACATCAGGATAGCGTTTGGGATGAATCCAAGCCAATGTTGTCCATTTAAAATCATTTTCAGTATGATTATTGTTGGAAAAATTTTCCACCATTGGAGCGGACAAAACTTTTTTCTTTATGCGTGAACGGTGTTGAGTTATTCGAGCATTGATGGGCTGATTTGTTTTGCCGATATAAACTCTGTTGCGCGGACAAACCACCGCATAGACGATATTTCGGGTCTTACAGTTTGTAAATGATTTGTGTTTCCACTTAATGCCATTGTTAATGAAAGTGTCACCTTCTAGTGTTGTGGAACATGACACACAGTTGCCACATTTGTGGTGCCCGCATAAAGGTTTCAAATTCCACTGAGCTATAAGGTCACTTTTTGGTAGTGGGATGTGACTGTCTGCTTTAATAAGTTGTTGCCCAATGCTTCTGTTTTTACGCATGGCAAAAATGGGTTTAGAAAGGGGGTACTCGAGTGTTTCCAATAAATGCCAATTCTTTCGAATGATATTTTTAAATTGGTTTGTGTGTTGACCGAATGTTGTCACACAAACCAATTGGTCTAAATCTCTCTTTTCTTTTTTCTGAAGTAATGTTTCACGTGGAGTGAATTTAGCCCTGTTTTTCGAATGTTTTAACAGTTTTTTGGGATACCCTCTTTCAGCCATCTCACTGCAAAATCTTGTTGCATGTGAGTCAAAGTCACACAAGTTTGTACAATTACGTCTTATCCTTAGCAATTGACCATAAGGTAAGTTTTCTTTTAAGCATTGTGGATGCGAGCTGGTGAAATGGAGAATTGTATTTCTATCGGTTTCCTTCTTATGTAAAGAGGTTGTCAACTTTGATTCGCTGGTGCCTACAGTGACGTCAAGGAAGGTCATTTCTTTGGGACTGGAGTTCAGCGTGAACTTGATATCAGGGTGCCTTGAGTTTAGCCATACATGAAATTGATCAAGTTCCGTCTGGCTCCCCTGCCACAGGAGCCAGACGTCATCGATATATCTCAGCCATTGGATGATATGACCTGAGAGGGGGTTGCCATTATACACAAATCTTTCCTCATATTGTGCCATGTAAAGCACTGCCAGCTCCGTCGCATAAGGACAACCCATGGCTGTCCCTTTGATTTGAATAAAAAAGTCGTTCTCAAACTTGAAATAATTGCTCCGAAGAGTAATTTCAGCCAATGCTAAAATGAATGTGGTAGGCACAGGATGGGGCCTGTCTCGTTGTTCTAGATAGAGTTCAATGACCTCAAGTGCCTCATCCTGCGGTATTTGAGTATAGAGCGAGGCGACATCTAATGTCACCATCAATTCAGTCTGTTCGTTGAATGTTCGCCCCTCAATTTGGATGATGAAGTCTGTCGTGTCCCTAAGATGCGATTTAACTTGTGCTATACATGGTTTTAAAAAGAAATCAATATATTTCGATACCGGTTCAAGCACGGAATCGCATCCGGAAACTATGGGTCTCCCAGGTGGTGCCTTTTCATTTTTGTGAATCTTTGGTAGGAAGTAGAGGATTGGCGTTCTCGGTGATTTTTTGTTCAAAAATTCAAACTCTTTGGACCCTAAATAGCCTTCGTCCAGACCTGTCTTTGTGATTTTGGCTATTTTGTCCTGAATGGCATGGACAGGATCTTCTTTTGATGGTCTGTACCACTCTCGATTATTAACGTGTAATTTGCCTTCAGCAAGATACATTGGACGCGGCCATAGAACCACAGCCCCGCCTTTATCTGCCTGTTTTATAACAATTGATGTGTCAGATTTGAGATCACCGATTGCTTTTTGGATTCCTTTGCTAATGTTGTTTTTAACAAAACTATTTTTCTTCTCCAGTTTCGTGAGAGAGGACAGTACAGCTTGCTCAAAAGCAATAATCTGTTTCGGAATATTTAATGTCGGAGTGAACCTAGATTTGACTCTAAGTCCAGTGGTTTCCTGCATTGACGTCATTTCGGCCCCAGCAAAGTGAGTTTTCAACCTGACCTTACGGCAGAAGTCAAGTGCCTCCAATTTCAGTTTTGTGAAATCGGTTCTTTTGGTAGGGACAAATTTGAGGCCCAGATTCAGAAGCATTTCTTCATCTCTCGATAATTCTTTATCAGAAAGATTTACTATGGTGGACACATTTAGTTGTTGTAATATTTGTTGCGAGTTCGCATTTGCCATGGTTGTTTGAAGCGAGTTTGTGTTTGTCCGCCCCTGGACAAAAAAGGAGTCGATCCTCCTGCTGCGCCTCGTTTTTTAGAATTAGACTGCCTGGAATCTGAGGAAGAGTCAGATGAAGTGGTATCAGAGAATGTTAAGAACCTGTTTCTAGATCTACCCTGGAATGTGTTTAAGGCCCCTCGAGACTCACCCGAAGTATAAAAGTCTTCTTTGAGAAAAGGATATACCTGTTCTAGTCGAAATGATTTGGAGTCTTTATCAAATTGAGCTGATTTAATATTTAGAGTATGATCTTTAAATAGTGCGATTTCCTTTTCAATTTTGTCTAGAAGAGCCTTTGCTTCAGAAGCGGTCTGATTGTCATTGATGGTTTTAATCAGGTCTTCGATTTCCTTGTCTTCCTGGCTGCAAATGCGTTGAGCTGTTTCTATGGTGTGTACCATTAAGTCTCTACTGCATTTAGTATTGATTTGGCTAAACCCTTTCTTGTACTCGGTGTCCTCTATGAAGATGACTGGAATGTTCTTCACCTGGAGGCCCCAGGGAATAGTCCCTGCTTTTAAGTGTTTCAGTATAAAGTCTGGGAGACCTGGCGGTATGAACAGAAGATGCAATGATAAGGAGGGTCGACGCTGCCCTTCTCCTGTGGAGAAGTGTGGCTCACTGGTTAGAGCGTCAGACTCTGAAGCAGAGATCAGGCCTGGGACCAGGGTTCAAGTCCCGACGCGGCAGGGTCTTGAGCTCAATGTCCGCGGACTCGATAATTCTCGCCTTGGCGCCTACTCTAATCATGGGTCCCACGCTGCCACTCTGGGCAATAGCTTGCTTAATCTCCACAACGGCCCCTACAACACTGGGATGCCTGGCTTCACCTTGGGGGTGCCCAGGAAGGGCTTCTCACAGGGAGAGCCAGGAATGGTACCACAGCGTTATACAGCGCCGGGATGCCCCGTTGGGGCAGTTGTGCGCTTTACAAAAAAAAATACACACTAAACCCCAGTATATCACAGCAGTGTGTCCCCGGGGCCTGCATACCCCAGGGAGCTCGGCCTAGAAAGTGGCCCATTTCCTGAGGGCTCCAGTCAGTGTGAGGAGAGAACATTACCACACGGCCTGTACTGCGATCCCAAGATGTCTAGCTGAAGACCCATCACACCAGCTACCTTCCCCTGAGTGGCCATAACATTGGGCAACGTCACTGCAGATGCACTTGCCTCCAGGAACCACACGTACCAATGCCAGCAGGTGTGGAGGACCTGAAGCTTGCTGCAACCCAGCATTTCATCTCCAGTATGCCAATGAGGTTGTGGGTGCCTTCTGGAAGGAGCCCACTGGTGGGGTCACTGTGGGGCATGAGACAGGAGAAAGCAGCATTCACCAAAGGGGGACACGCCTGACAGTGTTGCATCTTGTCCACAGCCATTGAGACTCAAGATGAACCCAGCCACTGGGAGGGTGGCAGCGGTGTAGTACTTGAAGGGAACTGTTTGCCAGACTGAGGGAGAGGTCGAGGCCTCTGTCTTCTCTTGGCCCATCAACCCCTGTGGTTCATCTGCCAAGTGCACCATTTATGGGAACAATGGGCCGCACCAGATTGACTTGAGATTTAAGTGGGAGAATAGAGTCTGGTACTGACACTACGCCACCCTACATGAAGGAAATACAGCTGGAGGGTGAGGAGCCTCACGTGCGTCAAGAGGTCTTGACAAGCTGTACTGCATCCTGGAAGCCATCAGAGCCATGTGAGGGCTAATGGAAGCTAAATCAATAGGGTGGCAATTGACATGAATATCCAGCATAGCGTATATTCAAATTAGTGGACAAGGTAGCATCCAGCAAACTCCAAAAGCTTGTGGTGTCCCTTTACATAATGGTTGGATTGTTAGACCAGTGGGCTGAAGATGCAGAAGGCCGCAGCAGGCACAATAATGTCAGGGTGGTTGGTCTGCCTGAGGGGCCAGAAGTAAGTATGGGCAAAATTTGCGAATTCGCGGTACGTAAATTCGTGCGAATACGTACTCACGGTCCGCAAAATTCGCTAATCTGTGCAAATTTGTGAATTTTTTATTTTTGCATGTTCACGGGGTGTTTTTTCAGCGCAGCTACCTTGAAGTTACCCATGCCGTCGTACATGGGCGTGGCCATCTTGTTTTCAGTGTTCGCGTTGCATATTTCCGTTTCCGGGCGCTAGTTGCATGCTCGAGTTGGGCATTTCCTACGTGCGGGGCGCAATTACGTGATCGTGTCCATTTTTGCGTGCCCTCCGGGGAAAATATTGCGCGAACTTACCCACGTGGTCGCAATGGGTCGCAATTGTTTTTCATTCATTGCTATGGTTCTGGGCAAGCTTTTTCTATCCTGCTTTAATCTTTACAATCCTTTGTTTGTTTGAATTTTTTTTTAATCTTTTTTACTCATTATCTATCCCTCTATTTTTCTACATCTATATTTTGTGTTTTTTTCAACTTTTTGTTACTTTAGTAACTACTTTTTTTGTTTAGCTCTCTCTTTTCTTTTCTTTAATATTTTTCCCTATTCTTTTCTTCTTTCACCCAGGACCATGGCAAAAGGAGCCGGCAAGTCTAAGGGGAAGGGTCCCGCACCCCGTAGCCGGCTCCTTTATGGGCACTTAAGGGGGGAGGAAGTAACAGCCCCGGAGATCTTTAGCGCGGTGGAGGTGGCCGCACACGTTTTCTTTGTCCAGCGCCACCTCACCAAGACCATCGCGGCACATGGCAGGCCCAGTACCGGGTACGGGCTCCGGAAGCGTCGCCAGCTATGGGGGAAGGTGGCCGGGCCATGTATCGGGATTCTGGGGTCCATCGCACCTACAACCAGGCGACGCACCGGTGGTCTGACATCCTGGACCGGGAACATGACCTGCTTGACCTTCTTGGCGTGGAGATCCCTGGGCTTGGTGAGTAGTAGTAGCTATTTAATCACTACTTTTTTCCGAAGAGCAAGAATGCTGCCGATTGCATTGCAGGTAAATTATGTTTCAAAAGCTTCTGTGATTGCAGGTGCTCGCCTGCTCACTGGCGGTGCTACTATGCTTACTTGGTTTCAATTTTGTGCTCATTTGGCCTGGGTGATTATGTATGAGTGTACTCTACAGAAGTGTGTAATGCTAGACACTAGAGATTACAGTGCAGGTAAATTATGTTTCAAAAGCTTCTGTGATTGCAGGTGCTCGCCTACTCACTGGTGGTGCTACTATGCTTACTTGTTTTCAATTTTGTGCTCATTTGGCCTGAGAGATTATGTATGAGTGTAATTTACAGAACTGCTCAATGCTAGACAGTATAGACTCAAGTCCAGTCCTTCCTTTGTACTCCTGCCACTAAGAAGAGATAGTGGTGGTGGATTGATAGGTTGAGTATATTATGACTGGTTATTTACTATTTAGTAGGAAACTTTTTAGTTGTCCGCAATCATGACGAACTGTGTCTGTCACTTCGCTTGCTGCGGAGTGCTGCCTGACAGTCCTAGTAGAACCTTTTATAGTTGGTTTAGTGAGTTACATAACTTTCCAACTAGACGGTCCGTGAATCCAGCATTACTAATATCCTAGTAAACCACATCAGATAGGCCAATAAATTTAGTGCAATTGTTTCCTCTTTCCCCGAAATAATTTGTTATTGTTTTTTTAAATTTTGATTTGGTTGACAACAATCATCCATGTTTGTGTCTTTCTTTCATGTTGTACATCAGCTCCCCCCACTGTCAAGAGGACAGAGGAGGAGGTAGCAGCGCCGGCGGAGCAGAAATAACATGAAGGCCAGGATAGGTCCACCGAGGGCTCCTCTGCGGGCCCCAGTAAGTTTTCCTGTTAATATTATTAATTATACTTCCCTATCTTTTACAGCACCTATTTATTCCAAACGTTCCTCATAATTCTATTTTTTCCTAAATCGTCTTGGATCTTCTTGTAGACTGTTTCTAAATTCTTATCCTGCCTCTACTATGACTGTCTGTGCTACTACTAGATTGTTATTAGTCTGTCTGTGTAGCTAGCTAAGCTTGCACAGTTGGGAAAAGGTGTTAAACAAAATTTCTATTCAGCAATAGCTCTAGGCACTGAGTGCAGTCCTCTGGGTTGTCCATAATGTCTATTGAAGTCTTCTAAATGTTTATGCTTTGACAAATCCCAACAATAAAATGTCAATGGCCACCAAGAATAAGATACTAGTTTACTTTTTGATTGGATAGGAGGACATACTACTACTGTTGCAGGGACTATACTGCACATACAGAACTATGGACAAGAAATAGGGCTTTGGTGATAATAGGCGCAGTTAGACTTTCTACATACCTCAGTCATAACAGAAGTTGAACCCCCAATCTCCTTACTGACTAGCTAGTGTGTCAGAGTCTTTATTTAGCTCCCGAATGTAGCGATGATCCCCAATGATTATTCAAACCAGAACATAAGACTACAGAGTCAGAGTCCCGACCTCTCAGAGTCACAGACTCATGCTTGCAAATTGCAAACCCTTTCGCTCACTCACTCATGACCAAAAACCACAGAGTCTATGTATGTTTTAAAGCTTAAAATAAGAATATATCCTCGGATTCCTTCACCAGCCTGGAAATTGATTTTCTGTTGCTTTGACCTTATCCTCCCCAGCAAGTGTGTGGAATTATTGTTGTCATTTAGTTACACCTCAATGAAAACCACACAGCCCGGAGGAAGAGGGTTAAGGTTTGAAAATTGGATGGGGATGGGGGTTTGGGAAAGTTTTGTGGAGAGAGGAGAAAAAAACACAGCATGGACAAACAACAAATTAAGAAAAACAAATGTTTGGCTACAAAGATATCCATCAATCTTTTAAATGGATGGTTAGGACGGTTACTGAAAAGTAGTACTTACTACAACTTACTAAATATGAATAAACAATTTGACAGTACAGGACTGCAGTAATTATGCAATTTCACTTGCCTATCTGTCCTCAGAGAGAATACACGGGAGAATACATACTTATTAGTTCATTAAATTAGTTTTAAAAATAGCAAAGAAACCTATCAAATAGCTATAGGGATGAATTTGAAGCAGAGAGCAAACGCACAGAGTCACACTCAAGAAGTTCACAACAATAACATTATTTAAATGATAAGGAGAAGTGAAGAGGATACTGTAACTATATGTTGTAGTTGTCCTGTTCAATTTGGGAAGTTGCATGCATCCAGCCATTCCTCTTATTCGCGTTACTCCTCCATTCCATCTGACGCTCCGTTGATCAATCTTGGTGACCAGACACACTGTCCACTGCCTGCCTGGCGGATGCGGGATTGCGGATTGCTAATGGTAAGCCTGAGTTAATGTTTTTACCATCGCAACAGGGTAAAAGCCGGCCTGTAATTGTTGAGGGAAAAACAGGAAGTGATATTAAAACACCATGGAGGTACGGTGTGTAGTGCAAAAATAACACTTTCAGTTTCAGAGGCAACAGTATTACATACAACAAGCATAATTTCTAAAGTGCGTACTCTGAGTCTCCTTTTCAAGGATAGTAATTAGCACAAAGCAGGCCAGGGCCATGCAGACGGTCAAGGCAGGCACCACTGAGTGAACCAACCTGATGTAGCATACGTCTTTGACACTGACAGACAAAGCATATCTAATTGTATGCAGCAACCCACATAGCCGCAATTTTACATGAACTGCTGTCTGGACTCTGGCATAACAACACTACACTGGCTCGACCACTCCATACCTTCAATTTCCTGCCGCTCTTTTTTGAACCGAGTATTTGACAGAGCTAGCCAATGTTTGTACTTTGAAACATCTGCTTCTTTAAAAGGAATGAATATATTGCTGGCCAGTGCCTTTTTGTACTGTGTATTCAGAATAGTGGCACAAATGTAATGTTGATCACAATGTATTCCATTAAGCCTTGCATTGTCAAGTAGGCGGGTTAATAAGCTCTCCGCCAACTGATATGCGTCTTGCTTGTAGGTATCATCTTTGAACGTTGAAGACACCGCCTTCAACGCGTGAAGACCTCAAAAGGACGAACCATGTCTGTCAGGCTTTCAACTAGGTCCCATTCCTCCACCTCTAGCCTCATGTCTTTCATAGAAGAACCCAGTGCAAAGACATACTCATTGATTACCAAGCACTGCTCAAACAGACGCTCAAGTGTATAGAAGGTTGAGTTCCAACGTGTTGCCACCTCCTGGATGAGTCCTCTGACTGGCAATCTGCGGTCATGTTGAATGATCCTCAGCTGCTTCCAGGACTTAAAATAATGGTTGAAATGTGTGCAGATTCTTCGGCAGGTGGTCTGTAACTTGCTGACTTTGTTTTCTTTTTTCAAGAAATCTTGAACAACAATGTTAATACTGTGCGCCAAACACGGCACTCTGAAATAGCCACCATCATTCATGGCCCTAACTATATTACTGCCATTATCCGTGGAAACATAACCAATCATGCGCTTTCTTGCATGCAGCCATTTAAAGACCTTACTGTTAAAATCCTCCAAAATGTTTACTGCAGTATGAGATTTCTCCATGGCAAACATGGCTACAGTTGAATGTTTCCGATTAGCTTGAAAAATTGTGGCAGTGTCAACACCTGAAGATATCTGGTCTCTAACCCCTGCAAAGGAGACCCAGTGTGCAGTGATGCACATGTAATCAAGGGCTTGGCAACTGGTCCACATGTCTGTTGTCAGGTGGATAGTGTGAACAGCACTCTTCTGCAAAGCTGCCCCAATCACCTCCAGCACATCTTGATGTAGTGCTGGAACCGCATATCTGGCAAAATAGGACCGGCTAGGAACCTTCCATTTAGGGCAGACTGTTGCCACAAATTCTCGAAAACCCCTTCCATGAAAGAAAAAGGGAGAAGGTTCAGCGCTAACATTTTAGCCAGCATTGCATTATAAATACGTGCCGTTGGGTGGTTGCGTTCAAATGGCGCCTCTGAAAAAAAACATGCTTTAATGGTGGTCTGGACCAATTTCATATGTGATGAGGGGGATCCCGACCTCTTCAACCCAGTTAGGCTCATTGATGTACTTTTTCGCATTGGTGTCTCTACCAGACTACTGTGCCTCCTTGATGTTGTTGGGGTAGAGGAGGGTGTTGGCACTACCACTGCAGTGCTGCTGCCAGGGGTACTGTGTATACCAGAAAAAATGTCTCTCGGTTGTTCACCTCCCCCCTGCACGATCAGCTCCTCTTCGTCATCAGATGCAATATCAATGTCTACATTTGGATTTGTACTTTTGGCTTTCCGGATGTTAGTTAGGTGCGCCTCCCACTGGATAATGGGGTGTTTTTTGAGATGACCTCTCTGGCCTCCGGTACCTTAGTTGGTACCAAGCTTACCCCGACTAACTACTTGTTTACAAATCGAACAAATGACTAGGTTTTCTGCCTTTTTGCTCATACTAAAGAAGTCCCAAACTGGGGACTGATGATTTATGGTGGTGGTGAAGGTGCTACTTTCAATGCCAGATAAAGTGGAGGATGGGCGTGGCTGAATTTGACTCTCTTGTGCACTTACAGCACCACTACTTGAGGTAATGGATGTCGAGCTGGATGGAGGTTCCTGCCGGCCCTTCTGAAGAAAAAATATGGAAGCTGTAGGTCATGTTGGTGTAGTAGTTACCTGTGTTGGTGGTGGTACCAGTGCCACGTGCCCACATCCAGCTCTGCAGCAATTCGGGATAGGGTAAAAATGTCTGTCTGCTGCATGCCCGCTGGGGCTGGAGTGACGACTGTGATGACTGGGTCATCATCGTCAGACTGTTCATCAGCAGCAGAATACACCACTTCTACTTCTTGTATGTCGTCATCACCCATAAGTGAAAGCCTTGCGGGAACCTTCCTTTTAGGCTTAGCTACCTTTGTCGGATCATGGCGTGCCTCCCTATCAGACTGCATTGGTGGGTTTCAATTAAGATCTAGTTCATCAGAAGGAAGGGGGCTTGAAGAAGAACTTGTACTATCCCTCCTTGACCTTTTTCTTGCTGGGGAACTGGAAGACGATGAATCATCAGAAGAGTGGCTTGCTCGGATGATACCTCGGCCTGAATCTCAATTTCCTGATGTGCCCCTACTTCTGGAGGAACAAGCATTGTGGGCAGTTGTGCCTCTCCATGCACCTCTACTTGCGCCTCTCCATGCGCCTCTCCATGCGCCTCTCCATGCGCCTCTACTTGCGCCACTCCTTGCGCTACTCCTTGCTCCTCTACTTGCGCCACTCCTTGCGCCACTCCTTGCGCCACTCATTGCGCCACTCCTTGCGCCCCTCCTTGCGCCTTTCCTTGCGCCTCTCCTTGTTGCACCTGTGGTTGTCATTGTGGCTGTGGTTGAACACTCGTCAGATGAGTTACATTGATTGAATGCTACTTTCTTGCGATGCCAACATCACTGGTCTATGGTGATTGAGCAATTAAAGTGGCTGCCTCTGCGGCACTCATGGCCTTGGGCCTAACTTGGCGTGGTGGCACTGAGACCAATGAAGCTGAGGTGCTGCTCCCAGCTTGGTCCCCGGCGGACACCGCTGCTGCAGGCGTAGTTTTTTTTCCCCCCAAAAAAAGTGTCTGTGGGCACACCAGTCTCCTTGGTAAGTGGTGCCACTTGCTTCTCCTGCTCCTTCTTACTGGCAGTGGCACTGGCAACTTTCTTGGTAGAGGGGCTACGGCTACCTT
Source organism: Lissotriton helveticus (assembly GCF_964261635.1). NCBI lineage: Eukaryota > Metazoa > Chordata > Amphibia > Caudata > Salamandridae > Lissotriton > Lissotriton helveticus. Next base: position 605,596,433 of record NC_136063.1, read on the forward strand.
TCTTTGGGCCCATCTTCTTCAGATGTCAGAACAGCCGGCCGCAGTTGCACGAGTTGCAGAATTGTCTGTGGCCACAAGTGACGTCACGTGACGTTGTGCTGCACACACCGCAGTAGGACTTCTTCCTGGCACTGATGATGAACGATGAGGATGATTCGTGCTTCTCTTTGTGCACCTAAAAGCAAAGGAAGCCAGAGGAACGTCCATTAAATAAACATTGCATATGTCGTGCTTCAATTAATATTTGCAACTAGGCATTTATTATTATTACAACACACCCAAAAACGGAAAGACCAAAAATAAAAATTGCAATTATTTCTAATAAAAAAAGGATGTTTACAATAATAGAAGAGAGACCACACAGAGAGGGTTGTTTCATGCACCACTGAGTACACCTGGGCACAAAAATCACCACAATCCAATGCCATCCATGCCCTAAATGATGTTTAAATTCAGGACACCCCACAGAAATCCTTGGTCCATGCACCGATGAGTACCCCTGGGCATAATGGATGAAAGCAAGGCGGACTGGGTGTAGGCCTATGGCACAAAGCACACTGCCTGGCTTCAAAATGACCCCTTGACCCCATCCACATGGCCAGGCCCTGCCTGGACCAGGCCTCAAAATGGCCCCCACCCACATGGCCAGGCCCAACAACACCCCAAAAAATCGAAAAACACATAAAAATCACAACAATCCAATGCCATACATGCCCTAAATGATGTTTAATTTCAAGACACCCCACAGAAAGACTTGGTCCATGCACCACTGACTACCCCTGGGCCGACTGGCTAGTGTGGCTTTACACGCATCCCAAATTTTTAAAAAAAATCCACAAATAACAGTGAGCTATTCAATTACATGACATAAATGATATTTAAGTTCAACAAAACTCACAGAAACAGTTGTACCATGCACCCATGACTAACCCTGGGCCTAATGGATACTGTGCCTACCCACAATAGATTTGTTTTAAAGTTGTGAAAAAGTTTAAACATTGTAGTTGCAGCAACTGCAATGCCCCAAACAAACAACACCAACCTACTTGTAAAATCATAAATCTAATAGAAATCCAAAAGTGATCCAAACAAAAAGTCCTCTAATACAAATATCCAGCAGCAGCGACAAAAAGTAATCCTTCCAGCTCCAGATCCAAATGAGAAGTGACCAGGACATGGACAAAGCACTGGGAGGAGCCTGCTGGACAGGAACAGGAAGTTGGAGACTCTGGGGCACTTCCTTCCTCCCACTCCCCCAAAAAATGGACTCATTGCACAAAAAAGTGCAGCCAAATGTCAATCTGAGGAATTATTCTGATCCAAATCATAATTTTCAGAAGGTTTATGCTGCCTGCGGTAGATTTCTTGTGCAGAATTGCAATTTTTGCATGTTCAGGAAAGCGAACTGTTCAAATCTCCTGCCGGAAGTCAGCTGTGCGTTGCATCTACGTGTTCGCAATTGTTTACTCCCGCGATGCGTGTTCAGGTGCACTTATGACGTAGTCGCGTTCTCAAACTCTCGCAGTTCAAGATGGCGGGCTGCTATGACGTACTCGCGGTCGAAAAGTCTCGCACGATCACGCAGCCAGATCCAAAATGGCGCAGCGCACGCAAACCGGGAGGAAAAACAACTCGGCGAATTCAGAATCACAGTCAGTCAACGCAGCTCGCGCGAGATTGTATTTTTTAAGCGCAACCAACCAAAATGCGATTTTTTTGACAATTTCACGCGATTCATGGACCGCAAAATTGAAAAGAATTCGCAAAATCCAGAAGCGGAACGGATTTTCAGCCCACACTTAGTCAGAAGCATCTGATATGGTGGCATTTCTGGAAGAGTGGCTCCATACTGATGTATTCAAAAACAACAAGATCTGTGACTGGGGGTGAATGTTTTGCCATTGTGCAACTTTCCGTCCATCAACTGTTGTTTTTGTATTTGTCACCCCGAGTGGGATTGGTATGCTCAGACGTGAGTACTGTGCTCTCCGTGCCACTGGAATCAAGCTATCCCGTCTGATGAAGGCAGATAGCCAGAAACCGGTCCTAGGATGCTTGATTCTGGTCCAGGAGAGACGTGGCTTGGCAGTTCTGGCTGGACTGTTCCCATGAGGCACAGGGTCAAGACTGATTTGCATATGGCCATGTCTGAACTGGGGTGGTGTGGTGAGCAAAATGACGATGGATTAATCCCAGATCTGTGAATGGGGGTGAATGTTTTGCCATTGTGCAACATTCCATGCATCAATTGTTGTTTTTGCATTTGTCACCCCGAGTAGGACGGGAATACTCAGACGTGAGTCCTGTGCTCTCCATGCCAATGGAATCAAGCTATCCTGGCTGATAAAGGCTGATAGCCAAAAACCGGTCCTAGGATGCTTGATTCTGGTCCAGGGAAGACATGGCTTGGCAGTTCGGGCTGGACTGTTCCCATGAGGCACAGGGTCAAGGCTGATTTGCATATGGCCGTGTCTGAACTGGGGTGGTGTGGTGAGCAAAATAACGATGGATTAATCCCAGATCTGTGACTGGGAGTGAATGTTTTGCCATTGTGCAACATTCCCTCCACAATTGTTGTTTTTGCATTTGTCACCCCGAGTGGGACGGGAATGCTCAGATGTGAGTCCTGTGCTCTCCATGCCACTGGAATCAAGCTATCCTGGCTGATGAAGTCTAATAGCCAGAAACCGGTCCTAGGATGCTTGATTCCAGTCCAGGGAAGACATGGCTTGACAGTTCGGGCTGGACTGTTCCCATGAGGCACAGGGTCAAGGCTGATTTGCATATGGCCATGGCTGAACTGGGGTGGTGTGGTGAGCAAAGAAACAATGAATTTAGGCCCTGATCTCTGTACTGGGGTAGATGTATGACATTGTTCTGCATTCTGTCCATCAACTTCTGTTGTTGCATTTTTCACCCCCATTGGGACGGGTATGTTCAGAGGTGAGTCCCGTGTTCTCCACGCCACTGGAGTCAAGCTATCCTGGCTGAAGACGGCTGATATCCAGAAACCAGTCATAGGATACTGGATTCCGGTCCAGGGAAGACATGGCTTGGCAGTTCGGGCTCAACTGTTCCCATGAGGCACAGGGTCAAGGCTGATTTGCATATGGCCATGTCTGAACTCGGGTGGTGTGGTGAGCAAAGAAACAATTGATTTAGGCCCATATCTCTGTACTGGGTTGGATGTAAGACATTGTTTTGCATTCTGTCCATCAATTGTTGTTTTTGCATTTGTCACCCTGAGGGGGACGGATATGCTCAGGCACAGGCTCAAGGCTGATTTTCATATGGCCATGTGTGAACTGGGGTGGTGTGGTGAGCAAAATAATGATGGATTAAACTCAGATCTGTGACTGGGCGTGAATGTTTTGCCATTGTGCAACATTCCGTCCATCAATTGTTGTGTTTGCATTTCACACCCGAGTGGGATGGGTATGCTCAGACGTGAGTCATGTGCTCTCCATGCCACTGGAATCAAGTTATCCTGGATGATGAAGGCTGATAGCCAGAAACTGGTCCGAGGATGCTTGATTTCGATCCAGGGAAGACATGGCTTGGCAGTTCGTCTGGACTGTTACCATGAGGCACAGGGTCAAGGCTGATTTGCATATGGCTATGTCTGAACTGGGGTGTTGTGGTGAGGAAAATAACGATGGATTAAACCCAGATCTGTGATTTGGGGTGAATGTTTTGCCATTGTGCAACATTCCGTCCATCAATTGTTGTGTTTGCATTTGACACCCGAGTGGGATGGGTATGCTCAGACGTGAGTCATGTGCTCTCCATGCCACTGGAATCAAGTTATCCTGGATGATGAAGGCTGATAGCCAGAAACTGGTCCGAGGATGCTTGATTTCGATCCAGGGAAGACATGGCTTGGCAGTTCGTCTGGACTGTTACCATGAGGCACAGGGTCAAGGCTGATTTGCATATGGCTATGTCTGAACTGGGGTGTTGTGGTGAGCAAAGAAACAATTGATTTAGGCCCATATCTCTGTACTGGGTTGGATGTAAGACATTGTTTTGCATTCTGTCCATCAATTGTTGTTTTTGCATTTGTCACCCTGAGGGGGACGGATATGCTCAGGCACAGGCTCAAGGCTGATTTTCATATGGCCATGTGTGAACTGGGGTGGTGTGGTGAGCAAAATAATGATGGATTAAACCCAGATCTGTGACTGGGCGTGAATGTTTTGCCATTGTGCAACATTCCGTCCATCAATTGTTGTGTTTGCATTTCACACCCGAGTGGGATGGGTATGCTCAGACGTGAGTCATTTGCTCTCCATGCCACTGGAATCAAGTTATCCTGGATGATGAAGGCTGATAGCCAGAAACTGGTCCGAGGATGCTTGATTTCGATCCACGGAAGACATGGCTTGGCAGTTCGTCTGGACTGTTACCATGAGGCACAGGGTCAAGGCTGATTTGCATATGGCTATGTCTGAACTGGGGTGTTGTGGTGAGCAAAATAACGATGGATTAAACCCAGATCTGTGACTTGGGGTGAATGTTTTGCCATTGTGCAACATTCCGTCCATCAATTGTTGTGTTTGCATTTGACACCCGAGTGGGATGGGTATGCTCAGATGTGAGCCCTGTGCTCTCCATACCACTGGAATCAAGCTATCCTGGCTGATGAAGGCTAATAGCCAGAAACCGGTCCTAGAATTCTTGATTACGGTCCAGGGAAGACATGGCTTGACAGTTCGGGCTGGACTGTTCCCTTGAGGCACAGGATCAAGGCTGATTTGCATATGGCCATGGCTGAACTGGGGTGGTGTGGTGAGCAAAGAAACAATGAATTTAGGACCAGATCTCTGTACTGGGGTAGATGTATGACATTGTTCTGCATTCTGTCCATCAACTGCTGTTGTTGCATTTGTTACCCGAGTGGGACGGGTACGCTCAGATGTGAGTCCCGTGCTCTCCACGCCACTGGAGTCAAGCTATCCTGGCTGAAGATGGCTGATATCCAGAAACCAGTCATAGGATGCTTGATTCTGGTCCAGGGAAGACATGGCTTCGCAGTTCGGGCTGGACTGTTCCCATAAGGCACAGGGTCATGGTTGATTTGCATATGGCCATGTCTGAACTGGGGTGGTGTGGTGAGCAAAGAAACAATGGATTTAGGCCAAAATCTCTGTACTGGGTTGGATGTAAGACATTGTTCTGCATTCTGTCCATCAATTGTTGTTTTTGCATTTGTCACCCTGAGTAGGACCGGTATGCTCAGGCACAGGGTCAAGGCTGATTTGCACATGGCCATGTCTGAACTGGGGTGGTGTGGTGAGCAAAATAGCGATGGATTAAACCCAGATCTGTGACTGGGGGGCGAATGTTTTACCATTGTGCAACATTCCGTCCATCAATTGTTGTGTTTGCATTTGAGACCCCGAGTGGGATGGGTATGCTCAGACGTGAGTCCTGTGCTCTCCATGCCACTGGAATCAAGTTATCCTGGCTGATGAAGGCTGATACCCAGAAACCGGTCCTAAAATGCTTGATTTGGGTCCAGGGAAGACATGGCTTGGCAGTTCGGGCTGGACTGTTACCATGAGGCACAGGGTCAAGGCTGATTTGCATATGGCCATGTCGGAACTGGGGTGGTGTGGTGAGCAAAATAACGATGGATTAATCCCAGATCTGTGACTGGGGGTAAATGTTTTGCCATTGTGCAACATTCCGTCCATCAATTGTTGTTTTTGCATTTGTAACCTCGAGTGGAACGGGAATGCTCAGACGTGAATCCTGTGCTCTCCATGCCACTGGAATCAAGCTATCCTGGCTGATGAAGGCTGATCGCCAGAAACCAGTTCCAGGATGCTTGATTCCGGTCCAGGGAAGACATGGCTTGGAAGTTCGTCCTCGACTTTTCCTATAAGGCATAGGGTAAAGGCTGATTTGCATATGGCCATGTCTGAACTGGGGTGGTGTGGTGAGCAAAATAGCAATGGATTAATCCCAGATCTGTGACTGGGGATGAATGTTTTGCCATTGTGTAACATTCCGTCCATCAATTGTTATTTTTGTATTTGTCACCCGAGTGGGACGGGAATGCTCAGATGTGAGTCCTGTGCTCTCCATGCCACTGGAATCAAGCCATTCTGGCTGTTGGAGGCTGATAGCTAGAAACCTGTCCTAGGATGCTTGATTCCGGTCCAGCGAAGACATGGCTTGTCAGTTCGAGCTGGACTGTTCCCATGAGGCACAGGGTCAAGGCCGATTTGCATATGGCCATGTAGGAACTGGGGTGGTGTGGTGAGCAAGATAACGATGGATTAAACCCAGATCTGTGACTGGGGGTGAATGTTTTGCCATCGTGCAACATTCCGTCCATCAATTGTTGTTTTTGCATTTGTCACCCCGAGTGGGACGGGAATGCTCAGACGTGAGTCCTGTGCTCTCCATACCACTGGAATCAAGCTATCCTGGCTGATGAAGGCTAATAGCCAGAAACCGGTCCTAGAATTCTTGATTACGGTCCAGGGAAGACATGGCTTGACAGTTCGGGCTGGACTGTTCCCTTGAGGCACAGGATCAAGGCTGATTTGCATATGGCCATGGCTGAACTGGGGTGGTGTGGTGAGCAAAGAAACAATGAATTTAGGACCAGATCTCTGTACTGGGGTAGATGTATGACATTGTTCTGCATTCTGTCCATCAACTGCTGTTGTTGCATTTGTTACCCGAGTGGGACGGGTACGCTCAGATGTGAGTCCCGTGCTCTCCACGCCACTGGAGTCAAGCTATCCTGGCTGAAGATGGCTGATATCCAGAAACCAGTCATAGGATGCTTGATTCTGGTCCAGGGAAGACATGGCTTCGCAGTTCGGGCTGGACTGTTCCCATAAGGCACAGGGTCATGGTTGATTTGCATATGGCCATGTCTGAACTGGGGTGGTGTGGTGAGCAAAGAAACAATGGATTTAGGCCAAAATCTCTGTACTGGGTTGGATGTAAGACATTGTTCTGCATTCTGTCCATCAATTGTTGTTTTTGCATTTGTCACCCTGAGTAGGACCGGTATGCTCAGGCACAGGGTCAAGGCTGATTTGCACATGGCCATGTCTGAACTGGGGTGGTGTGGTGAGCAAAATAGCGATGGATTAAACCCAGATCTGTGACTGGGGGGCGAATGTTTTACCATTGTGCAACATTCCGTCCATCAATTGTTGTGTTTGCATTTGAGACCCCGAGTGGGATGGGTATGCTCAGACGTGAGTCCTGTGCTCTCCATGCCACTGGAATCAAGTTATCCTGGCTGATGAAGGCTGATACCCAGAAACCGGTCCTAAAATGCTTGATTTGGGTCCAGGGAAGACATGGCTTGGCAGTTCGGGCTGGACTGTTACCATGAGGCACAGGGTCAAGGCTGATTTGCATATGGCCATGTCGGAACTGGGGTGGTGTGGTGAGCAAAATAACGATGGATTAATCCCAGATCTGTGACTGGGGGTAAATGTTTTGCCATTGTGCAACATTCCGTCCATCAATTGTTGTTTTTGCATTTGTAACCTCGAGTGGAACGGGAATGCTCAGACGTGAATCCTGTGCTCTCCATGCCACTGGAATCAAGCTATCCTGGCTGATGAAGGCTGATCGCCAGAAACCAGTTCCAGGATGCTTGATTCCGGTCCAGGGAAGACATGGCTTGGAAGTTCGTCCTCGACTTTTCCTATAAGGCATAGGGTAAAGGCTGATTTGCATATGGCCATGTCTGAACTGGGGTGGTGTGGTGAGCAAAATAGCAATGGATTAATCCCAGATCTGTGACTGGGGATGAATGTTTTGCCATTGTGTAACATTCCGTCCATCAATTGTTATTTTTGTATTTGTCACCCGAGTGGGACGGGAATGCTCAGATGTGAGTCCTGTGCTCTCCATGCCACTGGAATCAAGCCATTCTGGCTGTTGGAGGCTGATAGCTAGAAACCTGTCCTAGGATGCTTGATTCCGGTCCAGCGAAGACATGGCTTGTCAGTTCGAGCTGGACTGTTCCCATGAGGCACAGGGTCAAGGCCGATTTGCATATGGCCATGTAGGAACTGGGGTGGTGTGGTGAGCAAGATAACGATGGATTAAACCCAGATCTGTGACTGGGGGTGAATGTTTTGCCATCGTGCAACATTCCGTCCATCAATTGTTGTTTTTGCATTTGTCACCCCGAGTGGGACGGGAATGCTCAGACGTGAGTCCTGTGCTCTCCATACCACTGGAATCAAGCTATCCTGGCTGATGAAGGCTGATAGCCATAAACCGATCCTAAAATGCTTGATTTGGGTCCAGGGAAGACATGGCTTGGCAGTTCGGGCTGGACTGTTACCATGAGGCACAGGGTCAAGGCTGATTTGCATATGGCCATGTCGGAACTGGGGTGGTGTGGTGAGCAAAATAACGATGGATTAATCCCAGATCTGTGACTGGGGGTAAATGTTTTGCCATTGTGCAACATTCCGTCCATCAATTGTTGTTTTTGCATTTGTAACCTCGAGTGGAACGGGAATGCTCAGACGTGAATCCTGTGCTCTCCATGCCACTGGAATCAAGCTATCCTGGCTGATGAAGGCTGATCGCCAGAAACCAGTTCCAGGATGCTTGATTCCGGTCCAGGGAAGACATGGCTTGGAAGTTCGTCCTCGACTTTTCCTATAAGGCATAGGGTAAAGGCTGATTTGCATATGGCCATGTCTGAACTGGGGTGGTGTGGTGAGCAAAATAGCAATGGATTAATCCTAGATCTGTGACTGGGGATGAATGTTTTGCCATTGTGTAACATTCCGTCCATCAATTGTTATTTTTTTATTTGTCACCCGAGTGGGACGGGAATGCTCAGACGTGAGTCCTGTGCTCTCCATGCCACTGGAATCAAGCTATTCTGGCTGTTGGAGGCTGATAGCTAGAAACCTATCCTAGGATGCTTGATTCCGGTCCAGCGAAGACATGGCTTGTCAGTTCGAGCTGGACTGTTCCCATGAGGCACAGGGTCAAGGCCGATTTGCATATGGCCATGTAGGAACTGGGGTGGTGTGGTGAGCAAGATAACGATGGATTAAACCCAGATCTGTGACTGGGGGTGAATGTTTTGCCATCGTGCAACATTCCGTCCATCAATTGTTGTTTTTGCATTTGTCACCCCGAGTGGGACGGGAATGCTCAGACGTGAGTCCTGTGCTCTCCATACCACTGGAATCAAGCTATCCTGGCTGATGAAGGCTGATAGCCATAAACCGATCCTAGGATGCTTGATTCCGGTGCAGGGAAGACATGGCTTGGCAGTTCGGGCTGGACTGTTCCCATGAGGCACAGGGTCAAGGTAGATTTGCATATGGCATGTCTGAACTGGGGTGGTGTGGTGAGCAAAGAAATGATGGATTAAGGCCCAGATCTCTGTACTGGGGTGGATGTATGATATTGTTCTGCATTTTGTTGATCAACTGTTGTTGTTGCATTTGTCACCTCGAGTGGGACGGGTATGCTCAGAAGTGAGTCCTGTGCTCTCCACGCCACTGGAGTCAAGCTATCATGGCTGAAGACTGCTGATAACCAGAAACCAGTCCTAGGATGCTTGATTCCGGTCCATGGAAGACATGGCTTGGCAGTTAAGGCTGGACTGTTCCCATGAAGCACAGGGTCAAGGCTGATTTCCATATGGCCATGTCTGAACAGGGGTGGTGTGGTGAGCAAAGAAACAATGGATTTTGGCCCGGATCTCTGTACTGGGGTGGATGTATGACATTGTTCTGCATTCTGTCCACCAACTGTTGTTTTTGCATTTGTCACCCCGAGTGGGACGGGTATGCTCAGGCACTGGGTCAAGGCTGATTTGCATATGGCCATGTCAAAGTTCAAAAGTACTTTATTCGGTTAAAAGGCAATAACCATAAAAGCAACAACATGAAATTTACAGTTTTACACAGGGAAATTAAAAAAGTGACAAGTCTATTACATATCATTTCATTTAAACATCACCAATTGATTTCCGTAATTTAAAAACAAGTTTAAGAAACCTTAAAACTACAGCAACAGTTAAAACCATGTCCATTCTCTGACATTCTAAAAAGGCTAGACGGCATCTATTTAAATTCATTTCTTTAAGGAATGGGATTATGAGTTTCCTACGTGGCATAATATAAAATTTACAAAAAAATAAAATATGGATGTCGGATTGGGGCGAGGAATCATCACACGGGCAAGTGGGTAAATTTCGCAACCATGAATTAATTTCTGGGAAGGACAAGAGTCTAAAAAGTATATTTAGTCTAAAACAGGTCAAGAGAAATCGATCATAATCAGACATCGGGAGGGTTAAATATGGCTGAGCTTTGTTGCCAGTTAATAACAAGATGTGCGAGCTAACTGTCTTTTTGATCATTTCCTCTCACCTTCTCTTGTCTTCGAGGTGTTCCAAACATATTTTTTTCAACATTTTCCTGGGTATATTCCCCATGGTAAGTGGGTTCTCATAGTATTGACGACAACCAATTTGAGTCAAAAAACTTTGACGTAAACTAGCCAATCAAGTCTACCCACGTTTTCCATTTTTAATACGTCCTGCAACATAGCCCGATTCATGACACATTCGTTAGTTGTCCATACCCTGTGCCACAAGAGGATGGGTTGTGTTCTAATTATATCCGAAATATAGGGTTGTCCCAGTTCAATATGACAGATGTAAGTCGAAACACTTTGTGGTACAACTAGGACATCCCTCAAAAATTTGTTTTCGGCTATTTGAATAGGTTCTACGTTCGAATACCCCCAGAGACCGACACCATACGATGCTACCGATGTACATGTGGCATTATATATAGTCAGGATTTCCTTTATTGGTTTTTTACCCAATTTATTTATAAAAGTCTTTAAGGCCATTATGGTTTTTTGGAACAAAAGAGTTCTGGCCTTAACGGCGCTTGTCCAAACCCCAGATTCATGAAATAAAATACCCAGATAAGGGAAGTTAGTAGTATTTTCCAACGGTACGTTATTTATAAACATGGTTTCCATCTGCTTTCCAGTTCTTGTGCCACAGTTCATGGAGAAAGTTTTACTCCAATTGATTTTTAGATCCAGACTCAACATGAACTTCTCAAATGATGATATCAATTTCTGTAGGGCCAAGGGAGTGCTTGCCATTAAGACTGCGTCGTCCGCATACAAGAGTGCCGGGATAGGTCTCTTACCAACCCTGGGCATATCCCTACACTCCTGTAGTAGACGATGCTCAAGTCCGTTTATATAAAGCAGGAAAAGGAAGGGGGCCAGAACACACCCCTGGCGTACTCCGCGTCCCACCTCAAATTTTCTAGTGCATTTACCCCCCCTACCATATCGGACTGAAGCTGTAGCTCCTGAGTATAATTCTCTCAGGAAGCAAATAATAGGTTCTTCCACGCCCAACCCCTTCAAGATTGCCCACAGTTTAGTATGTGACACACAATCGAACGCCGACGAAAGGTCGACAAACGTAAAGTACAGATTTTCACGTTTTACCCTAGTGTACTTTTGCAGAATAATCATTAAAATTAAGCATTGTTCAACAGTTCCAATGCCCTTCTGAAAACCATACTGTAGGTCACTCATTATGTCATTTTCCCCCGCCCAGCTCTGAAGTCTTGCCAGGATGATTCTGCCGAGGATTTTTACGGATGAGTCAAGGAGGGAGATTGGCCTATAACAGGAACAATTTTGCCTATCTCCCTTCTTGTGTATGGGTACAATCACCGATGTGAACCATGACGGATTAAGGTCCCCAGCAAGTGCTGCATTGAAAAGCTGCATCAGCATGGGGCCTCAGATCTCAGTATTAGCTTTATAAAGATCTGCAGGGATCCCATCAGGCCCTGCTGCCTTGCCTCCCTTCGTTGTTTTCAGACCCATCATGACTTCATCCAAAGTTATTACCAATTTTTCAACCCCTATTCTCTTAATGCCCGTGGGCAGAGAGAAAGAATCTAAAGTATGGGAATCATCTTGGGACCTATAGAGATTTGAGAAATGGTCCACCCAATCCTCCTCAACAATTGCTACCTCCATGCGGGCCTTAGAATTGTCAAAGAGGAAAGGGGTGTTAACAGCCCTCCAGAATGCTGATGCATCCTTGGACAGTGAAGCCTCGCAGAGAGCTGCTAGGGCCTCATTTTTTATGGCATTTTTTCTATTCTTTAGAGCCTCGATATATATTTTCCTCAAGCCTCTAATTTCTAGCGGGTCTCGGGGTGACCTGTGAATAGCATGTTTCAAGTTGGTCAGTGCCCTTGTACATGCATTGTCAAACCAACTTTTATTGCCCTTTGTTCTATTCTTTGCCTCTACGCGCAGACTGTTTTTAATTTCAGAAGCTATTATATTACAATGCTCTATTATCTGCTCGCTATGAGACTTCTCCCCAAGGAAAATTGCGAAACTTTCTGGACAAGCGTTCAGAAGTTTCGCGAGGAACATTTCTGGCACAACCTTACCCCATTTTAGAGTATACCCATTCTGCCTCCCCAGAACCACGTCAGAGACTGTCCCTCTGAAGAGCTCATCTTCATACTGTTCGTAGAAGGGGTTTTCAACCTCAATTATTTGGGGCAGATGGTCACTTAAAGGTAACTCTATAGTCTTTATCCTGTCGATCTTGTGACTAAAACTATTTGAGGCAATGATAAAGTCGATAGTCGACAATGCTCCTCTACCAATAAATGTGGGGTCAAAGGGGGTAGGATTTTAGGCAATTTCGTTAGCATATCCCAAGTCATAGATAAACAGTAATTCATTTAATAAATCCCCGATCAAGAAGTGGTCAAAATGTGTTAGATTGATATCTTGCTCTAACATTAGTCCACAAGTCCCTTGTTTACCCTTTGAGCAGAGTGGACAATTAAAATCCCCCCCATAAAATTATCAGTTCCCTATTGTTTTTGTCGATTTCATGTTGTAAATCATCCTTAAGCATTTTAAGAATGTTGGGAATTTCATTTTTCGGGAATGTTATTGTAAAAGTTTATAACAACAAAATGAATTACCTTCTTAGTAGTTAAGGTTATTACTAGGTAGAAACTAGATTTAGGAATAAAATGAACTTTCTTGTACGTAAGCTGGTTTGAGAGAAACGTAATTAGACCTCCCTTTGCTCTTCCATGTTGACCCCCCACGGCCGGGGTGAACACTGAATCAGTAGACCAGGTTTATTGAAAGGCTATAATGTCCCGATCCTTTATAATAGTTTCCCAGGATGGATTATTAATTTTATTCCTTAGCCCTGCCACATTCCAAAATAAGAGTGTACAGGATTTCCTAGGCTCATTTGCTACAAGATCACCCACGGGATTATTGCCCAAAGCCTTTTCAGAAAGGGAACTTACTCTACTCTTGTCCCCCTTTTTTAACACTGGGGTGCTTAGGGTCTTAGAGTATTCCTCTTCAGTATCATCATAAATCATTTTTGAAACCAAATCTGCTTGGCTAGTAACCTCGTTACCCTCCCCTGGCATATCTTCTTTTAGATTCCCCTTGAAATCACCTATAGTGACCCCTGAGCCTAATATAGTGGTCTGACAAGTATCCTTCTTGTGTCAATCCACATATTCAAGGCCTGAAAAGGCGTCAAATCGATTATGGGTTGGTACATTATAAACGGGTGTGGCTGGACCTCTATTGTCCCAGAAATAATTATTTCCATGATTAGGTCCTGGAATTGATGGATAAGAATGCAATCAATGGAAATTAAATGGCCTGTGTATCTGGGGAAAAGAAGTCTGGCTAGATCCATATTGGTTGAAGCCAGGCCTAACTATAGGCTGCCTTACTGGCTCCCTGTTTTTAAACTGTTGGACTGGGAAGTATGGATAGAAGTAGCTAAGATAATGAGTAGGGATGGAATCGCTACTTCTTGAATCGTACCAATCCCCAATAGGCCTAACCGCTCTATGATCTTTGAAGTTTACAATAATTACGTCCCCTTCCTTATCTTTGGGACGTGAACCCACGAAGATTGCATGCCTAACGTTTAGAATTTCCCCAGTGATATGGGCAGGCAGGGGTCTGTTATTGCATAACCAGTGGGTCACTTTATTTCTTAGAGCTCTATAATCTTCCCTGGAGCCCATAGGGAGCTCGGGAACCCCCGCCATGACTATTGCATAGGGCGCAGCTTCTGGCGGTAAATCGACTATTCTATCTAAGTGCCAGTTTATATTGTGAGAATTCCCTATCCCGTTCTCCTTAATAGCCTTATTTTGTAGAGGCTCTACTCTATCTTCCACAATCAAATTTTTCCCCCCGTGATTGTCTGCTTTACTTAAAGTTTGAATATCAAGCGCAAGCTTTTTATTAGACAGAGGGGAGGTGTGTACTTTTTTGGTTTGTTTTTCTAGAGGGTTTGGAGCATAATGGAACTTGTTTGGGTGCTGATATCATGATGGCAAGTGTTCCTCTAGATTTTATGGTATTTACACCCTTTTCCAGATCTACTAATAAGAGTGTATTTTGTTCTACCTTTTTCACGATCAGATCTAGGTGTGTGTTACACAGAGTAATCTTCTCTAGCAGGGGCTGTATTAGTTTTTTCACCATACTTTCAATTTTTCCCAAAAGGCCAGCTTCACTAAGGGAGCAATGAGTTGTCATTAGAGAAACCATAGGAGGAGTTGATGATTTAGCCACATCCACCTGTGTTAAAGTGGAACTCCTCTTCTGTATCTTGGCTTGCCGGGACATTAATGGACCACCCACTCTTTTTTTAATTTTAACATTTGTGGGAGATATATGGTTTGTGTTAAGAGGAGATGCAGGAGAGAACCTAGGGGAGTTTGATAACCCTTCATCATCATAACTATTATACAGACTCGGCAAGGGCATATGGGTACTAATAGGGGTAGTCAACAGGGAAACCTCAGTACTAGAACATTCTGACGCTTCATCTTTGTCCTCCCTGCCTCCAGTATTTAGTAACCCAGTGTGTGTTGCGATAGTATATATTTGGGTAGGCGATGGTGTTGTCCCTATGTGCCCCTAAGAGGATCGTTTATCTATCGTTGTGTCAGGAGGGGAACCCCTTATAGAATTAGCTGTATCAGTTTTATTCTGATTGTGCTTCCCCCTTCGTCTTGGTATTGCTTTTTTAAATGTTCTAGCCGAACGTGGGGGAAGCGGTGCACGCTCTATTTCCATGGTGGTAGGGATATCTGGCCGGTCATCCAGCATTTCAGCATGCACCTGGGCTATGGCCGTCACTGCTTTCCGAAGAACAGTGGGGGGATTGTAGATCCTAGATGTGTCAGCAACTAATAATGACGCATCATCCTGTATCATTCTAGGACTCCCCTGGCCAAGGGAAGCCCTTCTATCGCTATTAATCTGGTTGATCTTCTTGATCAAATAATTGTCCATGGGACCTAGCCCAGAAGCGAATTTATCGATGCTGACATTTTTACCTTTTTTATCTTTAGACATCGTACCAACTTGGTTCTACTGAGAGTCAGAAAGGTTATAATAACAGGACAGGCCTATAGCGATCAACGCTTTTACCAGCAAACAATAGTTAAAATATGTACATCACGGGCAATACATACAGACAGGTCTTCCCTTCAGGATCAGAGTCTATGGCCCAATCCAGTCTCCTCAGGCCTCTGAGGGCCACAGAGGGCCCACCCTTTGCCCGGGCTTCGCCCGGCGTCCCGCAAAGCTGGGATTGCGCTCTATTAATAGCGCCGCGGGTGCCGGCAGATGACGTTGGCGGCTCCTGCCGCTCGGCCCCCTGGGTAATGCAGTCCTCCACTCGGTGGCCGCTGATGGAGATAGCTGCGGCGGGAGGACTACTGCAGGGATGCAATGGGGTCAGGAGCGGTGCCGATGGTTGTAGCAGGCAGTTCTCCACACAGGGAGGGGAAAAGTCATGAAGAGACTCAAGTGCCCCTGGATACAAAGGTATTACACCCGCTCCGCCGAGATTGCGCTCTATTAATAGCGCCGCGGGTGCCGGGAGATGACGTTGGTGGCTTCTGCCGCTCGGCCCCCTGGGTAATGCAGTCCTCCACTCGGCGGCCGCTGATGGAGATAGCGGCAGCGGGAGGACTACTGCAGGGATGAAATGGGGTCAGGAGCGGTGCCGATGGTTGTAGCAGGCAGTTCTCCACACAGGGAAGGGAAAAGTCACGAAGAGACTCAAGTGCCCCTGGATACAAAGGTATTACACCCGCTCCGCCGAGATTGCGCTCTATTAATAGCGCGCGGGTGCCGGGAGATGACGTTGGCGGCTCCTGCCGCTCAGCCCCCTGGGTAATGCAGTCCTCCACTCAGCGGCTGCTGATGGAGATAGCTGCGGCGGGAGGACTACTGCAGGGATGCAATGGGGTCAGGAGCGGTGCCGATGGTTGTAGCAGGCAGTTCTCCACACAGGGAAGGGAAAAGTCACGAAGAGACTCAAGTGCCCCTGGATACAAAGGAATTACCATGTCAAAACTGGAGTGGTGTGGTGAGCAAAATAACAATGGATTACACCCTGATCTGTGACTAGGGGTGAATGTTTTGCCATTGTGCAACATTCCGTTCATCAATTGTTGTTTTTGCATTTGTCACCCCGAGTGGGACGGGTATGCTCAGACGAGACTCCTGTGCTCTCCATGCCACTGGAATCAAGCTATCCTGGCTGATGAAGGCTGATAGCCAGAAACCGGTACTAGGATGCTTGATTCCGGTCCAGGGAAGACATGGCTTGGCATTTCGGGCTGGACTGCTCCCATGAGGCACATGGTCAAGGCCGATTTGCATATGGCCGTGCCTGAACTAGGGTGGTGTGGTGAGCAAAATAACAATGGATTAAACCCAGATCTGTGACTGGTTGTGAATGTTTTGCCATTGTGCAACATTCCATCCATCAATTGTTTTTTCATTTGTCACCCCGAGTGGGACGGGAATTCTCAGAAGTGAGTCCTGTGCTCTCCATGCCACTGGAATCAAGCTATCCTGGCTGATGAAGACTGATAGCCAGAAACCGGTCCTAGGATGCTTGTATCCGGTCCAGGGAAGACATGGCTTGGCAGTTCGGGCTGGACTGTTCCCATGAGGCACAGGGTCAAGGCTGATTTGCATATGGCCATGTCTGAACTGGGGTAGTGTGGTGAGCAAAATAACGATGGATCAAGCCCAGATCTGTGACTGTGGGTAAATGTTTTGCCATAGTGCAACATTCGTCCATCAATTGTTGTTTTTGCGTTTGTCACCCGAGTGGGACGGGTATGCTCAGACGTGAGCCCTGTGCTCTCCTTGCCACTGGAATCAAGCTATCCTGGCTGATGAAGGCTGATAGCTAGAAACCTGTCCTAGGATACTTGATTACGGTCCAGGGAAGACATGGCTTGGCAGTTCGGGCTGGACTGTTCCCATGAGGCACAGGGTCAAGGCAGATTTGCATATGGCCATGTCTGAAATTGGGTGGTGTGGTGAGCAAAATAACAATGGATTAAACCATATCTGTGACTGAGGTGAATGTTTTGCCATTGTGCAACATTCCGTCCATTAATTGTGTTTGCATTTGCTACCCCGAGTGGGATGGGTATGCTCAGACGTGAGTCCTGTGCTCTCCATGCCACTGGAATCAAGTTATCCTGACTGATGAAGGCTGATAGCCAGAAACCGGTCCTAGGATGCTTGATTCCGGTCCAGGGAATACATGGCTTGGCAGTTCAGGCTTGACTGTTCCCATGAGGCACAGGGTCAAGGCTGATTTGCATATTGCCATGTCTGAACTGGGGTGGTGTGGTAAGCAAAATAACAATGGATTAAACCGAGATCTGTGATTGGGAGTGAATGTTTGCCATTGTGCAACATTCCATCCATTAATTGTTGTTTTTGCATTTGTCACCCCGAGTGGGACAGGTATGCTCCGACGTGAGTCCAGTGCTCTCCACGGCACTGTAGTCAAGCTATCCTGGCTGAAGACGGCTGATAGCCAGAAACCGGTCCTAGGATGCTTGATTCTGGTCCAGGAAAGACATGGCTTGGCAGTTTGGGCGGACTGTTCCAATGTGGCACAGGTTCAAGTCTGATTTGCATATGGCCATGTCTGAACTGGGGTGGTGTGGTGAGCAAAGAAACAATGGATTTAGTCCCAGATCTCTGTACCGGGGTGGATGTATGACATTGTTCTGCATTCTGTCCATCAACTGTTGTTTTTGCATCCATACTGATGTGGCACCACAAGAATTGTTGAAATTCTTTGTGCTAGAGAGAGCTCATCAAGTGCGGGCGTGGCCACCACCACCATGGGCGCAGCCTTTCCCAGTGGTGGCTGCTCTACTACAGATACACATTGTAGTATGCAGCTCATGCGAAAGGCCCATTGTGGATAGGAAATGCTGAAGTTGTCCCCTTCCAGGACTACATGCTGGTGGTTCATCAAAGGAGGGCCTCTTACTCGGAGGTGAAATACTCACTTCACGGCCTGGACCTCCAGTATATGCTGGCCTGGCTTAAGATCATATCTAGTGTTTGCACATGCTTCTGTGATATCCCAACAGGGGCATGGGACTGGATTAACTCTTATTGCATTGGGAGGGGGATGCCCTGGGGCTTACTGCCTTTCCCACAATGCCTCAATTAGAGGTGTAGAGCATGCTCTTTGGAATGATGCACGGCAAGACAACAAATTGACCTAGCCCGGGGAGGCGCTTTGGAAGAGGCCTGCCAGCTTAGTGCTGCGCCTTGCTCGGAGTCGGGGGATACCCGGTCAAGCTCATCCTGCGATGGTACAGGTTCTGACTCATTCCCTGTGGGACCCTTCCAGGGCCTACCCCTGACTCCTCACATGGCTGATGACCTCTGATTCCTGCCCCTTTATGCAGGAGTTCTTGTTCCTTGTGAGAAGCTCCAGGGCATGAAGCAGTGGACAATGGCTGCCGTGTGGCATCCCTCCTGCTCTTGTTTTTGCGGCTGGGCCTGCTATGCTTTCACGAGAGACAGCGGCTGGCAGATGGCGCACTTGTTTCTAACTGTTCAAATCTGACAAGCCCCTCACCATGGATACATGGAGCGCTTTGGCACAGGGCACACAGTGGCACTGAAGATGTTGAGTTATGAGGTTTGGGCACTTGACGTTTTTTGAAGTGCCACAAAAGTTGGGGAAGAGGTTTTATTTGTCATGGGACACTGGGCACACAGAGCACCTCTATATGTTCTTCTGAGGATGATTCACGTACAGTTGGGCAGCATTGTGCTACACTTCATCGAAGCTACAGTTTGTGGCACTGGGCTGGGCTGCACTGGGTGGACAGGGGGGACACAGTTTGCCACACGCATCACCTGATGGCCATGCAGGTCCCATGTTTTACTGTTCTGATTTGGAATTTTAAAGGGATGCACTCTACCCACAAACATCACCTGGTACATTTGTATCTGGTAAGAAGGGGGTGAACATTGCATTGATTCAGGAAACCCACTAAGGAAGGCTTGAGCCGGAACACCACCATAGGATGTGGCAGGGTCAAGTCTTCGCCACTAGTTACTCCAGGGGCACCCTCATATTGATTCGGGCAGATGTTCCATTTTACTGTGAGTCCCAATACATTGACAGGGAGGGACAGTCCATGCTTCTTAGTGGAATACTAGATGGGAATGCTCTGGCTCGGGGGTGCATATATGCTCCAATGTTAACCAGTCCGCATTTATAGAATACCTGGCCCCGCACCTGGGTGCAACCTTACCAGCAGCTAGGATACTTGGTGGAGATTGCGTGGAAGAAATACTTTTGGACAGGTCCTCCCCTTCATTTCTTGACTCTCATGTCCAGAGGTTGGCCGCTTTGTTCAGCAGTGAGTGGCAGACTGGACCTCTGGCAACTCTGGCATGACCAGCCATGGGAGTACTCACTCTATTCCCCAGTACATGACCTAAATGTACAATTAGATGGGTAACTGGTGTCCCCTCAAGTAGCTGATCAGGCCACTCATCTGGAGTACCTGGCCCGCACTTACTCAGATGATAACTAAGCATGGGCTGAAAATTTGTTCCGCTCGAGGAATTTGTGGATTTTCCGCGATTTCGCGATCCGCGAATCTCGCGAAATCGCGCTAAAATCCGCGAATCAGCGGGGACGAATTTCCAGCCAAGCACTTACAGGGTTACAGCAGCAGGTGCAATAGTTGAAGCTAATTTTTTGTAACATTTTACAAAAGGGTTACAAAGAAATTAACTTCAACTTGGGCACCTGCTGCTGTGAGCCTGTAAGTGCTTCCTGGCGCCTCGTTGCCTACTTTCAACTATTCTCTGACCCTGCTCTGACCCTTGAAGCAGGGTCAGAGAATAGTTACAAGTAGGCAATGAGGCGCCTGTCACGAAAATTAAACCTCAACAGGAAGCACTGGCAGATATAAAAACAAGCATTTGCAATGCAATAAGTCTCGCATTAGGAAAGTTTGAGCTCTTGGTCTTGTAAATGACAATTTTTTTTATTTATGTGTTGGTTTTGAAAATAGCTAAATTAATAGCTTTGTCATTTACAATGCCAATAGTTATAACTTTCCAAATGTGACACCTATAGCATTTGTAATGCAACATGTTTTGTATTTACGTGACTTAGCTGTATTGATATTGCAAATTACAATGGCTTTTAATTTTTTTAAATAATTAATACTTAAATAAAAGTGATTTTAATTTATAATGGCAATAGCTTAAAATTTTGTAAATAACTTTTGTGAAGATTATGTTCAGTGTATTTTATTGTGACGAAAATCCAAGAACAGAAGTGAAATATTAACATCTTATGGTGACATTTGTAATAAAGTTTGAAACATTGAGAGAACATATTTGAACCAGTTGTTGTTGAATGGTTGCGCAGATTGATGCAGGGGTGGCGCTGAGTGGTGCTGTGGTGGTGCTGAGTGGTGCTGTGGTGATGCTGAGTGGTGCTGTGGTGATGCTGAGTGATACTGGGATGGTGCTGAGTGATGCTGGGGTGGTGCTGAGTGGTGCTGTGGTGGTGCTGAGTGATGCTGTGGTGGTGCTGAGTGATGCTGTGGTGGTGCTGAGTGGTGCTGTTGTGGTGCTGAGTGATAATGTGGTGGTGCTGAGTGATGCTGTGGTGGTGCTGAGTGGTGCTGTGATGGCGCTGAATGGTGCTGTGGTGGTGCTGATTGGTGCTGTGGTGGTGCTGAGTGATGCTGTGGTGGTGTTGTGGTGGTGCTGAGTGATAATATGGTGGGGCTGAGTGATGCTGTGGTGGCGCTGAGTGATGCTGTGGTGGCGCTGAGTGGTGCTATGGTGGTGCTGAGTGGTGCTGTGGTGGTGCTGAGTGATGCTGTGGTGGTCCTGAGTGGTGCTGTGGGGGTGCTGAGTGATGCTGAGTGATGCTGTAGTGGTGCTGAGTGGTGCTGTGGTAGTGCTGAGTGATTATGTGGGGGTGCTGAGTGATGCTGTAGTTGTGCTGAGTGATGCTGTGGTGGCACTGAGTGCTGCTGTGGTGGTGCTGTGGTGGTGCTGAGTGATGCTGTGGTGGTGCTGAGTGATGCTGTGGTGGTGCTGAGTGGTGCTGTGGTGGTGCTGAGTGATAATGTGGTGGTGCTGAGTGATAATGTGGTGATGCTGAGTGATGCTGGGGAAGCGCTGAGTGATGATTTGGTGATGCAGAGGGCAGAAAGGCACAAAAAGCAGTCTAACAAAGGGCAGAAGGGCATAAAAACAAGGGAAAAACGAGTCTAACAGAGGGCAGAAGGGCACAAAAAACAGTCTAACAGAGAACAGAAGGGCACAAAAACAAGGGGAAAAACGA
Source organism: Lissotriton helveticus (assembly GCF_964261635.1). Taxonomy (NCBI): domain Eukaryota; kingdom Metazoa; phylum Chordata; class Amphibia; order Caudata; family Salamandridae; genus Lissotriton; species Lissotriton helveticus. The sequence goes on from NC_136063.1 coordinate 605,618,184, forward strand.
GTCTAACAGAGGGCAGAAGGGCACAAAAATTAGTCTAACGGGGCAGAAAGGCACAAAAACGAGTCTAACAGAGGGCAGAAGGGCACAAAAAACGAGTCTAACAGAGGGCAGAAGGGCACAAAAACAAGGTAATAACAGAGGGCAGAAGGGCACAAAAAGCGAGTCTAACAGAGGGCAGAAGGGCGGAAAAACAAGGGAAAAATAAGTCTAACAGAGGGCACAAGGGCACAAAAAACGAGTCTAACAGGGGGCAGAAGGGCAGAAAAACAAGGGAAGAACGAGTCTAACAGAGGGCAGAAGGGCAGAAAAACAAGGGAAAAATTAGTCTAACAGAGGGCAGAAGGGCACAAAAAATGAGTCTAACAGGGGGCAGAATGAATTCCGCCCTGCGTGTTTGTCCACGAAGATGCCACCTTTTTGTGCAATACCTCTACTCAACTGGAGTACTTTCTACTGTCTAATCAGTAAGTGCTCCCTCGTTGGCTAAATGTATAAGGGCAGATTTACAATAACTGGCGCATCCCCAGGGATGCGCCAGTTATTGTGCGCCGCAGCTCCGCCACCCATGGTGCGCCGCATTTACAATGCGGCGCACCATGTGGCAAAAACGGCGCAGATGCGTCACGCAGCTGTGCCGTAAAAGCAGCGCATTGCTGGAGCTGTGTCGTGCTTGCGACGCAGCTCCAGCAATGCCGTGGGGGACCCTATCTCCCCAATGCTGCATCAAGCCTTGCGCCTGCTTCAAGCAGTCACAGCGTTTTGACGCAGCATTGGCCTAAAAGTGACTGAGTGAAATCTTGTAGATTTCACTCAGCCACTTTTAGGAGGCGTTGCTGCGCAGGAACGCCCTGCCCTGCGCCGTAACGCCTCCTGATGGCGCAGGGCTTTACAACATGACCCATCTCTCAGATGCGTCACGTTGTTAATACCCAGCCCCATGGCGCATCTTTTATGCTGCCGCTGCGTCACAAAAGGTCTCAGTAGAAGGTGGCAGTGGTGAACCAGAGGGTGGCAGTGATGAACCAGAGGGTGACAGTGATGAACCAGAGGGTGACAAGGGAGAACCAGAGGGTGACAGTGCTGAACCAGAGGGTGGCAGTGCTGACGCAGAGGGTGGCAGGGGTGAACCAGAGGGTGGCAGGGGTGAACCAGAGGGTGGCAGTGATGAACCAGATGGTGGCAGGGGTGAACCAGAGGGGGGCAGTGGTGAACCAGAGGGTGGCATGGGTGAACCAGAGGGTGGCAGTGGTGAACCAGAGAGTAGCAGTGGTGAACCAGAGGGTGGCAGTGCTGAACAAGAGGGTGACAGTGGTTAACCAGAGGGTGGCAGTGGTGAACCAGAGGTGCTGTGATGAACCAGAGGGTGGCAGTGGTGAACCAGAGGGTGGCAGTGGTGAACCAGAGGGCGGCAGTGGTGAACCAGAGGGTGACACTGCTGAACCAGAGGGTGGCAGGGGTGAACCAGAGGGTGCTGTGATGAACCAGAGGGTGGCAGTGGTGAACCAGAGGGTGACAGTGGTTAACCAGAGGGTGGCAGTGGTGAACCAGAGGGTGGCAAGGGGGAACCAGAGGGTGGCAGGGGTGAACGAGAGGGTGGCAGTGGTGAACCAGAGGGTGGCAGTGATGAACCAGAGGGTGGCAGTGGTGAACCAGAGGGTGCTGTGCCCATACACGACCGCATGGGTAACTTAGCCTTGCAAGCGGCCCGCGAACACGCAAAAAGCCCCGCGAACACGCAAAAACCCCCGCAAACACACAAAAAAAGACCACAAACACGAAAAAAAACCCAAAAATCCGCAAATTCGCACAAACTCGCGGATTTTGCGGATTGCGAATTTGATTTCGCGAATTCGCAAATTTCGCCCATACTTAACCATAACCCACTTATGATGTGTTTGCACTTGGAGAAGAGGCTGGGCCCAAACTCTAAGTGGAGGCTCCGCCCAAAGCGGCTGCATGACTCGGTCTTTTGAGAGTCCTCACGAGAGGTGATTAGTGATTTTTGTCAGCATAAACAGGATTCTGCATTGTGGCAATGGTCTGGGAGACATTTAAAGTGGTCATCTGGGGTCATTGTATCGGCACACAGGCTGAGTAATGCGGAATCCTTGAAACTGAGCTTAATTGCCTGGAAATCAGGATGTGTGACCTAGAGGCCACATCCCTTCTGGACCTCTCTCATCCCTAGGAACTATTGGAAACCTGGGTGTCCCATGCGGAAATCACACTCTGGCAGGACTTTTTTTCTATAAAGAGTATATGGCTCAGATGTATGAAGAGGGTACACACAGGGAAGCTACTGGCCTTGCTTGTCTCCTCAGAGCAGTGGTTGCCAGTCACACACATACTTTGGTCTGCTGATGAAACACCATTGCACACCCAATTCGACAGCCACTGGGAGTTTTCTTAGCACTACAAGGACTTAAATGTGGATGCTGGCATTGTTACCAATGACATGATTGACAAGTGTTTGTCTGGGGTAGCCCTATTCCACATCCCCAACGCAGTTTAGCAGGACATTGGCCAGCACAATTCAGAACCTGAAATTAGGGGGCCATTAAAGACCTAGCTGCAAGGAAAACCCCTGGAGGAGATGGCCTCCCTGTGTATTTTCACCTAATGTTTAGCTCACTCCTGGTACCCCGTGCTGGTGGCTCCATATAATGCGGTATGGGAGATAGGCATCCTACCAGCCACTTGTCAGGGGGCAATGCTGATCTCCCCGTTGAAGCCAGGGAAGAACCAGGGAGAAATCTCCTTGTACTACCCTCTGTTGATGCTCACAATCAATATCCTCAGTAAGATACTAGCTACCCACTTGCAACCCCACATGCACCAGCTGATCCACACAGATTTGAGTAGTTTTATTCCTCACCTCAACCACCTCCCTACATGTTATGTGCCTCTACTGGGTGCTGAGTGAGATCACCATGGATATAGCTCCGGAAGCAGCAATACTGTCGGTGGACGTACTTAAGGCCTTTGACACCTTACAGTGCAGATACATGCAGACGGTAATGTGCCGCATGAACATAGGCCTGGCTGGGTCAAGTGGATAGTACTGTTGCATACTGAAGCTCAAGCTCGGGTGAAAACTGGGCAAAATATCTCAAACCCACTTGAGAGTTGCACTGTTACATGGCAGGAGTGCCCCCTTTCCCCCCTGGTATTCGATTTGGCCATTGAGCAATTTTCTAGGGCTGTTGAGCAGCAGGGGTGGTGTAGGGGCATATGAGTACTCCATGGGGAACATAATATCTCCCTATACACCGACAACATGCTCATCTTTTTGCTGGATGCCCATACTGGAGTTCCCTTGGGGTTTCAATACTACTTCAACTGGGGGAAGGGATGGTAGTATACACCAGCTAGGAACAATTGTGTGTTTTATCGGTTTGTGGGGAAACTATTGTTCCACCTCAGGTGGTCCAAGATTGAGTGTGTTCCCTGGGAGCCTCATACAGTCCGATACCTTGGTATCAGAATTTTCACAAGGTTGCCAAAAGAAGGGAGAGTAACCTGGGGGTGCACTTCTATCCCTGATGGGAAACGTGGTGCTCTGGTGCATGCTGAGGCTCCCATGATGGTTTCCTGGTGAGGGAATTTACTTGGGATTGGTGACATCGCTGTGTTCCATCCAGCACTTGTCAAGGGATGGCGGACTGCGAGTCCCGAATTTTTAGCTGTACTACGTGGTAGTGCAAGCGCAGTGGCTGGCTTACTGGTTCATGGTCACAGAGAAGAGTTGGGACCTTATGAGGTGGACCCTGGCCATGGCTGCTCATGCTGCTCATGCTTGGGGAATGTCTGGCTAGAAGGCCAACCTGAAACTCTTGTGGATTGCGTTGCAATGCTGGGTGGCATTTGCCAAGTTTTTGGGATAACAGGGGCCCGACTACAGAGTTCCGCTAATGGTAAGCCCCCATCTCATGGGTCTGAAGAAGAGGATATAGCACTGAGGGTTGAGAAGGACGGAGGTCTCTGTCAGTGTACAATCGCTTTTGATTGGGCATCCCTCCTGATTGATTTTAAAGAAAGAGCATGGGAGGACCGTGGATGCGCATTGGACGCCGACAAGCTGGAGTCCGCAAAGTTGTCCGGGAGCAAGTTGCAAAGGTGGTTTATGAGTTTAACAGAGAAGATTCCTAATTCTGCATGTGAGGTGGTCACATATATATTTAGCACTTACTTGGACACGTGGGGCTCCGTACTGTTTGCCTACTATTATGTTGTGTGGGAGGGGGTAGCTTGGCGGTGTACACAAAGGTAGTTCTATAGAACAAACTGCAAGACTTGTGACTGCAAAAACCTCAGTATTAAACATTTTGTAAAATGCACCCCAACTTTTTGAGTTGATTGATGTCTGTTGGTACTAGAGGTTAACTTTTCCTGCATCATTGTCTCAATGTATCACTTGTAAAATTCAATAAATAAAATGAAAAAATGAAAAAATGAAAAATGGGACGTTAAGCCTGCTTCTGTCCAACCTATTCTCTATTATTTTTTAGCCCTAACCCAAAGATCAGCCCAGGAGATGACATTTTAAGGAAGGTGCTTACCAATGCCAAAATTCTGTGGTTTGATTAGAAATGTATTTGTCTCTGACTTCTCCACTGAGCTATATCTATGGAAAACAAGATCCTCTACCTTAGTGTCATTCTATTAATAAAGATGCTTGCAAATTGGTCCATCATGTTCAATGGAGAAATGGAATAGCAAAATAATTGAACTTTGATTTTAGCGGTTCATGTCACAGAGCACACACTACTTAAAACATCCACATTTTATGATTCCACATTCACATTCACATTCATAATTTAAGACACTTTTGCATTTTTTTTATCCCTGCTTATGACATCAAAAGGTACAGAAATTAAACTTTGTCTCACTATTTAAATACACTTTGAAAAGCAATGTACTAGACTAAATAAGGGCATCATTACGATCGTGGTAGGCCCGCCACTGCCAGGCCGTTGGTGGTGGTCCAACCGTTATTGGACCCAGCATATCCGCCCAAAGCATTATGATGGTGGGTGGATGAAGGACAGACAGAGAGATCGACAGCCATGCATCACCGGCAGATGGACTTGAATTCCTACAATGGTGGTGGGGCCTGCTCCGGCACCACTGTAGAGATTACAATATACCTTTCGCCAGCCGTTTCATGGCGGTTAATCTGCCATGAAAAGGCAGACGGAAATGGATTTAGGGCCTGTAGCGGACCTCCCTTTCCTGCTGACACTTTGATATGGGCCCTGGGTATCCATGCACCATGAGGTAGGCACAGCAACATACTGCAGGGATATGTCAGATGTGTTTATTTTGTACTGCGGCGTGTATTGCAGCCCGCAGCACACACCGCAATACAAAATATACACACTGTGACCGCATTTAAGGCGGTCGCATCCTAACCCCTATGGCAGGACCTCCGACTCCTAGTCGGGTTGTTCTTGTTCTCCCAAGATGCCGGTCAGACATAAGTCCGAACAGCATCGTAATGAGGCCCTCTATGTGCATTTATAAATTTGAACCACACAACCAACCAAACTTTTGCACAAAAAAGTCAGAAATGAATCTCAGATGTAGAATAGAGTATGACAATGCAATATTTTAATGGGTCTGTTTCAATTAGTTTACAATAAATTAAATAACAATTAAAAGATAATTAAAAATTAGATAAAAAAAGATTTAAAAAAAAGAATTACTTACAATTAAATTACTCTCCACCCTATTCCCCTATAAACCCACAACCCACTACAGAAAATAAACTAATAAAATTAACATAATTATCAATTAATATATTAATTAAAATTAACTACCCATTATATTTGAAATTAATTACAATTAATAATTAATTAACAATTAATTCAAAATAAATACAAATAAATAAATGAACATATTTAATTATTCATAATTAAATAACTTCCCACCCTATTCCCCTATAAACCCACAACCCGCTACAGAGAATAAATTACTAAAATTAACATATTTATCAATTAATCTATTAATTACAATTAATTACCAATTATATTTTAATTAATTACCAATTAATAATTAATTAACAATTAATTCAAAATAAATACCAATCAATAAATTAACATATTTAATTAATTATAATTAAGTTACTTCCCACCCTATTCCCCTATAAACCCACAACCCGCTACAGAATTATATTACGCAAAAATTAAATACCATAAAATAATTAATTAATATAAATAATAAAACAAATATACACTTTTCAAACATATACTAACATAAAAAACACTTTAAAAATTGATATTAACTTACTTACCTCAATTTCGATATTTTTGTAGTCTATATTCTGTCCATTCTCTATTTTTCATGTCTATATTCTGTCCATTTGATATTGTGTCCATTCTATATTTTTTAATCGATATTAATGCAGATCAATATTAAAAACTCGTTATTTTGACTGTATACCGAAGTTAGTTGACATTCATTCACAGTGCAGGGGAATCCATTGACGTTTTTTTTTGCTTGTAAGTTAGTAAAGCTTGTAGACATCAAGTTCAAAATGAGCAGACGTAATCGGATGGACAAGGGTCATTCTTCTCTAAATAATGTGGCGTCATTACGATGGTGGTAGGCCCGCCACTGCCAGGCCGTTGGTGGCAGTCCAACTGCTATTGGACCCAGCATATCCGCCCACCGCATTATGATGGTGGGTGGATGAAGGACAGATAGAGAGATCGACAGCCATGCATCACCGGCAGATGGACTTGAATTCCTACAATGGTGGTGGGGCCTGCTCCGGCACCACTGTAGAGATTACAATATACCTTTCGCCAGCCGTTTCATGGCGGTTAATCTGCCATGAAAAGGCAGGCGGAAATGGATTTAGGGCCTGTAGCGGACCTCCCTTTCATGCTGACACTTTGATATGGGCCTTGGGTATCCATGCACCATGAGGCAGGCACAGCAATATAGTGCAGGGATGTGTCAGATGTGTTTATTTTGTACTGCGGCGTGTATTGCAGCCCGCAGCACACACCGCAATACAAAATATACACACTGTGACCGCCTTGAAGGCGGTCGCATCCTAACCCCTATGGCAGGACCTCCGACTCCTGGTCGGGTTGTTCTTGTTCTCTCAAGATGCGGGTCAGACATAAGTCCGAACAGCATCGTAATGAGGCCCTCTTTGTGCATTTATAAATTTGAACCACACAATCAACCAAAGTTTTGCACAAAAAAGTCAGAAATTAATCTCAGATGTAGAATAGAGTATGACAATGCAATATTTTAACGGGTCTGTTTCAATTAGTTTATATCTAGGTGGGAAGCAAGGGACAAAGAATATTTATTTTACTCTTTCTCTTATTCACCTTTTGATAGCTTATTAGCGGAGTCTTCCTTCATGTCCTGTAAGAGTGTGTGCCTAAACTTTGATATTAGCCATTCAATTGCCAACTAATTGTACCACAAAAACTCAGCATCTATTTCTTCTATACCAACCCCTTTGCTATTTCCGTGTTCTAAATATGTGGCAAACTCATTTCTGTTTGTTATAGTTTTGTTTTTAGAAACAATGGTTAACGTTTGTTTGTATCTTCCTAAATAGAGGTTCTGAGGCAAACGTTTGTACAACTAGATGGATTTAGTTGACATTCATTCACAGTGTAGGGGAATCCTTTGTCGTTTTTTTTTGCTTGTAAGTTTGTAAAGCTTGTAGACATCAAGGTCAAAATGAGCAGACTGAATTGGATGGACAAGGGTCATCCTTCTCTAAATAATGTATACCTGTGCAGGTCCTTGATATGCGTTGGCCTCTTTTTGTGAGACCTAGGCTTTAGGAAAATTAAATAAAGAGGTTTGTGTTTCTAAGGAAACTTGGCCGTTTAATTCACCAAAATAATGCTATACCATTGTCCACTGAATTTCTTCGATGCTAATATATAGTAATTGCTCAAAACCATTAAATCTAACTGCGGTGAGTGATTTACTCAGTCTGCATCTGATATATTTGCACAAGTACAAAATTTAGACTACAGAGCTGCTCCAAATTTGGCAGCGCTGTGCTCCAACATTATCAAAATGCAGAGATGCGCCACATTTACTACAATACGGCCCACTCCTGTGGTTCCCTAGCGCTGGCACAAAAATTAGCTGCCTAGTGTCAACGCAGGTACCCTAGCACCATAGTGCAAAGGTGCCTACATCACAGGTAATTATTGTTTATGTGTAGGAAGGTGTGTCTTCCTGCACAAGAACAATCCATAATGGCTATGTGTTACTTCAAAGGGTGCTGCATTCCGCAGCACACAGAAAAGTAATCTAGTTATTGTTTATGTCTCGGAAGGGACACCTTCCTGCATATAAACAATCATTAATGGCTTTATGCTCTTTCTATGTGTAGTGTAGAATGCACCACACATAGAAAAAGCAAAAACAAGGAGAAATAAAAGTATTTCTCCTTGTGCACCAATCTAATACATGCTCCTGCATGGCGTATGTTTTTGGTGCTGCCACAGATTTACACCTACTTGTAAATCTGGGGGAGTGTCAAAATGCAATGGGTGCTGCTGTGGAATGCCCATAGCAACACCTTTCACGCATATACCTGTGTAAAAGGGAAGCATATTTACAAATTGGCGTTAAGCCACAAGAATAGGCTTAACGCCACTTTATAAATGTGGTGAAGGGCATACTGCCAGCAGACCATCAAAACAAGTGACGCTCCTGTGGCACTAGGGGCGTGTACATAAGCCCCTTAGTTTTGATTAGTTGTAGGAAAATGCCTCTTTTTGCACAATCACTTCCACTTTTTTGTGTACTGATGCAGCTGATTTTTTACTCCATGCACCAGTAACTGCTAACCTGGCCCTAGTACATGTGCTCCAACCCCTAAAATATTTTGACATTGTCTATACTCCTAATTAGCATATTGAGCATACCTATAAGTCCCTAGTATATGGTACAAAGGGTACCAAGGGCCTATAAGTTAAAGGTCACTAGTAGACTGCAGGCCTCTTTGTCACAGTGTAAACATGACTGGAGGTCCCCCTTTTTAGCCTGGCTGTTTCCTTTTAAAACGGCAAATGTGACTATTTTCACAGGTCAAAATCTTACTTTTAAATCTTAGTATGTCACCCCTATAAACCCTAGAGAATTGTGCATGGTATTTAAAAGTAGGACATCTAGAAATGTAATATTACACATGTCCTTACAGTAAAAAAGCCCCAAAAGCTTTTTTCAACGTAGCAAGGCTGGCTGTTCCAACTATAATTCAAAGCCTTGTTTTAATAGTTATCTCAAATCCAATTCAATGCTAAAATCAATTCTGTGATATCAATTAAGGAAGTGGCACTTCATCAGAGTTATGTTTTCCCTGATGTTAGATTTGGGGGTTTCTAGTTGGCAGAGGTAGGTACCTTCGACCAAATAGGGACCCTTGCGTCTAGTCAGGGTAAGGGGCTACACTAATAAAATAACCCCTGCTCTCCCCTTGGTAGCTTGGCACGAGCAGGCAGGCTTATCTCAGAGGCAGTGTGTAAAGCATTTGTGAACACATACAGTAATACAGTGACAACACTACAGATGGACACCACACAGGTTGTATTATAAAAATAAGTATTTTTTATATAGACTTAACAAAAGACCAAACTACAAAAATCCACAAATTGTACTCAAAAATAGAGTTTAAAATGGTATAAAATAGCTCAGTTCTCTCAAGCTGTAAAAGCTACACTTTACTCTCAATGTCCCTGTGATGTGTAATGCAAAGAAAACAAAATGGTTGTAGGGAAGGTGATGCATAGGTTCCTTCCACTCAGGGGAGTGGATGCGTCAGTTCCTTACTGCTGCGCAGGGGAGTTGACTCTCGCTTCCTTACTGTGTGGGAGGTGATGTGTTGGGTTCTTTCTGCTCTCTGGTACAATGTAGAGTGGTGTGGCTCACTGGTTAGAGGCTGCAGACCCGGAAGCAGAGAACGGCCCGGGACCAGGGTTCAATTCCCGACGCGGCAGGGTCGTGGACCAGGGTCAGCGGACTCGATAATTCTCGCCTTGGTGCCTACTCTAACCAGGGATCACACTCAGCAACTCTGGGCATTAGCTTGCCTCATCTCTACAACGGCCCCCCACATTCGCCGGGGATGCCTGGTTTCACCTTGGAGATACCCAGTAGGGACCATCTCACAGGGAAAGCCAGGACGGGTTCCCCAGCGGTCTATAGCGCCACGACGCCTCAGGGCAGCAGTGCGCTTTACAAGACACATACATTTACATTTACAATGTGACAAGATGGCACCTCGATGTGATACTCTTCTCCGGTGCGATGCGATAAAATGGCTTCTTGGTTACGGTGCGACAACGTTGGTGCGATGCGTGCACGCCCGACGGCCATGCGGCGACTCGATGATCTTTGGAGCCATGACATGCCCTGCAAAGCGCTTCTCCGGTGATGCAACGGTGACGTCTGTGGCCGCGGCACGCTTCTCCGGTGATGTGTCGCCCTTCGGCGATGCGATCATGACAGCGGCGGTTCACTTCTTTGGTGATGCGACGGCAGCTGCTGCGGCTGCGAGAAGCTTCTCGTTGTGGTGTCGCGCTCCCAGCGGCACGCAGTCTCTCAGAAGGCCCAGCACAACAGCAGGCACTTCAATTCGCAGCAAGGGAATTCAGGGGGATGTGGTTGGTGAAGTATTGTATCCCTGAGACCTCAGGCAGGAGGCAAGCTCAAGTTCCAACCCTTGGAGATTCTTCATCAAGTTGATGAAAAGCACATTCAGCCCTCTTCTGCTTTCTTTGGCAATGAAGCAACCACTGCAGGCCAACCCCCAAACACACAGCACAGGGGTAGTCTCCTCCTTCAGCTTCCTGGTTCTTCTCATCAGCAAAGGTTTGTCTTGATTCCCAGAAGTTATCTAAAGTTCTGCGGTCTGGGTCCCCTCTTTTATACACCAAAATCCTTTGAATCTGAAGTTTTTGTGCCTCGTCCAAAACAGTTCTGTTCAGTTCTGGAGCACTTTTTTTTACAGGACTCCTTCTCTTCATTTGACAGTGTAGGCCAAGGACTTCAGACGCACCACAGAAGGTGGAGACAGTTTGTGGAAGGCAGGCACAACCCTATTCAGGTCCTAGGTGCGCCCCTCCCCTCACTCTACATGCAGATGGGTCTATTCAGCCCTGTGCTGACTCACCCTGTCTCCTGGATTCCCCCAGCCTCTGTCACTCCAGACAAGGAATACACAACCTGGCAGAGGCAGGTTTGGACAGTTAGCCAAGAAAATACCTACTTTCTAAAAGTGGTAATTTCAAACCGAAAATGTTAAAACCAACTTCACTGAAAGATGTATTTCATCATTCTGAATTCAGGCATACAAAACTCAAATTTCTACGTTGTTCCCTGAGTCAGTTAGGATTATAAGAGGTTATAATCAAACTGCTCATTCTTGCCTATGGGGAACAGGTAGTCTTGCAATAGTGAAAAACAAAAAGAGCTGTAATTCACTATCAGGACACGCCACACACATCAGGCATGCCCTACCTTTTACCTACAACGCACCCTGCCCTTGGGCCTACTTTAGGGGTGACTAATATGTATAAAAGGGAAGGTTAAGGAACTGGCAATGGGTGCACTTGCCCAGTCAACATGGCAGTACCAGACTGCACACAGGCTCTGCAATGGCAGACCTGAGACACACTTTACAAGCTGCTCTGGTGGGTTGCTCAATCAGTGTTGCAAGCCCACCAGCAGCATTTGATTTACAAGCCATGGGCACACGCAGTGCACTGTACTAGGGTCTGACAAGTAAACCAAACAAGCCAATGATGGAGTCACTAATCTATACATCAATTTCCCATAGGGAGCAATTGTACTGTGGCACTGAATAGCAGTGGCACAGTGCCCAAAAGGATTTAAAACCAGCAAAAATATAAGAGGCAACAGCAAAAAATAGAAGAGAGACCCACACCAATGGTGCCAGGTCTAGCACCTGCCTATAGCCTCTTTATTACATTTGCATGACCTTTAACAGTGACCCAGCAGCTGAATAGCTCCCTTAATGAGGTGTGAACAGGTTTCCAGAGCAGGACAAATATTTCGGGTGTGGGACAGTGTTCCATTCCTCTGGCAGGATGACCAACTTGGCTGTGCCCAGGAGCTTGATTAACTTCAAAGAGACTGGCCCTGTCACAGGCAAAGGTTAGCTAACACTTGCACAGGGCCCTCCATTGTTCCCCATGCACCAATCCCAGAGCAAGATGAGCTGCCCCCAGAATTGCTTTGAAATTATCACATAGGGTATTCAGACAAAATATCGAAAAAAATATCATTGTACTAAATATTTTGCCAATATATCATAAAATGGAAATATCATCAGCAGGATTAGCATTGCCAAGAATATCGATTTTAAGGTTAGTAATATTGAATTTTAAAATATTGAAGTCATTAATATTGTTTGCAAAAAAATAGGTGTTTGAAATATCATTTTTTTATTATTTTTAGATATTTAATTATTTTTTTAAATTATGTATGATGTACATTTATTATATAAATATTGTCTATGTTGAATAATATTTGTAAAAATTTTTGTAGGTATTAAATGTAATGTAAATTATTTTTGTGGTTTTTAGTGCTGTGGTTGGTTGTGGGTGTGTAGGGGGATAGCTGGAGAGTAATTACAATTATAATACATTTAATGATTATTTTTTATTTAAAATTATTTAGTTAATTGGCAAATAATTATGTTAATAGTGCTATTAATTTTTTATGTAAATTTTATGTGCAGGTTGTGGGGTTTACGGAGGTAATGGGTGGGGAATAGTTTATTTTTAATCAGTTAATAATTAGTTGTTGGGACGCTACTTTGGACCTGGTTGGAATTGTGGTTCCTGCTGCTACTGGCGCACTTCAGCTCCTAACGCCACACCTCGCGGAACCCGCTCCGCAGGTCCCGCAGCGTTGTGTGTGTCTTCTTTGGACCTGGGACTATACCTGTGGGTGCGTGTACGTGTGCAGGGCTGCGAGCGTCGGGACCGGGACTCCATATCCCAGGAGTCCTGGTAAACCCGAGCCGCCTGTCACCTGGCCGCTCTCCCTGCTCGCCCCGCCCCACCAATAACTTTAAAAGCCTTTTCTTGCCAAACGGACTTGGGACGCTACTTTGGACCTGGTTGGAATTGTGGTTCCTGCTGCTACTGGCGCACTTCAGCTCCTAATGCCACACCTCGCGGAACCCGCTCCGCGGGTCCCACAGTGCTGTATGTGTCTTCTTTGGACCTGGGACTATACCTGTGGGTGCGTGTACGTGTGCAGGGCTGCGAGCGTCAGGACCGGGACTCCATATCCCAGGAGTCCTGGTAAACCCGAGCCGCCTGTCACCTGGCCGCTCTCCCTGCTCGCCCCACCCCACCAATAACTTTAAAAGCCATTTCTTGCCAAACGGACTTGGGACGCTACTTTGGACCTGGTTGGTATTGTGGTTCCTGCTGCTACTGGCGCACTTCAGCTCCTAACGCCACACCTCGCGGAACCCGCGCCGCGGGTCCCGCAGCGCCGTGTGTGTCTTCTTTGGACCTGGGACTATACCTGTGGGTGCGAGTACGTGTGCAGGGTTGCGAGCGTCGGGACCGGGACTCCATATCCCAGGAGTCCTGGTAAACCCGAGCCGCCTGTCACCTGGCCGCTCTCCCTGCTCGCCCCGCCCCACCAATTAACTGTTTGCCTATAACTGCAATTAACCTTTCCCGCGGTGCGGGAGCACGCGGGAGCGTCCCGGGAGAAGCCCGGGACAAGGGCGGGACCGTCTGTGGCCGTCAGGGGCCGAAGGAGGCTGGGCTGGGCCTGGTCCCTAACATCCATATACTGCCTACTGTTGTTACAGGTCAGTCGGTCTCTGGGGTACCTTACATGTTATAGCTACCCATAGTTATGTCTAGTTCTTTACCTTCTTGTGTTGGGGTCTCGATCCTTGGGCCTCTTGATAAATATTTTGTGAAGGCAAACAAGGAAATAGATAAAGAACTACTACTGGCGGAGAAACGGGCTGAGCGTCGACGCTCTATTGAACAACTAAAAAAGAAACCAATGACTACCCCACTAGATCTAATTAATACCCAAGATTCGGGCAGTATTGGTAGGTTGGACTTAGATGTCGACTTATTCAGTACTGATCATATCCCTGTGGAAAAGTAAATTTTGCTATGTTTTGTGTCCCTACGTGTCATCCATCATATGTTATGTGTGCATGATTAAATATGCATATGCATTCCCCATGTTCGATTAATGACGCAATTACAGTTGTGTCCACCTCTAGTATGCCAGTTTCCAGTCCTCGTGAATACTACGAATATCAGGCCTATGTAAAGCTACATTGCCACGTTTCTCAGTGTGCACGTTATTTCATTGTAAAGTCCCCGTTTCTAGGCCTCAAAAGGGCCTGGACACCAGATTCAGCTCCTGTCTCCTGCAACTTCGCTGAGGAGCGATACAGCCCCCACCTGTATCCTCGACCCTTCACTTACTTCCTGCCTCACAGTGCCCGGTGCAGGCTGGCTCAGTCTCTGAGTCTGCCAAAAGTATGTTATGATTCCAGTTATCAGTTCAGTCCTCCTCCTCTGCATTCCTAAGCTACTGAATCGCATCAATAGTTTCCGTCATTGTCTAGCCTTCACGTCTCCTCGTTAGAGAAATACTGCATTTAATGGTCATTTAATATTCTTCATCACGCACTACATGTAGAATAATGCATGGTCCAGTCTTAGAATCAAGTTAGCCTTTCCTCTCCTAACTTCTAGTTTATATCAACATGTTCTCTAAACATCAGATACTAGATACTGTTTAGGTACATGTCGCCCTGACTCTCCAGACTTCAGTCTCTGCTCCTAGCACAGAGTTCATAGCCCCCAGCTTCTCCTAGTAACACGTCACTGCTAGTTTGCGCGCACCATTAGGTTAGAGGTCCCGGCTCCTTAGGTAGCCCCCTCCATGGTTTCCGCCCATTTCTGACATATTCTGTTACGTTTGCATCACATGTCTATGTATACGCCCAGTTACACCTACTTTCGCCCTTATCTTTCGCGACTGCTACGCGTCACGCCTTCTGCTCCACCCACTGCTACGCCTACTGCAATGTAATGCTATGTGTTTGCGTTATGTATATATGCTCATGTATTGTTATTAAAAGTCAGCGCGCTCATCCCAGATCCAGCCCCAGCAGCTGCTGGGCCCTGTCATCCTATTCCTATGCAGGTTGTCCTGTTCCTGTCCTTATGCTGTATTAAACCTGCAAAACTCCTACTACCTCGAATCTTGACTCTTATTTATTGAGCTATCTGTTATGATATATGTCTAGTCAAAAAGAGAGGTATTATTTATTTATTTACCACATAATGGCGCCCGAATAGGGACCTGCCCTTTCCCCACGCGTCGGTGAAGCCACGCCGACCCCCTGACCCTCTGCAGCCGTGACGGAACCATACCGTGCACATGCAGATATTTCTGCTTCAAGTATCCCTCAGGCCCACGGAGGAGACGGAGGAGGCGGTCCAGCATCCAAACGAGACGGTGGAGGAAAGCGGCGAGTCCCGACCAGAGCCCAAGCCGAGAGTCCAAGGTCCGAGGTATCCGGAGGTCCACCCGTAACTGAAGTCCGAAGTTCGTCGTCTGTCGTCGTAGCAGTCCAGTCCAGTCCGAGGCTTTCCGTTCTTGCTGCCCGGTGAGTACCATTACTGGGGTAGTATCTAGACAGGGTCAATCTAAATTGACTCTGGTCCGTGGGTTGGTGGTACACAGACTCACAAACGAAGTGTTCACCTAGGTGGATACGGGTCTTGATGCGTCCCTTTATGGGACCGGTATGTTCCGTACTGTTTCAGCAGTGCATCCAGTAACTCTAGTCTGTTCCGTTCTCGAGAAATTCTTGTGTTTCTGTTTTCAGTATTCCAGGTAATAGTTTGTCCGAACTGTTATGTTATGATGTTGTTCAATGTATTTCCAATGTCGTGGTATGCCTGAATTGTTCTCCCAATTGTTATTGTTCCTCGTGTATTGTATTGTGTTCCGATTCAAGTTTACAATGTCTCTCTTTTCGAGATTACGTCAGCTAAGAACTAGAAAGGGTTTGTTAGAAGAAGCAGTTCCTGTTCCGCCGAGGGACAGTCCAGGTCACTTTATGTATCAGAAGCATGGCATAAGCGCCATATTGTATCTAGATTTATGGGTAGAGTATACCAAACAGTTAGAAGAAAAGTATAGATGGCCCGTATCGGGTACATGGGATGCTGAATGCATCATGCGAGTAGAAGAAGCATTATGGAAAAAGAAAGCCAGACAGTCACAGAAAGATGCCATCGAGTTATGGCGCAAAGAAGCTCATAAAAGAACTGAAAAGGAAATCAGAAAGTCAGAATTAAGTAGAGAATCCTTAGAACGAGCACAAGAAAAAGAACTAATCGAGATAGGTGAACAAGTCAAAGCCGAACAGTCAGACAGACAGAGGCATGCCCTTATTAGGGGTATGTATCCTCTTCTTGCCGAGGGCTTGCCAAAAGCGACCCCAGAGGCATCCAGTAATTTCCCGCCACCATTAGTTCCGACCAAGCTACGTCACAAACAGACCGCAGCTGATATTTTTATTTCGTCCTATTTGGACGACACAGTCCCAGAATATGCAAATCCTGTTCGCGCTCCGCCAGTCCCTGTAAATCAGGCACTTCCCGCTCCTCCAGACACCGGAGTACCTGTTACGGTACCCCCGGTCCAGCCCGCCATACAAGTCCAGCCTACATTTCCAATTCCCACTCTGCCAGGACGAAGAGCCTCAGTAGACGACTCTAGTTTAGGGGCCGCAGGGGGAGGTATTCCTCAAACCCCGCCGCCACACAAGCGTTTAACGACAGCCGAATTACATGCACAAGCGTCCCAGCGTACGCCCAGACATCAGACTGTAGCAGAAATAAGAAAATCCCTTGCCGAATGCGGCTATGATCCAGTCCCAGGCGAGGATAATATGGTTTTATATTCATTCCGCGTAAGAAAGGTGGCCGAGTATCTAGTCACCTTACCGAATATGAAAGAAGATCTAGACAGAATATATCGTTTCATCCGTACAGGGGATGATCCAGAAAGCATTAGCGAGGCCATGTCTCAAAGGAAAGCCGAGATCCAGCTCATGATATTAAAGTTTCTGATCAATTGTCTAATAAGAGAACAAGATTACCCGTCTAAAGATCCGGCCGAAATGAAAACCCTGACAAGGTGGAGTGATAATATAGCCGAGGGTAAGCACAAGACCGTCGGTGCTATGGAAAGTATGTACAAGAAAATCCGTAGAGAAATAATAAAATTACACGAACAACGTAAAGCAGCACAAGTAAGCGAGAAAGAAAGTAACTCTGATACTGAAGAGGTAGAGGACGAGAATCCCGCCAGAATAGCGTATGTAGGAAAATCTAGATTTCCAGATCGCCATTTACGCCTAGAACACAAGTCTATTTTTCATTCTCCAGCACCAGAACAAGGTTCACTAGAACAAGTGTTCCAAGCTACCGATCGCATTCTGAAATCACGAATCGGTTACAGTGAGTTAAGTACCATGCATGAACAAGAACTAGCCCGATCAGCAGTCCGATGGATTACTGATTCTACCACTTTTCCAGACGAAATAGTGGCCCAAATGTTTCTGAAAATGCCCCCAGCCGAGCAACGACTGGTGGGTATGTATATGATTCAGCACCTCATTACTTTGTATGAGGGTCAACACTCTGATCCAGGCCCGTTACATGATGTCCTGAACGAGTTACTCCAGTATAGATGGAAAGGTTTAGGTACCGACTTAATTAGTGTCATTCTAGAACAGCGTCACAAATATAGAACGTTTCTGAACCCGCATTTTGTTCATGACTCACCCCCAGAAAGTAAACCATTTTACATGGAAAGACAGAATCCGTTACGAGAAGTCCACCCAGTTAGAGGAACGGGTGGCGAACTAGAACGAGTGTTTGTTTACACTCCAATTACAAAGATGGAACTCCTCGAGATGAAGAAATTAATTCCCTGTCATGACAAAGATCCAGCAGGGTTCCATAGAGAACTAAAAGACATGCTCCGTATGGGAGAATACACATATCCAGATATAATTAAAATGTTAAAGGTTCTGCTGCCTGCAGGGGTGTATGAAAAGCTCAAGGAAAAAGAATGGGAGGTGGGAGAGAAAAAGATCGATTGGACAGTTCTAGAAGCTGAAGACAAGGCACGAGTACCAGGTACCGGTCTTGGAGATAAATGTAAAGAATTACCAGAATTATTAATACAAGTTTTACCCAGATTATTGACAACTAGAAAAGAAGACTGGGATGCAATCTCAGCCTGTAAACAGAAACAAGACGAAGATATTAGTGATTTTTATTCTAGATTTGAAAAATGTTTTAGTATTAACAGTGGCCTCAAGACAAGTAGTGAGTCATACCCTCACCTTTTTGTTACTAAATTAGTCGAGAATTCAAGCCCACAAATTAAAAATCGAGTTTTGAAAGTCGAAAGTACCTGGCAAGCTAATACCCCGTCCCAGATGTTGCAGATGCTTCAATACCACCAGAATAGAATCAGAGAAGAGCAAGAACACGAAAGAAAACGTATGAAAGACACGAAAATGAAAGTACTAGTTGCACAATCTGTTCCTCAAGACAGTCAGAAGAGGGGTCCGAATCAAGCCAGTCATCCTGCAGCTCCCGTTAAAGGGAACTGCAATTATTGTAAACAGCCAGGTCATTTTATAAATGAGTGTGCAGTTCTGAAACACAACATAGCTACTGGTAAGACTAAAGAAAGACCACGTCCGCCTAGACAAGAACAAGTTTCACAGACTCCTCAGCCACAGAATGCACCACAGACAGTTACCGCACCGCAGCCTATTGCTGCAACACAGCATGTTACACAGCAGATGTACCAGTATGCACAGTCTGAGTATCCAGAGTACCAGCAGTATTCATGAAACAGCCTAGAGAGGGAGGTAGGCTTGCCTCTCATCGAGATACCTGTAGATCAAGAAGGTCCCTATGTTCATAGTCAAGTATTAGGGAAAGACAGAAAGTTTTTGATCGATACAGGGGCAAGTAGGACCACAATTAGTCACGCCGAAGTTCCAGGGGCTCCGCTCTCAGGCTCAAGAAATGTTTCCCTTGGATTTTCAGGAAAACCTATCGTAAATGAGATTTCAAAGCCAGTTACTCTAGAAGTAGGTCCATTGTCCCGCACTACTGATCTGTTACTTACTAAGTCATGTCCAGAAAACCTATTAGGCATTAAGACACTGAAAGAGTTAGGTGCAGTTATATGCTGTTCCCCAGAGGGAATACGATTGTTCCTACGTGACTTTAAGGGTCACTATGTATTACGAGATTTTGATTCAAGACTGTCTAATGTTCCGCAGCACTTATGGGCGCAAGGTCCAACTGATGTAGGTTACATGCAAATCACACCCTATCGTGTGACTCTCAAGCCAGGTGTAGTGTTACCACGAATCAGACAGTACAGATTGCCACCAGAGGCTGTAGCAGCCTTATCCAAAATTATTGACGAGCTTATTGCTCAAGGAGTGGTTGTAGAAACTGACTCCAATGTATGTAATTCTCCGATCATTCCAGTCATGAAACGTACTGATCCAAATGCACCCCCAGTATATCGATTAGTGATTGACCTACGAGAGCTTAATAAATGTATTATTCCTCAGTACCCAGTTGTCCCAGACATCTCTTCCCTATTAACGGCCATTGATTCCGAAGCCACGTTCTTCACTGTCATAGACCTCAAGAACGCATTTTTCAGTGTTCCTATTCATCCAGACAGCCAGTTCCTTTTCGGATTTTGTTTAAATGGAAGGAGCTATATGTTTACACGAGCTCCTCAAGGTTTCACAGAAAGTCCTAGTATTTACAGTCAAGCACTCAAGAGACAACTAGACAACATTCACATGCCAACTGACACTGCCCTGCTCCAGTATGTCGATGATCTACTGATCACAGCCCGTTCTGAACGTGCTTGCGAGCGAGCATCCCTTACAGTCTTGTATTTCCTAGCCGAGATGGGGCACAAGGTGTCCCCTTCTAAGCTTCAATTCTGTGTCCAGCAAGTGGTCTACTTAGGACACTTACTGTCCAAGAGGGGTAGGCAGTTGACACCAGACCGTATCCAGTTAATAGCGAGTCTTCCTCAGCCCAAGACCCAGAAGGAGGTACGTGCTTTTATCGGCCTCACTTCTTACTGCAGACAATGGATTCCTCAGTATGCATTTCTAGCCAAACCACTGATACAGTTAACGACACAGGAGGCAGCCGTATCGACTGTCCTCCCTTGGACATCTGAACATACACTTAGTTTCAATGAGTTAAAGAAAGCCCTATGCCAAGCTCCAGTTCTAGCGACACCGAACTACAGTAAGCCTTTTACACTTTTCGTTACTGAACGTGAAGGTACAGCATTATCTGTTCTCACACAAGATCAAGCAGGACAATACAAGCCTTGTGCTTATTTTTCGAGCACATTAGATCCTGTAGCCCAGGCTCTGCCTGCGTGCCTCAAGTCAGTTGCAGCCACAGCACTAGCTATCAGACAAAGTGATTCCATAGTCTTAGGACATACCTTGACAGTACAAGTTCCACATTCTGTGGAAGTTCTTTTAAACCGAACACAAACTCAGCACTTGACAATTGCACGTTTAACAGGTTATGATTTGACACTGTTCCAGCCACACATAGAAATCAGACGCTGCAACATTTTAAATCCTGCTACATTGTTACCATCAGTTACTTCAAATCCAGCCACACATGACTGTGTGGAAGTAGTTAACATTACGACAAAGCCAAGACAAGATCTGACAGATATTCCGTTACCAGATCCCGACCTGACACTTTATGTGGATGGTTCATGCCTAAGAACTAGTACAGGAGAACTAGTCGCCGCGTATGCAGTGACTACTGACACCGAAGTTATTGAAACACACCGTATTGATACCCTGTCCGCTCAAGCAGCAGAGCTAGTTGCTCTGACACAAGCCTGCATACACGCCAAGAACTTGAAAGTTAATGTTTACACAGATTCACGTTACGCATTTGGAGTCGTACACGACTTCGGAGTGCTCTGGCAGGAGAGAGGTTTCATGACTTCTCATGGAACCAAGATTCAGCATGGTCTCCTTATTCAAGCTCTGTTAGATGCCATACATTTACCGACATCTATCGCTATCATGAAGTGCAAAGCACATACGGAAGTTACTGACATTATTTCCCAAGGTAATGATCTAGCAGATCGCACAGCCAAGCTTACAGCACAGACTCCAGACATTCAAGTTAATCCGACACAGACACATACTCCAGATCCGACTACATGCATGACAGTTAAGGACCCTACACAAGATGTCATAGATATCCAGTTACATGCTACTCCCGAAGAAATCAAGAAATGGTCCGAACAAGGAGGGGTCCAGACAGATCAAGGATGGTTAACAAAGGGTAGAGCCACATGGTTTCTCCCCGACTCTATGGTTCAAGTCATTACTAATACCGCACATAGTCCAGCACATTTAGGAGAAAAAGCTATGTTAGACAGTATCCAGAACATTTGGTTCAACAAGCATTTACGAGCTGCAGCCAAGCAGAAAGTCCGTACTTGTATGATATGTTGTCAGTTTAATCCAGGTAAAAGTGTCCCGGTGGAACAAGGTGGATTCCAGCCCCCTGACCACCCTTTTGAAGTCCTCCAGATGGATTATATTCAGATGGAGCGATGTCGAGGTTTCAAGTATGTCCTTGTAGTTGTATGCGCTTTGTCCAGGTGGACAGAAGCATATCCAGTTCCAGATTACAAAGCCGCGACCACTGCTAAGCAGTTGGTTCGTGAGTTTTTCCCCCGTTATGGACTCCCTAGAGTCGTATATTCTGATAACGGCCAGCCATTCTCATCTGAACTCATGAAGCATGTTTCCCTTTTGCTAGGGTACCAGTGGAAGTTTCATTGTGTACGCCACCCTGAAGCAGCCGGTCTCGTAGAGAGACATAATCAGACTCTGAAAATCCGTATTGCAAAAGTGTGTAAAGAAAAAGGTGTGGACTGGCTGATAGCTCTGCCAGTTGCTTTGTTTTATATGCGCATGGTCGCACATTCCAGATCAGGTCTGTCCCCGTATGAGGTCGTTTTTGGCCGCCCCCCTAATATGTGGGGTACCCCTAGACCCCGAAGTATTACCGATGTTTCAAGTAATATGCTGACAGATTACCTAGCTTCCTTGATGTCTGCCCTCAACTCATGTCGTTCACAGGTTGCTGCCGCATTTCCAGACAATACCGAGGTGGCACCGCATGAAATCGTTCCAGGATCCATGGTGATGGTCCGCAATTTTGACAGATCAAGTCCGCTGGAGCCTCGTTGGAAAGAGCCCCGACAGGTCCTCCTCACCACCCGTACAGCCGTGAAGTTGGAAGGACGCAAAGGCTGGGTGCACCTTTCTCATATTAAACTTTTTAATGGACTGAAACCCGTCTTAAAGAACATTTCCCAGGATTTGAAGGATTGCCAAAATATTGTTCTCAAGGACTGTCCCGCAAAAGACATTGCTACAACCCCTCCCCTGTTAGAGAAAACTCCACAACAGGAGTATAAACTAAAACTCCGGTCTAGTAAAATAAGTCAGTCAGTTTGATTGTCTAAGTCCTCCCCTAGGTGAAACGGTTAGACTGTTTCTGACATGTATAAAATAGACCCCCATAGTGAGAGAGTCAGTCAAAACTCAATCCGATGTATCGTTTTTCTATGTTTCATATTGTTTCTCAGCATTATGATTTCCTGCACCAGTTATGCATTTTTCTTGTATTTCCCAGTTCTTCATGTAAATAAGTCTGCTAATGCTACAGTAGAGCACACGTTTAGTGATCTGCCTCCTCATGAACTCTCTTACCGCCTCGCTATGCGAAATAACTCATTCATCCGCATGTTACATTACTCACACCAGACCAGCAATGCCACTAATTGTTGGGTGTGTGGTCGACTCCCCCCTTTCCAGACACCGAAGGGAGTTCTGCCACTTTTTCCGTATCCATTTTCACATAATGGTTCGTGTGGAGCATGGTCCACGTTAACGTCATCCTCAACGGATATGTCTTTTCTTAACAGTACATGCTTTCCAGACAAGCAAGGTCTTCCCCACAGAACAGGTTTAGATCTAGAAAATGAAGTGTATAATTTAGGTAATTATTCGTCGAATTTCATGGTCCTGAATGTTCAGTCTGATACTACTCCAGACTTACCTGTTATTTCAGTACTACCAGTCAAAGGTGAATTATGTGTCCGAAATAAGGGTTCCATACACGTAGGACATAGTGATTGTACTACTATTGTCAAGTATAGTGACAGTGGGAAATCTATCTTCAAAGCTTCACGTCATTCTTATTTTATTTGTGGTCAAACTGCATATGTTCGTCTGCCCCTCGATTGGGAGGG
This sequence comes from Lissotriton helveticus, assembly GCF_964261635.1. Taxonomy (NCBI): domain Eukaryota; kingdom Metazoa; phylum Chordata; class Amphibia; order Caudata; family Salamandridae; genus Lissotriton; species Lissotriton helveticus. The sequence continues at coordinate 605,641,638 of NC_136063.1, forward strand.
AACCTGTTACATTGCCTTCCTACTGCCACCAGTTTTCCTAGCCCCACCTGATTATCATAGAAACACACATCTAGTACACATTAGACATAGAAGGGAGTCCCCAATTGTCGATTATACTGAAACTGCTCTAGAACAGTATACAGATTTCAACAGAGGTTTCTTCTTCTTTATAGGACCTATCCAGAATAGTAAGTTAATCCGTAGGTTAACCAGAACCCTCGAAGCTGTAGTAAATGAGACTGCCTCTGCTCTAGGTAACTTAACTGAAGAGCAATCTGCTATGAGATTTGTCGTTTTACAGAATCGTCTCGTCCTTGACGTCATACTGGCCGATAGGGGCGGGGCCTGTAGAGTCATCGGATCTAGTTGCTGCATTTTCATTCCAAATAACGCGCCGTCTGTTTATTCAGCTATAACCAGACTCCATAAAATTGCCCATCTGTTACACCAAGATCCAGGCACCTGGACATGGTCCGGTTGGTTCTGGAATATAATTTCCGCATGGGGATGGAAAATATTGTCCTTTCTAGGTATTGCAGTAGCGATCATATTCAGCTGCTGCCTCTGTATACAATGTGGCCCTGCGATTTGCGGCATTTGTGCTACCTCTTGTATTCCTAGTCCCAAGCCCCGTTCTAAATCCCGTTCCAGGATAATTCGAGACGAGCAAATGATACTGTATGAAATGATAGATGGTATCATGAAAATTGATGTTTCCTGATGGAAACGTAGTGACAAGGAGGGAATGTGGAAAAGTAAATTTTGCTATGTTTTGTGTCCCTACGTGTCATCCATCATATGTTATGTGTGCATGATTAAATATGCATATGCATTCCCCATGTTCGATTAATGACGCAATTACAGTTGTGTCCACCTCTAGTATGCCAGTTTCCAGTCCTCGTGAATACTACGAATATCAGGCCTATGTAAAGCTACGTTGCCACGTTTCTCAGTGTGCACGTTATTTCATTGTAAAGTCCCCGTTTCTAGGCCTCAAAAGGGCCTGGACACCAGATTCAGCTCCTGTCTCCTGCAACTTCGCTGAGGAGCGATACAGCCCCCACCTGTATCCTCGACCCTTCACTTACTTCCTGCCTCACAGTGCCCGGTGCAGGCTGGCTCAGTCTCTGAGTCTGCCAAAAGTATGTTATGATTCCAGTTATCAGTTCAGTCCTCCTCCTCTGCATTCCTAAGCTACTGAATCGCATCAATAGTTTCCGTCATTGTCTAGCCTTCACGTCTCCTCGTTAGAGAAATACTGCATTTAATGGTCATTTAATATTCTTCATCACGCACTACATGTAGAATAATGCATGGTCCAGTCTTAGAATCAAGTTAGCCTTTCCTCTCCTAACTTCTAGTTTATATCAACATGTTCTCTAAACATCAGATACTAGATACTGTTTAGGTACATGTCGCCCTGACTCTCCAGACTTCAGTCTCTGCTCCTAGCACAGAGTTCATAGCCCCCAGCTTCTCCTAGTAACACGTCACTGCTAGTTTGCGCGCACCATTAGGTTAGAGGTCCCGGCTCCTTAGGTAGCCCCCTCCATGGTTTCCGCCCATTTCTGACATATTCTGTTACGTTTGCATCACATGTCTATGTATACGCCCAGTTACACCTACTTTCGCCCTTATCTTTCGCGACTGCTACGCGTCACGCCTTCTGCTCCACCCACTGCTACGCCTACTGCAATGTAATGCTATGTGTTTGCGTTATGTATATATGCTCATGTATTGTTATTAAAAGTCAGCGCGCTCATCCCAGATCCAGCCCCAGCAGCTGCTGGGCCCTGTCATCCTATTCCTATGCAGGTTGTCCTGTTCCTGTCCTTATGCTGTATTAAACCTGCAAAACTCCTACTACCTCGAATCTTGACTCTTATTTATTGAGCTATCTGTTATGATATATGTCTAGTCAAAAAGAGAGGTATTATTTATTTATTTACCACATCCCCAGTATTTTTCATGATAACAACTCTACTCTTGCTCACTCTGTTATTAATAGTGACGAAAATACAAACAGCCCTCCCATTGTCTCCAACAGTCTTATTGACCTAAATACTCCAGTCGCCCCGGCTACAGTTCCACAACTTCATTCAACTTTCTCTAACCACCCAATTGATACTGTAGCATCCACTGAGACAATTCGGGAACATACTAAAAGTAAGACAAAAAATAAGCCCACGGATCCACAAAGGGTATTTCGCTCTCCTCCGAGGAAAAAAAGGAGAAAAGGTGGGGTAAAAAGAAAAGGCTATAATTCCCTGAGCCCCCCACTTACTACAGTGAAAACCAAAACCATAATAACAGTTCCACCTGTGAGTGAGGTCTCACCAGGTACCCATTCCCCACTACTTCTCCCTGAAGAATTATTATTACCTATGTCCAAAAAAGAGTCAATAGAACTCCTTGAACAGCTATTAAAATCTTATATGCACCCACTTATGGAAAGAGTTAGGATTTTGGGGGAGAAAATGGATCGCCTTTTAGCAGTTCCTGACCCAAATTTAAAATCCGACACTGCGAACTCTAAAGACCAGTCCCGATCGAAATGTCAGCCCAGCAAAAATACTTTGATCCCAAGTAGACCCCATAAAATCAACGGAAACTTAACTCCTAATAACACAAGTGCCCCTTTAACTTCTTCTAAGCTGATGACAGTACATCAGTCAGCTAAAGAGAAGACACTCTTGGCCCCGAATAAACCGACTCCTCCTACGAAAAAGCCAACTATGTTCCCTGGAGTAGCCAAAACCAATACTTTAACCCAAAGAGCAAACCCAAATCGTAGGACTACAGTGGATTTACAGCCTGAGTCGGCAAACTTTGTGATCTTATTAACCGGTGTTCCCCCGATTTCAAGTGGAAATCTTGAACACAATGCAAATCTGAAAAATAAAGTTATCTTTTGGTTGAGAACAAATAGACCCCTCCCTGCCCACTTAAACAGAGATATAATCTCGGTACGAAGATGTAATTGGGTGGGCCTTCGTCCAAAAGATATTGATGGAGACATTATGATTGTCAATTTTAAGGATCACAAAGTTGTCTCACATATAAGTGACTGGTATCCAGGAAATAATGAAGGAGGTGTTTCAACTAGAAATCTAAGCTATTTGTATCCAGAGGCTTTGCTTAGACCCCCTCTTTATTCCGGATCTAGTAGAAATACTCACCCTCTAAACTTGGCCAACTGTACACCTCTTTTTTCCCGCCCTGCCAATAACCTTAATATTCCTTTCCCCCTTCCTCTACACCGACATCCTCATAGTCACCTCCCCATATCAAATAACCATACCAACTACACCAATTACAATGAGTATTGGAACATCCCGCTGCAAAACCTGTATGAACCATATTCGGGGTTGGATTTTATTGATTGACTCGTTGCTCCGCTCCCCGACCAGGATGCCAACCAAGATTGTGCGGGTATTCTTGCTACCCCAGACAAAGTTCCCTCTTATGATGAAGCATTGATTGAAAAGTCATCTCACTGTGGGAATGGAAAGTTTGATCTCCCTGGTAGGGTCAGGGATGTGGGATTGGAAACTGATGAGGTTGAGGTACAGGATGTATTCACCTTAGAGGTTGGAAATAAGGTAACCAGCCTTTATGGAGGAATTTCATTTGTCGCAGAAACCTTATTAGGGGAATCAGAGGGAGAGGGCCACCCCGGCATAAATCAGGTAGATGGCTGTGCAAATAACTCTTTTCTAGAAGAGAGTATTGGGGGTACACCGCCTCTATTGTAAATGAAACAGCTGTTCAGGCACATGCTCTTAAAATAGCTTCCTGGAACATTGCGGGGTTGAAAGGGAAACTGGATGGGGCTGAATGGGGTGATTTTGTAGAACAATTTGATATCCTAATATTTCAAGAAAGTTGGTCATCTGAGGCAGTTTTTCGTTTAGGATATTTAAACTTTTTTAAACCAGCTCTTAAGGGGACAAAGGGACGACCTTCAGGTGGGCTGGTTGTTTGGATTAGACAATCGCTCTGCTACAGGCCCCTCATGCTGTTTACCACAAATGCTGACATTATGGGGATAAAACTTAGTAGAGAATACTATGAGGACCTGTTTATAATTAATGTTTATGCTAGGGGACTTCCAGGAGGAAAGAGCCCTGCAATAATAGAGGACCTAGAGATCCTAATGAATACGATTGGCAGAGATAAGTGTGTAACAGTGGCAGGGGATTTTAACTGTACGTTTGAACCCCTGTCCTGTTTGGATGACGGTTGTTATGGAGAGGTAGATGAGTTATGGAATATCCCCAACCTTGCCATATCACCCGTTAAAAGGGCTACTGAGGCCGTATTGCAGTGGCTCGGTTTGTGTTTGGGGTGGGGTCTAAGGGCTGCAAACCGAAGGTCAAAATCCGATCTAGCAGGAAAAGCTACTTTTGATAATGGCTATAGTTCTAGTCGGATTGATTATTTATTAATTAAAATGGAGTTTTGGACACTACTAGGGGACATGGAAATCATTTGGAGACCAGAAAGTGATCATAATCCCTTGCCAATCAAATTGAAAATTGATGGTGAATTGTTTAGGAATAATGTAACAAATCACATTACAGCCGAGACCGTTCTTACCAATGATTGCCGTAGGGTCCGCTGGTGCAGAATTTTGGACGCCCCAACTACTATTGATAAAATCTCTCAAGAAGTGTCGGAGGCGGTTATAAAAGCAAGGTTATTAATCGACGAAAGGGGGTCATTGGAGCAAATCAGTACAATCCATGAGTCCCTCTTTGTTAAACTAAAAACCTTTTTTTCAAAACCTGGTGTTGCAGTGATAAAAGGAGGAAAACCTTCAGGTGCCAATTGGTATGATAAAACTTGCCGTAATGCTCATAGCGCCTTGATTGCAGCTATTAAATCTGGAGTAACTGTGGATATCCAAGAGAAAAGGCTGAATTATAAGAAGGTTTTAAAAGGTGCAAAGACCACATGGGATGATCTTCGCTGGCTGGATCTTTACGAGGCCAGCATGTCCACAAACCAGATTAAATTTTGGCAGGTTGTGAAGTGGGGCGGGTCGAGAGACCCACAAACCCCAGCAAACCATGTCCCTACCGAAGACTGGGTTGAGTATTTCTCTTCTCAGTTCTGCGGTACGGGGATGGAAAGTAACTATGCAGGGGCGCATAATATATTATTTAGTCCGGAAGTAATAAGTGGGCCCCCAGTCTTTAATGAAATCGAGGCGGTGGATGCACTTAGGTTGGTCCAAGCTGGTAAGGCACCCGGTATGGACTGCGTCCCAGCGGATCTTTTTAAACACGATTTGGATAACTGGGTGCCCTATATAATTACTCTGGCTAATGCTATCGCCAGAGGTGCTAAGGTACCCGATTCCTGGAAAGGGGCCGAAATCCTTCCCGTATTTAAAAAAGGCGATAAGACCATTCCAGGGAACTATCGCCCAATAAGCCTTATAGATGCCCTGCAGAAAGTTATAACTAGAATGCTGTTGGGTAAAATCCAGACTTGGATGAACGATGCAAACATCCTTTCCCCGTTGCAAGCTGGCTTCAGGGCACGTATAAGCACTGTCGACCAAGTATTAAGATTTAATTTGATTTACTGGAAGACAGTGTATTTAGGGGAAGGCACCATATACGCAGCGTTCGTGGACCTCAAATCCGCGTTCGACTTGGTCCCAAGAGAAAAGATGTGGACGGCCCTAAGGCGAATGGGAATGCCACCGGAACTCCTTGAACTAACCATTAGGCTGCATGACCAAAATTTCGCCAGAGTTGATGGGGCAGTCAGGGCCAGGTGACTAAGTCTTTCCCAGTGTCACGTGGCGTAAGACAAGGGTGTGTTTTGGCACCTACTTTATTTTTACTTTTTATAAATCAAGTAGTGCAGTATTTAGAAGCTACCCCGACCGATGCACCAGGTCTGGGTGGGACTAAGTTTCCCCTCCTAATTTTTGCCAATGACACCTTGATTCTGGCAAAAACGCAGGTGGGACTCCAGACTGCAATAAACAAATTTATAGAGTTTTGTAATATAAATGACCTTGAAATTAATGTCTCGAAAACCAAATTTATGGTCCTGACTAAGAATAAACCCTTAAGGGGTCAAGTTACGATGAACGGTACCATACTGGAGCAAGTAGAGGTGATGACTTATTTAGGGTAGTTATTGATTATAGGCTGCGCTGGAAGGAGCAGATTGAAGCACTTTGTTTAAAATTTGCCCGTTTATCGGGATGCTTAGTAAAAGAACAGCGATGCTCCCAAACCAAAAGGGTTCTGCCAGCACTTAAAATCTATAACGCCAAAATTAGTTCAGCCATCCTCTATGGCTCAGATTTGTGGGGTAGTGAAGATCTAGCCCCTTTAGATAAAATCCAAAATAAATTTCTCCGTAGCCTGGTAGGGCTTCCACAATCAACACCGTCACTTCCCCTTACGTTAGACATGGGCTGCAATTCAATTAAAAATCAGGCTCGTTATAGGATGGTAGCCTTGTGGAGACGTATTTGGTCTACACCAGAACTCTCTATGTTCGCTAATGAGGTTCTGGACGTAAGAGCGATAATGGGTTCAGGTAATCTACTTTGGTTTAAGACTGTGAAGGCCACACTTTATAAAATGGGTCTTCACTTACAGTGGTCAGATCTGGGAAATCAGGTATTCCCGTCGAAAAAGGAATTTAAACAACTTTTTGGACAACTGTAAAGGAGGACCTTGTTTTCCTCTCGCAGACATCCAGTTTGACTGGTCTTTTTCTGCTCCACAAACTGGTCCCTCATACCGACACTTACTGGGACAATATTACCAAAAGTGCAGATAGGAAACTTTACCACCAATTTAGAGTTGGCACATTACCAGTAAGGGTATTTACAAACAAATGGCGTAAGCAACCATCCATGTACTGCCCCTGGTGCAGCGAGCTAAAAGAAACTGTTGCCCACCTCCTTTTCGCTTGTCCAGTCTACTCCGCACCCCGTGGCAAATGGCTTCAACCCATTTGCAGAAGGATTAATCTACGTGGGTGTGAGGAGGCTCTGGTAGTGTTAAGATCTAACAGTGCAGAGTGGGTATCTATAGGTATGGCGAAATTCCTTGGATGGGCTTGGATCATTAGAGCCAGACACTCACTTGGTGAAAACTAACAAATGAACCAATTGTATTAAGCCACTACGACTTAGGACTGATATGTAAACCTTTTTATGAACTATGTAACGTCTTTCGATACTATTTAATCGTATTTTTACTGTGTAATGAATGAATTGTATTTTTAACATCTTTTATGCTGTATTCTGTATATATTTTTATGCTGTCTTTTATGAAGAAATATCGAAATAAAGACGTTGAAACTGTTTAATCAGTTAATAATTAGTTGTTAATTAATATAAATGAATTGTTAATTACTTATGTGAAATGTGTAATCATTTATTTTTTTAGGTGGAGTTTGTAGGGTTAATAGGGGTAAACTGTGGGGAGTACATTAATTTACATTAATTCATAATTATTTGTTAAATACTATTAATTATTTTATTGACAATTAATTATTTTAATTGTGTAATTATTTTTTTGAAGTTTCAGTTTAGGCGTGGTTTGTGGTGTTTATAGGGGTAAAGGATGGAAAGTTTATTAATTTTAATGAATTAATATTTAGTTTTTAATTAATAATAATTTTGTAATTGATAATTAGTGCATTTACTTTAGAAAAAAAGATTTTAGATGTGGGTTGTGGATTTTGTAGCAGTATAGGGTGGGGAGAAAATACATTTTAAGTAATTAGTAGTTAATATTTACATTAATAATAAATATTACATTGATAATTAATTATGTTAATTGTGTAAATAATTTTCTGTTGAATTTTAGATGTGGGTTGTTTGCATTTTGTGGGGGTACATTGTGGGAAGTTAATTAATTCAAATTATTCAATAATTAATATTTTATTAATGATAATTTGTTGATAAATATTTGTATGAATAGTGTAAATATTTTGCTTTTTAAAGTGAAGTTTTACATTCATGTTCGGAGTTTTGTGAGGTTATAGTGTGGGAAGTAGCTAAATCAAATGTACGTAATAAATATATTTTTTAATAAATAACTTCCAAATAAAAGAATTTATTTGTATGACAATTATTTATGTATTTTATTTTTAATAATAGTTGTAGTGATATGTGATATGTATTTAACATTTTATTATGTTTTTTATTAATTGTATTATCAAATATATTTGTAGTTATTTTCTACATACTTATATTTTTCTTTATTTACTTTGTTTTTAATTTTTTTATTTTGTTCAAGATATTTTGTTTGTTTTTAATGTTGCTCTGACTGGAGTGAAAATAGTAAAACGTAACCTTCTTCAATATATCGCTTTCCCTACTGTTGTATTGACTGGGGTGGGAATAGTAAATATTACCCTTCCGCTATTCAACACTTTCCCTACTGTTTTACTGACTGGAGTGGGAATACCACATTTTTCTCCTCCGCAGTGCAACACTTTCCCTACTGTTTTACTGACTGGAGTGGGAATAGCACATTTTTCTCCTCCGCAGTGCAACACTTTTCCTACTGTTTATTGACTGGAGTGGGAAAAGAAAATTTTACCATCTGCAATCCAGCACTTTCCCTACTGTTGCCCTTAATGGAGGGAGATAGTAAATGTGACCCCTCTGCTATCCAACACTTTTCCTATTGTTTTACTAACTGGAGTCGGAACAATATATTTTCGCTCTCAGAAATACAACACTTTCCCTACTGGTGTACTGACTTGAGTAGTAATAGTACATTTTACCCCTCCCCCATCCAACATTTTCCCTACTGTTGTGCTGACTGGAGAAGGAATAGTACATTTTACTCATCCGCAATCCAATGATTTCCCTACTGTTCTACTGATTGGAAGGGGATTAGTAAATGTTACCCTTCTTCACTCCAACAGTTTACCTATTGTTGTACTGGCTGGAGTTGGACTATTCAATTTGACCAATACGCAATCCAACACTTTCACTACTGTTGCATTTACTGTAGTGAGATTTGTACATTTTACCCAGTTTTATTATGTTTACGTTACGTGAGGTGGAAGTAGTAAATTATTTATATATTTACTAGAATAATTTGCGTAGTTTGGTTTAAATTGTAGTGGGAAGTATTTATATTAACTTTTATATTTTACAATTTATTTTATATTGTTATTTATATTATTATGTTTTTGTTTATTCAAAAATATATTTATAAGTTTTATTGTTTTTAATGTGGAAAATATTTTACTAAATTTTAAGTTGTTTACTTTTTAAATTTAATTAGGATGGTTTGCTTTTTAAATATTTTATGTTTTTGGTATATGTATATCAATCTATATATATTTATTTGTTGTATTTTTATAGTAGTTAAAATTATATTATAAATTAAAATGATTAGTGTAATAATTGTTTTTAAGTAGATTCATGTAAATATATATATATATATATATATATATATATATATATATATATATATATATATATATATATATATATATATATATATATATATATATATATATATATATATATTATTTATTAAATATGTGTGTTGAACTTTTTCGTTACATTTACTTGTTATATTTGTGGGAATATATATTAAATAATTTTGTTATTAATGTTATTTTATAATATATTTAATATGTATTATTTTAATGTATATATACTTAAAAACAATATTTAATACAATATATATTACAGCAATATTTTTCAATACTTTTGTACTTGCCATTATAAGTATAGGATCATTAGAATTTTGACACAAATATTTTGGTCACAATATTTTGGTTTCAGGATATTTTGAGGGTCAATATTTTGTCAGTGATCCATCACAGAGGATGGATTGATTCTTTTCCTTCAAACACAACAGTGATGGACAGAATGTGGATCAATGTCACACATTCACCCCAGTCCAAAGATCTGGGCCCAAATCCATCGTTTTTCCACTCCACACCACCCTGGGTTAGACAATGGCGATATGCAAATCAGCGCTGACCCTGTGCCCCATGGGAACAGTCCAGTCCGAACTACAAAAGCCATGTCCTTCCCAGAACGGAAACAAGCATCCGAGGACCGGCCCGGTTTCGAGGTAACACCTCTCATCAGCCCGGCTAGCTTGATTCCAGTGGTGTGGAGTGCCTGGGACTCACGTCTGAGCATCCCCAGTACACTTAGAGCACTGGAATCAAGCTAGCCGGGCTGATGAGAGGTGTTACCTCGAAACCGGGCCGGTCCTCGGATGCTTGTTTCCGTTCTGGGAAGGACATAGCTTTTGTAGTTCGGACTGGACTGTTCCCATGGGGCACAGGGTCAGCGCTGATTTGCATATCGCCATTGTCTAACCCAGGGTGGTGTGGAGTGCAAAAAAACGATGGATTTGGGCCCAGATCTTTGTACTGGGGTGAATGTATGACATTGTTCTACATTCTGTCCATCAACTGTGTTTTTTGCAATTTCACCCCGAGTGGGCTGGGGATGCTCAGACGTGAGTCCCAGGCTCTCCACACCACTGGAGTCAAGCTATCCAGGCTGATGAAGGCTGATAGCCAGAAACCGGTCCTTGGATGCTTGATTCCGGTCTGGGAAAGACATGGCTTGGTAGTTCGGACTGGACTGTTCCCATGAGGCACAGGGTCAGAGCTGATTTGCATATAGCCAGTGTCTAACCCAGGGTGGTGTGGAGTGCAAAAAAACGATGGATTTGGGCCCAGATCTTTGTACTGGGGTGAATGTATGACATTGTTCTACATTCTGTCCATCAACTGTGTTTTTTGCAATTTCACCCCGAGTGGGCTGGGGATGCTCAGACGTGAGTCCCAGGCTCTCCACACCACTGGAGTCAAGCTATCCAGGCTGATGAAGGCTGATAGCCAGAAACCGGTCCTTGGATGCTTGATTCCGGTCTGGGAAAGACATGGCTTGGTAGTTCGGACTGGACTGTTCCCTTGAGGCACAGGGTCAGAGCTGATTTGCATATAGCCAGTGTCTAACCCAGGGTGGTGTGGAGTGCAAAAAAACGATGGATTTGGGCCCAGATCTTTGTACTGGGGTGAATGTATGACATTGTTCTACATTCTGTCCATCAACTGTGTTTTTTGCAATTTCACCCCGAGTGGGCTGGGGATGCTCAGACGTGAGTCCCAGGCTCTCCACACCACTGGAGTCAAGCTATCCAGGCTGATGAAGGCTGATAGCCAGAAACCGGTCCTTGGATGCTTGATTCCGGTCTGGGAAAGACATGGCTTGGTAGTTCGGACTGGACTGTTCCCATGAGGCACAGGGTCAGAGCTGATTTGCATATAGCCAGTGTCTAACCCAGGGTGGTGTGGAGTGCAAAAAAACGATGGATTTGGGCCCAGATCTTTGTACTGGGGTGAATGTATGACATTGTTCTACATTCTGTCCATCAACTGTGTTTTTTGGAATTTCACCCCGAGTGGGCTGGGGATGCTCAGACGTGAGTCCCAGGCTCTCCACACCACTGGAGTCAAGCTATCCATGCTGATGAAGGCTGATAGCCAGAAACCGGTCCTTGGATGCTTGATTCCCGTCTGGGAAAGACATGGCTTGGTAGTTCGGACTGGACTTTTCCCATGAGGCACAGGGTCAGCGCTGATTTGCATATAGCCAGTGTCTAACCCAGGGTGGTGTGGAGTGCAAAAAAACGATGGATTTGGGCCCAGATCTTTGTACTGGGGTGAATGTATGACATTGTTCTACATTCTGTCCATCAACTGTGTTTTTTGCAATTTCACCCCGAGTGGGCTGGGGATGCTCAGACGTGAGTCCCAGGCTCTCCACACCACTGGAGTCAAGCTATCCAGGCTGATGAAGGCTGATAGCCAGAAACCGGTCCTTGGATGCTTGATTCCGGTCTGGGAAAGACATGGCTTGGTAGTTCGGACTGGACTGTTCCCATGAGGCACAGGGTCAGAGCTGATTTGCATATAGCCAGTGTCTAACCCAGGGTGGTGTGGAGTGCAAAAAAACGATGGATTTGGGCCCAGATCTTTGTACTGGGGTGAATGTATGACATTGTTCTACATTCTGTCCATCAACTGTGTTTTTTGCAATTTCACCCTGAGTGGGCTGGGGATGCTCAGACGTGAGTCCCAGGCTCTCCACACCACTGGAGTCAAGCTATCCAGGCTGATGAAGGCTGATAGCCAGAAACCGGTCCTTGGATGCTTGATTCCGGTCTGGGAAAGACATGGCTTGGTAGTTCGGACTGGACTGTTCCCATGAGGCACAGGGTCAGAGCTGATTTGCATATAGCCAGTGTCTAACCCAGGGTGGTGTGGATTGCAAAAAAACGATGGATTTGGGCCCAGATCTTTGTACTGGGGTGAATGTATGACATTGTTCTACATTCTGTCCATCAACTGTGTTTTTTGCAATTTCACCCCGAGTGGGCTGGGGATGCTCAGACGTGAGTCCCAGGCTCTCCACACCACTGGAGTCAAGCTATCCAGGCTGATGAAGGCTGATAGCCAGAAACCGGTCCTTGGATGCTTGATTCCGGTCTGGGAAAGACATGGCTTGGTAGTTCGGACTGGACTGTTCCCATGAGGCACAGGGTCAGAGCTGATTTGCATATAGCCAGTGTCTAACCCAGGGTGGTGTGGATTGCAAAAAAACGATGGATTTGGGCCCAGATCTTTGTACTGGGGTGAATGTATGACATTGTTCTACATTCTGTCCATCAACTGTGTTTTTTGCAATTTCACCCCGAGTGGGCTGGGGATGCTCAGACGTGAGTCCCAGGCTCTCCACACCACTGGAGTCAAGCTATCCAGGCTGATGAAGGCTGATAGCCAGAAACCGGTCCTTGGATGCTTGATTCCGGTCTGGGAAAGACATGGCTTGGTAGTTCGGACTGGACTGTTCCCATGAGGCACAGGGTCAGAGCTGATTTGCATATAGCCAGTGTCTAACCCAGGGTGGTGTGGAGTGCAAAAAAACGATGGATTTGGGCCCAGATCTTTGTACTGGGGTGAATGTATGACATTGTTCTTCATTCTGTCCATCAACTGTGTTTTTTGCAATTTCACCCAGAGTGGGCTGGGGATGCTCAGACGTGAGTCCCAGGCTCTCCACACCACTGGAGTCAAGCTATCCAGGCTGATGAAGGCTGATAGCCAGAAACCGGTCCTTGGATGCTTGATTCCGGTCTGGGAAAGACATGGCTTGGTAGTTCGGACTGGACTGTTCCCATGAGGCACAGGGTCAGAGCTGATTTGCATATAGCCAGTGTCTAACCCAGGGTGGTGTGGAGTGCAAAAAAACGATGGATTTGCGCCCAGATCTTTGTACTGGGGTGAATGTATGACATTGTTCTACATTCTGTCCATCAACTGTGTTTTTTGCAATTTCACCCCGAGTGGGCTGGGGATGCTCAGACGTGAGTCCCAGGCTCTCCACACCACTGGAGTCAAGCTATCCAGGCTGATGAAGGCTGATAGCCAGAAACCGGTCCTTGGATGCTTGATTCCGGTCTGGGAAAGACATGGCTTGGTAGTTCGGACTGGACTGTTCCCATGAGGCACAGGGTCAGAGCTGATTTGCATATAGCCAGTGTCTAACCCAGGGTGGTGTGGAGTGCAAAAAACGATGGATTTGGGCCCAGATCTTTGTACTGGGGTGAATGTATGACATTGTTCTACATTCTGTCCATCAACTGTGTTTTTTGATTCTTTTCCTTGCCACACTTCTGAGGTGAAAGACACATAATGGATGGACGGAATGCAGAACAAAAAAAAATATTCATCCCATTCAAGGTGTCTGGGTTAAATCCATCATTCTTTTGCTCACCATGCCACCCCAGTTTAGACCTGGCCATATGCAAATCAGTCTTCATCCTGTGCCTCATGGGAACGGTCCTACCCGAACTGCCAAGACAGGTCCTCCCTGGACCGGAAACCAGCATTCTGGGACAGGGTTCAGGGTTTCACCCCTCATCAGCCAAAAAGCTTGAATCCAGTGGCACAGTGAGCCCGGGACCCACGTCTGGGAAACCCGGTTCACTTATGGCAAGAGAGCAAAAGACACACAATTGATGGACGGAATGCAGAACAAATCAAAACATTCACCCCTAGTCAAGAGATCTAGGTTAAATCCATTTTTCTATTGCTCACAATGCCACCCCAGTTTAGACCTGGCCAAATGCAAATCAGGCTTGACCATGTGCCGCATGGGAACATTCTAGTCCGACCTGCCAAGCCAGGTCTTCCCTGGACCGAAAACAAGCGTCCTAGGATCGGTTTCGTGGTTTCACCCATCATCAGCCAGAATAGCTTAGATCCAGTGGGACAGTAAGCCTGGGACCCACGTCTGGGCTTAACCGGCCCACCTAGGGCGAGGAAGCAAATGACAAACAATTGATGGACGGAATGCAGAACAAATCAAAAGATTTACCCCCAGTCAAGAGATCTGTATGACATGACATTGTTCTGCATTCTGTCTATCAACTGTTCTTTTTGCATGTCACCCTGAGTGGGACGGGTATGACCAGACGTGGGTACCATGCTCTCCATGCCACTGGAGTCCGGCTATCCTGGTTGAAGAGGGGTGAAACCCCAAACCTGGTCCTAGGATGCTTGTTTCCAGTCCAGGGTGGAACTGGCCTGGCAATTCGGGCTAGACTGTTCCCATTGGGCGCAGGATCAAGAATGATTTTCATATGGCTGTGTTCAAACTGGAATGGCATGGGGAGCAAATAAAACAATGGATTTAGGCTCATACCTCTGTACTTGGGTGAATGTAAGTAATTTTTCTGCATTCTGTCCATCAACTGTTCTTTTTGCATTTGTCACCCCGCGTGGAATGAGTATGCCCAGACGTGGGTCCTGTGCTCTCCATGGAGTCAAGCTATCCCGGCTGAAGAGGAGAGAAACCCCGAAATGATCCTAGGATGCTTGTTTCCAGTCCAGGGAGGATCTGGCCTGGCAGTTCGGGCTGGGCTGTTCCCATTTGTTGCAGGATCAAGACTTATTTGTGTATGGCTGGGTTCAAACCGGAACGGCATGGGGAGCAAAACAATTTGGATTCAGGCCCAGGTCTCTGTACTGAGTTGAATGTATGCCATTGTTCTGCATTCTGTCCATCAACTGTTCCTTTATCACTTCTGAGGTGGGCACACAGGCTCTTCACAAGGGCAGAAGGGGTTCACCATCTTGGATTTAGGAAGATAATGACATTGAGGGATTGTTTGCAGTAGGGTGCTCAGAAACTGAGGCAAATGTGTGTAGAGCTACCCCTTGGGTACTTTTCCCATATTGGTTAAGGAGGGACCACTATTCACCCTCGCCCACAGGCTAGTGCCAGGCATAAATGAGGCACCCCTGGGCACCCTCTTGAGAACACTAAATGGATCAGATCCCTTTTCATTCTATTGATGCGCTTATAAATACTGTTGCCAAGATCAAGGTGGGAGTTGGATATCAAATGACAGGGAATGAGTTTTAGACTTTGAACTAACTTACATTTCAATTGTGGAATACTGAGGAAGAGGACTAGTTACTTAAACAGTGTCTTATGTTTTCATTAAAAACAATGTGTTAAATTCAAGGCACAAAAAATGATTTATAAATCAAAGGAAATATTAAAGGCGCAAAGTATATGGCATATTAGAAATTAGAGGGCACAGGCAAATACAAAAAGCAGAAGGCCACCAGTCAATGCTGTGGCAAAAATGTAAAGGCTTTAGCATCCAATGTGCCACTTGCTGCAGAAATCCTCTGAAAGCTCAAACTATTCTGTTGATGCTAGGATTCTCGCCTTGATCCCTGTTCTTGCCATCTCAAGGTCTCCAGTCACACCAGGATGAAGTTGAAAAAGTAAGCAGTGAAGTAAGTAGTCGGTAAGTGAGTGAGAATGTTAGTGGGAAGTAGTAGGTTTTTTTAGTAGAAGGCAATGACAGTATCAGTGGTACTTGGCAGCAGGAAGGCAGGAAAAATAATCAGGCATCATAATTTAAAGTGTCTGAAGCTGAGATGTCACCAGATAAAGCTTTGCAACTTTTGTAAGGCTTGTGTCCTTTAAAAAAAGCAAAGATCTTAGAGCTTTCAAATAAAGGCAGATTAAGTGGCCTTTCACTACAGTGGTTAAACATCTGTGCTATAGTAAATAGCTTCATCGGGCAGCATGTGTATTGTAGCCATTTAGCAGCTGTCTCGCTTTCCCTGTTTGAGGCCCCATTCTGTTTAAGACCTGAGTCGTGCCCACTCACTGCCCGTAATGCCTCCTAAGAGCCCCACCACACGAAAAAAAATCTAACATTATGGCAGTCTACCACCATAAGAAGACAAATCCTAGTTGGTATTTGGAAGGTAAATGTCTAGACCAAGTAACAAACTATAAATATCTGGGTGTGTTCTTAGATCACAATAAATCCTTGAAGCCGCAGTTGGAATTCCTATGAAGGAAGGGACTTATGACCTATTCAGCCCTTAAACCATTGAAGAAGCTGCTTCCGGACTTAACACTAGATCCCCTTCTAAAAGTCCTGTGAAACAAACTGCAGCCTACTATTACTTATGGGTGTGAATCTCTGACTGGAAGAGACGCAGCAACCCTTGATAGTGTAATAGCAACCTCTTATCGAGCAATTTTCCAGCTTCCAAATACATTTCACCGGCCCAAATTAGGCTGGAGTTTGGCCTCCAGAACCAGACATAGAAAGAAAGGGAGCCTTTGTAAAAAGCTGGCACAAAATTAGAGCTGCTGACATAGGGTCCTTGAACAATCATCTCTAGGTTAAGCTGACCCGCACTGGAAAACTGCAAGCTAACGTGTACCTTCAGGAATCTATCTACACTTTAGGTCTGACAGATGCCTGGACCACCTCACTCGGCCACTCAGTTTTTAAAAAACTGGTAACAAAGTAAACAAGACTCATATCGGCCCTACACGACAAAAAAGCAACATCCAAATGAGCTCATGGCTGGGCTGTGCTCAATAACTATGATGTTCACAAACTCCAACCCTATCTTAAGCCCGGAACTAAGATTGTGACTAAAGAAAAATTCTTAAAGCTTTGTTTGGGCGTTGGTTCAATCAGTCCGTTTTTTCCACCCTGGGAAAGAAGAGTAGGAGACCAGCCTTGCTGCCTGTGCGCTTGCAACACAGAGAACCTCATTCACATCATATGTATCTGTAACAAACTAAAGGACATACGGAAATCCTTGATAAAACCATTTTTTAACCAGCATTGTGTAAGGTCCTGCAGGCAAGGGGTGATGCTGTGCTTTAACCCCACCTTAGTACAGCTAAACTTCTGCCTCACAAAGTTTTTCAACCTAATAGCGATTGAAACAAAAATCAGTTCTCAGCAGTTAAGATCACGTCCTGTACAATGGTTTTGGGTACCATGTGAGCCAGCTTTGCAATCCTACATAACGGCTCTACACAACGGCATCAGGACATCTCAATAAGGGGGAACAGGGTGCCCTCATTTGTCCAAGGGAACATCTTGTCAGCTGAAACAGACAGTTCTTATCAAATTGACTTTTAACAACCAGAGCAATAACTGTGTCAGTGATGCAAATATCTCTGAACAACCTCAAGCTTTATGCACAAAATAACATAATTTATTTTAAATCTTTTAACTTTTGCATTAGTGTAAGTTCTTTTGATTATATTATTAATGTACTGTATGTAATGGTTTTAACTAATCACGCATAATACAAATTTACTTACATACTTACTCCTAAGAGACCCGCTGTATCACCTGAGCTCTTCCTATCCACTTCCTCATCACTCTATTGCCAGCCTTTCTAAGTTTTACACCTTTAACTCAATACCCCCACAATACCAGCTTTCACCGTCTCTCCTTGGATGAATACCTGTATGTAGAGGGTATCTGCCATAAAAATTTTTAGATACAGGATGTCCTGCATATACAACAAAATCCTGTTGCACAAAATCCTGCATTGCAACAGGCCAGATTGATTAAGTTGACTTTGGCCAAAGTTGGGTATGGTGGCAAAACTTTGCCAGCTTTTCAGAAGGCGAATATACTAACTTTGCATGACTTCTCCATTGCCCAATCTAGGTAGAACCAAGTGCATCAAGATCAACTATGAACGTCAGTGGAAGCAGTCCTAAGTTTCAAAAGATTTGTGCAGAAAGAAAAAGTAGCTGTCAAATGTGCATGTCACCTCAGAAAAGCAAGCGTGACCATTTCAAATGTTCATGAGCATTTGGGGGATCAATTCTGAGGTCCTCATTACGATGTCGGTCTTAAAGCATTCCGACCGACTTGGCCTCCGAATGGTTACTGAACATCTTTCAGTTGGACTCCCATTGACAATGGGAGTCTGTGTTCTGACCAACTACACAGGCTCCCATTGAAGAAAGGGGTGGGTGATAAAATTGTGCAGCATGTGGTGGGCCCTACATGGTGCCTGCCACACAGTGCATGGTATTGAAGAGGGGTCCCATGATTACCCCAATGGGTCACAGTAAGAAGGCTGATCCGTGTTGAAACAACCAATTTGGAAAGGCTATCCAATTCCGACATCATAATATGTCGGTTGGGAACGTAGTGCATAGACATGTACGAGTTGGCTCCGAACATCTCGATTATTACGAATGCCATTTGGAACCGAGTCAGAAAGTCTGAACAGTTTCCGAATATTGTAATCGGTCAGTAGGAAGGCTTTCCGATACTGTCTGAAAGGCGGGTTTTAAATCGAATTCTGATGAACTGAATGCCATTTGGAGCCTCTGAGACTAACATCGTAATTGGTCTCTTAGATGGAGAAGACACTGTAAATCTCACTTATAAATGATATGTACAAGGTTGAGCAATCATAAATGATGAATAATGATATTGCAGTTAAAAGGAGAGTACTGAGTCCATGTAAAGTTCATACTGTGAATTTGTGCTATATTTTCCCTGAGACACCAATAATTTTAATATGGATGCAGTTTCTGGTGTTCTGTCATCTCGCTTCTGCTCATTTCCCCTCCTAATCAGTGTCCCACTGCAAACCCTCTCTTCTCTCGTTTCCACAGAGCATCAAGTGAATGACACCAAAGGTTCAAAAATAAACTATTGTGTTATGAAATGTGTAATGTGAATGAAGCTGCCAATGTGTATCTAAAGTATCATGTTCAGGGACATCTGCTGAAACTTATGCTGAGGGCATCTGATTCTATGCTCGAGAGTTATTTCCTTTAGTGTTGATAATCTCCAGGGGGCAGTTACTGAAAGAGTAGGTGGAAGATTTCTCTTACCTTAAGAAATACGTTAATACTAAATACTTTTTAATTGCTTCGCTGTTTCTTATTTGCCAATGCAAAACCCTAATCATGCTCATACTATGCTGCAGAATCTATTGATTGAAAGTGTGATTTGTGTATAAAAACATTCAAGCTTCTTCTATTTGGATTACTTTTACTGCCATCACTAGGTTTTGCTTAGACTTGTTTAGTTAGGACCACGTTGTAGGAATCTGTATTTCTGCCATAGAGCCTTCAAGGCATTTCAAGTATTTCCTTCAGTACCACATTTTTCTAAATCATGTAATAAATGTATGTATAACCTATTTTCAAACTAGAACTCAGTTATTGGAATTTTTGTCATTTATTCTATTATGTCTTATTAAAATGTCTATTTTTGATGAAGACTTTAGTCTCTAACTGCTAGATCTCTTCCAGATTTCAGAACTGAACTAATCATGTAAAAATCAGGGTGTCCAAAATATTGAGCTTCAGATGATTATTGGGGTTCGGCTTCCACACCCTTAAATAATTTCATATTTGGAACATATAGCATTTAGAAAGAAATTGGCGATATGAAATTTGATGAAGCTGCTACTGAAAACTGTAAAACTTGTGTTGAATATATTTTTGCTATCAAGTTAGGAAGGCATAGTTGACTGAGCTCATTTATACATTTACAAAAACAGTTATGAAGAATAGCGCTGGGCCCTAAACCAAATGTCATTAACAAATTACAGACCTCTACATTTCCCGACACTGTTTTGAGAACATGTGTAGGAGGATTTCCCAACTGCATAGCTACAGCTTATTCTCCCATTAGGGATTCCATCGGAAAATGGAGATTTTGTCACCTTTCCTTTTCCCATGTGCCAGGTCATTCATCAATCAATCAATCAATATCTTTATTCAGCCATATGACCATTAAGTGCACAGTAATAAATACATTAAAACATTTGAAAATTCTTTAAAAATCATATTACAACAATGTCAATATATAAAGTTAATTGCGATTCTCCTATTACCATGTCTGGAGAATCTGGATTTCATTAAAGACACGGAGGCTGACATTAAGCAATATCTTTTAATGTATTCTCCAAGCAGCTGCATACATCACCATACAAAGGTTCCAGAAAAGAACATTGAAAGAAAATAAATGGTATGAGCTGACATCATTCTGCCTCTTTTAAATGACGAGGAGAAAATAAGTACATTCAGAGATATGATAAACTTCTGAGATTTCGGTTTGAAGACTTCTAAAGCTTCTAAAGGATCCTAGTGGAGGCGTGAAGAAGGAAGTAACCAAACGAGGAGTGAACCACAGCGTTTACGATGAAGGGTTACCCGAAAATTGAGAAAGCAGTAAATGTACCAGAACAAGCAAAAATATAACAACTAGATAAATAAGGAAATAAGAGTTATTGCAAAAGCATCACAGGTTTCAATATAAAAAAATAAGTATTGTTGAGGAAATCACCAATCACTAGGGAATGGGATGGGTGGGATAATGTCAGCCTCCGTGTCTTTAATGAAAACCAGATTCTCTAGTCATGGTAATAGGAGAATCGCAATTTCATTACAAAAACAGAGGCTACATTATGCATGTTGGTAGCTTTGTAACACAACATTAGACATAGGTTTGATAGGCTTGCAGTAGTGCCGTGCAAAGGTGCTAGCGTTCGACCAGTCGGCCGCTTTAAGAATGTCATCCAACTTACCTCCAAACCATAGAGATTTACTGGCCATAGCACTTCTAACAGAATGAGCTCAGAATTTTGTTAAATCAATACTTGCTAAGTTAATGACAAATTTAACCCATCTAGCAATGGAAGTTGAGGTTATAGCTTTATGAGGTTTAACGAAGGAAATGAGAAGTTGTTTCTCATCAGCGGGCGTAGAGTAGACATTCTCTGGTCGTATACTCGCATGCACTCAACCACAAAGAGTTTTGGGTAAGCGTCGAAACGTGGATAGAAGATTGAATAAGACATGGTTTTGGTTCTTCTGTAAATTTCAAATTTGACCCCAAAGATATTATAAGATCTGTTAGAGATCTCCAGGGCTTTGACGTCAGAGACTCTACGACAGGAGATAAGACATAGAAGAGTAGCAAGCTTGATGGAGAGGAATTTCCTATTCAGAAGGGAATTATCTGGCCATGAATTGAAAAGGTCCAGGATTAAGTTTACATCCCAGAGGGTTTTGTATTTGGATTTTGGAGGCCTTCTTAGCCGAATGCTTTTCATTACTCTGCAAGCAATGGGATTTTTGCCTACCGCTTTCCTGCAGCCGAGTATATGTCCAGCAGAGATGGCAGATCTATAGCAATTGATAGACTTATAGCTTAAACCCTTATCAAATTGTACGATCAGGAAGTTCACTACATCAACGAGAGGTGATTGTAGGGAATCCAAGTTCCTTTCCAGGCACCAAAGAACTCAGCATTTCCAAATGTTGTTATATCTGTAGGGAGTGCCTAGGGCCCAAGAGTCTCTGAGGAGAGTTGCAGCTGAAGACGAAAGCCCTGAGACTTCATTGGATCTCCTGACACTCTCCAAGCAAGAAGGTTCAAGCTCCCTGTTTGGATTGGGGGTGAAAACCTCCGTTTACGTCTGTTAGGAGATTCTCTTGTGAAGGGATTAGGATTGGTGGGGAACCACGCCTGGTAGGGCCAGAATGGAGTTATCAGGACAAGGGAGCACTGATCTTGTCTCACTTTCTGCAAGAACCTTTGGATCATGGCAAAGGGAGGCAATGCGTATGCATTGACTCCTAACCAGGGTTGGAGAAAAGCATTCACTGCTAGGGCACCGGGATCGGGCATCCAGCTGAAATTTTTCTCTAGTTGTGACGTTAGTCTGCTCACAAAAAGGTCTATCTCCTGTGGGCCCCAGATCTTGTTCAGGGTTCTAAAAATGATAACATTGAGTTTCCAATAACTGTGATCTAACTGGAATCTGGAATTCCAATCAGCAGAGATGTTCAACTTCCTTGGAAGTTATTCCGCTTTGAGCACAATTTTGTGCTCCAGACAGAACATCCAAAGTCTCCTGGCTAGATTAGAGAGGTCGGCAGATTTGGTACCTCCCAGACGATTGATGTAAGCAACCGTGGACATGTTGTCCATCTTTAAGATGACTGACCTCCCTTGGAGCGAATGTTTGAAGCTCATTAGGGCATAAAGGCCAGCTGTTAGCTCCAAATAATTTATGTGGTGAGAAGATTCCTCTTGGGACCAGATACTGCCCGAGTTCTGATTGAGAAGGCATGCACCCCAACAATGGAGGGAAGGATCTGATTCTAAAACAAAATCTGGCTCTGAACCAAAGATTTCTTTGCCATTACACGCCTCTAGGTTGTCTAGCCACCAGGTTAGTTCCGATTGGGCTTTCTGGTCCAGGATAATCCAATCTTCGTACCAGAGACCAGATCTTAGGGCTCTTCATTTTATCCTTTGTAGGGCCCGATAATTTAGAGGCCCTGGAAAAATTGCCTGAATCGAGGAGGGGAGAAGGCTGAGAAGTCGGGCTAGTTCCCTCAGGGGAAGGTCTTGTTGTCTTAAGACATGTCTTATCTCTTTCTTAATCTCAGAAGGGAGAAGAAGGAGGCCCTTGGAGGTATCCACGGTGAAGCCGAGGAACTCCAGAGATTTGGAGGGAGTCAGGATAGACTTTTCTTTGTTTATAATGAATCCTAGACTCTCTAGGAGATCCCCTATGGTTTTCAGGTCTTGGAGTATTTGTGGAATGTCCTGGTACATTATCAAAATGTAGTCGAGATATATGATAAGGCGGATACCTCTTTCTCTTAGGAAAGAGGCAATTGTTCTCATGACCTTGGTAAAGTACCAAGGGGCAGAAGGAAGCACGAAGGGGAGGGCCTGGAATTGATAAAGATGATTTTTCCACATGAATTGGAGGAGAGGTTGGTGGATTTGGGCCATAGGTATGGTAAAATAGGTATCCTTTCAATCCAGTTTATACAACCAGTCTCCTTCTAAGACGAGGTCTCTCAGGAGGTGGATACCCTCCATCTTGAAATGTCTGTAGACTAGATATTTGTTGAGTTGTTTTAAATTTATTACAGGTCTCCAACCTTTCCCTTTTTTCTCTACGAGAAATAACGTACTTATAAATGTTAAAGTATCCAAGGGGACCTCTATTATTGCGCCTTTTTGGAGCATGGAAGATATCTCCTCTTCTACTATCTTTTTTTTGTGTGGGTGTTTGGAGCAAATCTATCATAAAGCCCTTGACAGTGTTTAGGACCCATGGATCCTGAGTTATCAACTTCAAAATATGTTTGAGTCTGCCTCCTACCTTTCAGGGAAAAGAAGGGGAAGGAGGGAGGGACACTTACTTGGTGGGTTGGAGCTGAAGGAGCCACGAGATCTAAATCCTATCAAACGTGTTCCTCTCCCACGCTGGGGGTAGAAGGTAGGGGTGTTGAATTGTTGGTATCAGTGTCCGAAGCCACAGGATCTTTGATAGGGCCTCTGGTTAAAGTGGCCAGAAGAAAGGCCCCTTCTTCCGGCCCGTCCAAAAAGGTTGCTGTTAAAAATGTTTTTCATATTTTGCTGTGCCTTATCTAGGGCTGTAAAAGTTGAAACATATTTGCCAAGCGACTTGATGAGGTCTTCACCGAAAAGGAGGCCTGTTGGATTGTTAGAGGGTTCTTTGTCGGCCATATCACTAAGCTTGGGATTAATTTTAGTAAGAATTATTCTGCACCTTTTGGCATTAAGGCTGGCATTGGCATTGCCTGCGAGAATTAGGGCTCTCTGGCTCCAGCCTCTGATAAGTTCAGTGTTGAGGGGTGTGCCATGGAAATGGCTCTCTTCTGCTGAGTCAAATATTCATGCGAGGGGGCCAAGGACGTCCTGGCAACCTTTAAGGGATTTTTCCATGCCTTTTCTAGGGTCATGTTCGAGCTTAAAAAGAAATGTTATGAGTTCGGGGTCTAGATTGGGAGTCTGACAGGTTTTACCTTCAGTGGAAGGCCTTGAGCATTCTGCTCAGAGAATATTCCTAGTTTCCCTCTCTAGGAGGTTGCGAAGCCATTTTTTAATACATTTTGAAACGTGATCTTGAGGGCACCATTCGGAAGATCTAGGGTGCTTTAGGTTTAAGGGGGAGAACATTTCTTCCCCCAATGGGTCAAGATGTTATCTTTAGAAGCTGTAGGAAGGTCTTCCTCCGTATTGTATAAATCATCATCTTCTTCATCTAAATCTAAGATTTACTCAGCAGGGATATCTAAAACTTCATTGTGTTGTTGCTAAGGGAGTTATCTTCAATGTTAAGATGAGCACTATGAGATTTTGTGCCACCTTGGGCACCCACAAATGTTGTGCTGCTAGGGACACCCAGGGAGATCGAGGTGCGGGGAACTCCATTAAGAGTTGAGGTGCTAAGACCTCCCTTATTTGAAGAGGTGCTAGGACCTCTTAAAGTGCTCAGGGGGGTAATTAGTTCAATATTTTTACTTTTATTAATTCGTTTACCCCTTAATTCGGAATTGTCATTAATGAAAATCTCATTATCCTCGTCTTCTTCAGTAGGAAGATGTCTTTTAGGAGGAATGACCTGGCCTAAGGTCTCCAACATGCATGACCTAATTTCCTTTTGCAACATTTTTCTAAAGGTCTCTTTATCAATATTGGGAGTAGTGGCGCTAGCCTCATCTGAAATAGAGTCAGACACATTTAAAAAAAATATATGTTTTATAGTTATAAAAAGAGAGAAGAGACTGGTAATGAACTCTTAAGAGTAGGACGGCTAGAATAGTTGGTTAAGTAGTTAGAGTTGCCCTTTAAAATGTGAATGTTTTGTCCCGTTTTTTATTTTTTTGTAAAATATTAGGCTCATTATAGAGGCCTCACAAGTATTTGGGTAATTATAAAGGCTTTGTGAGTATTTATTAAATATACAGGCTTCGCGCGTATAAAAATAGTAATTCAGGCTTGAGATTTAGGAAATTTTTCTTTGCGGCAAACAGCTGATCGTCAACTGATGATTGCGAGGCTGGTTGCCAAGGGGATGCTCGTAAGCAATCGCCCGAGGCCCAGAGTTAGCCGCTGTAGAGGAAATGCCCTTGGTGAACGAGACACAAGACGTGCTTGTTGCCAAGGTATTTTTTTCTAATTTCTACCGCGATGCATTCTCGGCCTGCATCGCGGAGAGGAAGGGGGTCGGAACTGCTCATCCATGACAAAAGGAAAGTGCGAGATGGATAAGCGCTTGAGTGGAAGTGAATGAAAATAAGCAGCGCGTGTGGGACACGGCGGTGATTAGGAAAAAATACAGAAATTAAAATAGGTAATACAATGGTACTTACATGAGTGGCTATAAAGAAAAAGTTAATAAATGATAGTAGACAATATAAAATGAAACAAAAGGTATTGAAGGGAGGTTACCTGACCACAAAGGTGAGGTTAGAAAAAAGGGGGGGATCTCCGTAAATTTGAGATCGGTAAGGTGAGGGGGGGGTTGGGGTGGGGATTAGGCCACCAAGAGAGGGAGATAAAACTCAAAAAAGGATAAGAGAGAAGTTACTTATCTGCTCGGAGCCGCATTTAAAAGAGGCAGATTGTTGTCAGTTCATGCCATTTATTTTCTTTCAATGTTCTTTTCTGGAACTTTGTATTGTGATGTATGTGGCAGCTTGGAGACTGCATTAAAAGAAATTGCATAATGTAGCCTCCGTTCTTATAATGAAATTTGTCTAGAACTTATCAACAAATGAGTGCAAGGTAACTTTCGTCTTTCACACATCAGACCTTTATGGAGATAATACATCAGAAAGTAACTAGTACAATATTATTGATTCCTTATAGTCAATATGCGGCATGTATATCTGCCATAGGAAGGCGTCAGCAATGTTCCATCTTGTGCAGTCATGTTGTGCAGACAATAAAAGCATATCAATATTAAATCAGCAAGACCTATAAAATACTAAATATCACAATAATCTTCAGACCATACTGCCAATTGTAAATAAAACAATAATCATTATATCTTCATACATTCCAGCTAAGAATAAGAAGATGCTGTGTGTCTCAGGGCATCAGTATTCCATTGGTTGGTAATCATTTTAATCCTGGCTACACATGCAATCTAGTTAATGCTGGGACCTCACGAACAACCTGGGACATGAACTTCTGATTCCTGAAGCAGAAACTCTGCAAAAATCTGCTGACAGCAAATACAATGAGTGGTGTGATCTCAGAATTTAGTATCCTCAGTGCCACCCTGTATTGTCTGATTCCGAATCTACAACTAATGGGGTGAATCCATTTCATGCAATGAGAGGAATATTCATTACAGAAAAAAGGATGTGTTCCACTGTCTCAAGTGCATAGCCACAGGCTGGGCATGCAGTTGTGACTGTGTTCGTTTCCCAGGCATAAATGACCTTAAAAGCAAACAGCCAAACCTGCATCTCACATAGAAATTATTTTCCATAGGTGGTGAGATCTGGTCATAAAAAAGCTCAAACTCTACAAAGGGTTCAACACTTAAAAACTCAGTAGCCAGGCTCCCCGCTGATCTATTAGTCATATATCCTTCTTCTACTTATGCCCAGTACTTAGCTTTTACAATGGCAATATTGTTCATACTAATAGATTGCGACATTCCCACAGATGGATCATCCCCAACGATTTACACCGGAATTTTTAAATTTTTTAAAAATCTTTATTTTTAACATTTTCAGTACAAGAAAACCGTCACAATGGAGCAGTATGGTAGCAGTGTCATCGCAAATCAGAAATAGTACACAGCATGGCATCACAGCCCCAAAAATACAGACAGGCATCAAATCCCATGGAAAGCACGGCAGTTAGTACCATCTCATAGTAACATCAGTATGCAAACATATCACCAGGCCAGATACATAGCCCACCCCGAAAGCATCAATGAACTCCCACACATGTCACAAATAATCATAACAGTGGCAAGGAGGTGTCCCAGAACCAAACCCAAAGGTGAGACAAGACCCAAACATAATGACGAGGAACCACCATAGTGATACATTTGCGCAGCTAAGTCTCTGCAATGTCAGTGTCAGCGTCGCGCACCTCCTCACAAACTGAGTCCCTATCCTCACTCCCCCGGGAAAGCAAATAGGCAGTCAGGGGCCCCCATATGTCCCTAGGTCTACTAGACAACGGTTGTGTCTCGGCAAAGAAGCTCTTGACAGTAAATCACGTCGGTAAGCCACTCCTTAAACTTCGGAGCTCTGGCACGACCCCACCGACACGCCACTCTCCGTTTTGCAAGCAGAAGGGCAATATCAAGAAATTTTCTATAAGACTTAGGCACAGGCAGTGTGTACCCGAGCAGCATCACTAGAGGGGTAGGATCTATAGTCTCTACAACCATGGTATCCAAAGCACCGTGTACCTGTTGCCAATAGTCCTGAACAGCGGGACACTCCCAAGACAAGTGAAGGAAGCCAGCGCACTCAGCGCGGCACCTCTCACATCTATCATCATCAGTTAAGTGAAATCTGTATTTCTTAACAGGAGTGTAGTACAGCCGCTGCAAGAACTTATAATGAATCATCTTAAGTCTTCAGCTGGCCGGTATCCTAGCCGTGATATCGCAGCAGTAAAACCACTGTTCGTCAGTGATTTCTAGCATCAAATCTTCATCCCAATGCAAACGGGCAGAGCATGCAGGGCCCTGTCCCGCCGCTCTAACTTGGCCATACATGCCAGACACTAAGTGTGATCCATCTTGAGAACTCAGCATAAATTGCAGGGGGGTCAAGACTTCAGGTTCTTGGGGGAATCCCGGCAGAATCTCCTTCATCCCCTGGCGCAGCCGTTTGTAGTAAAATGTGTCAAGTGGAGAGGGATTATGAGCTTTAAAAGACAAATCCATAGTGTTGAACCGACCATCAGTAAACAGATCGCCCCACCCGGTCACCTGCAGACGCCATCACAACAGTTGAAACCCCTTTTCCTGTAGGAGTGCCAATCTGGGGTGATACGTCAGAGACAGTCGCGCCGAATATGACAAAGTACAGCTCAGCATCTTGGCTATACGTCTCCAGGCATCGATAGTACACGTGACCGTGGTAAATGGTGTTTCTATAGCCGTCACGGGACAGTGTATAAGGCCACTCAAAGGAAGAGGATGCGTGACCCAGTCCTCGACTGCTAGCTGAGGCATGAAGGGTGTGGGCACCATCCAGTGGTACGCATAGTGCGCTTGGGCACATACATAATACACTTCGAAATCAGGAAGGTCAAACCCTCCTTTGTCATATGGCTGCACCAGGATTGACCATCGGAGTTGTGGTTGTTTACCCCCCCAGAATAGGCGACACAGCTCAGCCCTCAACGTTTTAAAGAAGTGAGCCCCCGGATAATAGGGAATATTTAAAAACAGATATAAGAAGCGGGGCAGGACCACCATTTTAATAAGGGACACTCTACCCGCCATAGAAAGGGGGAGGGAGAGCCATCGATCAACAGAGATAGTCAACTTGATGATAGCCACACCATAATTAAGCCGCAGCGTCTCATCTTTATCCCTAGAGATTTGGACACCCAGATATCGCAAATCCGAATGGCACAACTCTAACGGGAAGTCTAGCGGGAAGTCGTTACTGCATCAGTGAGGGGGTAGAACAGAGACTTGGCCCAGTTTATATGCACCCCCGACAGCCTGCCAAATACCACAAACTCCCGCAACAAGGGATTTAGGTTGTGCATTGGGTCCTTGACGAATAGCGTCATGTCATCTGCGTATAACGACACAGGGATCTGATGCTGGAAGCAGCGAAATGCCCCCTCCGGGTGTAGCTGGCGCAGACGACAAGCAAGCAGCTCTACAGCGATTGTGAAAAGGAGGGGGGACAGCAGGCACCCCTGTCTGGTACCGCGCGTGATGGCAATCGAGGGGGACAGACGTCCATTGACAAGCACTCTAGCAGTCGGCTGTATATACAGCAACTGGACCCAAGATATAAACAGATTAGGGAATCCCATGCGCATCAACACTTGAAAGAGGTAATTCCATTCGACCGAGTCGAATGCCTTAGAGGCATCCAAGAATATCGCCGCGACAGGAAGAGCAGGATCCACCGTCCAAATCAAGGAGAACAGGGTGCGGAGGTTATGGGAAGTGGAACACCCCAGGACAAATCCAGACTGATCCGGTAATATAATCTTAGTCATCAATAGGGACAGCCTGGTGGCCAAAACCTTGGCCAGAATTTTCACATCGCAATTTAACAACGATATTGGGCGATATGAGTCGCAGGAGGTAGGATCTTTAAGAGGGACGTGATCAAAAACTCCCGCATAGAGCGAGGGAGAAACCCATCCGCCAAGGATTCCTCAAAGACTTCCCGAAGGACAGGGGCCATAGTGTCAACATAGGCCTTGAAGAACTCGGCAGGGAGCCCTTCCAGGCCCAGAGCTTTGCCATTTTCAGTGACAGAATGGCTTCCCTGACCTCGTCGCGCTCAAAGGGGGCACCCAGAAAGGTCCTATGAAAGTCGCTAAGCCAGCAGAGAGCTATCTCACCCAGGAAGTTGTCATACCGGACGTCGCCTGATGTGGCTGTGGATTATAAGGTACTGTAATGTGAAGTGAATACATTCAATATGCCATCAGCATCCCTGACGACCCGATCCCTCCCATCCCGTATTTCAAGTATCATATTATTGAAATGAGGATTACGAGTTAAAACTGCTAGGGCCTTTCCGGGCCTGTCATCCTCACAGTACCGCCTCGCCGCCCACTGTTTCCCCTTAAATTTGGTCTCTCTCACAGCCTCCTCCTCATATTTAGTCAATTTGTCTCTAAACTCCGCACGTACCCAAGTCCCTTCCCCTGCCACCATCCGATTTTCAAGTCCCTTCAATTCCTTGTCTAGTGTGCACAGTGTTCGTTGTATGTCACACAAGACACCAAAGCTTTTCGAAATGCAGTACGCCCTAATCGTAACTTTGAATGCCTCCCATACAGCCTCGACAGTGTCCACCGTACCCTTATTGCGTGGGAAAAAGTCAGCTATTTCCTCCCCGAGCTCCGTACGGAATACCTCGTCTATCAGAGCCGTAGGTTGCAGCCGCCATTGTGGCCTAGGAGAATCCCATCCCGGCATTTGTAAGTTAAGCGTGACCGGGCTATGGTCAGAGTATGTCCTAGGTAGATGTTCCGCTCTCACCAGACCAGCGCCCAACCCCCTGGTCAACAAAAAGTAATCCAGTCGAGCCCATGTGCCTGAGAAAGATGTAAAGTGGGTGCCCTCTTTCCGGACAGGGTGCAGATGCCACCAACCATCAACCATATCACCCTCCTCCATTATACCCGTCAGAGCCTCCCTAGATCTAGGCTTGTATAACGCTACACCATCTGCCCTATCTTGTGTGGGTATCAATGCTACGTTAAAGTCGCCCCCCCAGATGATGTGCTGGGATCCGATGTCCACAATTCTGCCCCATAGCATTGTGAAGAAAGTCGGTGTATCAACGTTAGGGGCATTACATGTCACCAAAGTAATAGTGTCCCTCCCAACACGACCCCATACTATGATGAAGCGACCAGCCACATCAATGATCTCACCAATCACCTGGAATGGCACACTACGCTTAATCAAGAGGGCAACCCCCCTAGCATATGTGGAATACGATGAAAGAATCTAGCATTAGCCCATTTGCTGGCAAATGTAGCGCGTGATTGTGGTGCTAAGTTTGTTTCTTGCAGAATAGCAATTTGGACATGATGGCGCTCTAATTATGCAAGGACGTTGTGGCCTTTCCGTGCATCATTAAGCCCCCTGATATTCCAGGACATGCATCTCAGTTGTGTGTCTGTACCTATTCGTACCATATCTCCAACAGCAAAACACAATCGTGACATGTCATGTGTACATTCTCAACATGTTCTCTCTGACACCAAAGCCCATCTCCATATGTGACATTCAGCTCTACGCCCCCTGTAAAGAAAAAAAACCCAACATCATTACCCCTTTGCCCTCCCACTACTGCATCCCAATCATGCCAGCATCCGCCCATCCTCTTCCTGCCCACCCTTCCCACCCACTGCAGCAACCCCAACTTGCCAGTAGAAAACTCCCTCTCCATTCCTCCTGCCCCCCCAAAAGTCCAACAGTCCCTAAAACACAAGTCCCACGGTGGGGGTACACCCGCTTGGGAAACTGCATAAAGAGCGCACAGCCACTTTTCCCTCCCCAAGCCACGATTCCTGTACCGCCCTCGGGTTTGGCTGAGGAGGGATAGTGGTCCCTGGAGTACATTACCACTGGAAGAGTCATTCGGTCCCCAACTCCAAGCTTGCGACATGATCTCCTGCGCAGACCCCTCAATCTCCAGGAGCCTAGTGTACTACCAATACACAGGATACCACGGCTGTGGTGCTATTCAAGTGTCTCCATCGTCCTCCGGTGGGCCCTCCCCGCGTTCAGCGTCACGTCCATGGCTTCCTCTCTGCGCTTTCTTGACTGCTTTTAAATAGTCCTCCACTTTTTGCAGGTTCGTAAAGAAGCGTTGCTTCCCCTGATGTGTCACCCATGCGTAATCTATTTGTGTGGCACGCAATTTCTTTTTTACCTCAAGGAACTTACGCCTTTCCTCCTGGACAAGCGGGGTGAAATCCGGGTAGATGGAAAAGGTAATGCCATTGTAAGTCAAGATCTGTTTGGTGCGGGCTGCTCTCAGTGCCACATCGCGATCGCGATAATTCAGGAGGCGTGCTATGATAGGCCGCGGCGGCGTTCCAGGCTTAGGCAGAGGCCCAAGGGATCTATGCGCCCTTTCAACAATGAATTGCGACGAGAAGGCGTCTTCCCCGACAGACGCCCGGAGTAGCTTTTCCACTTACAGTTCCATCCTGCCCGTGTCGGTGGACTCCGGAATTCTTGTGACGCGGATGTTATTGCGTCTGCTGCGGGCCTCCAAGTCCTCATTCTTCGCCGCAATGACCCGCAGCAGGTTGTCCATCTGAGCAAGCTGGGCAGTGTGGGCAGCAGTAACGACATCGTTGTCCGTTATGCGTTGTTCGGTCGCTTTGATCCTCTCCTCATGTTGGTCCACTTTATGCACCAGAGCATCCATCCTCGAGGACATCCTGCCCACCTTGTCAACCCCTGCCGCATCTCCTGTAGTATTTGGTGCATGTCCAGCCCCGCAGGAGGGGGATCTCCACCTGCCGCGCCAGCTCCGCACATGTTGGATTCTTCCGCTGGTGCCTTCGGCCCCTTTTTTGTGGCTTCAAAGGTGAGTTTCGACTGACGGTTGTCCTGTCTCACCATCGTGGCACCCCACAGCCTTCGCCGCTCGACTCCCAAAATGACCACACTCTTCTCTTAACGCTGTCCACCTGCAGAATGGTCACGGCCTGGTGTGCCGCCTTGCACTCCACAGTCAGCCAGCAGCGCTACAAGAATCACCGCTTCGTGTACACAGGCAAAACCCCAGCAAAAGAAAAACGTGGCGGCACGCAGTGCAGTCGGTAATCAGAAGAAGGAGGGGCGCGGTCAGTATTATCACCTATCGGGCCACCATCAAGTCCCAGGGCACCCGACGGTCAAAGCACAGCAAGGCCGAGGTAGCAAGTCTTCACAGGAGTCAATCATGCCCCGCTGATATCCCTCAGTGTGCCAACAATCAGCTCAGGCACTCCTCACAGCGTCAATGGATGTCTGCGCGCATTGTAGCTCAGTCTTCCAGTGCTGTGTCAACTCAAGGGAGGCAGTATGGTCCTGAACAGCCGGACTCTTCTTACAGCGAGGCGCAGTCCGCCGCAGCCTGTCCTCTAGTTCCCCCTCGCACAGCGCCACAGATGATATTCAGGGGATAGCGGTACGCCCCATACAGGACAGCCGGTTGGCTCCACGACCTGGACACATAGTTGACCTATGGCATCGCAAATGTTCAGCTGCTGCAGAGGTTGCCCCACAAGCATTGCCACCACCATCCATCAGCAATTTTGATTGTCACCCCTAGCGCAGAGTAGCGCCGCAGAATTGGTGGGTATTTTGTATAGCGCCTCGAGGTATGCGACCATGGATGCCTTCTCCCCTTTCTTCGCGCCGGCTGTCCATCGACCGCCTCACCCGGGTGTCCACAGCGGAGCCGCCGATCGCAGATGATCCCGCAGAGATGGTCCCGGGGCCCCCGGATCAGTGCGTGGGCAGCGCCCGAGCAGACACTCACCGCCAAAGTCCGCCGACCGCTCCCGGGCCTCCACACTCCCCGTGTCTCCCACCGGGGAGGCAGCCCCCGCCCCGGTGGCCCGCTCTCCCCTAGGGCCCCTAGCAGGGCACACCAGTGCAGACAGGGGTACATCAGCTCCCACGGGTCTACGGGGGCGGGCGAGTTTGCATCCGCCGCTGACGCCGGCAATTAGGGCCCGCTGCCTCGTGGCGATCCCCGGCCTGTCCTAGCTCCGGCAGCCGCCCTTCACCACCTCGGCAGCTCCGGCGGAAGTCCCGGGGGCAGACAACAATGGCGCTTTCTCAGCCCTCACTGCACGCAGCTCCACCAAAGTTCAGTCGAGTCCGAGGGGTAGCATATGCTGCGAAAACAATGACTTTGGGACCCGCTAGCTCTCCAGAAAATGAGGATTATTAAAGGATATCTGCTCCAGGGGACAGGAGCCTCACCGTTAGGTGGCCATTCTGTGTGCGCGCCCTCTAGCGCCCGCCCTACACCGGAATTTTGCATGACGAAACCAAGGGATCGGTTTGGCACTACTTAAATGTAAGACTTTTTTCAAAGATTCACAGTATTGACCTATCTCCGGAATGGACCAAATATGTAGCCAATAGAGGAGGAGAGAAGGCTGAGAAGTCGGGCTAGTTCCCTCAGGGGAAGGTCTTGTTGTCTTAAGACATGTCTTATCTCTTTCTTGATCTCAGAAGAGAGAAAAAGGAGGCACTTGGAGGTATCCACGGTGAAGCCGAGGAACCCCAGAGATTTGGAGGGAGTCAGGATAGACTTTTCTTTGTTTATAATGAATCCTAGACTCTCTAGGAGATCTACTACGGTTTTCAGGTCTTGGAGTATTTGTGGAATGTCCTGGTACATTATCAAAATGTAGTCAAGATATATGATAAGGCGGATACCTCTTTCTCTTAGGAAAGAGGCAATTGTTCTCATGACCTTGGTAAAGTACCAAGGGGCAGAAGGAAGCCCGAAGGGGAGGGCCTGGAATTGATAAAGATAATTTTTCCACATGAATCGGAGGAGAGGTTGGTGGATTTGGGCCATAGGTATGGTAAAATAAGTGTCCATCCAGTTTATACAACCAGTCTCCTTCTAAGAGGAGGTCTTTCAGGAGGTGGATACCCTCCATCTTGAAATGTCTATAGACTAGATATTTGTTGAGTTGTTTTAAATATATTACAGGTCTCCAACCTTTCCCTTTTTTCTCTACGAGAAATAACGTACTTATAAATGTTAAAGTATCCAAGGAGACCTCTATTATTGCGCCTTTTTGGAGCATGGAAGATATCTCCTCTTCTCCTATCTTTTGTTTGTGTGGGTGCTTGGAGGAAATCTATCATAAAGCCCTTGACAGTGTTTCGGACCCATGGATCCTGAGTTATCAACTTCAAAATATGTTTGAGTCTGCCTCCCACCTTTCAGGGAAAAGAAGGGGAAGGAGGGAGGGGAGGGACACTTACTTGGTGGGTTGGAGCTGAAGGACACACGAGATCTAAATCCTCTCAAACGTGTTCCTCTCCCACGCTGGCGGTAGAAGGTAGGGGTGTTGAATTGTTGGTATCTATGTCCAAAGCCACAGGATCTTTGATAGGGCCTCTGGTTAAAGTGGCCAGCAGAAAGGCCCCTTCTTCCGGCCCTACGAAAAAGGTTATTGTTCAAAATGTTTTTCATATTTTGCTGTGCCTTATCTAGGGCTGTAAAAGTTTAAACATATTTGCCAAGCGACTTGATGAGGTCTTCACCGAAAAGGAAGCCTTTTGGATTGTTAGATGGTTCTTTGTCGGCCATATCGCTAAGCTTGGGATTAATTTTAGTAAGAATTATTCTGCACCTTTCGGCATTAAGGCTAGCTGTCAAGACTTCCAGAACCATAGCCAGCATTAGATCAGTGCCAGCAAAAACTCAACGGTCCTTAAAGCAGGTCTCCAAATATCCACATTGGAGAAGGCAGCATAGAGTGACCACGTTGTTCCTGCAGCGTTGTGTGCAGAACCTGAGGAAGCGAGTATTCCAACATGGCCGCCGAGGGAATGTACGAACAGTGAGGAGTGAGCGTTCTAGTCTTCGAGAGCGCGCGAGCAGCGGTGGAAATGAAGCGCACGGCTGTTCTGGAATCTGCGCACTTCAACTGACCTCTTCACCGGAGTCATAGCGCGGCTCTGAGTGAAGTTCTTGTTCTGAGGAAATTCCTGTCAGCGCTTCTTGTTTTGTTGTTCTTATCGCATGCGCAACGTGGGATTCTGGCAAGTGACTTTAATTGAAGTATTTCGTAGTATGTTTGTAGTTAGTGCCACTTCATGGAATTCAGTTAGATATTTCTAGTACCAGAGTAGGGGTCTTCACCCTCCTTAGTTCAGTCAGTTTTACAGGACTTATTTAGCTTACTTATAGCAAGGTTTAGTCATTCGGTGTCAACTACAGAGTTCACTCCTTGAGTCAGGACTTTCTCCATTCCAATTCCCTAAGAGTCTCGCATTGCCATTCTCCATTGATTCTTCGCCTTGGCCACTTGTGAAGATCAGAGTATTCCCCGACATCTACTACATCCTGAGGCTAGTCCAGGTCATACTGAGGGTAAGAGACTTCGACTGTTATTTTCCAAGTAATTCACAGCGATTGTTCAGAGTGTGTCATAAGTTATTTTTCAGAGGTGGTGGGCATAGGATCCAGTGTCGACTCCAGTGTTACTTGAATCTTCTGACAGATTGAAGTGCCAACCTTTCACTCGAGTCGACATGACTGAGGGATTTGATATGAACTCCTTGGCGGGAATCCTAGAAGGGTTACAGGCCCAGCTTACGCGTTCCACAGAAGAGAATAGAGCCCTTAGGGATGAGGTAAAAAGGTCCCAACAAGAAACTCGTCACGTTCAACGGAAATTAGAGGAACTCCTAGCGGGAGCAACTCCTTTACCTAGTTTCAACTCCTCTCATACCTCAGGTGCAGAAGTGGCCACGCAAGTGATTCATTCGGTGGCACCTATTGTCCCTTTAGCCAACCCAGAACGCTTTAGCGGGGACCCCCATAAGGCCCAGATTTTCCTGACACAATGTTCCCTACATTTCTTGTGCAGATCAGTAGTGTTCAAAGAGGATCAAGCCAAGGTCGCATTCATGTTGTCTTACTTGAGCGGCGACGCCGCAGCCTGGTCTATGCCGTTGGTCTCTCGAAATGACGCAGCCTTATACGATTTCAATCGTTTCAAGAAAGAATTTCTACGAATATTCGATAGAAGAACGGCCAACCAAGCCACAGACAACGAACTTCTAGATCTTAAGCAAGGCAATCGAGAATTGGTAGCATATATAGCCCAGTTCAACAAATTAATCGTCGAAACAGATTGGCCTGACAGTAAACGTGCGGCGATATTCTATCGTGGTCTTAAAGATGAAATAAAAGATGCATTGGCACAGATTCCGAAACGTCCTCAGGAAATATCAGAACTTATAGATTTAGTTCTTCAAATTGAGCATCGATTGTTTGAAAGAAGGTCAGAAAAGAAGCGAGATTATAAGTCGTTTGTGCCACGCCTAGACCGTATGAGACCCGAACCCTCAAAACCTGATACGGGTACCGGAGAGGAACCAATGCAAATAGGTTCCATCAGGGGCCCCCTCTCCCAAGAAGAAAAAGACAAGAGGCGAGCAAACCAGTTGTGTTTGTATTGTGGTACCTCGGGACATTTTGTGAGGGAGTGTCCAAAGAGAAACAAGAGTAATCAGGGGTTAAAAGATCAATCCCACCAGTAAAGGGAGTTGCCCTGGTGGGATGTTCCGAACAGTCAACTCATGAACCTCAGCAACTGATTAACACATTACAGTCAGCGGCTCCTCATCTTACCGTGTTTTTTACAGTCAAATTCGGAACCCAGAAGTTGGAAGAAGTTTCAGTCATGATTGATTCGGGGGCCACTGGGAATTTCTGCGACCTGAAATATGCGCAAGAGATGGGCATAAAGGCGATCAAGAAGAAGAACCTCGAAGTGGTAAAAGCGGTTGACGGCTCCAATTTGACTTCAGGACCCATAGTAGAAGAGACGGAGACCTTAGAATTGGAGGGGTTGCAGGGTCATCGAGAATTTGTCAGATTTAACCTTATAGACGCACCCCAGTTCCAGCTGATTTTGGGGTTGCCATGGTTGACTACGCATAACCCGATTATTGATTGGGAGAGGAGAACGGTCAAGATGAGCTCGGAATTTTGTCAGAAGAATTGTTTCACTAAGAATCCAGAAGAGTGCGAGGGATCGCCGGCTACGGAGTTGGCCAAGTTGTCGCTTCACATCTGCACTGTTAGCGCAGAAGAAATACCTAAAGAATACCAAGATTTGGCAAGTGTGTTCGACAAAAGGAATGCTGAGAAACTACCACCACACAGAAGCTATGACTGCAAGATCGAATTGGAAGCCGGTGCCAACCTGCCCTGCAGTCGAGTTTACGCGCTCACAGAAAAGGAAAACATCTATCTCAAGGAATATTTGGAAGAGTATACTAAAATGGGATTCATCAGACCATCACAATCTCCAGTTTCGTCTCCGCTTTTCTTCCGGCCAAAGAAGGATGGGACTCTTCGCACGTGTATCGATTACAGAGCCTTGAATCAAATCACAGTGAAAAATCGGTACCCATTACCACTAATCAACCAACTATTGGACCAAGTTAAAGGAGCAAAGATTTACACCAAGCTTGACCTGCGTGGAGCTTACCATTTGGTGAGAGTGTGATGAATGGAAAACAGCCTTTCGGACCAAGTATGGGTTGTTTGAGTATCAAGTGATGCCTTATGGGTTGAGCAATGCCCCAGCAGCATTTCAAAACTTCGTAAATGATGTTCTGAGAGAATTCTTGGACCGAGTGGCTGTAGTGTATATTGATGACATATTGATTTTTTCCGACAAGATGGAAGATCACGTCAAGCATGTGCGAGCAATACTCCAGAAGCTTTTGGATAACCACTTGTACGTGAAATTGGAGAAGTGTTCCTTTCATGCCGAGAAGGTGGAATTCTTGGGATTCATGTTGTCCGCAGCTGGGGTCGAGATGGATAATTCAAAGGTCCGTACTATTCAGGAGTGGTCATCACCGGGGAGTGTGAAGGAAATCCAAAGTTTTATTGGTTTTGCCAATTTTTACCGGAGGTTCATTCCTAATTTCTCGTCCAAAGTCACCCCCATCACTCACCTGCTTAAGAAGGGGCAAAAATTTGTGTGGACTGCAACGGCAGAACAAGCCTTCCAGGACTTGAAGACGGCCTTCATTAGCGCCCCCATTCTAATGCACCCCGATCCGGAACAAGCCTTTTTCGTTGAAACTGATGCATCAGACTTCGCAACCGGAGGAATTTTGTCGCAGAGGAACAAAACGACTGGACAACTGCATCCGGTGGCTTATCGGTCCAGGAAGCTGTCTGACACGGAGCGCAATTACTCCATAGCAGACAAAGAATTGTTGGCTGTTCGAGAAGCATTCCAAGATTGGCGACACTACTTACTGGGGGCCAAGCATACTGTCACTGTGTTTACAGACCATCGTAACCTCCAATTCCTCAAGTCTGCAAAAACACTATCGCCACGTCAATTGAGATGGTCCTTGTACTTCTCAGAATTTGACTTCGTGATCACGTATAAACCAGGTGCGAAGAACGGAAAGGCCGATGCTCTTTCACGTATGAATCCAACAGCCGAAGAGAAACCTTCAGTCGAAGAACCCATAGTTCCCTTGAAACAAATAATCGGAGCCATGCAAATGAAAGAATTCGACAAACAAATTCAGCAAGCCTACTCGGAAGAGGATCTTCGTCAGTGGGCCGAGTCAGATGGTAAAAGAACTCTTGTCGAAAGACTCCCATATCATGAAGGCAAGCTATATCTTCCTACCAGAAAACTTCAAGAAGAGGCTTTGAGAGGTTGCCACGATGATCGGTTGGCGGGCCACAAAGGAGTTAAGAAGACTGAAGAACTGGTCCGGCGACACTTTTGGTGGCCAGATTTGGCAGCCCAAGTAAGACAATATGTTTCGACCTGTGAAATCTGCATCAAAGGGAAGCCCAGTCGTCAGGCCCCACAAGGGTTATTGCAACCCTTACCAAACGCACCCTACCCATGGCACACCGTGACTTTAGATTTAATAGTGGATCTGCCCTCTAGCCAAGGTAACACAGTGATTTTGGTGGTGGTGGACTCATTTTCCAAAATGGGACACTTCATTCCCTTCAAGACTGTGCCCACAGCTTCACAATTAGTGCAGACCTTTAACCAACACATAATTCGGTCACACGGAATTCCACAAGTAATCATTTCAGATAGGGGGTCACAGTTCATGTCGAAATTTTGGAAGACCTTTATGCACAGCTTAGGTATAGATACACGTTATTCAACTAGTTATCACCCTGAGACAGACGGTCAGACCGAGAGGTTGAACCAGGATCTAGAACAGTATTTACGCCTCTATCTGTTAGAGCAGGATGTTGAATGGTCCGATTTACTGTGGACGGCAGAATTCGCATACAATAACGCAACTCATGATTCCACAGGGTTTACTCCATTTTACTTGAACACAGGCAGACATACGACTATCACACTGGGAAAACAGATTGGGGAGGTCCCTGCCGTTGCTAGAGTAATGGGAGAACTACAGGGCTCTTACAAAAGAGCATTGAGAAACTTAATCAGGGCCAAACTATCCTATAAGAAGCAGGCAGACAAAAAGAGAAGACAAGGTCCTCAGTTTGAAAAAGGTGATCAGGTGTGGTTATCCACAAGACATTTGAGATTAAAGGGTAATCGGAAGTTCCAACCTAGATTCATAGGGCCATTTAAAATTCTGAAGATCATTAATCCCGTAGTGGCGAAGTTACAATTACCCAAGTCATTGAAAATTCATCCGACCTTCCACGTTTCCCTTCTGAAGAAAAGTCCAGACAAGGTCAGGTTAAAAAACTCTCCACCCGCTGTAGTGGTAGAATCTAGCGAAGAATACGAAGTCAGCAGAATCTTAGATTCCAAGGTCACAAGGAACAAACTGCATTACTTGATTGAGTGGAAGGGATACGGGCCTGAAGAGCGGTCATGGGAACCATCAGACCATGTAAATGCCCCACGACTAGTTGAAGCCTTTCATAAGGCACACCCCTACAAGCCCGCTGTGGAAGGTCCATTCTTGAAAGGGGGTACTGTCAAGACTTCCAGAACCATAGCCAGCATTAGATCAGTGCCAGCAAAAACTCAACGGTCCTTAAAGCAGGTCTCCAAATATCCACATTGGAGAAGGCAGCATAGAGTGACCACGTTGTTCCTGCAGCGTTGTGTGCAGAACCTGAGGAAGCGAGTATTCCAACATGGCCGCCGAGGGAATTTACGAACAGTGAGGAGTGAGCGTTCTAGTCTTCGAGAGCGCGCGAGCAGCGGTGGAAATGAAGCGCACGGCTGTTCTGGAATCTGCGCACTTCAACTGACCTCTTCACCGGAGTCATAGCGCGGCTCTGAGTGAAGTTCTTGTTCTGAGGAAATTCCTGTCAGCGCTTCTTGTTTTGTTGTTCTTATCGCATGCGCAACGTGGGATTCTGGCAAGTGACTTTAATTGAAGTATTTCGTAGTATGTTTGTAGTTAGTGCCACTTCATGGAATTCAGTTAGATATTTCTAGTACCAGAGTAGGGGTCTTCACCCTCCTTAGTTCAGTCAGTTTTACAGGACTTATTTAGCTTACTTATAGCAAGGTTTAGTCATTCGGTGTCAACTACAGAGTTCACTCCTTGAGTCAGGACTTTCTCCATTCCAATTCCCTAAGAGTCTCGCATTGCCATTCTCCATTGATTCTTCGCCTTGGCCACTTGTGAAGATCAGAGTATTCCCCGACATCTACTACATCCTGAGGCTAGTCCAGGTCATACTGAGGGTAAGAGACTTCGACTGTTAATTACCAAGTAATTCACAGCGATTGTTCAGAGTGTGTCATAAGTTATTTTTCAGAGGTGGTGGGCATAGGATCCAGTGTCGACTCCAGTGTTACTTGAATCTTCTGACACTAGCGTTGGCATTGCCTGCGAGAATTAGGGCTCTCTGGCTCCAGCCTCTGATAAGTTCAGTGTTGAGGGGTGTGCCATGGATATGGCTCTCTTCTGCTGAGTCAAGTATTCTTGCGAGGGGGCCAAGGACGTCAAGAAGGCAGTCCTGGCAACCTTTAAGGGATTTTTCCATGCCTTTCCTAGGGTCATGATTGAGCTTAAAAAAATTAGTTTTGAGTTCGGGGTCTAGATTGGGAGTCTGACAGGTCTTACCTTCAGTGGAAGGCCTCGAGCATTCTGCTCAGAGAATATTCCTAGTTTCCCTCTCTAGGAGGTTGCAAAGCCATTTTTTAATACATTTTGAAACGTGATCTTGAGGGCACCATTCGGAAGATCTAGGGTGCTTTAGGTTTTAGGAGAAGAACATTTCTTCCCCCAAGGGGTCAAGATGTTATCTTTAGAAGCTGTAGGATGGTCTTCCTTTGTATTGTATAAATCATCATCTACTTCATCTAAATCTAAGATGTACTCATCAGGGATATCTGAAACTTCATTGTTGTTGTTGCTAAGGGGGTTATCGTCACTGTTAAGATGATCACTATGAGATTTTGTGCCGCTAGGGACACCCATGCACTTTGTACCACCTTGGGCACCCCCAAATGTTGTGCTGCTAGGGACTCCCAGGGAGTTCGAGGTGCGGGGAACTCCATTAAGAGTTGAGGTGCTAAGACCTCCCTTATTTGAAGAGGTGCTGGGACCTCTTACAGTGCTCAGGGGGTATTTAGTTCAATATTTTTACTTTTATTAATTAGTTTACCCCTTAATTCAGAATTGTCATTAATTAAAATCTCATTATCCTCGTCTTCTTCAGTAGGAAGAGGTCTTTTAGGAGGAATGACCTGGCCTAAGGTCTCTAACATACATGACCTAATTTCCTTTTGCAACATTTTTCTAAAGGTCTCTTTATCAATATTGGGAGTAGTGGCGCTATC
This sequence comes from Lissotriton helveticus, assembly GCF_964261635.1. Lineage (NCBI taxonomy): Eukaryota > Metazoa > Chordata > Amphibia > Caudata > Salamandridae > Lissotriton > Lissotriton helveticus. The sequence continues at coordinate 605,684,060 of NC_136063.1, forward strand.
CTCATCTGAATCAGAGTCAGACACATTTAAAAAAAAAAGTTTATAGTTATAAAAAGAGAGAAGAGACTGGTAATGAACTTTTAAGAGTAGGAAGGCTAGAATAGTTGGTTAAGTAGTTAGAGTTGCCCTTTAAAATGTGAATGTTTTGTCCCCTTTTTTATTTTATTTTTATATATTAGGCTCATTATAGAGGCCTCACAAGTATTTGGGTAATTATAAAGGCTTTGTGAGTATTTAATAATTATACAGGCTTCGCGCATATAAAAATAGTAATTCAGGCTTGAGATTTAGGAAATTTTTCTTTGCGGCGAACAGCTGATCGTCAACTGATGATTGAGAGGCTGGTTGCCATAGGAATGCTTGTAAGCAATCGCCCGAGGCCCAGAGTTAGCCGCTGTAGAGGAAATGCCCTTGGCGAACTAGACACAAGACATGCTTGTTGTCAAGGTACCTTTTTCTAATTTCTACCGCGATGCATTCTCGGCCTGCATCGCGGAGAGGAAGGGGGTCGGAACTGCTCATCTATGACAAAAGGAAAGTGCGAGATGGATAAGCGCTTGAGTGGAAGTGAATGAAAATAAGCAGCGCGTGTGGGACATGGCGGTGAGTAGGAAAAAATACAGAAATTAAAATTTGTAATACAATGGTACTTACATGAGTGGCTATAAAAAAAAGTTAATAAATGATAGTAGACAATATAAAATGAAACAAAAGGTATTAAAGGGGGGTTACCTGACCACAGAGGTGAGGTTACGAAAAAGGGGGGGGGATCTCCATAAATTGGAGATCGGTAAGGTGAGGGGAGGGGGTTGGGGTGGGGATTAGGCCACCAAGAGAGGGAGATAAAACTCAAAAAAGGATAAGAGAGAAGTTACTTATCTGCTCGGAGCCGCATATAAAAGAGGCAGATTGTTGTCAGTTCATGCCATTTATTTTCTTTCAATGTTCTTTTCTGGAACCTTTGTATTATGATGTATGTGGCAGCTTGGAGACTGCATTAAAAGAAATTGCATAATGTAGCCTCCGTTCTTATAATGAAATTTGTCTAGAACTTATCAACAAATGAGTGCAAGGTAACTTTCGTCTTTCACACATCAGACCTTTATGGAGAGAATACATCAGAAAGTAACTAGTACAATATTATTAATTCCTTATAGTCAATATGCAGCATGTATATCTGCCATAGGAAGGCGTCAGCAATGTTCCATCTTGTGCAGTCATGTTGTGCAGACAATAAAAGCATATCAATATTAAATCAGCAAGACCTATAAAATACTAAATATCACAATAATCTTCAGACCATACTGCCAATTGTAAATAAAACAATAATCATTATATCTTCATACATTCCAGCTAAGAATCAGAAGATGCTGTGTGTCTCAGGGCATCAGCATTCCATTGGTTGGTAATCATTTTAATCCTGGCTACACATGCAATCAAGTTAATGCTGGGACCTCACGAACAACCTGGGACATGAACTTCTGATTCCTGAAGCAGAAACTCTGCAAAAATCTGATGACAGCAAATACAATGAGTGGTGTGATGTCAGAATTTAGTATCCTCAGGGCCACCCTGTATTGTCTGATTCCCAATCTACAACTAATGGGGTGAATCCATTTCATGCAATGAGAGGAATATTCATCACAGAAAAAAGGATGTGTTCCACTGTCTCAAGTGCATAGCCACAGGATGGGCATGCAGTTGTGACTGTGTGCGTTTCCCAGGCATGAATGACCTTAAAAGCAAACAGCCAAATCTGCATCTCACATAGAGATTATTTGCCATAGGTGGTGAGATCTGGTCATAAAAAAGCTCAAACTCTACAAAGGGTTCAACACTTAAAAACTCAGTAGCCAGGCACCCCTCTGATCTATTAGTCACATATCCTTCTTCTACTTAAGCCCAGTACTTAGCTTTTACAATGGCAATATTGTTCTTACTAATAGATTGCGACATTCCCACAGATGGATCATCCCCAACGATCTACACCGATTTTTTTTTATTTTTTTAAAATCTTTATTTTTAACATTTTCAGTACAAGAAAACACTCACAATGGAGCAGTATGGTAGCAGTGTCATCGCAAATCAGAAATAGTACACCGCATGGGATCACAGCCCCAAAAATACAGGCAGGTATCAAATTCCATGGAAAGCACGGCAGTTAGTACCATCTCATAGTAACATCAGTATGCAAACATATATCACCAGGCCAGATACGTAGCCCAACCCGAAAGCATCAATGGACTCCCACACATGTCACAAATAATCATAACAGTGGCAAGGAGGTGTCCCAGAACCATACCCAAAGGTGAGACAAGACGCCAACATAATGACGAGGAACCACCATAGTGATACATTCGCGCAGCTAAGTCTCTGCAAGGTCAGTGTCAGCGTCGCGCACCTCCTCACAAACTGATTCCCTATCATCACTCCCCCGGGAAAGCAAATAGGCAGTCAAGGGGGTATGTCCCTAGGTCTACTAGACAATGGTTGTGTCTCAGCAAAGATCGCCGATTGCTCTTGACAGTAAATCACGTCGGTAAACCACTCCTTAAACTTCGGAGCTCTGCCACGACCCCACCGACACGCCACTCTCCATTTTGCAAGCAGAAGGGCAACATCAAGAAATTTTCTATAAGACTTAGGAACAGGCAGTGTGTACCCGAGCAGCATCACTAGAGGGTTAGGATCTATAGTCTCTCCAACCATGATCTCCAAAGCACAGTGGACCTGTTGCCAGTAGTCCTGAACAGCGGGACAATCCCAAGACAAGTGAAGGAAGCCAGCGCACTCCGCGCGGCACCTCTCATATCTATCATCATCAGTTAAGTGAAATCTGTATTTCTCAACAGAAGTGTAGTACAGCCGCTGCAAGAACTTATAATAAATCATCTTAAGTCTACAGCTGGCTGATATCCTAGCCGTGATATCGCAGCAGTAAAACCACTGTTCGTCAGTGATTTCTAGCATCAAATCTTCATCCCAATGCAAACGGGCAGAGCATGCAGGGCCCTGTCGCGCCGCCCTAACTTGGCAATACATGCCCGACACTAAGTGCGATCCATCTTGAGAACTCAGCATAAATTGCAGGGGGGTCAAGACTTCAGGTTCTTGGGGGAATTCCGGCAGAATCTCCTTCATCCCCTGGTGCAGCCGTATGTAGTAAAATGTGTCAAGTGGAGAGGGATTATGAGCTTTAAAAAACAAATCCATAGTGTTGAACCGACCATCAGTAAACAGATCGCCCCACCTGGTCACCTGCAGACACCGACACAACAGTTGAAACCCCTTTTCCTGTAGGAGTGCCAATCTGGGGTGATACGTCAGAGACAGTCGCGCCGAATATGACAAAGTACAGCTCAGCATCTTGGCTATACGTCGCCAGGCATCGATAGTACACGTGACCGTGGTAAATGGTGTTTCTATAGCCGTCACTGGACAGTGTATAGGGCCACTCAAAGGAAGAAGATGCGCGACCCAGTCCTCGACTGCTAGTTGAGGCATGAAGGGTGTGGGAACCATCCTGTGGTACGCATAGTGCGCTTGGGCACATACATGATACACTTCGAAATCAGGAAGGTCAAACCCTCCTTTGTCATATGGCTGCACCAGGATCGACCATCGGAGTTGTGGTTGTTTACCCCCCCAGAATTGGCCACACAGCTCAGGCCTCAACGTTTTAAAGAAGTAAGCCCCAGGATAATAGGGAATAATTAAAAACAGATATAAGAAGCGGGGCAGGACCATCATTTTAATAAGGGACACTCTACCCGCCATAGAAAGGGGGAGGGAGAACGATCGATCAATAGAGATAGTCAACTTAGTGATAGCCACACCATAATTAGGCCGCAGTGTTTCATCTTTATCCCTAGAGATTTAGACACCCAGATATCGCAAATCCGAACGACACCACTCTAACGGGAAGTCTAGCGGGAAGTCGGTGACTGCATCAGTGAGGGGGTAGAACAGAGACATGGCCCAGTTTATCTGCACCCCCGACAGCCTGCCAAATACCACAAACTCCCGCAACAAGGGATTTAGGTTGTGCATTGGGTCCTTGACGAATAGCGTCATGTCATCTGCGTATAACGACACAGGGATCTGACGCTGGAAGCAGCGAAATGCCCCCTCCAGGTGCAGCTGGCGCAGACGACAAGCAAGCAGCTCTACAGCTATTGCGAAAAGGAGGGGGGACAGCGGGCACCCCTGTCTGGTACCTCGCGTGATGGCAATCGAGGGGGACAGACGTCCATTGACAAGCACTCTAGCAGTCGGCTGTGTATACAGCAACTGGACCCAAGATATAAACAGTTTAGGGAATCCCATGCGCATCAACACTTGAAAGAGGTAATTCCATTCGACCGAGTCGAATGCCTTAGAGGCATCCAAGAATATCGCCGCGACAGGAAGAGCAGGATCCACCGTCCGAATCAAGGAGAACAGGGTGCGGAGGTTCTGGGAAGTGGAACGCCCCGGGACAAATCCAGACTGATCCAGTAATATAATCTTAGTCATCAATAGGGACAGCCTGGTGGCCAAAACCTTGGCCAGAATTTTCACATCGCAATTCAACAACGATAATGGGCGATATGAGTCGCAGGAGGTAGGATCTTTGCCGGGTTTTAAGAGGGACGTGATCATAACCTCCCGCATAGAGCGAGAGAGAAACCCATCCGCCAAGGAATCCTCAAAGACTTCCCGAAGGACAGGGGCCATCGTGTTAATATAGGCCTTGTAGAACTCGGCAGGTAGCCCATCCAGGCCCGGAGCTTTGCCATTTTTCAGTGACATAATGGCTTCCCTTTCCTGGTCGAGCTCAAAGGGGGCACCCAGAAAGGTCCTATGAACGTCGCTAAGCCAGCAAAGAGCTATCTCACCCAGGAAGTTGTCATACCGGATGTCGCCTGATGTCGCTGTGGAGTATAAGGTACTGTAACGTGAAATGAATACATTCAATCTGCCATCAGCATCCCTGATGACCTGATCCCTCCCATCCCGCATTTCAAGTATCGTATTATTGAAATGAGGATTACGAGTTAAAACTGCTAGGGCCTTTCCGGGCCTGTCACCCTCACAGTACCGCCTCGCCGCCCAGTGTTTCCCCCTAAATTTGGTCTCTCTCACAGCCTCCTCCTCATATTGAGTCAATTTGTCCCTAACCTCCGCACGTACTCGCGTCCCTTCCCCTGCCACCATCCGATTTTCAAGTCCCTTCAATTCCTTGTCTAGTGTGCACAGTGTTCGTTGTATATCACGCAAGACACCAAAGCTTTTCAAAATGCAGTACCCCCAATCGTAACTTTGAATGCCTCCCATACATCCTCGACAGTGTCCACCGTACCCTTATTGCGTGGGAAAAAGTCAGCTATTTCCTCCCCGAGCTCCGTACGGAATACCTCGTCTGACAGAGCCGTAGGTTGCAGCCGCCATTGTGGCCTAGGATAATCCCATCCCGGCATTTGTAAGTGAAGCATGACCGGGCTATCGTCAGAGTATGTCCTAGGTAGATGTTCAGCTCTCACCAGACCAGCCCCCAACTTCCTGGTCAACAAAAAGTAATCCAGTCGAGCCCATGTGCCTGAGAAAGATGTAAAGTGGGTGCCCTCTTTCCGGACAGGGTGCAGATGCTACCAACCATCAACCATATCACCCTCCTCCATTATACCCGTCAGAGCCTCCCTAGATCTAGGCTTGTATAACGCTACACCATCTGCCCTATCTTGTGCGGGTATCAATGCTACGTTAAAGTCGCCCCCCAGATGATGTGCTGGGAACCGATGTCCACAATTCTGCCCCATAGCATTGTGAAGAAAGTCGGCGTATCAACGTTAGGGGCATAACATGTCACCAAAGTAATAGTGCCCCTCCTAAGACGACCCCATACTATGATGAAGCGACCAGCCGTATCAATGATCTCACCAATCACCTGGAATGGCACACTATGCCTAATCATATGTGGAATACGAAGAAAATAATCTAGCATTAGCCCATTTGCTGGCAAATGTAGCACGTGATTGTGGTGCTAAGTGTGTTTCTTGCAGCATAGCAATTTGGACCTGATGGCGCTCTAAATATGCAAGGACGTTGCGGCCTTTCCGTGCATCATTAAGCCCCCTGATATTCCAGGACATGCATCTCAGTTGTGTGTCCATACCTATTCGTGCCATATCTCCAACAGCAAAACACAATCGTGACATGTCATGTGTACATCCTCAACATGTTCTCTCTGACACCGAAGCCCATCTCCATATGTGACATTCAGCTGCCCCGCCCCCCTGTAAAGAAAAAAAACCCAACATCATTGCCCCTTTGCCCTCCCACTACTGCATCCCAATCATGCCAGCAGCCACCCATCCTCTTCCTGCCCACCCTTCCCACCCACTGCAGCAACCCCAACTTGCCAGTAGAAACCTCCCTCCCCCATCCCTCCTGCTCCCCCAAAAGTCCAACAGTCCCTGAAACACAAGTCCCACGGTAGGGGTACACCCGCTTGGAAAACTGCATAAAGAGCGCACAGCCACTTTTCCCTCCCCAAGCCACGATTCCTGTACTGCCCTCGGGTTTGGCTGAGGAGGGATAGTGGTCCCTGGAGTACATTACCACTGGAAGAGTCATTCGGTCCCCAACTCCAAGCTTGCGACATGTCCTCCTGCGCAGACCCCTCAAACTCCAGGAGCCTAGTGTACTACCAATACACAGGATACCGCGGCTGTGGTGCTATTCAAGCGTCTCCATCGTCCTCCGGCGGGCCCTCCCCGCGTTCAGCGTCACGTCCATGGCCTCCTCTCTGCGCTTTCTTGACTGCTTTTAAATAGTCCTCCACTTTTTGCGGGTTCATAAAGAAGCGTTGCTTCCCCTGATGTGTCACCCGTAGCTTCGCTGGGTATAGCAATGCTTAGTCTATTTGTGCAGCACACAATTTCTTTTTTACCTCAAGGAACTTACGCCTTTCCTCCAGGACAAGCGGGGTAAAATCCGGGTAGATGGAAAAGGTAATGCCATTGTAAGTCAAGATCTGTTTAGTGTGGGCTGCTCTCAGTGCCACATTGCGATCGCGATAATTCAGGAGGCGTGCTATGATAGGCCGCGGCGGCGTTCCAGGCTTAGGCAGAGGCCCAAGGGATCTATGCGCCCTTTCAACAATGAATTGCGACGAGAAGGCGTCTTCCCCGACTGACGCCCGGAGTAGCTTTTCCACGTACAGTTCCATCCTGCCCGTGTTGGTGGACTCCGGAATTCCTGTGACGCGGATGTTATTGCGTCTGCTGCGGGCCTCCAAGTCCTCATTCTTCGCCGCAATGACCCGCAGCAGGTTGTCCATCCGAGCAAGCTGGGCAGTGTGGGCAGCAGTAACGTCATCGTTGTCAGTTATGCGTTGTTCGGTCGCTTTGATCCGCTCCTCATGTTGGTCCACTTTATGCACCAGAGCATCCATCCTCGAGGACATCCTGTCCACCTTGTCTACCACCGTGGCAAACCCCTGCCGCATCTCCTGTAGTATTTGGTGCATGTCCAGCCCCGCAGGAGGGGGATCTCCACCTGCCGCGCCAGCTCCGCACATGTTGGATTCTTCCGCTGGTGCCTTCGGCCCCTTTTTGGCGGCTTCAAAGGTGAGTTTCGGCTGACGGTTGTCCTGTCTCACCATCGTGGCACCCCACAGCCTTCGCCGCTCGACTCCCCAAATGACCACACTCTTCTCTTACCACCGTCCACCTGCAGAATGGTCACGGCCTGGTGCGCCGCCTCGCACACCACAGTTAGCCAGCAGCGCTACAAGAATCACCGCTTCGTGTACACAGGCAAAACCCCAGCAAAAGAAAAACATGGCGGCACGCAGTGCAGTCGGTAATCAGAAGCAGGAGGGGCGCGTTCAGTATTATCACCTATCGGGCCACCATCAAGTCCCAGGGCACCCGACGGTCAAAGCACAGCACCCCAGTCCAGTGCCCCACAATCTTGGAGCCGAGGAAGCAAGTCTTCTCAGGAGTCAATCATGCCCCGCTGATATCCCTCAGTGTGCCAACAATCAGCTCAGTCATTCCTCACTGCATCAATGAATGTCTGCTCGCATCGCAGCTCCGTCTTCCAGCGCTGTGTTAACTCAAGGGAGGCAGCATGGTCCTGAACAGCCGGTCTCTTCTTACCGCATGGCGCTGTCCGCCGCAGCCTGTCCTCTAGTTCACCCTCGCACAGCGCCACAGATGATATTCAGGGGATAGCGGTATGCCCCACACAGGACAGCTTGTTGGCTCCACGACCTGCACACATAGGCGACCTATGGCACCGCAAATGTTCAGCTGCTGCAGAGGTTGCCCCACAAGCGTTGCCACCACCATCCGTCAGCAATTTTGATTGTCACCCCTAGCGCAGATCAGCGCCACAGAATTGGTGGGTATTTTGTATAGCACCTCGAGGTATGCGACCATGGACGCCTTCTCCCCTTTCTTCATGCCGGCTGTCCACCGACCGCCTCACCCGGGTGTCCACAGCGCAGCTGCCGATCGCAGATGATCCCGCAGAGATGGTCCCGGGGCCCACGGATTAGTGCCTGGGCAGCGCCCGAGCAGACACTCACCGCCAGAGTCCGCCGACCGCTCCCGGGCCTCCACAGTCCCCGGGTCTAGGTGGCCCGCTCTCACCTAGGGCCCCTAGCAGGGCACACCAGTGCAGACAGGGGTACAGCAGCCTCCACGAGTCCACGGGGGTGGGCGAGTTTGCATCCGCCGCTGACGCCGGCAATTGGGACCCGCTGTCTCGTGGCGATCCCCGGACTGTCCTAGGGCCAGCAGCCGCCCTTAACCACCTCGGCAGCTCCGGCAGCAGTCCCGGGGGCAGACCACAATGGCGCTTTCTCAGCCCTCACTGCACGCAGCTCCACCAAAGTTCAGTCGAGTCCGAGGGGTAGCATATGCTGCGAAAACAATGACTTTGTGACCCGCTTGCTCTCCAGAAAATGAGGATTATTAAAGGATATCTGCTCCAGGGGACAGGAGCCTCACCGTTAGGTGGCCATTCTGTGTGCGCGCCCTCTAGCGCCCGCCCTACACCGGAATTTTGCATGACGAAACCAAGGGATCGGTTTGGCACTACTTAAATGTAAGACTTTTTTCAAAGATTCACAGTATTGACCTATCTCCGGAATGGACCAAATATGTAGCCAATAGAGGAGGAGAGAAGGCTGAGAAGTCGGGCTAGTTCCCTCAGGGGAAGGTCTTGTTGTCTTAAGACATGTCTTATCTCTTTCTTGATCTCAGAAGAGAGAAAAAGGAGGCACTTGGAGGTATCCACGGTGAAGCCAGAGATTTGGAGGGAGTCAGGATAGACTTTTCTTTGTTTATAATGAATCCTAGACTCTCTAGGAGATCTACTACGGTTTTCAGGTCTTGGAGTATTTGTGGAATGTCCTGGTACATTATCAAAATGTAGTCAAGATATATGATAAGGCGGATACCTCTTTCTCTATCTATCTGATCTGATGTGGACGGAGATGGACCACATTCCATTCAACATTAGTCAGGAAGTGAAACCAAACGGCCTCTTGTTGTCGCAATCCTATACTTAACAATGGGAGCATGCATTCGGGATGGAATGCACGCTCGCATTGTTAAGTGCAGAGGTGTAGTTCATCCCTGCACCCTGTGGCAGGCACCTTGTGAAGGGATCAACAGAGGGGCATGTGCCCCCTAAGCCACCACTCTGCAGCCTTGCACCCATGGAGGCCCTGCTGGGGGCCCCAAAGACATTTTTCTACTGCCTTTCTGTGTCAGAAAGGCCGGCACAAAAAGGTCGGGGGAAACTGCCATCGTACTCCCTCGGTCGGAAACAGCTGGCTGGGACAGTATTGGAGGGTTTCCGGATGGCGGACGGGCTCTCTGAGCCTGCCGGAAGCCATCAAGAAAACCGAGTCAGATTCCTTTCCGACCGGGCACATCGAAATGGCTTGGTCAGAAAGGAATCTGAAAGGGCAGATCAGATGCGGTTAGCATGGCTCTGACCAAGGGTTGGAGCCATTCCTAACCGCATATGAATCCGGCCCTCAAAGTTTCAGTTAATCTTACACCCAAATAATCAAATTTAGACACTATCTCAAGTGGTTTCCCCATTATCTTTACAGGTGTGCATTTCCCCTTAGTCTTGCCAAATACCATATATTTTGTCTTTTACGCATTCTATTCCAGGCCCCTGGTCTCATAGAATTATGAGAAATTTGTCAGTTAGCCTCTGGAGTCCCATTGGGGACCTGAATAGAAGTAATAAGTCATCAGCGAACAACAGGATTGGCACTTTTTCCCCACTCAGCATTGGAGAATCGTTTTCACAATCCTGCAGTTTGTTGACCACCCCATTTACAGAGAGAGAAAACAGTGTGGGCGCAAGGACACAGCCTTGGCGTACTCCTCGCCGAATAGGGATCTTGGTACTTGATTGACAATATTTCCCCCAATGGACCTGCACATAATTATCCTACCTGCATCCTTGCTAGCAGATTCACCAGTTGTTCTGGGGCTACCATTTCTTTAAAAACTAGCCAAAGCATTTCCCGTAGTACCACGTCAAAGGTGTCACGAAGGTCAACAAGGAATACGTACAGTTTTTTTCTTTTTTAATTGCACCTATTTCCAGATAAGTGAAATGAGCCTAAACACCTGATCATATGTACTAGTTGTGGTGCTAATGCCTACTTGGTAGGGTGACAAGATCTCACTTCCAGCCATCCAGTCAGCCTAAAGGTTTGATGGGGTACAGCCGACACCTTTTTTATATGTAGTTATTATTTCTGCCCCATTTCAGGTCCCAGGTAATTTCCCCCCATTGACAAGTGCATCGGACAAAAGATTTAGGTGAGGGGCCCAGACACGCGGTTCAAATTTATACAAATCGCCCTGTATCCTATCGGGCCCGGGGGTTTTCACTGACTTCATCCTCTCTATAGCTCTAAGAGTGTCATCTAGGCTAAAGAGAGGTCCCTCACTATCAGGCCCCATCCTTGTTTCATTGGGTACACAATCAGGCGTGTTATCACTTCTTTCCACACAAGGGATTACTTACCTCTTACTGTATAGTAAGGTGAAGTGATCGGCCCATTTCTCAGGTTGGATAAAGTAATCTGGTGTGGTTACCCCTCCTGTGTGATATAATGTGGAAGGATGTTCGATTATTATCACACCATGCAGCGTTCAACAAATTCTGTCAATTCTTATCAGCACAGTCACGTTTAGCTTTTTCTAATGTTGTTTTATACCTATTACGTGATTGGGCGATAACTGTTTGATCTTACCCTCAAATGACTGATTTTAAATTAAGTTTGGTTATTTACAATCGTGGTTGTACCATGCACAGTTCTTACCCACGGTTAATTTCTTTCAGCGGGTTGTATTAAGAACACACATTTCAGGTCCTTAAAGAATCCCAGATGAGTGGTTATTATTTGGTCAGTCAATAGTGTGGCTGTGTCAAGGCTGGAAAGATGTTGTATAAACAGATCATATATGTTTGCTTGGCATCTGCTATCATTCTATATGCTGGGACACAGAACACTTCTGAAGTTGTTAGAGATTAAGTGTTCTTGCTGTATTGTGCAACTACCAGACACACCCACGGAAAGGAGAGTACCAATCAGGGAAAGAAGAAGGGGATTGTGGTCACTGTCAGTCCTAGCTATAATCATCATGTCATTCACTGAGGGCCACAATATAACGTCCAATAAAATGTAGTCGATGACACTTGAACTGCAACCTCTCTTGAACATAATGTGTTTTTTCAACTACTATGCATGCCCTTTAGCCCCTCCCTGCTACTAGTAAAATGAGCTGGAAAGCTACCTTGGTATTACGTGAGCCTCCTGTTTTGTTTGTTAAATTAGGGATGCCCCACAATTCGTCCTCGTGCTCAGTTAAAGAATCAAGTAACCTGGAAGGTTCATATGTGGTATTAAAATCACCAGCCACCAGAACCATAGTCTGTGGTTGATTGGTACCTACCAGTTCATCTAGCGTATGTAGAGTGAGTGAAGCATTCCCTGAAGAGACAGACCTAACATAGGCATTGAAGATGGATACTACTAGCCCTGACAGGAACGTAACCTGAATCCCTATTAGGTGCGGTGAATTAATTTCAATCTGTTTATGAGTGCCAGTGATACAGTTTTTTTACAAAAATTGCCCTAGTGCTATATGTGGTGAATGCACTGATAAATACCCTCTTGGTAGCCCAAGTCTCCTGCAAAATGCAAATTTTGTTGTCATTTATAAACGTGAGCCACCCGGGATCACAAAGTTTCAGGCTAGAATTTAGGGGTACATTTTCCTCCTCCTTGCTAATACGGACCACAGTCAGAAACATGAAACGGAGCACAAATAATACCAGGATTATGCACTCCAAGCTTAACATCGATTTGTGTCCTACCGGAATACAAATACTCAGTATCGGGATAAGTGTCTTGATTATTTCAGTTCGCCACCAGGGAGGAAATAACAGCAACCTCGCCCATGTCACCATGAGAAGGATTCTCCTCGTGGCTACCAGTGCCAGATGCAGCAGCTTTATCTATTGTCATACTGCATGCTGGTAAAATGTACGTGGACCCTGTCTTAGGCTCAAGCCAATCAATTACGCCCTCAGATGTTTCGTGATGCTTTGGTGAAACGGGTCTAATGCATGCCTCACGTCAATTCACATCCTTCAGAGGAGATTTCTGTCTTTCACCCCACAGAACCCCAGCGGTCAGATCACAAACTTGACTTCCATATTTAAACTGTATATTTGAGTTGTTGGGTAGGCAACTTTTGGCATCAAGTGCAACCAAATTGTCCCCAATCCACCTATCCCTCAGGGTCAGTTCAAAAGCATCATAGGATGGGCTTACTGAAGGGCATCTCTATGCAGCAAGGACATCATCTCGGATCACAGAGTGGCATCCTCTGATGTGCCTGATCCAGTACGTTACCTTGTTTATGAGTGAAACTTCCAACTTATAAATCCCATACGGGAATGGGGTTTCAGAACATGTGCCATACTGTCAGGTGCCCCACAAGACTTACCTCTGCTTGTGAAGCAATTCCGCAGAGACGACAAGAGCACCCGTCCCTGTACCCACCTGACCCTCGTGGAAGGTAAGACCCAGCAGGGATGAGATGGACGCAGGGAAGGGAGCCAGGATGTAGAGGCTTAACGTGAGTGGGGAGCTTGCGGGGTATCCCGGTGCCAGCTGGAAACCAGAAAAGAACCAGATCAGAAAAAGAGCCAGATCAGAAAGGAACCACCCCTCCCGTTTTCAGCTCAACCCCTCATAACACACACAGAAACTAGTTTCCTTCCGGGAACTCACCAGTGCTTCTGGAGACTGCGGTACCCAGACATCTTTTCAGCTCCTGATAAGGACAGCTAAGGTGAGGCGCTCCTGCGCGGGGCACCCAAACTAAAACCAAAGGAAAGCGCTCCTGCGCAAGGTACAAATAAACAAAATGTCAAACCAGAAGGCAAAGCGCTCCGGCGCGTGTAGCATGTATTAGAAATTAGTCACAAAACGAAACTTGTGGCATCCCTGGTAAACAAAACAAGCTATGTACAATGCTCCAGCTTAGCGGAGCAATTCCCCCAAACTGCGCTCCTGCGCGATGGGGAAACCAATTATCTATGAAAACAAAACCCAAAGTAAAGCACTCCTGTGCAAAAGACCCTTAACCCCCGTCCAGCGCTCCTGCGCGGCAAGGGTTAAAGGAGGCGAAATGCACAGCCCTGAATAGCGCTCCAGCGCGGAGAACCACGAGGAAAACAAGCAAGCGCTCCTGCGTGAGTTCGTGTGATGCAAGATAATAAGCACTCCGGCGCGGCATAGACCTGGCAACAACAGCGCTCCAGCGCGGCTTGAACCAACAACAGACAGCGCTCCAGCGTGGCGTAGTCCAGCAGGTAACTGACGCGTCTCAGGAGCTCCGGCAATCGCATCCGCATCTCAGGAGCATCCAGAAAGGATTCGAAGCACTGAGCCGGCGGGAAACGCGATGTTTAAGAGTTTCCCCGGAGGTGCTTCAGTGCTCCCAGGTCAGCTGCCCAGAACTAGACTGGGACTCAACTTCCGCCCGGAAGTGAGTATCCCGGCAATTTTGTGTGTGCGTAGCGAGGATGGCAGGGAGCGGCAATCGCTGCGAACCGTGAAACATACAATTTCTGTTTGCAGTTGAGGCATGTGTTTGTAGGTGATTTCTATTTTGATTTAAACTAAATCTACTGCTCCAACCCTCTGCAGCACTGACAGATCTCCTTGGCCATCTATCATATGGGGAGTGAAGTACTTGTCTGGTACAACTTTGAAGCGCAGAGATAGGTTTGGTCAAACACCCACTTACTCTAAAATGGCTAGCACTGCTCTTGCAGGGATCGCGACCTGAGTAAGCAGTATTAAGAGGGTGTTGTCGATTGTGAACCTCAGATATTCTAAATAGGGGTAAAGATGGTGGTGGTACCACCATCTGCCTGGTAACCTGCGTAAAAGTTGTCCCTAGGTGAGCATTTTTGGGTGACTGGAGTTCTTTAACTGTTAATATCAGCTGGCTAATAATAGCTTCTAGCTCCCCCACCTCAGCCTTAATTTCCTTTATAAGTGTGGCTGTTTTCACATTAGAACTCATCGCTGTGTTCACTCTCTGCATGTTCCTGGGATTTTGACTGAACATTATGTGCAAAGTTGAACAATGCCCATTGTTATTTTGTTCTGGCCTGGCCTTAGCCCTTAGACAAAACATACAGATGCAGCTGTTGTTTGGACTAACATAATTTGGTTTTAATATAATAGATGAAGAGGTAGCACAGACTTGGAGAGGGACCTTTCCAGGGAGAAGTGTGAACTAGAAAAACAGAAGAGGGCACCTGAATCAAATAAATAGGGAAAAAAGAGAAATCAGTAGCCAACAACATGTACAATTTCCCTAAATATGATTTTCAATTGGTAATATATCCATAATATTACATATCCCAAGGACCAAAGATATAATCTAAAATAAAGTGTATTAAATTTTCTGATATAATATATGACCTAAATATGGATCACACATATACAAATGCAATTATCATAGAGGTCATAAACATAGATATCAATAATTATGGAGCCCCATAATCACAAAGCGCAGACCAATAGAAAATGTGTAATTTCAAACTAGAAAACAGATTACAAACATGCAATAAATCCAATACATACAAAACAATCACAAAACAACAGACAATGATAGCCTACAAAAAAATATACAATACTAATATTCATACAAAACACAAAAAAAAGGGGTGCACCAATGTGCGTTTCGGAGGTGAGAAATATTAAGCCAATTCCTTCGTCAGAGCGCTGAGGATATATGATGGTGGCCAGCAGACATCCTGGATACAATTAATGTTTCTCAATATACATTAGAGATCTTCTAATTTATAATAATTCTGCTTCTTAGCAAGGGGCGGGATATTAGGTATTACTGTCTTTCCATGATGACATCTCCCTTCATGATATATGGACTAGCTGCTATGCTGACTGTATTTGTACAGTGACTTGTTCTGCTTGTTGTGGCATGTATACTGCATGCTAGGGCATGTTAGTTAAAATAAATGTTTTAAACTATTTCGAGTCTCTGTCAGATCTTATTGTGGACAAGTATAAGAGTGCGAGTAAACGGGTGTGTCTTGTCACCACGATTCCTGAGAGATCTGGGAATGTTGTTTTCTGGGGTGTCTAATCATTAGTGTCTCTGTGAGTGAGTAGGAGAGCAAATGAGACACTATAGCTAGTCGGTCCTGGGCTCGTGGGTACTAAGGTGCTAGGATGACCCAATCCTTATACAACAAGGTCCTATAATCCTGCATATAGTTCTGTGTTTGTGCAGAATCCCAGCAAAATGGCGCCACTAACACTTGGTCTGGTACTTATTTGTGAGAACACTGAGTAGCACTTGTGCTTGTCCATAATACTGTCTCACCGGTTTCCGGAGATGTCCGTGATGGGGGGTGTTTAGCCTTCTATATTGGTTGATTTATAGGTTTTTCAAGCTTGATGTTTAAAAGGTTCTTATTTACCCTGTTTTGTGCTACTGTTTTCTTTATTTCTTTATTCCATTTCTACTATGGTACAATCGGTCACTATTGCAGCAAATAACCACGCATCGGTTATATATTTTTGACTCAATGCGGAGTCCCAAATACAGGAGCTAACATTATTTTTGTTGTCGAAGCAGAACCTGCTTTTTGCTTCAAAGTATTTTATTTTTGGGTTACATTCACCGCAGTGGACGGGAATGATAATTTGTTTTATGAATATACGAGGGCTGCTGTACCGGCTGCTTATTGTCCATCTGCATTACTTGAAGTTCCATTGACGGTCTGGGAGCTTTCCATTTGGTTTAATGGCACCTTTCCTCACCCTGTTACTACTGTTCGAATGGGCTTCTTATCTAACGCTGGGGCCACTTGGCCTGTGTTGGCTGGTTTTACACCACATCCCAATGGTCTTAATCTTACACGTTCAGAACTACGCCAGCTGCATACATCATTGATTCATATACACAGAAGTGGCATACAGTTTATGTAGTGTGCCATTCATGTGGCTCCGGCAGGAGCAGCTCCACATCCTCCCAGACATGGCGGTGGTCTTGTCATTAGCCCCATCGTGAATAACTCAGTGATGGGAAAACGTCCTCAAAATTGTGTTGACTTGACTAATTTGAGCAACTCAAGGCTGTTTTTCCATGCCCAACTCCTGTTAAAAAACACAGAATCCTAACAATGAGTTTGCCGAGTGGTCTGATTCCCTCTTTAGCTGACTGCACCACCTGGGGGACTGTGTTTGTTTCAATGTGTACACTATGCTATGGCACCCCCTCCATGAGCACAGCACAAAAAGATGTCCCATGCTGCAGGAGTGCTCCAAGGCCTTTACGGCGTTTCTGTGGTTGGCTCCGTCCCACTTGTGATGGGAGCGAATAAGCTGGGGGACCTCGTCCTCTCTAGCACGAACAGCAGCAACAATCCCGGCAAGCACGGCCCAAAAAGATGTCCCGCGCTGTAGGAGTGCTCCGATACCTTCACGCTGTTTCACTGGTTGGCTCTGTCCCCCTTGTGATAGGAGCTATAATGCTGGTGGACCTCGTCCCACCCTGTCATGTCGCCCAAAGGAACATAGTCGCCTTCACCAAGTTAGTATGAGCATGATGCAGCCTGCCTGCTGCTTTGCGTGTGTTACTACACGTCTTTATTTTGTGCAATTATTTCTAGGGATGTTTTCACATGAGAACTCATCGCTGTGTTCACTCTCTGCATGTTCCTGAGATTTTGAATGAACATTATGTGCAAGGTCAAACAACAATGACCATTGTTATTTTGTTCTGGTCAGGCCTTAGTCCTTAGACAAAACATACTGATGCAGCTGTTGTTTGGACAAACGTATTTGTGTTTTATAACAGTACACAAACAGGTAGAACACACTTGGAGAGGGACCTTTCCAGGGAGAAGAGCGAGACAGCATCTATGATGGAGATTTACCATCTATAGGTTAAGGTATGGGGTCTGCTGACAAAGCCCAGAGATCATCTAATATATATTAATACTGCTTCTTAGCAAGGGGAGAGAGGTTAGGCTCTATTGTCTTTCCATGATGACATCTCCCTTCACGATATATGGACTAGCTGCTATTTTGACTGTATTTGTACTATACATTTTCCTGTTTGTTGTGGCACATATATTGCATGTTATGGCACGTTAGTTAAAATGAATGTTATAAACAATTTTGTGTCACTCTCAGATCTTACTGTGGACAAGTTCAAGAGTGCGAGGAAAAGGGTGTGTCTTGTTTCCATGGTTCCTGAGAGATCTGGGAACGTTGTGTTCTGCGGTTTCTAATCATTTGTTTCTCTGTGAGTGAGTCGGAAAGCAAGTGAGACACTGTAGCTAGTCAGTCCTGGGCTCGTGGGTACTAAGGTGGTAGAATGACTCAGTCCCTATACGTAAGGTAATATAATCCTGTGCATAGATTTGTGTTTGTGCAGAATCCCCACAATAACCCCAGCATGAACAGTAGCAACAAACCCGGGCAAGCACAACCCAAAAAGATGTCCCGCACTGCAGGATTGCTCCGGGTGCCTTTACGGTGTTTCGGTGGTTGGCCCTGCCCCCCTTGTGATGGGAGTGATGAAGATGGGGGACCTCATCCCACCCCAGAACGAACAGCAGCAACAGACCTGGGCAAGCAAAGCCCAAAAAGACATCCATTCATACATGTGCACATGTGATGACATTTTCACTAAAAGAAGATTGCCAGTGGCCACATATTCTTGGCTTTTCTTTTAAATAAACGCAGGTTTTTTTTAAATTTATCATATGAACTGGCATTTACATTGGATTCTTGGTCTGAAAGTGGTGGAATCCACTTATGCCACACCACACAAGATTTGCTTTCGCAAATTCCTGAGATTCAGAGCGTTCTCTTGATGCTGGCTGACCATGGGCCCAAATACCACAGCCATTCCAGATGACGATCCTGCAGAAAATGTCCTTTATGGAGTCGTAACTTGTTTTTTTTTGTTGTTATTTTGAGGACATTCTCATTGGGAAAACCAGCAGGGGTCCATGTGACCTGCACCTGTTTAGATTTTCAGATGTCAATATTTTGCTGAAATTCCTGGGGCATGAAGTATTCCCTTGGTGCCAGCTAACCCTAGGGTCAAATGCAGCAACTGTCTCCTGTGGAAATTGTGAGAAATTTGTGTTTTATGATTCCATAGTTTGACATTTGGCTGGAAGCTACTTTTTAAGTGTGAATGACAAACTAAACACCCAAAATTCGGATTTTTTTTAATCATATCCAATGGAGTTGGTGAGGCTGGAATAATTCCGGAGCGCGGGTGCTGCCATCAGTGTTACATCACTGAACTCACAGTTTCTGAAAAATCCAAGCTTCACACAAACAAATGGGTCGATTATGATGTGGCCTGTAAATGCTCAGACTGTCAGTCAAAGCCCTTCTGGGCCTCATCTCGGTTTACTTTCCCACCACCGCATTACAATGCTGGAGGTTGAAAATGGCTTGTAATACCAAAGGGCGGGCATTTCCGCCCTTTGGATTACGATGCAAATTTTCCGGCATGGTTTCCATGCCGGCCTGTCCAACTTGAAAACCTTATCAGTAAGCATGTTTGGGGCCCCGAGCAGGGCCCCCTTTGTCTGCGTCCTCCAGTTTGGGGCTGAGGGGGCACCCTGAGAAGCCTGCCACAAGATGTAGGGATGAACACAGGCTCCCATTCCTCTAAGGGAGCTTGTGTTAAGGCCCTAAACAGATAGTGAATGAGAGTATGCAACCGAACAGTGTTCGTTGCATCATGATTACGCGGCTGAAGTCGGTCGGTCCCATTTCTGTGTCTGTGTGGGGCAGACATGAGTCTGACCGACATCGCAATCACCCCCTACGTGACTTGATTTGCTGTGATCCTATTAAAATCTTTGTTTTTATCATATTTCAGAATAAGAAATAAACACCTAGAGGCCGATTATGATATTTTGCAGGAACTTTCCACCTGACACTGTCTCAGAATCAGGACCAACCGACTCATGATCAGCGGTTCCGCCTGACCGATTACGATGCGACAGAACACTGTTCTGTCGGAGTCCCATTGACTCCTATGGGAGCCCGTGTTCCGCCCAACAACACAGGCTCCTATGGGGAAATGGGGGGTGGGGATGCTGAAAACTCTGCACCCAGTCGCAGGCATCCCACTGTGTCTACCACATACTGCAAGGTTTTACAGGAAGGTCTGTTAGGTACATCCTTGGCCCCCAACCAAAGGCCGCAGGCTGAAGGGGGCCCTGCCAGGGGCACCAAACGTCAGTTTCTGGCAGCCTTTTCATGTCGGACAGGCTAACTCGGAAAGGCTGCTGGAAGCCGACATTGTAATCGATCAGTAACGCTGTCTGTTGAGCTGTATGGTGCGGGTCCAACTAACACAAAGTCTCTGAATGCTGATCGGAACCGATTTGGAAAAACTGTGCGGTTTACAATCCGACCGCAAACATCGTAACCAGTTGGGTGGATTGTAAACTAACTGAGTCAGTTGGAAGGGTTCCAACAAAGTCTAGGGGAATCCGACTGTCGGGAGGAGGCTTTCCACTCGATATTATAATCGACCCATTAATTTGTGCTTTCCTAACTGTTTATTTACATTGAAAAATATGTATAGGTTATTTATAGGCATTTACATTTATTGTGTGTTAGAAAACAACATCCTACAGCCTTTGCTTTCACACTAGAAAAATTGTCACATAGTACATTTTATAAAATATTCACACTTTGCAGTATAATAAAGAGAAGTAAACACCAGGCTCTATGTTAAAAATAAGCTGACATTTCTCAGAGGACTAGAAAGACATTTGATATCTGACTTTGAATGCACAACAAATGTGAATAGATAAACACACAATGTAAAGTCAACTGTAACACTTAATCACTTTCAGAACTCCTGCCTGGTTATTTTTGGGGTGCTGCAGCACCCTCTCCCATACTTCCAGCATCTATGAATGCTGGGTTGCCACCGATGCACATGGTCTCATTTTGACAAAGATGTGTGGGATCTCACATGGGAGCTAGACACTAGATCATAGTTGAATGATCAGTTACAGTTTGTACTTTCAGCTCCTCTATTATGCTGAATAGAATGTACATTTCTTTATCTGTTGTCTTAGGGGAGCTTAATTGTCGATCGATGCTATAGAAATAGATCCGTGAGCATTTCGGATTTCCCGACAATAGTCATATTCTTCTGCAGAACCAGTTAACAATGGCCCTCCTGTGTTTCAGCCCTATTCACCTCCCTCAGACACCTTGGGGCTGAGTATGATGTCATCGGAAATCCTAAGACCGCAGGTCAGAGGGTTTCCAAGCGACATTTCCTCTTTCAATTCTGACTGTCTAAGAACAGTGTAGGTGGCCGGAATTGTAACTGGACAGTCATTCCGGCTGGATTCTGATGGGCTCTAGGAGCCCGATGGGAAGTCTGGGGCCCCAACGTAATCCCTGAGGATGGCGTTTCCGCTGTCAGGATTATGATGTTGGTTTTCATCTGGCTCTCTCTGTCGGGCTTTCCTACATGGAAAGGCTGTCAGAAAGTGACTTTGGGGGCACCTAGCAAGGCTCCGATTCCTCCACAGCCTATAGTTTGGGGCCGATGGAGCACCCATGGTGCTCTCCGTTAATCCCTGCACCTCGTGGCAGGCATCTTGAGGTCACAGAATCTCCCATTTCTCAATGGGAGCTTATGGTATAGTTGGTTTACAGCTGCAGCACAAGCACCCATAGACGGTTGTACTGTAATGGCGGTGTGGGACTGCCGTCTGGAGGTCGGTCGTTCCCGAGGCCACTGACTTCGTAATCAGGCCCTTAGTGTCTTGGTGCATCACCAAGCAGGCCCCACAGATGAGAGACTGTACATGCAACTGCTAAAGATGGTTGACAAGTAAAGAGTGAACCTATGGACTATTTAGTAATTTTGCACAATAGGCCTGGATTTCCACTGCATAATTGCCCTGGATCTCCCCTGCATAGTTGGTTATATGAACTAGTTTTTGATTGTGTCCTTAGTGCTGGGTGTTCAACAGGTCCACGGAATCAGGACCACATATTAATCCTGACTCTGCTCTGTCGGACTGGGTGTATGTAAGTGCAAATCATCAACTAAATAAGCAAAACATAGGTCCTGATTACAAGTCTTGCTGTCTTCAGACCGCCAGACTCAGCCATATGCAAATCAGTCTTGACCCTGTGCCTCATGGGAACAGTCCAGACTGAACTGCCAAGCCAGGTCTTCCCTGGACCGGAAACAAGCATCCTGGGACCAGTTTCTGGGTATTACCCTTCATCAGCCAGTCTAGCTTGAGTCCAGTGGCACAGTGAGCAAAGGACCCATGTCTGGGCAAACCCATCCCACATTTGCCACCCCGAGTGGGACAGGTATGCCCAGAAGTGGGTTCTGTGCTCTCCATGCCACTGAAGTCAAGCTATCCTGGCTGATGAGGGCTGAAAGCCCAAAACCGGTCCTAGGATGCTTGGTTCCAGTCCATGGAGGACCTGGCCTGGCAGTTGGGGCTGGACTGTTCCCATTGGGTGCAGGGTCAAGACTGATTTGCATATGGCTGGGTCCAAACTGGAATGGCATAGTGAACAAGAAAATAATGGATTTAGGCCCAGATCTCTGTACTGAGGTGAATGTATGACATTGTTCTGCATTCTGTCCATCAATTGTTCTTTTCGCATTTGTCACCCCAAGTGGGACGGGTATGGCCAGACGTGGGTCCTGAGCTCTGCATGCCACTGGAGTCAAGCTATACTGACTGATGAGGGCAGAAAGCCCGCAACAGGTCCTATGATGCATGCTTCCAGTCCAGGGAGGACCTGACCTGAACTGGACTGTTCCCATTGGGCACAGGGTCAAAACTGATTTGCATATGGCTGGGTCCAAACTGGAATTCATGGTGAGCAAAAAACGATGGATTTAGGCCCAACTCTCTGTACTGGGGTGAATATATGACACTGTTCTGCATTCTGTCTATCAATTGTTCTTTTTACAGGTGAATCAAAGCATTGAACCTCCAGATGTATGGGTGCCTACAAACTCACCCAGGACGTCAATGTCATACTCACAGCAGATATCATGGAAATACTCATCACCGCTATCAAACAGAGTGCAGCTATGGTGCATTCAAACATGCAGTCTTCACTACTCCCCCTCTACTCTCACCCTACTAATCTCTGCAGATAAAACGCCTGATTCGTTCGTTCGTTCGTTCAAATAACTTTATTTCGATTTCTCAAAGGAAATCATAAAAGTATGCAAGTTAAAATATAACAACATAAAATCATAATCATAATACACTCCCAAAAAGAAGAAAAAACATCATAATATATTGTTACACAATTCTGATTTTACATAAGACAAATCAATAACGGTTTCTAATGGCAAGTGCCACTCTAATGAAGCTTAATACAGCATTACAGATTTTTTCCGTGGATAGTGATAACAAATATTCATAGCCTTCTTTATAATAAGGCGATCCAAGGGACAGTAATAGTGGTTTAATAAAAGAATTTCTTGGATCTTTGTACAAGGTACAAAATAAAATTAAATGCAGTGTATTCTGTGACACTTTGTTATTACAGGGACAACAGGGTAGAGTCGCCTTCCAACCCCCCTGCTCTGGGAAAGCAAAAAGAAAATGTAAGGTTCCAAGTCGAAACCTAGTTAAATAAAAGCGCCCTTGCATTTTCAGGATATATGTTAAATAGAAAGGGCGCACTAATTTTCCCTGGACACGTAGTACCTGTTCATTACCACCCAAAGATCCCAATTTTTGGCTATATGCTCTTTTAATGATAGTCTTAGAGTCCTTTTTCAAGATATCGTGGTTTTTAAACATGATATCTAGCCCGATTTTATCAAAGGTGTCTCTCACATATCGAAGCCAAGGGATTTCATCAAAATGCTCAAGTTTAAGACAATCTGTGAGAATATCTTTCGTCAATTTCAGATCTTCAGATTGCCAAACTTTAGACCATAATACTAAGGGTGCAATGTGGATAGTATCACAAACAAACTCAATTCCAGCCTCATTATGACAAAAGGAATTTGGTGTTCCCGAAGGAACACATAATAGGCGTTTTAAAAATTTGTTCTCCACAATCTGTATTTTTTTACAATTCTGTGACCCCCAAACACCAGCACCATATGTTATAACAGAGACACATTTAGCCTGGTACAGGGATATCATATCGGCAATGCGTCGTTGTCCCAGTTTACTGGCAAAACGAAAAAGGGCCTCATTTAACTGTGAAACCTTCTGAGCCCGATTTAACATCAACGGTTCCCAGTTCAGTTTTTTATTAAAGAGGTTACCCAGATAACTGAAATTATCAACTTTGTCTATGCCAAAATCCCTCACCTTGAAGTTGCGGGTTTTCATATTCTTCTTTTGCCCACACATCATGGTGAAGGATTTGCTAAAATTGACCCCAAGATCTAAATTTCCCATAAATGAATCAAAAGCATTCAGACAAGTCTGCATGCTATTGGGAGTAAGGGTCATTAGCACAGTATCATCAGCATATGACAACATTGGGACCTTTTTGCCATTGATCTTAGGAAAGTCAGCACCAGTTTTAATCAAAAAACTTTCTAAACCGTTTGTGTAAACCAAAAATAAAAAGGGAGCTAAAATACAACCCTGGCGAACTCCTTCAGTAGAGAAGATATGCCTGGTTTTTTCACCTCCAGGACCATATCTAACCCTAACCGTTGTAGCAGCATGCAACCTACGGAGCAAGATTACCAACGACTCCTCAAACCCCATTTCCTCCATCATGGACCACAATTTCTCTCTACATACAGTGTCGAAAGCACTAGACAAGTCCATGAATGCCAAACAGATTGAACTTCTCTTGGCACCCATGTACTTGCCCATAATCAGTGCTAAATTCAGACACTGCTCAGTAGTGCCCTTCCCTCTTCTAAACCCATACTGTGACTCCACAATAATCCCTGATGATTCTGCCCAGGTTTCCAAGCGTGCCAATATCACTCTACCCATTAATTTACAGGAGGCATCTATCAGAGATATTGGCCTATAACATCCTGGGTTCGACTTGTCTCCTTTTTTAAAAATAGGCACCACAACCGCCTCAGTCCATGAAGACGGTACACACCCCAACACTACCGCCTTAAAGACATTCAGAAGCAGTGGACACCAGACATTAGGATTATGTTTGAACAAATCTAAAGGGATGGCATCCGGCCCAGGGGCTTTTAACGCCGCCCCCTTAGTAAGAGCTGACTCCACTTCTTTAATTGTTAATGAATCACTAAATATTTTTACTGATTCAATATTGGAGCCATCATATTCATCATCTCCTAAGGTAACAGTATGGACTATGTCTTTGGGATTAAATATTTTATTGTAGTGCTCCACCCATGATTTTTCAGGGATGTGTGTCCTGATTGTGTTGTCTTCCCCTGATTTTAAAAAGGGTCTATTAATTATTTCCCAAAAGAGCCTATTGTCTTTTAGAGCCACGGCTTTATCTAGGTCATCCCAAGCCTTTATTCTTAAATCTTTCTTCCTTTTTTGAATGGCATCAGTATATTTCTTCCTTGCCAGTCTGACCAAATCCTTATCACGTGGATCTTGATGAAGAGCCTTTGTTAAATAAGTTTGAGCAGATGAGCACTCAGCGTCAAACCATTTAGGGCCTTGATGGCGGTTACTAACCCTCGTCTTAACAAGACGTAAGGCAACATTTCTCAATAGGGTCTCAAAGCTTTTTACTGTATTAATTGGGTCAACTATAGGTGTCAAACAAGCTTCTATAGAATCTAAATTATCCTTAAAAATGTCTATCTCTAACTGCTTTACATTTAGCTTATCCCACCTTACGGTAACACCCTTGTTTTGATTATATTCTATTGGCTGTTCTTGGCGCATTTCATCCACAGGCGCTAGATCAAAACTCAAAATTAGGGGGTTATGGTCACTAACAGGGTTCACCTCAATTTTAAAATCTTTAACAAAATGGGAGAACTCCCTGGAGACCATGACAAAATCAATAGTAGTCATTCTGCCGCCTGTACCTTGAAAGGTGGGAATATTAGCTGACCCCGAGAAATTAGACATTTCCAACACACACAGATCATTATTCAGGATAATACTGTTAAGGGCCTCTCCTTGTTTAGAGTGTTTAAAGTGGGCTATCGGTTGGTCTTCAACATCCAAGAGGCCACACACTCTAGACCCACTAAATTTACACAACTCACAGTTATAGTCACCTAACCATATGATTACCAAAGGAAATACACTATTTCTCAATTTTGCTATTTCCTTTTGTAGGGTGTCAATAACTGTAGTGTCATTAGGGTCAAAGATATTATAGTACCAGTTGATTAGGAGCACATCTAACGGAAAGTGGTCCTTAATCATAATTATCTGGTACCAAGGTGATTCCAACACTTTATTCACACACATTGATTTGTGCCTTACAGAAATTGCTGTCAATAACCCACCCTTGGCTCTCCCTGATTGTGATGGTATTGCAGGGACATTGAACGTTTCAAACCCATCGATACTCTGGTCCTTCGTACACCATGTCTCCTGTAGGCAGACGATGTCAAAAGAATCAACATAATTCAACCAAACAGGATCTTCCTGTCTGCGGCAGAAACCAGCTATGTTCCAAGATATTAAACGAAAGTCTCTAGACTCCACAGGCCTATCTATCCTATCCTGCTCTTTTACAGTTATAGTATGTGCCTGTTCACCCTCTGCAAGCTCATTTTGTTGTTCTTCCTCTCCTCCATCTATTCCTTGATCAATACACAGATCTTTCACTGCCCCAATAGATATACTTGTACCCTCCGCACTACCCCCCACCAGACACAAATTACATTTCACATAATCCTGGGGGATAGAAGTGGATGTAACATCACAAATAGGTATTAATAGTGGTGAAATAGGATACAGTCAATCATTGAGACTCATAGGGGTTAATGGGTGGAACATATTTAACAGGGGAACATTCCAAAATTCTTTTGGATTTGTAGGAGGATAGTCATTTGGCCTGGGGTATGCCTCTCGGTAACTTCTCTGTGGGAAATAGTTAATGTTTCTATTGGGGATCGGTTTTTCCCTTAAAAATTTTAGTTGGGAGGACATATCCCACCCAGGGCAAGATCGGATTTCTTTCAAAGGGGGTAACATATTTTGTGGATAAAAATACGTTAAATTCCGAGTTGACACTCCCCCATTGCCAGTATTCACAAACCAATCGCTAATGTAGGATACCACCCTGTGATCCCGAAAGTTAACTATAACCAGGTCACCCTCTATATCCTTGGGGCGTATACCCACCCAATGGCATCTTCTGACTGAGACTATGTCGCCATTCAAGTGTGACGGTAATGGTCTATTTAAACTTAACCAATGAATCACTTTATTTTTTAAACTAGTGTTTGATTCAATTACTCCCTCAGAAACAGGGGTAACGCCCGTTAGGATAATAACAAAGTTAAAAGAATCTGGTGGTAGATCTACAATATTTTTATAGCTGGGCTTACTTCTATTAGGAAGTTGGGTTTGATTTACAGGAATCCTACTTGGGCCCGTCTTTGTCAGTACCAAAGGCGGTTTAGTTTTATTTGTAGAGTTAGGGACTGTTCCAACAATAGAACCCACTGGAATACTGCGTTCTTTATTAGATTGGTCTGGGACACATTTTTTAGGGGAACATGTTTGACTTAATCGGCCATTTTCAGGTTTACCAACTTGGTTTGAGGTTGTATTTATATTCTGAGTTGTATTCAATGGAATGGTAACATCCGGTACTAGGCGATCCAATTTTTCATCTAACCTCTTAAGTCGTTCAACTAGGGGAAGAACAAACGCTTTTAGAAGGCTTTCGATAGCCTCCAGCATTTCTTCTCTAAATGCAATTTTGTTTTGAGTATCTACATCCCCTTGTTTTGAGAGTACCGCATCTATAGCTTTATCCCCAACCTGTTGTGATACAGTTTCTTTCGGTACTGTGGCGTCTTGGGGCAACCATGGGTTCAGAAACCCTTTATTGCTTTTCCCTCCCTTCCTCCTTCTTTTCCTGGCTGGTGAAGATATTATGGTTTTAGCATTTGGGTTATCACCTGCTCCACTATTTCTTGTATTTGACTGCGATACACGCAATGTCACAACCTCGGTTTGTATCTTTAATGGTGGAGGTAAAATATTACTAAAAGTATGAGGATCAGACTCCTGGGGAAGGGGTGTATTTAAATCAATAAGGTTATCTGATGTTACTGGGGACAAATCAATAATACCATCTACATCCTCATCCAAAACCCTTGATGATATCGGGGCCTCTTGAAAAATTAACGGTATGCTATCAGTATTAAATAGCTCCGCATCCAACTCCGTTTGTTCTCCGATACTAACAGGGGATTTCGGTTTACTCGGGGCTGGAGCTTGCTTCTTTAAAAATTCAATTGAAAGGCGGCGTTCCGCTCTTCTTTCAGCTAAAGCTAACTCTCGGTCAATTTCTTTAGTTGCCTTGACGAAAAATTTATCCAAGGGGCCAAGAATGGATGTATTTACACGATCAGGAAGGGGATTAAGACCGGAGCTCGACATTTCTTAAAAAGATTAAAAGGGGGGTAAATAAATAACAATTAAACTCACAGTAAAAATAATACCCAATTAAAACTTCACAATGTCCACTTAGGAACAATTGATGATGTACAACATTAACCAGAAAATATCCTGTGAAATAATTTTATCGTATGACCAAGCAAAGCCAGATCCTAAGATGTCCTTTTCAGAGGGGGGGCCCAGCCCAGCCTCTGCCGGCCCCTGACGGCCACAGACGGCCCCGCCCTTGTCCCGGGCTTCTCCCGGCGCTCCCGCGCGCTTCCGCGTAGCGGTAATGACTGTTTGTATTTGGCTGTTAGGAGAAGAAGGGGAGGAGCAGACAGGGAGAGCGGCCCAGGTGTTCTGACTTGGGGCTGGCAGGCGCTCCTGGGAACTGTAGTCCCTGCCCAGCGCCTGCACTCGCTCGCAGCCCCGCCTGTCACTCACCCTTACACGGACACCGGCAAAGATCCTTGGTAATCCCTGGAGCACCCCACACGAAGCGGGACCCGCGGAGCGGGTACCGCGAGAGGTAGGCTTGCTGTGAAGGGTTGTAAAAGAGAGTTTAAAAATGCTCCGTCCTCAAAGTTGCAGCAAGTGGCTGTATTAGCGTCCTCCAGATGTATGGGTGCCTACAAACTCACCCAGGACGTCAATGTCATACTCACAGCAGATATCATGGAAATACTCATCACCGCTATCAAACAGAGTGCAGCTATGGTGCATTCAAACATGCAGTCTTCACTACTCCCCCTCTACTCTCACCCTACTAATCTCTGCAGATAAAACGCCTGATTCAAAAAGGTAAACTTACACTTTTGTGCAATGTTAATACTGCGAGTTAATAGTAAATTTAGGGCTGCCGAGACTCAATATACAGGGCAGAAAACTCCGCAAATCAGAAGGAAGGGCAGGCCTATCTTTCTATGTACTGAGAGCTTGGCTCAACTGCACAACTGTAGATGAATGGGACTTATAAAGAGCAAACGTAGCCATAAATAATTCTAACGATATTCTTGCTAAGTTCCGAAAACTCTTTGATTTCCTCTTCCGCCCCAAAAACCTTCACCTTTGTGTAAACCACAATCCAGACCTTGTGTTTTTTTCAGAAATGTTTAAACAGCTCCAACTGGCTTGTCGTTTTCGGAAAGTTCATTGAAAGAAATAACCACGCGAAACAAAATTGAAATTCCCCTTATATTTATGAAGCAGCACCATCAAATAGCGTGCTCTCATGAGTCTGGCACATCCTCAGACTGAAAAGAGAAGAACCAAACCTGCTCTATTATTCTCGTCCCCATTGTGAAGGGAAATCATCGTGCTCTAATTTGCTGTTTTCAAACAAGTGCACCCTTCGGCGCCAAACCATTGAAAGCCAGCCCAGCAGTGCTTGGAGAGGTAATGCGTAGAAACTAATAAAAACACAAGCACCGCTTTGTGAGGAAACCAGCGACTCGCTGAACAAGTGCCCACAAGTAAACTAACGCCATGCTTAAAACACTCAAGACAAAGGGCAATTGACTTTGCTCATTAGTTTTTTGTTCCACGCTTGCAAACACAGCCCCTTCTGTGTAGTTGCTGCCTTAACCGCGCCAGCTTGTTAACATATCGGGTGGTTTACTAGTGTGGTTGTTTTTGTCCTTCTAGAAAGGATCAGCTGAACCCTAACACTCCTAGACAAGCATGCCTTGGCAAACATTCTGGCCTTGCTTCCATGTGTTAGTGCTTACAAGAGCCTTTGTTTGCTCTGTCTCTTCACACCCTTGCATCGGAGGCAACACCTTCCAGCCTGGATGGATCACAGACTCAAGGATTATCCATCAAAGATCCTTCCTGCTGATTATCACAATATTATCAAAAATCATGAATTGCCTTAAGAGCTGCAAACCTTTCTGTATTGCAGATTCTTCCTGCAGTAGTAGAATATATATGAAGTAGCACCTAGCAGGCTGGAGGGTAAGAAGTCACGGCCAAGGTGTGGTCAGCTGAGGACCACTTGGTGCATCTCCCGTAGCTATACCTGCGTGAGTTTGTTTTACTCTCCATGTGAACCACGCCAATTGTATCAAAAGTCAATTTCACGGTAACTGAGACTCGGCCATATATCTGTACTTCTTCAAAACATAAACTACATATACGCCTCAGTCCCAGAACGTTGTTTTTGCAATTGCTGTGGTGGGGTTTGGTTCACACATTGCGTGATTGATGGCTGACAACCTGATTCAAGAATTGCAGTTTTATTGATCATTCTCACTTTTTTATTTCGTTTAAATATAATGACTGTATTTGATTTGTTTTATCTCTAAATTAACAGGCTGGTGAAAATTTTGAAATGCATAGCCCGTGCCTGGGGGAAGGTTTTTGACTTCGTAGACAAATCGCTCAAGTGTAAAATAATAAGGGGCAGATTTATGATGACTGGCGCATCCCCAGGAATGCGCCAGTCATCCTGCGCCGCTGCTCCGCCAACCATGGTGCGCCGCATTTACAATGCGGCACACCATGGGGCAAAAACGGCACAGATGCGTGACGCATCTGTGGCGTAAAGGTGGCACATTGCTGGAGCTGCATCGCAAGCGTGACGCAGCTCCAGCAAGGCTCGGGGGTGCCCCATCTCCACAATGCTGCGTCAAGACCTACGCCTGCTTCAAGCAGGCGCAGGGTTTTGACGCAGCATTGTCCTGAAAGTGACTGAGTGAAATCTCATAGATTTCACTCAGCTACTTTTAGGAGGCGTTCCTGCGCAGGAACGCCCCCCACTGCGCAGGAACGCCTCCTTATGGCGCAGGGCTTTACAATGTGACGCATCTCCTAGATGCGTCACGTTGTAAATAGGGCGCATTATTTGCACCGCCGTTGCGTCAAATAAAGTGACGCACCGGCGGCGCAAGGCCTTCATAAATCTGCCCCTACGAGACTTCGCTTCTCTCACCACGGCATTCATCCGAACAGATCTCCCCACAGAGGGGTAAAGAGAGTTAATGGACCTACTACTAACTGCTGCAGTCAAGCTAGTACTTACGAATTGGAAGGATACCTCTGAAATGTCATACATAAGGGTACTCAGCTGGATCACCTACCTAAGAGGAGCGGACACCCTGGCACCAAGTTATTTGCCCTGGAAAGCCTCCTCTAGGAACCTATGGGAAACCTTGGACAAGAACTTAATCCCATATGAACCACCATAGGATAACGGGCACCAGAACGGGGTATACCCTGAAGAACACTGTGGTAAGGGAAAAACCGAGACAGTTAAACGAAACTGTAATGACTGAATGAACTTTGTACCAATAGACTATATGCAACAAGCATTTGTCACCCCGAGTGGGATGGGTATGCTCAGACGCTCAGATCAGTTCCCATGAGGCACAGGGTCAAGGATGATTTGCATATGGCCATGTCTGAACTGGGGTGGTGTGGAGTGCAAAAAAATGATGGATTTAGGCCCAGATCTCTGTACTGGGGTGAATGTTTGACATTGATCTGCATTCTGTCCATCAATTGTTGTTTTTGCATTTGTCACCCCGACTGGGATGGGTAGGCTCAGACGTGAGTCCCATGCTCTCCACACCACTGGAGTCAAGATATCCTGACTGAAGACGGCTGATAGCCAGAAACCTGTCCTAGGATGCTTGATTCCTGTCCAGGAAAGACATGGCTTGGCAGTTCGGGCTGAACTGTTCCCATGAGACACAGGGTCAAGGCTGATTTGCATATGGCCATGTCTGAACTGGGGTGGTGTGGAGTCAAAAAAACAATGGATTTAGGCCCAGATCTCTGTACTGGGGTGAATGTATGACATTGATCTGCATTCTGTCCATCAATTGTTGCTTTTGCATTTGTCTTCCCGAGTGGGATGGGTATGCTCAGACATGAGTCCCATGCTCTCCACACCACTGGAGTCAAGCTATCCTGGCTAAAGACGGCTAATAGCCAGAAACCGGTCTTAGGATGCTTGATTCCGGTCCAGGAAAGACATGGCTTGGCAGTTCGGGCTGGACTGTTCCCATGAGGCACAGGGTCAAGGCTGATTTGCATATGGCCATGTCTGAACTGGGGTGGTGTGGAGTGCAAAAAAACGATGGATTTAGGCCCAGATCTCTGTACTGGGGTGAATGTATGACATTGATCTGCATTCTGTCCATCAGTTGTTGTTTTTGCGCATATGCAACCTTGATGTCTGTTAGGTAATGTCTGATTTGCTTCTGTCCTATCCTTCTCCTACACTTATTCATACTCTCCTCTCCTCCTCTCTCTATCCTTTTCCTACCACCAACGTATAACCAACAAAGGGGAAACTAGCCGAGATGTTAGACATGAACCCCATACCTTGTATTCTCAGAGGCTGGTAACCCACATAACGATTCCCGTCTGTATTGTATGTATGTATACAAATACCATAAATAAATATAAAAGAAAGAAACTAATTCGAAGTATTTAATAGGAAAAAATTACCCACACATTTATTGAACAACACTAATACATGTAAATGGGTTGCAATAATGAACTTCTAATGCATATGTTGCTTATTGACCTATATTGATGAAAATTGTGATGATAAGTGATGTGGCCTAGTGTTTTTCATGCTCTTTGTTGAGAAAGCACCAGTTAGAAAAGTCCATGCAAAAAATGTGTAGCAATGGAATACAAGCTTGACATTTTGTAATATGATACTAGAGACTCTAACGTTGATGAAAAAATGTTCAACAAATTTTGAGTGAGGAAATTAGAAAAACCTGCATTTATATGAATGTTGTGAAAAATCGTGGTAGTAGGGCATTTCTAACATTAGCCATTACCATGTAATAATATTTTGTGAAATATACATATTCTTCGTTTGAACTGATTTAATTTCATTTTATTTGATGTAAATTTGAGCTCCTTTCTTTAAAGGTGTGATGCTAACTTAAAAGCTCTTCATGATATGCTTTTACCCTGATGATGACCTTTCTCCTGATTTAGTACAGGGTTTTTTTTGCAAGTAAAATGTTACTTATTTGTCCCTCTCATGTTCCTCCTGACATTCCTGAATGTTTCTTCTATGCTTACAGTGACCTTTTCCTAAGGTAATAGAATTACAGCTATGGCTTTAAGTTGCAACTTTGTGTTTCTTTTCTACCAATGTTAGGCTTGTGAGGACTTAAAATGTCTTGTTTCTCATGACTAGCAAGGGAAACCAGCTTGATGTTTTAACCATCGTAGGTGGTGACATGATGTTAACGTGGTGTGGTATCTCCACTAGGACAAAATGGCAGGAAACCTTGTGGAGAAGCAAAATGTTTGATTGAACACAGAGCTGCTGGGGAACAACCACAAAGCAGGAGAACAGCAGCCAACTGCCTCTAAGATAAAAGCACAGAACTCACAATACTGGCATTCCACAGTCCAATAGTAATCTTGGTCCCTGCTCACGCTCATGTTAGGACCAAAGTAGATTGCTCTTAGGAAGCTACATTTACATTTTCCTTTTCATTAAGATATACGAACTAAATCCAAAGAATACACAGCAAAACTACATAATGTTAACGAAATTCAGAACATAAAAATACAGTCAAAAGAATGATACACAGGTTATACATCATAAAAATAAATAAAAAATTGCATGGGAACAGAATGCAGGATCTGAAAAATAGAAGAAAACAATAT
This sequence comes from Lissotriton helveticus, assembly GCF_964261635.1. Classification (NCBI taxonomy): domain Eukaryota; kingdom Metazoa; phylum Chordata; class Amphibia; order Caudata; family Salamandridae; genus Lissotriton; species Lissotriton helveticus. Next base: position 605,717,882 of record NC_136063.1, read on the forward strand.
GAACCATCATTGCCGAAGGTTATTCATTATAAAAGTAAAGTAAAAAACAAAACTAGCATTGGGCAGAATGCACAATCTGAACAATAGAAGAAAACAATATGAACCATCATTGCCTGAACTTGACAGGCAACTTTTTTTTGTTTTAATCTTTATTTAAGCTTCCGAGAACAGATAGCCAGTACAATATGGATGATGCACAGGTAGAACCATAATTAGCAGAGAGATCACAACAAAAAAGAAAGAGAGCATGGAGATCACATCAGTAAATAAGTCCATAGCATTGTGCATAACATCATTCAGCATAAGAGGCATTGTGGCCAAGAACATGTGTGGTAGGACCCTACTATCCCAGGGGACATACCCAAGCAGGCTTAGATTACAGTTTTAGCTTATACTATGTAGACAACCCATATGTATGGAGAAGGAACCTTCAATGCTCACCATTCTCAGGGATTCAGGCAGTGTCAGCTGCGCCAATTGGATTGCGGGAGCAAATATGTCTTTAGGGGGTCTCAGATGTCTTGTGGGCGTGAAGTGGGGGTAGGAGATCTGCGTATGTTACTGTTTGTTCCTGCCAAAATAACATATTGCCGATCCAGACCTTAAATTTGGGTGCCCTGCCCCGACCCCATCTACAAGCTATTCTTCTTTTAGCCAAGAGTAGGCTAAAGGACACAAATTTCCGGTGTGCCACAGCCAGATTCTCTGTGTTGCCCAATAAGGCAAGCAGAGGGGAGAATGAGCGCCGTAATGAAGTCATCTGCTCCAGTGCAGCAAGCACTCGGTTCCAGTAGGCATGTATAACGCCACAATCCCAGGCAAGGTGTAGAAAATGTGCCCCAGTTAATGCCGCACCGATCACAATTATCACCATCGCCAGTTTGTATCTACACATTTTGGCCGGGTTGTAGTAAGTGCGCTGTAAAAATTTATAATGAATGATGCGTAGGTGGCAGCTGGATGAGCTTTGTTCCACCTGACTGCAGCAGTATGTCCATTGCTTATTAGTGATGTCATGCCCCAGTTCAGCAATCCATTTGTCTCTAGCAATGCAGTGGGTAGGGACTAGGTCTGCATATAGGCTATGGTACAGCGTGGAAATTAAGTGCAGCACGGTGTCATTCCGCAGAATCCTGTGTAATGGGGCAACTTCTGGAGGCTCCAGGGGGTATGCAGGTGTGTGCTCTTTAATGTCCTGCCGCAAACGTACATACATAAAAGTGTCCATGGGGGAGGGCGGCTGTTTGGCAAACAATTGTTGTAGTGTGCGAAATTTACCATTAAGATATAGATCCCCCCAGCAAGCAATACCATATTTAGTTTTAGTCTTTTTGAAAATACCCTTCTGCGATACAGGCATCTTAGGGTGGTAAATTAAGTGGAGCAACGGCGGGTATAGCATTGAAGCCTGCAAGCGCTTAGCAATACCTTGCCATGCCTTCACTGTACAGACAACCGGCGACGCGTGACTTCATGTGATGTGAAGGAGGTCATAATAGCACCCTCAAGCGGAATGGTATCTGATAACCAGTGCTCCGCTGCCACCTGCAGCGTATATCTTGGGGGTGAAACCAATAATGGGCGTAGTGAGCCTGTGCACAGAGATAATATAGCTCAAAGACCAATGAAGTGAGGGGGAAGATTTGGGATTTCACCCAGTTAATATGGATGCCGGAGAGTCCTCCATAGCAAACAAACTTGTGGAGCAATGGATTAAGATTGAGATGAGGGTCCCTGATGTATAGAGGGATGTCATCGGCATATAGGGAGATAAGTATAGTGCGGAGAAAGTAACTGAGGGGCATATTACCAACCAATAGAGATAATTTTTGTCTCTAACTTGTTTAGAGACGAAAATTATCGCCGCACATCGGCGATTTTTATCGCAGATAAACCTTGCTATTAGCAAGGTTTATCGCAAAAGCGATAAAAAACGGCCGCAATGCATGAATATCGCTGAAAAGTCAGCGATATTCATGCATTATCGAGCAAATGCTCTTAGCCATGTTATCCACCTCCCATTGGATAACATGGCTAAGAACTGCTTCTGGGCAGGTGTTAGCTTTTGGAGATATTCGCGCTTAGCGCAAATATCTCCAAAAGTTGGTAATAGGAGATAGTGATGTTAGCGACTGTTTCCAGTCACTAACATCTTGGCACGCCCACTTTGCATGTCATTAGTGATAAATATCACTGACATGCAAAGCGGGGCCCAAGATGGTCACTATCTCCTATTAGCTGTCGCTAACTGGTGTTAGCGACAGCTTGGTAATAGGGAGATAATTTTATCTCCGCTTTCTTGGCTTTTAAAGCCAAAAAAGCGGAGCTAAAGCCCCTTGATAATATGCCCCTGAGTTCCTTGTCCTGATGATAGTGCCTGATTCTGGCCGCAAGCAGCTCACCAGCCAGCGCGAAAAGTAGAGGAGAGAGTGGGCATTCCTGCCAGGTTCCCCGGGTGATGGATTGGGGGGAGGTATGACCATTGATTAAAACTCTGGCTACTGGACCAGTGTGCAAGAGGCGTACCCATGCCAGGAAAACCTTAGGCAACCCCATGTTCTGAAGGATAATAAAAAGATAATCTCATTCAACGGAGTCGAAGGTCTCGTGGCGTCGAGAAAAACTGCCACCATGGCCAACTGTGGATCTACCGATAGTAAAATCGAGAAAAGGGTTTGCAAACTGTGCGATGTTGCCCTGCCAGGGATAATCCCAGCCTGGTCCAGAAGAACACATTTCTCCATTAACAGGCTGAGTCTGTTAGCTAATATTTTTGCAAGAATCTTTGAACCGGTATTAATCAGGGAGACAGGGCAGTAGTAGTCACCAACATTGGCGGGCTAGCCAGGTTTCAGGAGGGAAGAAATAAGGGCTTCCCTCAATGAGTAAGGAAGGGCCTCTAGCTCCTATGCTTCCTCGTAGACCTGTTTTGAGGATGGGAAGCAGCTGATCAAGGTATGTTTTGTAAAAATCAATGCAGAGACCATCGGAGCCCGGAGCTTTCACTGACTTCATCTGCACAATCGCAGAGCGCAGTTCATCCTTTTCGAGAGGTGCGGCAAGGAACTCCCGTTGTGCATTTCCCAGCCAACCTAAAGTGATGTCTTTTAAGTAAATTGAGAAGTCAGGCGGCGCGCTTCTGCTGGTACAGTATAAATCAAGGTAAAATTATGTGAATACTTGAAGAATATCAAGGCTGTCTCTATGGCATGCTCCAATATTATTATGAATCCCCAGGATGTAGTTAGAGAACCTGGGTAGTCGAACTTCCAATGCTAAGGCTCTACCGAGACGTTCGCCCTCTCCGTATTTACGCTCTAGTAAGTACTTTCCTCTAAAGAGTGCCTCTCGGTCAGCAGTGTTTTTATAGTCTGATAGCTTATCTCTAAACGCTGCTTGTTGAGGCCTGGGGATATCTATCCACAGGTCTCTTTCCAACTGTTTCAGTTCCCCTTCAAGTGTGTGTAAAGTGCGACAGAGGTCCCTCAAGACTCCAACGTTTTTGACAATACAGGACCCTCTAATTTTTACGTTAAAGGTCTCCCAGACCGTACCCACATGTGCAACAGAGTTTATGTTCCTCTGAAAGAACCCAGCAATTTCTGTATCCAGCTCAGCCTTAAAGGCGGTGTCTAGCAGTGCCTCGGGCATCAGTCTACAACAACTAGGGGTGATGATCGGATTAGGCAGTGTTACCTTCATTTGGACTGGGGCACAATCGGAGTACGTCCTGGCCAAGTGCTCAACTTTGTTAACCCATGAAACAACCCCTCGGTAAACTACCCAATAATCCAATCGGGCCCATGATGAGTGTGCTGCTGTGTAATGGGTGCCATTCCTCCCATCTGGGTGCAGATGCCGGCAAGCATCTATAAGTCTGTGAGCAGAAAATAGGTCTGCCAGCGCACTTGGTGTCTTGATGTAGTGGGAAGGAAGAGGGTTAGACCTGTCTAGGGCAGGATCAAATGCTGTGTTGAAGTACCCACCCCAAATGATGTGCGTGGAGCCCACTTGAAGTATACGTCTCCAGAGAACCGTGAAATAATCCGGGTCGTCCACATTCTGCCCGTAACAGCATACTAGTGTAAAGGATTGTGTACCTAGTGTGCCCCAGATTATGCAGCTCCTCCCTAGCATATCATGGTGCGTGCCGCCTAGTATGAAAGGAGTATTCTTCTTTATAAGAATCACCGTGCCTCTGGAGTACGTAGAATAAGAGGAGAATATGTTTTCTGCAGCCCATTTTTTTAATTTTTTTATTTCAGTAATTTTTATTGAAAAATTATATTTACATGGTGCAGAGGATATACATGGGAAAACCGGGAAAAAGGCGCCCGGGGTCAAGCGTTGGTTCGCAGGCTATTTGTCCATCATTCACTCTTGTTACTTCTTCTTGTGGTTCCTTTCGGCGTTCCCCGGTTCCCCCCTTTGGACTTTTGATTGTCTTTCACACCCCTGGTGGCGTAGAGAGAATGAGGTATAGAGATGTAGAGAGTGAAGAGAGTATAGAAGCACAGTGTTTTCCAGGATGGATAGGCGTTCTGTGTAGGGCTGCGATTTCTACCCTCTGGGATATCTTCCCCGGTCGCCCCCATAACGTTCATGGTGGCTTGTGTGAGGACAGGTAGTTGTACAGCGAGAGCCACATTTCGCTTTTCTTTCGTGAGTTCGGTAGGCTGTTGGTCGTTATGGTGTCAGCCCCCCGCAGGAATATGACCCAATTGAACCAGGCCTTGAAGGTGGCTTTCGCTGTGTCTTTCCAGTTATTCAATACCGTCTTGACCGCCGCTGTGAGCAGGAGGTCAATCAGGTCCCTGTCTTCTTCTGATGTTATGGATGGATCGGTGTATCCCAGGGCCAGATAGTGGAAGTCAAGTGTTAGTGTAGCTCCTGTTACGTCGTTGATTAGTGTGTTTATTGAGTCCCAGAATTTCCTAACCTTGGCGCAGTGGAAGAGGAGGTGTGCAAGATCCCCTTTTTGCTTATTGCAGTTCCAGCAGGAATCGTTTTCTCGGATACCCATGGAGGCTAAGCGGGCTGGGGTCCAGTAGGCCTTGTGTATCAGCCAGAATTTTGTCTGGTCTAGCGTAGTTGTCACCTTCCTTCTTGATGTAGAGGACCAGAGGTCGGCCCTCTCTTCCTCGCTTAGCTCTCTGCCCGCCGCAGTTCCCCAGTGGGTCGTGATCTTGTTGTTTAGTTTAGAGGCCTTGGGGCACAGGGCTTTGTACAGGTGCGCTACTTGGTGTCCTATTATGTTCAGGCTAGTGGCATATTGTAGTAATGAGGGGGTGAGTTTGTTTATGTCTGCTTTGGTGATTGCCACTCTGATCTTTAAGAAGTTGTACAGCTCTGCGCTGTCTAGCTTATGTTGTTCTTTGAGTGAATCAAAGGTTGTCTGCGTACCTTTGTGCTGCAGCTGACTTACTGTGGTGATGCCATGCCGGTACCATGTGTGCATGTCTAGTGTGCTGTTCCTGTATTTTATTTTAGGGTTGTGCCATAGGGATTCCAGTTGGGTGTTTCTAATACTAGTGTCTAGTAGCTTATCTATTCTTAGTAGGGCCCCTCTTGTGTTCCTTAGGATCGGGTTGTGTTTGATTGCAGGGTGTTTGGTTGCCGTGAGCAGGGCTTTGGGTTCCATGCCGCCTAACAGTCTCCTTTCCAATGAAAGCCAGGCCGGGGTGTAGTCGTTCTTCGGAGTGAGCCAGTACAAGCCTTGTTTCGCTGAGCAGGCTGTTTGAAATATTTTGAAATTCGTTATGTTGAGACCTCCTAATGTCTTGGGGAGTCTGAGTTTTTGAAGGCTAATTCTGGGTTTCTTCCCCCTCCATAGGAATGTGTTAAGCAACTTGTCCAGCTTTTTATGGAAAACAGCTGTGTTGGACAGTGGTAACATGTTGAGCATGTAGTTAACCATTGGGGTGATCATCATCTTGATAGTCTCCACTCTCCCCCACCATGTGGTGAATTTGGGAGACCATCCTTCAAGCTTCTCTCTGATTTTCTTTAAAATTTCTTGTTCATTCTGGTCTAGTGTGGTGCGCAGGTCCCTTTCAAAGAGGAGGCCCAGGTATTTGATGGCTTTCTTCTGCCAGGTCAGCCCTGAGGACCCTAGCATTGTTCTGTCGGTGTGGATGTTCAGTGGTTTACACTCAGATTTTTCTCTGTTTAGTTTGTATCCTGACACCTGAGCATACTGTTCTATAGTGTCCATCATAGCCTTGATGGATCTCTCTGGGTCTTCTGTTACAATGAGGACGTCGTCAGCGTATGCTGCGAGCTTGAAGGTCTCTCCCTCTATAGGTATCCCCTTTATGTCTGGGTTTGCTCGTATCATGTTGAGTAGGGGTTCTATTGCTAGCAGGAAGAGGGCAGGCGAGAGCTGGTAGCCCTGTCTGGTCCCTCGCTCTAAGTCTAGCAGCTCTGACGTGCCTCCGTTTACTACCACTCGAGCCTTGGGTTCGTTATAAAGGGTCATTACCATCTTCTTGTAGTTGGGGCCTAATCCGAATTTTTGCATGCATTGGTCCAGGTATGGCCATGATACCCTGTCAAAAGCCTTTTCTGCATCAAGGGAAATCATGACCGCCGCGTTATTGCTTTTGGCTGTATGGTTGATTATGTGGCAGAGCAGTCTTGTGTTGTCGTTGGACATTCTGTTCTTCAGGTATCCCACTTGCGTGCAGTGTATGAGAGTGGGTAAGTATGTGTTGAGTCTAGTTGCTAGGATCTTGGCGTAGATTTTGCAGTCTACATTTATGAGTGAGATGGGCCTGTAGTTTTTGGGGTGTTGTGTGTCTTTGCCTTCCTTTGGGATTACGATAATATTGGCTTCCGCCATCGATTGGGTCATGCGCCCGTTGTGTACACAGCTTGCGAACACTGATGTCATCGTGGGTTTGAGTATAGTGATATAGTGTTTGTAGAACTTGGCTGTGAATCTGTCTGGCCCTGGAGCTTTGTTGTCTTTTAGGCTTTTGACTGCTCTTTCTATCTACTCGCTAGTTATTTTTGAGTCTAGCCTCTCCCTCTGGGCTTCGGTCAGCTCTGGTGTTGTGATGTATTTCAGGAGTTCTCTACCTCCATCATCACTTAGTGTGTCGTCTTTTTTGTAAAGCTGCGCATAGAAGTCCCTGAAGGTGTTGAGTATTCCTTTGTTCGTCGTCTGCGATTTGTTTGCGCTGTCCTTAACAGCTGCTATTGTGTGTTGCCTCTGTTTGCCCTTGAGGTAGGATGCAAGTGCCTTCCCTGCCCTATTGGCGGTGCATAGATTGATTGCCTTGTATTTGTTGATCCAGGGTCCCGCCCTCTCGCTAAGGATCTTGTTCAGTTCAAATTTTTTCTTTGTTAGGGTCGTGAGGGTTTTCCTGTCTTCTAAGTTGGCTATGTGTCCTGTTTCTAGTTTTTTTATTTTCCGCTCTAGGTCAGTTATCTTTTTGCCTCTTTCTCTGTTCTGTCTCCCCTTGATACTCATTATTGTTCCTCGTATTGTGGCTTTCAGTGCATCCCACAGGGTCCCCCTGTCCGTTTCTGGGCTGTCGTTGTTTGTGAGGTACTCTTTTATGGCTAATTCTATCTCAGCACTGTTGTTTATGTTTTTGAGTAGGTCTTCGTCAAATCTCCACCTGCGTGTCGGACGTTCATTGTGTTTGCCCGTCAATGTGAGGCAGATGTGGGAGTGGTCTGAGATGGTCCTTGGACCAATCTCTGTGTGATCTATGAGGTGGGTGTGTGTGTCTGACATGAAGATATAGTCAATTCTGCTGTAGGAGTTGTGCAGGGGCGAATAGAAAGTGTACTCTCTTTCATCTGGGTTTTGTAGTCTCCATAGGTCTCCGAGTTGTAGTTTTGTGCACAGGTTCCGTAGGATGTTCCCTCTCTGTGTCGTCTGGCTATTTCTTTGTGGGTGTCTGTCTAGGGCTGGGTCTAGTACCTGATTCATATCTCCGGCTACTATTAGGAGTTCCCCTAGTGGGAGTGTTCCCAGTTCTTTCCCAGTCTGTTCCCAGAATGCCTTGTCTTCGGTGTTGGGGCCATAGATATTTGCCACGTGTATAGGTTCCTCCCCTCGGAGCAGACTGGTGACTAGTAACCTGCCCTCTGTGTCCGTGTGTGACTTAACTAGTGTAAGTTTTGACTTTTTGCTGAGTATTGTGATCACCCCATTCTTTTTGTTTCTTGCCGGCGATCCTATTACCTGACCTATCCAGCTGGATTTTAGGCGGTCTATGTCTCCTTCTTCTAGCCTTGTCTCCTGTAGGACACAGATGTCGCTCTTGAGCTTGGCCAGGTAGTCTAGTATCTTCCTCCTCTTCACTGGGTGGTTGAGGCCCTTTACGTTCAGGGACACTACCTTAATGTCTGTTGTGAGATTATGGTGTGTGTTGTGTGTCATCTTCCGTTCTGTCTAAACTGGCGCGTTGACTGGTTGTGTTTGATCGTCTTCTTATCTTGGCCCTACGTTTGTCCTTGTGTGTTGTTCGTTGACTAGCTTTACTCCTGTGCTTAGAGTTCCAGTGTACATTCTCAAGGGATAGGTGATAGATGTAGAAAGATAGGAAAAGAGAAAAGAGTAGTATCAGCCCATTTGTGTTCTCCCCGCCCCCCCCTCCCCCCCCTTTGCCCCCCTCCCCTCCCACCCCCTCCCCCCCTTACTTGCATATTGGGTGTGCGACAACAAAGTTCCTTTGCTCCGCGTCGTTCTGAGGTCATGTTGTTGGTTCCTTGTTCTTCAAGCGGATCGTCCGCTTCTATGTCTCTGGGTTTTTGCAAGTTCGTGAGGTAGGCGTACTTCTTTCCTTCACAGTGTTGAGTTGGCTGTTGCTGTTGTTGTCTTCCCCTTTAGTTCCAGGCTGTGTGTGTTCATATGTCAGCACAGATGTTGCTTGCCTAGTGTGTGGCTTCTGTGGTAGGTTGTTGTTTCGGGGTTTGAGGTAGCGTTGAGGTAGCTTCTGTTGAGTTAGTGTTTGTTTGCCAAAGGTGTTTTCTAGGACTTCCGTCAGCTTTCAGTCCGATTTCCCTTCCTCGTTTGGCAAGGCGCTTCTTTTTGGCCCATTAACTCGCAAAGTTAGGGGTACAATTTGGATCTAAGTGGGTTTCATGCAACATGGCGATGGTAATTTGGTGCCTATCAAGATATGCAAGTATTTGCCTGCATTTGCGAGGATCCCTTGGTCCACTAACATTCCATGTAAGAAGGTTTATCTTTAATGCCTCATTATGTGGGAGAGTAGACGAATATCATGAAAATTGCACGCTGTGAGCTGGAGGAGAATGTATGTGTGAATCTCGTAATATGCAATCTCATATCTACCTGCTATACACAGATGATAATGAAAACAAAAACAACCATGTTCCAACACACCCCCACCCACAACAGCATCTCAATCGTGCTGGCATTATGATCCCCCACCCAAAACCCAAACAAACATTTTCCTTACAATGAAAAGCAAATATGCCAAAAATGGCTAGGGGAACGCCCGTGGGGGGAACACTAGTGGGCATCGAGAACTACCCTTCTCCCATAGCTGTAAAGCCAGGTTCCCAATGGAAAGGGGAAATTGAGGGAAATGGGGGGTTGTTGCTTGGCATAGTTCAGTTGAGTACTATGAATACCAAAAACAAGAAAGTGGGAGTTGCACCACCACCCAAGATATTAATACATTTAAGTCAATAGCCACTTAGCTGTCATATGGTGGTAGTCCAAACAAGCCAGGCTTTTTTGCAGGGTAGAGGAGCCTCGCCATATGGTGAGAGATAGGCCCCTCTTCCCGGTGTCGTCCGGACAGATAGCAGCTGCAAAGTTCAGTGTATTCTGAGCGATGGTGATCTCGAGACGTGCCCCTGTGTTTTTAGTTGCAGAGAACTCTTCCTGATTGACCTGAGAAAATCATCAACCTGGTTCCCGTTGGTGAAGAAGTGTTGCTTGCCCTGGTATGTAACGCATAGGTGAGCCGGGTATAGCAATGCGTATTCGATTTGCACCCTCCAGTGTTTCTGCTTGGCCAGTAAGAACTTACGTCTCGCATCCTGGGCAGCGGCTGTAAAGTCTGGGTAGATTGTGAACTCATTGCCGTGGTATTGTAAGTGTTTTTATTCACTGGCCAGTTTCAGAGCAGTGTTGCGGTCATGATAGTTAAGGAGGCGTGCAACAATTAGCTGGGTTGTAGAAGCCTTATCTTAAAAGATAGTCTAACTATCATGTGATCACAGTTAGTGAGACACTAGTAGAGAGACTCAGCCACAGTAATAAGTAAAAAAATCAGGTGATCAAAAACAAAAAATCTGGTTGTAATAAATGGGCAGGAACCATTTTGCTACACTGCCCTTCTTTATTTAATTCCCTCTGGAATGTGCCAGGTCCAGCTGGTTGGTGTGTGATTTAAAATTAAATGGTGAAAGGAGTGTAGGGTACACCTCCCCATGCCAACTTTTGGCCCTAGGTAGCCCATACCACAGGGCCCAATGGAACGATCAGGTTTCATTCCCTGGGACTGGAATGTAGGCTTCTCCTTCTGAGGTAACCAGAACCCAGTAGGCTATGCTCAATGCTGCTCCCACCCTTTGTCCAGGTCTGAGGTGGGTGGAGGGTGAAAATCAATGTAACCCTCCAGTGCTCCACGCGGTTGGGGGAAGAAACTGAAGTTGGTCTCCCACCTGCACAACAGAAATGCTAACAGGAAAGAAGAAGGAAAGCATTGGTTTCGGTAACATGAGAGTGGCCTCCTCCCACTGCCAATAGGGTGGAAAAAGGTAGGAATGTGTGTGCCCCGGGTGGGGCTAGAGCACCCAATGTTGAAAGATATATCGAAAGTCATAATAAATTACTGGAACCTCTCATCTATTCATTACTGCTCCAAGCAAGCAACACCACCATTATGCTCTTTGTGGGGTTATTTGCATATTTTGTCCTGCTTTGTGGTGAACCAGTCTGGGCAGATGCACCGCAAACATGTTAAGAAAGTGTTGTAGGTGACTTCAATCACTTAATCTACCCGTGCCTATGGACAGTACCTGGATAACCTCACGGGTGATAAGCTGCGCAATACAAATCTGCATTTCCGAGGAGTGTAAATGAAAGACTTTGATTAGTGTTCCGTTGAATGCACATGCATTATTCAAAGGTTTATTGACAGATATTGAGGTGATGACCTCTTGAAAAAGCCAGTAGGTTAGCCTTCATATAATAAAGTAGTTATCAATTGTATATTAATGTAGTAATGCCTAAACACTTCCTATAATGATGTGGTGGCTCATTCACAAAGTCAATGGGTATGTCTTCTATACTGATGTGGTCACCCATGACAAAACAAATAGGCCAGCTTTTTATATAATGATGTGGTGACCCCTGACCATGCCAGTAGACCTGCCTTATTTAAAATAACAGCCCTTTATACTGTGATGAATGATCTAATTTGCTGGCTGTGCATGAAGGGGTTGTTAGATGCCCTCATTGATGCTGGGTGCAGTTCTTGTCCTTTGAATTTTTTCAGTGAATGAATATATATATAGATAGAAAACCTCACGCCCCCACAGCCCCGGAGACCACCACCTCCCCAGCGCTTTAAAAATGTGGGGTCTCTTGTCCCCCCACACTTCCCCAGGGACCACCACCTCCCCCGGGCATAGATTATATAAATGCTAGGGTCTGTTGCGGACCCCCAGCCCATGGGGACCACCAACACCCCTGGGCTATGGAAATGGTGGGAGGGGTACTGCGGGCCCCCCTCCAGGATCACTAGATGGCCCTGTAGACCGCCATCCTCCAGGGCCAGCCCCAGCAATGTCCTGGGGTACCCACCCGACAGACTTTGCAGTTTACTATGGGATGGCGGGAGCACGGCTCTCACCATCCCATAGCCAACAGTTTACTTCCTTTGACCAAGCAAGAGCACATTTCTCTTGCTTGTTCAAAGTGAGTACACTTTGATTTTTAGCCACAGGGAGCTGCATGTCAGCAGCTCCCAGGGGGTAAAAAGCAATGACCCTTTAAACATGGCCATGTACTGGGGGATAGGGTTCCCGGGTCCGAAAATGGTCCGGGAGTGGGCCCACACAGTCCCCCTCCCTGAAATTGATATACATATATTTTTTAAAGGCTAAGCTCCGGAGGATGGGGTCCCTGGTGCAAAAATCAGCATGAAATTTGTTTTTGATGAATGCCCAAGCCCCAGTGGATGGGTTCGCCAGGGCTGAAAATCACCTGGAAGTGGGGCCACCTGGCCCCCTCGCTTAAAATAAAAATAAATAAATAATTGACCGGGCCCTAGAGGATGGGATCCCCGGGGCCGAAACCGGCCTGGGGAGGTGGGCAGCACAGTTCCTCTTCCCTTTAAAAAAAACCCCAAAGGTCTAGACCCAGGGGAGGGGGTCCCTGTGGCTGTAATCGGCCTTGGGAGGGGGGCGCGCACCCCCTCCCTTTTAAATATAATGTTTTGTTTTTTTTAATCGCTCAGGCCCCAGGGATGGGATCCCCGTGGCCCAAAAGGGTCAATGGAAAGGGACAACAAAGCCCCCTCTTCATAAAATAAAAAAATAAAAAATAAACTGGCAATTTGCAGGAAGCCCACCCTCTCCCTGCACCACTCTGCAAATGCACCTCCTGACACGCTCTGGGTGAGGGATGAAGTCACTAGTGAGGGTCCTTAGGGGCCAACTAGCCCACCAGGTATCACCAGTAAGCCCCACACAGTGGGATTGCTGAGAGTTGGTCCAAGGGCATGCCCCTTTTTACAACACTCTGTGAATGTGCGTCTTGGCGCATTGCTGGTGGGGCGATGAGGCCCCCTTGTGTCCTGAGGGCTTCATGACTAAAGTGGACTTCATCCCCAAGCAGCAGTGCACTAAGAGGCGTGTTTGCAGATTGATGTATTAAAGGGGTGTGGCCTCTGACCACTCAACAATCCAGCTGTGTGGGGCTTACTAAAGTTAACAGGAGGGCTAGTTGGCTCCAGGGGCCCTCAGAAGGCAATGGGACTTCATCCCCCAACCAAGAGTACGCCAGGAGGTGCGTTTGCAGAGTGATGGAGAAATAGGAGGGGTAGTTGGCCCCAAGGATGTCCTGGGTGGGCCAACTACCCCTTCTGTTCAATCCACAGTGGGATTGCTGAGAGGTCTTCGGATGCCACGCCCCTTTCTCCACCACTCTGCAAACGCACCTGATGGTAAACTACTGGTTGGGGTATGAAGTCCACTTTACTCATGAGGGACTTTGGGGCTAAGAAGCCTTCCTGGTACCTCCTGTAAGTCCTATACAGCAGAATTCGTGAGCACTGGTCCGAGGCCCTCTTTCTCTACCACTCTGCAAATGCGACTACCAGTTAAAGAGGCATTTGTAATGTAATAGGTCTCGCATTTACGAGAGTTAGAGCTATTGGTGTTGTAAATGTCAAAGTTTTTTACTAATGTTTTATGGAGTGGAGTGGATGTACGTTGTGTATAGTGGGATTATGTGGTATGTTGTGCAGTGAAATTATGTAGATAGAAAGTATGTGGTATTTAGTGTATAGGAATTATTTAGAGTGGGATTATGTGTTATGGAGAGTAATTATGTGGTATGGTATTCTGTGTTGTGGAGTGGTTACTTCAGGTTTAGTCTTCCTCATTTCCATAGAAGCTAAACTATAAACTCAATGAGACAAAAAAAGAAGGAACCACTGAGGGGCACTTCTGGACTAGTCAGAGGTATGAGCAGGGCCACTGGAATTATGAGACTGTTTGGCAGTACCGATTTTCACATAATTATAAATGTTCCTCATTTGCCGCATAATCCATCATCTGCTGCATAATCTACAGAGTTGAACAAAAAAGAACTTGTTTTGAGCTCAAACTTTATGAAAAATGAAGCGACAAGTGTTACAGAGTGGTGGAAGGCCCTTTGGAAAGCTGGCATGGTCACCTGTTGCTTATTGCTAATTGTGGGTGTTAAATTGGTACTAATAGTCCGCAAACCACTCTTGCTTCTTTCTGTGCATCTCTTGCCTCTTTCTGTATTTATCTTGATTCTTTCTGCACCTTTCTTCCTCTTTCTGCATTTCTCTTGACTCTTTCTGCACATATCTTCCACTATATGCACCTCTCTTGCTTCTTTCTATACCTCTCTTGCTTATTTCCTCTGCACCTCCCTTGCCTCTTTCTGTGCCTCTGTTGTTTCAACACTTCTCTTGTCTCTTTCTGCACCCTCTTCCCTCTTTCTGTACCCCTCTTGCCCCTTTTTGCACCTCTCTTGTCTCTTTCTGCAATTCTCTTTCCTCTTTATGCACCTTGCTTGCTTCTTTCAGCACTTCCCTTTCTTCCTTCTGTACCTCTCTTGCTTCTTTCTGCACCTCTCTTGCCTCTTTCTGCACCACCTGACTGCTTTATGCATCTCTTTTGCCTATTTCTATACCCTGTTCCCTTTTGCTGCACCTCTCTTGCCTGTTTCTGCAACGCTCTTGCTTCTTTCTTTTGTTCTCTTGCCTCCTTTGTACTTCTGTTGCTTCTTTCTGTACTCCTCTTGCCTCATTCTATACCCCTCTTGCCTCTTTCTATACTTCTGTTGTTTCTTTCTCCACTGCTCTTGCTTCTTTCTGCACCTCTCTTGCAAATGTTTGCACCCCTCTTGCCTCTTTCTGCACCCCTCTTCCCTCTTTCTGTACCTCTATTGCCTCTGTATGCACCCATGTTACTTCTTTCTGCACATCTTTTGCCTCTTTCTGCAACTCTCTTGCATCTTTCTGCAGTTCGATAACCTCCTTCTGCACCTCTGTTGCTTCGTTCTGCACTTCTCTTGCCTCTTTCCTCACCTCACTTGCCTCTTTGTGCACTTCTATTGCCTCTTTCTGCATCTCTCTTGCTTCTTTCTGCACCCATCATCCCTGTTTCTGCACCTTTGTTGCCTTTTTTTGCAGTTCTCTTGTTATTTCTGCACCTCTGTTACTATTTTCTGCACTTCCCTTGCTCTTTCCGCACCCCTATTGCCTCTTTCTGCACTTCTGTTGGTTCTTTCTGCACTTATCTTACTTCTTTCTGCACCTTTCTTGCTTCTTTCTTCACCCCTCTTGCCTCTTACTACATCCCTCTTCCCTGTTTCTGCACACCTTGTGCCTCTTTCTGTACCACTGTTCTTTCAATCTGCACTTCTCTTGCTTCTTTCTGCACCTTTCTTGCTTCTTTCTGCACCCTTCTTGTCAATGACTGTCCGGGACTGTCTGGGACACAGTCATGGACTTGGGCAAAGACTGGCGAATGGTTCGAAAACAAAGCAGAACAAGAACAGCTCTGCCCTGGGTGATACAAGAAAGCCAGAGGAGAAAAGATATCCAAAGGGGAAGCCTGCACGAAGGAACAAGATGGCTCTCATGAGGTGATTTAGCACTCAGAGCAGTGAGCAGAGAATTCTAAGTAATGGAGTTTCAGGCATGAGCAAGCTGGCTTCCACAAAACCCGGAATGGATTGGGAATGGATGGCCATTTCCAAGTAGAGTCCAAAAGGCTGGAAGTCAGTATGTGCATGTAGGGGAGGGTCCAGCAGCTTATTATAACAGTGGAAAGTCCCACAAGTAGGCCCCATGGTGGAGGACACGAGAGCGCAGGGAGAGAACTGTGACAGAATTTATTCTTTCACGACCGGCTCCCGGGATCTTAAACTGGATTCAAATTCTTCATTTCCATCAAAGTTGTAGCACAAGATATCAGAAGACTTCTGGTTAAATGTGAAGTTATGGAGGGTAGAATAAAAGGCTGTGTACTAACAGCAGCATCCAAAGCGGTACTTTGAAGAGGGGAGAACTCTGATGCAGGAGGCAGAATAGAATATAGAATTGGAGAGTCAAAATTAATGGGGCCTTAGGAAAGGTGTTTGAAGTCCTGATGATGGTAGGCTAGAGTAGCACTCTGAAAACAAAGGCAGATGGACTGTTGGGTCAAAAGCAGGTAAGGAGTTCTTGATTGGAGTAGAGGAGTGGAGTAGCCCTTAAAACAACACAGTTTGTACATTAAAGATGGCCGCCGTTCGCGTGTTTAACGTGGTGCGTCACAGTTGCTAAGTGACAGTTGGCGTCAGTTGGAGAAACGCGGTTGGCTGACAGTTGACAGTTATGACTGTTGCAGGTTTCAACTGTGGTGAATAGCGTAAACAGCTGATAATGTCGCTCAAAATCAAAGTAGCGAACCTGTGATGAATTTTACTTGAAGGGTTCTGATAGTGGACGATGTGCTGATTATAAATTTAAGGGTTAAACTGAGTCTTAGGCAAGGGGGAAGCTTGCCAGATCGACCCAGTAGCCCCTGTTGGGCTTGCTAGCCTACCTGCCAACAGCCAAACGGTCCTGTCCACACAGCAGAAAGCCGGCAGAACCACCCGCCTGCCTCCCGCTGCCTCACTCACTTTCACCATCTCTGAATTGCGTCCGCCGAGCGGAGAGCAGGCCAGGGGACTTCAACCCCCAGCAGCCCATGCGCCACGTGCACCAGGAGACCGTGCCAGGAGGCGCATAAGAACTGCGTCAGCCCCTGTCGAGTGGGGAAGCTTGCCAGATCGACCCAGTAGCCCCTGTTGGGCTTGCCAGCCTACCTGCCAATAGCCAGACGGTCCTGTCCACACAGCAGAAAGCCGCCAGAACCACCCGCCTGCCTCCCGCTGCCTCACTCACTTTCACCATCTCTGAAGTGCGGCCGCCGAGCAGAGAGCAGGCCAGGGGACTTCAACCCCCAGCATCCCATGCGCCACGCGCACCAGGACACTGCGCCAGGAGGCGCATAAGAACTGCGTCAGCCCCTGCAGAGTGGGGAAGCTTGCCAGATCGACCCAGTAGCCCCTGTTGGGCTTGCCAGCCTACCTGCCAACAGCCAAACGGCCCTGTCCACACAGCAGAAAGCCGGCAGAACCACCCGCCTGCCTCCCGCTGCCTCACTCACTTTCACCATCTCTGAATTGCGTCGGCCGAGCAGGCCAGGGGACTTCAACCCCCAGCAGCCCATGCGCCACGTGCACCAGGAGATCGCGCCAGGAGGCGCATCAGAACTGCGTCAGCCCCTGTCGAGTGGGGAAGCTTGCCAGATCGACCCAGTAGCCCCTGTTGGGCTTGTCAGCCTACCTGCCAATAGCCAAACGGTCCTGTCCACACAGCAGAAAGCCGGCAGAACCACCCGCCTGCCTCCCGCTGCCTCACTCACTTTCACCATCTCTGAAGTGCGGCCGCCGAGCGGAGAGACGGCCAGGGGACTTCAACCCCCAGCAGCCCATGCGCCACACACACCAGGAGACCACGCCAGGAGGCGCATAGAACTGCGTCAGCCCCAGCCGAGTGGGGAAGTTTGCCAGATCGACCCAGTAGCCCCTGTTGGGCTTGCCAGCCTACCTGCCAACAGCCAAACGGTCCTGTCCACACAGCAGAAAGCCGCCAGAACCACCCGCCTGCCTCCCGCTGCCTCACTCACTTTCACCATCTCTGAAGTGCGGCCGCCGAGCAGAGAGCAGGCCAGGGGACTTCAACCCCCAGCAGCCCATGCGCCACGCGCACCAGGACACTGCGCCAGGAGGCGCATAAGAACTGCGTCAGCCCCTGCAGAGTGGGGAAGCTTGCCAGATCGACCCAGTAGCCCCTGTTGGGCTTGCCAGCCTACCTGCCAACAGCCAAACGGTCCTGTCCACACAGCAGAAAGCCGGCAGAACCACCCGCCTGCCTCCCGCTGCCTCACTCACTTTCACCATCTCTGAAGTGCGGCCCCCGAGCGGAGAGCAGGCCAGGGGACTTCAACCCCCAGGAGCCCATGCGCCACGCACACCAGGAGACCGCGCCAGGAGGCGCATAAGAACTGCGTCAGCCCCTGTCGAGTGGGGAAGCTTGCCAGATCGACCCAGTAGCCCCTGTTGGGCTTGCCAGCCTACCTGCCAATAGCCAAACGGTCCTGTCCACACAACAGAAAGCCGCCAGAACTACCCGCCTGCCTCCCGCTGCCTCACTCACTTTCACCATCTCTGAAGTGCGGCCGCCGAGTGGAGAGCAGGCCAGGGGACTTCAACCCCCAGCAGCCCATGTGCCACGCACACCAGGAGACCACGCCAGGAGGCGCATAGAACTGCGTCAGCCCCTGCCGAGTGGGGAAGCTTGCCAGATCGACCCAGTAGCCCCTGTTGGGCTTGCCAGCCTACCTGCCAACAGCCAAACGGTCCTGTCCACACAGCAGAAAGCCACCAGAACCACCCGCCTGCCTCCCGCTGCCTCACTCACTTTCACCATCTCTGAAGTGCGGCCGCTGAGCGGAGAGCAGGCCAGGGGACTTCAACCCCCAGCAGCCCATGGAGACCGCGCCAGGAGGCGCATAAGAACTGCGTCAGCCCCGCCTCGCGGGACGCCGGGCGAAGCCCGGGCAAAGGGCGGGCCCTCTGTAGCCCTCAGCGGCTTGAGGAGACTGGGCTGGCCCATACCCTTTCCATTACTAACTTGACTTCACCGCCTTATGAAAACTAAGGTACTGATGGAGCAAGATTTTGCATATTACGCGACTTGCTTGAATCAAGAACCTTGAATACCATTTTTAATCTTATAATTCAACCTGTACGTCTTACTAATTCTTTTATTTTTGGATGTATGTGTATCTTAGAGACGCTTGCCTATGTGTTTTACTAATACGAATAACCCAGGTTCCTAATGTGGCCGCCGCTTGGGGATTTGCTTCTGCGCATGCGTTAGTCACACTCACGTGACGTGACGTAGTTGCAGTTCTGGTGGGAAAATGTGCGCATGCATACTAGCCTCAAAATAGCTGTTTGGTGTCCTAAACGTGGTGAAGCTTGCACAGATGCTCTCGTGTTATTGTATGTTGCACTAATTCATAATGGCATAGTATATTTTTATAGTAAGAAGTATAAAGTAACTATTCTTGGTATACAACGAATTCATTTATTTCTATGTATTAATTTGTTTTCGCTTACTTTCCATGTACCGCGGTATTGAGGGTCTGGTGTAATGCTCAAGACTCCATATTGAGACGATGTTCCGCGCATGTTAAGTTTCTTCCGGCGGCATTGACAAAATGCCAACTGAAGGTCCCTGCCAAGATGCGCCTGGGAAGATGCACCTTCACCCAGCCGGAGAAACAAATTTGTACTGCATTTGCTACAATTGTATTTCTCTATTGTATTCTGTAGAATAGGTCATGGGAACCCCAAATTCACTAGGAGGTTCCATAAAATGCAAATATGAGCTTGTAGAAGTTTGTTCTGATTGGTGTGTTAGCCTATCCTACTTGGGGACCAATCGAAATTGGGGATTCGGACACTTGCAACATTTTGGGGGTGGTACACTGACCCGAAAACAGTATAACTAGCCTAGGTATAGCTAGAGAAATTGTCCGACTTGTCTGAATAGCTGACCTGTCACTGACCCAACGCACTCAATAGGTGACTGATACAGAGGTGCTGCGGAGCACTCTGTCCGAATTTGACCATAGACTCAAAGGTTTTACTAAACCTTAAGTGCTGGCGGAGCACTTTGCTGGGGAGTTCGCTAACCCAATCGGGGTTCTGACTGATAGCTGCAGAGAGGGTGGAGCGCAGGCGTTTGCTTCCGAACTGCGGGTGCTGGTCGTGCCTTGGTGGTCCTGTCCTGATCCTAATCTGGTTTCCCGGTCCCGTCCTGGGGTGTACATTCTGCACCTGCTGTCCCACTGATGACTGTCTTTCCTTGGGGTTTATCCTGTCCTTAACTGACCCGTGGCCAGGGTTGGATTTTCACACCAGTCTAGGTAATTATAGTGCGAAAACTCTATACTGCACCTTCTAATTTTCTGTCTTTGCTTCAATAAAGACATTTCTCTGCATACGTTAAATTTCCATGCTTTCCACAATCTTCTAAATGAAAAGTCCATGCATATATTTCTATAGCATGTTTCTATGTTCCCCTACCTTTTAGAATACATTTTTCCAACCGTCTATGAACTATAGATGTGGTTTATAATTTCCCTTTGCAAACTGATTGAAGTAACATTGTTAGATTTATAGCGTGTCCCAAATTTTTTACCCCTTCCTATAGATGTATAGGATCCCTAACTTTCATTCATACACTTGAAGTACATCTCCATAGTGAAATTCTAGTACGTGTATAATTTTGCCCATTCATAGTTGTCCCTTCTCAAACCCCATAACGAATCCGCTTAGTGTATTCCCTGTTCTCATCTCATATTAGAATTCATAAATGGTTGCCTTGATTTATTTCATCTACAGTTATGTGTTTTTCGTTATCTTGATTATTGAATGCCTTTTTAACTGTAAACCTAATGTTTTCTGAAATTGAATCTGAGATAAACTTTTAAAACTTCTCAGTTGTCCGTGGTCATTTTATGCGTTTAAAGGAAGATATAAAGTTGGTATTTGTTTTTGCCTGCTTTTCTTTTACAGCTAGCTCCCTGATCCATTGTGGTCATAGGTACCCGTAATGGTGGATTGGTAAGTCGGGTACACTAGAAATAAATAGGAAAAGAAAACCAGGATTGCTGGTAGTAGAGTGTTAGGTCACCCGATCAAGGTATATGATAAATTGGGAAAATATTATGGGCCTGGTACGTGAATGGTGAAATTATGTGGCCGGGTGACCTGCGATCTCTATCAGTAATTTTCTGGTAGCAGAGTTATGGTTAGGGACTAGTTAAAGTTAGGTAGGACTAGTTAAGCTAGATAAGTTGGATGCTGCTGGAAAGTTTATTGCTGCTACAAGGGTAACCAATTTTTGTGACTTGATCAATCACGTGAAATGTTTGCTTTGAAACATTATGAAATGTTTTAAATTACTTTTCTTACTGTTATATTGATAAATGTACTAATCCATTCGTTAGTAAAGTGTTCTATGTTTGTTGGGAATCCCCGGGGAATTAAATGGCGAGTGGTGAAGAGAATCCACTTCGCTTCGAGGTCACTGGCCTAAGGAAAGTTAGTGCAGGTTAGGCAGAACTAGAAGCACTAACTAGGGTTTTCTAAATGCATGTTTGAATAAATGATAGCAACGAGTTCGCTGGCAAAACTTCTATTGTAATATAACCTAGTAGGGGTCACACCGGAAGGAGTAGCAGGTTCATCGGAGCTTGGGTGATCGCAAAGGGGTTCGCTGGTGAAACTTTAGGCTCTGTAAATATCCCGAAAAGAAGTGGATGAGTCGAAGAAGTAGCAGGTTCCCTAATGCTTGAGTGAAGGGTAGGCAGAAGCGATCTATCCGTAGCGTGTGAAAAGTAAATGGAAGTAGTTTACTTGCAGTGAGAGAAATTAAGTTTCCGTTACCTTGTGAGGGAGGGAGTCAGTTGCGGAGCTGCTCTGACGTCACACTGTGCCGTGCTGGGATTGGTAGACGCAGCGGGTGTGTAGCGGAGCTGGAATTGTAAAGGAGGGGTGAGTGCCGAAGCGTGAGAACCGGTCTCCCGAAAAGGCCGCGCACCCATTGGTCGAGGTTATTTGAATTTGTGCAGTTTATTGGTCGCACGAAAGTAAGAGACACATTTGGATTGGGAGTGATTTTGTAAACAAAGGTCGCTCGCAGAAAAATTATATGTGGCATTCGTATAGACCGCATACCAGACCTGATCCACGTTATTTGGGGTTTGAGAACGATCAGTGGAAAGGGCATAACACTAGCATTATGTACGGAAACAAGAGAAAATTATCCCTTGTAAATAAGGTAAAGAATTATTTCAAAAAGGACAAACCGATTAGAACCAGAGAAGGTGTTGTCATTCCGCCACCTAATACTCCTGCATCGTTCATGATGTTTGATAAAGGGTACCACTCGTGTGTATGGTTGGAAAACTGGGCGGAATACACAAAGGACGACGGAATTTTGGCTTTTCCGTTAGAAGGTACATTTAATAGCAGGATTCTATTTAATCTGAGAACCCGAATGAATGACTTACATCCCAGACCTAGATTGACGCAGTATGGAGCTTCAGAGGAATGGGAAATCGAGGCTTTTGAAAGGGATAAGCCCCGAATGGATAAAGGGTTAACAAAATTTTATCCGAAATTGAAACAGGAGACCTGAGACAAAAAGATGAAACAGTGGAGACAGAATATGATTGTAGAAGGACTGTTTCCAATGATGCCAATGGGTGGTCCTCCTGGGGGGGAGAAGAGGACAGAAAAATGCAAACATTGGGTGCCCATTGGGGAGTCGGATGATGAATTATTAGATGACATGTTTACAAGAAGTCCACCACCTTATAATGAAGGACACAGACCTTCTAGTGAAGGGGATAATTCTCGAAGACCTCCTCCCCAGGATGAGGCCAGACCTGCAAGTGTAGGAGGGGGGTGTCAAAGACCTCCATATAACAAGGGTTTGGGATCCATAGGTGCAAGAGATATTTATCCAAGAATACCCATTAGTGGGGAGGCAAATATACTCGTGAGAAAGGGACTTTTGCTCTAGACTTCCCTACGAAGGTGAGGAAAGATCATCCAGTTCAGGAATTCCGTTCTTGAAACCTCCGTATGAGGAAGGACTGAGAGATCTAAACCCAGGAAGTTTATTCCCAAAACCTAATTATGGTGAAGGACCCAGTGAGACACATCCCACTGCCCCGAGTTATGCCCCAACTTTGACCCCACAGGTATTACTTGACAATTCAGTAGAAAGGATATTGGAGGACAGGGAACGAGAGGCTCTAGCCAAGCAGAGAGCAGAGATAATTCAGTAAATTTCCCAGTTAAATACAAATCCTGAAGCCTTGACAATCCCAGTAACTATTGGGCCAGTGGTTCCTCTGTATGGGGACAGACAGGGAAGTCCAAAAACTCCAGTTATTACCCCCATTATAGCACAACCGAGAACAGAGCCCTTAATCGTGGATGACCAGACAAGTGAATGCGAATCTGAGGTCTCGCTAATGGACTTGCCCAATAGGGATACGGGAAAAGGGATGCAGAAAAGACATAATCCTTTCAGCACGAGGGAGATTCAAATGGAATCAACCTCGGGTACTAAGAGTGTCACGTTAGTGACTCCTGAAGAAATCGAGAGATGGAGTCGAGAATTAGAAAAACAAGTCCCTCAGTCGAAACCTTTAGATCTATACAAACCGAGAGTAGAAATAGAAGAACTGATGGCAGGAAATGTAGGATTAGACCGATTAAATACATACTCTGAAGAAGAGCTGCTGTTTATCTGCAGGAGTCTCACCCGAAATGCCAGAGTACTCCATGAGAAACTAACCGACACTGCAGCTAGTATGGGAATAGATATTTCAAAATCAAAACCATTGCAAAAACCGTACAGAGCAGATTTCTCAGACAAGGATTTTGAAAACCTAAATGTGTCAGGGAAAAAGGCACAGGTCAAAGAATTATTGACAGTATTACAAAAATGGGGAGATGTAGAAAAATGGAAAGCCAGATGGGCCAAGAAGAAAGATGAGGCTAGATCCAAACAGGCGACTCCTGAATTCGTTCTAAAGAAAGCTGACAAGCCAGAGCAGTTATATCCTATGCGTGAAGTGCCAGGTGGAAAATATGTGCACGTTCCATGGTCCAGACAGGATATTGTGTCCTTTACAAATGACTTTCCAAAATTACGAGAGAAACCTGTGGACTGGTACAGGCAGGTGGAGAGGTTGGTAAAGGTGCAAAAGTGCCTATGGATTGACCTGGATGGGTTCTTTGATATAGTGGTCCCTGTGGATCTATGGACCGAATGTAAGATTGCCATTGGGTGGCCTAGTGAGGAATACCCGAGGGACACTAACACAGGAGCCCCATCTGACGAAGTGATGAAAAAATATGATCAGGTAATTCTGCACCTGAAGCAAAAGGTGCCTGCAAAGAAAACTGATTGGACTAAGATAGATAGAACCACGCAGGAAAGGGATGAGACTGTGCACTCTTTTTATGAAAGACTGTTACAGGTGTTTAAAACATACAGTGGTATAGACAACATCGAGATGAAGGACATGACCCACTTTATTTACAGGTTTGTAAATGGTTTAAGATCTGAAATTTGACAGTGGATTAAAGACAATAAGATTTGTTGGCAGTCTAAGAAAATGGATGAGGTCTTACGGTACGCAAAGTACTGTGAGGACGAGATGGCAGATAAGCGAAAGGCTCTGAAAGAGAAAGTTATGTGGGCACAGGTAAAGCTAGCAGAACAGCAGGAAAAACAATTGAATAAGATGAATAAGAATACCCAAATTCAAGGCTCTGGGGGTGGTGGGAAGCCAAAAGTAAAAATGAGCAGAGAAGAGGCTAAAAAGAAGTTCCCCTGCCACCAGTGCGGAGAAATCGGGCACTGGAGAGACGAGTGTCCATATTTGCATCATGATAATACCCAAACCCCTGATTTAACTACACAGCCGCAGAATGAAAGACCAAGAAAGACCCAGCATCAGGTAAAGGCAAGTCAATTGCCCCGAGCGCCAAAACCAAATTATAAGGGAAAATCACTATAGGGTGATGACATAGAGATTTGGGGAGGTAATGAGAATAGAAATGCAGCAACTTCGCAGTTTCTGCTGAATGATACTTTTCTCTGTGACAACCAATACTGACGGGGCCTGAGAGGGGAGGACGAGGAGTGTGTACTTGGCGCCTCCTTGTCGGTAGACCAGTCAGGGCCATACATTGAAGGAAAGGTTGATGGAAATGATGTCACCTTCCTATTGGACACTGGTGCTACCCGTTCTACTGTGAGAACGGGGTATCTAGAGGGGGGGTTTTACCCAATTATAGTCGCTGGGACCTGGGTCATGTAAGTTACTGAGAAAGGGGGGGTCCCAGTGAGAATGAACTATTAAGTTAGAGATAAACACAAATAGTAATACACTTAGGGGCCGATTAGGATGGCGGACGGACTTGCGTCCGTCCGCCATCCCAGAGGTGGAGGGACCGTCCGCATGGGCTGCGGCGGTCCCTCTGTGCAAATTAGGATGTGACCGCCACCCTGGCGGTCACATCCTGGATATTTGACATTGCGGCGGGTGCTGCTTCAAGCAGCACCCGCCGCAATGTTAAAAGTGCATGTTTTACATTTACATGCACAAAGCGGCAGGCACCGCGCGGTGCCTGCCGCTTTGTGCATGTAAATACTGGGGGGTACCATAGGTACCCCCCATGTGCACCCCCCACCCGCCTACACCCTGGGGGCCCGCAACGGGCCCCCAAAATCAAAAGTACACATGCTTTTCCACGGCGGAAAAACCGCCGCGGAAAAGCATGTTTAAAAATGCATCCTAATTTGGCTGGCGGTGTCTGATAGACACTGCCAGCCAAATGAGAGCTTTTCCGCCGCGGTTGTAATCCGACCGCGGCGGAAAAGCAGCGGACAGAAACCAAGACCCGCCAGCCTTCGTAATGCGGCGGTGGGTCTTTGGTGACTCCGCAGAGGATTTTCCGCCTCCTCCGGGCCGGAGGTGGCTTCCGCCGGCCCGGAGGAGGCGGAAAATCCTCCATCCTAATCGGCCCCTTAATGAGTCTACAATGTTTTAATCACAAAGTAGATGAACCAAGATATAGTATCAAACAATTCGTCAATTTATAAATCTGAATAGGTTGGATAGTACCCAAGAAAAGGGGTTGGTGATAAGTGAGGATGGTGCAAATAGGGAAAGTGACATAAAAATCAGAACAGGATCTGATACATTTGCATATGTATTGAAATGCACAAAAAGATAAATCAAGACAATCACTCAAAACACATGCCCCACATAATACATATTATGTAACATTGTTAAATGGGGGCTGGAGAGCAGGAAAGTGTTGTCGACGTTTCGACCCTCCGAAGAAGCAGGACTTATTGAACCCTTGCAATGGGGTCTTCATCAGGATGGGTGTTGGGACTACCAACCTATTAATATCAAGTAGAGGAGTCTAAATTAATGACCCCAATGTGGAGCACGAAAAATCATTAAGACAATTAAGTTAGATGGCACACATTGAGAAGAGGAGAGCATACCAAGTAAATCGGGGCTCATCATCTAATAGTCAAATGGGGAAACCTCCATGAAGACGAGATTGGTCTAGAGAGAAAAATAATATTGGGCAACAGTGTTATTAACATTTTGATAGAAGAGGAAAAAAAAAAATTATATATATGCAACATCGATGATGGATGTGCACCACAAAGGACTTACATCTGGATGAGTTCGAAAAAGGAAAAACAGGCGTCGAGGCGTAGGTCTGGAGCAGCCCGGGGACAATGGGCAACGATTTCCACGAATTAATCTAAAACAGTAGGGAGACTCCATCAGGAAAACAGTACTGAGGACTAGGTTCAGCGTCTTATGAACGGTAGGGGCAAATGGGGGGCTTACCGTAATCATAGATGTGTTATATCGTCGTCCCCATCATTGTGGCTAACATCTAAATGAAAGGGCGGGGGCCGCGTCGAGGTATGAGTCAGGAACAGCCCGGGGACGTTGTGCATGGTATTCCACGGATCAATCTGAAAAATTATAGTGAAACTCCATCAGGAAAAACGAGCCCAAGGTGTATGTTTAGGAGTATTGTAAAAGGATCAGTGACCTTGGCTCCGTGAATCTTGATAAGTAATATTGTCGTCCCCATTAGAGCGCGAGCGCTGTGAATATTTCCTTAGTCGTCCGCTGAGGGGAATAAAGGACAAGTATTCAAAACCGGGCATAGTTGTTGAGCAGTTGTACAATGGCTGAGCGGAAAACCGTCAAAGCCGCCGTTACACATACCGAATAAGGGGTCAAGTCCGGCGTCTACACCATCAACTGGAAGCTGACTCGCGCGCTTCCTGGTAAAGTCGTTGCCGTGGTACCGCGGTCAGGTGATCATAGCAAAGCGGTAGATATAGTAAAAAGACTAAGCCGCAAAGGTGCTGCATCGCTAAAAGTTCTGACTACAGGATTGGTGGTTGTTGAAGAAACTACCATCGGTAGGTCTTGTTGCGGGTCACTCTCTTCCCATGCTGGTCCTGTTGGAAGTGGACCTGTTTGGGAGCTTGACCACCTCCTCCCTCCCAGTTGGAGGTATTCTGGGTTTGGCCACGTTGTTGTCCTCTTGTCGTGTAATTGCCTCTGCCTCTCGTAGGTCTCCATGTTGCCCGGCGTTGTCCTAAAAAGGATTATATTGAGGTTGTTGTTGATATCCTTGGTCCGGGTAGTTGTATGAGTGGCTGGGCCCAGCCTGCTCTTGTTCTCCCTCTCGCTGACCATTTCAAATTGGCTGCCCATCCACCTGAAAGTCTCAAGTGGGTCATAATTGAACAAGCTGTACTAGGACCTCGAGGGGGCAATATTACTACAATATTGAATACCCGCGAGCTAAAATGGATGTTCTTCTTTAATTCCATACAAACAGGTCTTAATGAACATGACAGTTCATTTTCTCAGCTAACGACATTGCCCTAATACATCTGTGGCGCGTTCCCTTACAATGTAGCCCCCAACAAATGAATCTGTAAGAGTACTGTTTAACATCTGTAAGTAACTTGTTTATTAACTGCTGCTTCAGCATTGTCCAAATCAATATATGTTTAGGCATCCATCCTAGATAAGCACATTTGTCCATATTTGAGTTGGGCCAATTGCTAGTAAGAACACGATTTGATTGTGACTCCTGAATAATATGTTGTTTTTCAGTTATTGAGGTCTTTACCGTCCTGCGACAGGTACACCTTCACCTATGTAAGTCCTCCAATTCTATTTCAGGGTTCTATACTAGCGCAATGCAGCGCAACAAATGTAAATATTGTCTATGTGTTCTTGATTTATCTCTAGGTTGTATTTACTTCATTTGATGTTTATATGACTGCCTTCATATATATTATCCTCAATTATTCTGGTCCAATTTTCCTCTCAACTTAATACTTTTAATGTTATCTAACGGTGAGGATGTGTTATCAAGGTTTTTACTGTCTTGTGACAGGTACACCTTTCAAATTCATAGCCAGCATGTAAAATATTCCATGGGCTGTGTATATATATCCACAATGTATTGGAACACTTGTGTATACTGTTGGGGTACATTACCTATACCTCGTCCGAATAATTAATGGTACCCCTGGTTGACTGTTGATTTTATTTTTGGTAAGCCTCGCATTCCTAATTGCTTAAAACCCTTGATACATTCCTTTTTCATCATAATTTTAAAAATGGCTTTTCAATTTTTTCGGTTCAGCAATGACCCATTAAAATCATCTCATAGTTGCGTTTTTCATGAGAACTTTTAGCGATGCAGCACCTTTGCGGCTTAGTCTTTTTACTATATCTACCGCTTTGCTATGATCACCGGACCGCGGTACCACGGCAACGACTTTACCAGGAAGCGCGCGAGTCAGCTTCCAGTTGATGGTGTAGACGCCGGACTTGACCCCTTATTCGGTATGTGTAACGGCGGCTTTGACGGTTTTCCGCTCAGCCATTGTACAACTGCTCAACAACTATGCCCGGTTTTGAATACTTGTCCTTTATTCCCCTCAGCGGACGACTATGGAAATATTCACAGCGCTCACGCTCTAATGGGGACGACAATATTACTTATCAAGATTCACGGTAAGCCAAGGTCACTGATCCTTTTACAATACTCCTAAACATACACTTTGGGCTCGTTTTTCCTGATGGAGTTTCACTATAATTTTTTAGATTGATCCGTCGAATCCTCTGCCCAACGTCCCCGGGCTGTTCCTGAATCATACCTCGACGCGGCCCCCGCCCTTTCATTTAGATATGAGCCACAATGATGGGGACGACGATATAACACATCTATGATTACGGTAAGCCCCCCATTTGCCGCTACCGTTCATAAGATGATGAACCTAGTCCTCAGTACTGTTTTCCTGATGGAGTCTCCCTACTGTTTTAGATTAATTTTTGGAAATCGTTGCCCATTGTCCCCGGGCTGCTCCAGACCTACGCCTCGACGCCTGTTTTTCCTTTTTCGAACTCATCCAGATGTAAGTCCTTTGTGGTGCACATCCATCATCGATGTTGCATATATATAAAAAAAAATGTTTTTTTTTTCCTCTTCTATCAAAATGGTAATAACACTTTTGCCAAATATTATTTTTCTCTCTAGACCAATCTCGTCTTCATGGAGGTTTCCCCATTTGACTATTAGATGATGAGCCCCGATTTACTTGGTATGCTCTCCTCTTCTCAATGTGTGCCATCTAACTTAATTGTCTTAATGATTTTTCGTGCTCCACATTGGGGTCATTAATTTAGACTCCTCTACTTGATATTAATAGGTTGCTAGTCCCAACACCCGTCCTGATGAAGACCCCATTGCAAGGGTTCAATAAGTCCTGCTTCTTCTGAGGGTCGAAACGTCGACAACACTTTCCTGCTCTCCAGCCCCCATTTAACAATGTTACATAATATGTATTATGTGGGGCATGTGTTTTGAGTGATTGTCTTGATTTATCTTTTTGTGCATTTCAATACATATGCAAATGTATCAGATCCTGTTCTACTGTGAGAACAGCGGACGTTCCAAACCTACCCCTCTCGGGAGAAGCAATCCAAGTAGTGGGCGTGTCTAATCAATTGATTAGTACCCCAGTTACTGAGCCCATGGAGATCACAATAGGGAATTTCAAAGAAATGCATAGATTTGTAGTGTGTGATACCAGTCCAGTAAACTTACTGGGACGTGATTTGTTGTGCAAAATGAACTGCACCATCTTTTGCACACCAAAGGGCGTCGAAATTCAAACCCCAGACGAGGATGGCATATATAAGCTAATGTTAATCAGACCAGACTCAGAAATTAAACAAATGACTATACAAGACTTACCCGAAGAACTCCAAAAGACGGTGAAACCAGAAGTATGGGACTTTACTGGAAAGGATGTAGGATTAATGGCAAGTGTAGACCCAATAACAATAGCCATGAAAGAAAATCCAATTTACCCCAATACCAAGCCATATAAAATGAGTGTTGAAGTGAGAGCAGGAGTTGCCATTGAACTAAAAAGACTGCTAGAAGCAAACATCATACAAGAAGTGATGAGTAGCCCATGTAACTCTCCAATAATTGGAATCAAGAAACCTAGTGGCAAGTATAGGGTAGTGCAGGACCTGAGAAAGGTAAACAAGATCGTTGTTCCTTGTTGTCCCATTGTTCCAAACCCAGCAGTGATCTTGTATCAGATTCCCTGGGATGCTGAATGGTTTACCGTGATAGACCTATGTCACGCATTCTTTTCAATCCCATTGCATCCGGACAGCAAATTTCTTTTCTCATTTGCTTTCGACAGTCACGTGTACGTTTGGAATCGTGTCCCTCAAGGGTACACAGAAAGCCCCTCGATCTTTAATCAGATTCTGAAAAAGTGTCTTGAATCTTTAGTCTTACCTGGAAATTCTGTTCTGGTGCAATATATAGACGACCTTTTGGTGGCATCTAAAAGTCATAGAGATTGTGTTGTTTACACCATTGCCTTACTGAATCACCTAGGTGAAAAAGGACATAAAGTGTCCCCTGATAAATTGCAGTTCTGTACAAAATCAGTGAAATATCTGGGGCACCAGATAGAAAAAGGCATCAGAAAAGTTACCTCAGAGAGAGTCAAAATAATTCGAAACATGCAGTTACCCCGTACTCAGAAAGAAGTCAGAATGTTCCTTGGGGTGGTAGGTTACTGCAGGCAATGGATTGTAGGATTTGCAGTCCTGGCAAAGCCTTTGATAAAAATGACAAAGAAAGGAGCAAAGGACCCAGTGGAATGGGATGATGACAGCTTAACAGCATTTACTAAATTACGAGAATGTCTATGTACAGTACCTGCTTTAGCAATGCCTGACTATTCTAAGGACTTTGCTCTATTCTGTGACACACAAGACAATTGTGCACTGTCAGTCTTAACTCAGGAGCATGGGTTGACTAGACGTCCAGTGGCATATTTTTCTGCCACTTTGGATCCAGTGGCTGCTGGATTACCTGGATGTCTGAAAGCAGTAGCTGCAACTTGCACGACTTTAGAACAGAGTGAATCCATTGTTATGGGACATCCTGTAACTGTGTAAGTTCCACATGCAGTTGTAATTTTACTAACCCGAACTAAGACCCAGTATATCACCCCTAGTCGGCTGACTAAATACAAGAGGATTCTCGTGGGTGCTGCAAATGTAGTCATTACTCGGTGTAATATCCTGAATCCAGCCACCCTACTCCCTGACTCAATGATTGTAGAAGCCGAGGGAGAGGACGAGCATGACTGCATTGATCTGACAGAATTCAGTACTAAACGCCGCCCAGACATTAAGGAAATGCCTTTGCCTGTGGAAGATGAGGAGCTGTTCGTAGATGGCTCATGTATGAGACACGAACTTGTAGGCCTAAGTGCTGCTTATGCTGTAGTCTCTATACACGAAATTAAAGAAGCTTCCTGTTTATTTGGAGTGAAGTCTGCACAAGTAGCCGAATTGATTGCATTAATAAGAGCCTGCAAAATTGGGAAAATCAAAAGAATAACAGTATATACTGACAGTCAGTACTGTTATGGGGTTGTGCATTACTTCGGCCAATTGTGGCTACAGAGGGAGTTTCTGACTTCTTCAGGTACTCCCATCAGAAATGGAAAAGTTGTACAAGATTTACTGGAGGCAATCCAATTACCAAAAGAATTGGCAGTGGTCAAATGTGCTGCTCATAAATCTGGCATTGACCCTATAACTTTGGGAAACCGATTTGCTGATGAAGTGGCTCAACATTGTGCCAGAAATCGCATGTCTGTAAATGTCAAACTGGGGGGGACCTGGAAACAGCTGCCAACTTATGGTGTTTGAGGAAGTGCCCACTTGGGAAGAGTTGAAAGATTGGCAGCATGCTGTGCCTTCAACAGAGAAGGAAAAATGGCAGAAACTTGGTTGTCGACCGAGAAGTGAGGATGGTGTCAGTGTGGGCCCAAATGGTATGCCTGTGTTGCCTAGACATCTGCTTGCTTCTATGGCCAGACTGATACACGGAGATTCACACACTGGTAGGGATACCATGGTTCTGGTTTTCCAACAAACATGGTACAATCCCAAGTTCAGGAAGGTAGCAGAGTCGCTCTGCCAGAGGTGCTTGACATGTCAGCAATTCAACGCTGGGAAAAGAACAGCGTTTGAATTAGGAAAAATTGGAAAATCAGGGGGTCCCTTTGAGAGAGTACAAATTGACTTCATCACCATGCCTAGTTGTGAGGGAAAAAGATATGTCCTTGTCATTGTCTGCCTCTTTTCAAAATGGGTGGAAGCCTACCCTGCCAAAAAGAATTATGCCATAACTGTAGCCAAATTGTTGCTACGAGAATTAATACCTAGGTTCGGGGTTCCAGTCACTATTGAATCAGATAGAGGAAAACATTTTCAGAATGAGGTAATCGATCAGCTCTGTAAAGCATTCAAGATCACACAAAAGCTGCACTGTGCATATCGTCCAGAGGCTTCTGGAGTGGTGGAACAGATAAATGGCACTATAAAATCAAGATTAGGAAAAATGTGTGATTCTACTGGCATGAACTGGATAAATGCTTTACCTCTTGTTCTGATGGGACTCAGAAGTATTCCTGATCGAAAAACAGGCCTGAGCCCTCATGAAATTCTGATGGGAAGAGTGATGAGACAAGCATGGGTACCAGGACATACATTTCTAAACATTTCTGATGATTTAGTACTTGAGTACTGCAAGCAACTGGGTGACCAAGAGCGTTCTATCTCTCGCCAGATTGGGGAAGACGCCTTTGCCAATCCCACAACTCCAGTCCACAAATTGGTTCCTGGTGACTGGGTTGTACTCAAGAAACATACTCGTTCAAGTTGCCTGGCACCGAGGTGGGGAAAACAACGCCAAGTGATACTGATGACCACGACAGCGGTGAAGTGTGCCGGCGTTCCAAAGTGGATCCATGCCAGCCATACACAGAAGGTGATTCCAGACGAGAAAACTAAAGCTGAAGGTTGTCCAGCTAAGGGGTCTGCAGACGTTGGTCCTGAAGTAGCTGATGATGAACAACCGAGCACCAGTCAAGATGATTGGATACCCATAATCGACCTGACTGAAGACCCAATCAGAACAAGAAGTTAAACCTACGAAGATAGAGAGTGGAATAGAGAGGAAGAGATAGGCACAGGCGAAGATCCTCAGATTATTGAGATTCACGTCAAGTCTGAGGAAGGAGAAGGTCAGACAGGGACAGAGCAAGTGATCGACACACCTCCACAAACTCCTGAAATCGAAAAGGGACAGAATAGAACTAGTGCAAAAGTTCGAGCAGAAGAAAATCAAAAGATCGAAGTGCTCGAACAGGATCAGATAGAATTAGAAGAACGTGTTCAGGACACAGAAATAGAAACACCTGAAAACCAAACTCAGAATATACCTGAACAAGGCCAGCTTAGCAACCAGGCAGAAGAAACAGATACAAGACCTGGGACTAGTCAGACAGGAAGGGAAGGAGCAGAAAAAGAAGTGCCACAAACAAACGAAAATAAAAGAGCATTAGAAGAAGGCCAAATCACAGTGCCAGCTAAAAGACTCAGGAAAAAGAAAAATATCGAACCAAGATATATCAAGAGACTGAGACTGAGAATAAAAACAGTAGAAGAGAAACTTGCAGAAAAAAGGAAAAATCCTCGGCTTACAGAACAAGCTGGAGAAAGCTCCAAAAGAAGAAGTGACCGAATAAAAAGACTGAACGAGAAATACCAGGATCCTGAATGGACTTATCTAATTTTGGAGGAGTTTGAGGATCTTGATATAACTGACGAAAGTGACGAAGAACAGACAGCTGATTATTCTGCCGAAGAAGACGAACCAACCTGAAGTTGCTCAGTGTAAGCTACCTGTGCAAAGTTACGGAGAGGGGTTGAAAGCTTCTTCTGAAAGAAAATGTCTGATTCAAATGTGAGTGGAAGGCCTAGACGCAATTGTTGCAAAACATGCTGTAAAGTATGTATATCTAGTATAGCTATAGTGTTAATAATTTGGATAGGACTAACAGTTTTCATTCCTTATATGGTGAGCAAGAATACTAATATTGACCCTACACAGACTGTGACCACTGACCCTGAAGAACTGACAACACGAAGTGTAGAAATACGTGAAAAAGCACTCAGACAAACAAAACAAGATTTAGAAGCATCAGATGAGGAAGGACTACATTATCACGGAGTGAAGAACCAAACACATTTAAATGTTTTCACAAACCTTTTAGTACATTATGTAGAAACTATGGAAATAGAATACTGCTATGTCTGCATGAAGCTACCTACTTCTGTAGCTGAAGGCGTGACTTATCATCATCTACCTTTGACTTATGGAATTTCCTGTAGTATTTTAGCTAGTTTATTTTACAAAAGAGGACCGTTACAGTACTACTACTCTAACGCTGACGTGATATTTTCTGAACTCCCAATACGTGGAAATCTGAATCCTGTACATACTAAAAGTGACGTTACACGTTATATGGGAGAATACTTTCTGACTATAGGTACCATAGACTTAAGTGAAGCACACAGAGACAACTTTACCTGTTCATTACATGAACAAGAAAAAATGTTTTTAAACATGGCAGAGAAAAGAAGGGAGAGTTTCCAAAGGAAGGCAAATGATAAAAGACAGAGAACTCCTAAATGGGCTGAAAACATGGAAAGCACCTCAAATGGTGGGGCGGGTCCTGCTTTGTTGCTGGATTTCGAGAGGAAAGGGAAACTCTGTCTTCACCGTGAAAAGACTAGTTATTATAATAACATTTTCATTGGTTCCAGTCAATGTGAGCACAATTACAAGGTAATTGGAGGTTGGGGTTTCAAAAATGTGTCAGAACCTGTGTTTCCCGGAATCTATTATATTTGTGGAAACAAGGCTTATTTCAAATTGCCGGATCACTGGTATGGAAGCTGCTATTTTGGCATTGTCTTCCCGAAAATATACCATGTGAAGGAAATGGCTGGAAGCAATGAAAACACTAATAGCTTAGTGCGTAGTAAAAGAGAAAGCGTAGGTGAAATAATGGGTAGTATTTTTAGTGCACTGATACCTGGAGTGGGAGTGTTTCTGAACACACACAGAATTTGCAAATTATCCACACTAGTGGATGTGCCGTCTACTGACACAGCTCATGGATTTCTGTTGGTCAATACCAAAATGGTTGCTATCAGATCAATGGTTTTGCAGAACAGACTTGCTCTGGACACCTTATTAGCAAAAGAGGGCGGAGTCTGCAGAATGTTGAAAGCGCAACATTGTTGCACTTACATACCTGACAAAAGTGTACAACTAAAAAGGTATGTGAAAAATATTACAAATTTGGAAAAGGAACTCAAACCACTGGAGGTTGATAGTGCCTGGAAGAGACTTGTTGATGGTCTCTCCAATGTAGGTCATTGGTTTGCTAATTTAGGTAAAAGTTTATTGTTTAAGGTACTGGTGCCAATTGGAGTGATAGGTTTCGTCATATTCCTCATATTTGTCTGCTGTAAATGTTGCAAACACACAAAGAAATACACTGTGAATAGAAGAGGTGTGAAATGGAGTGTGGATGAGCTTGAATTGGAAGAAATGAATAATCAGATTTACAAAAAGGTGAAAAATTCTCAC
This sequence comes from Lissotriton helveticus, assembly GCF_964261635.1. Classification (NCBI taxonomy): domain Eukaryota; kingdom Metazoa; phylum Chordata; class Amphibia; order Caudata; family Salamandridae; genus Lissotriton; species Lissotriton helveticus. The sequence continues at coordinate 605,753,391 of NC_136063.1, forward strand.
CCCGACAAAGATGTGAAAGAGAAATTGAATCGAATGTTGGAAGTAATGGAAATGCACAAAGTGTGAGAAAAGTTGGCATCTGGTTCCATTAGTTTGTGATGATAGTAAATATCATCAATGAGGGGATTGATGGAGCAAGATTTCGCATATTACACGACTTGCTTGAATCAAGAACCTCGAATAACATTTTTAATCTTATAATTCAACCTGTGCGTCTTACTAATTCTTTTATTTTTGGATGTATGTGTATCTTAGAGACGCTTGCCTATGTGTTTTACTAATACGAATAACCCAGGTTCCTAATATGGCCGCCGCTTGGGGATTTGCTTCTGCGCATGCGTTAGTCACACTCACGTGACGTGACGTAGTTGCAGTTCTGGTGGGAAAATGTGCGCATGCGTACTAGCCTCAAAATGGCTGTTTGGTGTCCTAAACGTGGTGAAGCTTGCACAGATGCTCTCGTGTTATTGTATGTTGCACTAATTCATAATGGCATAGTATATTTTTATAGTAAGAAGTATAAAGTAACTATTCTTGGTATACAACGAATTCATTTATTTCTATGTATTAATTTGTTTTCGCTTACTTTCCATGTACCGCGGTATTGAGGGTCTGGTGTAATGCTCAAGACTCCATATTGAGACGATGTTCCGCGCATGTCAAGTTTCTTCCGGCGGCATTGACAAAATGCCAACTGAAGATCCCTGCCAAGATGCGCCTGGGAAGATGCACCTTCACCCAGCCGGAGAAACAAATTTGTACTGCATTTGCTACAATTGTATTTCTCTATTGTATTCTGTAGAATAGGTCATGGGAACCCCAAATTCACTAGGCGGTTCCATAAAATGCAAATACGAGCTTGTAGAAGTTTGTTCTGATTGGTGTGTTAGCCTATCCTACTTGGGGACCAATCAAAATTGGGGATTCTGACACTTGCAACATTTTGGGGGTGGTACACTGACCCGAAAACAGTATAACTAGCCTAGGTATAGCTAGAGAAATTGTCCGACTTGTCTGAATAGCTGACCTGTCACTGACCCAACGCACTCAATAGGTGACTGATACAGAGGTGCTGCGGAGCACTCTGTCCGAATTTGACCATAGACTCAAAGGTTTTACTAAACCTTAAGTGCTGGCGGAGCACTTTGCTGGGGAGTTCGCTAACCCAATCGGGGTTCTGACTGATAGCTGCAGAGAGGGTGGAGCGCAGGCGTTTGCTTCCGAACTGCGGGTGCTGGTTGTGCCTTGGTGGTCCTGTCCTGATCCTAATCTGGTTTTCCGGTCCTGTCCTGGGGTGTACATTCTGCACCTGCTGTCCCATTGATGACTGTCTTTCCTTGGGGTTTATCCTGTCCTTAACTGACCCCTGGCCAGGGTTGGTTTTCACACCAGTCTAGGTAATTATAGTGCGAAAACTCTATACTGCACCTTCTAATTTTCTGTCTTTGCTTCAATAAAGACATATCTTTGCATACGTTAAATTTCCATGCTTTCCACAATCTTCTAAATGAAAAGTCCATGCATATATTTCTATAGCATGTTCCTATGTTCCCCTACCTTTTAGAATACATTTTTCCAACTGTCTATGAACTATAGATGTGGTTTATAATTTCCCTTTGCAAACTGATTGAAGTAACATTGTTAGATTTATAGCGTGTCCCAATTTTTTTACCCCTTCCTTTAGATGTAGAGGATCCCTAACTTTCATTCATACACTTGAAGTACATCTCCATAGTGTAATTCTAGTACGTGTATAATTTTGCCCATTTATAGTTGTCCCTTCTCAAACCCCATAACGAATCCGCTTAGTGTATTCCCTGTTCTCATCTCATATTAGAATTCATAAATGGTTGCCTTGATTTATTTCATCTACAGTTATGTGTTTTTCGTTATCTTGATTATTGAATGCCTTTTTAACTGTAAACCTAATGTTTTCTGAAATTGAATCTGAGATAAACTTTTAAAACTTCTCAGTTGTCCATGGTCATTTTATGAGTACAAAGGAAGATATAAAGTTGGTATTTGTTTTTGCCTGCTTTTCTTTTACAGCTAGCTCCCTGATCCACTGTGGTCATAGGTACCCGTAATGGTGGATTGGTAAGTTGGGTACACTAGAAATAAATAGGAAAAGAAAACCAGGATTGCTGGTAGTAGAGTGTTAGGTCACCCGATCAAGGTATCTAATAAATTAGGAAAATATTATGGGCCTGGTACGTGAATGGTGAAATTATGTGGCCGGGTGACCTGCGATCTCTATCAGTACCGTGATACTTAGTGCCAACATTTGGAGACTTTTTCCTTTCACTCCGTGTATTGTTGTTGCTGTTTCGACCGAGTAGAATCTGCACTCTCTGCCATCTACTTTTTATTGCATAAGTCCTAGGCTTAAAACAGGGAGTTATTATGTCAACGAGGGCTCTAAAGGGAAGAAAATCACTGGTGGGAGGGTCAGTAAAGGGAACGCTTGACCAGTTCATCATCAGAGCAGCATCTAGGCTGGAGCACGAGATTGCTATAACGGAGCGACGTATATCATCTGAACTCCAGAACAAATGCATATCTTTAAGCCCATTACTAACAGCGCCCTTACCGGTATCTTTATCAGACAAGAAGAGATCGCATCTCAGTGACATCAGTAGACCTCATCTGCTTAAAGACGCCACATCGCCTTTTGAGTCCTAAAGGTCCCCAAGCAGCAGAGATTCTAGTGCTGAGCGTGATATAGACTTAGTCTTGGGATACCCCACACAATTAAACCCCCCCATCCCCGGTGTCACTAATAAGGTGCGGTAGGGTAGGTAGGTAGGTAAGAGTAGGAAATGTACCTACGAATACGAACTCAGAACATGGCCCACTGCCCTCGTCCCTAATTCAGGAGCTGACAGGGAACATTAAAATTCTAATGAAATCTCTGTTCCTGCCACTTGCGGAAAGACTAAAGAGGGTGGCCTCCCAACTAGGGTCTATAGAAAATGCTGTTATAGCTAACACAACCCTACTGAAGGACCTAACACTTAACATCAGCATTAGACCTCCCGCCCCAGCCCCTGTGATACATACTACTAGTAAGATCACTACGCCGCCAGAACCCCTACACATAGCTCCAGCTAAGATACAGACCACGGCCAGGGTAACGGGACCTCCTAGGACCGAGGGAGTAGAGAGCAACGAAACTAGAGTAGGGACTACATCACACAACAATGGCAGGGGCGACCTATTCCCCAGAAAGAACACTGGGCCTATTCTACAAATGTATCTCCCCCCAGAGGCAGCCCCGCATGTCGCAGTACTGACCAGGGTCCCAGAATTACCTCAAGAGAAACCAGAAAGCTACTGGGAACTTAAAAACAAGGTTATGTACTGGTTACGGAATATTAGACCGCTACCCCCCAATATTAATGGGGAAACCCTGAATGTCCGAAGGCTTAAATGGCTAGGCCAGAGGCCCAAAGACTCCAAGGGAGACATAATAATAATTAACTTTAGAGATCGCAGAGTTGTAAAATATCTCAATGACTGGTTCCAGGAAAGCGGGGGGGAGGGCATCCAGATTCACGACCTGAGCTACTTCTATCCAAGGTCTCTCCAGCCCTATCAACCCAATAAAGCAAATTGCCTTTTAACAACATGGGGGCCCCAGTTCTTAATGTCCCCACTAGAAACAGATATGAGGTATTGACAGGTTTAGACAGTGTAGACTGACTTATTTTAGAGAAACAAATGGCTCCATTTATATCCAATAATTTAGTTCAGACAACGGACTCAAATGGTCTCTTGTCCTTGTCTTTGCAAATAAATGCGGAGCTGGGTAACTACACCGTCATTAATAAGCCCGCTGTGGGGGACGATATGAGGTTTGATCAAGAAGAAAGTGTAGCGGATAAAATGCCCGCACTTAACATAGTCATGCATATTACTACGGCGCCCGTAATAGGCTGTAGCTCTGCTAACAGTATCACAAATCGTGATCCAAGTAAATATGCTAATGTCTCAAGACATCACATCAAGCCAGCCTCTGAATCTTCTAATACCCCTGTGAGACCCACACTCCAACTAGTACAACCAATAAGAGCATCTGTTACCACAAATCTGGAATGGTTACCACTGCCACCCATACATGCTAATTTGAGGGAAATAGCTGAAGCTCCCCAGGCTGAACCTCCCGAGATTAGCCTGCCACTGACAACTCCACCTTCCAACAGCATAATTAGCTGGAACGTCGCAGGCCTATCTGCCAAACTTAACGATTCTTTATGGCAGCAAATGACATTAAATCACACCATCATTTGTGCCCAGGAAACCTGGGCAAATAAAGAATTTCATATTGCGGGATATAAAACCTTCTTTACACCAGCTATCCCGAGTTCCAGTGGTAGATATAAGGGGGGCCTCTCCACTTATATTTCAGTTAATACGGGACCCCTAGATGTTAAATTTATCACCAATGAATACTATCAAATCTTGATTACATCGTGGGGACCCTTACAAAACATGGAGTTGGTAAATTTCTATAACAACATCCCCCACCCAAATTGAGTGTACCCTTAACAACCTTTTGAAGGAACTTACCAAAATTGAGGACCAAATGACTAGCGATATGGCTCTGCTCTGGGTAGGGGATTTTAATTGTCCCCTCTGCCCCCATGGATTGAAGTGTATTTGTGGCTTGGGAGAGGACTCCGAAGGGCCCATGAGCCACTTCTCCCACACCAGAGTTGGGGAGTTATATAACACTATATCAGCCCAATTTACCTTATCATTTATAAATTAATTGTGTGCCCCAAATAAACCCTTTAGACCAACATTTAATGGGAGGGGGAAAAATTTGACCATTGATTTTACACTCCTTTCAACCCGTTACGCAGGTTTGGTATCAAACTGGGAGACTCTTGACACTCCACTTAGTGACCGCTACCCGATAGTGGTAGAACTGAAGACGAGGGATGGTGATCTAAGTTGTAAGAGTAATATTACATACCATCTAACCCCAATTCTTGCCTCGAAAAACGGGTTCCGTATCAAATGGGAAAAGGTTGAACCCACAAACTTCATACAAAACCTTGTTAAGAATGCCCAGGAAGAGTTTAAAACTTGTCTTTCAGTAGAAGCCGATGCTTACAGTATTGTCGGCTCATTAAAAAAAATCTGTGCAGATATAAAACACCTACTGACTAAAGTTCCTCGTAAATCACCCAAGGGACATCATGGATGGTTCAATGGGACTTGTACTAAGGCGCTCGCCGCCCTGAAAAAATCCGTCCACTCTTGCCCAAAGTCTAAAGAAGAGATCCAGCTAGCTAGACGTGCCTATCAGAGAGCCCTAAATAGCTGGAAAAGGGAGCTAAAAATTCAGGCATGGTCCGATCTTTGCGCAGCGGCTGACCGGAAAGACAATATTGCCTTCTGGAAGGCTGTTAATGCCCCGTTCCTCCAAGACCACCAGGGTCCCAAAATAGATCAAGCTATTACCGCAAAAAGCTGGGTTAAACACTTTGAAGGCCTCTACAATGGAGCTGAACCCTCTAGATCGTCTCCTGAAAATCACGGGGCACCCTTGTTAGGTACAAATAGTACCTCTTTCCCGCTGGGCATACAGTTTCATCTGGATGAGGTGATTAAGGCAATCAGAGAAAGCCCGGCAGGAAAGGCCCCAGGGCCCGATTGCGTCCCTGTGGATGTCTTCAAAAGTGTACCAGATCTTTGGGCACCTCTTTTGACCCGTGTGCTTAACTCCTCAAACAACATTGGGTTCATCTCCACCTGGTCGGATGCCATAGTAGTTCCGATCTATAAAAAGGGCGAAAGGAATGACCCGGCCTGCTATCGGCCAATTTCGCTTCTTGACGGCCTAATGAAGATTGCAGGCAGGATCATTCTTAACCGCATGCAGGATTGGCTGGAGGAACGGGAAATTGTTTCCGACCTGCAGTATGGCTACAGGTCTGGTAAAGGGACCATCGAGCAGGGACTTAACTTAGCCATAATTACAGCCAAGTAAATCCAAGCAAAGAATTGCTCATAACATATGTGGACCTAAGTTCCGCATTCGATTGTGTCGACCATGGAACGCTCTGGCAAACACTAACGGACATTGGCCTGGATAACCAAATACTTATTTTTATCAAGGAACTGTATCATGGGGCTGGTGCTTGTGTCAGATTTGGTAGAAAGGGTCAGTGTTCCGATGTGTTTCGGATCCATAGAGGAGTAAGACAGGGGTGCATTCTTGCCCCTCTGCTCTTCACGCTCTATATAAACAAGGTTGGATCAATCCTGAGTGAAGTCTATTATGACTATCCTACAGCAAACGGAACACCCATCCCTATACTGCTTTATGCAGACGATGCGGAGATTATGTCCCAAACGAGGGTAGGGCTACAAAAGGCGGTCTCTAAATTCTCGGAGTATATGAAAAGCAAAGGTCTCCATGTGAATGTTTCTAAAACCTACACAATGTCGTGCGTACCCAAGACCCGAAGAACACCTTGCCCAATAACCTTGATGGTAGAGGGGTTGAACTTACTGATAGATTTTGCTACCTTGGAGTCCATTTTGAGAGAAAGGGCTCCTGGAAACATCACGTGGTTGCACGGACTCTAGCTTTTACAAAGGCCACTGGAGCCCTGGTAAATTTTGCTAAAAGACTAGGTGGGAGGCCAGTTAAAGAACTGCTCCAGATCTTCAAGGCTAAATGCATTCCTACAGGGACATATGGGGCTGGGCTCTGGGGGATAGAGGAGGCGGAAACTATCCAACGCGTTGAGAATCGTTTCTTACGCTATCTATTGGCCACCCCCAAGAGCATGGCAACATATGTGACACACATGGAAGTAGCCTTGCCATATGTCACAGACATTATTAAGTTATCACCAGTATTGCTATGGCACAATGTATATTAAATAGAAAGATCTTAATGGATTGCCTAGCGGTGGATGGAGCCACTAACATTAAATGGTTCTCCTATGTGAAAGCCCTGTTGGACGAAACTGGTCTTCCCGAATTCTTTATTAACCCAGACAGCATGGCAAACATTTCAAGATCTGCTCTCAAAAAACATCTATTGGCACACCTAGAGAGCAAAAGATGGTGGGAAGAGAGACACAAGAAGACCGTCATGGCCCACGATTCGGTTACACTTAACAAGGGGGTTCAGTTGTACCTTTTGAGCGAACAACCCCCTTTTACTCGTATGCTTTTGACTCGTTTTAGGTTAGAAACCTTTTATAGGTTAATAACCTTCCCACAGTGCAACGACTGGTGTAAAGAAAAGAAACTCTGCCCCTGAGACAATGTCTCCCTTCAGTCTAACATTAATTGTATTTTCTTTTGCACTTTTTATAGTAAGCCGAGGCAAAAAATCTTGAAACCCTTACTTGTATCCTGGGGTTTGAGGACATGCAGAGGGGCATATGACAAATTAAGATCTCTAGAAAATGAACATACTATTTTTGTTGTTGCTCTCCCTACTGACAGCTGTTATTAGGCACAGAAACACAATGCAAGCTTAAACTTGCACCCGCACATGTTTTATTATACGGACCTTTCCTGGCCTAATCCAAATTATTTTACATGGCTATGCTAACATATTATGAAACTTCCTGTTTTTAAACTTTGAACTCTTACAGATGCAATGAAAATGTAGTATTTTAACTAATATTGGAAATATAAGTTTTAAATGTGATTTTTTAACTGTACGCTTTTATGAATTTGTTTTTATAATTCGAATAAAGCACTTTTGAAATGAAAATGAGTCTTAGGCATCTTCTTCAGTAGGTTCCCTTTTAGAAATGTTCCCCGTTTATTTTTTTAAGTTAGCGACGCAGGTTCTCAAAAGCCACTGACCTGATGCGAAAGATGCCAGATGCCTTCTTGTTAGTGAGGAGAGTGTTCCTCACTTTGGTTGATTCCTTTCAATTGATCAAACGATTGCGACCTGCTTGCACGCTGGCTCGGCTGTGTTGGAATCCCATCGCCAGATCATAAAGATGACAGTCCATGGTAAATGCAAAAATGTATTTAAGTTTTCGAATGCAGAGTAGAGAAGGCCAGTGAGGAGAACAGGGAGGAGCATCTGGTCACGGTGATCATCAACTGTCATCTGGCAACATTCCAGAACGCTCAGCTCATGACAGGAGGGAGGAGGGGGGAAAGGTGATGAGAGAGGACAAAAAGGGAAAGGTAAAACATAACAGAGGTCAAAGTCAAACTGGCTGAAGATGAAGGAGTTGACAGGAAGCAGACCTGAAGTTCTGGCAATGGAGGAAAACATAGGGAAGACACATATGCAGGAGACTTTGGAAGCAGGTATGCAGGAAACCCAGGTCCTGGAGGCTTACATGTTGAGAGTTTGGTCTCTGATGCTGGAGATTCAGATACCGAATATATACGTACTAAAGCTTCGGAAGGCTGACAAACTGGAAACATAGGGTCAAAAGGCAGGCAGCCTGGATGCTCCGGTTCAGCAGGCAGGCAGCCTGGAAGCTCCGATTTGGAAGGGAGGCAGCCTGGAAGCTCCGGTTTGGAAGGCAGGCAGCCTGGAAGCTCCAGTTCGGAAGGCAGGCAGCCTGGAAGCTCCGGATCAGAAGGCAGGCAGCCTGGAAGCTCCGTTTTGGAAGGCAGGCAGCCTGGAATCTCCGGTTTGGAAGGCAGGCAGCTTGGAAGCTCTGGATCGGAAGGCAGACAGCCTGGAAGCTCCGGTTTGGAAGGCAGGCAGCCTGGAAGCTCCGGTTCGGAAGGCAGGCAGCTTGGAAGTTCTGGCTCAAAAGTCAGGCAGGCTGGAAGTTCTGGTTCTGAAGTCATGGAGGCTCTCAAGTTAGGCAGGCTGGAAGTGCTGGCTCTGGAGTCAGGCAGACTGGAACTTCTGACTCTGAAGTCAGGCAGGCTGGAGACTCTGACGTAGTAGGGAGGAGAGCTGAGGGCTTGGGCTCTGAATGCAGGCAGTCTGGAGGCTCCCGTACTAATGGCAGGTAGGCTGCAGGTTGCAGGCTCGGGCTCAGATGACAGACAGGCTGCCGGCTCGGGCTCAGATGGCAGACAGGCTGCAGGCTCGGGCTCAGATGGCAGACAGGCTGCAGGCTCAGGCTCAAATGGCAGGCAGGTTGCAGGCTTGGGCTCAGATGGCAGGCAAGCTGCAGGCTGCAGGCTCAGATGGCAGGCAGGCTGCAGGCTCGGGCTCAGATGGCAGGCAGGCTGCAGGATGCAGTTCAGAAGGCGGCAGGGCGGCTGAGGAATCTGGAGACTCTGAAAGCAGCAGGCCGGCTGAGGATCCCAGAGACTCTGCAAGAAGGCAAGCCGATGGCAGAGAGGCACAAGTATGACAGACTTTAAATTCTGGGAATGTTGATAGCCAGTGAACAGTAGATTCCCTGTTGTCAATAGTAAAATCTTCCCAGTTCCTTGGCTTATTAATACGCACTGAAGCGCTTTTTTCGAGATGGCTAAGAATATTGCTTATCTTAGAGTCTCTGATGACCAGACTCCCTTTACCATTTGACAGTTCACATGTCCTAGTTAGAGGAAACAGCAAGGGATTACTTGGTATTTGGAAATGTTCTCAATTTCCTCTATGTTACAAGGTGTTACAGATGCATCAGAGCATAGAGTAATATTATTTCCTGACTTCTCAATATGTGGTGTACTTGAAGGCGAGAGAGCAAACAAGGGGTCAGGATTTTGTTCCTTCTCAGCAAGTAAGTTAGCTTCAGTCACAGCAGTTAGACCAAGAGCGGGGTTGAGTCACAGGAAATTGCCACATCCGGGATTATGTGGGGCACTGGTTCAGGTTTTGCCTGTATGTTGATTCAGCACGGCTCTCCAACAACCCTCAATACTCATCTCACTTAACCCAGGAGCAAGTCATCCTTACTCATCGGTGGGGCCCATAGCACCGCGAGTCACACATACACACACATACCATTACTCCTGAATCAGTGACAAAGAAGGCGAGCTGCTGGTTAGCGGAGTACCTACGCTTTATACTTTATATATTTATATACATTTTATAGTTCTCAACTTATGCTAACCTTTTGCCTGGAAAACTTTACATCAAGGTACTCCACTATTTGGTCAATGGATCATCTAGTAGAAGTTAGTGGATGGAGACTAAGACCAGCTTAATCATATTAATCCTATATCTTTAACAATTGTATTCTGTCATGACATTTCATAAAATTAAAACCAGACTCGAGTTTAGATTTAAATTGATTTTATCTACATCATATAAGGAGGAAAAAAAATTAAATTAAGATTTATTTAGACAGGCAAAAGTAAAGCATTTATATAGTACATGTTAAAGAAAATGAAATATATTACCATGCTGACTCTATTCTCCTCAATGCCTCCCTTTCAAAATAAAATCTCCGCATTCGATCATTCTTCTTTGCTCCGTCAAAAGTTAGAGTCCAAAAATGTCAAAGTCTCTAGCACCATAAAAGTGTCCCGACTGTCAGCATGTCGTGGTGCAAAATAAATCTGTGGAGCAAACTTTTTCCACCCTTCCAAATACACTCTTTTATATTCTCTAACTATCTAATTCAAAATTGAAACTTTTAGGGTCCACAGTTCATTCTGATTGGTCCATTCGAGGGGAGTGATGGTCACCTCATTCAATCCCTATTCATACAAGTTCGTATTTAGCAAAGTCATCGTTAAAAGTTTCTCATGACATTCATCTGATTTGCTTGTCATTCTTCTTTTGTTACACAATTTGTTATATTTTTCCTCATCACGGTTCCGTTCTCACGGGTTTAGATGCAGGCATTCTTTGGCATATTTCGTGTCTTAGGCCAACCTGACCTTGACATCACTCGCCTCACGTACAGGCCATTCTATTTACTCGGATTTTTTAAGCACGCATGCGTAGAGGCCTTTTCTTTCAAACTGATGTCACCATTTCAGTCACCAGCCATTTTTAAAAAAACAGGCCGCATAGGCCTCAATGAGAACTAATGCGAAAACAAACAGAAAATTAGATATTGAATTATAGCCCTTCGGTTTACCTCCCACCATTCTAATATTCACAGTTAGTTGTTACCTAGCATAAGAAAATCAAGTAGCATTCATTTACTTACCAAGTGCATTTTCTTTCTCTTTGTCACAACATGTAATTACACTATTAAAGCATAAACACACATGTTTGTTTACTTAAAAATATATCATTATAGCACTATATTAATATGACTTGATCTCAATTATTAGTATGTCATTTCTGCAAATAGTTATTAGTTTCCCACGTGTAATGTGAAATGTCTAAATGCCTTTATTGGTTAGTTCTCATGCATCACACTGTTATTTTCGTTATAATTATGAGAGCTTGATTTCACAAGGGGTACACACATATTTTCGTCACTCCCCTGTGCCATCAACTCCCCCCTTTGGTGATTTTATCACCACACCATCATCCCACCTAAATTTCTCCAAGAACATGTTTCAGGCTCTTCAGTTTTAGACTTTGGTATCTCTCATACTTTGACCTCTTGTATTTTTATACATTTTGTCCTTAAACTCCTCAAGTTCGATTTCACCCATTATGTGTTCTCTTTGTTTACTTGTTTCTATGATTACTATTGTTACTGGCATTAATATTTTCTTCATCAAAATTCAATGAGGATGATTTCAATTTACTTGTTGTAGCCTTTCTTTGATAAATTAATCTCCTGCCTTCTGTCATTTCTAAAAACACTTTTTCTGCTTTCTTTAATTTGCATGTTAAATTGTTTCTAAGTGCATGATCTATTGTCAATTCATTAATTTCAAAGAAAAATTCACCCAAAACTTTAGCAGGTTTCACTTTCTTCATTCTATGTACTACAGGAACTTTAGCAAAAATGTCATCAAAATCAGAATAATAATTCTCTAGTTTCCCAGTTTTGTAAAATAAACTAGCTATAACACTACAAGTCATTCCATAAGTCAAAGAAAGGTGATGGTAGGCAACCCCCTCTGATACAGATGCAGGCAACTGCATACAGACGTAGTAGTTTTGTACATCCATAGTTTCCACATATTCTTTCAACAATCTAGAAAAAACATTCTTTGAAAAATCATTAATAGATCTATCTTTATGTAATTTATTTGTATCTATTAGTTCTACATCGTTCTATGCATCATTCATTTTCTCACTTGTATTATCACCTTTATGTCTATATGAATGCTCAAAACTTGAATGAAATGAAACCAATATTGCTAGAATAATCCATATAAGCATTAATAAAGGAGTACGAAATAACCACATTCTACACCATTTATGTAACAGCCCACATTTGGACATATTATTTTTAAGATCTTTATAGTGTCTGTTTTTCCCCTATGCACACAAAAATATGTGTCCTTTTTAAATCTGTTATTTTAATTTGTCAGTTTGGCTCTTGTTTTACTTTGCCACTTTTACTCTTTTGTTTTTCAAATCATAATATTTAACTCTTCTTTACTCTTGTCTTATTCGCTTACCAGAGTCACTTTGATTTTCTCTGTTACCTTCAATTTCTGGTATGTCAGGTAAAGATACATACACCCACTCAGGTGATCTATACTAAGTTTGGGCTTAAAATCCGTGCCGTTCGCGGAATTTGCGGATTTTTGGCAATTTCGCGGTCCGCGAATCCCACAAATTTGCCCAAAAATCCGTAAATTCGCAAGCTGGTGGATATTTTGCTTGGTCACGCTTGAAAAATACAATATCTCACGTGTGACGTTAACTTACCGTGATTCTGTGTTCGCCGAGATGTTTTTCTCCCGGTTTGAGTGTGCTGCGCCATTTTGGATCTTGCTGCGTGATCGCGCGAGAGTTTTTCGACCGTGATTACGTCATCGCGGCCCGCCATCTTGCACAGCGAGAGTTTGACAATGCGAGTACGTCATAAGGACCCGCAGCTGACTTCCGGCGGGAGATTTGAACAGCTCGCTTTCCCAAACTTGTAAAAATTACAATTCTGCACAAGAAATCCAGCGCAGGCAGCATAAACCTTCTGAAAATGTTGATTTTGATCAGAATAACTCCTCAGATTGACATTTGGCTGCATTTTTTGGTGCAAGGAGTCCATTTTTGGGGGGGTGGGAGGAAGGAAGTGCCCCAGAGTCTCCAACTTCCTGTTCCTGTCCAGCAGGCTCCTCCCAGTGCTTTGTGCATGTCCTGGTCACATTTGATTTGGATCTGGAGCTGGAAGGATTACTATTTGTGGCTGCTGCTGGATATTTGTATTTGAGGACTTTTTGGACTTTGGAGTTTGGATCACTTTTGGATTTGAGATTTTACAAGTAAGTTGATGTTGTTTGTTTGGGGCATTGCAGTTGCTGCAACTACAATTTTAAAACTTTTTCACAACTTTAAAAAATATATATTGTGGGTAGCCACAGTATCCAGTAGGCCCAGGGTTAGTCGTGGGTGCATGATACAACTGTTCCTGTGAGTTTTTTTTAACTTAAATCTCATTTATGTCATGGAATTTTAGCTCACTGTTATATGTGGATTCTTTTTTTTGTAAATTTGGGGTGCCTGTAAAGCCTCACTAGCCAGTAGGCCCAGGGGTAGTGAGTGGTGCATGGACCAAGTCTTTTCTGTGGGGTGTCTTGAATTTAAACATCATTGTGGGCATGGATGACATTGGATTGTGGTGATTTTTGGGTGTTTTTCGACTTTTTGGGGTGTTGTTGGGGCCTGGCCATGTGGGTGGGGGCCATTTTGAGGCCTGGTCCAGGCAGGGCCTGGCCATGTGGTAGGGGTCAAGGGGCCATTTTGAAGCGAGACAGTGTGCTCAGGCCTGCACCCAGTTTGCCTTGCTTTCAACCAGTATGCCCAGGGGTACTCAGTGGTCCATGGACCTAGACTTTCTGTGGGGTGTCTTGAATTTAAACATCATTGAGGGCATGGATGGCATTGGATTGTGGTGATTTGTGTGTGTTTTTCGACTTTTTGGGTGCTGTTGGGGCCTGACCATATGGGTGGGGGCCATTTTGAGGCCTGGTCCAGGCAGGGCCTGGCCATGTGGTGGGGGTCAAGGGGCCATTTTGAAGCCAGGCAGTGTGCTCAGGCCTGCACCCAGTTTGCCTTTTTTGACTTTTTAGGGTGTTTAACTGATGTTCCTCTGGCTTCCATTGCTTTTAGGTGCACAAGAGAACCAGCAGTGCCAGGAAGAAGTCCTGCAGCGGTGTGTGCCGTGTGCAGACAAGACAACTCTGCAACTCGTGCAACTGCGGCCTGCTGTTCTGACATCTGAAGAAGATGGGCCCAAAGAAAGGTGGCCGTAGCGCCTCAGCGAAAAAAGTTGCCAGTGCCACTGCCAGTAAGAAGGAGCAGAATAAGCAAGTTGCACCACCTACCAAGGAGACTGGTGGTCCCACCAACACCTTTTTTGGGGAAAAAAAAAGTACGCCAGCAGCAGTGTCCGCCAAGGACCAGCTGGAAGCAGCACCTCCGCTTCATTGGGCTAAGTGCCATCACGCCAAATTAGGTCCAAGACCATGAGTGCTGAGGCAGCCACTTTAGTTTCTCAATCACCATCGAACAGTGATGTTGGCTCATCACAAGAAAGTACCATCCAATCAACGCCGGGTGTAACTCAGCTGACGAGTGTTCAACAACCACAGGCAATGACAACAACAGGTGCAACTAGTACAAGCGCAAGTACAACGGCAAGGAGAGGCGCAAGGAGAGGCGCAAGTAGAGGCGCAAGGAGAGGCGCAAGTAGAGGCGCAAGGAGAGGCACAAGTAGAGGCGCAAGTAGAGGTGCAAGGAGAGGCGCATGGAGAGGTGCAACTAGAGGTTCATAGAGCGGCACAACTGACTACAACGCTTGTTCCTCCAGAAGTAGGGGCACATCAGGAAATTGATATTCAAGCGGAGGTATCATCCGAGGAAGCCACTCCTCCTGATGATGATCCATTGTCTTCCAGATCCCCAGCAACAACAAGGTGAAGGAGGGCTACTACTACTACTACAAGTTCTTCTTCAAGCCCCCTTCATTCTGATGACCTTGATCTTGATTGGAACCCACCAATGCAGTGTGAGAGTGAGGCACGCCATGAGCCGACAAAGGTAGCTAAGCCTAAAAGGAAGGTTCCCGCAAGGCTTCCACTTATGGGTGATGACGACTAACAAGAATTGGTGTCTTCTGCTGCTGATGAACACTCTGGCGACGACCCAGTCATCACAGTCATCACTCTAGCCCCAGCGGGCATGCAGCAGACAGACATTTTCACCCTATCTCGAATGGCTGCTGGGCGGGATGTGAGCGGCGTGGCACTTGTACCACCACCAACGCAGTTAATTACAACACCAATACGACCTACAGCTTCCATATTTTTTGGTCAGAAGGGCCGGCAGGGACTTCCATCCAGCTCGACCTCCATTACCTCAAGTAGTGGTGCTGTAAGTGAACAACAGAAACAAATTCAGCCACGCCCATCCTCCACTTCATCTGGCATTGAAACTCAAAGTAGCACCTCCATCACCAGCAGACATCTCCTGTCCCCAGTTTGGGACTTCTTTACTGTTAGCCAAAAGGCGGAAAACATGGTCGTTTGTTCGATTTGTAAAATATTAGTTAGTCGGGGTAAGCTTGGTACCAACTATGGTACCGGAGGCCAGAGAGGTCATCTAAAAAAACACCACACTATCCAGTGGGAGGCGCACCTAAGGAACATCGGGAAGTCAAAAGTAGAACTGATCCGAAGGTATCCATTCATATTGCATCTGATGCTGACGAGGGGCTGATTGTGCAGGGGGAAGTCAAGAACCGACTAACATTTTTTCTGGTACACCCAGTACCCCTGGCAGCAGCACTCAGTGGTAGAGCCCACACCCTTTACCCCTGCAACAAGTATGAGCAACACTAAGAGTCTGGGAGAGACACCAATGCAAAAAAGTACTCCAGTGAGCCTAACTGGTTTGAAGAAGTCTGCATCATCATCATCACGTAAAACGGTCCAGCCCACCATTAGAAGCATGTTTTGGTCGGATGCGCCATTTGAACGCAACCACCCAATGGCACGTCTGTATAACGCAAAGCTGGCTAAAATGCTAGCGCTGGACCTTCTCCCTTTTTCTTTTGTGGAAGGGGTGGGTTTTCTAGAATTTGTGGCAACAGTCTGCCCTAAATGGAAGGTTCCTAGCCGGTCCTAATTTGCCAGGGTTGCTGTTCCAGCACCACATCAAGATGTGCTGGAGGTGATTAGCGCAGCTATTCTGAAGAGTGCTGTTCACACTATTCACCTGACAACAGACATGTGGACCAGTTGCCAAGCCCTTGATTACATGTGCATCACTGCACCCTGGGTCTCTTTTGCAGGGGTTAAAGACCAGTTAAAAGCAGGTGTTGACACGGACACAGTTATTCAAGCTACTCGGAAACATGCAACAGTAGCCATGTTTGCCATGGAGAAAACTCATACTGCACCTAACCTTTTGGATGAGTTTGATAGGAAGGTCTATGAATGGCTGCATCCAAGAAATCGCATATTTGGTTATGTTTCCACGGATAATGGCAGTAATATAGTTAAGGCCATGCAGGATGGTGAGTACTTCAGAGTGCCGTGTTTGGCGCACAGTATTAACATCGTGGTGCAAGATTTCTTGAAAAAAGAAAACACAGTCAGCAAGTTACTGACCACCTGCCGAAGTATCTGCATACATTTCAGCCATTCTTTTACGTCCCGGAAGCAGCTGAGGAGCATTCAACATGAACGTAGACTGCCAGTCAAAGGACTCATCCAGGAGGTGGCAACACGTTGGAACTCAACCTTTTACATGCTTGAGCGTCTGTCTGAGCAGTGGGGGGTAATAAATGAATCTGTCTATAAACTGGGTTCTACTATGAAAGAAATGAGACTAGAGTTGGAGGAATGGAAGCTAGCTGCAAGCCTGACAGACATGCTTCGTCCTTTTGAGGTCTTCACGCGTGAAGTCAGCAGGGAGGACTGTTCTTCGGGCAAAGCTATCCCATTGTTGGTCATGCTAGAGCACCAACTGAAGGCGGTGTCTTCAACGTTCCGAGATGATGCTGAAAAGCAAGACGTATATCAGTTGGCGGAGAGGTTATTAAGCTGCCTAGTTGACAATGAAAGGCTTAAAAACACACATACAGAACAACATTACATTTGTGCCACTATTCTGGATCCACGGTACAAAAAGGCAGTGGCCAGCAAACCATTCATTCCTTTTGATGTAGCAGATGTTTCAAAATACAAACATTGGCTAGCTGTGTCAGCCACTCAGTTCGAAAAAGAACGGCAGAAGGTTCAAGGAGCCGGCAGGAGAAAAACTGAATCAGCAGGCCATCCGGCGTCAAGTTCCACTTCTGAATCTGTGGCTGAAGGGAGTCACTTTCCCTCACAGCCGTTAACGACACCAGCAACCGTATCATCATACTCACCTGCACCAGGCCCAGCCATAATATTGTCGGAAGCGGATTGGCTAACTCATCAAGGGTTTGCTCGTTCCAGTGATGCAAAGGCCACAGATGGTACGCAAAGTGGAGCAACCCTGGAGAACCTTGAGTCGATGGTGCAGGCCTATCTGGATGACCCAACAGAGGTCTTTGTTATTCAGAACCCATTGCTGTGTTAGTATAGGAAAAGGCCTCTATGGCCACTGATCACCAACCTGGCTCTAAATTATTTGTCTTGCCCACTCGCAATCGTGTCTTCTGAACGTGTTTTCAGTGCTGTTGGTGTCATTGTAACTTCAAAAAGGACCCGCCTCTCGCCCAAAAATGTAGAGAGGTTAACACTGATCAAGATGAATCAGCACTTCATACCACCAGATTACAAAATACGTGAATGCACGCAGGAAGAAGAGGACACCGACTTAGGTGACGGAAGTTCTTCTCTGTTAGCTGCCCTACACCCGTCTCAATTCATAGAGTTTGAGGACGAGCTCTACTTCCCTGACACCGAGGCCTGAAAATGACTTCCTTTTTTTTCGTCCTTATTCACTTTTATTCCTGTGTGTCTTTCTTTGTTTTGCAACTTTTACCACAACAAAACTCTAATCACCTAATCACAACAAGTCCATCAGCAGCACTGTCTTCATCTTATTTTCCTTATTGATTTGAAGGTGCCGCAGTCTGCATTCCTGAGGTTCACAAGTTCACAACTCAATCATGCTCCTCTATCCTCCTCCTCCAGACTCCCCCTATCCATTTCCCTCAAGGCAGATGGATGGATTACGAACAATAAAGAAACTTTGTCTTCGTAGACGTGTCCCCTCAAGTGGGACTGAAATTACTGACTGACTACATGCTTGCTGATTGCTGACAGAGTTACTTCTGAAATTGGCAGGAGAGGCTGCCCTGTGGGCCCTCACTTTCCGAAGAAGATGCGGACAAAAAGTAGAACAGGTAATGAACAATGAGAAGATGGCATGCAGTGGACAGTAATGGCTGTCTGGCTCCGATGAAACCAATTGCTGTTTGTTTTTTGTGCATGAATTGAATCATATGTCTTGGCCTAGTTATTATTTAATCTTTTACACAGTAATTGTAACTTATGTCTACTACTTTACCTTGTTTAATTCAAATTGTACTTCAACTTCAGGGGCCACTATGTTGCATTTTCCAATATGCAAAATGTCCTTGGAGTGGACTCACTTGCCAATATACCATGATGATTGATTAAATAATATATCTTTTTTCTTTACAGTCACTCACTGGGATGGATGGATCATCAGCGTCGGTTTACGGAAGAACTACGGCCAATTCGTGAGTGGCAAACAGGCAAACCAGTCTACAATAACTACTACGGTACAAAAGGAGGTGGTGATGGACGGAGCATCTGAATCAATCAAACACTCACACCCAGTCAAAAGATTTGGGTTTAATCCATCACCGTTCTTTAGCCCACTCTGCCATCCCAGTTCAGACATGGCTATATGCAAATCAGTCTGACCCTGTGCCTCATGGGAGCAGTCCAGCCAAACCATGTCTTCCCTGGACCGGAAACAAGCTTCCGAGGACCGGTTTCTGGCATTCCAGCCGTCTTCAGCCCGGCTTGCTTGAATCAAGTGGCAAAGTGAGCAAGGGACTCACGTCTGAGCATACCCTGCCACACTTATAGCGGCCAAAAGCGGTACAAAAGGGGGTGGTGATGGACGGAGCATCTGAATCTATCAAACACTCACACCCAGTCAAAAGATCTGGGTTTAATCCATCACCGTTCTTTAGCCCACTCTGCCATCCCAGTTCAGACATGGCTATATGCAAATCAGTCTGATCCTGTGCCTCATGGGAACAGTCCAGCCTGAACTGCCAAACCATGTCTTCCCTGGACTGGAAACAAGCTTCCGAGGACCGGTTTCTGGCATTTCAGCCGTCTTCAGCCCGGCTTGCTTGAATCAAGTGGCAAAGTGAGCAAGGGACTCACGTCTGAGCATACCCTGCCACACTTATAGCGGCCAAAAGCGGTACAAAAGGGGGTGGTGATGGACGGAGCATCTGAATCAATCAAACACTCACACCCAGTCAAAAGATCTGGGTTTAATCCATCACCGTTCTTTAGCCCACTCTGCCATTCCAGTTCAGACATGGCTATATGCAAATCAGTCTGACCCTGTGCCTCATGGGAACAGTCCAGCCCGAACTGCCAAACCATGTCTTCCCTGGACCGGAAACAAGCTTCCGAGGACCGGTTTCTGGCATTCCAGCCGTCTTCAGCCCGGCTTGCTTGAATCAAGTGGCAAAGTGAGCAAGGGACTCACGTCTGAGCATACCCTGCCACACTTATAGCGGCCAAAAGCGGTACAAAAGGGGGTGGTGATGGACGGAGCATCTGAATCAATCAAACACTCACACCCAGTCAAAAGATCTGAGTGAACTAAAGAATGGTGATGGATTAAACCCAGATCAGTTGACTGGGGGTGAGTGTTTGATTTGTTCAAACGCTCCGTCCATCATCCCCTTTTGTATCGCTTTGTTCGCCCTAAGTGTGGCAGGGTATACTCAGACGTGAGTCCCTTGTTCACTTGGCCACTGGATTCAAGATAGCCTGGCTGATGAGGATTATGAATCCGAAACCGGTCCCAGGATGCTTGTTTCCGGTCCAGGGAAGACATGGCTTGGCAGTTCGGGCTGGACTGTTCCCATAAGGCACAGGGTCAGACTGATTTGCATATGGCCATGTCTGAACTGGGGTGGCTGAGTGAACTAAAGAATGGTGATGGATTAAACCCAGATCAGTTGACTGGGGGTGAGTGTTTGATTTGTTCAAACGCTCCGTCCATCATCCCCTTTTGTACAATAACTACTACAGCAGAACTACATGTCTGTCTATTCGTGGTATGTAGTGGTCGAGGGCGAGGCAGGGTACTGTTGTTGTTATGCCAGGCAGAGTCCACTCTGTCTGCGTCAAAGAGCCTAGGTATGCTACATCAGGTTGCTTCACTCAGTGGTGCCTGCCTTGACCGTCTGCATGGCCCTGCCTCAAGCTTGGGCCAAACATCCGTTATGTTTGCGAAATATGCTGTTTTTTGGTTTTTCGCGAATCTCGCGAAATTACAGAAAATTCGCAAATTCTTGAGCGGAATGGATTTTTGGCCCATGCTTGCGGCAGGGCCATGCAGATGGTCAAGGCAGGCACCACTGAGTGAAGAATCCTGATGTAGCATACCTAGGCTCTTTGACACAGACAGACAAAGCATATCTAGGGTTTAGGGTTCAGTGCGATTTACTAGGGTTTTTGGGTTTAAGTTGGTAGAGTTCCCGCTGAGTCTAGGGCTCAGGGCCCGATGCAGGCTCGTTCATAATGATGTTGGCAAGGTTTTAGGGGGGTGTGGCGTACTTTGGTCCAGAATTGGCAGAATTGTGGCCTTTTTTGGTGTTTTGCGGGCGCGTGTGTTTGGGTGAAAAGTAAAAACTAGACGTAGACCTTCTTCTTCTTCTTCTTCAAAGAGTGCAGTGGTTCAATTTTGTTCTGCCTTGCTGAGATTCTTGGGAATCGCTGGAACAAGTGTCCAGGTAAGTTTCAAGAGGATCGAAGTAGAGGAAGTGCTGAAAACAGCAATTTTTTGTGAACAGCGCAATTTGCCATGTTTTGGATATACCAGTATTGCATGTTTTTGGGGGGCTGTTTGGGGGTGAGTCGGGGGGTCTGGGAACACTGCTGGGAAGGTATAATTTTGATTGCAAGTGGTTTGAAGAAAATCCATGGTGGAAAAGGGGGGTTAGGGCCTAACTGCAGAGCGCGTTTGGAGCGATTTTCAGGTAGGCCTCTGTAGATTTTCTAAGTGTGGCATTTTACATTTTTGCTTTTGGCCTGTTTGGGGGTGTTCTACTTTTTTGCGGGTGGGTTGAGGGGTCTGGGGGCAATGCTGGGAAGGTCTAATATTGGATGCAAGTGGTTTGGAAAAAATCCATGGTGAAAATGTTTCTCCTTTTTAGCTCACTTGCGTGTTTTTGGGGGGCTGTTTGAGGGGGTTCTACGTTTTTGGGGGTGGGTTGGGGGTCTGGAAGCACTGCTGGGAAGGTCTAATTTTGATTGCAAGTGGTTTGAAGAAAATCCATGGTGGAAAAGGGGGGTTTGGGCCTAGTTGCAGACAGCATTTTGGCACAATTTAAACTGAGGCCTAGCAGTATTGCATGTTTTTGGGGGGCTGTTTGGGGGGGTTCTACATTTTTGGCGCTGGGTCGAGGGGTCTGGGAGCACTGCTGGGAAGGTCTAATTTTGATTGCAAGTGGTTTGAAAAACATTCATGGTGGAAAAGGGGAGTTAGGGCCTAGCTGCAGAGCGCGTTTGGAGTGATTTTGAGGTAGGCCTCAAATTTTCTAAGTGTGACATTTTCCATTTTTGCTTTTGGCCTGTTTTGGGGTGTTCTACTTTTTTGCGGGTGGGTTGAGGGGTCTGGGGGCAATGGTGGGAAGGTTTAATATTGGATGCAAGTGGTTTGGAAAAAATCCATGGTGAAAATGTTTCTCCTTTTTAGCTCACTTGCGTGTTTTTGGGGGGCTGTTTGAGGGGGTTCTACGTTTTTGGGGGTGGGTTGGGGGGTCTGGGTGCACTGCTGGGAAGGTCTAATTTTGATTGCAAGTGGTTTGAAGAAAATCAATGGTGGAAAAGGGGAGTTAGGGCCTAGCTGCAGAGCGCGTTTGGATTGATTTTGAGGGAGGCCTCAAATTTTCTGTGTGACATTTTTAATTTTTGCTTTTGTCCTGTTTGGGGGTGTTCTACTTTTTTGTGGGTGGGTTGAGGGATCTGGGGGCAATGCTGGGAAGGTTCAATATCAGATGCAAGTGGTTTGGAGAAAATCCATGGTGAAAACGTTTTTCCTTTTTAGCTCACTTGCGTGTTTTTGGGGGGCTGTTTGGGGAGGTTCTAGGTTTTTAGGGGTGGGTTGGGTGGTCTGGGAGCACTGCTGGGAAGGTCTAATTTTGATTGCAAGTGGTTTGAAGAAAATCCATGGTGGAAAAGGGGGGGTTTGGGCCTAGTTGCAGACAGCGTTTTGGCACAATTTAAACTGAGGCCTAGCAGTATTGCATGTTTTTGGGGGGCTGTTTGGGGGGGTTCTACATTTTTGGGGCTTGGTCGAGGGGTCTGGGAGCACTGCTTGGAAGGTCTAATTTTGATTGCAAGTGGTTTGAAGAAAATCCATGGTGGAAAAGGGGGTTTGGGCCTAGCTGCAGAGCCCGAGCGATTTTCAGGTAGGCCTCTGTGGATTTTCTAAGTGTGGCATTTTACATTTTTGCTTTTGGCCTGTTTGGGGGTGTTCTACTTTTTGGGGGGGTGGGTTGAGGGGTCTGGGGGCACTGCTGGGAAGGTCTAATTTTGTTCTAAAATCGCAGTTTACACTTTACACCTAGCTTTAGGGGAAAGATCCGCAAATTTTGCCCACACTTATTTATCCTTGAAAAGGAGACTCAGAGTACGCACTTTCAAAATGATGCTTGTATGTAGTGGAATACTGTCGACTCTGAAACTGAAAGTGTTAATTTTGCACTACACAGCGTACGTTATATTTTCAGTGGTGTTTTAATATCACTTCCTACTTTTCCATCAACAATTACAGGTCGGATTTGAACCTGTGCAATGGGGAAAAAAATGAACTCAGGCTTACCATTAGTGAGCCGCAATTCAGCATCCGCCAGGCAGGAAGTGGACAAGGTGTCTTATGGTCCCCAACATTGATCGACGGAGCGTCAGATGGAATGGAGGAGTACCGCGTAAAAGAGGAATGGCTGGATGCATGCAACTTCCCAAATTCAACAGGACAATTACAACAACATGCAGATACAGTATCCTTCTTAATTTCTACTTATCTTTTAAGTAATGTTATTGCTGTGAACTTCTATGAGTGTGACTCTGTGCATTTGTTTGCTCTCTGCTTCAATTCATCCCTCCAGCCATTGTATACTTTTTTCTTTGCTATTTTTTAAACTAATTTAATGTACTAGGTGGTTCTTCTCTCTGAGGGCAGATAGGCAGATAGGCAAGTGAAATTGCGTAATTACTGCAGCCCTGTACTGTCACATTGTTTCTTCATAGTTAGTACATTGTAGAAAGTACTACTTACTTTTCAGTAACCTATCCATTTAGCAAACAACTTCATGCATGCAGTAGTGCATGCACTTCCTTTATGTCCCTTAAAAGATTTATGGATAGCTTCGTATCCAAAGATTTGTTTATCTTCATTTGTTCTTTGTCCATGCTGTGCTTTTTTTTCCTCTCCTCTCTCCACAAAACTTTCCCAACAAAGGCCATTCCCATCCAAGTTTCAAACCCTAACCCTCTTCCCCCGGGCTGTGTGGTTTTCATTGAGGTGTGAGTAAATTACAACAATAATTCCACACACTTGCTGGGGAGGATAAGGTGCAAGCAACCTCCTCAAATCAATTTTAAGGTAGCTAGATGAAACCTAAGATATTGTAATTCTGGTTAAAAAAACAACAATGAGTATTTTAAAATAAATTCTGAATTTCAGTTCCACCATCGATTGGATCCATCGTCAACATCATCCTCCTACATGTCAAGAAGACTTGTTGTTACGCTGCTGTGTCACTGTTCTGCATTCTGTCCATCACCTGTTGTTTTTGCCACTGTTCTTGTTGTGGCCATAATCATCCATGCAATTCTTTTTTCCCCATACTTATCTACAGCATTGCTTAGGCTCCTGTTCCTTCTAATACTCCTCTCAGGCCACTCAATGTCTCATGTTTCTACTTTGTTTTTCATATGCTGATACTGCTAGTGTGGTACCACTCCTACTAATACCACAACAACAGAATTTCGGTCCGGGGTGGCGTTATCGCCATTTGCCATGCAGCCAGCGCTGTGCCTAGCTCTATTCTCAAACACGAATCACAGGTAAGATAAGCATTTTGGGGAGGTAGAATAATGGGCTAGGACTCGGAGGAGAGACTGACAGTAGTACTAGTAAAGTACTAGTATGCCAATTGAATTCACTAACTCTGTTAGTGGCACTTTTGAAAATTTTTGGACGTTTTAGATAATTCATGCTGGTAAGTTTGAGGAAACCAAATGTGCCGTAACCCCCGCCCACCACCCCACAAAATAAGATCAACGCAATACACTATGTTGAAGTATGTAAAATGAATAGTGATATATTTCCCCTAACAAAAATAAACTAGTCCCATCCCTCCCTAACACAAACAATTGTCCATTTCAAATAGTCCACTAGTCCCAAATAATCCCCAACTCCCGATTCCCACCCCCCAATAGTCTTTAAAAAAGGGGCAAGGGACACAGTTACTTCCGGCGGTGTCTGGACAGGCGGTCCTGCCGCACCTTGCAGAGGTCCCGGAACTGTTTTTCAAGGTCGTCCACCTTCTGCTCCAGGTAGTCCACTCTTAGGCTTAGGCGGCGCATGCGTGCCTTCCAGGCTCTAGGGGGGGGCAGCTGCTGGTGTTCTTGCAGCTGAGCGGCGGCGGGGGCTGTCCGAGCATGGCGCCGTGCTGGAGGCTGCTGGCTGGTGGACACGGGGGCAGTGCTGGAGGAGGTTGTTGACGCCCCCTCCTCCTGTTCCCGAGCCCACAGCCGGCAATATTCCACTCGAATGGACTCCAGCTTCAGGGCGCTTGGTCCGGACTGCCATCTCCCTTCTGGTGAGCTTTTTGGGAGCATCTATATGAAGAAAGAAAAAAAAATTAAGTAACCAATACTCTTTAACAATAACACAAAATAATTCAACAAACAGTTGTCTCACAGTAACACTAGCAATTTGCAAGCACAGTATAACATTTTGGCATGTATCTTTCTTTTTAACAGTGGGAGTTTCAGGAATTCTACTACCAGGCAGCACTATGGACTCAATACATAGTCAGAGAGTCAGAGAGTAGACCAGTATTATTCTTTTTTTCTCTAGTTTTGTGAAATAAATTACTTGTACCTGAACTTGTGCTAGCCGGCATAATGCCAGCGCAGTCAGCTTGCACCCAAGAAAAAGAGACACAAGCCATGATGACGCAGACTTGCATGCATTACTTTAAGCAGTACATCCAGGTGGGGATAGGGAAGCTCTTACTTTTGTATAGGGGAGGCACTGGCCATACTCGGTTACATCAAGGGCTACTGCTCAATATAATTTATATTTCGCACTGCCACCCCTGGGCCTTCAGTACTACAAAAGGAAAATGAAGATTATTAATTTCTGATCATGTCTCCAGCCGATCACATGATCTCTTTGCTTATGCGATGCATGACTTTAGGTGCTTTGTTGTGATAGATTGAGTGAGCAACAGCGATAGTCCACCCATGATTAACACAGCAGAAAGAAAATTATGAACATAGGGAGTGAGTGTGGTAACCATAATTGCCGGAGGAAGGGACTTGACTTGATATAATTGTCAACTATACAATACATACACAATATACGCTGTGCTTGCAAAGTAACCTACAGTACTGTTACTTTAGGCAAGGGAGAGTTTCTGAACAATCACAACTTGTAGCATTTGGATTTCCTCTGCTTTGCTACTCTGGCACGGACATGCTGTTCAAACAAAGTAACACTCTTCATGCACTGAGCGTCTGCTCTACATACACCTCTGCTATGTATGAGGAAGAAGATACCATCCAGGCTTCCAAAATAAACGCCTATCATTCTGCTTAATGTCTCAACTGTAACAACTTTACTTTTTCTCAACAACCAAATAACACCCTTTTCATTTTATTTGGTAAACCACCATCTTGACTTGCATTTGAGTTTCACCAAATTGATATATTGCAATGCACATCTCACATGAATTTTCTGATTGACCCACACAGGCAGTCATTTTTTCTTTCTCCTGCAACCATCCTTGCATCAAGCAGCCATTCATCTGATTCCTTCCTATCAGCCACCTCTGCCTGCATTAAAAAACACGTATCATTCTTTAGTCATAAGTGTTACAACTCGCTCGTCCTTCCATTGACCCTAAGTTCTTTCCCTTTTCGTTCATCACATCCCTCAAGTTCATCTGATATGACTTGGCTTCTTGATAAAAGTTTCCCAGCTGATTTGAAGTCAAATAGAGAGGGCCATTGCTTACTCGAGAACTACCGCCGCTAATGCTATTGCTAAGTCAAGGGTGACTGTCTTATCCGTGATTGGCTAACAAAATGTAGTTCTAAATCAGTAACTGTTCTTAACAGTACAGTGTAGTACTTGTAGTAGTGTACTGTCTACTGTACAGTACATCATACACTCCTATGCGAGCCTACTCTAAAATGTCAATAAGTAAGCAGTATAATAATAACTTACCACCATCCGCCGCTGCTGAGCCATCCCCCTCAGCTCCTCCTGGTGACGCCGCCGCATCTGCCGCTTGAGTGGACCCCTCCGCGCTGCTGGCCCCGGCACTGGTGGTGGTAAGTGCTCCATCCGATGTTGTGACACCTAGAAAAAACATGTCATATTTTTAGATGCCATACACAACCCCTTACTTCGTCTCGTAATGGAAGAGAAAATGTTAAACAATTTTTAATTATTGGGACTGTAAAGGAGTCACGGTTTTGGGGAGGGTGTTAACTTATATGCTTAGCCATAACATGCAACTCTTTTTGGCACAATTGATGAATGTTTGCTCTTTAACGTGCAACATTTTTATAATTACAGACAGAACCAACTACTCCTCATCACCACAAGGAGGACTTGAAGTTCCAACAAGGTGAGGGCTCCCGAGTCCCGCACAGTTACTTCTGACTGAGGTATGTGGAAAGTCGAACTGCACCTATCATCAACAATGTCCCATTTCTCTTGTCCATACTTCTGTATGTGCAGAATAGTCCCTGAAACACTAGCGGTATGGTATGTGCTACTATCAAATCAAAAAGCCAACTACTAGCGTATTCTTGGTGGACATTGACATTTTGTTGTTGGAAATTGTCAAAGCCCTAACATTAAGAAGACTGGAATAGACAGCAAGGGCAACCCAGAGTACTGCACTGAGTGCCTCTAGAGCTATTGCTGGATCAGAGTTTTGTTTAACACCGTTTGCCGACTGGGCAAGCTTAGCTACCTACACAGACCGACTCATAAATAATAGTAAATAGTAGTAGCACAGAGAGTGATGGTAGAGAGGCAGGATAAGAAAGTAGAAACAGTCTACAAGAAGATCAAATACTATTTTGTAAAAAATAGAATTAGGAAACAGTTTGGAATGAATAGGAGCTGTAAAAGTTAGGGAAGTATAATTATATTAACAACAGAACAACTTACTGGGGCCAGCAGAAGAACCTGCAGAGGACCGTTCCTGACCACTCTGTTCCGCCGGAGTCTGGGATGTTGTTGCCTTGCCCCCTGGGGAGGTGCTGATGATCATGAAATAAACACAAACATGGATGATTGTTTTTTGGAAATATTTGATTTCTTTGACCACAATCTAAAATTATCTCAGGGAAACAAATTAGCAACAATTGCACTACATGTATTGACCTATCTGATCTGGTCAACTAGGAGGATACTGGTGCAGTATTGCTGGATTCGCAGACCGTCTACTTGGAAAGTTATGTAAATCGCTAACTAATCCAGCAACAAAAAGGTTCTAATACGACTGCCAGCACTCAGCAGCAGGCAACGTGACAGACACAGTCCGTCATCATGATTGCAGAGCACTAAAAAATGTCCTACTACTAATAACAAGTCATAATATACTCAACCTATTAATCCATCACTATCTCTTCTTCTTAGCAGCAGGAGTACAAAGGAAGGACGAGACTTGAGTCTCTAGTCTCTCTAGCATTACGCAGTTCAGTAAAGTACTACACTCATACATATGCAGGCCAAATGAGCACAAAGTTGCAAACAAGTAAGCGTGGTAGCAACGCCACTGAGGAGGCGAGCACCTGCAATCACAGAAGCTATTTAAACACTATTTTACCGGCAATGTAATCGAATAGGCAGCATTCTTGCTCTTCGGGAAAAACATATATTAGCAATATAACACAGAGCAGAAGAATACAAAGTAGTTATTAAATAGCTACTCACCAAGGCCAGGGATCTTCATGCCTAGGAGGTGGAGCAGGTCCTGCTCCCGGTCGAGGACGTCGGCCCACCGGTGAGTCGCTTGGTCATAGGTACGCCGGACCCCCGACTCCCTCCGCATGGCACACCTTATCCCACCGCTGGCAACGCTCCCGGAGGCCATACCCTTGACCGGGCCTTCCCCGTGCTGCCACGGTCTTAGGGAGGTGGCGCAGAACAAACAATATAAGAGCGGCCACCTCCACCATGGTAAAAACCTCCCTGGCCACTACATCCTCCCCCCTCAATCGCCCGCATGGGAGCCAGGTACGGGGTGCGGGACCCTTCCCCTTGCTTTTCCCGGCTACCTTTGCCATGGTCCTGGGCGAAAGGAGAAAAGAATAGGGGGGAACAAATAAATTAAATAAAAGAGAGAGCTAAACAAAAAAAGTAGTTATTAAAGTAACCATAAGTTGAAAAAAACACAAAATATAGATCTAGACAAAGATAGATAATGAGCAAAAAAGAGCAAAAAAAAGTTCAAAAAAACAAAGGATTGCAAAGATTGAAAGAGGATAGAAAAACCATGCCCAGAACCATAGCAATGAATGAAAAACCAGAAGGCCACGCGCATTGAGGACCGCGTGGGTATGTTCGCGCGATATTTCCCCCGCGAGCACGTAAAAACACACGCGAACACGTAATAGCGCGCCGCACACAACACGAGCTTGCCAATAGCGCCCGGAAACGGAAATATGCAACGCGCACAAGATGGCCGCGCCTATGTACGACCGCATGGGTAACTTTGCGGTCGGTGCGCTGCAAGCGGCCCGCGAATACGCAAAAAACCCTGCGAACATGCAAAAAAAATAATCCGCAAATTCGCACGAATTCGCGGATTATGCGGATCGCAAATTTGATTTCACGCAAATTCGCGGACCGCGAATTCGCAAATTTCGGCCAAACTTAGACATAACCAGAAGACAAATCCAATAGGGCTGATGGGAGAGAGACAGCGCTTAGTTAAGAAGATTTTATCTGTGGTCTGGACTGCCTGGTGATATACACAGATACGTGCTCCACTGAAATGGGTGAGATGGTTCTTAAGGTGTTACCTGAATGAGGGACAAATGTCGACTTGATTTCAAGACTGCCACTACCACCAATAATCAGCTATGGGTTGGGGCACTTAGGCCTCCTAGAGGGTGGGCTGGAAGCCTAAGAATTGGAAGCATAATAAAATGGATGTTAGCGAGGGTGGGAGGACTGCCAGCCCACACCTTTCAGTATTTGTGGGGGGGGAAGAGGTACTCTGCCTAGGTGGGGAGTGGATAGTTTTAAATCCTTGGGCAGGGGGGCAGGGAGGGGGGTGGGGTGAGGGTGGGGGTTCGGGTGTTTACCATTTTAAGATTTGTTCAGTCTACAAATTAATAATCACATGCTGCCATGTACATGTTCCATTGCAGAAATCAGCTGCAGGAGAGAACACAGGGCCACAGCACACTAGCTATACTGGTCGAGAATGCTGAGCCCATGGCAATGTTGGAATGTCATACTCTGATTGTCCTAAAGCCTGATCATGGGAGGTCAAATGGAAACATCACTCTCTGTACTTACTTGGAATGTGAATGGGATGGGGGACAAAATTAAACGAGGAAAAGTCCAACAATATCTAAAACGACAGGCACCTGATGTGGTATTTCTGCAGGGGACGCACATGGTTGGCAATAAAAGCAAGGCCCCCACAAGGTGGAGTTATAAACTCCTAGTGCATGCAGACTACACTACTGGATCTCGGGGACTGGCATTCTAGTCAAGAAGAACCTGGCTCTTATCGTAAAGCGTACGTGAGCAGACCCTGGGAGCAGATTTGCTGTCCTAGAGGCCCAATGGGAGGGCAGGGCGCTCAATGTGATTTCATTGTACCTACCGTCAGCACTGGGAAAGGAGGCACTGACGGATTTAGATAAGATATTAACAGACCTTCCCGTAGGCACCCTGATCATGGGGGGGGGGGTACTACAACATGACTATGGATGACCGAATTGAAAGATACCCACAATGACCAGGGGTGTGACCTAATGTGTTAATGGTAGAATTCACCATAGCTATGGGTCTAACTGATGTGTGGCGTACGCTACAACCGGACGGAACCTAATACACTTATTTTTCTAACGCATACAAAAGCTTATCTCGCATAGATTATTTTCTAACACAGCCTCCATTGGCAACTTCCGTAACCCTCACGCCCTGCCAAGAGGTACCTCTGATCACTCCCCAGTTAGAGTTGAATTTACACATTAGGAACAACAACTGTTGGTACCGTTGAATCGGCACTAACTATATGGGAAGCCTTTAAAGTGGTTTTAAAGTGACAGACAGTCTCTAAAGACGGGTTACATTCAGAATAAACACCAACAGCTAGTCCAATTAGAAAGTGAGATCCACCAATTAGAAGTCGATAGCACCAATATGCCATCAGAAGACACTCTCCACCGCCTCACACTTAAACAGGAGGAAAACAAGATTAGGGCTAGGGAACACACGATGGCCAAACTCCTCCACACTTAGCATAGAATAAATGAACTGGGCGACAGGGCCGGTAAAACTTTGGCCTGGCTAGAGAAAAGAGATCAAGGAGAAAGATGGGTGCCACGACTGACCCTAACCAATGGCACGATAATTACACACCCCAGAGATATAGCGGAAGCCTTCGCAAATCACTTACAGCAAATCTATTCCCCCTCCACTGCATATAAAATGGAAAACTCACCTCTTCTAATTTATTTACCTTTGATGTTCTTTGCCGTCCTAAGCGCCGAGATACCCTCATGGGTGATTCAGCGCTATACAAACCAATAAACTTAAACTTAAACCGGGTCCTCTCTGATAGCGACATACAGACGCTCTCTTACACTGGTAAAGATGCCCTTGACGAGGGCTTGACAGATGAGGAGATCAAGAAGGCCATAAGCCACATCCACTCAGGGAATGCGATGGGGCCCAACGGGACACCCATTGAATTTTTAAAAATAACTGCCTTTCAGGTGGCCCCCCACCTATGGGCCATGTATAATGAAAGTTACGAACAGGGGATTCTGCCGAATGCCCAACGCCTGGCATCCATAGTTAAGATTCGTAAACCAGGGAAGCCCATAGATGATTGCGGTTCATATAGACCAATTTCATTAATTAATGTAGAAGCTAAGATTCTAGCAAAAGTACTTGCCTCACGGCTGGTCGCAGTCATCTCCTCCTTAGTTCATCTGGACCAATCTGGACTTATGTCAGGAAGGAACACAGCACTCAACATCCGGTGTCTCCACAACGTGCTAGCACGTCAAGAAAACATGGAAGAAGACGCAGTAGTGCGGTCTTTAGATGCCTCCATGGCGTTTGCTTCTATAGAGTGGTCATACTTATTCAAAGTCCTGAAAAGGATGGGGTTCTGCCCGTAGTTTTTGGGATGGGTGAAATTGCTCTATACAGATATACAGGGCCAAGTGTGAGTAAACAACTACACATCTCATACATTCACAGTAAGAAGGGGCACCAGGCAGGCTGTTCTCTGTCCCCACTGATATTTTCCCTCACGTTTGAACCGTTGGCTGCCTGGGTGCGGCGAGATGTCATGGTAAGGGTGTCGTGTTTTGGCAGCTCCTGAGTTAGCGTTTAGCTCAGCTACACGATCCTTTCGTTAACTTGACCAAAATGTACGGGGCCATCTTGAATTCTTCCGACCTCCATTTTGTATGAACACGCTGCCTCGTGGTCAGTGTGCCCTTTCGTCCTTTCTCGATACCCATGGTCATCTACTTTGCTCAGCAACAGGCTATTTTTAGTACTGGTCAAGCGCACATGCGCACTATACATCGACTGGTCATTCGTTAGGAATGTTAGCACAAACTGACCAGTGCTACTGAACTCCTCCCACATGCTGGCTGTGTTCCAAAAATGACCTTATATGTACCTAAAGTGTGTAACTTGTAACCGCCTATCTTTTCAATGCTATCAAAATGTATAAAAGAGGTCGCGCACCGATGTTCGGTGTGCTACTTCTTACATTGCCGAAGGGTGCTGTAGGAATGTACCACCACCCCATGGGGTCTTAATAAACTTGTCTTTTGCATTTTCCAGTGTCCGTGCCAACTTCTATACTAAGGTGTTCGAGAGTTTAGCAGAGTATGTAGGCCTGATTGAACCCAACACCACAATTGGCGACCACGAAGGGACTCATCGGCGACTCGGATGCCCGAAGGAGAGGTCGCGACGAAGGTTTGGAAACTCGCCATGGAAGCGATCGCTGCCATTGAGTGACCCGAGTCTTGGCATCCACGGTGTCTTTTCCTTCCTTCTGATCTGACCTTCCAGGTGGCGCCGGTCCTCAACTGAGATTCTGATCTTGGATTGTCGTGAAGTGCCGTTTTGGCTGATTCGATTACAGAACTTGGCAGTTGGACCTTGGACGTTTGAAGATACTTGGTAAGCTTTTGATTGGTAAGGTAGTCTACTGACACTTACTATGGCTTTTTGAATTTGAATTTGAATTTGTTTGAAGTTAGCTAACGTTTGAATCTTTGAATTTGATTTATATGTGGAGTGCACCTCACATAGGCAGGCATGTAGGGATATTTCTCTGATTTAGTTTATTTGAACGGCACACCGTGTATGAAGCACATTTAAGTGCCATTTTTATGTAGTATCACGTTTCCGTGGTACTTTTTGAACATGCCTGTTTTCAGCACGCTCCGAGGGATGTGCTGCTTTGAGAATGGTACCAATTATCGATTAAATAAGTCACAGCCGGCTCCCCCAGAGGGGACTCCGAATCATGAGATGTATGTAAAATTTGGCATTCCGCCAATAATGTACAGCACGTTATGGCACAAGTATACTAAGGCCGATCGTGAATTACAGTGGCCACTACATGGGTCATTTGATCTTCGAAAGGTTCAATATGTAGAGCAGTGTTTGTTTTAGCGAAGGTCTAGACAAGATATGTTTGATTGTGTGCGTATGTGGGAGAAAGAGGCATGTGAACGAGTAAAGCGTGAGGAAGCCTTGGCGGAGAAAGTGCAGCGAAAGGCTGCACGTGACAAAGCTTTACAGCTACAGGAGAAGGAGTTGCAGGAGAAGAAAGAGAGGGAGACTCGAGAACATAACTTGCAGGTTAATGGTCAGTTTCCCATCTGGCGTCCTCTTTATCCGGTCCTTACTAATGAAACAGATGATTTTTCATTACTAGATCGTTGTCCGCCTCCGTACGTCGCACCTACGGCTCCGAACGAGGAATCAGATGAGGACAATGAGCGTACACAGCGTACAAGGTTACCTTCGGATCGAACTGCAGAATTGCGTTCGTTGACACGAAAGCTAAATGTTAATACTATCACTGTTTCTGAAATTAGTAAGCAAATGGAACAATGGTCTGATAAGGAGCGATTGTATTTCTTAGATCATTTCGGAGACGAGGTTTTTGAGCGGTTTAGAAAGTATTCTACAGAGTTAGAACCCAAGGATATATCCAAGGGTCGCGATAACTTTCGTAAAGGTCTTTTTATTCTTTCAGATGCGGATGAATTTTTCAAACGCTTGGTTCAGCTACGGAATGAAGCGACACGGCTACGGGAGTTGGAAAAGTCATCGGGTCCACCAGCGTCTGGATCGACGGGGCTATCCAAAGAATGCTCTATCTTTGGAACAGATAAGATCGCTGCGATTAATGTTAGACCTATGCGAGAAGCTGCGCCTTTATATGTTCCTCATAAAGGGGATGGCACAGACGATGATAAAACATCTAAAGACGCGAAGGGGTATTTTGTATATAACTGGGTTTACACGCCTTGGAATAGAGCAGATGTTATGGCGCTTAAGAATGCTTTGCCTGATCCCCGTAAAAATCCAGCAGCTTTCTATGAAAGTGTTGAAAGTGCAATTTCCTCGTGTATTATGACGTTAGTTTGTTTGTTTGTATAAGCTTTATTCGAGACAATTCTCATAAAAGCACATTAAATCAGAATATATACAAAATACATAATACAGAATAAGAAATCCATTAAACACAGTACGCTCATACAAGATCACAGATAAAACAATAAAATGCCTAATACATAAAAACTAAAAAAGGAATACCTCATTACATACGACCCCCCAAGAACCGTCGTCTTATCGCCCACGCCCAACCCATGTATTTGGCGACACCCATAACTATTGAATCCTGCTGTGTTGTGCATAGGATTCTTAAAGCCACTGAACTTTCGCGTGTCCCCAAATTTTTACAAACCGGCGAGAGCCATTTCCTCCTTGGATTCGCGTAGGCTTCGCATGAAAAGAGAAAATGGCCAAGGCTCTCCTCAGCATTTTCGCAGGCAGGACATAGACTATTGGTGGGTCTGTGCCAGCCAGATGTCAATTTCTTGAGTGGGATAGATCCTGATCTCAGCTGGAAGACAAGTTTCCTGTCCATTGGTACCGTAACATTGTCCCAATAGTTTTCCAAGACAGGTAAAATTTTGGTCTCCAGGAAACGGCCAGACATAGAATCTGCCCTATTGTCATTCAGCATCTTGCCACCCACCCAATCCCAATATTGATTTTTAAGAGCTTCTTTACTTGGGAAGGTTTCTCCCTCGGGGTTGTTCCAAAGATTTGAGAACCCTAGATTTTCCAACATGGTCTTCAGATGTTTTAACCATTTTATTTTGTGGAAGATGTCTTCCCTGATTATCCACAAAAAGCTCTCAGCGTACTGCCTTATTTCCGGAGTCGTCCAGAGGCGCCTCCAGTAAAGGACTGGACGCAGTCGAGCTCTGTCGATAATCGTGCGTCTGCCAAGCTCCAGGAACAATGGGGTTAGGGGGGTGCTCTGGGGGAGTCCTGTAATACCACGCATGAACTTGTTCTCGGAAGTCTGAAGAGCCGTCAGACCATTCCAAGCCCAAAGTTCTGCGCCGTATAGGGTGGCACCCAAAACCTTCGCATCATACACCGCCAAAGCGGGTTTTATAGGTTTTGTTTTTGATTTACGGTGTTCCCCCCTTAGGGCCCCCGATAACTGCTGATGCTTTAGGACTACTTTGTTGACATGATGCGTCCAGCCTGTCCCCCCAGCAATCTGCACTCCCAAATATGTAAATTCCTTGACTATATCGAGCCTGCTGTTATTTAGGGTAATTTTAGGATCGCTTCTGCGTCTAGCAGAGAAGGCCATTAGTTTGGTTTTTCCTACATTTACCTCTAGCCCATGCTCCAAGCAAAAAGCATCAAAGATGCCTAATGCACGTTGTAGCCCCATAGGAGTCTTTGACAAAATAAGAGTGTCGTCAGCGAACATCAGGATCGGGACCCTGGTGTTCGCTAACGATGGGGCATCAACACTAGCCCTCAACATTCTCTCGACTATCCCGTTAATGAATAACGAGAAAAGTAAAGGGGCCATGGAACATCCCTGCCTAACACCCCTTTCAACAGGAAAGTCCACCGTTGTCTCGCTACTTCCTCCCCATTGGACTCTGGCATAGTTGGATTCGTGCAGTTGCATGATTAAGGTTAGCAGTTCTGCAGGAATCCCCAGCTTTTGGAGCACCGACCATAGTTTGTGCCTGGGGACTAGATCGAACGCAGCCCGTAGATCAACGAACGCGACATACAGGCTGCCCCTCCCCAGCTCTACGGTCTTCCACCGCAATATTATGAAGCGAAAGACCTGGTCGATGGTACTGGTAGCACGCCTAAATCCCGCCTGATATGGCGAGAGGGCACTGTTATCTTCTACCCAGTCCATCAGCTGGTTGGTTACCATTCTCCCGACTATCTTCTGCACGGTGGCTATTAAGCTTATAGGCCTGTAATTAGCAGGCGATGAGCGGTCGCCCTTCTTGTGGACGGGGATAATGGTTGCACATTTCCAGATATCTGGAACCACTGCCCCCTTTGCTAATGCATTTGCTACAAGGAGGATGTATCTCGCCCATCTGGCCACATCGTGTTTAAAAATATCAGGGGGGATACCGTCCGGGCCTGGCGCCCTCCCGCTTTTCGCGGAACTAATGGCAGTTACCACTTTACTAAGGGAAAACAGATCTTCGGTTGCGTAGACCGGTGTTATTTCATCAGCTGTCACAGACGTATTACTTTCCGCGTACTGGGGCCCAAAATAGTCAACCCAGGCTTCCACTGGTACATTATTGTCGGGTTTTGCAGGGCCCGCGCCACTACCCCACTTAATAATTTTCCAAAATAACATTGGGTCTTTATTATCAGAGGCTTCTTTTAATTGGGCCCAATGGTCTTCGTCCCATTTCTTTTTTGCACAATATATGGCTGCTTTATACAATTTCCTGTTCTTTCTTACTGCTGCAAGATCCCTATTCCTTATCGCATGCCCCAAATCTAGACGTGCTGCTCTACAATGGTTATCGAACCACCTACCCACTTCTTTAGTTTTCTTCCCTTTTCTTTGCTTTATAAAAAAAACATGGTCTTAAGGCGGAGAATAACTTATTGTGGATATCTGTGATAACATTGTCCCCAGGAGCTACTAGGGCCACTGCTTCAATCGCAGAAATAGCATAATCTACCATATTAATTATGTATGACATAGTGACTTCGTTTGCTGTCACCTTGGGCCATTTTAACCTTCGCTCATCGTTACTTAACAGAGGAGTTTCGTTATGTGTCTCGTTACGATTTCTTGAACCTACATTCCACCACTTATGTGACACACATAGGGGGTTGTGATCACTTTCAACCCGGGGCCTGATTACCATGTCAACAACCCCACTCCACAGCTGGAGACTACACAGTATATAGTCAATTCGGCTCCTATTAATACCATTATCAAAGGTAAAACTGCCCTCCTTATCCCCGGGTGTCCTACCATTGAGGGCTCTTAGACCGTATTCCAAACATATTCCATTTAATAGGAGAATCTCTTTAGTCCATCGCTTCACAGGTTGTAAATTTAAGGAAGGTACTCCCCATAAATTGTCCTCTTCGCACTCGATAAGGGCATTTGTACAGGTCAAGGGTTCAAAGGTTCTGTTTAGGTCCCCGGCAACTATCTTTAAGTTACCCTGGGAATTAACCTCCATAACATCGGACAACAACTCAATTGTAGATGGATTGACATCTTTACCACCTCTCACATAGACATTGTATAAATCTATTGGAGCACCATTTGCAACTGAGATTCTAAGGGCTTGTAAATCACAATTTCCCTTATCTAGGATTTTTATGTCAATAAACAAACCCTGTCTAACCCACACAGTTAGGCCACCCTTTGGCCTCCCTCTTCCCCCTTTTGTGGCAGGTATATAGTAATTCAAGTAACCTAAGCAAAATAATGGATCACAAGCCCAGGTTTCTTGAAAACAACAAATGTTAAAACCACTTATAAAATCCACCCAAAGTTGGGAGTCCAGCTTGCTAGCCAATCCGGCGATGTTCCAAGACAAAAAGGTACCAATATCTACATTTGTCCCATCCATAGATTTAGCAATTGAAGATTCATGGGGCAACATCGATATCCCCGTTAGGTTTGCCAGCCTTTCTGGGTTATCTACTGTGACCACAGCTAAATCATCTATTACAGGGTGTAAGACATTTGGTTTTGTTGTTACTAGTCTAGAACCACATTCATCGACTACACACCCGGCCTCATTGCTATTCTCCTTAATGTCTGTAGCAATGATGTTACCACAGACATCTTCTAGCTCCTCTACTTCTTTTATGATTCCACCTATTTTGTCAGTACCAGTATGTCAATAGCCCCACCCTGAGCCCTGCCATCCTACATAGGGATTATTGTGTGTGTGTGGGGTGCAATTGAAACTGACATGAGGAGGTGGTAAAGAAGTCGCTGGCCATTGCGCCTTTGGGGGGGCTATTGGCTCGTTGAGTAGGCTTGTGGTTACACTTGTTGATCTGGGGTAAAAAAAGGTGAGATCCACAATACCAATACCGCCCTTATTTGTTCCCCATCCTTGCCTTGTTATCCATCCCACCACCCTAGGATCTTGAAAATTAACCACTATACAGTCTCCCCCCAGGGTTTTAGATGTGTAACCCATCCAGTCTATTCTCCTTGCCCCTATTATTAACCCATCAATGTCACCCGGCAGGGGACGATTTTCTTTTAACCAGTGCATGGTCTTATTTTTAAGCATCTGGAAATTTTCCCTTTGCCCTGGGGGTAAAGATGGTACGTTGATGAGAACTGCCACATAGGGGAAGGAGTCTGGAGTAAGATTAATAGGGGGTTTTCTATAAGGTGGCTTTTGTAAGGGCGTTGGGATAGGTTTGGGAACTTGTAGAGGAGGTTGGGGGACTGGTTTCAGCACCTGTTTATTATTAGCAAGGGGTGCTGTTGTGGCTTTAACAGCCGACTGGTTAACACTGTCCCTATTTCCTACCCCCGTGGTGTTAGGAGGTATGCATGTATTGGTAATTGTGCTCACAAGAGCTGGAACTTTACCCACTTGTTGGCACGAAGTAGCCACAACGTTTACAACGGCCAGTTGGTTTTGTGGCCGGGGTAAGGGAGACTGTACAGGATGTGTTAAGTTGGACTGCGATGATTCAGAACCTGAAGTGGCTTTCTCAGCCCTAACTAGGGGTTTTGTGGTGACTTTAGCTGAGGGTTTATTTTGTTTGGAAGGTATAGGTGAGCCATTTCTTGTATTTCTACCCTTATCCTGTGTGTGGGGGTTATTTACAACCTGAGAATTTGAGCTTGTTTCCGACCTACTCTTTTTAATCAGGGATTTAGTAGAATAGAAATTGTCTAAAGTTGATTGCTCAAAGTGGTTTAACCTATCTATGAGATTTGCAATTCTATCCTCAATGGGAATAAGTACCAGTCTAAACATTTTTTCCAATTCTGGAAGCACATTCGCGAATAGTACATTATTACCAATACTTGATTCTTTTGGAACAGAACATGAATTGTCCACTTTATCTTGTATATCCTGTGAAGTAGGAATAGTTGACGTTACACGTCCTGTTCTTTGCGCTGGTTCTTTGACTGGATTCCCACTGGTCACAAGTTTATGCAACTTCCTGATTTTTGGTAGTGGTTGGACCATTTTTTTACACCTTTTGACAGAAACTGGACATTTCCTTTTGGCCCCAGTTTTAGAGTTAAACGAAACCACGTGAGGGCCCGCATCTGTATGCGATAGTAAGTCAAATGTACTACCACTGGTGTTATTTAAAACTGCAACAACAGTCTCAGTTGATTTATCCCCCGAGGCCTCAGAGTCTCTGTTTGTAACCGGGATGCTCACTGATGATAGAGGGGTTACCAAAGTGGGATAGACTACATTTGGAAACTTGTCCGTAGAGTTCTTAAGTATTTCGATAGAAAGCCTGCGCTCGGCACGCTTCTCTGCCAAAGTTAGTTCCTTATCTATTACAAGTGAGCGATTAAAAAAGAATTTATCTAAAGGACCGATGGCCAAGGGGCCAGACTCTGTGGGAAGAGACGTTAAATGGCTGGCTACAGGACTTGTATTTGCAGCAGTTGCCATAGTAGTAACAAAACAGTACAAGGGATGCTATGTCACTTACTATGGAGGTGAAGATGGAGTTTCACACTGACCAGGGGTTGTGGCCCAGCCCGGCCTCCTCCGGCCCCGGACGGCCACAGACGGTCCCGCCCTTGTCCCGGGCTTCTCCCGGCGCGCTCCCGCACGCTCCCGCGTAGCGGGGGTGGCTCCTTCCTTAAGAGTCAGCACTATCAGTACGTGATAGGCGGTGGGGCGTGGCCAGCGGGGAGAGCAGCCCAGGTGTTGCAGGTTGGGCGCGCAGGGGCTCCTGGATACTGGAGTCCCTGCCTGTGCTCGCAGCCCCGCTGGTCGACTTGCCTTTCCCCGCGCTCCTCCTCGGCAAACAGCAGGCAAACAGCAGACAAACAGCAGTCACCAGCAGCAGATGGCGCGCTGCGGGACCCGCGAAGCGGGTCCGGCGAGGTGCTGGTCGGCTCGTGGAGAAGGTCCGTTTCCCACAAAGGGCAGGCGAGAGACCACGCTCCTTCACAATCCGCAGAGGGTAGAGCAATCCGGGTAGGTATCAGCAGAAAGCAGCTTCCAAGGGTCCCACAGGGGCAAGAGTGAAGCCCAGTTTTCACTCAGTTGGCGGGGGGCGTGGCCAGCGGGGAGAGCAGCCCAGGTGTTGCAGGTTGGGCGCGCAGGGGCTCCTGGATACTGGAGTCCCTGCCTGTGCTCGCAGCCCCGCTGGTCGACTTGCCTTTCCCCGCGCTCCTCCTCGGCAAACAGCAGGCAAACAGCAGACAAACAGCAGTCACCAGCAGCAGATGGCGCGCTGCGGGACCCGCGAAGCGGGTCCGGCGAGGTGCTGGTCGGCTCGTGGAGAAGGTCCGTTTCCCACAAAGGGCAGGCGAGAGACCACGCTCCTTCACAATCCGCAGAGGGTAGAGCAATCCGGGTAGGTATCAGCAGAAAGCAGCTTCCAAGGGTCCCACAGGGGCGAGAGTGAAGCCCAGTTTTCACTCAGTTGGCGGGGGGCGTGGCCAGCGGGGAGAGCAGCCCAGGTGTTGCAGGTTGGGCGCGCAGGGGCTCCTGGATACTGGAGTCCCTGCCTGTGCTCGCAGCCCCGCTGGTCGACTTGCCTTTCCCCGCGCTCCTCCTCGGCAAACAGCAGGCAAACAGCAGACAAACAGCAGTCACCAGCAGCAGATGGCGCGCTGCGGGACCCGCGAAGCGGGTCCGGCGAGGTGCTGGTCGGCTCGTGGAGAAGGTCCGTTTCCCACAAAGGGCAGGCGAGAGACCACGCTCCTTCACAATCCGCAGAGGGTAGAGCAATCCGGGTAGGT
Organism: Lissotriton helveticus; assembly: GCF_964261635.1. Classification (NCBI taxonomy): domain Eukaryota; kingdom Metazoa; phylum Chordata; class Amphibia; order Caudata; family Salamandridae; genus Lissotriton; species Lissotriton helveticus. The sequence goes on from NC_136063.1 coordinate 605,794,598, forward strand.
ATCAGCAGAAAGCAGCTTCCAAGGGTCCCACAGGGGCGAGAGTGAAGCCCAGTTTTCACTCAGTTGGCGGGGGGCGTGGCCAGCGGGGAGAGCAGCCCAGGTGTTGCAGGTTGGGCGCGCAGGGGCTCCTGGATACTGGAGTCCCTGCCTGTGCTCGCAGCCCCGCTGGTCGACTTGCCTTTCCCCGCGCTCCTCCTCGGCAAACAGCAGGCAAACAGCAGACAAACAGCAGTCACCAGCAGCAGATGGCGCGCTGCGGGACCCGCGAAGCGGGTCCGGCGAGGTGCTGGTCGGCTCGTGGAGAAGGTCCGTTTCCCACAAAGGGCAGGCGAGAGACCACGCTCCTTCACAATCCGCAGAGGGTAGAGCAATCCGGGTAGGTATCAGCAGAAAGCAGCTTCCAAGGGACGTTAGTTGATATTGATCTGTTTTTTGGGCTAATATTGCCCCTTGATATGTGGAGAGCGATTCGTAAATTTGATGATCACACGACTCTCGAGGCAAGTTGGAAAGATATAGTTCAAGCTGACTTAGACAGGGAACCAGCATGTAAACCTTGTCAATTAATATTGGACCTTCCAGGGGCTATACTAAACAAATTAAAGACGCTTGTTCCCGCTAAAAAGATTGATTGGACCATATTAGCCTCTTGTAAGCAGAAAGCGGATGAATCGGTTTCTGACTTCTTTTCTCGTTTTGAGGAAGCGTTTCATGATTACAGTGGGCAATCATTAACAGAAGATACAGGCAGACATTTATTTGTTGACAAGTATGTGGCTAATCTCCTACCGGAGATTGCAAAACGATTAAAGGCGAGTGAAAGTTCGTGGACCACGGCAACCCCTGCTTCTTTATTGACTATGGCTCAATACTATGAGCGACAGGAATTGGAGGCAAAGGAAAGTAGCGATAAGAAAGCGAAGGATTTGAAGACAAAGGTAATGTTGGCTCAGGTTCAGGCTACGAGGGGGAACAATAGAGGTGGACGAGGGTCGTATAATAATGCGCCTCCTCCTCGTACTGATATATCTGTGAATCAGTGTGCATACTGTAAACAGTTTGGGCATTGGATTGCAGATTGTCCGGTGTTTCGAGAACAGTGTAATTTGCGGGGGCGCGGAAGTGGAAGGTCTAGGAATAATTATGGAGGACAGAGGGGTGGAGCGAATGATTGCGGAGGCTATGGAGCGAGGGGTCGTGGTCAGACAGATTATAACACGTTCGATAACCGCAATCAATATCAGATAACTGAGGGTGGCTCTGCTGAGCCACGCGATGAGAACTATGCATAGGATTGCGTAGGATGGGGTGTGGAATCGGTTGAGGTACCAGTTGATCAAAGGGGTCCATACATAGAAGCACATGTCTTGGGTTCTACTGATCAGTTTCTGGTCGATACAGGAGCTACTCGTAGCGCTTTGTCCAAACACTTGGTTCCAAGGGCTCCCCTGTCTGGCGAGGTAATTACAGCTATAGGGTTCGATGGAACACCTACTTCTAGCCCACTGTCTCAACCTGTTACATTTTATGTTGATAAATTTGCTGCCCCTTGTCCCTTTTTGCTGTCTCCAAATACACCAGATAATATTATGGGACTTGATATGTTAAAACATTTTCGAGCTACTATTCGCTGTGCCCCGGAAGGAGTGCGGGTTGTACTGAATGAAAATTATCCAGAAATTGAGCGAGTGTGTCTTCTCCAAGAATCTGAATTGTTAGCCTCCCTACCAAAATTGTTGTGGGCCACTTCTGATACTGATGTAGGGCAGATGATTATTCCTCCAGTACGTATTACTGTTATGGAGGGAGTATCTCTACCACGTGTCCCACAATATAAAATTTCGAGGGAAGGTGAAATTGCTTTGATACACATCGTGAAAGATTTGATTATGGCAGGAGTAGTTGAGGAAGTTCCATATAATGTTTGTAACAGTCCAATTCTACCGATCCTCAAAAGAGATACAGATGCTAAGGTTTACCGATTTATCATTGATTTGAGGGAGATTAATAAGATAGTGGTGCCTCAGTACCCGGTGGTGTCTGACATCACCACGTTGCTCACGTTGGTTCCACCGACGGCAACTACTTTTACAGTCATCGATTTGAAAAATGCGTTTTTCTCGATTCCTGTACATCCGGACAGTCGATACCTATTTGGTTTTACATTAAATAATAAATCGTATAGATTCTGTCGAGTTCCCCAAGGCTATACAGAAAGTCCTAGCATCTATAGTCAGGTTTTAAAAAGACAGCTTGATTCCTTTGAATTACAGGAGGGAGTGGCTCTTATTCAGTATGTGGATGACATTTTACTTGCAGCAGACACGCAGGAACAATGTGAGAAAAGTACGTTTTCCTTGCTCTCCTTCCTAGCCAAGAACAATCATAAGGTTTCGAAGAAAAAGTTGCAGTATTGTAGACCCAAGGTGACCTACCTCGGTCATCTTTTGTCTAAGGAGGGCCGTGCATTGACACCAGATCGAATTCAAGCAGTTCTAGACACACCAGTTCCCCGCACTCAGAAGGATGTTCGTGCCGTTATAGGTCTGACGTCTTTTTGTAGGCAATGGATACTGGGTTTTTCTCACATTGTTAAGCCTTTGTTAGCATTGTTGTCCAAAGATACACCGATTCCCATTGAATGGACGGATGAATGTCAGAATGCTTTTGAACAATTGAGACAAGCTCTTTGTTCTGCACCAGTGTTAGGTACACCTGATTACACGAAGATCTTTACATTGTATGTACACGAGAAGGATGGGTGTGCATTGTCAGTTTTAGTGCAGACACACGGAGACAAACAGAGACCTTGTGCATATTTCTCGGCAGTACTCGACCCTGTGGCTCGAGGATTGCCTGGATGTTTTCGAGCAGTTGCAGCAACAGCAGTAGCTATACGACAAAGTGAGGGAATAGTTTTGTCACACAAATTGTTGGTGTTAGTTCCCCATGCGGTAGATGCGTTGTTGAACCAAACGAAAACACAGCATCTAACAAGTGCCCGCCTAACAGGATATGAGCTAACGTTGTTGGCGCCGCACATCACATTGAAACGATGTGCGACACTGAACCCCGCTACTTTATTGTCGGATCCTGTTGTTGAGACCCAGAAGGTAGAACAACATGACTGTGTTTTTCTGACTGAGGAGCAAACAAAGGGTCGTATCGATTTACAGGATACGCCATTTCCAGATGTAGATGGGGAACTGTGGGTCGATGGATCGTGTGTGAAGTTACCAGATGGTACGACTTCCGCAGCCTATGCAATCACGACACTTCAGACAGTGGTAGAAGCAGCACGAATACCCCAGAAATCGGCTCAAGCAGCGGAATTGATAGCCTTAACGAAAGCATGTGAGTTAAGTGCTGGACTATGTGTGAACATCTACACGGATAGTCGTTACGCTTTTGGAGTAGTGCATGATTTTGGCCTACTCTGGAAGGAACGTGGATTCTTGACTTCACATGGAGTGCACATCATGCATGGAGAATTGGTACGCGATCTCCTGAATGCATTATTGTGTCCAAAAAAAGTAGCAATAGTCAAATGCAGTGCACACAAAAAGGTGATAGATAAAATAGGACAAGGCAACGCTTTTGCAGATCGCATTGCGAGAGAGACTGCTATGCTACAAAATAATTCCCCCATGTACGTGGTAAAATCACAAGCTGAGCGGTGGCATGATGCTAGAGAAGAAATATTAGACATACAGAGGTCAGCATCTGAAGCAGAACTTGTGAAATAGGCCACTGAAGGAGTGTTGGATGATGAGGGTTGCTGGCGTAGTAAAGACATGGAAAAATGGAAATTACCTATGGCCTACGTACAAACAATGGTGCAAATGACACATGGGCTGGCACACATTGGAGCTCTCGCAATTACTAAATTGCTTACACGGGTTTGGGAAAGTCCTGAAATTGCTAGTACAGCTAAGAGAGTGGTTCAGACCTGTCTGATATGTTTACAGCACAATCCTGGGCAAGGGACTCATACTCCAAAAGGAGGGTTTGTTCCACCTACTGCACCATTCGAAGTACTGCAAATGGATTACATCCAGCTGGAGCGCTGTAATAACCTCAAGTATGTCTTAGTGGTGGTGTGTGCCTTCAGTAAATGGATTGAGGCTTACCCTACGAAAGACAATACAGCATTAACAACAGCTAAGGTGTTACTCAAAGAGTACTTCCCACGCTATGGTGTTTGTAAGTTCATGTGGAATGATAATGGTCCTCATTTCATTGGGAAAGTAGTGGAGTACGTCCTGAAAGGATTGGGAATCAAGCAAAGATTCCACGCTGTCTTTCATCCGCAATCAGCAGGTTTGGTAGAAAGGTACAATGCAACTCTGAAGCTGAAGCTAGCAAAGATCGTGGCATCCACATCTTTGAAATGGCCGGATGCTTTGCCTTTGGCATTGCTGTCTATTCGATCAGTGCCACATTCCCGATCTGGTCTCACACCCTATGAGGTGGTGTTTGGAAGGCCGATGAATATTTGGGGAGTTCCTAAGCCTCGTTTGATACATGATGTGCCCTGTATAATGATGAATGACTATCTGGCACGATTAACAAATGACTTACTTTCTATTCATCAACAGGTTCGAGAAGCGCTCCCTGATAACTCCATTGGAGAGGCTCACGATCTTCATCCTGGGGACCATGTGATGGTCCGCATATTCGAGAGGTCCAGCAGTTTGGAACCGAGATGGCATGGCCCTGAGCAGGTGCTGCTTGCGACCCGAACGGCAGTGAGAGTCACCAACAAGAAACGGTGGATCCATTCCACCCATTGTCACCGTGTTTCCCCGGATCTGGTGAACCCTATGGTGTTAGCCGACTACAGAAAAATTTTGGATACAGAAAAGAGCCCAGCTGTTACGTCTAACGAATCGGAGGGAGCCTTCCCGGACCATATCGTATCTGATGGAGTGAAGTACAATTTACGTCCCAGGAAATAATTTCTTTTTGCATTTTTGAAACTGGTTGGTAACCGCTCTGAGGTTTGTGAAACGGAAGCCGGGAATATCAAGGGTCAGTTCTATCCAGTGTAGCGACACCCGTCTTGAATCTCGGAGAACAAACCAACGGCAGCCTCAGTCCAGAACCACCCTTTTTTCTTTTTTTTTTAGTGTTGCTTTTGAAGATCATTGTTTGTGAACTATGGCATCTCCTTCGACACGAAAAGGGAGAATTCTTGGTGCTGTATTGTTTGTTTTGACCATATTGGTAATTGCAGTGGTAGCTTGGACTATAGAACAATTGTTTCCAGCACGAGAACATTTACTGTCTACCACTCCAAGCCCATCTGAACATTTTCATTTTACTTTGCCTTATCATGAAGAGAGACATAGACAGACTTATTTGAATAACAGTTTTATTCAGATTTTGCATCACACTCACAACATGACCAACACCTCTAACTGTTGGGTATGTGGAATATTGCCCGGACATCAGAAAAGGGGAGGAACTCCACTTATTCCTCTCCCGTTTTCTCATAATGGTTCCTGTAATGCTTGGTATACTCTTCTTTTTACTTTACGATGGCCAACGAAAGGTGGACTACTCTTTTGACTGAACAAGATATGTTTTAATGATAAAGATGGCTATCCACAAGCGGAAGGAACTAAGTTTGAGTGGGAAGAATACCGACCGGACAACGTGTCTACACCTCGTGTTTTTACGAATCAAAGACTCATGAATGTATCGAATTTACATATGATAACGGTTATTGATACAAAAGCAGATCTTTGCATTAGAAATAAAGGTACAATCCCTGTAGGCCGCAGCGAATGTAATGTCACACTTACCTTTGATACACCAAATGGAATTGCATTTGTAGCCTCACGTAATACATATTTCATTTGTGGAAATAAGGGATATCATCGTCTTCCACTGGGATGGTTAGGAGCCTGTTACATAGCTTTTGTATTGCCGCCTGTATTTATTGCTCCTCCTATGTATCACAATGATTATGTTTTGTATCATGACTTCGTGCTGAACAGAGTTAAAAGAACATTAGATCTCGACGGAATAGATCAAACCAACACCACTTTACAGCAATATGTAGATTTCAATCTGGGATTATTCTCATTTGTAGGAGCTGCATTAAATAGTAGGAAGATAAGGCGACTTACACGTGTTGTGGAAGCCGTCGCTAATGAAACTGCCTCTGCTTTGGGAAACTTAACCGAAGAATTGCAAATTACCAGAATTGTGACGCTCCAGAACCGGATGGTTCTAGATGTAATACTAGCTGATCGTGGTGGAGCATGCCGCATTATCGGTAGTAGTTGCTGTGTGTACGTGCCTGATAATTCGCCTTCTGTGTATGATTCAATCACGACATTGCATAAAATTGCTGCTGAGATCCATCCAGAGAATGGAACTTGGACCTTCTCTGGTTGGTTCTGGACCCTACTTAGTACTTGGGGTTGGAAATTATTAACCATTCTATGTATTTTCATTGGAATATTGTTTTCCCTTTGTCTATGTATTCAATGTGGCCCAACCTTATGTTCTGTATGTATCACAGCCTGTATCCCGTCCAAACGAGCTATTATTAAGCAAGAGAAAGTGGTCAACGACGAAGTGCAGAAAATAATGGCTATCAACATTGATGACGAGAATCCAGATTATGTCCGTTATGAGGTAGCTTTTGCTAAACGCTAAAAGGGCCGTCTGTCGTGTTTTGGCAGCTCCTGAGTTAGCGTTTAGCTCAGCTACACGATCCTTTCGTTAACTTGACCAAAATGTACGGGGGCCATCTTGAATTCTTCCGACCTCCATTTTGTATGAACACGCTGCCTCGTGGTCAGTGTGCCCTTTTGTCCTTTCTCGATACCCATGGTCATCTACTTTGCTCAGCAACAGGCTATTTTTAGTACTGGTCAAGCGCACATGCGCACTATACATCGACTGGTCATTCGTTAGGAATGTTAGCACAAACTGACCAGTGCTACTGAACTCCTCCCACATGCTGGCTGTGTTCCAAAAATGACCTTATATGTACCTAAAGTGTGTAACTTGTAACCGCCTATCTTTTCAATGCTATCAAAATGTATAAAAGAGGTCGCGCACCGATGTTCGGTGTGCTACTTCTTACATTGCCGAAGGGTGCTGTAGGAATGTACCACCACCCCATGGGGTCTTAATAAACTTGTCTTTTGCATTTTCCAGTGTCCGTGCCAACTTCTATACTAAGGTGTTCGAGAGTTTAGCAGAGTATGTAGGCCTGATTGAACCCAACACCACAATTGGCGACCACGAAGGGACTCATCGGCAACTCGGATGCCCGAAGGAGAGGTCGCGACGAAGGTTTGGAAACTCGCCATGGAAGCGATCGCTGCCATTGAGTGACCCGAGTCTTGGCATCCACGGTGTCTTTTCCTTCCTTCTGATCTGACCTTCCAGGTGGCGCCGGTCCTCAACTGAGATTCTGATCTTGGATTGTCGTGAAGTGCCGTTTTGGCTGATTCGATTACAGAACTTGGCAGTTGGACCTTGGACGTTTGAAGATACTTGGTAAGCTTTTGATTGGTAAGGTAGTCTACTGACACTTACTATGGCTTTTTGAATTTGAATTTGAATTTGTTTGAAGTTAGCTAACGTTTGAATCTTTGAATTTGATTTATATGTGGAGTGCACCTCACATAGGCAGGCATGTAGGGATATTTCTCTGATTTAGTTTATTTGAACGGCACACCGTGTATGAAGCACATTTAAGTGCCATTTTTATGTAGTATCACGTTTCCGTGGTACTTTTTGAACATGCCTGTTTTCAGCACGCTCCGAGGGATGTGCTGCTTTGAGAATGGTACCAAGTATCGATTAAATAAGTCACAGCCGGCTCCCCCAGAGGGGACTCCGAATCATGAGATGTATGTAAAATTTGGCATTCCGCCAATAATGTACAGCACGTTATGGCACAAGTATACTAAGGCCGATCGTGAATTACAGTGGCCACTACATGGGTCATTTGATCTTCGAAAGGTTCAATATGTAGAGCAGTGTTTGTTTCAGCGAAGGTCTAGACAAGATATGTTTGATTGTGTGCGTATGTGGGAGAAAGAGGCACGTGAACGAGTAAAGCGTGAGGAAGCCTTGGCGGAGAAAGTGCAGCGAAAGGCTGCACGTGACAAAGCTTTACAGCTACAGGAGAAGGAGTTGCAGGAGAAGAAAGAGAGGGAGACTCGAGAACATAACTTGCAGGTTAATGGTCAGTTTCCCATCCGGCGTCCTCTTTATCCGGTCCATACTAATGAAACAGATGATTTTTCATTACTAGATCGTTGTCCGCCTCCGTACGTCGCACCTACGGCTCCGAACGAGGAATCAGATGAGGACAATGAGCGTACACAGCGTACAAGGTTACCTTCGGATCGAACTGCAGAATTGCGTTCGTTGACACGAAAGCTAAATGTTAATACTATCACTGTTTCTGAAATTAGTAAGCAAATGGAACAATGGTCTGATAAGGAGCGATTGTATTTCTTAGATCATTTCGGAGACGAGGTTGTTGAGCGGTTTAGAAAGTATTCTACAGAGTTAGAACCCAAGGATATATCCAAGGGTCGCGATAACTTTCGTAAAGGTCTTTTTATTCTTTCAGATGCGGATGAATTTTTCAAACGCTTGGTTCAGCTACGGAATGAAGCGACACGGCTACGGGAGTTGGAAAAGTCATTGGGTCCACCAGCGTCTGGATCGACGGGGCTATCCAAAGAATGCTCTATCTTTGGAACAGATAAGATCGCTGCGATTAATGTTAGACCTATGCGAGAAGCTGCGCCTTTATATGTTCCTCATAAAGGGGATGGCACAGACGATGATAAAACATCTAAAGACGCAAAGGGGTATTTTGTATATAACTGGGTTTACACGCCTTGGAATAGAGCAGATGTTATGGCGCTTAAGAATGCTTTGCCTGATCCCCGTAAAAATCCAGCAGCTTTCTATGAAAGTGTTGAAAGTGCAATTTCCTCGTGTATTATGACGTTAGTTGATATTGATCTGTTTTTTGGGCTAATATTGCCCCCTGATATGTGGAGAGCGATTCGTAAATTTGATGATCACACGACTCTCGGGGCAAGTTGGAAAGATATAGTTCAAGCTGACTTAGACAGGGAACCAGCATGTAAACCTTGTCAATTAATATTGGACCTTCCAGGGGCTATACTAAACAAATTAAAGACGCTTGTTCCCGCTAAAAAGATTGATTGGACCATATTAGCCTCTTGTAAGCAGAAAGCGGATGAATCGGTTTCTGACTTCTTTTCTCGTTTTGAGGAAGCGTTTCATGATTACAGTGGGCAATCATTAACAGAAGATACAGGCAGACATTTATTTGTTGACAAGTATGTGGCTAATCTCCTACCGGAGATTGCAAAACGATTAAAGGCGAGTGAAAGTTCGTGGACCACGGCAACCCCTACTTCTTTATTGACTATGGCTCAATACTATGAGCGACAGGAATTGGAGGCAAAGGAAAGTAGCGATAAGAAAGCGAAGGATTTGAAGACAAAGGTAATGTTGGCTCAGGTTCAGGCTACGAGGGGGAACAATAGAGGTGGACGAGGGTCGTATAATAATGCGCCTCCTCCTCGTACTGATATATCTGTGAATCAGTGTGCATACTGTAAACAGTTTGGGCATTGGATTGCAGATTGTCCGGTGTTTCGAGAACAGTGTAATTTGCGGGGGCGCGGAAGTGGAAGGTCTAGGAATAATTATGGAGGACAGAGGGGTGGAGCGAATGATTGCGGAGGCTATGGAGCGAGGGGTCGTGGTCAGACAGATTATAACACGTTCGATAACCGCAATCAATATCAGATAACTGAGGGTGGCTCTGCTGAGCCACGCGATGAGAACTATGCATAGGATTGCGTAGGATGGGGTGTGGAATCGGTTGAGGTACCAGTTGATCAAAGGGGTCCATACATAGAAGCACATGTCTTGGGTTCTACTGATCAGTTTCTGGTCGATACAGGAGCTACTCGTAGCGCTTTGTCCAAACACTTGGTTCCAAGGGCTCCCCTGTCTGGCAAGGTAATTACAGCTATAGGGTTCGATGGAACACCTACTTCTAGCCCACTGTCTCAACCTGTTACATTTTATGTTGATAAATTTGCTGCCCCTTGTCCCTTTTTGCTGTCTCCAAATACACCAGATAATATTATGGGACTTGATATGTTAAAACATTTTCGAGCTACTATCCGCTGTGCCCCGGAAGGAGTGCGGGTTGTACTGAATGAAAATTATCCAGAAATTGAGCGAGTGTGTCTTCTCCAAGAATCTGAAGTGTTAGCCTCCCTACCAAAAACGTTGTGGCCCACTTCTGATACTGATGTAGGGCAGATGATTATTCCTCCAGTACGTATTACTGTTAAGGAGGGAGTATCTCTACCACGTGTCCCACAATATAAAATTTCGAGGGAAGGTGAAATTGGTTTGATACACATCGTGAAAGATTTGATTATGGCAGGAGTAGTTGAGGAAGTTCCATATAATGTTTGTAACAGTCCAATTCTACCGATCCTCAAAAGAGATACAGATGCTAAGGTTTACCGATTTATCATTGATTTGAGGGAGATTAATAAGATAGTGGTGCCTCAGTACCCGGTGGTGTCTGACATCACCACGTTGCTCACGTTGGTTCCACCGACGGCAACTACTTTTACAGTCATCGATTTGAAAAATGCGTTTTTCTCGATTCCTGTACATCCGGACAGTCGATACCTATTTGGTTTTACATTAAATAATAAATCGTATAGATTCTGTCGAGTTCCCCAAGGCTATACAGAAAGTCCTAGCATCTATAGTCAGGTTTTAAAAAGACAGCTTGATTCCTTTGAATTACAGGAGGGAGTGGCTCTTATTCAGTATGTGGATGACATTTTACTTGCAGCAGACACGCAGGAACAATGTGAGAAAAGTACGTTTTCCTTGCTCTCCTTCCTAGCCAAGAACAATCATAAGGTTTCGAAGAAAAAGTTGCAGTATTGTAGACCCAAGGTGACCTACCTCGGTCATCTTTTGTCTAAGGAGGGCCGTGCATTGACACCAGATCGAATTCAAGCAGTTCTAGACACACCAGTTCCCCGCACTCAGAAGGATGTTCGTGCCGTTATAGGTCTGACGTCTTTTTGTAGGCAATGGATACTGGGTTTTTCTCACATTGTTAAGCCTTTGTTAGCATTGTTGTCCAAAGATACACCGATTCCCATTGAATGGACGGATGAATGTCAGAATGCCTTTGAACAATTGAGACAAGCTCTTTGTTCTGCACCAGTGTTAGGTACACCTGATTACACGAAGATCTTTACATTGTATGTACACGAGAAGGATGGGTGCGCATTGTCAGTTTTAGTGCAGACACACGGAGACAAACAGAGACCTTGTGCATATTTCTCGGCAGTACTCGACCCTGTGGCTCGAGGATTGCCTGGATGTTTTCGAGCAGTTGCAGCAACAGCAGTAGCTATACGACAAAGTGAGGGAATAGTTTTGTCACACAAATTGTTGGTGTTAGTTCCCCATGCGGTAGATGCGTTGTTGAACCAAACGAAAACACAGCATCTAACAAGTGCCCGCCTAACAGGATATGAGCTAACGTTGTTGGCGCCGCACATCACATTGAAACGATGTGCGACACTGAACCCCGCTACTTTATTGCCGGATCCTGTTGTTGAGACCCAGAAGGTAGAACAACATGACTGTGTTTTTCTGACTGAGGAGCAAACAAAGGGTCGTATCGATTTACAGGATACGCCATTTCCAGATGTAAATGGGGAACTGTGGGTCGATGGATCGTGTGTGAAGTTACCAGATGGTACGACTTCCGCAGCCTATGCGATCACGACACTTCAGACAGTGGTAGAAGCAGCACGAATACCCCAGAAATCGGCTCAAGCAGCGGAATTGATAGCCTTAACGAAAGCATGTGAGTTAAGTGCTGGACTATGTGTGAACATCTACACGGATAGTCGTTACGCTTTTGGAGTAGTGCATGATTTTGGCCTACTCTGGAAGGAACGTGGATTCTTGACTTCACATGGAGTGCACATCATGCATGGAGAATTGGTACGCGATCTCCTGAATGCATTATTGTGTCCAAAAAAAGTAGCAATAGTCAAATGCAGTGCACACAAAAAGGTGATAGATAAAATAGGACAAGGCAACGCTTTTGCAGATCGCATTGCGAGAGAGACTGCTATGCTACAAAATAATTCCCCCATGTACGTGGTAAAATCACAAGCTGAGCGGTGGCATGATGCTAGAGAAGAAATATTAGACATACAGAGGTCAGCATCTGAAGCAGAACTTGTGAAATAGGCCACTGAAGGAGTGTTGGATGATGAGGGTTGCTGGCGTAGTAAAGACATGGAAAAATGGAAATTACCTATGGCCTACGTACAAACAATGGTGCAAATGACACATGGGCTGGCACACATTGGAGCTCTCGCAATTACTAAATTGCTTACACGGGTTTGGGAAAGTCCTGAAATTGCTAGTACAGCTAAGAGAGTGGTTCAGACCTGTCTGATATGTTTACAGCACAATCCTGGGCAAGGGACTCATACTCCAAAAGGAGGGTTTGTTCCACCTACTGCACCATTCGAAGTACTGCAAATGGATTACATCCAGCTGGAGCGCTGTAATAACCTCAAGTATGTCTTAGTGGTGGTGTGTGCCTTCAGTAAATGGATTGAGGCTTACCCTACGAAAGACAATACAGCATTAACAACAGCTAAGGTGTTACTCAAAGAGTACTTCCCACGCTATGGTGTTTGTAAGTTCATGTGGAATGATAATGGTCCTCATTTCATTGGGAAAGTAGTGGAGTACGTCTTGAAAGGATTGGGAATCAAGCAAAGATTCCACGCTGTCTTTCATCCGCAATCAGCAGGTTTGGTAGAAAGGTACAATGCAACTCTGAAGCTGAAGCTAGCAAAGATCGTGGCATCCACATCTTTGAAATGGCCGGATGCTTTGCCTTTGGCATTGCTGTCTATTCGATCAGTGCCACATTCCCGATCTGGTCTCACACCCTATGAGGTGGTGTTTGGAAGGCCGATGAATATTTGGGGAGTTCCTAAGCCTCGTTTGATACATGATGTGCCCTGTATAATGATGAATGACTATCTGGCACGATTAACAAATGACTTACTTTCTATTCATCAACAGGTTCGAGAAGCGCTCCCTGATAACTCCATTGGAGAGGCTCACGATCTTCATCCTGGGGACCATGTGATGGTCCGCATATTCGAGAGGTCCAGCAGTTTGGAACCGAGATGGCATGGCCCTGAGCAGGTGCTGCTTGCGACCCGAACGGCAGTGAGAGTCACCAACAAGAAACGGTGGATCCATTCCACCCATTGTCGCCGTGTTTCCCCGGATCTGGTGAACCCTATGGTGTTAGCCGACTACAGAAACATTTTGGATACAGAAAAGAGCCCAGCTGTTACGTCTAACGAATCGGAGGGAGCCTTCCCGGACCATATCGTATCTGATGGAGTGAAGTACAATTTACGTCCCAGGAAATAATTTCTTTTTGCATTTTTGAAACTGGTTGGTAACCGCTCTGAGGTTTGTGAAACGGAAGCCGGGAATATCAAGGGGGGGGGGATCAGTTCTGTCCAGTGTAGCGACACCCGTCTTGAATCTCGGAGAACAAACCAACGGCAGCCTCAGTCCAGAACCACCCTTTTTTTTTTTTTTTTTGTGTTGCTTTTGAAGATCATTGTTTGTGAACTATGGCATCTCCTTCGACACGAAAAGGGAGAATTCTTGGTGCTGTATTGTTTGTTTTGACCATATTGGTAATTGCAGTGGTAGCTTGGACTATAGAACAATTGTTTCCAGCACGAGAACATTTACTGTCTACCACTCCAAGCCCATCTGAACATTTTCATTTTACTTTGCCTTATCATGAAGAGAGACATAGACAGACTTATTTGAATAACAGTTTTATTCAGATTTTGCATCACACTCACAACATGACCAACACCTCTAACTGTTGGGTATGTGGAATGTTGCCCGGACATCAGAAAAGGGGAGGAACTCCACTTATTCCTCTCCCGTTTTCTCATAATGGTTCCTGTAATGCTTGGTATACTCTTCTTTTTACTTTACGATGGCCAACGAAAGGTGGACTACTCTTTCGACTGAACAAGATATTTTTTAATGATAAAGATGGCTATCCACAAGCGGAAGGAACTAAGTTTGAGTGGGAAGAATACCGACCGGACAACGTGTCTACACCTCGTGTTTTTACGAATCAAAGACTCATAAATGTATCGAATTTACATATGATAACGGTTATTGATACAAAAGCAGATCTTTGCATTAGAAATAAAGGTACAATCCCTGTAGGCCGCAGCGAATGTAATGTCACACTTATCTTTGATACACCAAATGGAATTGCATTTGTAGCCTCACGTAATACATATTTCATTTGTGGAAATAAGGGATATCATCGTCTTCCACTGGGATGGTTAGGAGCCTGTTACATAGCTTTTGTATTGCCGCCTGTATTTATTGCTCCTCCTATGTATCACAATGATTATGTTTTGTATCATGACTTCGTGCTGAACAGAGTTAAAAGAACATTAGATCTCGACGGAATAGATCAAACCGACACCACTTTACAGCAATATGTAGATTTCAATCTGGGATTATTCTCATTTGTAGGAGCTGCATTAAATAGTAGGAAGATAAGGCGACTTACACGTGTTGTGGAAGCCGTCGCTAATGAAACTGCCTCTGCTTTGGGAAACTTAACCGAAGAATTGCAAATTACCAGAATTGTGACGCTCCAGAACCGGATGGTTCTAGATGTAATACTAGCTGATCGTGGTGGAGCATGCCGCATTATCGGTAGTAGTTGCTGTGTGTACGTGCCTGATAATTCGCCTTCTGTGTATGATTCAATCACGAAATTGCATAAAATTGCTGCTGAGATCCATCCAGAGAATGGAACTTGGACCTTCTCTCGTTGGTTCTGGACCCTACTTAGTACTTGGGGTTGGAAATTATTAACCATTCTATGTATTTTCATTGGAATATTGTTTTCCCTTTGTCTATGTATTCAATGTGGCCCAACCTTATGTTCTGTATGTATCACAGCCTGTATCCCGTCCAAACGAGCTATTATTAAGCAAGAGAAAGTGGTCAACGACGAAGTGCAGAAAATAATGGCTATCAACATTGATGACGAGAATCCAGATTATGTCCGTTATGAGGTAGCTTTTGCTAAACGCTAAAAGGGCCGTCTGTCGTGTTTTGGCAGCTCCTGAGTTAGCGTTTAGCTCAGCTACACGATCCTTTCGTTAACTTGACCAAAATGTACGGGGGCCATCTTGAATTCTTCCGACCTCCATTTTGTATGAACACGCTGCCTCGTGGTCAGTGTGCCCTTTTGTCCTTTCTCGATACCCATGGTCATCTACTTTGCTCAGCAACAGGCTATTTTTAGTACTGGTCAAGCGCACATGCGCACTATACATCGACTGGTCATTCGTTAGGAATGTTAGCACAAACTGACCAGTGCTACTGAACTCCTCCCACATGCTGGCTGTGTTCCAAAAATGACCTTATATGTACCTAAAGTGTGTAACTTGTAACCGCCTATCTTTTCAATGCTATCAAAATGTATAAAAGAGGTCGCGCACCGATGTTCGGTGTGCTACTTCTTACATTGCCGAAGGGTGCTGTAGGAATGTACCACCACCCCATGGGGTCTTAATAAACTTGTCTTTTGCATTTTCCAGTGTCCGTGCCAACTTCTATACTAAGGTGTTCAAGAGTTTAGCAGAGTATGTAGGCCTGATTGAACCCAACACCACAAGGGGGCTTAAAATGGGCGGAGGGTCAGGAAGACCGAATATCTCTCTATGCCGATATCTTACTCTACCTCGCCTCCCCCTATAGATCTATTCATGGGGTGCTAAATATCTTCTCAAATTTTGAAAAATACTCTGTCTACACAATAAACTGGAGTAAGTCGGTGTTGTTCGTGCTTCGGGGCCAGGTCCCGTGTCTCCCAGTGGATTGCACGGTGGAATTGGCCACGGAGGGCTTCCGCTATCTGGGAATACATGTAACTTCAAGCCCCACCCTTTTTTATAATCATAATTTAGCCCCCCCATTGGCCCGGCTGCATGCAGATGTGAAGCATTGAAGGTCTCTACCTCTGTCCTTGGTGGGCCGAGCTGCCCTTTTTAAGATGCTGGCCCTCCCACATTTTCTATACATTCTTCAGAACTGCCCGCACTGAGTCCCAGATGCCTACATTTCGGGAGTAGAGAGTGAAGTCCGAACGCTTCTATGGGACGGTAGGGCCCCTCGTATTGCGAAGAAAAAGCTGATGAAAGGATGGTATGAGGGTGGCATTGCCCTCCCAGACCTTAGACTTTATTACTGGGCATCATAGTTAGTGGTAGTAAATCACTGGATATACCGCTCCACTATTGATCCTGCCTACCTACTGGACAGATACCAAACTGGGCAAACAGGATAGTTGGGGGCATTGTACTCAAAAGTTAGCAAGGGGTGATATTTTGGGTTTACCTCTCACACCATATATCTATATATATGATCTGACATCAAGCAAAATCCCATCTGGATTGGTCAAATGTCCTCACAAAAGCAGTGCCCCTGTGGTATACCCAGAGACTGGGTATTCTCTGTCACCAACTTGGCTTTGAGAAATGGGATACTATTGGGATTTCCGTGGTCAGAGATTTTATTAAAAAAGGTTTGATCCTTAGGTTTGAGGAGCTTCAAGGAAAATACGAAATGGCCCAAGGGGAAATGTTCAGGTGTCTGCAAAGCAAATTAGACACACCCTCACCACAGCTTTCCCCAATCTCACAGACATACCGGAGTCGCCACCCCTAGAAGATCGTTTGCTTGACGGGCCGCTACACTCAAAAGCCATATCGCTGACCTACAAGAAACTATGCAACAACCTACCTGACACATTCCACAAACTTAGAGAGCAGTGGCAGAGAGAACTAGGACCCATCGAAGATGAAGACTGGCAAACGGCACTAATGTCCCCCAGGAAAGCAGCTATCACCCTCCTCTTTAGACTGATACAACTCAGAATTCTACATGGATCATACTTAACAGGGGTCACCTTGGCAAAGATTGGAGCTAGATCAGATGCACTTTGACTTAGGGGATGCCAACAAACTGCTTCCTTCTATCACACGATTTGGGAATGGCCTGAGCTATGGCGAATATGGGAAGGGGCCACGACTCATATCCAGACTACCCTGGGAAAAGAACTAATCCTTACACCGACACTAGGCCGACTCAACATTTGGGCCCCGACTGACCTCACAGAGGTGGAACAACAACTGACTACACTAGGCTATACCCTGGATAAGCGGGAAATAGCAAGGGGTTGGGGGGCGGCGGATACACCTTCTCCCCAAATGTGGGAGAAAGAGTTAGATAAGTGTATGATTGCAGAAACAGAAGTATTTAAAACATGAGGGCTTCCGAAGAAATGGGATAGGAAATGGGGCAAGTGGAATGTCTATCGTGGAAACATGTGTGTATCCCCATCGGTGGAACTTGAAATGCAGCGTGGTGGAAAGCGAGATGTTGAAATATTGTATTAATTGCTTTTCTCCCCCTAAGTATTGTAATGATGCAGTATGTGATTATTCAAAATACCAAATATAATGTATATGTGCTTATACTGTTGAAATTAATAAAAAGTTGTTTTAAAAAAATAAGTTAGTCTAACTGTCTAACACACAAATGTACAGTTAAATCATGAAATTCAACCAGAAGGGCACTACACCGGTTCCCACAGAGAAGCAACCAATCAAAAATTAAACATTTATGAAACTTTCGATATTTGCCCTCTTCTCGCAAGTCATTCAATTGAAGATTGTCAGTGCTGCCGGCTTAATAGATATCGCACAAGGAAGGCTTCTTCTCCACTCGGTCGTCCCACATTCTGGTGTTAAGATTTACTGCTCAGATTGTTAAAAGATACATTTTGTGGCTTTGTCAAGCAATCTAACAATAACTGTACAGTTAATGAGTACATTGCTGGAACTTGGCTTCTGAAAAGAGATAAAAGATTATGCAGAGCAAGCAGAAACACAACATTTAATTTAACATGGGCCTTTCAAATCAAGGTCTACAGTGACTACAGCTAACTTAACATGAATACAGCTAAACTATAGCTAAATATTACTGTACCTTGGAGGCCCTGGGGTGACAGAGGCGACAGGTGAGCCTTAGATTTGAGGCTATCGAGCCACCTGCATAACTTTCAATACTGGGATGGCCTCCCAGCACTGCAGGGTCGGACCTGGTAGCATTTGAGAGACCCACTTGCAGGAGCCCACCCGGGCCCACCAATGGGGCCTAATCAATCAGGTGGGAGGCCTTGACCTACTTCGAGTGGAGCCCTGATGAGGGTCGTTCATGCTACGAATGCTTTGCTTTGTTTACAGCAACCGGCCTGTACCCGTACTCAGCTAGCTCCCTGGTCCCATTAAGACACATTGGATGAGTCCCAGCCGGGCTGGGCGGGGTACTTGGATTACCTCTGCGGCTTACACTGTACGAAACAATCTGGGGCTAAAAGGCCACAATGTCATGCATACAAGGTGTGTGGGGAACCCTCTTCATCATTTCTCTGCTCATTGTTGCTGGCTGAGCCCGCTAGGAACATCATGTCTAGCTGACGTTTGCCTGTCAGTCATCCCTGCGGAAGTGGCCTGTGTCGGTCGTGCTTGGGACTTACTCTCCGGCCCTTCATATAACTGAGTAGAAAGAATTGCATGTTCACCAGGCATCCTTGGGGCCACCATTTGTCCGGGCTCAGTTGGGCGCACTTTGTACAACACTAAATACCCTGTTGGGCCCTTGGAGGAGACCCCCAGCCTTGCAGCACCACAGCTTTCCTGGCAACAGCTTATATCATATCCTTAGGAAAGTATAATCACCTTCATTTTTCTATGAGGCCTAACTTTACTTCTCCTAAACTCCTAAACTGAGAAAAATCCTAACTTTAAGACTTTCGGTATTCACAGAAGGCCTCTAGGAGTCCTAAAGTTAGGACTCCTAACTTCTGTGAATACCGAAATGAGTGAGTGCCTTCTGTGAATCCCAAAATGAGGAAGATACTTCTGTGAATACCAAAATGGTAGTAAGTTTAGGATTTTGTCTTAAGGTACTTCTGTGAATCGGGCCCTATACCTTTTCACCTATATAAGCTACAGACACATTTTTATATATTAATAAAATCCAATCTAATGGTGAAGTTGGATTTTTATTAAATAAAATGAAAACATAACCTTTTTTTTATTTATTCATAAACTTTTTTTTAATTTTTAATTTTTTTTGAGAGTACGTGTATACATAATACAAAACAATATCCATTTGTTTCCAGATTTGGACATACAATATAGCAACAAAAAAAATAGCAAACCTAAACAAATTATAAACATGTATAAATAAAACATGAAATCCAATGGGAGAAAAACTTTCATAGTTAAGTCATTTTAACCAGTACTTATATTAACTCTCATTCCCCTGACAACTCAACCTCATAGTTCTCCATCTGGCCACTGGTGCCCACAGTCGTAACCCCATCTCTCTTGTTTTTAAACCCTTATGCTCGTATAGAGCACCCTCAATGTTGTGGATGCCCAACAGCCTACATATCCACATTTGAAATGTTGGGGCCTCTAAATCTTTCCAGGCAGCTGTTATTAATATCCGGAGTACTGCTACTGCTATGAAAATTAAAGCTTCCTCCTCAATCCTTAATTTTAAATTAATATCGCATCCAAAAATAAATAGGGTTGGGGATAAAGTTATTTTGACTTCTAGGAGCCCCTCTAAGAAAGCCAATATCTCCGTTTTAATAGGGTTGAGTTTCTCGCAACCATAGAACATATGAACAATGTCTGCAGGACCTTTGCCACATCTGGGGCAATAGCTATCAGCCCTCATCCCCCACTCAAACAGCTTGGATGGGGTATAATACAAATTAAATAGGGTTTTAAAATGTTGAGCTTTAAGGTTAGAGGAGCGCAGAAATCTCTTATCAAAGGTAAGAGCTCTATCCAGATCAATCTCTGGATCCTCCAATTTCTCAGCCCAGGCTGCCTCGGTCTTAAGCATGTCATCTGGAGAGCTTTCCATAAGGATTTTATAGAGTCCATTAATTTTACGCCCACCTCCCTTCAGATAATCCAATAGATTACTCCTTTTCCCCAAAATAATTCGTGGTCTTACTGATCTGATTGTGTTTACCACCTGAAGGTATTTATATTCTTGCCCTTCCTGTAATGTACATCGCAGACTTAAATCGGACAGTGATCTGCATGCATCCTTCACCATTATTTGCCCAAGTGTTACAATGCCTTGCTGCTCCCAGTATCTCAAAGATCCATCCATGCACAGGTTTGGGAAAAGACCAGAGTTCCATAAAGGAGTATGGTGGTTATACCTTGGAATACCCATTGCTTTCTGCACAGATGCCCAGAACCCAGCTATACCTTCGAGTATTTTGTACGGTGATTTCTTATAATACCTTCTTTCCGTTTTTCTCAAAAGTATCCCAGATGCTTCATCACCCAATGCCAGTTGAAATATCGATGGAATATCATCAGGGCCCCCTTCCTGAGTCGCCCTCTCCTGATCGAAGAGGATTGCCATTTCTGTAAGGAGGCAGGACCAGTGGTAATTCCTGATATTGGGCATACCTAGCCCTCCCCTTTCCTGAGGTAACGACATATACTTGTTTGATCTTCTGATCTTACCATAATGCCACAGGAATTTCATGAAGATTGCTTCAATTTCCTTTATTATTTTATCTTCCAATTTAAATGGGATAGATCTAAGTTTATACAGAATCTTGGGGAACATAGTCATTTTAATGACGTTATCCCTGCCTATTATTGATAAATGATGTGTATTTAATCTCCTTAGCTCTTGTTCCATTGATTTCAAGAGGGGTGTAAAATTATCTCCAATTATGTTCCCTGGTTGTAAATTAAGTGTTATGCCAAGATACACCACTGAATTGACATACCTAGCATCCTTTTTAATTATATTCTTAGAACACAGAATTTGGGTCTTAGCTTCGTTCAGTCGAATATCCTGAAAATTTCCCAAACAAATTTGTCATGCTCGCGATTTCCCTCATAGCAGATTCCGGATCGTTCGTGATAACGGCTAGGTCATCTGCATATGCAAGCAATTTTGTTTGAAATCCTTTTATAATTACTGGTTGTATCTCTATGTTGGATAATATCTGTGTAATTAGTGGGTCTATGTACAGGGCAAATAAGATAGGAGAGCAGGGGCGACCCTGCCGAGTGCCTCTCGTTATATTAATTTTCCCAGAACTCCCACCTATCAACTGAATCTTGGCTGAGGGAGTAGAATACATTGCCTGTAAGGCCTGTCGGAACCTTGGCCCAAACCCCCTCTCCTCTAAAACCTTCCATAGGAAAGACCACCTCACCCGGTCAAATGCTTTTTCTGCGTCTAGGAGGACCATCGCGGCCCCCTCCCCCCGGCAGCGCAGATGTCAAATATGGTAATCGCTCTTTTAATATGATTCGTCGTCCCTCTTCCTGGGATGAACCCATGCTGCCAGGGTGAAACCAGGGCCGCGATGATCCTCCCAAGACGAGTAGCCAATATCTTGGCATACAACTTATTATCAGCATTGACCAGGGAGATAGGCCTGTAAGACCCTGGATTTTCTTTGGGCTTGCCCTTTTTGTGGAACACCACAATATTGGTGCTCTTCCATGAGTCGGGTATCTTGCCAGTGATCATAATCCCGTTAAATAAGTCTAAGAGAAGAGGGGATATTTCCTCCCGCAAGCATTTATATATTTCAAGTGGTAACCCATCCGGGCCCACAGCCTTCCCTGCTGCCAGACCTTGCAATCCACCTATTACCTCCTCGATGGTTATAGCCTGTTCCAACTCCTCCCTCTCCTGCTGACCCAATTTTTGACCTATACTTTCCCAGCTATTAATTGGGGTATCTGTTACCACCTCCTCCTGGTTTAGATCTTGATAAAACCTTCTGAAAACCTCCAAGATTTCGGCAGGCTCCTCATATACTCTCCCATGTTCCTCTATTTTTGTAATTATATTTTTTGACGTAACTTGTTTGATACGCAGCGCTAATGCCCTTCCAGCCTGTTCCCCGGTCTCATACAGCCTGGTTCTGTTTGTATGATATTCCGCCGCGGATTTTTTGGCCAGTTGAGTCTGTATACCCGCTTTTATAGCATTAATCCTCTCAAGAGTTTCCAGTCCTTGCCGCCCCTGACTTATATCCCTTTGGTGCTGCCTTTCGGCATTACTCAAACTTTCCAGTAATAGCTCCCTTTCCAACTTGATTCTTTTCAATTGTCTAGTAGTGTAGCTAATAGTTTCCCCTCTTAACCCGGCCTTATAAGTGTCCCAGACTATCCCCCTTGAAGCACTATATCTGTTGGCATCGAAAAAAGCCTTTGACCAGTTTCTAATATGTTCAGTTAATAATTTCCTATCGAAAGTCCATGGTCTTGGTCCTTTTGTAGGTCGTTTAACATCCATTATCATTACCAAGGGGTTATGGTCAGACATTATCATTGGGAGTTTATTGATTTTGACCTTATTTATTTCTGTGGCTGAAACAAAGAAGTAATCTAATTTGCAATATTTGTTAAAAGGATGCGAAAAGTAAGTAAACCCAGTATCCAGTGGTTCCTTATTGCCCCAGACATCTCTTAGCCCATATGATAGCAGTAACGCGGATATTGCTTTATATACCCTGGGTTTGCGTCCGGTATATGGGATATCATTAACAAAGTCTGCCGAAATATTGCAGTCTCCACAGACTATTAGTGGAGTTGGCCAGTCTATCAGTTCTTTCTCGATAGAATCAAAAGTGCCAGGATCATCCGAGTTAGCTCCATAAATTGAACAGATAGTACAACCCAGGTTTAGTTCACATATAGCCCACCTACCGAGGGCATCTGCCTTACAGCGCTTAGCTCCACCGAGGCCCACCTTCCCAATAATAGCCACACCCCTTATGGTAGACGTTTGAGAGGTACAGGACAGGATCTCAAACCCTTTTAACTTGAGCCAGTGCTTATTCTTCCATGGCAGATGTGTCTCTTGTATTGCCAAAATATCTATATCTATTGCTTTAAGGTATTCCTCGAATCTGAGCCTCTTTTTCCAATCGTTCAGACCGTTAATGTTTATGGAACCTATCTTGAGTTTAGGCATTTTCCTGGACAATCCATTCCCAGCTTCTTAAACAACAAAATAACTTTTTTGAAACAAAATTACAACATTTCTTCATTTGTCCTTTTCGGATTGAATTTATATGTAAATTAGTAACACGTGCTCTTTTTTCTTTTTTGTTTACTCCCACACCCCCCGAGCCCCCCCCCACCCACTCTACCCATGTACCCCTCCCCCCTCCCCTGCTGGCCCCTTGGCCACATGCCCACCTCTGTGGGGTGCTCAGACTAAGTCTGTGCATATGATGGGAGCAGCGTTGCAGCGAGGACTCAATTTAAACCACTTAGTAGCCTAAATGGGCTTGACCACAGAGCTCATATTTCCTAGATCCAGATACAAATCAGCTTAGTATAGCGGAATACCTTGGTTGACAATTCACTTCATTGCCTAGACCATAAAGACAACCTTACGATACCTACATCCTTTAATATGCATTGACAAATACCAACTCCTTTCGTTTCTAGGTACCTACTAATACATACTAATAGCTGTCAGTCTACCCCCCCCAACACCGTACTGCAGGGGCAATGGATCCGCAGGCTGAAATCTATATAGAGTTAAAAAATTCTTTCGCCTTAATTTCTGATGGGAAATATAAGGTCTTTCCATGATGAATTATCTTGAGTTGGGCTGGGTTAATAAGATAGACTTGCACTTTTTTGTCCTGAAAAGGTTTGATCAATTGTCGTAGCCTCCAGCGCCTTTCCACCGTCACATGGCAGAAGTCGGGTCTGACAAAAAATGAAAACCCTTCAAATGTTCTCTTAGCGTCTGGTCTAGCCTTCTCTGCTATAGACTGGCGCAAAAGGAAATTCCCCAGGAAAATCAAAATTGCCCTAGGTTTATCTCCTTCCCTGAAATTTTGATTTCTCTTAAACGGGGTTCTATGTGCTCGCTGCACCTCTGAATCCCAGCACTAGCTCTCCAATTCAGGAAATACTTTAGCAAATACTTTTACAATGAAGGTTCTCGCGTCCCCCCCCTCCAAACCTTCCGGAACTCCCAGGACCCTAAGATTATTTCTCCTAAGCCTATTCTCAAGGTCCTCGAGCTTCCACTGTATGTCCTCAGCTTGTGCCCCATATGATTTCACCTTACTGGTGGCAGCAGCAGATTCAGCTTCAGTGGAAACCACTCTTTCTTCAAGATTTGAGACTCTGTCGTCCACTGTCGCGCATGCCTTTGAAAGTTTCCTCACGACAGTCTTAATCTTCCTCATGGCCGCTTGGGATTTACGATTGTCCTGCCTGGTCTCTTCCCGATGCGCGATTATTTCCTGGTGGATTGCTTCCAGCATGGAGCGTTGGGTGGATTCGAAATCCTGAGTTTGGTTCGGTGACCCCTGGAGCAAAGTAGTGGGTGAGTGATCCCAAGTTAACCCCCTTTGCTCGTTTTTTTTGAAGGAGACTGCTGGTTACACTGTGGTTGTAGGGGTGACCTCCTCTGGATCAGTATCTGACTCTAAATTACTGCTGTCTATATCTGAGCTGTTTCCCCCCTCATCTTCTGACCAATCTGCCTCCTCGGCCACCGAATGGAAACATTCACTAGAAGTCTTCTCACTTTCAGTGTTACTCGTTGGCTCCAACCGCTCAGTAAGAGTGTTGGCATCGAGCGTAATGTTGGCTACAGGAGGAATAACCTCAATTCCCTCTTGCCTTTTGCTGGTGCTGCTTTCCGTGGCCTCTTGTTGTTCCACCAGAATTACCTGATCTGGGTCAGCAATAACCACAGGAATGACTGTTTGCGTGTTACTTTTATCAGGAGTAAGATCTGTGGGCAGGTTAATTGGGCCCCCTGCTAAAACCATCATTGCATCTGTACCAATAGCATTCGTAATGATGTCACCCTGAGTGCTAGCTTTGTTAGACTGGACATCAGGGGGCGTCTCAGATGCGCCCACGATCTCAGTCATTGTTGCCTTTTTCGAGCCAGAGGAACCCGTTGCACCAGACCCATTTGTACATTCCTGATTTATTGCTCTGGCTTCCTTGCCCTCATGAACGTTTTGGGCGCTCTGCATTATATTCCCCACAGGCACCTCGGGTACATCAGCTGCAGCTATTGCTGTATCTCTTGATCTTACTTCCTTGCCCTCGGGGTTGCCTTGAGTGCCTTGCAATGTCTTGCCCCCCGACACTCCCCCCGGTGCTTCAAGTATATCAGTCGCTGCCATATCCAATTCAGCAGGCAGTTTCCCCCCTTTCTCCTTACCGCCTCGTAGCATCTCTACTATGCTGATGTTAGCGATAATGGCGGTGTTCTGGCGAGTCCTGGCCGCTGCAGACTTGGTCTCCTTCTCCTTCACTGGGGGTTGAGCTCGCCCTGGTGTTGAGCCTTTCGATATCACTACCGGCTCTTGAACCCGTCCAGAGCTGCCATCAATAATTTCCGTGGTTCCGCCTGCATTTTCACCCGCATTCTTCTTCCTAGTGGTCTTCCCGGCATTATTAGCTTTGGGAGCCATTTCTCTACAACAGTATACCACCCTGAAGCAGAGCGCCTTCACCTTTCTGCTTCTTACAGTCAGGCACGGCGTCCCTCTTCCACCGAGGACGACCGTGCATGCACTGAATTTGCTCCGCCCACTTCCTCCGTGCACTCCGCAGGCAGCTCCGCAGACAGCTAACTCTGGCTCCGATTCCAGGCAGAGCACAGCACCCGTCGCCGCAAGCCGTCGGAGCACAGCGGGAGTCAGCAGCAGTCGGTAAGCCAGCATCTATTCCCCGTCTCCGTCAATGCGGGGGGATTAGTTACACGGTAATCAGATATCTAGAGGAGCTCCATCAAAAAATCTGTGTCCTTGCTCCTACTCCGCTGCTGCTCAGCCACACAGCGCGGCCGCCATCTTTTAAAACATAACCTTTAAGTAGTTACCGTTACTGTGCGTGAAGGTGCTAAAATCAAATGTTTATTAGCTCTCCATCTGCTGCCCAGCCTGTACCTGGACTGAATAAGGTATGAAAGAGGTATGAAAACGTCTCCCAAACCAGAGACAATGGCCTTGGTGTGAGAAGGTTTTTTCCTCCTCCTGGCAGAATGATTGTCTCAGTAACCTATTTAACTTGCCCAGCACTGTAACAAGTAAATGTTAGGTCACACCCGGAAACGCCTTCGCTTTTGTTACCTAGTCAGAGTGGCACCAAGCTTAGTGAGAGAAACGGTACCCCCAGACCCTGTTTTAAATAATCACAGAAAAGGGGGGCTGCTTATTACCCATACCATACCTCTGAGTGGACTCACAAGCTCTGGACAAGGAAAGAAGGGTTTCCCCTTCTTGGATTATGAAAGTGAGGTGCACTATGAGACTGTGTGCAGTAGCGAAAACAGAGACTACTGAAAAAGTGGGTATGATTGCAAAAGGAACTTTTGAACCCAGGAGCCAGCCTCACCCACTAGCCGGTGCCAAGCATAAGGCAGGTGATATTTATCCAGATGGCCAGTTTCTTAGCTGTTCAGTGCTAATAGATAATGAGCATCGCTCTGCAATGGGCCCCTTCATAAACCTCAGTCTCTGTTTGCTCTGTCGGGAGCACTACCATTCCTTCTGATTGAAGCCTACATCCTCCAACGCGCTAGGGCTGCGCATTAGTAATACATCCAGCCAGCAGTTAGTGATAACATTTTACTGCTCAATACAGGATGGGGCTTGCTGGTCCTGCCCAATGCTAGATTGAAAATAGGTGAAGGACGTAGGTGCAGCGCTCACAAACATAGAATGGGCATACTGTTATGAGCAAATTGGGAGATTATTCCCTAGTTGCAGGTTATGCCTCATGCATTCCATTTTCTTACGTTAGCTACACCAATTCCCCTAGACATGGCAAGACTAGGGCCGTATTTGACTTTCGCTGTCTCAGATGTAGAGCCCCAGCTGCTGAATACATACACCTTGCATGGCATTGCTCACAGGTTGGTGCTTTCTGGTCTGAGGTGTTCGTGTTCATCTTGGTTATGACTGTTGTACAACTGTTAAATGGACAGAATGCAGAGCAAATCAAACACTCTCCCTCAGTCAATAGAAATGGGTAAAATCTCTTGTTCTTTTGCTCACCATGCCACCCCAGTTGAGACCCAGCCATATGCAAATCAGTCTTGACCCTGTGCCTCAGTGGAACAGTCTAGACCGAACTGCCAAGCCAGGTCCTCCCTGGCCCGGAAACAAGCAGGTGGATAGATGGAATCATGAGGAAATGGGCTTCTAGTGACATTAGGTAGGCTAAGGGAAATTGTAAAATATATTTTATCAAATATGTGCTATAAATTTGACTTTAACTATGAATTGTAATTGTAATAAATATTTTAAAAAGTCCAGAAATTAATTTTTATATGGTGTCTAGGTTAGAGAACTTTATAGACTTTAATAAAGTATCCCAATAATTTCCTATAGAACAGCTAACCTTGCTACCGTGGAAATAACTTTTAGGATATTGGCACGGTAAGATCATGTTTAACATTAAGTGTTACATGTCCTACATTTAAATATTACACACTCTGCCTCATGGGCATAATGCCTTCTTTGGGGTGATTTATTAATATTTGAAACAAGGGTATAGGCCTGTCAAATGGAGTGATTTTGACAGTTCGAATTTGCAATTTAAACCTGCACAGCAAAGATACTGGTGCCTGGTCCTGTAGTCATGTTTTGCATTGTCCTTTTAGTGGTGGCACAATATGTGCTGCAGTCCACTAGTAACACCATTAGTGACATTTAACTTTCAGAACCTGGGTACACTTTGGGGCAGATTTAATAGCCCCTTGCCCAACGTTTGCATCACTTTTCCCTTGTTAAAGTGACGCAAAAGTGGCGCAAGGGGCTTGTAAATCTGCCCCTTTGTACCTTATACTAGGGGCATATCGGTAAGTTAAATATGCTACTTAGGAACATATTCTATTTTGAAATGTTTTAGGGGTCAGTGTACATGCATTGTGCTCTGGTTAGCAGAGTCTAAGGGCACAGAGTCAAACAAAACTGCAGCAGCATTCTACATAATTGTCTTTGATAACTTTCTGATGTCCAGTTGCACCACTGCAAAACTAAGGTGTATGGAGCATATTTCCATGGGCTCCCATTGCATTTCTGAGTGACATTCAAGCCTCTCTGTTTAATTCTCAGGAAATATGTGGTCTGTGGCATAAGCAACGTTGATCACATCAAAATCCTACACAGCAGTGGATCATCTGCAATCTTTGAGTGCAATATTGTTCAGATACCAAGGTTTCAAATGAAGATGTGGGGGACATTATTTTTCAGTTCTAGGGACCAACATCTGAAACAAGCACTTACTAATCATATAAAAACATCTTTTCAAGCATCACCAGAGAAACTTCATTTTTCAAAGTGCTGAACAAAATATATCTGATTAAAAGCTGTTGTATACTAGATTTCTTGTCTTTAATTGTTAAAGGGCCACTAGCCATTGATGCCACCTTCAAGAATGATTGTACATTGTACTGCTTTTTGTTGTATCATTTTCAAAGCTCTTCCTGCCACTGAAGGGCATGTAAAGTGTCCCCATTTGCAATGGATTCCTGTACCCTCTTTCAAAGTACATGGATTAAACGGTTGCTGTAGTTTGACCTGTTTATTAGGTGTTAACCGGCGTGTATGAAGATTAGAGACATGTTCTAAACATAGCCTGGCAGGCAGCACTACTGCATTTTAGAATGGAATGTTGTGTAAAATGCCAGGATAGATTTAGTCTGTAGAACATTGGATGTTAGTAGGTGGGCCTGAATACCCACCTTAATAAACCAACAAAAATGTTGCCAAGGTGAATCCCTAAAGTCACTAAAATATCCTCAGGTCAACTGCCTCGCATGATAGCAATTGCATAGAACAGACAGGCGTAACTTAAAGATAATGTTTAAAGTATTTATGCAGTACCAAAACAGTAATAAAAGAAAAAAACAATAAAAATCCTGATCTGAATTTGAAAAATAGAGAACATTGTAATAAATAAAAAGACACCAAATGGCAAACATTCAATAAGGGGAACTGAAGATATGATTTATTAACGTTTATTGACGTTTTAAATAAAAATACCATCAAAAGAATTAAGGGCCAATCGTGGTCAACCGCTCACAATAGACTGCGACGTAGGTACGATTTGAGGCAGACTGAGATGGAGCACAGATTAGATACAGGGAACAGGTTCAACCCAATTGGAGGATTTACCTTTGGACTTAGTCTCAAAAATAGAAGTCCTACATCATCTGTCAGACAAGGGAGCAGGCTGTAGCCAAGGAGGGCTCCACAAGGTCACAAAGCCATTGGACCCTGTGAAGCATTAGTCTTTGGAGGAAAGCTCAAAGTGGGAGGAATACAAATTTGCCACCCATCCAGGAAAGGTCCATCACTGGTCAGATAATTTTGGCGCTTTCACTCGTCAAGATTTCTTTGTGTGCACTTAGTTACTTTTTTGGAGATTGGATACCATCTCTGCAAAGACCCTCTGCAGTGGATTTGCCATTGAGCAAGCAGCAACTCATGCCCTCTAAATGTGCTATTGCAGTAGGATTTTTCTTCCAATTTACTATTAACTATGCAAGTGGGCATAACTGTGTTATTATCTGTAATTCTGCATCAAAGAGTAACATGGAATTACCAAAATTACTACGGCAAATGAAATTCCATCCCGGCCTAGCTATGAGACCGTCTCAGGGATAACATATTAATACTTAAAAGGAAGGTTTAGGCCTATCAAAAGGTTTTATTTTAACAGGTCCAATTGAAGCTCTTAAACTTCTCTAGTCAGGCTACAATGGTAGGCCTGAAGTTATGTTTGCACTGCCACTGTAGCGGATGGCACAATAGGTACTGAAGTCCACTGGCGACATTTGACTTACAGGCTCTGGGTACAGCTTTACCATTTACTAGGGACCTAAAAGAAAGTTAAATAGCCCAATTAGGGTTAAGCCATAATAAAAGAGTAATGCAAAAACACAGTTGATGGACAGAATGCAGAACAATGTCATACATTCACCCCAGTACAGAGATCTGGGCCTAAATCCATCGTTTTTTTGCACTCCACACCACCCCAGTTCAGACATGGCCATATGCAAATCAGCCTTGACCTTGTGCCTCATGGGAACAGTCCAGCCCGAACTGCCAACCCATGTCTTTCCTTGACCGGAATCAAGCATCCTAGGACCGGTTTCTGGCTATCAGCCGTCTTCAGCCAGGATAGCTTGACTCCAGTGGTGTGGAGAGCATGGGACTCATGTCTGAACATACCCATCCCACTCGGGGTGACAAAAGCAAAACAACTGTTGATGGACAGAATGCAGAACAATGTCATATATTCACCCCAGTACAAAGATCTGGGCCTAAATCCATCGTTTTTTTGCACTCCACATCACCCCAGTTCAGACATGGCCATATGCAAATCAGCCTTGACCCTGTGCCTCATGGGAACAGTCCAGCCCGAACTGCCAAGCCATGTCTTTCCTGGACCGTAATCAAGCATCCTAGGACCGGTTTCTGGCTATCAGCCATCTTCAGCCAGGATAGCTTGATTCCAGTGGTGTGGAGAGCATGGGACTCACATCTGAGCATACCCATCCCACTTGGGGTGACAAATGCAAAACAACAGTTGATGGACAGAATGAAGAACAATGTAATACATTCACCCCAGTACAGAGATCTGGGCCTAAATCCATCGTTTTTTTGCACTCCACACCACCCCAGTTCAGACATGGCCATATGCAAATCAGCCTTGACCCTGTGCCTCATGGGAACAGTCCAGCCCGAACTACCAAGCCATGTCTTTCCTGGACCGGAATCAAGCATCCTAGGACCGGTTTCTGGCTATCAGCCGTCTTCAGCCAGGATAGCTTGACTCCAGTGGTGTGGAGAGCATGGGACTCATGTCTGAGCATACCCATCCCACTCGGGGTGACAAATGCAAAACAACAGATGATGGACAGAATGCAGAACAATGTCATACATTCACCCCAGTACAGAGATCTAGGCCTAAATCCATCATTATTTTTTGCACTCCACACCACCCCAGTTCAGACATGGCCATATGCAAATCAGCCTTGACCCTGTGCCTCATGGGAACAATCCAGCCCGAACTGCCAAGCCATGTCTTTCCTGGACTGGATTCAAGCATCCTAGGACCGGTTTCTGGCTATCAGCCGTCTTCAGCCAGGATAGCTTGATTCCAGTGGTGTGGAGAGCATGGGACTCACGTCTGAGCATCCCTATCCCACTCGGGTAACAAATGCAAAACAACAGTTGATGGACAGAATGCAGAACAATGTCATACATTCACCCCAGTACAGAGATCTGGGCCTAAATCCATTGGGTTTTTTTTGCACTCCACACCACCCCAGTTCAGACATGGCCATATGCAAATCAGCCTTGACCCTGTGCCTCATGGGAACAGTCCAGCCCGAACTGCCAAGCCATGTCTTTCCTGGACCGGAATAAAGTTTCCTAGGACCGGTTCCTGGCTATCAGCCGTCTTCAGCCAGGATAGCTTGACTCCAGTGGTGTGGAGAGCATGGGACTCACGTCTGAGCATACCCATCCCACTCGGGGTGACAAATGCAAAACAACAGTTGATGGACAGAATGCAGAACAATGTCATACATTCACCCCAGTACAGAGATCTGGGCCTAAATCCATCTTTTTTTGCACTCCACACCACCCCAGTTCAGACATGGCCATATGCAAATCAGCCTTGACCCTGTGCCTCATGGGAACAGTCCAGCCCGAACTGCCAAGCCATGTCTTTCCTGGACCGTAATCAAGTATCCTAGGACCAGTTTCTGGCTATCAGCCGTCTTCAGCCAGGATAGCTTGACCCCAGTGGTGTGGAGAGCATGGGACTCACGTCTGAGCATACCCATCCCACTCGGGGTGACAAATGCAAAACAACAGTTGATGGACAGAATGCAGAACAATGTCATACATTCACCCTTTGTGGGAAGGGTATGCCCAGACGTGGGTCCCGTGCTCACTAAACCACTGGAGTCAAGCTATCCTGGCTGAAGACGGCTGATAGCCAGAAACCGGTCCTAGGATGCTTGATTCCGGTCCAGGGAAGACATGGGTTGGCAGTTCCGGCTGGACTGTTCCCATGAGGCACAGGGTCAAGACTGATTTGCATATGGCCATGTCTGAACTGGGGGGGCTTGGTGAGCAAAATAACGATGGATTTAACCCAGAGCTTTGACTGGAGGTGAATGTTTTGCTATTGTGCAACATTCCATCCATCATCTTGTGTCTTTTGCTGGTCACCCTATGTGGTAGGGGTATGCCCAGACGTGGGTCCCGTGCTCACTAAGCCACTGGAGTCAAGCTATCCTGGCTGAAGACGGCTGATGGCCAGAAACCAGTCCTAGGATGCTTGATTCCAGTCCAGGGAAGACATGGCTTGGCAGTTCGGGCTGGACTGTTCCCACGAGGCACAGGGTCAAGACTGATGTGCATATGGCCATGTCTGAACTGGGGTGGCTTGGTGAGCAAATTAACGATGGATTTAACCCAGATATGTGACTGGGGAGTATGTTTTGCTATTGTGCAACATTCCGTCCATCATCTTGTGTGTTTCGCTGGTCATCCTATGTGGGAAGGGTATGCCCAGACGTGGGTCCCGTGCTCACTAAGCCACTAGAGTCAAGCTATCTTGGCTGAAGACGGCTGATAGCCAGAAACCGGTCCTAGGATGCTTGATTCCGGTCCAGTGAATACATGGCTTGGCAGTTCGGGCTCGACTGTTCCCATGAGGCACAGGGTCAAGACTGATTTGCATATGGCCATGTCTGAACTGGGGTGGCTTGGTGAGCAAAATAACAATGGATTTAACCCAGATCTGTGACTGGGAGTGAATGTTTTGCTATTGTGCAACATTCCGTCCATCATCCTGTGTGTTTTGCTGGTCACCCTATGTGGGAAGGGTATGCCCAGACATGGGTCCCATGCTCACTAAGCCACTGGAGTCAAGCTATCCTGGCTGAAGACGGCTGATAGCCTGAAACCAGTCCTAGGATGCTTGATTCCGGTCCAGGGAAGACATGGGTTGGCAGTTCGGGCTGGACTGTTCCCATGAGGCACAGGGTCAAGACTGATTTGCATATGGCCATGTCTGAACTGGGGTGGCTTGGTGAGCAAAATAACAATGGATTTAACCCAGATCTGTGACTGGGGTGAATGTTTTGCTATTGTGCAACATTCCGTCCATCATCTTGTGTGTTTTGCTGGTCACCCTATGTGGGAAGGGTATGTCCAGACGTGGGTCCCGTGCACACTTAGCCACTGGAGTCAAGCTATCCTGGCTGAAGACGGTTGATAGCCAGAAACCGGTCCTAGGATGCTTGATTCCGGTCCAGGGAAGACATGGCTTGGCAGTTCGGGCTGGACTGTTCCCATGAGGCACAGGATCAAGACTGATTTGCTTATGGCCATGTCTGAACTGGGGTGGCTTGGTGAGGAAAATAACAATGGATTTAACCCAGATCTGTGACTGGGGGTGAATGTTTTGCTATTGTGCAACATTCCGTCCATCATCCTGTGTGTTTTGCTGGTCACCCTATGTGGGAAGGGTATGCCCAGACGTGGGTCCCATGCTCACTAAGCCACTGGAGTCAAGCTATCCTGGCTGAAGACGGCTGATAGCCTGAAACCGGTCCTAGGATGCTTGATTCTGGTCCAGGGAAGACATGGGTTGGCAGTTCGGGCTGGACTGTTCCCATGAGGCACAGGGTCAAGACTGATTTGCATATGGCCATGTCTGAACTGGGGTGGCTTGGTGAGCAAAATAACAATGGATTTAACCCAGATCTGTGACTGGGGGTGCATGTTTTGCTATTGTGCAACATTCCGTCCATCATCTTGTGTGTTTTGCTGGTCACCCTATGTGGGAAGGGTATGCCCAGACGTGGGTCCCGTGCACACTTAGCCACTGGAGTCAAGCTATCCTGGCTGAAGACGGCTGATAGCCAGAAACCGGTCCTAGGATGCTTGATTCCGGTCCAGGGAAGACATGGCTTGGCAGTTCAGGCTGGACTGTTCCCATGAGGCACAGGATCAAGACTGATTTGCTTATGGCCATGTCTGAACTGGGTGGCTTGATGAGCAAAATAACAATGGATTTAACCCAGATCTGTGACTGGGGGTGAATGTTTTGCTTTTGTGCAACATTCCGTCCATCATCTTGTGTGTTATGATAAAAGAGGGTGCACAATCCCTTTACTATTGGTTAGTAGGGGTAAAGGGCACAGAGTTTTACACCGATAAAAAAAACAGATGGTAAAAAATCTAGGGGACACCACACAAAAGATGGTCATTTCCAGTACAGTCACACATTCTGGTACATCCCGTTTCTATTTTGATTGGTGTCAGACTATAGTGGCCACCATTACTGTGGATTAAACAGTCCATATGTTTAACCAGATAAGACAGGGGACCCACCACAGTGAAATGTTATGTCTTCAGTGAGATGTATGTGTGATCAATCCCAGAGAGATAGCAGCCCAACCCCTGGAGGCATAATTAAACAACTAGATTATAAACTATAAAGCCCACCCAAGAGTGACAAAAGCACAGCATCTGAAGGTAGGGTGAAGCAATAAAATATTTCTATAGAGTCCATCCAGAAACAGCAGAGGAGCCTCCTTTACACAACCTGCATCCCCCACACCAGGCCCAAATTATTCCGCACTACGCCTGGCGTCCCAATTCCAGCAATCTAGCACTCTTCCTGAATCATTCTCCTGCATCCCAACTCCATGCCCTAGCTCCACATGCTTGGCACCTAATTCTTAAACACCCCGACATCCAACCCCCCCCACCCTCCTCGGAACTTCCCTTTGAACTTTGAACCTTAGGTTGTTGCTGGGGTAGTGTCAAGCTCATCTTAGCACTTCTGCACTTTTTTTCTGACTTGTACTTTGCACTTTAAGTCTATGGCCCCTCGCAGTGCAGTGGCAAGCCCCCCAATCCGGTTTGGATCTGTCCTCTACTCATAATGACTGAGTTCTCCATATATTTCTTACATCCATTAGGTATCTCAAAGAACTGTCCCTATCCCCAATGTCATTCTACTTACACCTCCTCATCCCCTATGATGCCTCCACACACACACATATGCCCTCAGTGCATATAAAAGCATCAACAACTGTAAAAAAAAGTCTGTAAATGTTTAAAATATACAGCTTTATTATGACTCAACCTCAATTTCATAATATCCAGCTAAAGGCATCTATAACAAACGTTTTAGATATTTTATGTTTTGTAACAATTGTCACACAATAAACTCAATGTCTTTGTCACAATCCGCCATATAACAATTTAAGCTCTAAGGAACGCTTTCAGGTGATGGTAGGAAGCAAATCATAGCCATAGGTACTAAATATTCAGCTGAAATATATCAGCTTTGTTTTCATTCAGGAGGGGTGCTTAACAGTGTCTCTGGTGCAGGTGATTTTAAGGAATCTGAAGCTTGGTGTGCAACTGGGCATTCTAATGACTGAATTCATTTAGATTACTATAAATAAGAGAGAGAGGCGGGACACGCCAGGGAAGAATATAAGAGAAGTGAATCAGAATAGAGGTCTGTTTTAATAGTTGGCTGTGAGACAGTGACCCACTGTTTACTCTTGAAACGTTAAAATTGTGCTTTTATTTTTTTTGTTTAAACACATCCTATTGTACTTTAAGTAAACTAGGTTGCATTTCAAGAAATAAAATTGCTTAATTTACATGCAATCACAGACATGGTAGTCAGCTAATGGCTGCAATTCCTAGAGGGTCACAATTTGTGCACTACATTATGAATATTCTAGAAGTAGGTCGAATTACGACCCACTATGATCTATAATTTGAACATATATGGGTCGGTTTGCAAACAACCATAATGGGAGCAAAAGTACTGGTCCCAAATTGCAACCAGTATTTTGCGACCACTTGTACATATATCTGACCCTTTGCTCATCTCACATTCTTGCATACCCTAGATGTGTTTGTCCCACAGTCTACAGCATCCATCCTGCAGACCGAACACAAAAGAAGGGGGAGTCATCTCTTTCATGCGTATGTTCTTTTGGTCCTGCAACCAGGTGAAGCAAGTGAGACTCAAATACACTGAATTACTCTCATACCACTTCACACTCTCTTCAACTTAGTCTACCACCTTCCTTCTCATCTTCCAAACAGAACAATGATGATGACTTTTAATAGCTCCTTACCACCTCAACCATTTGATATTTTCACACCATTATTTTTGGTGACTTCAAAATCCCATATAATGCAAGCTAAAGTTAACTAGATACCCCTCCTGAAGCTCATTGGCACACTCAACATGATATAGCAAGTCAGCTAACCAACCACAATGTTCAAAGGCTACATCCTTGACCTCATATTCAGAAAATCACAAACATTCCAGTAAAAACCACTCATGCATCTAGACTGGACACAATACCCAGCCATTCCTATCTTCCTGCATTACATCTAACCAATAAATCGTGCATATTCAAAAGAGAATTACAAAACTTCCTCAAACTTCAAAGACTTCTCGAGCAACAATGTAATGGTCAAACTCATCTCTCACTCTATTAGATCCATGTCCACCATAATGAGCCTTCTAAACAACTTCATTTTTTATTTTTTTTTTTTTTTTTTTATTTTTATTGACATTTTTACAACAGTTTCCCCCCCCCACCCCGCGCCGTAACAAATTTTTCATTTCTCATTACTTATTTACAGATGATACATATTGCAGTAATAACATTTCTTACAGAATACGATATAAAATAACAGAATCAGCAAAGAAGTCCTAATTTAAGACTACCAACTAAAACTTTAAGTATTTAAAGTAGGAGGGAAAGAAGAAAAAAAACTTGACATTCGCTTCTTCAGGGCCTACTACCTTGTGTCACCCCCTTATACATTTAACATCCTGTCTTTCCAATCGGATATCGGCTTCCACAGCTGTAGCCCCAGTGCCCTCCCTTTTTTCCCCTTTCTAGCATAAATAGCCTTCTCAAGGTTGTGCATATACAATAGCTTAGCCAACCACTGCTGGAAGGAGGGAGCCAATTTATCTTTCCATACAGACGCTATGCAAAGACGTAGTACGGCCATTGCCACAAATATGAAACCACCTGCACTATGTTGTTCTATATTGGGTGCCTCGAGGCCTAACATTATTACATCAGGTGTCAATTTCACTTTGAAAGCCAATGATTTATCACAGAACATTTCAATACTGTTTATGAGTGATGAGAGGATTGGGCACCCTGCGAACATGTGGATTATGTCTGCCTCTGAACTATCGCATCGCGGGCACCTCACCCCCTGTATTCCTCCCCACTGAGCGATCCTAGCTGGAGTATAGTAAAGTCTAAACAAAGTTTTGTAATGTTGTGCTTTTAGTGATGCCAGACATAGTACCTCATGCCCCAAGGTTAGTGATTTTGTAAATGTCCCTTCAGAAATTCCTAGTGCCTCCATCCATTTGGTCTCATACTTCCCTAAGTCGTCCCCTCTATGATCTATTAATGCTGCATACAGCCGTTTAATTGTACATGGCCGCTCTGCTTCCATCATCTGTAGTATTGAGTTCTCCTTAAATCCCGCCTGACCGCCACGTTTATTACCTAAGAAACTTCTTATCTGTAAGTACTTGAAAAAAGACCTATTACTAACCCCGAATTCCTGTTGGAGCTCTGCAAATTGCCGTACCCCTAATTCCCCCATCAAGTCTCCCATGTTTCTAATTCCTTGTCTAACCCATTCTTTAAAGATTACATCCGAGAAAATATCCGAGGGTAGTGTTGTGTCCCCTACTAGTCTCGTATATCCGTGGAGTCTACCCAGACCAAAACTCTTCTTAAATGCCTTCCAGATCTTATTGGCGGCTTCCAGTGTCTTAAACCTAGTTCGCTTGAAGTAGCTTGGCTCCGTATATCTCAGAAAAGCATTATTAGCTTCATCTCCCAAAATTAAGCCATACACTTCTAAAGACCCTGTATGTAAATCCTCCTCTCCTTCGATCCCTCCCAATAAACAGGTCATTTGTTGCAGAGCCGCTGCCCAATAATACATCCTGAGGTCTGGTAGAGACCATCCTCCCTTATCATAAGGTAGTGACATATATTTCAGTGCCCTCCTTGTCTTCCCTTGTGCCCATACGAAGCGATTTACCATATTCTCTAAGTTCTTAAACCATATCAAATTAAAAAACAGCGGAATTGTTCTAAACAAATATAGCACTTTGGGGAGCAGGTTCATTTTCACATAGTTAACCCTCCCAACAATTGTCATATGCAAATTGTGTATCCTATCCAGGTCTTTTTTCGTTTTTATGAGAATAGGAGTGATATTAATTTCCACCAACTTTCCTAAATCTGCTGTGATAATAATACCCAAGTATTTACCTTCATTAACCACCCGTGTATCTGTGCAATCTGTGTGTGCGTTTTTAATAATTTGTGTCTTATTTTTGTTCAATGCATAACCCGCTATTCGCCCAAACAGCTCTGCCTCTGATTCTATTTCCCTTATCGCATCCATTGGGTTGGGTGTTATAACCGCTATGTCGTCTGCATATGCAAGAACCTTTATATCTCCCCTCTTAGAAAGTAGTGGTTCAATTCTTGCATTTTGTTCTAATTTGTATATTAGAGGGTCTATATACATTGCAAACAATAAAGGTGAACAAGGGCACCCCTGTCTTGTGCCCCTGGTAATATTAAAGGGTTTCGTGCGACCTGTATTTATCCTGACACTTGCTGTTGGATTTGAGTAGAGTGATTGTATTACTTTGATAAATGTTTCGCCCACTCCCCCTCTTCTCAAAACAACCCATAAATACTCCCATGCTACCCTATCGAATGCTTTCTCAGCGTCGAGTAACAAAGTGGCCATTGGTTTCCCATCCCCTTCCTGAATATCAAACAGTGTTATCATTTTCCTAACATGTGTTGTGGTATCTCTGTGAGGTATGAACCCGTGTTGGTTGTCACTCACCAGTTGAGTAATTACCCTGGCGAGTCTAGCTGCCTGTATCTTTGAGAATATTTTGGTATCTGCATTGATTAATGTGATGGGTCGGTATGATCCAGGTTCTGTCGGATCCTTCCCTTTTTTTAGTAGAATTACAATGTCAGCTCCCGCCCAGCTGCCCGGGATTGCCTGCCCTTGCTGAATTCCTTTGAAAGTTCTCGCTAATTCTTTGAATATTGAGGGTAAGAATATTTTATAAAATTCTCCTGGAATCAGATCGGGTCCAGCTGCTTTCCCATTTGGTAAGCCCAGTATCGCATCGTTTATCTCCTCATCGCTTATGTCATTATCCAGATATTCTCTATCCTCTTCACTAAGTACTTTACCCGGGATGTTCTCTAGATACTGCTCTATTTCACTCCTATCCCGGACTAACTCCTCCTTATATAACCTGCTATAATATGCCCTAAATACCTCAGCGATTCCCTTATCATCAGTGATTATCTGACCTGTTTCGTCTTTAATTTCCTTGATTTCACTTTTAGCTACTCTTTGTCTTGTTCGTGCAGCTAGCGTGCGTCCTATTCGTTCACTGAATTCATAGCTCCTCTCTCTCTGCGTGTCATACAATCTAGCGGCCTTAATCGCCACTTCTTCCAGAGCTGCTGCCCTAGCTGCTGTTACTTCTAGAAGTCGTTCAGTGAGTCCCCGCTGTTCTATAGTAGCTAACTCAAGACGTGCTTCTGCCAGAATCAAAGCGTTATACAACCGATCCCTTTCTATTTTTTCCCTCCTCTGTTTAGCAATGGAATAACTAAGCGTCTCCCCTCTAATACAGGCCTTAAATGTATCCCAAGCATTCCCAACGTTGGTGCTCCCTCTATTAATATCCCAGAATTGTTTAATCCATGCGTGCATATGTGTGACATAATCATCGTCTTTCAACAAACCCCTTTCGAACGTCCATGATCCCACCACCTTCTTAAAACCTACGCCATCAATTGTTAATTTTAGAGGGTTGTGATCTGACAATATGCGTGGTAATCTCTCAATTGTTGCATTGTTTAACAGTTCCCGAGGAGCGCGAGGCAGAGTTGAAAGCTGAGCAGAGAGCGGAGCGCCGGGCTATTGCAGCAGCTGCCAGTGCAGGTCGAGCGGAGAAAAAAGCACACAGAGCGGAGGCAGCTGAGAAAGTGACGGCGTCAAAGGAATCAACACCCAGAGCAGGAAGAGGTGCTCTGAGGCAGCCTACCTTGGTCGAATCCTTTAGCAGAGAGGCATCCACAGACAGAAACAGGACCCCAACCCCAGCTGATGCAGTGGTTAACAAGACGCCATTGCCATCACCACGAGACACGGCTCCTGGAGAGACAGAGAAGGAGGTGGCAGAGTCAGAACAAGTCGGGTCAGCGCAAGTGCCGAGGGAAGTCGGGTCCAGCGTTGATGATTACAGGGCAGAGGGCGTTACAGAACCAGACACGGAGGCACTGTTAAGTGGCCCTGGGATCCAGATGGAAACCGAATTCGGTAAGGAACTGCCTGAATCTGTGAGGATAAGAGTGGAAGGGGAAAATGCAGGTCTGGAGGGGGGAGTCCCAGTAAAATCATTCTTGAACACAGTTCCAAATCACAGCAAGAATACAGGTTATTTAAATGGGGCTAAGGAGTCTGAGGGTAACATGACTGATCATAATAACCAGAATAACAGTGGAGCAGGATCTGGCACTCCAGGAGAAAACGTTTCTATTAACATGCATGTTAATGGTGCACCACTGTCAGTTAATTCTGCCACTACCTCAGGGCTCAATCAAATTACAGAAACTACAGCTGCAGCTGATTCAGAAGACACCCCCATCGCCCCCAACAGCGTCACTCCTCAAGAAGACGAAGCAGATAAGGTACATGAGCAGAGGAGGCTTGAAGGGAGGGGTAAGGCTCCAGCATTGACAGAAGGGGCAGCAGACACATTACCGAGTTTGCTACCAGGGACCCCAGGAGACGACATCTTCTTCTCTCTGAATGAGGAAACTGTTGAAATTGGCAAGACAACGGAAGTACATAAAAAGAAGGGGGACATACCCAGCTCTGAAATAACTGATTTAGATGGAAGCATAGAAGAGTCGGAGGTATCTACCTCAGATCAGGGAACTGAGACGGACACTGAGTCAGAGGCAGGTCATACAGGTCATACAGGGTATACTCAGTCTTCCACTGATGATAGTGTCGAGAAGCAGACAGTTGTAAGAAGGAAGCAACAGAATATTAGGAAAACGCAAAGAAGATGCAGTACCAGACTTACCGAGAGACCGAACAATCTGTTATGGGACTACTCAGCTACCTCAAGGATGTACCAGGAGGAAGGGGGAGCTAAGTCTAGGCATAATAGACCCTCGGGTTCGGGTTCTCAATCCCATGGTCAAGGACAGGGCCCCACTATGGAGATGCTTTACGCTACTCTTAGGCAAATGCAGGAAGAGGTGAGGGCTGAAGCTAAAAGAGCTAAACGGACAAGCAAGAAGATCGAGGGGTCATTGTGTAAAGTAAATAAGTTATATGCGGAGATGGCAGGCAGAATGACAGAAGTGGAAGAGAGAACTGGCCAATTGGAGGATGAAGTCTCACAGTGGAAAGAGTTCAAGACGGCACAGGAGAAATTTAATGAGGATCTACAATGGAAGGCTGAGGATGCGGAAAATAGACAGAGGAGGAACAATATAAGATTTCTAGGGATTCCGGAGGGGGTAGAGGAGCAGAATCCCAGGGCCTACGTAGTCACACTGTTAAAAGAAGCATTTCCAGAGCTCACTACTTGGAACTGGGACATTGAGGTACAACGGGCGCACAGATTTCCACTGACAATTAAGAAGACCTATGGTGCCAATCAGAGTGAGAGACCAAGAGCTATGTTGGTTTACATAGGGAACTTTCTGGCAAGACAAGCCATTATGGATAGTGCAAGACCACAAGATCGCCGGGCCTTCAAAGGGAACACATTCTTCGCTCGCCCGGATTTTTGTCATGCCACAGTGGAGAGGAGGTGGAGGTTGCGACAATTGATAGATCCATTCCAGAAAGCTGGGTGCGAGGCATACCTCCTGTACCCCGCAAGGCTGAAAGTAATAACAGAGGGCCACACGAGAATGTTTTTCTCAGAGATTAAAGCACAGAGTTTCCTGTCTGAGTTAAATGAGAAAAGAAGAAGATAACCAATATCCAAAAGCGAAGAGGGGGAAGGGGGGGAAGGGAGGGGGAAGGGGGAGGAGAGAGGGGGGGGACAGGGCTGACGACCCTAGATGATATGGATTTACATGGCGTGTACTAGGCCTGAGCAGAACTGTATCGTACTGAATAGGTTTAGAATCCAAGAGGTGAAGGGTTAGATTATTCTGTATTTTTTTTCTTGTATAGACTCAGCAAGACTCAGCAAGAATTGGTTGTATGCGGAACATTGTTTTGGACTAAGCAATGAATTCTTACAGGTGAATAGGTGGAGCGCAGAGGGGGTTAGCTCTGTTCCTCCTTCTCTCTTTCCTTTTTCTTTTTTTTTCTTCTTTTCTTTTCTTTCTCCTTTTCTTTTTACAACCACATTTATTACTATAGGAAGAGAGGGGAGGGGCGGCTCCACTCAAGGGGATCGGGAACCAGTCATACATAGGTCAGGATTGACCTAGTTGCCTGTGGGCAGGGGAGGGGGGAGGGGAGGGGGAAGGGGAGCGCCAATAAGGGGGAGATAGCGATGAAAAAAGAAAAAGAAAAAGTATGTAACTCAGATGATACAATTAGCACAGCAAGCTCAAGTAGCACTGCAAGTTGGTGTAGCACAGGTAGAAGGAGTAGAAGGAGTAGAAGAAGCAAACACATAACAAAAAAACAAAAAAAGCGGGAAGAGTCGAAACAAACAAAAGAGCATATCGACTATAACATTTGTAAAGAAAACAAAATGGGATTACGAGGTCGTAAGGAAAGCTTACATAACCCTCCATGAGCGGGAGCATTAAATTTATTACTATGAACGTGTGCGGGCTGAATGACAGATTAAAAAGACAGCGTCTGGCGCTGTTGTTAAAGAACACCGGGGCTGATTTTATTTGCTTACAAGAGACGCACGTAGAAGGGAATAGGGTATTCTTACTGGAACAACTGGGATTTAGGGTACTAGCACATTCAAAACAAGGGGCGAGAATTAGAGGAGTGGCTGTACTAACTAAACATACAGACATTAAAACAAGAAAGAGGTTCGAGGATGAGTGGGGGAGATGTGCCCTGATTGAGTGTTTTATAGGGGAGGAGTGGGTTACCATAGGCTCTGTTTATGGATCAACCGAGGATGACCCAGAGCTGTTCCACTTTTTGGATACTGAGTTGCCTTCTTGGGCGCCACGGGTGATCCTGGCAGGAGACTTTAATATTGACGGGGCCAAGGGGCTAGATATAGATACAACAGGGCAATATAAGGGAAGAAAGAAAAGAGTTTGCAGGGCAATACAGAGTCTAGTAAGAAATAATGGAGTGTATGATGTATGGGGTGTCAAGAAACAGTCAGATCCTGGATATACATTTTATTCAGCACCTCACCACAAATGCGTTAGGTTAGATTATTTTTTTATAACCCGGGAACTGTTAAACAATGCCTTCTAAACAACTTCAACTTATTGGAAAACCACATGAATATCCATCCTCCAAATAATACATTGAAATGCAAGCTATTGAAATTGAAATTTATTGATTGATATGGACCTCATCCGAGATCCACAATATGTTAAAATAATATATACAGATTTCCAGTCCCATAGTATTACAATGTATCATGATTCTTTTTTTATAAGCAAAAAAATTATTGTTCTTATTTTTTATATCTCTAAAATAGCGGGAATGACACTTTAAAAAAGTTAAAAGCTTTGTAACATACAAATTCATCAGTTGGGTTTCTTATAATCTCAATCAGACCCATAGTTCTAAAAATATTATATTTCATACCAATAGGTTTTAAGAATCAAGAGCATGTTTCAACTAAGTTGCTATTTGGACAGACAGGTAGGACATGTACCAAATCTTGGAATCCTTCATTACACAAACCACATTGGCCGGTTTTATTAAAATCTTTGCCCCACTTTTTTGTTATATCTTTTAACTGTAGTGTCCTCATCCTTAGCATCAGGATGCAACCCCTAACCTTTTGGTCCAGTGTAAAACTCAAATATTCTGGGATCTCTTTACACTCCACCCTAGCTAGCTCGAGCTTGTAATGCAATAACTGTTGACATTAAAGTTTATCCATTTCGTAGCTCAGGATTGGAGTAGATTTTTTGAAATAGAAATTCAAGAGTCCCGGGGACCAAATTTGTAAAAGGTTCTCGGAGCATTGAAAGTGCTCCAAAGAAATCTCTAAATTTTGTTTGAAAGTATATACTCCTGGATCAGCCTTAAAAGTGTCCTAACCTATAATTGCTCTTAATATACCATCAGGTGCATGTAGTATATTATAAGACCATCTGTCAAGGTTTGCCATAGCTCTTGTGTATGCCCTCACTACCCCTAATTTCAATCAGAGTGCCTGAACAGGAGTGGCATGGCTTGTAGTCGTATGCATACGCACGAGTTTTCCCTTCTTGAGATTTAAAAAGCCCCAACGATTTATAGGACTATATTCTAAACCATATGTTAGGATAGGGGTAATCTTTGTACGATAAACTTCCAGGAGAGCTAAAATATAACG
The DNA here is from genome assembly GCF_964261635.1 of Lissotriton helveticus. NCBI lineage: Eukaryota > Metazoa > Chordata > Amphibia > Caudata > Salamandridae > Lissotriton > Lissotriton helveticus. The sequence goes on from NC_136063.1 coordinate 605,839,564, forward strand.
CCTCCCAGTGGATAAATAAAACTTTTTTATGGCACTAGCATGGGAGACTGTTTTTAATTCAGTCCACTGAAAGTGCGAAGCAGTACCAGTGGACTGAGAGAAAACTCTCCCTAAATAGATGTAAGTAGATGCTATTTCTACTGTAGTTGCTTCTAGTTTCCAGGTAAAAGGTATAGCTTTTTTCCTGCCCCTAAATGGTATTGTTTTTATTTTTGAAATATTTATTACCAAAAAAAAGAATTCTGTGTAATTAAAATGAGCCTTCATATTAAGCTGCAATCCAATTGGGGTTAAATCAAATAAAACCATGTCATCAGCCTACATTAAAAGATGTGTTTTTTGTGTTGCTAATTGAGGAGGGAAATTATTTAACTCTTGGAAACAGTCCGGTAAGTTGCTGAGGAATAATGAAAAGAGGAGTGGGGGCTAGTAAACATCCTTGCTTGAGACCGTTCTGTTTAGAAATCTCCTGGGTTAAGACCTTATCTTCTCCCATTTGTACCTTACAACATGTGGTTGTGTGAATCGCTACCATTATTCTTAGCAGAATTATCAGAACACCTAACTTCACAAGTTTACTCCACAGGAAAGGCCTAGCCACCTTGTCAAAAACTGTAGAGAAATCTACAAATAAGCTATAGACTACCTGAGCTATACTAATTACATATTTTTCGATAATAGTTTGCAGGATAACGATATTATCAATCACATAGTGGTTTTGACGAAAGCCTGCTTGCACCATAGAAATTACCCCCTAGCTACGGCTAAGTATGGGCGAAATGTGCGAATTCGCGGTACGCGAATTCGTGTGAAAGCGAATTTGCGATCCGCAAAATCTGCTAATTCGTGCGAATTTGCGGATTTTTTTGCGTGTTCGCAGGGTTTTTTGCGTATTCGCAGGCCGCTTGCAGTGCACCAAACGCGAAGTTACCCATGCGGTCGTACATGGGCACTGCCATTGTGTGCGCGTTGCGTATTTCTGTTTCCGGGCGCTATTTGCAAGCTCGCGTGGTGTGCGGGGCACAATTACGTGTTTGGGTGCGTTTTTGCGTGCTCGTGGGGAAAATATCGCGCAAACTTACCCACGTGGTCCTCAATGGGCGCAGCCATCTTGTTTTTCATTCATTGCTATGGTTCTGGGCATGCTTTTTCAATCCTCCCCATATCTTTCCAATCCTTTGTTTCTTTGAACTTTTTTTTGATCGGTTTTACTCATTATCTATGCCTCTCTTTTTCTACTTCTATATTTTGTGTTTTTTTCTACTTTTGGTTACTTTTAAAGCTACTTTTTTAACTCTTTTCTTTTCTTTACTTTTTCCCTATTCTTTCCTATTTTTTTTCCAGCTGTCCAGGACCATGGCAAAGGAAGCCGGGAAGAGCAAGGGGAAGGGTCCAATGCGAGCGATTGAGGGGGAAGGATGTAGTGGCCAGGGACATTTTCACCGTGGTGGAGGTGGCTGCTCTTATATTTTTTGTTCTGCGCCACCTCCCTAGAACCGTGGCAGCAGGTGGCAGGCCTGGTCAAGGGTATGGCCTCCGGGAGCGTCGCCAGCGGTGGGATAAGGTATGCCGGGCCTTGCGGAGGGAGTCGGGGGTCCGGCGCACCCTCGACCGGGAGCAGGACCTGCTCTACCTGGTAGGCATGGAGATCCCTGGCCTTGGTGAGTAGCTATTTAATAACTACTTTGTATTCTTCTGCTCTGTGTTATATTGCTAATATATGTTTTTCCCGAAGAGCAAGAATGCTGCCTATTCGATTACATTGCAGGTAAAATAGTGTTTAAATAGCTTCTGTGATTGCAGGTGCTCGCCTCCTCAGTGGCGTTGCTACCACGCTTACTTGTTTGCAACTTTGTGCTCATTTGGCCTGCATATGTATGAGTGTAGTACTTTACTGAACTGCGTAATGCTAGAGAGACTAGAGACTCAAGTCTCGTCCTTCCTTTGTACTCCTGCTGCTAAGAAGAAGAGATAGTGATGGATTAATAGGTTGAGTATATTATGACTTGTTATTAGTAGTAGGACATTTTTTAGTGGTCTGCAATCACGATGACGGACTGTGTCTGTCATGCCGCGTGATGCTGAGTGCTGGCAGTCGTAGTAGAACCTTTTTGTTGTTAGTTTAGTTAGTGATTTACATAACTTTCCTAGTAGACGGTCTGCGAATCCAGCAATACTGTACTAGTATCCTCCTAGTTGACCAGATCAGATAGGTCAATACATGTACTGCAATTGTTGCTAATTTGTTTCCCCGAGATAATTTTAGATTGTGGTCAAAGAAATCAAATATTTCAATAAAATAATCATCCATGTTTGTGTTTATTTCATGATCTGCGCCACCTCCCTAAGACCGTGGCAGCAGGGGGCAGGCCCGGTCAAGGGTATGGCCACCGGGAGCGTCGCCAGCGGTGGGATAAGTTGTGCCGGGCCTTGCGGTGGGAGTCGGGGGTCCGGCGCACCTAGGACCAAGCGACGCACCGTTGGGCCGACGTCCTCGACCGGGAGCAGGACCTGCTCGACCTGCTAGGCGTGGAGATCCCTGGCCTTGGTGAGTAGCTATTTAATAAATACTTTATTTTCTTCTGCTCTGTGTTATATTGCTAATATTTGTTTTTCCCGAAAAGCAAGAATGCTGCCTATTCGATTACATTGCAGGTAAAATAATGTTTAAATAGCTTCTGTGATTGCAGGTTCTCGCCTCCTCAGAGGTGTTGCTACTATGCTTACTTGTTTGCAACTTTGTGCTCATTTGGCCTGAACATGCATGAGTGTAGTACTTTACAGAACTGCGTAATGCTAGAGAGACTAGAGACTCAAGTCTAGTCCTTCCTTTGTACTCCTGCTGCCACTAAGAAGAAGAGATAGTGATGGATTGATAGGTTGAGTATATTATGACTTGTTATTAGTAGTAGGACATTTTTTAGTGGTATGCAATCACGATGACGGACTGTGTCTGTCACGTCGCGTGCTGCTGAGTGCTGGCAGTCGTAGTAGAACCTTTTTGTTGTTGGTTTAGTTAGTGATTTACATAACTTTCCTAGTAGATGGTCTGCGAATCCAGCAATACTGTACTAGTATCCTCCTAGTTGATCAGATCAGATAGGTCAATACATGTAGTGCAATTGTTGCTAATTTGTTTCCCCAAGATAATTTTAGATTGTGGTCAAAGAAATCAAATATTTAAAAAAAACAATCATCCATGTTTGTGTTTATTTCATGATCATCAGCACCTCCCAGGGGCAAGAAGACAGCAACACCTCAGACTCCTGCAAAACAGAGTGGCCAGGAACGGTCCTCTGCAGGCTCTTCTGCTGGCCCCAGTAAGTTGTTCTGTTGTTAATATAATTATACTTCCCTAACTTTTACAGATCCTATTTATTCCAAACTGTTTCCTAATTCTATTTTTTACAAAATAGTCTTTGATCTTCTTGTAAACTGTTTCTACATTCTTATCCTGCCTCTCTACCATTACTCTCTGTGCCACTACTATTTACTATTATTATGAGTCGGTCTGTGTAGGTAGCTAAGCTTGCCCAGTCGGCAAACGGTGTTAAACAAAACTCTGATCCAGCAATAGCTCTAGAGGCACTCAGTGCAGTCCTCTGGGTTGCCCTTGCTGTCTATTCCAGTCTTCTTAATGTTAGTGCTTTGACAATTTTCAACAACAAAATGTCAATGTCCACCAAGAATAAGCTTAGTACATGGCTTTTTGATTTGATAGTAGCACATAGCATGCCGCTAGTGTTTCAGGGACTATTCTACACATACAGAAGTATGGACAAGAGAAATAGGACATTGTTGATGATAAGTGCAGTTCGACTTTCCACATACCTCAGTCAGAAGTAACTGTGCGGGACTCAGGAGCCCTCACCTTGTTGGAACGTCAAGTCCTCCTGGTGGTGATGAGGAGTAGTTGGTTCTGTCTGTAATAATAAAAATGTTGCACGTTAAAGAGCAAGCATTCATCAGTTGTGCCAAAAAGAGTTGCATGTTATGGCTAAGCATATAAGTTAACACCCTCCCCAAAACCGTGGCTTCTTTTCAGTCCCAATAATTAAAAATTGTTTAACATTTTCTCTTCCATTACGAGATGAAATAGGGGGTGGTGTATGGCATCTAAAAATATGACTTGTATCTTCTAGGCGTCACAACATCGGATGCGACACTAGTTCTCACCACCAGTGCCGGGGCAAGCAGCACGGAAGGGTCCACTCCAGGGGCGGATGCGGCGGCGCCACAAGTGCCACCAGGAGGACCTGAGGGGGATGGCTCAGCAGTGGCGGACGGTGGTAAGTTATTATTATACTCCTTACTTATTGACATTTTAGAGTAGGCTCGCAAAGGAGTGTATGATGTACTGTACAGTAGACAGTACACTACTACAAGTACACTGTACTGCTAAGAACAGTTACTGATTTAGAACTACATTTTAGCCAATCACGGAGAAGACAGTCACCCTTGACTTAGCAATAGCATTAGCGGCGGTAGTTCTCGAGTAAGCAATGGACCCCTCTATTAGACTTCAAATCAGCTGGGAAACTTTTATCGTGAAGCCAAGTCATATCAGATGAACTTGAGGGATGTGATGAACGAAAAGGGAAAGAACTTAGGGTCAATGGAAGGACAAGCAATTCGTAATATTTATGACTGTAAAGAATAATACGTGTTTTTGAATGCAGGCAGAGGTGGCTGATAGGAAGGAATCAGATGCATGGCTGCTTGAAGCAAGGATGGTTGGAGAAGAAATGACTGCCTGTGTGGGTGAATCAGAAAATTCTTGTGTGGTGTGCATTGCAATATATCATTTGGGTGAAACTCAAATGCAAGTCAAGACGGTGGTTTACCAAATAAAATGAAAAGGGTGTTATTTGGTTGTTGAGAAAAAGTAAAGTTGTTACAGTTGAGACATTAAGAAGAATGATAGACGTTTACTTTGGAAGCCTGGATGGTATCTTCTTCCTCATACATAGCAAAGGTGTATGTAGAGCAGACACTCAGTGCATGAAGAGTGTTACTTTGTTCGAACAGCATGTCTGAGCAAGAGTAGCAAAGCACAGGAAATCCAAATACTACAAGTTGTGATTGTTCAGAAACTCTCCCTTGCCTAAAGTAACAGTACAGTAGTTTACTTTGCAAGCACAGCATATATTGTGTATGTATTGTATAGTTGACAATTATATCAAGTCAAGTCCCTTCCTCCGGCAATTATGGTTTCCACACTCACTCCCTATGTTCATAATTTTCTTTCTGCTGTGTTAATCATGGGTGGACTATTGCTGTTGTTCACCCAATCTATCACAACAAAGCACCTAAAGTCATCAATCATATAAGCAAAGAGATCATGTGATCGGCTGGATACATGATCAAAAATGAATAATCTTCATTTTCCTTTTGTAGTACTGAAGGCCCAGGGGGGGCAGTGCGAAATATTATTTACATTGAGCAGTAGCCCTTGATGTAACCGAGTATGGCCAGTGCCACCCCTATACAAAAGTAAGAGCTTCCCTATCCCCACCTGCATGTACTGCTTAAAGTAATGCATGCAAGTCTGCGTCATCATGGCTTGTGTCTCTTTTTCTTGGGTGCAAGCTGACTGAGCTGGCATTATGCCGGCTACCACAAGTTCACGTACAAGTAATTTCTTTTGCAAAACTAGAGAAAAAAAGAATACTGACATACTCTCTGACTCTCTGACTATGTATTGAGTCCATAGTGCTGCCTGGTAGTAGAATTCCTGAAACTCCCACTGTTACAGGCCTACAAAGACGGCGGAAAGATACATGCTAAAATGTTATACTGTGCTTGCAAATTGCTAGTGTTACTGTGGGAAAACTTTCTGTTGAATTATTTTGTGTTATTGTTAAAGAGTATTGGTTACTTTATTTTTCTTTCTTTCTTCATATAGATGCTCCAAAAATGCTCACCAAACAGGAGATGGCTGTCCGGGCCAGGGCCCGGAAGCTGGAGGCCATTTGTGTGGAATATCTCCGGCTGTGGGCTCGGGTACAACCTCCTCCAGTGCTCCCGTGTCCACCAGCCAGCAGCCTCCAGCACGGCGCCATGCTCGGACAGCCTCCCGCCGTCGCTCAGCTGCAACAACACCATCAGCTGGCCCCCCCAGAGCCTGGATGGCACACCTGCGCCGCCTACGCCTCAGAGTGGACTACCTGGAGCGCAAGGTGGACAATTTTGAGCAAAAGTTCCGGCACCTCCGCAAGGAGCGGCGGGACCACCTGTCCAGACACCGCCGGAAGTGACTGTGTCCCTTGCCCCTTTTTTAAAGGCTGTTGGGGGGTGGGAATCGGAATTTGGGGATTATTTGGGACTTTTCAGAGGACCATTTGAAATGGACAATTGTTTGGGTTAGGGAGAGGTGGGACTAGTTTATTTTTGTTAGGGTAAATAATTATTTATTTTACATACTTCAACATAGTGTACGCGGTGATGTTATTTTGTGGGGTGGTGGGTGGGGGTTACGGCACGTTTGGTTTCCTCAAACTTACCAGCATGAATTATCTAAAACTTCCAAAAAAGTTCAAAAGTGCCAGAGTTAGTGAATTCAATTGGCCTACTAGTACTTTACTAGTTCTACTGTCAGTCTCTCCTCCGAGTCCTAGCCCATTATTCTACCTCCCCAAAATGCTTATCTTACCTGTGATTCGTGTTTGAGAATAGAGCTAGGCACAGCGCTGGGTGCATGGCAAATGGTGATTACGCCACCCCGTACCGAAATTCCGTTGTTGTAGTGTTAGTAGGAGTGGTACCACACTAGCAGTAGCAGCATATGAAAAACAAAGTAAAAAAATGAGACATTGAGTGGCCTAAGAGGAGTATTAGAAGGAAAAGTAGCCTAAGCAATGCGGAAGATGAGTATGGGGAAAAAAGAATTGTATGGATGAATATGGCTACAACAAGAACAGTGACACAGCAGCGTAACAAGTCTTCTTGACATGTAGGAGGATGATGTTGACGATGGATCCAATCGATGGTGGGCATGAAATTCAGAATTTATTTTAAAATACTAATTTTTTTAACCAGAATTACAATATCCTAGGATTAATCTAGCTGCCTTAAAATAGATTTGAGGAGGTTTCGTGCACTTTATCCTCCCCAGCAAGTGTGTGGAATTATTGTTCTAATTTACTCACACCTCAATGAAAACCACACAGCCCGGGGAAAGAGGGTTAGGGTTTGAAACTTGGATGGGAATGGGGTTTGTGGGGAAAATTTTGTGGAGAGAGGGAAAAAAAAGCACAGCATGGACAAACAACAAATGAAGATAAAAAATGTTTGGATACAAAGCTATCCATAAATCTTTTAAGGGACATAAAGGAAGAGCATGCAATACTGCATGCATGAAGATGTTTGCTAAATGGATAGGTTACTGAAAAGTAAGTAGTACTTTCTACAATGTACTAACTATGAAGAAACAATGTGACAGTACAGGGCTGCAGTAATTACGCAATTTCACTTGCCTATCTGCCCTCAGAGAGAAGAACCACCTAGTACATTAAATTAGGTTAAAAAATAGCATAGAAAAAAGTATACAATGGCTGGAGGGATGAATTGAAGCAGAGAGCAAACAAATGCACAGTCACACTCATAGAAGTTCACAGCAATAACATTACTTAAAAGATAAGTAGAAATGAAGATGGATACTGTAACTGTATGTTGTTGTAGTTGTCCTGTTGAATTTGGGAAGTTGCATGCATCCAGCCATTCTTCTTTTTTGCAGTACTCCTCCATTCCATCTGACGCTCGGTCGATCAATGTTGGGGACCAGAAGACACCTTGTCCACTGCCTTCCTGGTGGATGCTGAATTGCGGCTCGCTAATGGTAAGCCTGAGTTCATCCTTTTTCCCATTGCACAAGGTAGAAGCCGGCCTGTAATTGTTGATGGAAAAACAGGAAGTCATATTAAAACACCACGGAGAAAAAAATATAAGGTACGCTGTGTGGTGGAAAATAAAACTTTCAGCTTCAGAGTCAACAGTTTTACAATACATGCAAGCATCATTTCGAAAGTACTTACTCTGTGTCTCCTTTTCAAGGATAAATAAATGTGGGCGAAATTTGCGGATCTTTCCCCTCAAGCTAGGTGTAAAGTGTAAACTGCGATTTTAGAACAAAATTAGACCTTCCCATCAGTGCTCCCAGACCCCTCAACCCACCCCCAAAAATCTAGAACACCCCGAAGTAGCACCCCAAAAACATGCGGTACTGCGAACTGGCTGAGGCCTACTTGAAAATCGTGCTAAAACGCACTCTGCAAGTAGGCCCAAAACACCCCTTTTCCACCATCGATTTTCTTCACCCCACTTGCAATCAAAATTAGACCTTCTCAGCAGTGCTCACAGACCCCTCGACCCACCCCCAGAAATGGGGAACACCCCCAAACAGCCCCCAAAAACACGCGGGAGTGCTATCCTCAGCGAGGCCTAACTTTAATCGTGCCAAAAAAGCTCTGCATCGAGGCCCAAACCCCCCTTTTCCACCATGGATTTTCTTCAAACCACTTGCAATCAAAATTAGACCTTCCCAGCAGTGCTCCCAGACCCCTCGACCCACCCCCAGAAATGGGGCACACCTCCAAACAGCCCCCCAAAAACATGCAGGAGTGCAAAAAAAAAACTTTTTCACCATGGATTTTCTCCAAACCACTTGCATTCAATATTGTAGTGTGTTTTATCTAGGTACCTGAATCAATATCCTATTATTTGCCCTTGTCCGGTTATAAATCAATAATATCCCTGCAACGGCATAGAAACCCTTTTCATAATTCGGTCATAGCGCATGCTGTCACATTAAGCAAGCCTACTCCTCCAGCCCCCTAGAAAGCACACCGAGTTCTTAAACAAATCCAAGCCTCCAGCAACCTGGGAAATCCCCGCTGCCGTTGTTTTGATTTCGTCCGAGAACTCCTGTAAAGCACTGTAAGAACGACCAGTTCTTAGTGACATCTTTATTGACGTCTTATGTCCAGCCTTACGTCAAACCCGGCACCTTTCAGGTATAAATATACCAACGTTGCCTTAAGCAAACACACGGTGGTAATCCTGGAGCAGTGCAGCTATCTACTTCCGAAGAGCCCAGCTGATGCGAGAGCCCACAGACGCTGCCCCTCCTCCCTGACGCGCTGAGAAAGACGCTGTCTTTTCTCCTGCCGAGAAATCCAGCCTCCGGCGTTTCCAGCCTACCCTTGCGGGTGACTGGGATACCGAGTCCTGAGAGAGAGATACCAGCCCTCCTGCCTTCTAATACCCAGGTACTGAACTGACTAAACCCTTACAGAGAATTCTTGAGTCAGATTCTTGGCAAAAACAAACTTAACTTAAACTGCTACTTACTTACTCCTTCCCACGTATTAGGCCTAGGTCAGGTACACCGGGGTAGGCGTAGTTAGAAGCACCAGTTGAGTACGATTAGTGAATGTATATATGTATGTATATATTTTATCCATTTTAAAGTATCATATGGCTAAGAAACCATATCAATGCTTTTACAGTATTATTTCATAATCCTGCTTTTACTGTATGCACTTTACTTAACTACAAGTATTGCAATTGTAGCAATTCATTTCTCTTGTATGAGGAAAGAGACTGCTTAATAAATAACACCTTTTATCGAAAACGCCCATCTCTCTTTTTCTCTGCAATCTGGTGAAACTAAGTACGCACCTTTGACTGAGTGAAATAGCTGTCTTTTGTTTTCACACGACTCTAGAGGTATACTCTTATTCAGGGAGAGCAAAGTTGTCATGTTTTATGGTTGTCAGAAACTAAATCCCTTCTTGTCTATCCAGGGAGGTTAAACTCCTCCTCGCCTATTCGAGAAAGTTTCTAGTGAACTCTGAGCTAGCTGGCACAAAAAACCTAAGTCTTATATAGTCAGTAGAGACCTAGATAACCTCAGTCCTACGTCTAAACTACTGAAGATATTATTCCAATGCGCAGAGCCTATTGGGACTATAGGAACTATACTACAATATTAGACCCTCCCAGCAGTGCTCCCAGACCCCTCGACCCAGCCCCAAAAATTTAGAACCCCCCAAACAGGACATCACAGAAATGCAACACTTAGAATCTCCAGAGGCCTCAGTTTAAATCGCGTCAAAACGCACTATGCAGCTAGGCCCAAGCCCCCCTTTTCCACCATGGATTTTCTTCAAGCCACTTGCAATCAAAATTAGACCTTCCCAGCAGTGCTCCCAGACCTCTCGACCCACCCCCAGAAATGGAGAACACCCCCAAACAACCCCCCAAAAACACACAGGAGTGCTATTCTCTGCGAGGCCTACCATTAAATCGTGCCAAACGCGCTCTGCATCTAGGCCCAAACCCCCCTTTTCCACCATGGATTTTCTTCAAACCACTTGCAATCAAAATTAGACCTTCCCAGCAGTGCTCCCAAACCCCTCGACCCACCCCCAGAAATGGGGAACAACCTCAAACAGCCCCCCAAAAACATGCAGGAGTGCCAAAAAAAAAACTTTTCCACAATGGATTTTCTCCAAACCACTTGCATTCAATATTAGACTTTCCCAGCAGTGCTCCGAGACCCCTCGACCCAGCCCCGAAAATGTAGAACCCCCCCAAACAGGCCATCACAGAAATGCAACACTTAGAATCTCGAGAGGCCTAAGTTTAAATCTCTCCAAAACGCACTGTGCAGCTAGGCCCAAACCCCCCCTTTTCCACCATGGATTTTCTTCAAACCACTTACAATCAAAATTAGACCTTCCCAGCAGTGCTCCCAGACCCCTCGACCCACCCCCAGAAATGGGGAACACCCCCAAAAACATGCAGGAGTGCCAAAAAAAGGTTTTTCACCATGGATTTTCTCCAAACCATTTGCAATCAAAATTAGACCTTCCCAGCAGTGCTCACAGACCCCTTAACCCACCCCCAAACATCTAGAACCCCCCCCCCAAAAAAACATGCAATACTGCTGTCCCCAAAACATGGGAAATCGCAAATCACGCCTTGACAAAAAAGTGCTGTTTTCAGCACTTCCACTACTTCGATCCTCTTGAAACTTACCAGGACACTTGTTCCAGTGATTCCCAAGAATCTCAGCAAGGCAGAAAAAAATCGATCCACTGTAAGGTGTACGACTAGTTCACCCAAACACACGCGCCCGCAAAACACCAAAAAAGGCCACAATTCGGCCAATTCTGAAAAAAACCCAAACCCCCTTAAAACCTTGCCAACATCATCATGAACGAGCCTGCATAGGGCCCTGATCCCTAGACTCCGGGAACCCTACCAAATTAATAATTAAACCCAAAAACCCTAGTAAACCACACTGAACCCTACACCCTAGATTAAGCATGGGCTGAAAATTCGTTCCGCTCGCGGAATTTGCGGATTTTCCGCGATTTCGCGATCCGCGAATCTCGCGAAATTGCTGTAAAATCCACTAATCAGCGAGGACGAATTTTCAGCCAAGCACTTACAGGGTTACAGCAGCAGGTGCAAAAGGTGAAGCTAATTTTTTGTAACCTTTTACAAAAGGGTTACAAAGAAATTAACTTCAACTTGGGCACCTACTGCTGTAAGCCTGTAAGTGCTTCCTGGCGCCTCGTTGCCTACTTGCGACTATTCTCTGACCCTGCTCTGACCCTTGAAGCAGGGTCAGAGAATAGTTACAAGTAGGCAATGAGGCGCCTGTCACGAAAATTAAACCTCAACAGGAAGCACTGACAGATATAAAAACAAGCGTTTGCAATGCAATAGGTCTCGCATTAGGAAAGTTTGAGCTATTGGTCTTGTAAATTACAATTTTTTTTTATTTATGTGTTTACGATGCCAATAGTTATAACTTTCGCAAATGTGACACCTATAGCATTTGTAATGCAACATGTTTTGTATTTACGTGACTTAGCTGTATTGATATTACAAATTACAATGGCTTTTCATTTTTTTAAATAATTAATACTTAAATAAAAGTGATTTTAATTTATAATGGCAATAGCTTAAACTTTTGTAAATAACTTTTGTGAAGATTATGTTCAGTGTATTTTATTGTGACGAAAATCCAAGAACAGAAGTGAAATATTAACATCTATTTGTGACATTTGTAATAAAGTTTGAAACATTGAGAGAACATATTTGAACCAGTTGTTGTTGAATGGTTGCGCAGATTGATGCTGGGGTGGTGCTGAGTGGTGCTGTGGTGGTGCTGAGTGGTGCTGTGGTGATGCTGAGTGGTGCTGTGGTGGTGCTGAGTGATACTGGGATGGTGCTGAGTGATGCTGGGGTGGTGCTGAGTGGTGTTGTGGTGGTGCTGAGTGATGCTGTGGTGGTGCTGAGTGATGCTGTGGTGGTGCTGAGTGGTGCTGTAGTGGTGCTGAGTGATAATGTGGTGGTGCTGAGTGATGCTGTGGTGGTGCTGAGTGATGCTGTGGTGGCGCTGAGTGGTGCTGTGGTGGTGCTGATTGGTGCTGTGGTGGTTCTGAGTGATGCTATGGTGGTGCTGAGTGATGCTGTGGTGGTGCTGAGTGATAATGTGGTGGTGCTGAGTGATAATGTGGTGGTGCTGAGTGGTGCTGTGGTGGTGCTGAGTGATAATGTGGTGATGCTGAGTGAAGCTGTGGTGGTGCTGAGTGATGCTGTGGTGGCACTGAGTGGTGCTGTGGTGGTGCTGAGTGGTGCTTTGGTGGTGCTGAGTGATGCTGTGGTAGCGCTGAGTGATGCTGTGGTGGTGCTGAGTGATAATGTGGTGGTGCTGAGTGATAATGTGGTGGTGCTGAGTGATAATTTGGTGGTGCTGAGTGGTGCTGTGGTGGTGCGGAGTGATAATGTGTTGGTGCTGAGTGATGCTGTGGTGGTGCTGAGTGATGCTGTGGTGGCACTGAGTGGTGCTGTGGTGGTGCTGAGTGGTGCTGTGGTGGAGCTGAGTGATGCTGGGGTAGCGCTGAGTGATGATGTGGTGATGCAGAGGGCAGAAAGGCACAAAAAGCAGTCTAACAAAGGGCAGAAGGGCAGAAAAACAAGGGAAAAACGAGTCTAACAGAGGGCAGAAGGGCACAAAAAACCAGTCTAACAGAGGACAGAAGGGCAGAAAAACAAGGGAAAAACGAGTCTAACAGAGGGCAGAAGGGGACAAAAAATGAGTCTAACGTGGCAGAAAGGCACAAAAACGAGTCTAACAGAGGGCAGAAGGGCACAAAAAACGAGTCTAACAGCGGACAGAAGAGCACAAAAACAAGGGAATAACAGAGGGCAGAAGGGCACAAAAAACGAGTCTAACAGAGGGCAGAAGGGCAGAAAAACAAGGGAAAAATGAGTCTAACAAAGGGCACAAGGGCACAAAAAACGAGTCTAACAGGGGACAGAAGGGCAGAAAAACAAGGGAAAAACGAGTTTAACAGAGGGCAGAAGGGCAGAAAAACAAGGGAAAAACGAGTCTAACAGAGGGCAGAAGGGCACAAAAAATGAGTCTAACGGGGCAGAAGGAATCCCGCCCTGCGTGTTTGTCCACGAAAATGCCACCTTTTTGTGCAATACCTCTACTCAACTGGAGTACTTTCTACTGTCTAATCAGTAAGTGCTCCCTCGTTGGCTAAATGTATAGGGGCAGATTTACAATAACTGGCGCATCCCCAGGGATTCGCCAGTTATTGTGCGCTGCAGCTCCGCCACCTGTGGTGCGCCGCATTTGCAATGCGGCGCACTATGTGGCAAAAACGGCAGGCGCAGGCGCAGGGTTTTGACGCAGCATTGGCCTAAAAGTGACTGAGTGAAATCTTGTAGATTTCACTCAGCCACTTTAAGGAGGCGTTCCTGCATAGGAACACCCTTCCCTGTGCCGGAACGCCTCCTGATGGTGCAGGGCTTTACAACGTGATGCATCTCTCAGATGCGTCACGTTGTTAATACCCAGCAACATGGCGCATCTTTTGTGCTGCCGCTGCATCACAAAAGGTCTCGGTAGAGGGTGGCAGTGGTGAACCAGAGGGTGGCAGTGATGAACCAGAGGGTGACAGTGATGAACCAGAGGGTGGCAGTGATGAACCAGAGGGTGACAATGGTGAACCAGAGGGTGACAGTGCTGAACCAGAGGGTGGCAGTGCTGAACCAGAGGGTGGCAGGGGTGAACCAGAGAGTGGCAGGGGTGAACCAGAGGGTGGCAGTGATGAACCAGATGGTGGCAGGGTTGAACCAGAGGGTGGCAGTGGTGAACGAGAGGGTGGCATGGATGAACCAGAGGGTGGCAGTGGTGAACCAGAGAGTGGCAGTGGTGAACCAGAGGGTGGCAGTGCTGAACCAGAGGGTGACAGTGGTAACCAGAGGGTGGCAGTGGTGAACCAGAGGTGCTGTGATGAACCAGAGGGTGGCAGTCGTGAACCAGAGGGTGGCAGTGGTGAACCAGACGGTGACAGTGCTGAACCGGAGGGTGGCAGGGGTGAACCAGAGGGTGCTGTGATGAACCAGAGGGTCGCAGTGGTGAACCAGAGGGTGACAGTGCTGAACCAGAGGGTGGCAGGGGTGAACCAGAGGGTGCTGTGATGAGCCAGAGGGTGGCAGTGGTGAACCAGAGGGTGGCAGGGGTGAAGCAGAGGGTGGCAGTGGTGAACCAGAGGGTGGCAGTGCTGAACCAGAGGGTGACAGTGGTTAACCAGAGGTTGGCAGTGTTGAATCAGAGGTGCTGTGATGAACCAGAGGGTGGCAGTCGTGAACCAGAGGGTGGCAGTGGTGAACCAGAGGGTGACAGTGCTGAACCAGAGGGTGGCAGGGGTGAACCAGAGAGTGGCAGTGCTGAACCAGAGGGTGGAAGTGGTGAACCAGAGGGTGGCAGGGGTGAACCAGAGGGTGGAAGTGGTGAACCAGAGGGTGGCAGTAATGAACCAGAGGGTGGCAGTGGTGAACCAGAGGGTGCTGTGCCCATACACGACCGCATGGGTAACTTCACCATGCAAGCGGCCCGCGAACACGCAAAAAGCCCCGCGAACACGCAAAAAAACAAAAATCGCACGAATTCGTGGATTTTGCGGATTGCGAATTCGATTTCATGCGAATTCGCAAATTTCACCCTTACTTACCCTAGATATGCTTTGTCTGTCTCGGTCAAAGAGCCTAGGTATGCTACACCAGGTTTCTTCACTCAGTGGTGCCTGCCTTGACAGTCTGCATGGCCCTGCCGCAAGCATGGGCCAAAAATCAGTTCCACTCGTGAAATTTACTGTTTTTCGGCGGCAAATTCACAATCTGAGAATCTCGCGAAATTGCCGAAAATTCGCAAACTCTTGAGCGTAACAGATTTTTGGCCCATGCTTGCGGCAGGGCCATGCAGACGGTCAAGGCAGGCACCACTGAATGAAGCAACCTGATTTAGCATACCTAGGCGCTTTGACACAGACAGACAAAGCATATATGCATTAATTGTATGCAGCAAGTCACATAGCCCCAATTTTACATGAACTGCTGTACTCTGTAATCTGCCTGGGATAACAACACTATACTGCCTCGACCACTCCATACCACGACTAGACAGACATGTAGTTCTGCTGCAGTAGTTGTTGTAGACTGGTTTACCTGTTTGACACTCACAAATTGGCATAGTTCTTCCCTAAACCGACGCTGATGATCCACCCATCCCAGTGAGTGACTGTAAAGAAAAAAGATATAATATTTAATCAATCATCATGGTATATTGGCAAACAGTAAGTCCAAGGACATTTTGCATTTTGGAAAATGCAACGTAGTGGCCCCTGCAGTTGAAGTACAATTTGAATTAAACAAGGTAAAAAAAAGCAGAGTAGACTTGAGTTACATATAGGGGCCGATTCCGATTCAGGAAAAACCACTCCGAATAGCCGTTCGGAGCATTCTTCCCGTACGAATCGTACCCTGCAATGTCCCCTGTACATACGACGAAGTACGATTCATACCAGGAGCCGTACGATGGGTGTACGAACCGTACCACATGTACGATGGGTGTACGAGCCGTACCCCATGTACGATGGGTGTACAAGCTGTACCCCATGTACAATGGGTGTACGATGGGTGTACGAGCTGTACCCCATGTACGATGGGTACAACCATCGTACATGGGGTACGGCTCATACACCCATCGTACATGGGGTACGGCTCGTACACCCATCATACATGGGGTACGGCTCATACACCCCATGATCGCAGGGGTACGGTGCGTACCCCTGCGATCATGGTGGGTACGGACCATAGGGTGTGTATGTGTTTGTGTGCTTGTGTTTGGGTGCTTTTCCATACGACTCGCCCTTACCTGACGTGGACCGTATGAATCGCGTCCTCAGACCCAGGTCTGGATCGTACTCGTCGGGTCGTAAGGCATGTGTACGAGTCGTACGGCATGTGTACGAGTCGTACGGTTCACGGTTTCAGCCTTGCAATACGTACGGATTGCGACGATTCGGACAGATTCACGGAATACGGATCGTACTACGCGACTCGGACGGACGGGTATGATTCATACGGAGAGGGCTCCGGATACAAATCGTACTGACATTTTTTTCACCCAAATCGGAATAGACCCCTTAGTGTGTAAAAGATTAAATAATAACAGAAGACATATGATTCATTTCATGCACAACAAACAAACAGCAATTGCCTTCATCAGAGCCAGACAGCCATTGATGTCCACTGCATGCCATCTTCTTCTCATTATTCATTACCTGTTCCACTTTTTGTCCGCATCTTCTTCTGAAAGTGCGGGACCACAAGGCAGCCTTTCCTGTCAATTTCAGAAGTAACTGTCAGCAAAAGCAAGCATGTAGTCAGTAATTCCAGTCCCACTTGAGGGGACTCGTCTAGGAGTACGAAGACAAAGTTTATTTGTTTTGCGTAATCCAGCCATCTTCCTTGAGGGAAATGGATAGGGGGAGTCTGGAGGAGGAGGATAGAGGAGCATGATTGAGTTGTGAACTTGTGAACCTCAGGAATGCAGACTGCAGCACCTTCAAATCAATAAGGAAATAAGATGAAGACAGTGCTGCTGATGGACTTGTTGTGATTAGGTGATTAGAGTTTTGTTGTGGTAAAAGTTGCAAAACAAAGAAAGACACACAGGAATAAAAATGAATAAGGGCGAAAAAAAGGAAGTCATTTTCAGGCCTCGGTGTCAGGGAAGTAGAGCTCGTCCTGAAACTCTATGAATCGAGACTGGAGTAGGTCAGCTAACGGAGAAGAACTTCCGTCACCTAAGTCGGTGTCCTCTTCTTCCTGGGTGCATTCACGTATTTTGTAATCTGGTGGTATGAAATGCTGATTCATCTTGATCAGTGTTAGCCTCACCACATTTTTGGGCGAGAGGCGGGTCCTTTTTGAAGTTACAATGGCACCAGCAGCACTGAAAACACGTTCAGAAGACACGCTTGCGAGTGGGCAAGACAAATAATTTAGAGCCAGGTTGGTAATCAGTCGCCATAGAGGCCTTTTCCTATACCAAAACAGCAATGGGTTCTGATTAACAAAGACCTCTGTTGGGTCATCCAGATAGGCCTGCACCATCGACTCAAGGTTCTCCAAGGATTGCTCCACTTTGTGTACCATCTGTGGCTTTGCATCACTAGAACGAGCAAACCCTTGATGTGTTAGCCAATCCACTTCCGACAATATTATGGCTGGGCTTGGTGCAGGTGAGGATGATGATACGGTTGCTGGTGTCGTTAACGGCTGTGAGGGAAAGTGACTCCCTTCGGCCACAGATTCAGAAGTGGAACTTGACGCCGGATGGCCCGCTGATTCAGTTGTTCTTCTGCCGGCTCCTTCAATTTTCTGCCGCTCTTTTTCGAACCGAGTGGCTGACACAGCTAGCCAATGTTTGTACTTTGAAGCATCTGCTTCATCAAAAGGAATGAATGCTTTGCTGGCCACTGCCTTTTTGTACCGTGGATACAGAATAGTGGCACAAATGTAATGTTGTTCTGTATGTATGTTTTTAAGCCTTTCAGTGTCAACTAGGCAGATTAATAACCTCTCCGCCAACTGATATGCGTCTTGCTTTTCAGCATCATCTCGGAACATTGAAGACACCGCCTTCAGTTGGTGCTCTAGCATGCGCAACAATGGGATAGCTTTGCCCAAAGAACAGTCCTCCCTGCTGACTTCACGCGTGAAGACCTCAAAAGGACGAAGCATGTCTGTCAGGCTTGCAACTAGCTTCCATTCCTCCAACTCTAGCCTCATGTCTTTCATAGTAGAACCCAGTTTATAGACATACTCATTTATTACCCCCCACTGATCAGAAAAATGCTCAAGCAAGTAAAAGGTTAAGTTCCAACGTGTTGCCACCTCCTGGATCAGTCCTTTGACTGGCAGTCTACGTTCATGTTGAATGCTCCTCAGCTGCTTCCGGGCCTTAAAAGAATGGCTGAAATGTGTTCAGATTCTTCGGCAGGTGGTCAGTAACTTGCTGACTGTGTTTCTTTTTTCAAGGAATCTTGCACCACGATGTTAATACTGTGCGCCAAACACGGCACTCTGAAGTAGTTACCATCATGCATGGCCTTAACTATATTACTGCCATTATCTGTGGAAACATAACCAACTATGCGATTTCTTGGATGCAGCCATTCATAGACCTTCCTATCAAACTCCTCCAAAAGGTTAGGTGCAGTATGAGTTTTCTCCATGGCAAACATGGCTACTGTTGCATGTTTCCGAGTAGCTTGAAAAACTGTGTCCGTGTCAACACCTGCTTTTTACTTGTCTTTAACACCTGCAAAAGAGACTCAGTGTGCATTGATGCACATGTAATCAAGTGCTTGGCAACTGGTCCACATGTCTGTTGTCAGGTGGATAGTGTGAACAGCACTTTTCTGAATAGCTGCGCCAGTCACCTCCAGAACATCTTGATGTAGTGCTGGAACAGCAACCCTGGCAAAATAGGACCAGCTAGGAAACTTCCATTTAGGGCAGACTGTTGCCACAAATTCTACAAAACCCACCCCTTCCACGAAAGAAAAAGGGAGAAGGTCCAGTGCTAGCATTAAAGCCAGCTTTGCGTTATACAGACGTGCCGTTGGGTGGTTGCGTTCAAATGGCGCATCCAACCAAACATTCTGCTAATGGTGGTCTGGACCATTTTACGTGATGATGATGCAGACTTCTTCAAACCAGTTAGGCTCATTGATGTACTTTTTCGCATTGGTGTCTCTCCCAGACTCTTAGTGTGCCTCATACATGTTGCAGGGGTAGAGGGTGTGGGCGCTACCACTGCAGTGCTGCTGCCAAGGGTACTAGGTGTACCAGAAAAAATGTCTGTCACTTCTTCACTTCCCCCTGCACGATCAGCCCCTCGTCATCATCAGATGCAATATCAATGGATACATTTGGATTTGTTTTTCTTTTGGCTTCCTGGATCTTCCTTAGGTGCACCTCCCACTAGATAGTGTGGTGTTTTCTGAGATGACCTCTCTGGCCTCCGGTACCATAGTTGGTACCAAGCTTACCCCGACTAACTGATGTTTTACAAATCGAACAAACGACCATGTTTTACGCCTTTTGGCTAACACTAAAAAAGTCCCAAACTGGTGACTGGAGATGTCTGCTGGTGGTGGAGTGCTACTTTCAGTTTCAA
The DNA here is from genome assembly GCF_964261635.1 of Lissotriton helveticus. Lineage (NCBI taxonomy): Eukaryota > Metazoa > Chordata > Amphibia > Caudata > Salamandridae > Lissotriton > Lissotriton helveticus. Next base: position 605,859,125 of record NC_136063.1, read on the forward strand.
TGCCAGATGAAATGGAGGATGGGTGTGGCTGAATTCGACTCTGTTGTTCACTTACAGCACCACTACTTGAGGTAATGGAGGTCGAGCTGGATGGAGGTCCCTGGCGGCCCTTCTGACTAAAAAATATGGAAGCTGTAGGTCGTGTTGGTGTTGTAGTTAACTGCGTTGGTGGTGGTACCAGTGCCACGCCGCCACATCACGCTCAGCAACCATTCGGGATAGGGGCAAAATGTCTGTCTGCTGCATGCCCGCTAGGGCTGGAGTGACGACTGTGATGACTGGGTCGTCGTCAGACTGTGCATCAGCAGCAGAAGACCCCACTTCTCGTTCGTCGTCATCACCCATAAGTGGAAGCCTTGCGGGAACCTTCCTTTTAGGCTTAGCTACCTTTGTCCGCTCATGGCGTGCCTCCCCCTCAGACTGCATTTGTGGGTTCCAATCAAGATCAAGATCATCTGAAGGGAAGGTGCTTGGAGAAGAACTTGTAGTAGCCCTCCTTGACCTTTTTATTGCTGGGGATCTGGAAGACAATGGATCATCCTTAGGAGGAGTGGCTTCCTCGGATGATACCTCCGCTTGAATCTAGATTTCCTGATGAGCCCTTACTTCTGGGGGGACAAGCATTGTGGGCAGTTGTGCCGCTCCATGCACCTCTCCTTGCGCCTTTCCTTGCGCCTCTCCTTGCGCATGTACTCGCACCTCTCCTTGCTCATGTACTTGCGCTTGTACTAGTTGCACCTGTGGTTGTCGTTGCGGCTGTGGTTTTTGAACACTCGTCAGCTGAGTTACACCCTGCGTTGATTGTATGCTACTTTCTTGCGATGAGCCAACGTCACTGGTCGATGGTGATTGAACAACCAAAGTGGCTGCCTCTGCAGCACTCATGGACTTGGACCTAACTAGGGGCCTGATTATGATTGCGGTTTTCCCATATCCTCCGGGCTGGCGCAAGCCACCGCCGGCACGGAGGATGCGGGAAAACCGCAGCGGACTGAAAAAGACCCCCCGCCAGATTAGGATGGCTGGGGGATCGATTTTTCAGTCCGCAGCTTTTCCGCCGCGGTCGGCTCCCGTCCGCGGCGGAAAAGAACTAACATGGCTGGCGGTGTCTATCAGACACCGCCAGCCATATTAGGATGACTGGAGGAACATGCATTTACACGGCGGCATTTCCGCCGTGTAAAGGCATACGGATTTTTGTTTGGGGGCCCGTTGCGGTCCCCCAGGGGTGAAGGGGGGTGGGGGGTGCACATGGGGGGTACCTATGGTACCCCCCTGCATTTGCCTGCACAAAGCGGCAGGCACCACGAGGTGCCTGCCGCTTTGTGCATGCAAATGCACACCTTACATTTTTATCATTGCGGCGGGTGCTGCTTCAAGCAGCACCCGCCGCAATGATAAAAATACAGGATGTGACCGCCAGGGTGGTGGTCACATCCTAATTTGCACGGAGGGACCGCCGCTGACCCTGCGGACGGTCCCTCCTACTCTATGGTGGCGGACGGACTCAGGTCCGTCCGCCATCATAATCGGCCCCTTGGTGTGGTGGCACTGAGCCCAATGAAACAGAGGTGCTGTTCCCAGCTTGGTCCCCGGCGGACCCCGCTGCTGCAGGCGTTGTTTTTTTTCCCCCAAAAAAGTGTTTGTGGGCACACCAGTCTCCTTGGTAAGTGGCACCACTTGCTTCTTCTGCTCCTTCTTACTGGCAGTGGCAACTTTATTTGTAGAGGAGCTACGGCCACCTTTCTTTGGGTCCATCCTCTTCAGATGTCAGAACAGCAGGCCGCAGTTGCACGAGTTGCAGATTTGTCTGTGGCCACACGTGACGTCACATGACGTTGTGCTGCACACACCTCTGCAGGACTTCTTCCTGGCACTGGTGGTTCTCTTGTGCACCTAAAAGCAAAGGAAGCCAGAGGAACATCAGTTAAACATCCCAAAAAGTCGAAAAACACACATAATTTAACACAATCCAATGCCATCCAAGCCCTCAATGGTGTTTAAATTCAAGAGGCCCAACACAAAGCCTTGGTCCATGTACCACTCACTACCCCTGGGCATAATGGGTGAAAGCAGGGCAGGCTAGGTGCAGGCCTATGGCTCAAAGCACACTGCCTGTCTTCAAAATGGCCCCTTGTCCCCCAGCCACATGGCCAGGCCCTGCCTGGACCAGGCCTCAAAATGGCCCCCACCCACATGGCCAGGCCCCAACAACACCCCACAAAGTCGAAAAACACACAAAAATCAACACAATCCAATGCCATTCATGCCCTCAATGATGTTTAAAGTCAAGACACCCCACAGAAAGACTTGGTCCATGCACCACTAACTACCCCTGGGCCTACTGGCTAATGAGGCTTTACAGGCACCTCAAAATTAAAGAAAAAAATCCACATATACTAGTGAGCTAAAATTCCATGACATAAATGAGATTTAAGTTCAAATAAACTCACAGAAACAGTTGTATCATGCACCCATGACTAACCCTGAGCCTACTGGATACTGTGGCTAACCACAATATATATTTTTTTTGAGTTGTGAAAACGTTTTAAAATTGTAGTTGCAGCAACTGCAATGCCCCAAAGTAACAAAACCAACTTACTTGTAAAATCTCAAATCCAAAAGTGATCCAAACTCCAAAGTCCAAAAAGTCCTCAAATACAAATATCCAGCAGCAGCCACAAAAAGTAATCCTTCCAACTCCAGATCCAAATCAAAAGTGACCAAGCACTGGGAGGAGCCTGCTGGACAGGACCAGGAAGTTGGAGACTCTGGGGCACTTCATTCCTCCCACCCCCCCAAAAATGGACTCCTTGCACAAAAAAGTGCAGCCAAATGTCAATCTGAGCAGTTATTCTGATCAAAATCAGGATTTTCAGAAGGTCTATGCTGCCTGCGGTGTATTTCTTGTGCAGAATTGCAATTTTTGCAAGTTTGGGAAAGCAAACTGTTCAAATCTCCCGCCGGAAGTTAGCTGCGCGCCGCATCTACGTGTTTGTCATTGTTTACTCCCGCGATGCGTGATCGCGGGCCCTTATGACGTACTTTCGTTGTCAAACTCTCGTTGTGCAAGATGGCGGGCCGCGATGACATATTTGCGGTCGAAAAACTCTTGCGCGATCAGGCAGCAAGATCCAAATTGGCGCAGCACACGCAAACTGGGAGAAAAACAACGTGGCGAACACAGAATCACGGTAAGTCAACGCCGCGCGCGCGATACTGTATTTTTCAAGCGCGACCAAGTAAAAAAATCCACCGGCTTGTGAATTTACGGATTTTTGGGCAACTTCGCAGGATTCGCGGACCGAGAAATTACCAAAAATCCGCAAATTCCGCGAACGAAACGGATTTTGCACCCACCAGTCGTTCAGGTTTTCCAAAATGATGGCCGCAAATATTTTACCCGTAGCATCAAGGAGGGCAATCTGGTGATAATTACTGGGGAAAAAGGGGAACCTTTTTTCAAAAGAGGAACAACAATCCTGTCCGTGCATGAGTTCGGAATTTGGCAAGTTCGATAGCAGTACATAAATAGAGTGGGCAAGAATTTACTCCATCCTTCGAGTTTTTCTTTTAGGACTTTCACCGGTCCCATTGCTGCTGTGTCTTCCGCTTTCCTTATGTATACAGCAATTTGCTGATCAATAGGCAACTTTATCTGCCGGTCTCGCTGTCAGTTCCATCGCATAGAGATTTCCCGATATCAATAGATGGTAGATTTTCCACATATAATTTGGATAAATAAGCGACCCATTCTTTTTGTGGGACTGAAGTGGCTCTCAGTGGTGTTTTGTTTCTACTAGCTTCTGCAACCATATCCCAAAAGGCTTTTGAATTTTTTAGACGCACTGCTTCTTGCAGGTCTACCCAATATCCAACCATTTTTTATGTTCTATTCTCTTTTGTGCAAAGTGCAACCTGATCAGCTGATTTAATTTCTTAGAAAGGAGGTTTACTGTCGGACCTATAATCACTGGTGGGCTATTGTTACTGGGAAGAGGCTTCTTCTGCTATGAGTAGATATCCGGATGTTAAGGCTTTCAAAATTAGAGATTGGGCTGACTCTCTTGTTCATTTGCTCCTGCAGCTGGGGTGTAAATTTGCTTATAGTTCTTGCTGCTCCAAAGTATTCAGGCTGGCTTTTGTTTGAGTAGTACCTCTCCCCTACCATTTGATAAAGGCCTTGTAGAAGCTGGTTGAAGACGTAGGTCTATTTCTAGAAGTATTGCATGGTCACTACTTTGGACAAATCTTGTAGAGAAGCTGTGAAATATATTGAACAATTCATAACGGCTCATGACATAGTCCAGTATAGCTAGCATATGGCCTGGGAATACTGCTGCTGGAATAGAGCAAGACTCTTCAAGTCCGGAATTCCGAAATGCATACAGTAAAGAAGTAGAGAATTTTGCATTGAAATCTCCCATTAGGAGTATCTGTGCCTTCTCGTTTGAACCTAGGGTGATATCTATTTGGTCAAATAAATACATTTAGGAGTATTGTGTCATGTTCAGACCCAGGAGGAACATAAACATTGAACAGAAGTATTGGCTTAACGCCAAGATTTTTATCTAAGTGCTTTCATTTAAGGCATTGGACATTAGGGCTAGTTAAATAAATTAATTTAAAGTCCCAATTTAGATCTTCTGATACCAGGATAGCCAAGCCTCCCTTTGCATGACCTTGTCTGGCCCTTGTAGCTGAAGTATTAAAGACAAAGTAGTTTTTTTGGTCAAAGTTATCTACTAACCAGGTTTCCTGTAGGCAAACTATTGAGGGTTGAATATTAACAAGATATTTTGTCATGATTTAGACCCGCTAGGTTACATGAGAAGATGGTGGAGATATTGTTAAAAAGTAAGTTTAGCACACTTTTCTTGATTATTTCCATTTAAGTTGTTTGATAACCACGACCATATTTTATCAGTTTGAGTGTTACTTGTGTGATGATCATCGTCTTGATTCCATATCCGTCTACTTCCGTCCTCAATGCTTATTAATAGTTTATCTGGCTGTCCCAGGCTACATTGTTCTTTTAAAAATGTTGTGGTCTTGTAATTAACTTTGGACTTCCTTTGAGGCTCTGGCATGTGTTTGTTTCTTACCGTTATTACATCAAACCCTTTTTTATGTAATTTTTTGCTTTCCTTTAAAACAATAGCTGAAATCACTTTATTAGACTAGAATTCCACTTGGACCATATTGCTGGGGAAAGTCACCAACTTTATCTCAGGTGATGTAATCAATGATAGAGAGGACAGGCTTCTTAGTAACCCTGTGCAAAGCACAGTGCGAACATGTGTAGCGTAGTGCAGCGGTAATTTTTTGCTTGCTCGCGGTCCTCAACATCAAGTCGGCGACCACGAGCAAGCAAAATGACATCCTCCCGAGACTTTTTCCTTGTTCGCGATCAGCTACATCAAATTGCCGATCGCGAGCATGGAAAATAAACCTTCCGGCGAGATTCTCAATGTGGGGAGGTCAGGTTTCTCATTGCGAGTGGTCGCACATGCTCGCGACCGCTTGCGATGAGAAACTACCAGTCCGCATTGAGAAAGATGCAGCTCGAGTAGAAATCTACTCGAGCGGCAGAAAAGTACAGCTCGCACTGTGAAAGATGTCGTTTTCAATGACTGCACAGTGCCGGATGCTTGTCCGCACTGTGCAATCATTGAAAATGACATCTTGCACAGTGCGAACATGCTACTACGCAGTTCGCGTACTGCTCGACGTAGCTCGCGTAGTGCGAAGTGCACTTCACGTAGCTACGCGTAGCGCTACTTCGTAAACTTTGCCCACCCTTACTTCTTAGTAACTTTAACATTTTCTGTCAAATTAATAGATCATAGGATGTGGAATAAAGGTCAGTTATCTCAAACATATTAGAGGTGATTTGAAGGTCAGTTTTCACTGTACTTGTGTCAATAGAAATTATAGACTATTGCGGCCAGTGATTGCTTTAATTGAGCCGATGGTTTTAAATTCAGGTACCAGGGGAATTAATTCCTGCGGAGGGTCATGACTAATTGGTGGGCATATAATAACTTGCTCTGAGGTATGCACAAGGGAACATATTTCTCTATTCCTGTTAGTCACTTTTTCAGGTTTTTTTGGTCTCTAGCAGAGCTATCGAGTAATTAAAATTGTTTTTCCACATTTTTGTCTTTGCGAGTCTTAGTTTGCCCTTTGAATTTCCCTTTATGGTCGCTATTTTCATTCTCACCATTTGGGACTGTCCAATTGGGTCATTCGGGATTGAGATAACTAATTGATTGTTTTCTTCATTTGAATCTATCTGGGCCTGCTGTTGTTTTTCTTTCTTTTCTCTTTCTCCCTCCATGCCATTTTGTTTTCCTTTTTCTTATACTTCTATTCTGCTGGCTTGAAGCCCTGTGGTAATAAAGGAGAAAAAAAGTATTTAATTGTATGGGATCCAGCTAGAACTCCAATATGTGCTGATATCATTTTGCTTTTCCTCAGCAATTGCTCATTTCCTAATCTTTACATGAATATTGTTCAGCTCCTTAATTTTTGAACCCGTGTTCCCATGCCTCAGCACTGGTTTCCCTAACGCCCATCTTTGCATTGTCAATGAGATGCAAAGTGGGCGTACCCTGCCAAACTAACGTGAAGAATGTCGCTAACTGACATATCTCCAATTATCAATGTAATCGTTAGCGATCATACAAGTAGCACTAACCGTGCTCAACGCAGGTTTCTTCATGCCTGCTTACAACCTGACTTAGCCATAATATCCAATGGAAGGTGTGTATTATGGCTAAGTCTGCCTGCCCTATCATCATGCTTTCGCCGATGATAGGGCTGTCCCCTGTGCGATTATCTCTCAATTACCAGCGATAATCCCACAATTTTCAGCAAACTCTGGGATTTTTATCACTTTTGGGATAAGCGTCCCTGATAGCGCACTATCTCAGCGATAAAATCCGGCGATAATTATCCTCGCGCTAAGCACGCTGATCGATAATTATCGCCGGCCCTTGCTGATATGCCGCCAACACATTTGGGCCGTTCTTAAATGGTCACCAGGGATGATCAAGGCATGCAAAAACAAGCCATAATACATTATGAAGTTTATCATACCATGTATCAGATGAGAGGGAGTGAACTCTTAGCTCAGGAGTTTGGGAATTCAGGTCTCACAAGGCCAGCTCAGCCCTCTAACCACCTGGGGTCAGACAGATTCATACCATAAAAACATATAAAAGTAACAACTGTTATTTACCAGAACAAGTTAATAATAAATACAGTACTTACCATCTATCTAAAAATGGTAGAAGTAAATGCTATCCTTACCTGAATAATCACGGGTGTGCCATGCAATTTGATGTAAACTGATGTGAAAGTTTTTCTAAGGAAATATGTACAGCAGGGTCAAAGCAATATGAATGGAATTTTTTAAGTCATTTTGAATTTCACTTTCTTGGCCAATTTTAGAATGTTATACCTTCAGCTGCCTGATTCATTTTTGCGAATGTTTATACTAATTCCATCTAGAGTGGCAACCTAGCCCTTCTCAGTTGTGCTATAATCTTTTTCGTAGAATGATATACATCAACTGTTAGAATTACTAATTTTTTATGCAATGGTACCCAGCAAGGTAACTTGCTGCATTGTTTTGTTTTTTCTTATTTGGAGTTTTATAAAGCGCAACCTGGAACCGAAGATATGAGAGTGCTTTACATGAACACCTGTTGCGTTACATACGGACACATTTATTTTTAGGTCAAGCCTAGCGCAGCGCGCAAGCGCTGCTTAGGAGATGACCCCTTGGAACTGATCTGTAATTTTTGGAAAACTCGTGCATGTACTGCACTGTTTCCAATGAGTACTCATGCATGTACAGCATCCACTTTGCAGGAGCGAGCAGCTGTACTATCTGTTTCCAATTATTGCGCCTGCTCTTGGTACATTTGCCTGTCTTGCGGTCGCGTTAATTGGAAACAGATGGCCCAAACGTACTGTGGTTAACGCGTTGCCACGCCTCACATTTACATCTGGTCGCACAAAGTATTCAACTAATTGGCTGTTTATAAACACTATTACAAAGGCTCACAAAACAATCCCCAGCTGATTGCTCAGTTTCAAAATTTCAGTTCAATGGTTACTGTTAAAATACAAACCAGATTATCTCTCACTCGAATATGAATCAAAATGATTTCTATGTTCAATTATTTTTCATTATACATCCCATCACTTTGCATAAACTAACTTCACACTTATTCCCAGTTAAAATGAACAAAACAAAACCTTGCACTTAAAAAAAATTAAAAGGCTTTTTAATACACATTAGTACCACAGGGGACCAAACCACACCATGTCGTTAAATGCACCATAACAAAACCATTCTGTTAGCCATCTTAGTTCAGCCTGACCCATCCTCCAGACAGTGCTGCTAGTTGCCTCTTGCATTTCTAATTTCCCTAACCAGGTTGCAGGGTGCAGCACCTTATGTGGTCCACCTAGGTCCACTGGGCACCTAGTGACATCCTCTGGTACTGAACCTTTTCACTGCTTCATGCACAGTAGAACAGTAAATGTAGTGTGAACCCACAATAATGTGCTGCATAACTTATAAGTTTCCAAAAGCGAGACCATTTGCATTGCAAATGCTTGTGTTTACTTCCAATTGAAAAATAAACGCTTAAAAGGTTGGTAGTGTATCCGGCATGGGAGAAGTCAGTTTACGAAACAGAGCCAGAATGGGACCGAAGCAAACAAGCATTGGCATAGTGTTAGATTTGGGTGTCTAGTTGGCACTGGTAGGTACTTGTAACAAATAGGGACCCTTGCCTCTAGTCAGGGTAAGGGGGTACACTCCTGAAATAACCCCTGCTCACCCCATTGGTAGATTGGCATGAGCAGACAGGCGTATCTCAGAGGCAGTGTGTAAAGTATTTGTGACCACATACAGTAATCAAGTGACAACACTACAGATGGACACCACACAGGTTTTACATAAATATTCTTTATATAGATTTAACAAAAGACCACAAACGATAAAAATCCACAATATTGTACTTAAAATGGTAGTTTTAGCTTAGTTTTCTTTAGTTCTTAAAATGCGACACTTTGAGTCAATGTACCTTACGATGTGTCACGCTTCCACAACAAAAGTGTTGCAGAGATGAAGATGCGGCAAAGATCCGGTTGCAACGAAATAAAGACGTGAAGTGCTTCCTGATGCGGCATGCTTCTCTGATGCTGCAAGAAGTTTCAGCTCGATGCGTCAGCTACAGCGGCGACACCCTTGTTCAGTGAAGCGACGACAGCGGCTTTGCCAGCGACACTCTTCTCCGACGATGCGAGATGCTTCTGCTTGATGCGACAACTGCAGTGGCAACACCCTTGTACAGTGATGTGACGACAACAGCTCCGATGGCAGCATGCTTCTCCGTGGGTGCGAGGCGCTTCTTGTGATGTGGTGCAATGCGACAGCTACAGCGGCGACACCCTTACTCAGAGATGCGACGGCAACGGCTGCGATGGCGACACGCTTCTTCCTCTGTGCGAGATGCTTCTCTTGATGCGGTGCAATGCGACAGCTACAGTGGCGACATCCTTACTGAGAGATGCGATGCCAGCCGATGCAATGGCAACACACTTCTTCGGGGTTGTGGGACGTTTCTTGAGATGCGGTGCAATGCATCAGCTACAGCGGCGACATCCACAATGTGACAGCAGGAATTGCGACGGCAACAGGCTTCTCCCTTTTGAGTCGCGCTTCCAGCTCCTAGCGACACGCAGTCCCTCAGAAGGCCCAAAACAGCAGCAGGAACTTCCAAAGAACTCTGGGGAGCTGGGGGTTGAAGTCTGTTGTCCCTGAGACTTCAGCAGGAGGCAAGCTCTTTTCTCAAGCCCTTGGAGATCTTTCACAAGTTGAATAAAGTGCACACAAAGTCCTTTCTCCTTTCTTTGGCAGTTAGGCAAACAATGCAGGCCGATCCCCCAAGCAGCACTTCAGCTTAGGGATAGTTTCTACACAGTTTCTTCAGGTTCCTCTCCTCCGCAAAGGTTTCTTCCAGTTGTCCAAAAGTGATCTAATTTCTTGGGATCAGGGTCCCAAAACTTATACCCCAAAATCCTGTGTCCTCTGAGGGCAGAGGGGCCTTTGCCTAGTCCAAACCCGTTCTGGAGCACTCTGTTTACATGACTCCTTCTTTCCTTTCACAGTGCAGGGCAGAAACGTCAGAGGCACCACAGGAGGTGGAGACAGCATTGTGGAAGAAAGGCACAGCCCTGGAGCACTCTGTTGACATTATTCTTTCTCTCCTTTCTCTCCTTTCACAGTGCAGGGCAGAGACATCAGACGCACCGCAGGGGGTGGATTCGGCATTGTGGAAGGCAGGCACAGCCCCATTCAGGTCCCAGGTGCAACTCCGCCCACCCACCTACATGCAGATCTCTCTATCCCCGTTCAGATCCAAGGCCACCGAAGTCATCTGCTTTTGTAGTTCGGACTGGACTGTTCCCATGGGGCACAGGGTCAGCGCTGATTTGCATATCGCCATTGTCTAACCCAGGGTGGTGTTGAGTGGAAAACGATGGATTTGGGCCCAGATCTTTGGACTGGGGTGAATGTGTGACATTGATCCACATTCTGTCCATCATTGTTGTGTTTGCAGTTACCGCTCTAAGTGTACTGGGGATGCTCAGACGTGAGTCCCAGGCACTCCACACCACTGGAATCAAGCTAGCCGGGCTGAAGAGAGGTGTTACCTCGAAACCGGGCCGGTCCTCGGATGCTAGTTTCCGTTCTGGGAAGGACATGGCTTTTGTAGTTCGGACTGGACTGTTCCCATGGGGCACAGGGTCAGCGCTGATTTGCATATCGCCATTGTCTAACCCAGGGTGGTGTGGAGTGGAAAAACGATGGATTTGGGCCCAGATCTTTGGACTGGGGTGAATGTGTGACATTGATCCACATTCTGTCCATCATTGTTGTGTTTGCAGTTACCGCTCTAAGTGTACTGGGGATGCTCAGACGTGAGTCCCAGGCACTCCACACCACTGGAATCAAGCTAGCCGGGCTGAAGAGAGGTGTTACCTCGAAACCGGGCCGGTCCTCGGATGCTTGTTTCCGTTCTGGGAAGGATATGGCTTTTGTAGTTCGGACTGGACTGTTCCCATGGGGCACAGGGTCAGCGCTGATTTGCATATCGCCATTGTCTAACCCAGGGTGGTGTGGAGTGGAAAAACAATGGATTTGGGCCCAGATCTTTGGACTGGGGTGAATGTGTGACATTGATCCACATTCTGTCCATCATTGTTGTGTTTGCAGTTACCAAAGTCATCTGCGGCGTACCACAAGGATCCTCTCTCAGCCCCACCCTCTTCAACATCTACATGAGCCCCCTTGCACCCAACGCACGCCAACACAGCCTTAACATCATCTCCTATGCCGACGACACCCAGCTGATCATCTCCCTCACCAACGACCCCGCCACTGCCAGAACCAGCCTACACGAAGGGATGAAAGACGTCGCCGAGTGGATGAAGAACAGCTGCCTGAAACTGAACTGAGACAAGACGGAAGTCCTCATCCTGGGATCATCACCCTCCGCCTGGGACAACTCCTGGTGGCCCCCTGCCCTGGGCACCGCTCCCAAGCCAACAGACCACGCACGAAACCTAGGCTTCATCCTGGACTCCTCCCTCTCGATGACCAGACAAATCAACGCCGTCTCATCATCGTGCTTCAACACCCTGCGCATGCTCCGTAAGATCTTCAGATGGATCCCCACCGAAACCAGGAAGACGGTCACCCAGGCACTCGTCACCAGCCGACTGGACTACGGGAACACCCTCTACGCGGGAACCACTGCCAAACTACAGAGAAGACTCCAGCGCATACAGAACGCCTCCGCACGACTCATCCTGGACATCCCCCGCCACAACCACATCTCCGGCCACCTGAGAGACCTGCACTGGCTCCCCGTCAGCAAGAGGATCACGTTCCGACTCCTCATCCACGCACACAAGGCACTCCACGACCTGGGCCCCAAGTTCCTCAACAACCGCCTCACTTTCTACACACCCAACCGCCAGCTACGATCGACCAGCCTCGCCCTTGCCGCCGTACCACGCATACGCAGTGCCACTGCCGGAGGAAGATCCTTCTCCTACCTGGCAGCCAAGACATGGAACTCCCTCCCCATCCACCTACGGCTGACCCACGACCATCTCTCCTTCAGGAAACAACTCAAGACTGGCTTTTCGAGCAGTAACGGACCCCTCCCCCCCAGCGCCTTGAGACCCTACCGGGTGAGTAGCGCGCTATACAAATTATTCTGATTGATTGATTGATTGATATTCACCACTGGGCGGACTCACCCTGTCTCCTGTAATCCCCCAACCCCTGTCTCTCAAACTCCAGACAAGGAATACACAACCTAGCAGAGGCAGGCATGGAATGTTAGGCAAGAAAATACCTACTTTTCAAAAGTGGTATTTTCAAACACAGAATGTTAAAACCAACTTCACTAAAAGGTGTATTTTATCATTCTGAGTTCAGGCATACTAAACTCGAATTTCTACCATGTTCCCTGAGTCAGTTAGGATTATAAGATGTAATAATCTAACTGCCCAATTCTGGTCTATGGAGAACAGGTAGCCTTGCAATAGTGAAAAATGAAAATGGCTGTAATTCACTATTAGGACATGCCACACACACCACGCCATGTCCTACCTTATACTTATAATGCACCCCGCCCTTGGGCCTACCATAAGGGTGTCTGACATGAAGAAAAGGGAAGGTTTAGGGACTGGCAAGTGGGTGCCCTTGCCCAGTCAACAGTGCAGTACCAGACTGCACACAGGCTCTGCAATGGCAGACCTTAGACACACTTTTACAGGCTGTTTATGTGGGTGGCACAACCAGTGCTGCAAGCCCACCAGCAGCATTTGGTTTACAAGCCCTGGGCACATGCAGTGCACTGTACCAGGGTCTGACAGTAAATAAAATAGGCCAATCATGGAGTCACCAATCCATACATCAATTTACAATAGGGAGAGCATATGCACTTTAGCACTGATCAGCAGTGGTAAAGTGCCCAGAGTCATAAAACAGCCAACAACAGGTCAGAAAAAGTATAGGAGAAAGGCAAAAAGTTCAGGGATGACCCTGAAAAAAGGGCCAAGTCCAGCACATAGCCAATAGGTCTCGCCTTTGACACCTTATAAGTATTTAGTTATGCAGCACAATATCCTTGGTGCAACAAAAACTGTTGCATGGCTAAACACTTATAAGGTCCGAAAGGCGAGACCTATTGGCTATACCAATGCTTGTTTTGTTAGGCACTGGAGATTAAGCGATTTGCCCAGAACCACAGGATGTTGAGTGTCCCTGCCCAGACTCGAACCTGGTTCCTCAGCTTTAAGGTCGACTGCCTGGTCCTTAGACCACATCCTCTCCCCAAATGGGTTGCGTAAAAGGGAGAGAGCAGATATGCACCTTATCTATTAGGATGTGACACACTTCTCTCTCGTAGCCCTGGGGTGCCATGTGCTCCCTAGCATCATCACAGGCACGGTTGGGCAGTGCCGTGAGGGTGCCTGCTTACAGACATGACAATTTTTGTGCAGGAATGGATAATTATTTCACAAAAACAATCCTAGGAGGCAATTGTCTCTTTGTATGTGTGCTTTACACTGCATCACGCAAAGGAACAGCAGGTAAAAGAAGAAATACATCTATTTCTCCTCCTTACGCCTGTCTGTGGTAGATGCACTGTTTTGGCACAATCCCATGTGTACTGTACTAGATAATGTGGGATTGGATCAAATTCCATGGGTGGGTGCACAAGAAAACCCATGGAAAGCCCAGCGCAACAAAATATAACAACGCAGAACAAGCCGCTACGTTGTGTTACATTTCTATATAGAGTCATGCAAGGTGGCCAAATCGCCCGTTGCGTCGGTTTGTAAATCATAACTAAGAAATTGTGATATTTTGCGACGACTTGCGTCATGCAAGGACAACACAAGTCCTTACTAGATATGCCGGCGAGTATTCACAAGGACATTTTCCATCACCAAAAGCTTCCTATAACTTTACGTAAAATAACATAATTTGCATTTGTAAAGCGCAACTTTCTGGAACTGATTCAACATGACATTTTAAAACTAATCTCTCCAGGCAGTCGCGTGGTTTCCTGTAATATGTAAAAGGTATCCTGCTTATATTTGTATGTCCACGCTGAAGCGTGCGGTTAGATGGTAGGTAGTTGTTAAGGGACTGGCACTAAGCAATAACTAATCTTTATAGAAGCATCATTTCAATTTTGTACCCGGAGATTCAGAGCACCGTAGTGAGAGAACTATTTCACTTTATCACGTACAATAAACAAAATCAATAAACAATAAACAAAATATTAATAAGTTAATATGCACCAGTAATTCTTCCCAGAATTATTAAAATCATTTCTTCTATTACGCTAAACTCAACACCTCAGAATACATTCTACATATAGTCAAAAGTACTATTTCATAAGCAACAGCTGTGTAGTCACTAGTAGAATGCACAGAAATACATTTTGGGAAGAGTACAACATCTTACATTAATGGCTTTTAAAGCTGGGGAGAAGTTTCGAATTCTAACCAGTCTTCTTTCCCCCCTCTTTGTCTGCGTGAGTCAGAGAAATATTTACATTCGGAATGGGATGCAGTGCTCAATATATTTGTCCTTCTGCGCTGGTAGCTTTTAAAATGAACGCTCTAATCTGTATCACAGAGGATCATTAATTCCTGCATTTTACACTCGAGCAACCGCATTCTCATTATCTGTTGCCATGAAAAGTAAGCAGCTCTCCTCCCGCGGATTCTAATTATTTACTGCAGGGCCCAGCCCCTCCTTGCGATTTTCTGTAATCTTCAAAAGGGTCAGACACATTATTGGAAAGCGAATCACCCTCTGGACAAGGAAAGCAAACATGCAAATAAAGATTTAAGGAGTATTCTTCAGGCTCTGGCCTTCTTTGCAGATCTTTTTAGAATCAGGCGTTGCTACAGATCATATAAAATGACTTAATAATCAAATACATGTGGAATGTAAATATGAAAACATATCAATGGAAAATGTGTGCTGTTCAGGAGACGCTTGCAGCAGAAATAACTTGTGTAAACATGTCGTCATATTGTTGTAAATTTAAGAGAACGCCATCTGAAAAACTTAATACAGTGTATCTGAAATGACCTGCAATAATTCAGAATATTTTCTATTCTAGCCTTGCACAAAATATATTTTCTTAAACAACCATTGGCATAGTAAATAGATAGTGTGTGCCAATGGTTATTTAAATATGATGTACAGGGGGCGTAGCCAGCAGTGTCCATGGGAGCAGGAAGTGCCTCTGGTTTGCTCTCCAATAAAGTTACTTGTTACCTTCTACTTGTGTATTTCTCCACTACAAATTTGGCGACGAGGATGGGATGCATCCATGTGGAACTTTGGCCATTCGTGGTTGGTGTGGTGTCATTAGTGAGAGAGAGCAAGCATGGGTTGCCTGGATGCCATTCGTAACTAGCAGCGGGAAGTCTTCAGAGTCTTGTCTGTTTCTGTGTTACCAGGCCTGGGATCGTGTTGGAAAGGCATGGATTTGATTTTAGGAGTTTCGCCATTCCCTCTGCGCCCGGCCTCCCCTACCTTTTTTGTGTGTGTGACCTGCCTCGGGTGTCAGGCACGCCTCGAGGAACTTCCCTGTGTGACATTCGGCTTGTTGAAGCTCATCGCGCACCTTTAAAAATGCTGTGATGATCATGCTACAGTGGCGCTCGTGCGAGCCTACATCAGCACGTGCGGATGCCATTATAAGGGGAGGAGGGAGGGAGGAGCAGCTGGGAGGCGGGAGCGGGCCGACGAATGGGAGGAACAGGGGGGCGGGCCGCAGGGACGCAGCAGTGGGCAAAGAACAGGCGAGACCGGGCACAAGGGAAAACAACAGCAAAAATTAGGAAACAACACAGTGAAACAGGAAATACAAACGTGGGGCACAAAGAGGGACAACATCGGCAATTACCAAGGAGAGACAAACAGTGAAAGTGGAAAATACAACGGGGCACAGGGGCCTCAAACCTACGGCAGAGCAGAAGCAGTAGCAGAAGGACACTGACACACAGGTGGTGCTGTGCAGTGTGGGGGAGCAACCTGCCTGAAATCTGGGTCAAAGGTCGCTCTCCTCACCACGCAGGGGTGGCCATTATAAGGGGAGGAGCAGCTGGGAGGAGGGAGCGGGCCGACGAATTGGAGGAACAGAGGGTGGGGCTGCCGGGACGCAGCAGTGGGCAAAGAACGGGCAAAACCTGGCACAAGGGAAAACAACAGCAACAATTAGGAAACAACATATTGAAACAGGAAATACAAATAAGGGGCACAAAGAGGGACAACAACAGCAATTACCAAGGAGAGACAAACAGTGAAAGCGGAAAATACAACCGAGACACAGATGCCTCGAACCTACGGCGGAGCAGAAGCAGTAGCAAAGGGACAGGGACACACAGGTGGTGCTGTGATGTGTGGGGGGCGACACAATATTGTATTGGATCATATGATGGCACACATTTTGAATTAGGACCAACATACCACAAATACAAGTCCAATAGATGCCAAGTAACTTGCACCCTATCACTGTGTAAGCTATCTTGGTATCGGTTTTGTACATCTAAGCTCTGTGACAGACATTCCCAGGACTAATCCATGTCCACTTTGTACATCTGAACAGTGTCATACACCTCCAAATGTCAAAACTCTGAAAAGTCCAAATGAAGCCGACATGCCGAAGGTACCTTAAAAAGACCAAAACAGAGAGATTAGCTAAGAAAACATACAAATGACACACATCACATTGTCAACTTTGAGATAACACTGTTCAAAACAACATTTACAGCTGAACAAATCTACACTTACAATAGAAAAACCTTTCCCCAGATAATTCCAAACCCATACCTTCCTAGTATGTATCATTAACATCCTCCACATAACATCACTACAAAAGTTGCACGAGCAGTCAAAGTCATCACATCTCACACCATACTTACACTCAGGGGAAGCCGTTTTGGATGAGATCTTAATGCATGTCAGCTACTTCCTCTTCACCACTATCATCATCTACATTTGCCATTTCAGGGTCCCCCCCACTGGTTCTCATTGGCAAGCATCCTCTGCCATGTAAGGTATGCTCCATCACAGGGCAGTGTTGTGGACTATGATTTTACACATCTCCCCTGGTGAGTAGAGGAGGACACCCAGTTCTGTACAGACATCTAATCTGGCATTCAGGAGCCCAAAAGCCCACTCCACTGTCCGCCATGTTCTTCCATCGGCCTCATGGAAGCAGACTTCTCTTTGTGTTCTAGGATTACTCAGCGATGCCAACAGCCAGGGCTAGTTGGGATCTCCTAGATAGAAGATAGATGGAAAGGCAGAATTTAGTTATACACTTTCAGATCATAATACCTGACATTTCCCACCCAAAGTTAGGGCAGATCACACTTACCTTACCTATAAGCCACGCTCTCTCCAGTAGAAATTGTGACATCAGCTGCGGTATGGAGCTGTTCCGCAGTACGAAGGAATCATGTGCAGATCCTGGGAACTGGGCACAGATATTTGAGATGCATAAGTCCGATAAGCAGACAACATTTACTTTCATTGAATGGAAGTGCTTTCTGTTCAGGTACACTTGCTCGCTGGCATGTGTTGGTACTAACGCAATATGGGTGGCATCAATAGATCCAATTTAAATGTGGGATGTGACCAAATCCATAGATTTCTGCATTCACAGTAGCTAAACCCTCAGGTCTGGGGAACTGGAGGTAGCTGGTCACATGTGTCAAAAGTACTGCTAGCACCTCTGTGAGCACCCAATTGAAAGCAGGCTGTCACATTCCACCTGAAATATCCACGGTGAATTGAAATGAGCCTGTGGCCAAAAAATACAAACTTTGCATGAGTTTAACAAGTGGCGGTATTGATGTTGGATTATTGATATGAGGTAGGGGGTCAGGCTCCAACTGATGACATTAATCCAGGATTGTTTGACGATTCAAATGGAACTTCTGGATAACATGTTGCTCTTCCATGGACTGTCGGTCTGGAAATGGGCGTTACACTGGAGCCTAATGTATCCTTCCTCTCCCAGGGCACCTATGTGAGGAGTAACACAAAAATGTATATTGGTAATGGAGTGCACAGTATTATATGTGAAGAGTAAGGCAAAAGTCATGTGACTGAGCATTAATACTTCATGAAGCATTAGACATTTTGCATCATCATTGTTACATCCACCATCTCCAAGGTGGCCTTCATAGGTCTGTAAAGAAACAGTCCACACAATCAATTCAGAAATGTTAATTTCCCACTATAGTGATGTTAGCATAATTTTCAATTTGAAATAGCGCCAAACGCAGTGTACAGTGCACCACATGCATTTTACCTATGTGCACAGTAATACACTACACAGATAATGTTTTGTACTGGACATGACATGGGAATGGAGCATTTTAATTGTAAACATATTTGGCCTCATTTGTACTGGTGGTGATGCACTTAACAGTCACCAAAACAGTTTTCCCACCACTAACATGGCAGATGCCTGACCTCGTTAATAGGACATGGCAAACATACTCTGACACTGGTAGCCGCCTGTGCGGTAGGTGGTCACATGCATGGCGGTCGCAGCCATGAGATAACATTGGGGATAGTTGCGGTGATGTCCCAATGGCTGTGTGAAGCATCGTTGATGACCGCTAATGTGACGTACATGTATAAGGCGGTTGGAAAAAATCTCACTTGTCTCCTGACACTGATGCTATCAACAACTCCTCCATTTTAGTTGCTGTTTGCCAACTCTGGGAGCAATCACGGCACGTACTACCGGGGAGAGGGCCCATGCCTTCACTCCAGAGATGCTGGATTATCTGGGGGATGAGGTGCTTCCCCTGTATGCCAAGCTCTATGGCTCACCAGAGGAATAGGTAAGTTTCTCAAATATATTTTTAACTCCATTTCACTTCTTCCAACTTATTCCGATAGCCTACAGTGCGCCTCTGAGTGTAAGGATTATCTTGATTGCATACATTGGGTAGCACCTGCATAGGGCACACCCGTGATGAATTATGGGGCCCTGGAATTTGTGGAGAGACGGCCACCATTGGAATGTGTGATAAGGGTGATTTGTACTTGTGTTTCATGAATATCCCCATGCAAGACTCAAGTTCATAGTAGCTACAATTAGTTCTCAAATCACATAATGAATTATGTGCATTGTTATGTATATGCTTCTCAACATTAGTAATTTCTGAATACTGTTATAAGAATTTGAGGATGATGTTAGCCAAGTGTACCTTCCCACAGATAACTGAGGCCGCATCACACTTTGTAAAACAGTTGTCTTGGAAGAAGTTATACCTCACAGATCCCTTCAGAGTGCCACACAAGCGTATGTTCACGTATCAAATGGGCAAAAGTTTCACTTTTTTGTATTGAATTAATGGAAATGGGAGGGTCATGTGGGATAAGTAGCCTCAGCCTGCAGAGATTAAGGCCTGCCTATGGCAGGAGAACTGATGCACAAAGTAATTTCCCTGTAGACCTGCTGATCCATGAATGTTCCCAGAAAGAGTTATCTGTACCACTTGTGGCCCTGATAACTCTTACATGGATAATATGAGGCAGAGTGATTGAGGTGACACTTCATTCCATTGACCAACAGTGTTAATGTGTGTCTGTCACTAATTGCTATCCCAGGTATGTTGACACTTTTCTAATAGTGTTACTTTCAATCAATAAGTCAATCAATCAAGACACTTATAAAGCGCACTATTTGGCGCTGAATAACAGATGTTTATTGTTACCCAACTCAATGGTACTCATTTTATCGACCTCTGATGGCTGAAAGGCTGAGTGGACCCGCCAGGATTTAAACCTGTGACCATGAGGTCGAACACAGGCCCCTGCAGTGGATGCATTAGTCCACTGAGCCACTAGACCCGGCAAAAGATCCAGTTCTCTCTTTCAAAAAGAAAGAGCCTGAAACATATTTTAAGAGCACATAGTGCATACCACAGGTCTGTTATTAGATGTCAGAGGCATCAACCCCACCCCCACCCTTTTGTCAGCTTGAGTGGAGAGTGGGGTGTGGGTGTCACTGCAATTCTGTGTACAATTAAACATGAATGCTGTTATTTATGGCCCCTTTAACTATGCTCAGTGACTCCAAGACGCTAATAAATACTTGTAATCGAAAGAGGGAATGGGCAGAGGGATGGAGAGAGGAGAGAAAAGAAGGGAAGGATGTTGAAAGGATTGATGGCTGCAGAGATGGATGTAGAACAGGATGGAGGGATAGATGGAGGGAAGGATGAATGATGAATGAATGAAGGATGCACGGTAGAAGACTGAATGGAAAGATATGAAAGAGGGAGTGAGGAAATTAAGGAGGGTAGCATGGGAGGAGGGTTGATGGGAAGCAAGAAGAAAGGATGGATGATGGATGACAAAGAAAGGAAAAGACAAAAAAGGATGAAAAGAAGGAAAGATAGCTAAAAAGTAAGATGAGTGAAGGATGGATGGTGGATGGAAAAGAAAGAAAGAAGTATGTCTGAGTAGTTGGATGGACAAAAAAGTGCATAAAGGATAGGAAAAAGGAAAGAAAGAAAGATGGAAAAAGACAGAAAGAGAGTAGGAAGGACAAAAGACTGACAAAAGAGTGAAATGAAGGAAAAACATTTAAGAATTCCAGAATATCCTCTTGGGAAGTAATTTCTAGAATGATGTAGATTCACTTCCCTCCCCATTTGCTCAGAGCTATTTGGAACATGTTTCAAAGTGGGGGGTATCTTAATTTCTGGCTACTCCCTCGGTTTGGGCCTAATTGCAATTGAACCCCAAATCCCAATTGCAATAAGAGTCCTGCCTTCCGCCATAATTAACACATATCTAAAATGTTTCCTCTTCAGATCACATCGCCAAAAAAACAAACTGGCACAGCATGAATAGGAAAAACTGCGAGAAAACAGTAACTATTTTTACTCATTCATAATAGGAAAGCTCAGAATTATGCAGTAATTGCACACATGGAAATGAACGCAACCAACAGCATCAGGGCCACATTTAAGTACAGAGTGCATCAATTTTGCATCTAGCAACGGGGTGCAAGCACGACGCAACCCTAAAATGTGATTTATCAAGCCATGTAACACCAGCTTGTGGGTCCTGAGTGGTTTGATAAATCCAGAGTAATGCAATGCAAAGCAAATTACTGCATTGCATTACTCTACCCAGGAGGCATTCCATGAGTGGTGGGTGGGTGTTCCATCGCAACACTCAAGGATTGTAATGCATTCGCAGATTTACCATTACTGGTAAACCTGCGGATGCAACACAATGCTATGCCTTACCAGGGGAGGCATAATAACGAGAGATAACTTATTTCCCTTCGTTATTTCTTCCTTGTATGTGTGCTGCATTCTGCAGCACACATAGAAAGAAGAAACTGCCTCAGGGGATTGTTTCTGTGCAAGAAGGTGCCCCTTCATGCACAAAAACAATCCTGTTTGAAATGCAAGTAACCTTGCACCATGGTGCAAGAGTGCCTGTGTTGGTGCTAGGCAGCAGATTGTGCGTCAGTGCTGGGAAACGGCAGGAATGTGCCGTATTGTGTTAAATATGGCGCATTCCTACCCTTTCCCTGTCACTCAGCGCAGCAAGGTGACTCGCTTTGCTGCGTGACTTCTACATAGATATGCCCCCCATTTTTTAACAGGTACAGAATTATCAGCCGAGACTGCAAGCCATTTTATAATGAGACACTTCTAGCCAATACATCACAGCAACATTCTGGAAAAAGCAATAGGTGTAAAAATATGGGATATTTGGATGTAGTAAAGTAGATACTAATAAAAATAGATTTATTTGGGAAAAATTACATTTATAAAATTATTTTTAGCATAGTTATATACATGGTTTTCCCTTACACAAGGATTTTAGCATGTCACAGGGTGCTGCAACCCCACTGGTTCATTTAATATGGAAAAGGAGGTGCCGCAATATTTGATTGATTGTAACCCAAGCTCAATTTTCAAGGTTAATTTCCTGGATATGAAATCCAATTGAGCACATTAAAATAAAACTGTTGAATATATCAGATTATGCAGTTGATTGATTGACTGACTACAATGTGCTTTATGGCAATTACTTTCCACTATTGTCTGGAAATTGATTTTTTGGAAAGGTAACCTAATAGACCTATTTAGATGACATTTCAAAAGTCTCGAAAATACAACAAAAATTCAAAGGCAAAGACGAAAACATTTTGTAGAGGGAAAATTATATAATTTTGATGGACTATCAATATGTATTATACTCCCCATCGTTCCTTTGCGGCACACGTTTGGTAGATTAATGTTATTTCTTCATGTTCAGTTTGTTTGCTTTGTATGAACGCATGAGAAATTGATAGAGACGTTTCCCCAAGTTATTGCCCTTCTCACTGCCACTGTACTAAACATGGCCATGTTAGTAATAACCAGAACATGTAGGACAAGACGTAGGTGGGCTTTTACCGGTCGGTAATGGCCGATGCCTATTTTACCGATTCGGTAAATAACGTATCAGTATTTACCGATTTGGTATTTACCAAATCATCATTTACCGATTCGGTATTTACCGAATCGGTAAATGAGATGTAGGAAGCACTGTAAACAGTGCTTCTGGGCTTTAAGAATTTGTTATTTACCACCAACTATTAGTTGGTGGTAAATAAGTAATTCCTATGTAAATGCATAAATGTGCATTTACACCTGTGCCATGTGACAGACATACATGCCCTTAGGGCATGTATGTATGTCACATGTGCACACCAGCACTAATCAGGGGTGCAACGGGGTGTCAAAGTGCCACCCTTGAATTTCTCGGTATTTACCGAATCGGTAATTACCGATTCAGTAATTGACATTCATTCCTATGGGCCTCCAGGCCCATAGGAATGAATGGTAAATACCGAATCGGTAATTACAGATTCGGTAAATAACGAATCTTAACGATTCGGTATTTTTTACCGATTAATTACCTACATAGAATTTACCGATTCTAAAATACCGAATCGGTAAAATTCGGTATTTTAGAATCGGTAAAGCCTATTTACCTACATCTAGCCCTTAGTTCCCATGGTTTTGAAATTAATTATGTCATTACATGGTTGGGAATGTCATCACTTAAGAGTAGGGTGAAACTGACATAAGGTTCTGTAACATTTCAATAATATATGAAATAAGAGATCTATCCTCCATTTTTAGGAGGACTGTGTAAACCACCAAAGCACTACAATGTTGTCCCCTCTGTCGGATACTCTGGAAAAGTGATTTGAAAAAATATACATTGCTGCACAATACACAAATCACCAAACCTAAATAAAAATATTTACTATAATTTGTTATTTTAAAAGGTTTATTTTAAACATATATGATACAAATAACACGTTCAATAAACTCAACTTAAAACAAATATTTGTACACACATCAAAGTAACAGGAGGCGATCCATCTGGCCTCTGCTGAACCCCATTTTTGGCTAAATACAGCTTTAACTTTGTTTCAGACGAATATTTTGTTACTAATTCTGACATTTACATCCTTTGGGCTCAGAGGAGCACAACGTACTCACCACATGTTATTGGTTGTTCGTGTATTGTTCCATTTCATATGGAATACTTGAACTGCAATACTTGAGGGAAGCATAAATGCAAAATGGGTGTGCGTCAGGCAATGAAGTACAGTAAACTCAGCGTAGTATCAAAACATCCTTTATTTCGACTGTTTTTCCACAAGATCAAATAGCAAACAACGCTCAGCCAACGCGTTTCATTACCTCTAGGGATACTTCATCAGGGCTTATAGTTTCATCAGTGTACGTCATCAAGTTTGGTTGCTCATAGGTCGCAATCCAGAATATTGTGCTGGAGATCTTGGACGTTTTCACAGGTATTATAACACCAGCATGCATGAAACCGTTAATTAATATGTCCAGCAAAAACTGTATACAGCTTTATCATCATCATCTTTATCACTGGACTTAGCATTACCACCTTTGCCACATCTACCTTCACATCGCTACTATTACCAGTACTACCACCGCCATTACCACATTACTATCACTGCTTTCACCACAACCAGCATTATACAGTCGCTGCCTTTACTAACAATAATGCTGCTACCATTACTACACCACCACTGTTATCACCACTGTTATTCCCACCACCAGTGTCAAAAACATCATTACCACTACAGCCCTTGTCACTGTTTCTCCACCATTATCATCCTGAAGGGTGTCGATTTGTTTATGTTAAGATGATACAAAATGGTAAATGTTGCCTGCACTAAGCAACATTGTAGCTTTAATACATTTACTTGTAAATTTGTCTGACTTTTAAAGCAGGTGACTGTTATGGTATGTACCCAGTTCAGGCCTTAACCATTAGCCCACAAGCTATGTGTAAAGTAAAGCCACATACCACAATACCAAATGTAACAAATACATGTAGTTTTTGTTTTTTAAATTTTATTACACTCCCGGTTTTCTTTAAAGCGCCTGGTTCCAAATTATTTGTTATGTAGTGTGTGAAGAAAAGGACCTGACTCTTAGAGTCCAGCCATTCTCCCTGCCTAAAATAACAGGACACAAGCCATGGGACACATGATCTAAATTATTCAACCGAGAAGTGGGTATGACATATAGAACTTGGAATACTCGCTCATTTTTCGGCAAAAAATTCCCCTTCCGGAATGAATCACACACCCCACTCTGCTGTCATTTTCCAGGTAGTAAATGCGTGTAGAAGTATTGCTGCTGATTGGGGGCCGAGTGGCAGGTAGACCGGGTTGTGTGCACAGCTGTACTAGGAACAGAAATGTCTGCTCTACCTATGGTGCTGCAGGGGCCAGGCAAAGGCCCAGATGCCCAAAGCCCCTGCTCACAGTTTCACCCCATGTGGACCTAAATGTGGTGGAACTGGGTGTGGCATCGCTCTAGTGTTTGGGGCCGGGTGCCGGAACCGGAAGTGTAACCCCGGAACCGGAAGTCGGCCATTTTAGGTGACGCCGGCTTATGGAGCTGAATAGACGCGCGAGCCCGGCGCTCCGGGAATTAAAGGCTTAAACTACCTACAGCCTGACTCTGTGTATTTATAAGACCTATGTACCATCTTACAATTGCGACGAGGCGGGACACCAACCAGCTGGAGCAACGCTGGCCCCGCAGAAAGAAAAAAAAAGGAGAAAGAAGCATCGGACTATCCCACTACTGGCAGGGTAGATCCCAGAACCCACGAGGCACTGCACAGAGCCTCAGCAGGCAACCGGAGCGCGGCAGAGGCAACGGTGAGCGTGCAGGTCACCACCCCACCACGCAGCACACACTACCCAGCCCACCGGCAAAGACGTTGTCACCGCCATTCAGAAGGTGACCAGGAGTCTCAAGCGGATCACCACCAATGAGGAGGTGGGTGACCACGCGAGTATCCACGGCTGTGACACCCAGAGAAAGTATCATCCCCTGAGTGCAACCGTCCACACCAGGCACGCTGGCGGATCAGCAGGTGAGAAGCAAGGCAACAGGCAGCACAGACGGGGGTAAATCACGCTCAAGCAACAGCGTAGAAGGAGCGACAGGAGGCGCTGTCAGCAAGGAGGACGACGAGGAAGGCCGCAGAACCAGACAGGCGCCCGGCAGCCCGCCCACCCACGCGGTTCCCGCCCAGGCGATTCAAGGAGGTGGCAGCAGGATGGCGACGCCATCCACCTCTCGCCCACATGGTCCCCTTCCTCCCGAAGAGAGGAGAGCCCACGATGCCGTGGGAAGACTGGAAACGATACTTCCTCAACTACCTGGAGGCCTTGGAGGACGAAGGGGAAACCGCCTACACGAGCCTGAGGAGACGGAAGATCCTACTACACAATTTAGACCCAGAGGGGTTACGAGTTTACGACACCATTGTCAAAGGCACCAGGGCCGCAACTGACACGGACGTGTTCCAGCATGCCATAGATGACCTGGACGCACACTACAGACCGGTGGTATGTGTGGCCATTGATAGACATACCTTCTTCCACAGGAAACAGGAGTGCGGAGAGACAGTAGATGAATATGTGGCCACCCTGCAGAAACTTGCCATCACGTGTAAATTTGGAGCCCTGCACGACCACCTAATACGTGATCAAATCATAATGCACACGACGAGCACGCACGTGCAGGAGAAGCTGTGGGTGAACGGAGATGCTCCCTTGAAGGAGGTATGGGCCATGGTGAAGAAAGCGGAGATGTCCTAACGAAGCGCACAGGTGGCCAGAAAGGACAGAGGAGGAACACAAACGGTCTGCAGAGTCATGGTACACAACAAGGGAGACAAACCTAAACAACGAGAACCTACAAGAGAGCCGGAGAGCAGAAGACACCAACAAACAGGTGGAGAAAACCCGAAGGCAAGCAGAGGTGGAAGATCAAGCTGCTACAGGTGTTGAAGCATGTCTCAACTGGGAAACGACAAGGTCTGCCCGGCGTTCAGGGCGAAGTGTTCGTTCTGCAACATATATGGACATTATGAAAAGGTATGTCGTAGGAAATCAAAAGGCCCACCGTCAAATACATTGACCAAGTGAACCGGGAACAGGAAGAAATACAAGAAGAGGAGGAGGACCAGGAAGAACTCCTTTACATCGATGTCCAAGTCCTGGAAATGGGAGGCAAGGAGTCGGATAAGCCCAGACTAAACATGCACATGGGAGGAGTGCCGATCGAAATGATTGCCGACTCAGGTGCTCCTATCACAATTGTCCAGAAATGAGTGTGGGAAGAGAAGTTCAGGACTCAGGTGAAAGCGGATCTGGTCCCCATGGACGTACGGCCGGTCACGTACACCGGACAGAGAATACCCATGCTAGGGTGCTGCCCACTACTGTTCGAATTCAAGGGAAGGCAAATCAACTGCAAACTATATGTAGCGGAAAGGGGGACCCCGGTACTCAGCTGGAAAGATCAAGGCGCCCTAGGCATCATGTTGAACCCTGGAGGTAAGGAGAAAGTGCTACTCATGGACATGGAGAGTGAGCAAGACGAAGAGACTTGGCGCGGAGAATATCCAAAAGTGTTCAATGGGCAGATTGGCGAGCTGGTCAAGTTCAAGCACGTGATAAGATTGAAAGAAGGAGCGAAACCAGTCATCCACAAGGTCAGAAACATCCCATTTCGATGCAGAGAAGCAGTGCAAGATGAACTGGACAGGCTGGAAAAGAGCGGAGTGATACAGGCCATAGAGAGCGCGGAGTGGTTGTCGCCCCTGGTGGTGGCCCAGAAGCCCAACGGGAAGGTGAGGCTATGTGTAGACCTCAGAGAACTTAACAAAAACATTCTGATAGACAAGTTCCCGCTCCCATGCATCAACGAGATGCTGGCGATGACAAAGGGAGCCAAGTGGTTCTCTACGGTCGACCTGTCGTCAGCGTACCATCAAGTGAAACTCCACCCGTCCAGCAACTATCTCACTTCTTTTATAACACCTTTCGGATGTTACAAATTCGTGAGAATGCCCTTTGGGTTGGCATCCGCGGCGGCGGTATTCCAAAAGCTGATGCACAGGCTCTTTCAGAAGATAGAGGGGATCCAATTCTTCCAAGACGATATCCTCGTAGTGGGAAAGACCAAGCAAGAACACAATGAAAGAATCCACATAGTGCTACGCACTTTACAAGACAACGGACTCACGGCGGAATGGTCAAAGTGCAAGTTCAGGGCCCCTTCAGTCACCTATTTGGGCCATGAAGTCAGCGAAAAGGGGATTGTACCAAAGAAAGCCAACCTGGAGGCGATAAAGTACGCACCGGCGCCGAGGAAAAAGGAAGACGTCAGGTCGTTTCTTGGCATGGCTGAGTTCTATAGCAAGTTCATCCCCAACTTTGCCACCAAGACGCACTGCCTACGCCAACTGCTTAGGGAAAGGAAGGGGTTCAAGAGGACCAAAGAGGAGCAGGAGGAATTCGAGTCATTGAAACAGGAAATACCTGTGGGGAGCCAAATTCGTGGTACGCACAGATCATAAACCCCTGATAAAAGTTTTAACATCGAGTGGACACGCGCACGCCACCCCGAGAATAGCCAAGATGACACTAAGGCTGTTGGACTTTGTGTATGAAGTGGAATATATACCAGGACCACAGAACAAAGTAGCAGACTTCATGAGCAGAGCAGCAGCCATGGAAGGAATGGAGGAACAGGAGAAGCCAGGATGGGAAGGCTATGTGGTAGCTACCGTGCAGGAGATGGAGCAGGTGATCAATGCGCAAGAATGGGGGGAGGCCTACAGGCTGGACGAGGACTTGGAGGCGATCAAAGGGTACGTCACTCATGGATGGCCCAAGAAGAGGCATCTCAAAGAGGGACTGAGGAGATACTGGGAGGTGAGAGATGAGCTGTCTTTGGGTGAAGATCCCCTGTTCCTACTCAGAGGAGACAAGGTTGTACCCCCCCGAGGC
Organism: Lissotriton helveticus; assembly: GCF_964261635.1. Classification (NCBI taxonomy): domain Eukaryota; kingdom Metazoa; phylum Chordata; class Amphibia; order Caudata; family Salamandridae; genus Lissotriton; species Lissotriton helveticus. Next base: position 605,887,660 of record NC_136063.1, read on the forward strand.
CTCATTGAACACCTGATGGCGTTACTGCATGAGGGCCATCAGGGGATCACGAAGACCAAAGCACTGGCCCGACAAGCCTACTGGTGGCCTGCGATTGACGCACAAGTGCAAAGACATGTGAGACAATGTGAATCCTGTGCTAAAGCAGACAAAACCCAAGTGATGCTAAGATCACAGTTGGGGAAATTCCCCACGCCAGAAGGACCTCGGGAAATGGTGTCCATTGACATACTAGGACCTATCCTGGACGTTGAAGGAAATCAGAAATACGCGATAGTCTTGATGGATAGATACTCCAAGTGGCCGGAAGTGGAGGTGAAGGACGTAGTTGACTCGGATGCGGTGATCGCCATCCTGAATGCAGTGTTCATAAAGGAAGGAATCCCAAAGATAATAACGTGCGACAATGGTCCTCAGTTTGTCTCGGCAAAATGGGAGGCATATATGTCCAGAAACGGGATCGAAGTAAAACGCACACCCATATACCATCCAGCGGGAAATGGCTTGGTGGAACGTTTCAACCGGGTAATCATGGGAACCATTCAAGCGGCAATAAATGATGGACTCGATTGGGAGAAGGAACTGCCCAAGATGCTATGGGCCTACCGCATCACGCCGGGCAGCACAGGCTATAGCCCCTTCAAGGTGTTGAGAGGAAGAGAGCCTTTCACCAAGTACAACATCGTGTGGAGGACAATGGTGGTGCAAAGTAAGTGGTCACCAGCAATAGTGAGGAGAAACTTGGAGAAGGCGCAAGAAACATACACGGAACAGTTCAACAAGAGACGGAACGTTAAAGGTGTGGCTCTTGAGAAAGGGGACTGGGTGAGAGTGAAAGTTGCTACGTTGAAGAGGAAGGGAGAGAGTAAATTCACCCCGCCCCTACAGGTGATTGAGCCATTTGCTAGATCAGCACTACTCAGCGACGGCAAAGTTTGGTCGCAGGACAGAATGGCTAAATGTAGTAAAATACTGAAGTGGACTACAGGAGTGGACGAGGGAGTAGAAGGAGACGCAGAGAGAAGAGAAACGGAAGGTTGTGAAGGAGGACAAGAGCAAGTAGATGAAACGACACCGCAAGTGGAAGAGAAGGAAATCAGGTGCGGCGGGAGCAGTAGAGAGAGAGACGAAGGTGACAGAGAAAATAGGAGGGGAGCAAGTGAAGAGAGAAAGGTGGGAGAAGGAATGAAACTGGAAGCCCGGGGAAGGGCCATGGTGATGGACAGACAAGGAGATGAGAAATCGGTGAAGACGAGAGCAGGAAGAATAGTGAGAACGCCCAAGAGGTTTGAGGACTATGATATGGACATTAAGTAAGAGTTTGCTTTCCCTATTCTATGTTATTGTGTAAAGGGGGGAGATATGTGGCATCGCTCTAGTGTTTGGGGCCAGGTGCCAGAACCGTAAGTGTACCCCCGGAACCGGAAGTCGGCCATTTTAGGTGGCGCCGGCTTACGGAGCTGAATAGACGCGCGAGCCCGGCGCTCCGGGAATTAAAGGCTTAAACTACCTACAGCCTGACTCTGTGTATTTATAAGACCTATGTACCATCTTACACTGGGTCCTGTGCGTTGGGACCGAGGATTATTAGGATAATCGTACATCTGGAAACACCAGCCCGCACACAATTACCCTGAGTGGTTTTCCCATGCGGATAGTACTCTGAGTGACTTTTTGTTAAAGAGAAAAAAGGAGAATCCAGGCAAGAGGAGAAGAAGGGCAATATAAAGGGGACCTGGAAGACATCTGTTTCCACCAACATGTGAATGAATATCTCTCATAGAACACAGGCATAATAAATTGTCAGACTTGGACGATTGTTCAGCAGCTGGTGAGAGGGGGAGAGGAAGGGCAATGAGTGGTTGGAAAGAGGAGGACAGGAGAAAGGAGAAGGTCGAAGTCACTTTCTTTCTGCGCCTCTCTCTCTCTCTGTCTCTCTCTCTGTCTCTCTGTCTCTCTCTCTCTCTCTCTCTCTCTCTCTCTCTCTCTCTCTCTCCCAATCTCTCAATCTCTCAAGCTCTCCCCAACAAGCCATCAGGCTTTGGCCCTTTAAACCCTGCCTGACCCCTACCTGTTATCACCAGCTGTGGAAAATGATCAACACCTTGTTTCAGAAATAGAATCTGACACCTTCTGCTTGCTTCATGTTGCCAAGAACATTAGTAGCAACAACATTTAGGACAAAATATATTGAACATTCTTCTACAGAAGGGTTACCTGCTCATCCATCCTGTTTTAAGACACCAACTACAGAAAGAAACTCAACAGAAAATTAAGCTAACACTATTAGGTATAATGACACCAGAAACCTATAATTACCCCAAAACAAACAAGAAAGTACAACAAATTGTAAAAGCTCCCTTCACTTGAATTTGAAAGTCCATGCTATAACCATTGAATGATTAAGATACATGGAATGACGAATTTCACAAAAAATCCCATTGTAATTACCATGGCAGAAAAAAAAGTGTCTGCAGTAAAATACTGTGCCAAAAGATGGATTGTTCATCGATTTTTCTGTGCCAGCATTACCATCAGAATGGATTGTCAGGCACAGGCACATGCATCAAGCTAAATTGCGCCTGCAAAATTAGTGTTTTGAGAAAATCTCTGTCATTCGCTAAAATAAGGAATCGCAACAATAGCGGACACATATTTAGCAATTCCTTATTTGCGAAATCTTTAATAGCGTATTCCAAATTGCTATTCGCAATTAAGGACTTGCAAACACATGCTTAAAAAAATCGCAAATAGCAATTTTCACGAAATTCGCTATTTTGCAAGTGCAATTTAAGGAGGATCACAATGAGGTGTTAACCATGACTAAAACAGCCATACAGGTGCTAATCATCAGAAACCTACTTAAACTGACCCAGGAGGTCTCTGAACCTTTCACAATGTCCCATGCTCTCCATGCCACTGGAGTCAAGCTATCCTGGCTAATGAGGGCTGAAAGCCTGAAACCGGTCATAGGATGCTTGTTTCCAGTCCAGGGAGGACTTGGCTAGGCGGTTCGGGCTGGACTATTCCCATTGGCGCAGGGTCAAGACTGATTTGCAAATGGCTGGGTCCAAACTATAATGGTGTGGTGAGCAAAAAAACGATCGATTTAGGCCCAGATCTCATAGTGGGGTGAATGTATGACATTGTTCTGCATTCTGTTCATCAATTGTTCTTTTTGCACCTCTCACAATGGCAGCACTCTACCTTATGGCGAGGAGGATGAGGCTCCATGAAGCAGCCCAGAGAAAAAGGAGAATACAGAAGCGCAGAGTGCGCATCACATTGTTGGGACAAACAGATGAAGAAATCTATGACAAGTACAGTCGGAATTGAAGAAATCTGAATTCCTTCTCAGGGGTCTCACTGATACTTAGTCGATTCAAACCAATAATAAAGAATTTGGCACGGAAGCTGAAAATATAAAAGAACATTTTTATTAAACTAAAATGAGTGAGACTATGTCACACAGAAGCCTTAGCAACTGAATGAGGCAGTCTGCTAGAATGGTCTTACTTCACATATTATATACTCTTTATCCTGCCCCAGGCATGTAAGGGAGTTGTACCAATTACATTCCTAAACAAATGGAAAATCTGGAGGGTCAGCAGGTGAGTAGCCTTTTGGGGTTTTAGCAGGATATGGGCAAAACATTATAATTACATAGTTCACAAAGGTTAATCTGATTTAGATGGCACTGCAGGGCATGCATGATTACATGTACAGTATCCCAACCCAAAAGTTAACCATTAGGAATGTCCCAAATTCAATCTCCAAAAGCCGGTCAAACCTATAATTGAAAGCATAACCCATGTAATGTCAGAACATAAAGGAAACAGTAATAGATGCTGAACAAGATAAAATATGTGCAAGGAAACTAAAAGTTAATGATGTCCTGAACATTGATTGGCAATCTCAGACAAAGATCGATCAGGAAAATTGGCTTTGCGAGGTCAGTTTCAGGTGAAGAGGTCAGTTTCTTACAGTTCATTCCAGAGTCAGAAAGAAACCAAGTTAATGTAATCATGAACTCAGAAGGCCAGGCCACTTGTTCGCCAGGCTACCTTCACAGGCCTACGTGAGGGCAACACAAAATGGTGGCACAATATAAAATGGAGTCAGTCTTGAGAATTACAGAACCTCAGACCCTGCTTTTGCCATTACATAGGCAATAACCTAAGACTCATGTGAATCTGAATCTAGGTCTATATCGATATTTATTAGGTCGTCAAGGTTTTGCTGTAACATCATCTTATTATTCTATACTTCTCTTGGGACAGGTCTCCGAACACACATAGTAGCACAAAGACTCACTTCTGGTGGACCATTTTTGGATGCTAGGGGCAGAGCCACTTCCTCTTCCATGGCAATTCAGTCAAATTAGAACTTAATTAACATTTACTTTATACAATTGCACTGGAATCGCTTGTGCAACTGTACCCAAAGTCCGTTCAAAGCCTCTCTGGCAGGCTTCTATCGTCCATCAAATCTGCTTCCATTGTCTTCTTCCGCATTGGGCCTCTCGATTCAGGCCTCTTCATGAAAATAATACTGCTTAGTTGGAGTGCCCTCCTGGCAAACACCCACAGCTCACTCGAAAGTCTCAATGTCTCAAGGCAGTGCACCAGTATATTTCCTCTGCGGCAGGCACTACAGATACCATGCTCTTTGGTGGTCATGGCTGCAGATCACATCGTGCAGACCCAAGTACCATTAATCGAGAAAGAGCAACAGACTTTCACGCTCAGCAACACTTTCAGGCTCCAACACTCACTATACAGTGTCAGAGGACGCTCAGGCTGCTCTTTCATGGGCACCATAATGTAGTGCCTTTTGTCAATCTCAGATCCTCCGGTGCACTGCCATTCCGTTGGAGCAAAGGAAAAGGGGGGGTGGCCAAAACTCAGGCCAAGGGGCTCAAGGGACTGCACACTGTCAGAGGTTACCAGCACATGACAGGTAGAAAACTGAAGCCTCAAAACAACAGGGATCCTTTTCTTTCGCTCTTTTGCACTGAAATTCATGTTCTGCGTTGAACAGGCCTCCTTCTTCTCTGGAGTCCATCGCCGTCTAATGAAGCAAGCACGATGCTCTGGAGATGCAGTTGATGAAGCACCGGCAATCGCTGTCCAGCTTTGTTACTTTCTGGGTGTTGAGACTGTAGGGCCAAGACGTCCGCCTTTCATCTATAGCTGTTGATGGGAGTTAGGATTCGTCTTGATCACCGTTCTGCAGGGCATCATTCTTCCTTTGACTCTGGAAGATCTCGCAGAACCTAGTGATGTAGGAAATGTGACACAGTTGTTAGTTTTCTTCAATTTAGTACAAAAACAGTTCATTCTATTTAAGAAGGGGACTGCAAGCAGGTGGCCTGCAATCTTCAAAGGAGTGGCCATACGTCATGGGATTACTCTAGAATGCCCTGTTACTCTCACAGGATACAAAGCCCAAGACAGTGCTTCTGGCTTTTTCAATAGGGTACTTTCTATTATCTTCTGTCATCTAAGGGTAGATAGCTACAGGGGAATTCTATCTGCATGTATGTCCTCACACACAATAGCATTGTATAATGGGGTAAACATTTTTTTTCCTCAATTATTACCTATAGGCGTTCCTAAATTCCTTATCTAAAACACCTTAAAAGAGAAATCACATGATACAAATTATCAGGGACATGTAGATACCTCGCTTTAATAATTGTGCATCAAGTGGACTATGCAATACAAAAGCTAATGATCAAAATGTAGAAACAAAAGACAAGAACTAGAGAGTCCTAGTATTTCCATGATTAGAACACATATGATCCCACCAAAAATTAAAGCAGCAGGAACAAAAGGGAACTGAAAACCAAATTAAAATAGGCATTGAATTTGTCATGTTCAAAAAATAAACGTAAGGTATCTCCTATTGAGGTGGAAAACTTGTCTTACTATAATATTAAGTCAGTTAACCAGTCTATCACTACCCTGACAGTCTGACTGGAAAACATCGAAGTAGGCCTAAAGAAAATTCTTGAAAACCAGTCAGGTCATACAAAAGGGAATTATACATAATATGGGGGTCCCTGGTACATGACTGCAGTCTGGAAGTGTGAACCTGAACAATACACCAATTATAATAAATGGGCTGACTGGTGAAAGGAATACGGAAAAGGGAAATGGGAGTAGGACACAGCTAAAATCCCCAATAACTAGACATGATGCGACATCGGTCAGGGGAGAAGCGACAAAAGAAAAATCTATAGGAAGAACAAGAAATTACTCGAGTGATAGTCAGGCATGTGACACAACACCAAGAATACGGGTGATACACAAAAATCTAAAATGTTACCTCTACCGCTGGCCGCTACACCATATACGGTAATCTCAGCTAATGTTCCAGTTCCTTCTTCAGGGAAAAATGAAAAGTTTAGGTCACCTTTAGCAAGAGCCACAAAAAAATTATAATTGTTCCTTAATGCCCAATCAGGAATCATTTGATCAAGGGCTGCCTGGCCCTAAGGGAAATGGGCAGTAACGTGACTAACTGCAGGTGACACACTTTGATCCTGAATATCTCTTTTATTTTTCTTCAATACTATTATAGCCAAATTTGACATACACTGGTGAAGTGTTGTCTGTCTTGTTCACAGCATAAAAATATCATATCTGTGAAATTTAGTATCAGAGCAAATTCACCCAACTGTTGTGCAGCGATATGCATCGTCATGAAGATCCCATCACAGCACAGGGGAACTTGTAATAGTATCAAAAGCAACAACATAAAACAAAAACATGCATAAGATAAAGAACACACACATGCCAAGCCATCAGATATACGTGCTGTATATCAAGCACAAAAAGCATAGACAAATTACAATAGCACATGTAAATGAGCGGTGACACACAACACCATTGCATGCACTTTATGCACTGTGAACCTGCAGCCCAAAACCCAATATTCTGGCCTGCTTAATTTGTCTGGCTTAAAATTAAAATTATACTTTGTTTTACTTTACACACCCTCCTTTTGACAGCAGATCACCAGTTAGTGGAGATCGGCTGTCAAATACAACTTACTGTGTCACTTCTGACACACAGGAGCAGCAGGAACAATTCATAAAAGGATAAAATGCAAAAACATGAAAAATGCACGAACATTTCTTTTCAAAGAAGTCATAATAAAAAGCACATATTTTTTCAACATTCTGCTGACACTGCACATAACACACAAAATATCAACTGTAACCAACCATCTTTTGTAAACATGCTAAACCACCTTAATTTTGACTGTCCAAAAATAAAACTCTTTCATAGACACTCTGCATGTCCCATGCGCCAACCCCCTTTAAGGCCCTGCTATTTTTGCAAGGCCAGTCAGGAATGCACTTCTCAGAGACAAAGCCCTAATTTAATAGGCTGCAGATGTCGACGTGAAAACCTCGCACAGTCCTCTAATGTGCAAGCTTTAATTTCTTCTTGTCAGAGAAGCTTTTCCAAGTAGTTATTTCTCCATCTGTTTTCACTTACTGCTAACCCCCACCTCACTGACCTTAAGGTCAAAATCTGCCTCGCGCTCCTCGCTCCTCAGCCCTGTTTCCTCACCTTGAGGCTGCCAAAGACAAAAAGCCTTTCCAACTCTTTCTAACCTGCAATAACCAACCCTATCCAAAACCACATACCATATATATTACTCCCTTTAGGTGCCATAATCCACTCCTATTCCCAGACTCAAAAACATCTACTGTGAATAATTCGCAGAACACAACAACACAACATACCAGCTTTAGAACAAATGCTTGTTACCACCCTATGCAATGGTACTCATTTCATCAACCTTAAATGGATCAACGTCTCAGTAGGTCCAGCTAGAGTTAAAACCTTCAACCCTGATATTAAACTCAAACCTCTGCACCGGGCACATTGGCTCACTGAGCCATTAAGAGCAACCCCAAATGAGAAAAACCTGCAAATTTGTATCATACCTAAATGTATGCATTTACTGAAGCCTAAGGCACTTTAAAAGCTACTCTAAATGAAAACAATGCTGTTTAAATAGTCTATTTACCCAAATTCGACTTTGATATTTGTGGCACTTAAAAATAAATATCCTATAATTGTGCTACATATTAATCATCCTCAGAATGTTCTTTACAGATTGCAGAGATTGGAAATTAGACATATCTCATGTAAATCCTTAGAAAAATGATTTTTTTACGCCTGCGCCAAGTGAAATTCCACATGCAAATATTCTGATTTTTGCGGTTCAACACAACTTAAATTAAATTTTAATGCTAGGAGGTCATAGTATGAGTATTAAGCTTTATAAATATTTTTAAAATATTAAAGCAATTATTTGTAATAATTATTTTTCATAATTAATAATTATTTTCAATAAACCCAATCATTTTTGATAATTCCACATATAAAAGCAAGCTGCATCCCTTCCCTATCATATTTAGACGCATTCATTCACAAGCCTAAGCACATAAGCCTAACTTGAAACATGACAAATTTTTGTGCCGCTTTTATTTAAAAGGACAGTTATTTTAATATTAGAACCAAAAATGTGCTTACAAAACATGCTTAAAGAAAGGAAACCCTTAATTGAAATGTTTTCCTGTAATACAAAATAATGAACCTTATTTTTGTAACCGTTTTAAAACACTATTCTGAAATGCAAAGGTTCACCTGTGTTTGACTGGGAAAGTCCTGACTGAGTAAACATTCCTGTCTATTCGTGATTGCTTTGTGTTGCTTGCTTAGCGGCAGCAACAGCTGTTTCTTAGTGCTGAAAAAGTGGGCACAGTGGCTGTCTATTTAAAACTAAAACTAAGACATTTCAAGTTTCAAAATGCCTGTGCAATACAGCAAAATCCAATGTATTCAAATGATGTGTTTGCCGGTTAATTTCTAATACAATGTACCTAAGGAAAATGCTGTAAGTTCGTTTTTCTACAAAACACACAAGTTCAATTTTTGAGGCCTTTTATATTCTTAATGAATGTGAATTTTAATTTGATCTTTAAAGCATTGTACATGTGCATAATTGCTTACTCTATAAATTAAATAGCAACATATAGCTATTGTAGCATATCACATTGTTCATTTCTGGATTTTTATTTCATTTCTTATTAATATTAATTAACTAACATTTTGCATGACAGACTGAAAACATCAAGAAAAAATCACAAACACACATTGAGCTCATTTCAGACATAAACAGAAAGGTGTCAAACACTCAGGACACACAATACAGCGCTTTAGCCATTTGTTTCATGAATAGCGCCATCGCTATTTACTTACAGAAGTTACACTAAAGGGAAAACCACATAGACATTTAAACACACATTTAACCCAATCAATACTCAAGACAGAAACAAAGGACAGCCCACAGACTGCACTTAAACCAAACCATTTGTAAATACTAGTTGTAAGTCATATTTACAAGAAGCGCTTCTCAATAGTGTTCCAAAAAACTGCAGAAACAGCCCCACAGACCTTTATTTCCAAGAAGCCAAGATACACCCAATTCACAAGCTTTGGCTGGCAGAACACCAAAAATCGCTCTGCATATCTCCATTCATAAAATTGCACAGAACAGACGATCCTTGTATATATTATGTCCATATTTTAATTCCCTGGGGATACAGAATCACCAAGGAAGAAATATGTTTTTAAACCTAAACCTATTTAGGTATTCCCTATAGGGAAGCCGGCTAATTTACTTCACATCACACTATGGTACCTTCCAAAAAGCAACACATTCTCTGATGTGAGTTTGAAAACAGGTATGCCAAAAATACTGCAGAATATGCAAATATTATAATCAAAATAGTGCTTAAGGTACTGTTCGTACGTGCACCGTTCAACAAAATCAGATGGAGATAAATCTCCTCATTACCTGCCTACACAAATTGCAATTCGCATATACAAACCCATACAAATCCAGTTGGCCAACACAAATTCCAAAATTCCAAAGCTATACCAAACAAATAGTTGTCCAAATTCTAACTGCCAAGTTCTAAATGACCTAACGGTCTTTTTTTAAAAAATACTCACGTCAAAAAGGTTCTCAGTCAGGAGTGACATCATGTGGAGGATCAAAATCAGGAATATCAGAAATATACTGGGCTGCAGAGACAAAGAATCCCCAGAACCTCCGTGCACAGAGTACCTCCTTAGTAGAGTCCTGTCCTGTCCTCCTCAGTAGATTTCTGTCTTCTGACAAGATCACTCCCTCAAATACCCACTTCTCGCGCCATTTGAAGAAATCTGAATTCCTTCTCAGGGGCCTCACTGATACTTAGTCCATTCAAACCAATAATAAAGAATTTGGCACAGAAGCTGAAAATATAAAAGAACATTTTTATTAAACTCAAATGAGTGAGACTACGTCACACAGAAGCCTTAGCAACTGAATGAGGCAGTCTGCTAGAATGGTCTTACTTCACATTTTATATACTTTTTATCCTGCCCCAGGCATGTAAGGGAGTTGTACCAATTACATTCCTAAACAAATGGAAAATCTGGAGGGTCAGCAGGTGAGTAGCCTTTTGGGGTTTTAGCAGGATATGGGCAAAACATTATAATTACATAGTTCACAAAGGTTAATCTGATTTAGATGGCACTGCAGGGTATGGCATGATTACATGTACAGTATCCCAACCCAAATGTTAATCATTAGGAATGTCCCAAATTCAATCTCCAAAAGCCGGTCAAACCTATAATTGAAAGCATAACCCATGTAATGTCAGAACATAAAGGAAACAGTAATAGATGCTGAACAAGATAAAACATGTGCAAGGAAACTAAAAGTTAACGATGTCCTGAACATTGATTGGTAATCTCAGACAAAGATCGATCAGGGAAGTTGGCTTTGCGAGGTCAGTTTCAGGTGAAAAGGTCAGTGTCTTACAGTTCATTCCAGAGTCAGAAAGAAACTGAGTTAATGTATACATGAACTCAGAAGGCCAAGCCACTTGTTCGCCAGGCTACCTTCACAGGCCTACGTGAGGGCAACACAAAATGGTGGCACAATATAAAATGGAGTCATTCTCGAGAATTACAGAACCTCAGGATGGTGCATGATCCTTAACCTAATTGTAGAAGTAGAGCCCCTACTGCAGCGCCATACTCGTAGGGCCCATGCCATCCCCAGTCATGTGCAGGTCCTATGTTGCCTACACCTACGTGCGTTCGCAGTTTCCAGGGGTAGTAGATGTTGGTGGAGGGGTGTCACAAAATTCCCTTTCACGTATCTTCAATGCTTTCCTGAACGCCATGATGATAAGGATCCACAACCACATTACCTTCCCCACAACCCCACAGGAATTGAATAAGACCAAACTGGACTTCTACCAGGTAGCCCTGTTTCCACATGTAATAGGTTGCATAGAGTGTACACATGTTGCCATTTGTCCCCCAGCAAAGAATGAATACATTTTTAGGAACCATAAATCCTATCATACACTCAATAAACAAGTAGTCTGCAATGCTAACTATATCATAACAGACATTGTGGCTCAATACCCTGGAAGCACACATGACTCCTATATATTTTGACTCAGTGGCATACAAACCCGTCTGCTCAGAGGAGATTTTGGCATAGGACATCTGCTTGGTAAACATATATAATGATTCCCCTCATACAATGGAAAAAAGGGAATAATGCATAACCGTCACTAAACCGTAGCTCACTACCCAGTGGGTGACCATGCATATGCAGTGCAAAACTACATATTGACACCACACCTCAACCCAGCCACCCCAAATGAGCAGAGGTACAATGCAGCACACATCGCCACACGAAATGTCATCAAATGCACCTTTGGGCTGATGAAAAGTCACTTTTGCTGCATCCACAAGACTGGCAGAGCGTTGCAGTACAAGCTGAGACCTGCTGCAGAATTTTGGCTGCATGTGCCATGTTGCACAATATTGCTACCAGGAGAGGCATATCCATTGAACTGACCCACAGTGAACCTGAGGACAACCAGCAGGGGCCACAACTATGACCAGCATTTGGGGCAAGCTCAGCAGAAGGTCGAAAGAGACGTGCGGAAATTACACAACATTATTTCTGAGGGGAGTGATGATGAGACAGGACAATGCATGTTTGAACTGTACTGTATTTACTATCATTAAATCATGTTGTTGTGTTAAAACCCTCATAGCAGGTGCCAAGTAGCACAGGGATTGCACGTACAATAACATATTTATAGGACTTGAATCTCAGTCACTAGTAATGGTAGTTTCAATGGCTACCTCACCATGGTTGATTTGCTTAGGACATACCTGTCTATCTCTTCCTACCACACACCCCCAAACACCTTTTGCCAGCATCATTTCCATCCCTCAAAAAAGCTCCGGAGGGTTTTGTGCTCCGAGTGCGGACTGGCACTGACAGGCTACTGAGGCCTTCTCACTCCCCTCTTCCTATGTCACATTGCTATCTCCAGCATTGGCAGCCTGGATTTCTTCCACGGCATTGGTTACCTGGCCCAGTGCCTTGGCAACATCCCCACAACAATGGGTCATCTCTATCTACATAGCCACTGACCTACAGGACAGTGTTGGTGCTCAGGCGATTGTTCGATTGAGTATAGCCTTGTAAGCGCTGCATTAACTGGCAATGCCTTCTTCTCTGTGTCACCTGGCCCTCCCGCATCACCTTGGTCAGCTCCTGCATGGCCACATTTGACTGCCTTTTGCCTTCCACCACAGCTGTTGTGAGTTCTCTCACGCAATCGCTCATGACTGCAATGTTACTTGCCATCTTGCTGAGTTGGGCCTGCAGTGACCTCATATGTTTTTTCTGCAGGCACTACACCCTGAGAATCCGGCACTCCAGCCCACCCCAGACATTTGTACATTGGTCCTCCTGGGGTGTGAAGCGTAACCTTGATCTGCGCCTCCGGCTTTGGATTGTGCTGTGCCAGGCCTGTGCTTGGCGTGTCATTGTGGTGATACCTCGGGCTGGCTTCTCTCTGGAGCTGGTTCAGATGATGCCAATCCAAGTTAGACTGCTGCATCCTCAGTTTCCATGGTCTGCAGTGGTGGAACTGTGGCCCTGCGAATAGTGGGGCATGGGCTGTGATTTGTGGGACCACAGGTGTTTAAATGTCAGCCACTGCCAGAGTCTCCTGTGTGTCTCCACAGTCACTGTCCTCAGATTCTCCTTCTGCTTCATCTATGATGTTAAACAGTGCAATGTTAATTTTTTTTAAGGGTAATGTCATGTCACATTAAGCATAATTTGGGTCTCATTAAATTAGTGACTGTCACATAGTGTTCACATATTTTACCTTCTTATACCATGTTTGCCTACCAACCTGCCTAACCTGCCTGTTACGACCAAAATGCATTTGGGTGTGGGAGGAAAATGTGGACTGGAGTTGTTTCTGTACACTTGAGCTGAACTGAGGTGATGTGCACATTTTAATATGTCTCTTGAAATGGATACTTGCATGCAACTTACCATGTGATGTTCTGGCCGCTCCCGATGCATCCAACTGGGTCACAACCACCACAGCTTCAGGTTGGAGTGTGGACTCAATCAGGTCCTCCAGGTGTGTATTCCCAGGCAGGTTTGCTGGTCCCCTCAAGTCTTCTTGGCCTCCTTCACCCTGTCAGTAATCCTCTTCTTGGCACGTCTGCGCAGGTCATACCACTGTTTTTTCAGGTCGTCTATTGTGCGGTGGGGGACCCCCACTGCATGCACTTTATTCTGGATCCTGAGCCAGATTTTCCTTTTCTCTGCCTATGGTATCTTGAGAGACAGTTTTCCCAATAGCTTGTTGTGGCTCCAAGCAACCTCCTCTATGAGATTTTGAATTTCTCTCTCACTGAACTTCAGCTTGCGCTTCATGGTTGATGCACTCTCCCCTGATGCTGATGGATCAATTTGTTAACAATAGGCAGGTCTGCAAGCAAAGAAGTTGGTTGTCCTGCTCTGCTCCTGCACTGAGCCTCCTCGTCTCACTCTCTCTGAGCACTGAATGATGCATGGACTGGATGACTTCCTAGTTATGATGTCATCAGCATGCACCAAAAGCTATGCGCTCTTTGTGATTTCGCTAATAGAGATTTTGCAATTTGCGATATTGCTATTACCGAGGTCACAATTAGATATTTAACTATTTGCACATCGTAGACGCGTTATCTGTATTTGTGATTGTTATTTTTAGCGATTCAGTATTTAATCGCTAAAATAGTCATGCATTTGAAATAGTGATTTCTAAATAGCGAATCTTTAAATTTCGCTATTTGGAATTCGCTATTTCTAAGTTTGATGCATGTGCCCATATATCCTGTATTACGATATTTCATACAAATACCTTCAGCTCAAGTTTTCTTTTGTGTGGACAGTCATATCATATTTTACAGTGGTTCAAAGAGTCTTAGAATCCAGGATGATGCCAATCCAAGTTAGACTGCTGCAAATACATTCTGGGTGTTGCTTATAAACATAGTTCTATTAGCAGGGGGGTGGACGAGGTCCTCAAATAAGCCATGGTTGCTCAATGTGCCAGTGTGCAAATATGCCACAGTCATGTATGCATGTGATTGCTTATTTCACTTGTTGTGGGATAAATGTCCCAGGGATTATGTATGCTATTGATTACAAACAGGTTACATATCTTACTCATGCTGGCCTCCGATGGCAGAGGGATATTGCAATGGTGTTAGTCCCCATATTCCTCTCATACACAAAGCATATATTTAATTCCTAGTTTCTCCATTGCTCAGTAGGCAAAACACACTTGTTGCAAATTAACTCTCAAGTCAATGCTGCCATAGTATGAAGAGCTGACATGATATGTAAACTCACACATTGTAATGTCAATTTCCACTTGGCCATAGTATAAAAAGCCATTCTTTCTTAACTGCACATGGGAATTTCAATTTCCAAATTTCCCAAAAAACAGACTGTCATGGAAATTGTTATATTGCCTTACTACAGCAATTGATTTTCATTAGGCTGTGCTAGTGATAAGGTGGCACGCCCTACATAGGTCAAAGAAGCTGTCATCATAATCAAGCCAAGCACATACAAATTCCACACAAACGCAATCACATATGTTTTCATCAACAACAGAGGTATGCATAATGACATATTCAGTGGAGCATAGGCAGGCACACACGCCACACACAGGCAGATGCACACACACTCAAACATGGGCACATACACATGTCATCCTAAAATGATACACGCATAGACTAAACTCCATGCCAAAGTCAGAATCCTCATGGCAGCACCTTGCCAAAAGGCCTCCTTTTGATAGCATCTACGTTGCGTTGTTAATAGCACAGACATTTAGTATGGTCACCCTAATATGGAAAGCAGAATTGGGAGATAATATTATAGAGAAGAGGATGTCATGGGGTTTACTTACATGAAAAAGAGCCTTTTAAACCCACTGCAGTTACCATGCAGGAACCTGGGTCCAGAAAAAAGGGTCGTCGACAAAAAGGTTGAAGACTATGTGAGTGCGCGGCCAAGAAGGAGAGGACACATGCAAATAAGAAGGCGGAACTAATGGATAAGCCGAGAGAGGTCAACCAGCGAAGGGACACAGAGGGCAGACAGTGGGTACTTGAAAGAAAAGAGTGTGAGCAGATCGGGAAGGACTCTGAAAATAATTGTATTTCTCCTCATTTTTTCAGCAGACATAGAAGTAGCATATCGCCATTATTGATTGTTTATGTGCAGGAAGGGATACCTTCCTGCACATTAACAATCATTCCCTGCAACACAGCCACCCTTGCACTATGGCATAAGGCTGTCTGTGTTGGTGCTAGGCAGCTATTTTCAGCACCAGCATAAGGAAAACACAGGGTGTGCCGTATTGTTGTAAATACGGTGCATCCCTGCATTTTTAAATGATGCAGCAATGCGCTACAAACTTTGCTGCAGTGACACGCAGTGCCATTTACTTGTAGATTTGCCCCAGAGTACTTTAGAGTCACAGGACTTCATACGAAGGGTGAATTACCATGAATAATTATACCTCATTGCTGATGTTGCAATAATGTATCCACAATCACTTAACCTTTAAATCCTCTTGCTATTCCCACTATTCACATCGGTATCTATCATCACTAGTTCTCTTACTATGAAACAGGAAAAAGATACAGTAAGAAGTTACTTAAACACAAGGGTCAGATTAAAAAAATCTACTACATGTCATTATAATGTCAGGCTATGTATCAAGGGGAATATATGCAATTTATCTTTTACTACACATAGTCACACTTTCTAATGATGCGTTGCTGATTGAAGCGTCTCACTTCTCTGAGTACAGCAAGGTTCAAAGGCTTTTCTAGGTGCATTGTTAAGCCGAGTTGAAAATTAACATTCAATGGACCTTGCCCAACCTCATTTAGTAAAGAGTGTGGCTCAATGGTTAGAGCGGCAGACCCTGATGCAGAGGTCTGGCCGGGACCAGGATTCAATTCCCGCCTCGGCGGGTCTTGGGCTCAATTTCCTCGGACCTGATAATTCTCGCCTCGGTGCCTATTCTAATCATGAGTCCCACTCTGCACCTCTGGGCAATAGCTTGCTTAATCTCTACAATGGCCCCAACAACGTTGAGGATGCCTGACTTCACCTTGGGGGTGCCCAGGAGTGGGCTCCTCACAGGGAAAGGCCAGGAAGGGTACCTCAGCGGTATTTGTATAAGCGCCGAGATGCCTACGGGTAGTCGTGCGCTATACAAGTGCGTAATCATTTCATTTAATTGATCCTCCACCTTAAAATAATAATTTTGTTGTCTTTATTAACTAATATATTTTACTCTTTTTTAAAATAAATCAGTGTGAGAATGTTAACTCATGTATTTTTTTCTTTATTGTTATTTTGAGTGTTGCTTCTGTTGATGTAACAGACGCATTGCTCTTGGCTTGATACAGTCTTGTGTCAAGCAATTAAATGTGTTCTTAGGATATGTTACAGAAATCTGTTCATTTCTAGACATGGAGGTAAGGGCTCAAATCGGCCTGAACTTCAAGGGACTTGGCTAACAGACAAACAAAGGGGCATGGCTAACCTGTCAATCAATGTGGGCGGGGCTAACATGTCAGAGAATGAATATTGGGTCATTTTGGCCCATGCTGAAAAAAGCAGTGGCAAATTCTGCATTTTAAACTCAACAACAATTAAAGGAAACATTTCTGTTGATTTGACACATTAACACTCTACTGTTCTAGGAAAAAAGGACAGAGTGTACTGAAATTTGAGTTAAAAGCAGCTTCTATATATTGTCCTACAAAGCACTTTAGGAACGCAATAGAACTAATTTTCACAAAGCTGTTTCAAGGCAGTGACGATGTTTTCCAAATTCTACATAGACAACTGAAACACCATTCTGGAGATGATGTTGTCAATGGCAAACATTTTTAGCAGGCAATATACGTTAGGATAAAAGTCAACATGAGAATCACTTCAGATATCCATTATATTGCCTGGTTTTTCTTTAATATGCACCTTCTGACATGTCATTACTCATATGTCATTCTCATTATTGAGATCCTCAAGCGTACAAGGTAAATTGTCCTCATGCAAGTCGAGAGCTTCCTTCCAGTCTTTCAAAGACTGCTGGTTGACATACATTAATACCAGGTACTGAATTGTGCATGCTTCTTTCACATGCTGGCTGAGTTTCTCTGACAATTCATTCAATACATTGTCTGAGAATGTAAAAAATATTGAAATCCAATAGGAGGCCTCAGGATTGCTGGTCTTGTAACTGGCCCATTGTGTCTGTCTGACAGTAGGGAATGTCATGGTCAGAGGTTTACCTGTTGTGGCTTGGGCATTCACAAACATTTCATGAAATACTTTTTCAGCTTTGACTCAGCTTTCTTGAATCACCTGTTTGACTTTTTCAAACTTGTCTAGTCTCTCAAACATATCAGTGTTAGAACTTTGGAGTGCAACATAAACAGGAAGCAGTAGCTAAGAAAATTGTGCCAGAATGTGCGAAGCTACAATGAGGCATTGTGATCTTGCCAGTGTGAGATTTCAAGCAGAGCTAACTACAGCTGGGAACATAGCAACAAACCGGATGCATTCCTTTCAACTCACCTTGTCTCACATAACCCATGTGACAATCTGAGGACAACACTGTTTTGACCATTTCCACTTCTGTCTTTGGAATATATTGGAATATACAAAGACAGTTTGAGGCAAAAGTAATATCAATTGTCCAAAGGTGTCCTTCAAAAGCATTTCCAAACCTACCCCAGTCAATGTGCCTAGGTCGTTTCCACCACAGTGCACAATCATGAGGTCAGGGTGTTGGAGATGCAAACAGGTTTTAACCAACGGCAACAATTAGTGCCATTTCAATCCTCTCTGTGCAAACCATTTAATGTCTACATTTTGTAAACCTAGGTCTAAGACAATACGTCTCTGTTCTGCACACCTCTTGCACCAGAAAATATAGCTATGTCCTACGATCCACACTAGCATTTTGAAGGTATGGCTGGAAGGTATGGAAAGAGGTCTGTAGCTCATGCAGTTCCTGCGTAGAATAAGAGATATGTTTAAAGATGGGGAACTACTTTTTTTTGCCATACAAAACGATACCTGATTGGGAGATGAAAAGCATTGTTTTTTAAAAGTAAGGTGCACATTGGTTTTGTGGAAAAGCATCTTTGTGATTGGTTAAGAAAAAGCAGTTTCAAAGTGGAGTACATATCATTGGATAAAATTTGCTCAACTCAACCACACCTGCTACCTGAATTTGGAAGGCACTGTTCGAACTTAAAACAATCGTGAACTTTTAACCTGCACATGCCGATAAATGTTCGAGAAAATGTTGCAAAAAAATATCGTTAGGTTTAAAAAAAATTGATGAACTTTTAACCTGCACGTGTTGTATAGAATGTTCTAGAAAGTGTGTTGATAGAATACATTGCACTGCTGAAATCTATGTGTCATTGAATATGAAAAAAACTGTTATATGGAAAATTAAAAAGAAACTAATAGAGAGAAGTTTTGAAAAGTAAAAGAATCAAGGAAGTATTCCAATTTGTTCTTTACATGTATTTATGTGTGGAGGAACAAAATTATAGAAATAACAGCACCAGGAAGAGGAAGAATCAAGGAGTGGGGCGACGGGGGAAGATGGGGAGATGGGCACAATGACACACATGCACAATCTAGTACAGCACAAGCATAGACACACAATGGCCAAAATGAAACACACCAACAAGGAGCACAAGTCACACAACCCGCCAACATGACACCACTGAACGAGCATAGAAGTGAAAACCACGCTGCATTCATACAGGATGTGTACAAAGGCCGGTCGTGGGTGTTGTGGAATGTCTGCGACAGTGGGCATCATTTATGAGATGCCCAGCACGTGGCACATGGGCGGGTTCACTGCCTATTCGGGCATGTCCTGCGGCATTCCAACTACACCATGAGAGTGCCGTTTGGTGGTGGTGCATGCCACTTTACAACATCATCTGCTGCGACCCTTGTGGCAGGCCACAACAGAACACAGAGACACACTTACCGCACTTCCTGCACACAGACATGTCAGAGACACCCAGTTTCCCTTGCCGGATAGGCACACCCCCGCGCTGACCTGTGTATGTCGGACCAGCACACACCTGTTGTGCATGCAGGAGGATGCGTGCGTAGCTACATGTTCAGGGTCACTGCCAACGCTGAGGTGACATGGTAACGTCTGCTGAAGACAGCACACTGTGATGTTGCAGGACCCGTGCCTATCATGCTAACACAATGACCATATGGACACACTAGCTCAGATGCCGGTTTGGGGGGGCATTGGCGGTCATGGGGTTGTTGCGATGAGGCTGTGTTTCCTTTCATGCTGAAGGTAATTATCCTGCTTAACACCAGCAGAAAGCAGGTTTAAAATCCCAGGTGGTAACGTGGCTTATCGCTGGAATTTGTTTTGCATTGCAGTTGCTGTGAAAGTTGTGATGTGATTTTTTCGTGTGGAGAACAATATACGAACTGGGCAGTGTATCCCATCAAGATCTAGTACCTAGCGCACTATTCCCAATCAATATAAATACAATGAGCTTTCTTCATTGATTTTGTGTGTACAATGTAAGTGCAGCCACTACCTCAGTGCAATTCAATACAGGATTTCAGTATTTAGAATAAATCGCAAAGGTTCATCTTGTGTCTGTTTGCATGGGAACGGCTACTTTGCATTTCATTATCTGCACATTAATGCAACTAAAGTTGAGATAAATCTAACACAGTATTCAGAAGTTGGTGCAAACTGCAGACATCACCAGTATTCCCGCAATAAGTGCCCCAAAATGTAACACCATGGTGGATACCATCAAATAACAGTAATACGAACAAGAAAGAGTCACACAGCAGTTAAGAAAACAACCAAAAAGGTTAATCATTTTTTTTGTCAAACTTTTTGTTTATAAACATATATAAACGATAAACTATTTTTAAATTTTATTTTTTTATTAACATATATAAATATATATAAAATAAACTAATAAACAAAATTTTAAAAAATAATAGAAAACTACAAGGCAGATGACTCCTGTGGGGACCATGGATGTCGACGACAGAGACTGGAAAACAAAGCACAAAATAAGGACGTGTGTAATGCGCATATCAAAGGACTGAGAGAGAGAAACAGAGAAAGAAAAACAAGCCAGAGAGAAAAAGAGAGGGAAGGAAACAAAGGTAGTATGAAAGGGAGAAGGGAGAGAGAGATAGAAGGAAAGGAATGAAGAGAGTGAGAGAGAGAGTGAAGAGAGAGAAGTGAGAGAGAGAGAGAGAGAGAGAGAAAGAGAGAGAGAGAGACTGTTGCCTCTGCGCATCCATGAGCAAATAATTGCCTGGTGCCACCGGAGTGTGCAGCAGTGGGCGTACTCCAAGTGCCTGTCGAAACCCCGCCGATCTCCGAGGTGTTGCTGAGTCCTGAGTCATGAATTGCGGAGACCACATAAGCTTCTCTGCGGATCTCACAGATGTCGCTGAGTCCTGAATGGCAGAGACCACATCAACTTCTCTGCGGCCCGGCAGATCTCACAAATGTCATTGAGTCCTGAGTCATCAATGGTGGAGACCACTTCAGGGTGTGGTGCCTCTAAGCCTGTGGAACTCAAGTCCGTGCCACGTGGTGGTAGGTCCCCGATGGCCACATGAGTTTTGGGTGGCACTAACGCAATGCTATGCATACAGCTGAGGGAGCGAATAACCTTGTGCGCAACTTTTCAAAGACTCTTGAGACCCATGGAGCGTCTGCCAGCCAGTCAGCACCGGCAATAAAGGATGTGACGTTGTCAATAAACTATATTTGCGTGGTCTGTGACGGATGTGCCTGATGGGTGTAGTGTGTGTGCAAACCTGCCCTCAGGGAGTGGCCGTGAGATGTTGAGAACTAGACCACTGACTTGCACACCAACAGCGAGTATGCCTGTGACAGGTAGCTATGTGGGGCCAATGTCAGAACGTAATCAGAGTGGCGTGGTATGGCGTAGAATGTAACAGGGCAGGGATAGCCACAATGACGCGGACGGCTTGTAGTACTGCGGCTGTGAGTCGAGCGGACAGGTCATGGCTGTTCCTCTGCGAGCCTGGGTGCGAACTGTTCATAATTCACACTACATAAGTATTGAAGAATCATTTTGTGATTCAGTTAGTCAGCTGGCATCTGTCCGAGGCATTTGTGAAAACATATTGGAGTTCTTTCTGTGAGAGATACATCTTTGACGCTCCCTCTCCCCACATTAGCAGGTAACGCACCCTCTTTCCTCATTACCAACATACCCCCAACAACCTTCATGGTCCCAGAAGTGTCCCTGTATGGTTGGACAAAGAAGAATCTTAGTCATGTATAGATTAACATATAAAAAAAATATTTAAAGAAAAGAACATCAAATAAGACTGAAGGGAGGCTGGTGCTGTGGTCGCTGCTACAAAGTTGGGATCACTGCCATTCAGGACTTAGGACACAGTTATACATGTGGGATTGGTTTGTGTTAAATAAGGTTAGTGGCACCAGAAGCATTGAGACTGTATGAGCCTGTGATGGTGCTTGGTGTGGACGGCCTCACTGGTAGTAATGTGTGTTACCTACTGTACTGCGTCATGTGGTATCGGGACTGTATCTGAATTGTGAGCCCTGCTGACCATAGTGTAGGCCAAAGGTAGCAATGAGGAAGGGCCCTCAGCCATGTGCATACATTGGTGGCCCCACCAGCCTGCGTAGTGCAGGTTCAGTAGCACCATGTGTCGCAGGCCTTCCATATGCAAATACCCCTCACTAATCGGAGGGAGTCTGGTGCTGTGGTCACTGCCACAAAGTTGGGGTCACTGCCATTCAGAACTCAGGACACAGTTACACATGTGGGATTGGTTTGTGTTAAATAGGGTTAGTGGCACCAGAAGCATTGAGACTGTATGAGCCTGTGATGGTGCTTGCTGTGGACAGCCTCACTGGGAGTGATGTGTGTTGCCTATTGGACTGCGTCATGTGGAATCGGGACTGTATCTGAATTGTGAGCCCTGCTGTCCATAGTGTAGGTCAGAGGAAGCGATGAGGAAGGGCCCACAGCCATGTGCATATGTTGGTGGCCCCACTGGCCG
Source organism: Lissotriton helveticus (assembly GCF_964261635.1). NCBI lineage: Eukaryota > Metazoa > Chordata > Amphibia > Caudata > Salamandridae > Lissotriton > Lissotriton helveticus. The sequence continues at coordinate 605,910,244 of NC_136063.1, forward strand.
CGTAGTGCCGGATCAGTGGCACCACTTGTCGCCAGCCTTCAATATGCACATACTCCTCACTAATCGAAAGGAGTCAGGTGCTATGGTCACTGTCACAAAGTTGGGGTCACTGCCGTTCAGGACTCAGGACACAGTTACACATGTGGACTCGGCTTGCGTTAAAGAGGGTTAGTGGGACTATATGCCGCCGGCTTTGCATATAGAAAAATAGCTCACTGATCGAAGGGAGTGTGGTGCTGTGGTAGGTGCCACGGACTTGGGGTCACTGCCATTCAGGACTCAGGACACAGTTACACATGTGGGATCGACTTGTTTTAACCCCTTCCATGCTCATGACGAGCTGAGCTCATCATGCAGTACACTGCTCGTGTGCTGATGACGAGCTGAGCTCGTCATGAACAATGGGAAAAAATGAGTGCCAGTGCTGAGGGGGAAATGCTGTAGCATTGATGGTGTTAAAGAGCTTTAGTGGGACTACGTGTCGCCGGCTTGCATATCGTAATATGTCTCACAAATCAAAAGGAGTAAGGTGCTGTGCTCGGTGCAACAGACTTGGGGTCCCTGCCATTCAGGACTCAGCACACAGATACACATGTGGGATCAGCTTGTGTTAAAGAAGGTTAGTGGGACTACGTGTCGCCAGCTTGCATATCAAAATATGCCTCACAAATCGAAGGGAGTATGGTGCTGTGGTCGGTGCCACAGATATGGGGTCACTGCCATTCAGGACTCAGGACACAGTTATACGTGTGGGATTGGCTTGTGTTAAAGAGGGCTGGTGGGACTACTTGTCGCCGTCTTGCATATTGAGATATGCCTCACAAATCGAAGGGAGTAAGATGCTGTGGTCGCTGCGACAGACTTGGGGTCACTGCCATTCAGGACTCAGGGCACAGTTACACATGTGGGATCGGCTTGAGTTGAACAGAGTTAGTGGCACTAGGTGTCGCCGGTCTTGCATATTGAAATAAGCCTCACTGATCGAATAGAGTAGGGGGCTGTGGTCGCTGCCATGGACTTGGGGTCACTGCTATTCAGGACTCAGGACACAGTTACACATGTGGGATTGGCTTGTGTTAGAGAGCGTTAGTGGCGCCACGTGTCGCAGCCGTGGCATATGGAAATATGCCTCACTGATCGAAGGGAGTCTGGTGCTGTGGTTGTCTCATATATTTGGGGCACTGCCATTCAGGACTCAGAACACAGTTACACATGTGGGATCGGCTTGAGTTAAACAGTGTAAGTGGCACCAGGTGTCGCCGGTCTTGCGTATCAAAATAAGCCTCACTGATTGAAGGGAGTCTGGTGCAGTGGTCGTTGCCACAGACTTTGGGTCACTGCAATTTAGGACTCAGGACACAGTTACACTTGTGGGATCGGCTTGAGTTGAAGAGAGTTAAAGGTACCACGTGTCGCCGCCATTGCATATGGAAATATGCCTCACTGATCGAAGTGAGTCTGCTGCTGTAGTTGTCCCATGGATTTGGGTTCACTGACATTCAGGACTCAGGACACAGTTACGCATGTGGGTTCGGCTTATGTTGAAGATGGTTAGTGGCACCATGTGTCGCCGGTCTTCAACAGTGTAGGCCAGAGGTAGCGGTGAGCAAGGGCCCACTGCCAAGTGCATAGGTTGGTGGCCCCACCGGCCTGCGTAGTGCAGTTTCAGTGGCACCACGTGTCGCCAGCCTTCCATATGCATATACCCCTCACTGATCAAAGGGACTCTGGTGCTATAGTGGCTGCCACGAAGTTCGGGTCGCTGCCATTCAGGACTCAGGAACCAGTTACACATGTGGGATCGGCTTGTTTTGAACAGGGTTAGTTGGCACCACGTGTCGCCGGTCTTGAACAGTGTAGGCCGAAGGCAGTGGTCAGCAAAGGCCCACAGGCACGTGACGTTGACTTGAGCTGCACAGATTGGGAGCATTTGGTCTTCTTAACCCATTATAGCCTCTTACACAATTTGCGTAGCTACTAATCTTAAATTGTGAACCGTGGTAACCCCAGTGTAGGCCAGAGGCAGCGGTAGGGGTGAGCGCCCAGCCACGTGGCGTTGAGTTGAGCTGTGCAGTTAGCGGCACCTGGAGCACTCAGCGCGTGCACACCATACGTAGTTACGGTGGGCCACACTGGGAGCTTAATAAGGCCATGTGGCGATGACTTGTGGTGCAGTGAGTTAGTAGCACCTGAAGAACACAGCGTGTGCGCAGCCTGCAATCATGCGTGGTCTGTGCGGCCCGCACTGGGAGCAATGTGTCTGGCGTACTGGACTGCATCATCTGCAATCACCTACTGCATCTAGATTTTGAGCCCCGCTGTCCGCAGTGTAAACTGAAGGCAGTAGTCGATACAGACATAAGTCTGCGGAGCTGTGCCGCTGGGTTCGCAGGGGGCCAGTGTCGAGGATTCACAGAGACTGGCCGATTTATTCACACTCTTACGCTGGAGTGGCGTACATTGGACCAGCCCACTCCGCTTGCATTTCCAGGGGGGGACAACACATCTACATGACCGAGAACTTCCCCATTGCGTGAGGTATCATGGTTGTGTCCACTGTGCACTACACTACAAGTACCAATGGTATATCTCCACATGGAGAGGTTTTTGCGTTGCATAGTGAGGTCTGTGTAGCACATCACCGGTACACTAGGCATTGTGTGCATTATTATTGATGGGCCACTTGCCTCCTTCACACATACTTGGTTGCCACATCTCCCAACATTCAGCTATTGTGAGGCTGAGGGGCCATGGCATTTTGGGAAGGTCTGTTGTCCTGTTTTGCGCTGCCTCGGTGGTAGTTGGGGGGTGATAAGGGGGAGGTTCTGTTGGTGGCGCTGGGTGTTGTGGCCTTGTTGGGTGTCGGACCTCCATGATCTGTAGCTTTATCAAGTGTTGGTCTTTAGATGTGGCTGTGACTTGGGTCCAATTCACGCTGTAGATACTCGACCTCCTTACACCAGTGAAAGGTTGAGGTTAGTTTGTTACTGGTAACTCGGCATATCACCTGTTTTTGGATTGCATTGAAGATTTGGCTGGTCGTTGAAAATATGGGGAAGTGGTGTTATAGTTTTTAGTTTCCTGGGAACGCTTACTTTGCATATCATTAGAGTTAGTTGTGGGTCTCGTTTGTGGTGATTTTTTGGGGCGGAAGGTATCAATGGAAAACTGGTGAGATTTGCAGTTTTCACCAGGTTGAGAATGGGATGATAATTTAAAAACACAAAAAAGAATAGAATTAGAAATTAGCATTTAAAAAACCTTTGAAAATTCACTGAAAAAAACATAGGTTTTAGGTACGTTATAGTTAGAAATTAGCATTTAAAAAAACATTGAAATTCACTGAAAAAAACATAGGTTTCAGGGACGTTATAGTTAGTTGGGCATTTCACTCAAACAAAAAAATAGAAATTCCCCCGTTATAGTTATTTGAGCTAACTATAACTCGGCCCGCGCAATGCACTACTGATGACGTCACATATTACATCATTCATGGCATGGTCAGTGACATCACTGATGACATCTCAAATGACATTCCTGATGACATCACTGATGACATAATCCTTGTGAAAAATCTGATGCACCTCATCAGACCCTAAAATAACACTTGATACACCCACTCTGAAATACAGACTATAATTTTCCAAACCATTAACACACCAATACCAGTAAGTACATATGTACTCACTAATTTGTAGGTCTACCCACACATCCACTCATTCACCCATACAGTCACTCATACATACAGTCAGCCATCATATCCAGTCACAGATCTATACAGACATGCACACCGCATCTAATAGATAGCGTTATTCACACAGCTAGTCAGTCATGGAAATAATCAATCACACTTTCATTTACTCACTTGTACAGTTATACACATACCACCTCACTATATTAACACATACTTACACTCTAATACAATAACTAATACAAGCACACACTGATCCATACAGGCACTCTCACAGTCACTCAGTCTCACATATTATCATTTATACACTCCAACACTCTACTCAACATATATACTGCCTTTTACATATGCAGTTACTCACACATGTACCACTGAGGCATCCATCCACTCACCAAGACACTCATACACACACTCACCCAGCCATAGAGCCCTTCACAGATACAGACTTGAACACATATACCCAATGAATTATCCACTCAGACATCTATGCACAGAGTCACACCTCTCACCCACCCACATAGACACTCAGGCACCCATACAGATACTCAGACAAGCAATCAATAGCTCATATAGATCCTCATTTAGCTGCTAACCAAACCATGCAACCGCTTACACACCAAATGACAACCTAAACCCTGTGAATGTCACCCATCCTGACTCTTATACACCCATTCATTCTTCAGTCACCTTGTCACATATATATAAAACATATATACATTTTATTGAAACACATATTGAATGATGTAATATGTGATGTCATCAGCAAAGCATTGCAGGGGCGCGAGTTATAGTTAGCTCAACTAACTATAACATTCCTGAAACCTATGGTTTTTTCTGTGAATTTCTAAGGTTTCTTAAATGCATAATTTCTAACTATAACATCCCTGAAACCTATGTTATTTTCCAGTGAATATATATATATATATATATTTATATATGTAAGCTCCAGGAAAGTGTCCATCAGTTTGGAATTGCACTCGACCAACAGCAGTCTCTCTGCTGCTGTTGGTTGAGTGCAATTCCAAACTGATGGACACTTTCCTGGAGCTTACATATATTTATATATATATATATATATTCACTGAAAAAACCATAGGTTATAGACCATATATAGTTAGGAATTAGCATTTACAAAACCTTGAAAATTCACTGAAAAAACCATAGGTTATAGACCATATATAGTTAGGAATTAGCATTTAAAAAACCTTATTTTACTCACACAAAACCATTGAAATTCCATATATAGTTAGTTGCACTAACTATATATCGCGCACCCGCAATCCACTGCTGATCATGTCACATATTACATCATTCATGACATGGTCAGTGACATCACTGATGACATCACTGATGACATCTCAAATGACATCACTGATGACATGGTTTTTAATAGCAAATATCATAAGCTGTCGAATGTCAAGTACGTGGTAAGTGAAAACATTTTCGTGTTTATGCACACTGATCTGCTTTGAATGGTGCCCCCCCCCCTCATTTCTATTAGGAGTACTCTCTCTTTGCAGATAGTGAAAGGTAGTTAACGCAGGCCTTTGCCCCCGTTGTATTCCGTCGTGCCTGCTTCTCTCTCCATTTGATTGATTGTTATCCAAGTATTTACTGTTTTAGAATTAGTTCTCTTTGGTTCATTCTCTATTTACAAACAAACACAGAGTCGCAATACTCTGTTTAGTCTTTGCAGATAACGAAAAATCGTGTAAAAAAAAAGAAAAGGAATCGAGCAAAATCAGTAGGCCACTAATGGGATCTCTTTTTGACCTCGCTAAAATAGAAACATTAGGAACAACCCCTCATTACAAATACAAAACTAGTGAGATGAACTAAACTCCACACAATGATGGCTGCAAAACAGCTCGGCTCCGCCACCCACCCCGCCCAAAATAACGATAAAGAACGGCTGCCATGATTGGTTGCGGAATGACCACGACGGAGCTACGAAATGGTGCTGCTCTCATGCTAACCCCAGCTTCAGTCTGAAACATCCAGAAACACTGTAGACTACCAATTCGATCAGTTCCGGTAGCGCCCCAATGTAACCCGGTAGAGAAGAACTAGCCCTCCCCTCTTTGACTGATGGTTCTTGTTGCCTGTCCCTTCTGTTGTCATTTAACAGAACTATTTAGCCTGCTGAAAGGGGTTGTGTTCCGACCGCTGGTTGGTGGAGACATTTTGACTATATTCTGTACCTGCGTTGTCGCGTAATGCGTCATATGACGCGCCGCGTTAGTGCATCCGGAAGTCATCCGGGGCGCGCAGCGCGTAACGTAAGCATAACAAGTCATGTGACTTGTTAATAAAACTTTTCATTGGTTCATTTTACTTTTCTTATTGTAATGATGAAAGGCTTGGTCATATGACCTAAAAATTACGCTTTTCATTACTTCCGAACATTATTTTTTCTTAAATATATGTTATAATGTTCCAGGCTAATGTACTTTCCCGGAAATTTTACAACTGTCCTGCAAGTAAAATATATTCTTTTTTCGAGAAAAAGAGCGTTTCTTCGTCCCATGACGGAGCCGTTGAGCAAAAGAGGGTCGACCTGCTGTCTTAGTCGCCGATACGCCTGAATATGAGATTCTTATCGATCACTTTATGTTGCAGGAATAGAAAACACAACAGCCCTTGACCATTTATCTTTACTGCGTTCCTTCGTATTATACCTTTTACCCTTCATGTAATTGGTCTGCTTTATTTCACTTGCCTTTTAATGATTCTAAAACAGTCACTATTATTAAATACTTTACCAATGTATATACTACTACCATGTTTTCTTTTAAAAACCTTTATTGTGAAAATTTCATTATACAAATACGAGCCTATAACCACGTGGGCCTGCCACAGAGCAAACTGTAATCGTATATGATGAGTAGACATTTACACTGTAGAGGAACGTAACGGGCGGGCCATTAGGTTGCAAGAACTAAGGTGTCTAACAGTTACGGAATCGGTGGACGTACATTTTATAATTAAAATACGACAGGGCCATTTACAATAAAATTATCTAGATATACATTTGCGGGCAAGTACCATGGGTGATGTTAATTCGAACTTTCAATAGTACAGTAATCAATAACACATCAGAACTTAATATCAATAGGGATGTCGAAATATTCAATCAATTCTCGTCCCCGCCCGCCATGTGCTTCAAAACTGCATACGTATCTCGTGATTTCAAGGTTCTGCAACCAGTACACAACAAGGAGTTACGAGTCCCATTTATTCCGGCGCCATTTTGGGCGAGGACGGGCAGGTCCAGGATATAGTCAAAATGTCTCTACCAACCATCGACTATGATGATGTTCATATGCTGTATTTATTAGAGTAACACTCATCTGTCCACATGAAATTAATTTGCCACAATCTAAACATGTCATTTTAATCTTTCCAAAGTTCTTCTAAATATTTGGGACCGTTTCCCTTGCCTCTGAAGCTCTCAGTGCCACTTCTTTGATGAATGTACTAGCAGGTCAGGGGTTCTCCTCCAAATCTCTCTTTTATGCAGCACTATAATTAATTGGTGCCACCTCTCCATATGACGATGCATGGTATAGTTACCACAACTATATATTTTTTTGGTTCCTCTGGAGAGTTCATCGTGGCAGATGAAGCGTGTAACGTACCGGGCATTTACCTTTTTTTGCATGTACAGGAAAGGAAAAAAAAATCGAGCGTCCGAGTTCTAAGGTGTCCCAGGGCCATTTTAGTGGACCAGGCCCAAATCCAAAGAACAGCCATCTCACAGGCTAATGGGGCGACCCACGCCGACTTTCAGCATTGTAGAATGACCACACCAGTACAGCAACTTGCTAGACATCACCTCGGTGCCATCCGGATCTCGGCGCCCCACTGCAGATGAAGTGCCTCTCAACTATGAAACCATCACGGTGACATCCGGATCTTGGCGCGTTGTGCTGCCTTCGGCCTATTCGCACATCGGTCCGCTACTGACGCCATCTCACAGGCTAATGGGGCGACCCACGCCGAGTTTCAGCATTGTAGGATGACCACACCAGTACAGCAACTTGCTAGACATCACCTCGGTGCCATCCGAATCTTGGCATCTCAACGCCTAGTGGTATCTTCCATACAAAAAATATTGTTACGCTGCCTTTGGCCCCATTCGCACATCAGTCCGCAACTTAGACATCACCTCGGTGCCATCCGGATCTTGGCATCTCAGTGCCTTGTGGTGTCAGTCAGAAAATATTGTTGCGCTGCCTTTGGCCCCATTCGCACATCGGTCCGCTACTGACGCCATCTCACAGGCCAACGGGGTGCCCCACGCCGACTTTCAACATTGTAGGATGGCCACAGAAGTGCGACAACTTACTAGACACCACCTCGGTGCCATCCGGATCTTGGCGCGTTGTGCTGCCTTCGGCCTATTCGCACATCGGTCCGCTACTGACGCCATCTCACAGGCCAACGGGGCGCCCCCGCCGACTTTCAGCATTGTTGGATGGCCACACCAGTGCGGCAACTTACTAGACACCACCTCGGTGCCATCCGGATCTTGGCGCGTAGTGAAGCTGCAGCAGCTGCAAATAAGCTTCAGACAGTGTTACAACCGCTGCTCAGAACTCTCAACTATGACACCACCTCGGTGCCATCCGGATCTTGGCGCGTTGTGCTGCCTTCGGCCTATTCGCACATCGGTCCGCTACTGACGCCATCTCACAGGCCAACGGGGCGCCCCACGCCGACTTTCAGCATTGTTGGATGGCCACACCAGTGCGGCAACTTACTAGACACCACCTCGGTGCCATCCGGATCTTGGCGCGTTGTGCTGCCTTCGGCCTATTCGCACATCGGTCCGCTACTGACGCAAACTCACAGGCCAACGGGGCGCCCCACGCCGACTTTCAGCATTGTAGGATGGCCACACCAGTGCTGCAACTTGCTGGACACCACCTCGGTGCCATCCATATCTTGGCGCGTTGTATTGCCTTCGGCCTATTCGCACATCGGTCCGCTACTGACGCCGCCTCACGTGCCAACGTATTTTCTCCGCATTTTATACCCTATGCCGCATAACAGGCCATGTGACTTGTTTATAAAACTTTTCATTGGTTCATTTTACTTTTGGTTTCCTAATGATGGAAGGCTTGATCATATGACCTAAAAACAACACTTTTCATTGGATGAAAACTTTTTTTTTTCCCAAACGATGAAAGCCCCACCTTGTTTCTGGATGTTTCAGACTAAACTGGCGTCAGCATGAGAGCACCACCATCTCGTAGCTCCATCGTGGTCATTCCGCGAGCAATCATGGCAGCCGCTCCCCACCAGAAGCCTGCAGGAGTCGGGGCCCCCAAAACTTTTGATGAATTCTCAAGGCGGAGGGGACGCTTTCGAGAATGGGGTCCAAGACCTAGCAGACAAGCGTCCGATTTCCAAGGTGTCCCAGGGCCATTTCAGTGGACCAGGCCCAAAAAGGAAAGAGCCTGCCGCCATTTTGAGAGTCCTGTGACAGCCGCCTATCGCTGCACCGCAAGAGTGGGCGCAACTCAGCTGAATTGCGGCTTTTGACACAGTGGACCAAAAACGGACGGAATGGCAACTGAAACGGTAAAGGGGCGCCCCACTACAACAGATGACACTCCACCTGGAGAGGCCCGTTCACGCCGCCTCCCCCGGGGCGCCCCACGCCGTTATTCGGAGCAGCATTGTAGGATACCAAAACCAGTGCGGCAACTTACTGGACATCACCTTGGTGCCATCGTTCTGCTGCCTTGGAACTATTCGCACAACAGTTTGCTACTGATGACCCACCCCCCGCGACGCCCCACGCCGTTATTTGCTGGGTGGCAACTTACTAGACATCACTTTCGTGTCATCTAGATTTCGGCGCGTTCTGCTGCCTTGGAACTATTCGCACAACAGTTTGCTACTGATGACCCACCCCCCGCGACGCCCCACGCCGGAAATCTGGACGTTGTGCTGCGTTGGGACTATTCGCACAGCCGACCGCTACTTCGTTGTTTTTCCCTAAAAATGTTTATATGTTATTACTATTTTTGTTTTCTTGTATATATTTATAAATTATTAAAGTTTTATAATCTTACTACTTTGTCGGAGTGCTATATATTTTTAATATGACACATAATTGTAAAAACTTTGATGTACAAAGAGTCATCCCTGGAATCTTCCGCTTCACGCTCGGTCCCCTCCCCAATCACAATACAGGATGGTTTTCAGATAATAGCAACGCTTCTGCTGTGACGGATCTCATCGAGTGTGGGCCTTGATCTACTATAACTCCTTTGAAGAGGGGTGATTCTTTACAGCTGTGGCCATAAACTACATCTGCATGGCTAGCTGATAGCCTAGGACCGGCCTGGACAATCGGACACAGAGGAAAAGGAGTGTCAGAGGGTGCGGTAGTGAATAGCGCGAAAGGGAGGTGTCGGGCGGGCACAGGGTGTGATTCTCAGGGAAGAGCAGCGCAGATGGGGGGAGGTTTATTACCCATGCATAAGACAGAGAGCGGGGGTGACCACTGCCTGGGTGAGATGCTTGCGAGGGTGGGGAGCCATGCTAAGGATCGACAGCGTGCACAGAGTGGGTCTGGTCAAGGCATCTAAAATGGCTGCCGTGCACGACAAAAGTGTGGCATTTGAAAAAAGACAAGATGGCGCAGACAATGTTTTTCAACACTTCCTGATTTCCTTCGAATCGAACGTTAACAGACGTTGGGGCATATTACCAAAGTTAAGCGATATTTATCCCTAACGATGCATTGCAAAGATTTTTTTACCGTCAGAAATTATCGCAGATAAACCTTGCTATTATCAAGGTTTATCGCAAATACGATAAAAAACGACCGCAATGCATTAATATCGCTGAAAACTCAGCGATATTCATGCATTACCGAGCTAATGCTCTTAGCCATGTTATCCACCTCCCATTGGATAACATGGCTAAGAACTGCTCAGGGCAGCTGTTACTTTTTGGAGATATTCGCGCTTATCTCGAATATTTCCAAAAGTTGATAATAGGAGATAGCGATGTTAGCGACTGTTTCCAGTCGCTAACATCTTGGCATGCCCACTTTGCATGTCATTAGTGATAAATATCACTCACATGCAAAGTGGGGCCCAAGATGGTCGCTATCTCCTACTAGCCGTCGCTAACTGGTGTTAGCAACAGCTAGGTAATACAGATATAATTTTATCTCCGCGAAGCGGAGCGCTGTTACAGATATATATCTTGTTTTTGAACGTTAATTTCTCAAAATGCACTGAAGCACATATATTGAGACCTAGCAAAGGCACATCGGGCTACCAGTCCCTAATATTTTACCAAGTTTCGTGCAAATCCATTCAGCCGTTCGATTATTATTATTATTTATTTTTTTTTGCCCCGCGGGGCCCTTTTAAAACCTCCACATCAAACCTAGGGGGTCAGCGAGGATCTACTATGCCCCCTTATGGTCATTTGCCCCTTCGCTTTGGCCTCCTCTTGTCTCTCGATCCTACCGACAGACAAGATGGCGGCCGCTACGTACTGTTTGGAATGTTTACAGACACCGGAGAGCCAATCAGCTTCGCTTCGCAAAGCTCCGTAACGCGAAAAGTACGCGAAGCGGAGCGCTGTTACAGATATATATCTTTTTTTGAACGTTAATTTCTCAAAATCCACTGGAGCACATATATTGAGACCTAGCAAAGGCACATCGGGCTACCAGTCCCTAATATTTTGCCAAGTTTTGTGCAAATCCATTCAGCCGTTCGATTATAATTATTATTTATTTTTTTTGCCCCGCGGGGCCCTTTTAAAACCTCCACATCAAACCTAGGGGGTCAGCGAGGATCTACTATTCCCCCTTATGGTCATTTGCCCCTTCGCTTTGGCCTCCTCTTGTCTCTCGATCCTACCGAGAGACAAGATGGCGGCCGCTACGGACTGTTTGGAATGTTGACAGACGCCGGAGAACCAATCAGCTTCGCTTCACAAAGCTCCGTTGCGCGAAAAGTACGCGTCCTGGAGCGCTGCCCGGTCCGCTGTTACAGATATATATCTTTTTTTAAACGTTAATTTCTCAAAATCCACTGTAGCACATATATTGAGACCTACAAAAGGCACATCGGGCTACCAGTCCCTACAATTTTGCCAAGTTTCGTGCAAATCCATTCAGCCGTTCGGGCTAAAAGTGAGGCCAACCGCCCTATGGAAAACTCAATGTTAAAAACACGTTTTGGGACCCCCCTTTTTTCTCGACCCCCCCTGGACGAACCCCCCCCAATTTTCAGGGGCTGCTCAGAAACAAAATGTGCCATTTTCCTGAAAATTTCAGCCAATTCCGTCCACAAACGCCAAAGTTATTAGACATAGAATTTTCAAAAAACCCATAGAGAAAAAATCATAACTATATATACCTACTGGCGACCGCCAGTAGGTAATATATATTACCTACTGGCGGTCGCCAGTAGGTATATATAGTTAGGATTTTTTCTCTATGGGTTTTTTGAAAATTCTATGTCTAATAACTTTGGCGTTTGTGGACGGAATCGGCTGAAATTTTCAGGAAAATGGCACATTTTGTTTCTGAGCAGCCCTTGAAAATTTGGGGGGGGTTCGTCCAGTGGGGGCCGAGAAAAAAGGGGGGTCCCAAAACGTGTTTTTAACATTGAGTTTTCCATAGGGCGGTTGGCCTCACTTTTAGCCCGAACGGCTGAATGGATTTGCACGAAACTTGGCAAAATTGTAGGGACTGGTAGCCCGATGTGCCTTTTGTAGGTCTCAATATATGTGCTCCAGTGGATTTTGAGAAATTAACGTTTAAAAAAAGATATATATCTGTAACAGCGGACCGGTTAGCGCTCTGGTTCGCGGACTTTTCGTGCAACGGAGCTTTGTGAAGCGAAGCTGATTGGTTCTCCGGCGTCTGTCAACATTCCAAACAGTCCCTAGCGGCCGCCATCTTGTCTCTCGGTAGGATCGAGAGACAAGAGGAGGTCAAAACAAAGGGGGAAATAACTATAAGGGGGCATAGTAGATCCTCGCTGACCCCCTAGGTTTGATGTGGAGGTTTTAAAAGGGCCCCGCGGGGCAAAAAAAAATAATAAAAATAATAATCGAACGGCTGAATGGATTTGCACGAAACTTGGCAAAATATTAGGGACTGGTAGCCCGATGTGCCTTTGCTAGGTCTCATTATATGTGCTCCAGTGGATTTTGAGAAATTAACGTTCAAAAAAAGATATATATCTGTAACAGCGCTCCGCTTCGCGTAACGGAGGTTTGCGAAGCTGATTGGTCATTCTGTCACTGGGCTATAGTTGGGCTACATCTGGCTGATATTTGGGCTACATTTGTTTTTTTGTGTGTCTGGCGGCCATCTTTGGGCTACATTGGGCTACATTGGGCTTCATTGGGCTACATTCGGCTAATTAGCAAATAGCTCATCGCAAACTAGGAATGGTAAAGAATCGCTATTTATTCCTTAAAGTTCGCTATTTAGGAAATGCAAATAACTTTGATGATACATATGGCGGTTCATCTCTAACAAGATAAGAAGCATAGGGATAGATTTATGATGACTGGCGCATCACCAGGGATGTGTTAGTCATTCTGTGCCGCTGTTCCGTCACCTATGGTGTGCTGCATTTACAATGCGGCGCATCACGGGGCAAAAACAGCACAGATGCGTGATGTATCTGTGCCGTAAAGGTGGCGCATTGCTGGAGTTGTATCGCAAGTGTGATGAAGCTCCAGCAAGGGTCGGGGGTGCCCCTGTCGCAGGGTTTCTGTTCTCACACAGAACTGTGGACAGAGGATTGGAACCTCGGCGAATTAGGGTGTCCCAAAACTCACGTTAGTAATCAAAAACTATTTAGCAAGCTAGGTACAGTGTCACATTGGATATAACAAACTCTCAATGTTTAGACAATCCAGAATATGAACTTATAGTACCTCAGGATACGTGGAACTCATGAACAGTCGGTCGTTATATATTTCTTAGAAACCAGAACATGGAGTTAAGAAGAACACATGTGTATTTGAAATGTTTATTTACTAATGCCGTCTTCTCAGGCGTAGTACCTTAGATAATAAAAGTACACATATTATCAGTAGCAAAATTACCAGCATAGTTACTAGTACATAAAAAGTGAATGGTGATAGTATGTTAACATGCTGTAAATGAATAAGAGTTAGCAACACTTATAAGCAGCCGCGGGCCGTGGAGGGAGTTACGGTGAGGCAGGGAGGCGGGGAGGGGGAGAAGCAGGGTGGAGAATACAAGTACACATATTATCAGTAGCAAAATTACCAGCATAGTTACTAGTACATAAAAAGCGAATGGTGACAGTATGTTAACATGCTGTAAATGAATAAGAGTTAGCAACACTTATAAGCAGCCGCGGGCCGTGGAGGGAGTTACGGTGGGGCAGGGAGGCGGGGAGGGGGAGGGGCAAGGTAGAGAGGGCTCCACCCTGCTTCTCCCCCTCCCCGCCTCCCTGCCTCACCGTAACTCCCTCCACGGCCCGCGGCTGCTTATATCTCACCCTCCCTAATACACATATTATATTATTTGCTAAGAAGGTCTCTTTGTGTTGGTTTAGGGCGTGCCCATACTTTAGTGTCTTAGATTTGAAGGAATCACATCAGCATACACCAGCTCTCTCTTCATGTGAACCGCATCAACTGTTGTGTATGTGTGTTCGGCAAAGCAATATAAAACCCGCCTCATGCCCAGAATTGGCAGAAGTTGCACTTATGTTATGAGTATGAAGTCGTGGAGATCAGACCTCATAACAATTCTGTATCGTGTTGTTCTTGAAACTTTAGCACTCGCTGTACAGATATAGTTTAACAAGTAAAGCAGATAGTAGACCAATAACATATTATTCTCATGTAAACCACGATGAACTACTAGGTGGAAAGCTAAAGCAACAACTAAATGTCGTGTGCAGAAGTTGCAAAAAAGGAAAAATGGCGTTTAAACCGGTAATGAGCCCATGCTAACTTAACACGGTGTAAAGATATCCAGGACCTAGATGACACCTCCCCATGATCCGGAAACGAACTGAATAAGATAATAGAAGTGCCATCTCATGAGAGCAGATTGCAAGTTTATATGTGGACGGTCCGCAAGGTAAAGCATTAAAAACTAGGAAAATTCAATGCTAAAGAAAAATAAAACAGCCAAGTACTTTATCGAGTCTTAAGCCAATAGGCAAGGTAAATAATAAAAACTTGACAATTAAGTCAATGAATTGTCAATGAAATGCTAGTACTCAGCATATGAAACATGAAAAAGGTCTATGACATAAGTGTGTATGCAAAATAAGCTGCAACAGCCTCCAACAGGAAGTCACCGTCTTCATCCGAAAACAGTTCAGCCATCCAATTTAAAAGCGGAAAAGAACATACGTGCTCTCCCAGCACCGGATCCTCTATCACCATCAGAGGACAGCTCGGTGGGTTTTCAAGAAAGCTGTGTTCCAAGAAAGACTGTGCTGCCGCCAGTAAATTCCAGGGACCAAGTAGTCCATGCATCAATGCCACAGCCATAATCCTTTCGCCAGGACAAACCAACTCGTGAGTAATGATAGGAGTCATCAGCTGATTAAAGTCGACGTCAGGAGAAACCGGTCCGCAGAGACACAAATCAATGGCCCAATCGAAATCACAGGTCAGGCAGTGAAATACAGGCTGGACACAGGTGAAGTAGGAGAACCGAAAAGATAATCCATATGCCGTGCTTAATATCGCCAACGGCATTGTGCCATAATATTCTAGCATGCGATTGCGGAACAGTGTCAGCAGCTGCAGGGTCGGAGGTTGCATAGGAGGGACATCCATATTTAAAAATGTAAAAAAGCACAAGAGCGTCCGCTGGTAATGCAAGTAAAAATGCAATCCACGAACCAGAGTGGAGAAAATGGAATGAAAGGGAGCAGGGATGACTCCAAAGATTTTCTCAAATGAAGTCACGAGACCACTGGTAACAACTTTAAAAAAGTGTGCCAGGGATTTTGTGGAGGATGCGTTAAAGATAGTCGGAAACATGTTGCTGAAATTGAAAGGCAAAGCTGTGTACGGGTGTTCGCTATGTGAAGTACGAAAGTTTCACGGGCCGAACTCAAGGCCACCTCTCTCTGAGACAAAAGAGCTCTTATTCTTGTCATGCCGTTGAAACGTGTCCCAAGGTTGGTATTTGTGGCCAGATTGAAAACTCCCTATGTTCATGTGTGGGAGGAAATAGAACATTTCTGCAGCAAATAACCCGTTCACTTACTGTTACGATAAAAGGAATACTTTTAATTAACTCAGAACAATCTTCATTATTGAGCATCAAATAACTACCATTTTCCAACAACTTGAACGTGGGGATGATAGCAGGAACTGGCGTGCCTTGCAACACGCAAGCCATATTTGGTCGGTGTTTGTTGCATGAATCGTGTAACTGTATGTGCCTACACATTAGTGAATGATCTGGCGTCTCAGTGCATTCCTCTCCATTCAGATAAACTTCTTGATCATCTTTGAAACATCTGTATGTGTATGGAAGCGACCAGACCTCATGAACAAAAGCACTACCTAAAGGTTCATAAAGACCTATTGGTATATATTTCATACAATTTGAAAACTTATATAAAGCAAAAGGCAGCGTTATTAAACCGTGGATAAGGCATGTTGCCAAAAAACCCGCAATCCTCTGCTGATGATGTCACTGAGCATGTCATGAATGATGTAATATGTGACATCATCAGTAGTGGATTATGGGTAATAGTATCTCTAGTTTACTCCCCTATAGCTGTCTTTCTTTTAACATAAGTGTGTGTTTCCTTCCCTTATACTTACTGTTTTTGGTTCGCTTCCAGTTCGCGTACCAGCGAGCGAACTAGGAAGCGAACTAAGAGAAATAGAGGTTGGCACAGTTCCAAATATTGTACCAATTTTTTAATAACGGGGAGGTAGTTCTGAAAAGAACTTTTTTTTTTATTTTTCTGAACATTTTTTTAATGTTTTTGAATTTTTCGGAACAGTTTTATATTTTTTTGGGTTTTTCTTGGAGGGGGCAATGAAAACGATTCATTGTAAAGGGCTCAACAGGAGCAACAAAACAAAAAAAAGAAGTATTTATTATTTTGGGCGTTTCGGACAAACTTGCATATGATAGTCAATAGCTCTGTTGATCAGAGTGATGCTTCTTTCTCCGTAGGAAATGAATCCATCGCAAAATACGCAGGTGTGTTTTACTTCACCAAATCTCATTTGTATATTTGGCACCATCTCCCTGCCCTCTGGTCCCGTTACTTCCGGTACAACAGATCTTCTGGCCATAATAGGGAGATTATCTAGGTCGTTCCGAAACTGTGCAGCACTGTAGTTGTTAGGATGCCACCTAGTCATATGGCGATGCATTGTGTAGTTTCCGAAACTGTATTTTTTGTCGGTCCCTCTGGACAGTCTATCTTGACATATAAGGCAAGTTACGTATCTTGCATTTACTTTTTTCTGACCTTTGGGAATTTTAAAAAATTGCCAAATGAAGTTTTCTTTCCGGTGAGACGTCTTGGGCTGCTCAGGCAAAAACTGCCTCTCTTCGTGCTCGTCCTCCTGTTCCTCTTCTTCTTCTTCTTGTTGAATTACAACTTGAGCAGGTGGTCCTCTCTTCCTTGGAGGTGGTGGAGGTGGTGGGGAAGCACCAGCTGAAGCTACTAAAGAAGCCATTGCTCAGTGATCACAAAGGGTCTTTCTCTCACAATGATGAAAGTCAGAGTGAGGAAAGAAGGAGGGATTTTCATCATTTGGGAAAAACAAGAGTTCTCAACCAATCAAAAGTGTTCATTTTAGATTATATGACCTAGTCTTACATCATTAGGAAACCAAAAGTGAAATGAACCAATGAAAAGTGTTATTACCAAGTCACATGACTTGCTGTGTTTACGTTAAGCGCTTTGCAGGGCCTCCCGGTTTGCTTCCAGAAACCTGCGCTTTGGCACTCGCTTCGCGTACCAGTTCGCTAACGTAGCACGTCATATGACGTATCACGCGACAACGTGGAACGTCATGCGGACAGGAGGCGTCACGATGTTGTTTTCTAACGCGGCACTTGCGGTAAAGAAACGTTTACCGGCTCGCGGTCTATTTCGCGGCATCAAGGTCAGCTAACGGGAAGCTTCCCGATTCGCGAAGCGGGAACGAAGAAAAAAAAATATTTAAAAAAAAAATTATTCATAAACATATAAAATATATTTTTGGATTTAAAGAAGAATACATTTTACAGCTACAGATATTAGCTGTTAAAAAACCAATGAAATTCACAGAAAAAACCATAGGTTATAGACCATATATAGTTAGGAATTAGCATTTACAAAACCTTGAAAATTCACTGAAAAAACCATAGGTTATAGACCATATATAGTTAGGAATTAGCATTTAGAAAACCTTATTTTACTCACACAAAACCAT
Source organism: Lissotriton helveticus (assembly GCF_964261635.1). Lineage (NCBI taxonomy): Eukaryota > Metazoa > Chordata > Amphibia > Caudata > Salamandridae > Lissotriton > Lissotriton helveticus. Next base: position 605,928,377 of record NC_136063.1, read on the forward strand.
TGAAATTCCATATATAGTTAGTTGCACTAACTATATATCGCGCACCCGCAATCCACTGCTGATGATGTCACATATTACATCATTCATGACATGGTCAGTGACATCACTGATGACATCACTGATGACATCTCAAATGACATCACTGATGACAACATCCAGTGACTGTATGTTTCTGTAAAGTTAAAATATGTCTTAGATATTGAAGAATGAGTGGATGTATAAGTGTCTGGATGAAGGATTTAGTAGGTGCGTGACTGACTGTATGAGTGAGTGATTAAATGTGTCTCACTGAATGCATGGGTTAGTGACTAAACTGTCTTAATTTGTGCATCATTATGTCTGTTGTGATGTAAACTGCTGCATGTGTTGATCATTAGCTATACGAGAGGCTATATGTGTTATTAATTGGTTGCCCAAGTATTTCTATGGGAGATTGAGTTTGTGTGGGGGTGGCTGGGAGGTGTGTGACTCTGTGCATAGATGTGTGAGCAGTTGATTCACTAGGTGTATGAGTTCAAGAGTGCATGTGGAAAAAGCTACATGGGCGGTTGACTGTGTGCATGAGTGTATTGATGAGTGAATGGATATCTCAATGCTACATGTCATAGTAAGTACATATGTAAAACACAGTACATGTGAGAGTTGGCATATATAAATAACTGTGCATGAGAGCCACTGAATGTGTGAGTGGCTGTATGGATCATTGTGAACTTGTATCAGGGATTGTATAAGAGAGTAAATATGTGTTAGTATATGTTTGAATAAGTAAGGTGTGTATAACTGTATAGTTGAGGAAATGGAGGTGAGATTGTTTCTTTGCATGACTGACTAGGTGTGTGAGTAACTCCATGGATGAGTGACAGTGTGTGAGTGTCTGTATACACTGAGTGTATCTAAGGTTATATTAGAGTCTGAAGAGGTTTATCGTATTAGCACAAGAATGATGTCAAATGAGATGCCATCAGTGATGTCATCAGTGATGTCATTTGAGATGTCATCAGTGATGTCATCAGTGATGTCACTGACCATGTCATGAATGATGTAATATGTGACATCATCAGCAGTGGATTGCGGGTGCGCGATATATAGTTAGTGCAACTAACTATATATGGAATTTCAATGGTTTTGTGTGAGTAAAATAAGGTTTTCTAAATGCTAATTCCTAACTATATATGGTCTATAACCTATGGTTTTTTCAGTGAATTTTCAAGGTTTTGTAAATGCTAATTCCTAACTATATATGGTCTATAACCTATGGTTTTTTCTGTGAATATATATATATATATATATATATATATATATATATATATATATATATATATATATAAATATATATTCACTGAAAAAACCATAGGTTATAGACCATATATAGTTAGGAATTAGCATTTACAAGACCTTGAAAATTCACTGAAAAAAACATAGGTTATAGACCATATATAGTTAGGAATTAGCATTTACAAAACCTTATTTTACTCACACAAAACCATTGAAATTCCATATATAGTTAGTTGCACTAACTATATATCGTGCACCCGCAATCCACTGCTGATGATGTCACATATTACATCATTCATGACATGGTCAGTGACATCACTGATGACATCACTGATGACATCTCAAATGACATCACTGATGACATCACTGATGACATCTCATTTGACATTACTGATCACATCACTGATGACATCATTCATGTGATGATACGATGAACCTCTTCAGACTCTAATATAACCTTAGATACACTCAGTGTAAACAGACACTCACAGACTGTCACTCATCCATGGAGTTACTCACACACCTAGTCAGTCTTGCAAAGAATCAATCACACCTCCATTTCCTCAACTATATAGTTATACACAACTTACTTATTGAAACATATACTAACACATATTTACTCTCTTATACAATCCCTGATACAAGTTCACAATGATCCATACAGCCACTCACACATTCACTGGCTCTTATGCACAGTTATTTATATATGTCAACTCTCACATGTACTGTGTTTTACATATGTACTTACTTTGACATGTAGCACTGAGATATCCATTCACTCACCAATACACTCATGTACACAGTCAACCGCCCATACAGCTGTTTCCACGTGCACTTTTGAACCCATACATCTAGTGAATCAACTGCTCACACATGTATGCACAGAGTCATACACCTCCCAGCCACCCACACACACACTAAGTCTCCTATACAAATACTTGGGCAACCAATCAATAACCCATATAGTTAGTCATATAGCTAATGATCAACACATGCAGCAGATTACAGAACAACAGACACAATGACGCACAAATTAAAACAGTTTAGTCACTAACCCATGCTCTCAGTGAGACACATTTAATCACTCACTCATACAGTCAGTCATGCACCTACTAAATCCTTCATCCAGACACTTATACATCCACTCATTCTTCAATATGTAAGACATATTTTAACTTTACAGAAACATACAGTCACTGGATGTTGTCATCAGTGATGTCATCAGTGATGTCATTTGAGATGTCATCAGTGATGTCATCAGTGATGTCACTGACCATGTCATGAATGATGTAATATGTGACATCATCAGCAGTGGATTGCGGGTGCGCGATATATAGTTAGTGCAACTAACTATATATGGAATTTCAATGGTTTTGTGTGAGTAAAATAAGGTTTTGTAAATGCTAATTCCTAACTATATATGGTCTATAACCTATGGTTTTTTCAGTGAATTTTCAAGGTTTTGTAAATGCTAATTCCTAACTATATATGGTCTATAACCTATGGTTTTTTCAGTGAATTTCAATGGTTTTTCAATAGCAAATATCAAAAGCTTTAAAATGTATTCTTCTTTAAATCAAAAAATATATTTTATATGTTTTTAATAACATTTTTTTATGTATTTTTTTTTAATAATTTTTTTTTATTCGCTCCCGGTCCGCGAACCGGGCAGCTTCCCGTTAGCTCAGTTTGGTGCCGCGACCCGGTCCGCGAATCGGTAAACGGTCCGTTAGCGCAACTGTCGCGTTACAAAACAATATCGTGACGCGTCGCGTCAGCGTGACGTATCGCGTTGTCGCGTGATACGTCATATGATGCACCGCGTTAGCGTACCCGGAAGTGAACCGGTATGCGAAGCGAGGCGCGAAGCGCAGCTTCCCGGAAGCGATCCGGGGCGCGGCGCGGAGCGCGTAACGTAAACACAACAGGTCATGTGACTTGTTAATAACACTTTTCATTGGTTCATTTCACTTTTGGTTTCCTAATGATGTAAGACTAGGTCATGTGACCTAAAAGTAACACTTTTCATTGGTTTAGAACTATTGTTTTTCCCAAATGATGAAACCCCCTCCTTGTTTCCTCACTCTGACTTTCATCTTTGTGAGAGGAAGACCTTTTGTCATCACTGAGCAATGGCTTCATTAGTAGCTTCAGCTGGTGCTTCCCCACCACCTCCACCACCTCCAAGGAAGAGAGGACCACCTGCTGAAGTTATCATTCAGCAGGAGGAGGAAGAAGAGGAAGAAGAGGAACAGCAGGAAGAGAGGCATTTTTTGCCTGAGGAGCCCAGGAGGTCTCATGTCAAAGAAAATTATATTTGGCAATTTTTTAAATATCCCGGGGCCAAAGAAAAGTCAATGCCCGGTACGTAATTTGCCTTATCTGTAAGAAAGATTTGTCCAGAGGGACAGATAAAAAATATAGTTATGGCAATTATACAATGCATCGCCATATGGAGAGGTGGCACCCTATCAACTACAGTGCTGCGCAGTTACGTGACCAGCAAGATAATCCCCCTTCTGTGGCCAGAAGATCAGTTGTACAGGAAGTGACGGGACCAGAGGCGAGGGAGACGGTCCCAAATATACAGATGAGGTTCGGGGAAGTCAAACAAGTGTGCGTGCGTTGCAATCAGTTGATTTGCTACAGAGAAAGTAGCATCACTCTAATCAACAGAGCTATCGACAATCATGATTGTCCGAAACGCCCCAGAGAATAAATTCTTTTTTTTTGTTGCTCCTGTTGAACCCTTTACAATGAATCATTTTCGTTTCCCCCCCAAAAAAAACAAAAAAATATAAAACTGTTCAAAAAATACAAAAAAAGTAAAAAATTGTTCAGAAAAATAATAAAAAATATAAAACAACAAAAATAATTAAAAAAAAAGTTCTTTTCAGAACTACCTCCCCTTTATAAAAAAATTGCTAGAATGTTTAGCACTCTGGCAACCTCTATTTCTTTTGGTTCGCTTCCCGGTTCGCTCGCCGGTACGCGAACCGGGAGCGAACCAAAAAAAAAGAAAAAAAAAAAAGAAGAGTAAGTATAAGGGAAGGAAACAGAGAGTAATGTTAAAAGAAAGACAGCTATAAGGAGTAACACAGAGATACTGTTTAATAGATCTATTTACCGAAGAAAAGATGGAAGAGGGTATAATTGTGAAAAACAAAATAGATAAGGAAGTGGAAGAAAAAAAGGAGAGTAGAAGAATAATAAACAAGAGTTTCTTAGAGAATGTGACTGAATGATCAAATTAAGATTAAAACATTGGAATAACAGAGAGAAAAAACAGAAAGCAGAAAAGAAGAAGTAACAGAAAAGGAATGATTGAAACAGCAAAGAAATGTAAATAACATAGAGGCATATTATCAACATAGGTGATAAAATTATCGCTGCTTTTATCGGCAGAAATCTGCCACTAAAGCCGCTTTTGCGGCAGTTTTCTGCCGATAATGACTGCTTTTATCGGCAGAAAACTGCGGCTAAAGCCGCTTTTGCGGAAGAAAACTGCTGCTAAAGCCACTTTTGCGGCAGTTTTCTGCCGATAAAAGCAGCGATAATTTTATTGCCTGTGTTGATAATATGCCCCTTAGTGTGCTTGAACTACAGAGAGAAAGCATAATGAACAAGTAGTGAAAGAGTGATCAGTCAGAGACAGTGAGAGTAATAGAGACGGAGTGAGTGAACAAGAGTGAGGAAGTATGAAAAGAGAGGGACTGAGAAAAAGAGTGGAAGGAGTAGAGTAAGTAAGTAATAGAGAAAGGAATGAGGGAAGTAGCAAAGGCAGGAAAGTGAGGGTTAAAGAAATGAAGTAGTGAAACTAATAGAAGTTAAATGTGATAGAAATGTAACGAAAAGAGTACAAAACATTTACCTTATAATTGTCGTTAACTTAGTCACTTGTTATTTTTATACTTTCAATCTGTGAAAGAGAGAACAAACATTTGAAAAATATTAAAACATGTATTTAAAAATTAGAAAAGACAAGGGAAAAGATTAAAGGACAAACAGTTTTTCAACAACTTTGACACTTACAGAAGCCTCTGCTTCTCCATGCCCCTACACAGTCCTAAAAATATACATTTTAAACTAACAGTATCTTGATGCAGATGAAGTGAGGCCTATCTTGCAACATGGTGCATCTTTTGCACTGCTGCTGTCTCACAAAAGTGACGCAACGGTAGCGCAAAAGAGGTGCACAGCCATCATAAAACTGTCCCTAACATTTTAAATGATTGTTTCAGGATGCCAATAAGGTGTGTCCTATCCAGAGGTTTGTTTGAGGTGAGGCCTACTCAGGGTTGCAGATGAAATTTAGAGTTGTTGAAGAGTACAGAGGAGATAATACATGCCCATGCCTACCAATGAAGTGAGTCATGTCCACTTTACTCTTGAACAAAGGCCAGACCTCCTCTGTTTCCCTGGACAGGCCTAAACTTGATCTGCACAATGTGATTCATAATATTAGGAAACACAGGTGATGTAATTGAAAAATGTGCAATTTCTTTTGCTCATTTCACAATCACATCACTTGTGTTTCCTTTGCTTAGGTATCTCATTGTGCAGATGTAGTCCAGCATATGAAAGAGTACGCAGAAGTGCAGCACTGCATGCAACAACTTTGACACTTACTGAAGCCTCAGCTTCTGCACGCCCCCTACACAGTCCTAATTATATACATTTTAAACTTACGGTATCTTGCTGGAGATGAACTGAGGCCTATCTTGCAACATGGTGCATCTTTTACACTGCTGCTGCATCACAAAAGTGACGGAACAGCGGCTCAAAAGAGGCGCACGGCCATCATAAATCTGCCCTCAACATTTTAAATGATTGTTTCTAGATGCTGATAAGGTGTGGCCTATCCACAGATTTGTTTCAGGTAAGTCCTACTCAGGGTTGCAGATGAAATTTAGGCTTGTTGAAGAGTACAGAGGAGATAATACATGTGCAGGCCTACCAACGAAGTGAGTCATGTCCACTGCACTCTTGAACAAATGTCAGACCTCCTCTGTCTCCTGGAACAGGCCTAAACCTCATCTACACAATGTGATGTGTAATGTTAGGAAACACAGGTAATTTAATTGAAAAACGTGCAATTTTTTTTGCTCATTCCACAATCACATCACCTGTGTTTCCTTTGCTTCGGTATCTCATTGTGCAGATGTAGTCTATCATATGAAAGACTACGTAGAATGTGAGCACTGTATGCAACAACTTTGACACTTACAGAAGCCTCAGCTTCTCCATGCCTACTACACAGTTCTAAATGTATATCATAAATACAAAAAGTACAGAATTAATTATACATGTTAAATGGTTTATTTTTGCTGTTCTCAGAATTTATCAAATTTCACTAAAAACAGTGACTTGAAGGTATTCATCATATAACAGCGGGGAAGAAAAAACACAATCAAAATGATTGTGTTTAAAAAACCCATATAACATAACCAATCAGAAATCAGAACTCCTGAAAAGTAACTTACTTTCCATGACGTCGAAGGATATCCTATGAACAGCTTACACTCTGTTGTGCTGTTATTATTTTCAGCCCGCCACTTTCTGAAAGAAAAGCTCCATCGTTTTGACAAATATGTTATATACAATAAATGACTTCTCGCTCTCTACCGCACTTTTCCACAAGGCCAAATCGTGTAAGAGCCATTTATAACTCTTGGAATTCTTCTAAGCAAATCCCGTAATTTTGTATTTCCGCAACTTTCAGAAAGAAAACGTTCAAGATCACTTTCACAATCCTGTACTAGTAATATCTCACCCTTCTTGCTCACTCATGTTCCACATTTCCTATGACACTGATACTGCTTACTATGAAGCAGACTTACACTACCTCTATGACTACTACCATTATTTAATTCTCTACATCACTTTTAATCACAAAGCAATTTAAAACAGTAGATAAAATTATATCAACCCATAGAATCATTATAGGCCAGTTACCTACCCTAAATTCTCTTTTCTGAAAACAGAAAGTAAGAATATTTTTAAGTAAAAAGGCAACATTGTATCCTAGTCAAATAGGAATCATTTACGAAACAGCAGCTTTTTTTACATTTTCAATAAGCTGTGTAATAAGCGGATCTTGTCAAAGGACCATCATGTCATATAATAGCTGCAGTTAAAAATGTTCTTCCTAAAATCAACGACTGTGTAGCCACAACATTTGTAATTAAAGTTGAAGACTTACTTTCATCAGGTTTATATAGTTGGAATTTTAAAATGACATTATAACGAAAGGTTTGGTCAAATAATCTAGACAGCATTGCAGACTTACATTACCTCTACTCCATGTTTTGATTGGCTGCTTGAATTAGCTTATAAAAAGAAACAGTTTTTCTGAACTCATTGAAAGTGCAGTTATTTTTCCATGACGTTAAGTGTTATGGTAAGAACACCGTTTGATTTGGGAAATACTCTGTTGTCCTTTAACTAATCCGTGCCCACCACTTTCTGTAAGAAAACCTTCTTTTTTTCCAGGAACTATTTAAAACTCAAAAATAACTTTTGACTCTGTACTACACTTATCCTCAAGGCCAAATAGTGTAGGAGCCATTAGAACCTCTTGAAATTCCTCAGAGCAAATCCCGAGATTCCTTCCCTAAAATTTTGGTTTTAAAAACACCAGGTAAGAATTTTTAAGGTCAAAAGGCAAATTTTTTTTTAAAGTTAAAACAGAATCATTGCAGAATGACCAGCCGTTTCTAGACTTTAAATAAGCTGTGTAATGTCCTGATGTTGTTGAAGGACCGTCATGATATATAATTGCTGCAGTTACAAAAGTCCTTCCTGATATTGACAACTGCGAAGCCACAACATTTTTAATTAAAGTTGTCAATTTTGTTCCATCAGGCCTACATCGTTGGAACATTAAAATGACATCTTGGCCATATGTTCGTATAAATAATGTTGACAACATTTCAGACTTACATTGGCTACACTCCATGTTGTGATCAGCTGCTTTTACTAGCTTATTAAAGGACACTGATTTACTGTCTGGCAAAGTTAAATTTATAAATTTTTCTGAGTCTACACTAGTAGTACTTGATACCCTACAGTTCTCGCAGTCATGCTGCCATTGATAAGAAAGCCCAAACAGGTGATCTACATCTACACCTTCATCATGCAATACATCAAGCATATACATTAAAAACTCCTGACAATCTTGCTGAATATTTTGAGAGAATTGTGTTTGACCTGAACATCTGTCTAACAGATTTCGAATTTCAGACACACTTTCTATTTTTGTTCTATCAGTGCTACATTTCTCTAACACAGAATTCAACAAACTGCAAAATCTTTGATCCAAATTGACCACAATCTCTTCTTTTACATTTTCTAGAGAAAACAAAACATTAACCACTACATTAGCATAGCAGTTGACACCAGAACTGTTTTCAAATTGAAAACCAACAACATCTTCAACAAAATCCTTTTTCTTTCTGCTTATAATTTCTGGTTCATCGACTTTTCGTCTTTTTGCTACAACCTCCCTACTATTGGTCACATTTCTTCGTTTCCGGCCTACCACACGTTTCTCAAACAAAGGATATTGAGGCAAATGTGGCGCATACTCTCTTCTTAACCTATTGTATTCCTTAACACAATCTAGATCCGCACAAATGTTTGTGACATCACACTCAATCAAGTACAATCCCGATAAAGTTCTAACTCGTGACAATGCCACATATGCCATACCCTCCTTGAACACAGAACTGCCAATATTCACCAATGCACTGTCTACACTTAAACCTTGCGATTTATGGATTGTCACCGCATATGCCAAGCAAACAGGAAACTGCTTACGGCGAACATATAAGTCTTTCACAAGCAAAAACCTAGCAGAGCAACGACCAATTAGCTGTACTTCCTCAATGCCATCAAATTTAATTTTTAAAAATTCAAAAATTCAATTCCATCTCTATTTCTGTATTTCACAAAATCAACAACATTACCCATTGATCCATTTACCAGACCTCTTTCAACATGTAAATTCCTTCTTAAAATATACGGCAATTTAAGCACACATTCAGAGTCTTTTCAAAACCTGCAGTTTTAGATATAGTCTTCTCTAATGAATCCAATTTTGATTTCAAATTCTCAGACAAAATAATTGTTGATCCCATATGCTCTACTCTGTCAATAGCTTCCAGTTTCACAATCTCTTGGTTTTCTAAATGCAACATTTTGTTGTTGAAGATGGCACATTCTGCAAGAGTTGGCATCAAACATATTCCAGATTTCTTCTCAATAATTTTCTGAAAAATATTCTCAGGCACAACGTCTTGTTCTGGATACAAATTTGACAGTAATCGTGCATGTAAAGCTTCTTTCCCATGCTCGGTCACTTTTCCGATTCTAACATCTTGTAGAATATTCTTGTAATCTTCATCCTTCGCCTGACGCATATTTTCAAGCAGTTCAGCATAATTGAAGTTTAACCATATATTAACGTTGCCAATGCTCCCTAGGCACTTCCTGGTATCTTCATGCGTGAGCATTTTGAACACAGGTTGTCCTTTCACTGGTGTCAGCTGCAGAAGATCACCGAAAACAATGATGTGTTTGCCACCAAATAACACATCATACTCTGTTTTGAGAACTTATTGCATTCTCAAATGCACAAAGGCAAGCATGACATTGGAAACCATGCTTACTTCGTCAATGATAAGAAGTTTCATTTTCTTCAAGACTCTTGAAACTTCACAACAAGCATCTCCAGATAACTTGTGGTATTGTAATTTGTTATCATGCTCCACTGGCAGCATCAGTAGACGATGCAAAGTAATACCTTTAATGTTATGTGCTGCCATTCCAGTTGGAGCGGTGACAACACAAGACAGCGATGACTCAGTCCTTTTCTGCAAATAACATGAAATTGCTTTAATGAGGAAACTTTTTCCAGTTCCCGCTTCTCTACTCACGTACAGTCGGACAGGCTTCAACGACGTACATGAGCACTCTTTCTTCTCATGACTTAATCCATGATCAATTTGGTTCGTAACTTCGTCATATATTTTCCTCTGCTCAACGTTGAGTTGTCTTTCCAAGTCTTCTAAGTTAACCGCATCCTCCTGAGCATGTGCCATGGCTCTTTCCACTTCAATCATGGCAGTGGCAGCTTCATTTTCGATAACTGGTCCTCCTAGTGGATCCTGACTCAATGAAACAGAACTCTGACTGTCCTGAGAACTGTCTCTAGCAATCTCGGCTGCAATCGTTGCTTCCTGCTCGATTTCCGCATTCAACATTTCTAGATATTTGGGAAAAACAGGACATTCTATGGTCTCCTTGGCGGCATTGAAAGAGTCTTCGTAACAGAGGAAATCTCCAAGCAGTTCCTCTTCTGCACGCCAAGGCTTGAAAAGTTGCAAAAGTGCTAAATAGAAAAACTCTTTTTTTTCAGGAGATTCGCCACTCAATTTTCGATGGTTTACCAAGTGGCATTTTCTTTGCTTGACCAGACATCCCTCACTTCCAATTACAGCATACACTCCTTTATCAATATCTTCTTTGATGTTCCTCTTGAATATGTAATTTTGTAGAACCTCATACAGACAAACATTCTCGAGGTGACTGCTTCTATTTGGATAATATGTATCCAACATGTTGGTCTTCAAAATATTGGTACTGTTTGGCTCCTTTTCCGCCAAATACTCAATTTCCCGCACAGGTTTCAGAACTCGATTACGCGTTGCAGCAAGACCAAGACTCGCCCAAACGATACTCCTGGATTTGGCATAGAGACTTGCTGAAGACAACCGGTCAGAACATTCGTAAGCTCCGATTTCTCGATGTGACAACATCTTCAGGCTGAAACTGTACAACTTCTTACTGAGGCTCTTTTCATGGGAAATGTCCTCCCACATATCCTTCAATTCTGTCTTTTCTTTTTTGGTGATGTAAGATGTCACATACCGAGCCACAGCCATACAGTTATCAGCCACAAACTGTATATCCATGTTAGCATTCCACATGGACAAAATCACTGGTTTGTAGTCGTTGATGTACTTGGACTCTTCGTTCCTTTTCAAATTGTATGTGTTTTTAGGTGATTTCTTCATCACATTATGTCGCAGCGAAGACATCAAACTGTTCACTCTTCCTTTAGAAATCACCGGTCATGGAAAGGCGAAACGACATTTGGTGTAGAACTTGTCCTTGTTTCTGAATTTACGACGACAGTACTTTCCACAACGATGGCTTTGGAAGCGTAAAACTTGTTCTCTTAGGCTTTTGTCTTCCTTTGCGTTTGGAACAGCACATGTAGAATACTGTTCTATGAAACTCATCACTAAGTCTTCTGGATCTGTTCCAAATTTAGGTGCATCCTTGATCCACAGCAGCATATGTATATGAGGAGCACCTCTTGCTTGGTACTCCTTTCTCCAGAAGAAATCCAACACCTCTCCAAGAGGTGGATTTTTCTTGTTCATGATGAAAGACATCATAGCTTCAAATCTATGATTGAAGTACCTGCATACATTCACTGGATCCAATGAGCACAGTTCTCCGGGTGTCTTGAATCCGATATTTTCAATGTTTCCATTTGCCTCTCGTAGAAATTCAAGTAAGTCTTCCCAGCCATACTCGGCACAGCTGAGAGTGAGGAACCATGTGGGAGTTCCTCAGCATACATTTTAAATCACCATGACGACGGTACCAGTACTCATTAGTACCACGCTGACACGCCATGAGATTAATCAGGTGAGAATCCAAAATACTGTCTTGCACATTGACTTTATCCATAAAGTCACTTGCCGAGATGTTTTGCATCTGTATACCACTTTTCAAGATGTGGTTCACTGCATATGACAGTCCAGACAGATCGCTTTCAAACAGGAGATGAAACAAATACGGAATGCATTGTCGAAACCTAGGATCTTCTGCATACAATCGTAAAGTCCGGTATTCAGAAGCAGGAATTTGATGAGGTCGCTCATCATATCTTCCTCCTTGACCTGTTGGAAATAGCTGTGGGAAACACCGAGCTTCCAAACTTTCCTCCCAAACACTAATGGGACTCCCTTTGGCTTGTTTCATTTGAAACAACTCAATAGCATTCCCCATGACTTCCTTGGAATGCAAAGGATGAACACTATAATGTTCATATGTTTCTTCACTTTTAGAGGGTTCTACTTTCTCAATTTGACCACCACACAAATCACTATCCTCTTCTTCACTTACTTCCCCTTCTGCAACATATACATTCTTATAGTACTTATTGCTTTTTTCAAATACAATGTTGCCTTTTTGACTTTCCTAACATCCACTAAATCTTGCCATATTTTCTTACTCTTTGTCGGAACCCCATTAACTAAGATAACCAGAGGTTCCTCTTCCACTTTTTCTACTCCAATTGTATTAATGTTTTTCTTCAAATCTAGAGGCAAATAAACAACTCTTCCCTTCAATCCTCTCTGTAAATCTGATGGAGGCAATTTCCCTGTCTTTGGCTCCATTCTTACAATAGCCTGAAAGGGATGGATACTTTGAATCAAAATAGATTCATAAGTATTTAAATCCTTCAATTCAGAATGAATCTCAACCAATTCCAGATTATTATGAACCGCTCTAGCAGGCATCCGGTTTTGATTTAATTTGTTACAACAATAAGTACACACACGTTGATCCAATCCCAAATCAAAACAATTTTCTACCATCATGTATGTTGCGAAATTCTCTCCATTCAGTATTATTTTCCCTTTCACTTTTCGCATATAAATCCACTAACTTAGTCTGATTCTTATAATAAGTACGTCGACAACACACACAAGTGAAATTAGGCCTCTCACTTGATTTCATCTGAAACGTGGCAATTTCCTTCTGAAAATTATCTGTACTGGAAACCTGTACACTATCTTCCACATTACCCTCTTCTTCTGGGTCAATTTCAACATTCTCCTCTTTACTTCCAAAGTAACAAAACTCAATTTCTTCACAAATATTCTTCACATCTATTTCAGAACCATGCAAAAGAGCAGTGCATAATTTTTTAAGCATAACTGCTGGACTCTTAGCATAATACAACATTCTAACTAATTTCCTCACTTTATTATGATGCACTGCTAGCATCCTGAAATGATGAAAAACACTCTGGCATACTCTCCTGGAAAGACAAGCCAGTGAATGACCATGCAAACCTGTCACTTCTCTCACTCTGCAAGGATCTAATTCTTGCAACAACATCATTTTCTGCTTCAAACTTTTCTTATTAAATGTCCGTACAAAATCACAAAGCAAATTGATGGAATCCTGTCGCACACTGCAAATACTACTACACTTCCAGGTGTACACAGGTCCCTTAGGACGTCTTCCTAAAACCTCATTACCTAACACCTCTTCTGCCTCTGTTGTCACAATTTTTTCTTTTTCAACTGGACAACCATCTTTTACCTCATTAGCTCGACCACTGGTGTCAACTGCATGCACCAAATCATTATCCTGAAAATAACTCTCCTCATTAAAAAATGCCTCACAACTTGAACTATGCATCCATTCTCCTGAAAAAACTTCACAAAAATTACTACGATTAACTGTTCTCTTCCATCTACTATTTCTTTTGAAATCATAAATTGCCTTGTTTAGCTTCCTAATTCTATTGATTATCAAAATAAATAACTTTCGCTTAATTTCAAATGCCTGATCAATAACTTTCTCAATTTTTTTTTTCTATTATAAAAAACCACTTTCTGCTGACCTTTCTTAATATTTTTTAACAAATTGCCAATTATCCTGTTGTGGAACATTCGTCTGCGAATGTCCCTAAACAGATTTTTCCTTCTACTACCATGCACAGAGTTATCTCCTGCTCTAGCAGTAACATTTTTGATTGGCCTTCCCTTTCCGTTTAAATTGCTTCTCTTTTTCTGGACTAAAACATTTTCTGTAGTACTACTTTTTTTTCTACAAATGTTTCTTATGAATGATTTTGTTGTCTTACCCGGAGCTTTCTTGGTGACTTGACAAGTTTTTATTGTAGAGGACTGCTGCAAGAATTTATTAACCTGTGTCTTTGACGTTTTGTAGCCTTTCGGTTTCGTTGTTTAGATGGCATTCTCTCCTTTTGAAATGATCTGCAGTTGAATCTGTGGTAAAATATAATTAAAAATGTTATTAACCACTATTAGCAAACAGTAAATCAATAACAGTCGTCAAAAATTTAACACACTACTTGTCATTTTTACATAGAATAATTTTTAGTGCATTGGCAAATTTAGTATTCACAAATAGTAGCAAAGAAATTGAATGCTTCTACATTTGACCTGTGCTGTTTTATATGTGAATCTGAACTAATTTTATGAGCATATTTGACTATTTTATTAAAGACACTACACACAACCTGTTTTTGAACTTTTGTTTAATTTTAAATGAAACAGTTTACATTTTTACTTTTCATTTCCAGTAACTTTTAAAAATAAATGTTTATAGTTCCATAGGCTCAAGCAGGTCAGCTTCCCACCCTATGTCATACAATTCTGACAAAACGGCATCCTCATCATGTTCTTCATCATCCTCAGGATTTAAATCATCCAAGGGATCTACTTCCACTGACGTTTCAATGACAAGTTCAATGATAAGATCGAGATCAACTGATTGCTCATTATCACTCATGGTTGATGTTGTCGTTATCTTTAAAGAAAGAGAACAACAATGAGATGTTGCAGAGTAAGAGACAAATCTCAGAGACTATAATATTAAAATTGTTTAACAAAAGTAACATTTTGCAATTATTATTTAGCCATGTCCAGCGATGCTGAGGAGGTGAGGCCTATGTCCAAGTTTTCAGTGAACAGGACTCATCTGTTCTTAACCTTGGATAAGCCTCACCGACTCTGTGTACCCTGCTCATACTTAAATGTAAAGGGGCAGATTTATGTTAACTGGCGCATCCCCAGGGATGCACCAGTTAACGTGCACCGCTGCTCTGCCACCCATGATGTGCCGCATTTACAATGTGGAGCACCATTGAGCAAAAACAGCACAGATGCGTCACGCATCTGTGCCGCAAAAGCAGCACATTGCAGGAATCACGTCGTAAACGCGACATGTCTACTGCAATGCACAGGAGCAAGCCACACATTGCATGGTGCATCACTCCTTATGCCTGTTTCAAACAGGCGTAAGGATTTGATTCAGCAATGCTATAAAGCTGACTCAGTGAAATCTTCTAAATTTCACTGTGTTAGTTTTACAGGGCTTTCATGCAAATGAATGCCCACCCTGCAACAAAACACCTATATGAAACCTGACGCAGGTTTCATGTGGCACAGGACTTTACAGCATGACACATCTGCCTAGATGCATCAAGTTGTAAATATGTCGCAACATAGCGCATCTTTTGCGCCGCCGCTACGTCACAAAAGTGACGCACAGCGGCGCAAAAGAGGCACACAGCTATCATAAATCTGTCCCTAACATTTTAAATGATTGATTCAGGATGACGATAAGGTGTGGCCTATCCAGAGGTTTGTTTGAGGTGAGGCCTACTCAGGGTTGCAGATGAAATTTAGGCTTGTTGAAGAATACAGAGGAGATAATACATGTGCAGACCTACCAATGAAGTGAGTCATGTCCACTGCACTCTTGAACAAAGATCAGACCTCTTCTGTGTCCGTGAACAGGCCTAAACCTCATCTGCACAATGTGATTCGTAAAGTTAGGAAACACAGGTGATGTAATTGAAAAATGTGGAATTTCTTTTCCTCATTTCACAATCACATCACCTGTGTTTCCTTTGCTTAGGTATCTCATTGTGCAGATGGAGTCTAGCATATCAAAGAGTACACAGAAGTTGAGCACTGTATACAACAATTTTGACATTTACAGAAGATTCAGCTTCTCCATGCCCCCTACACATTCCTAAATGTTTACAGTTTAAACGGACGGTATGTTGCTGGAGATGAAGTGAGGCCTGTCTTGCAACATGGTGCATCTTTTGCATCACTGCTGCATTGGTTTCTTGTGGCACAGGACTTTACAGCATGACACATCTGCCTAGATGCATCAAGTTGTAAATATGTCGCAACATAGCAAATCTTTTGCACCGCCGCTGCGTCACAAAAGTGATGCACAGCGGCGCAAAAGAGGCACACACCTATCATAAATCTGTCCCTAACATTTTAAATGATTGATTCAGGATGACGATAAGGTGTGCCCTATCCAGAGGTTTGTTTGAGGTGAGGCCTACTCAGGGTTGCAGATGAAATTTACGCTTGTTGAAGAGTACAGAGGAGATAATACATATGCAGGCCTACCAATGAAGTGAGTCATGTCCACTTCACTCTTGAACAAAGGCCAGACCTCTTCTGTGTCCGTGGACAGGCCTAAACCTCATCTGCACAATGTCATTCGTAAAGTTAGGAAACACATGTGATGTAATTGAAAAATGTGGAATTTCTTTTCCTCATTTCACAATCACATCACCTGTCTTTCCTTTGCTTAGGTATCTCATAGTGCAGATGGAGTCTAGCATATCAAAGAGTACACAGAAGTTGAGCACTGTATACAACAATTTTGACATTTACAGAAGATTCAGCTTCTTATCTTGTTGGTGATGAAGTGAGGCCTGTCTTGCAACATGGTGCATCTTTTGCATCACTGCTGCATCGGTTTCATGTGGCACGGGACTTTACAGCATGACACATCTTCCCAGATGCATCAAGTTGTAAATATGTCGCCACATAGCAAATCTTTTGCACCGCCGCTGCGTCACAAAAGTGACGCACAGTGGCGCAAAAGAGGCATACACCAATCATAAATCTGTCCCTAACATTTTAAATGATTGATTCAGGATGACGATAAGGTGTGCCCTATCCAGAGGTTTGTTTGAGGTGAGGCCTACTCAGGGTTGCAGATGAAATTTACGCTTGTTGAAGAGTACAGAGGAGATAATACATGTGCAGGCCTACCAATGAAGTGAGTCATGTCCACTTCACTCTTGAACAAAGGCCAGACCTCTTCTGTGTCCGTGGACAGGCCTAAACCTCATCTGCACAATGTCATTCGTAAAGTTAGGAAACACAGGTGATGTAATTGAAAAATGTGGAATTTCTTTTCCTCATTTCACAATCACATCACCTGTGTTTCCTTTGCTTAGGTATCTCATTGTGCAGATGAAGTCTAGCATATCAAAGACTACGCAGAAGGTGAGCACTGTATGGAACATGGCTATGTAACTCAAAGAATCAAAATCTAAATTTGCCAAGCACACATGGGGGTGTATTTACAAGGACCTTCCACCACGGGGAAATGTCTTTAATTAAAATGGGAAAAATAACATCAAAGGGACTCAAATGCCTTTTAAATATACCCCAAGCAACCTATGAAACTCTAGCACTACATATCAAGAAACCTAATTGATTTCAAAAATCGTTTTTAAACACATCATCTAAATCAATTATATACCTACATTCAAGGGGAAATGACTTAAAATGCCCTAAGACACATGAAAGCGTTTTTGAAGGCCCTTGCACCATTTTTGGGTCACTTTTAACATGGCTATGTAACTCAAAGAATCAAAATCTAAATTTGCCAAGCACAGATGGGGGCATATTTACAAGGACCTTGCACCACGGGGAAAGGTCTTAAATTAAAATGGGAAAAATAACATCAGAGAGACTCAAAGGCCTTATAAATATGCCCCAAGCAACCAATGAAACTCTAGCACTACATATCAAGAAACCTAATTGATTTAAAAAATCGTTTTTAAACACATCATCTAAATCAATTATATACCTACATTCAAGGGGAAATGACTTAAAATGTCCTAAGACACATGAAAGCGTTTTTTTAAGGCCCTTGCACCATTTTTGGGTCATTTTTAACATGGCTATGTGACTCAAAGAATCAAAATTTAATTTGCCAAGCACAGATGGGGGCGTATTTACAAGGACCTTGCACCACAGGGAAAGGTCTTAAATTAAAATGGGAAAAATAACACCAGAGAGACTCAAAGGCCTTATAAATATGCCCCAAGCAACCTATGAAACTCTAGCACTACATATCAAGAAACCTAATTGATTTCAAAAATCGTTTTTAAACACATCATCTAAATCAATTATATACCTACATTCAAGGGGAAATGACTTAAAATGCCCTAAGACACATGAAAGCGTTTTTTTAAGGCCCTTGCACCATTTTTGGGTCATTTTTAACATGGCTATGTGACTCAAAGAATCAAAATCTAAATTTGCCAAGCACAGATGGGGGCGTATTTACAAGGACCTTGCACCACAGGGAAAGGTCTTAAATTAAAATGGGAAAAATAACATCAGAGAGACTCAAAGGCCTTATAAATATGCCCCAAGCAACCTATGAAACTCTAGCACTACATATCAAGAAACCTAATTGATTTCAAAAATCGTTTTTAAACACATTATCTAAATCAATTATATACCTACATTCAAGGGGAAATGACTTAAAATGCCCTAAGACACATGAAAGCGTTTTTTTAAGGCCCTTGCACCATTTTTGGGTCACTTTTAACATGGCTATGTGACTCAAAGAATCAAAATCTAAATTTGCCAAGCACAGATGGGGGCGTATTTACAAGGACCTTGCACCACAAGGAAATGTCTTAAAATAAAATGGGAAAAATTACATCAAATGAACTCAAAAGCCTTGTAAATATGCCCCAATTAACCTATGAAACTCTACCAGTACATATCAAGAAAGATAATTGATTTCAAAAAACGTTTTTAAACACATCTTGTAAAGCAATTATATTCCTACATTCATGGGGAAGTGAGTTAAAATGCCCTAAGACACATGAAAGCATTTTTGTAAGACCCTTGCACTTTTTTTGCGTCACTTTTAACATGGCTATGTAACTCAAAGAAACAAAATCTATTTCTAAAACTCTTGACACAAAGCAACATTTTAAATACACAACTTTCTTCATAATTTTCTCCTTAAAGCATACTATTCTCTATTTAAATTAAATGAACCTTTTCCCACCTTAGCAAATACTTTATGAGTTTCAAAACAGTCTCAGACT
Organism: Lissotriton helveticus; assembly: GCF_964261635.1. Taxonomy (NCBI): domain Eukaryota; kingdom Metazoa; phylum Chordata; class Amphibia; order Caudata; family Salamandridae; genus Lissotriton; species Lissotriton helveticus. Next base: position 605,947,662 of record NC_136063.1, read on the forward strand.
CACACCAATTTGTCTTTAGCAGAGCAAAAGGTATGCACTCCAGAGTCTGCAAGCAACAATGCCACAGAAATGCTGTAATTCATCACACATATCTCTCATGTCACCCAATCAAAACTCTTCCCTCACTTTTTTCAAATCAACACCCTTCCCCCCTCTGCCTTTTCTGCCTTTTTTGCATAGCAACCACCTCCTGAAAGACCTCTCATGTTTGCAAGTTCACACAACAATGTTTCAATTGAACTCTGAACTCTCAGTACACCTGCGTATCCAGTGCAATCTTTCATAAAATGATTTTTTCTTGACCATTCAAATTACATCTTTCAAAGAACTCATCCATGCACCCTAACTTTCTGTTTTCAGCAATCAAAATCCACCAATCACTGCTACTGATTAATTACCACAGAAACTCCACAGTTTTTTTCATTATACACTCTTATTTTTTCAACTGCCATTTCATTGCCACACTTCATCTGACTGCAGCAGAACCTTCTCTCACCATGTTTTCTGTCTGGATTGTTGGACATAGTTATATCCACTGGGCTCAAAGGTTTGCTGATAACAGAAATTTACACAACCTCAATTTACAAAATGTTGAAATCAAGTGGATTGGCCACAGAGGATTAAAATGTCACCAATTGATACCATTGGTGAAAACCTTTTTGCATTTGCCAAAACCTGACCTGTTAATTGTGCACTGTGGAGGAAATGACTTGGGCACTTTGACTGGGGTAGGTCTGGAAATGCTTTTAAAGGACACCTTTGAGCAATTGATGGCACTATTTCCTCAAACTGCCTTGGTATATTCAAATATATGCCAAAGACAGAAATGGAAGTGGTCCAACCAATTTTGTCCACAAATTGAGAAATCGAGGAAGCATGTAAATAAGTCTGTTTCAGCTTACATGAGAGACCATGGAATGGGCTCCATCTACAACAATAACTTGCGTTACTACATGCAAGATATCTACAGAGCAGATGGAGTTCACTTCTCAGATGAGGGGAACAGAATTTTCATCCTCAATTTAAGACTGTGCATTGGTACCTACTTGTAGGTACCTACATCAGCCACAGGACCCAAAAGCTCTTTTCAGAGCTACCCTACATCTTATGACTCACAATTATTATTTTACTCTAACTTTTTTCACTAATTTTCACCAAAGTACGCTCCCCGGAGCGCTACCCGGTACGCGCACCGGACGCTAACTGCGCGAAAATTTGAAAAAAAATGTTTTTTTTTCGCACATATGGTCCTCCTCAGCCACCCTCAGAAAACCTAGGGGGTCAGGATACGCCTACCATGCCCCCTTCTACCCATTCTGAACATTATTTGCCCTCCATCTTGTATCTCAATTCTACCGAAACACAAAATGGAGGACTCCCGTAACGCTGCCGGTTCGCGTACCGGGGCGCGCACCGGGAAGCGCTCGCTCAAAAAAAGGTGGGAAAGTAATTCACAGAAAAACCACTGGAGACACTTTCACCAAATATAGATTAGCTCATACTACATACCAATCCCTACCATTTTCACAAATTTGATTGGAATTCCATTTAGCCATTTAGCCTGTAGACCTCTCTAAATACCCTGAGGTAAATTACTTCACAAAACACATCTGAAGTGTTGGAATTGACAACCAATTAAAATGTTACTTTCATTTTCTACTTTTTTTACCTGACATTTGATTGGTTATGTACCTGAATATATATAAAGAAAGAGAGAGAAACACAGCCATTTTGACTACCACCTCCTGAAGTAGATTTCAAGAAAATTTTCACTGAGAACTTAAACTGCTTTTTGAAAGGTAAGTTGTTATTTTGAAAACTGAAGTATATTGTGCACTTAAAGTTAATTTGGAAAACTTTTTCTGATAGTTTTATACTATCACTCTGTAATAGTTATAGATTTAAATAGACTTCTCTGTTATAGTTATGGATGGATTTAGGCTTCTCTTGTATAATTATGAATTTACTTAGGCTTCATCACATACACTTTTTTATATTTCTACTTCCAGTCTGATACCATACACTACCCAAAGATAAATTCACTGTTAAAAAATCCAAACTACCTATCTGAACTTAAACCCAACAGTGCCCTAACTCCTCTGATATAGTTATTTTTTATGCAATTTACAGCAAAAAAATGGAAGGGGAGCAAGAAAATATCAATGTTTCCTTCGACATTACATCTGAGGAGATTTTAAATGAAGAATTTTTAGATGAAAATTTTATGGATCAGTCTTTGGATGAACAATTTATTGAATGCTTACAAGACATAGAAACATGCATGTTTGAGGAGATTCCAGATGATGTAATGCTGGAAGTTTTATTGAACTATGAAAATTCTGACCAATAAATTTTTATTTAATAATTAAAAAATGTTGGGACAATATTCATTTTTATATCTAATTCATGAAGTACAACCAAAATAAATAAATAAAAAAAAATAAAAAAAAAACACAACAAAAAGAACAATCAATAAACATACAATATTTCAAAATATCATAGTCTATCATTCTTTTTTCCTTATAGTACGCTCCCCAGACCGCTTTTTTTTTTTGCCCCGCGGGGCCCTTTTAAAGCCTCCACATCAAACCTAGAGGGTCAGGGAGGATCTTCTATGCCCCCTTATGGTCATTTCCCCCTTTGTTTTGGCCTCCTCTTGTCTCTCGATCGTACCGAGAGACAAGATGGCGGCCGCTCCGGACTGTTTAGAATGTTGACAGACACCGGAGAGCCAATCAGCTTCGCTTCGCGAAGTTCTGTTACGCGTCAGGTACGCGAACCGGGGCGCTGCCCGGAGCGCGCTTACAGATATATATATTTTTTTGAACGTTAATTTCTCAAAATCCACTGGAGAACATATATTGAGACCTAGCAAAGGCACATCGGGCTACCAGTCCCTACAATTTTGCCAAGTTTCGTGGAAATCCATTCAGCCGTTCGAGCTAAAAGTGAGGCCAACCCCCCTTTTTTCTCGGCCCCCCCTTGACAAACCCCCCCCAAATTTTCAGTGGCCGCTCAGAAACAAAATGTTCCATTTTCAACCAATTCCGTCCACAAACGCCAAAGTTATTAGACATAGAATTTTCAAAAATCCCATAGAGAAAAAATCCTAACTATATATACCTACTGGCGACAAATATATATATATATATATATATATATATATATATATTACCTACTGGCGGTCGCCAGTAGGTATATATAGTTAGGATTTTTTCTCTATGGGTTTTTTGAAAATTCTATGTCTAATAACTTTGCCGTTTGTGGACGGAATTGGCTGAAATTTTCAGGAAAATGGCACATTTTGTTTCTGAGCAGCCTTTGAAAATTTGGGGGGGGTTTGTCAAGGGGGGGCCGAGAAAAAATGGGGGTCCCAAAACGCGTTTTTCCCATGTTAATTTCCATAGGGCGGTTGGCCTCACTTTTAGCCCGAACGGCTGAATGGATTTGCACGAAACTTGGCAAAATTGTAGGGACTGGTAGCCCGATGTGCCTTTTGTAGGTCTCAATATATGTGCTCCAGTGGATTTGGAGAAATTAACGTTTAAAAAAAGATATATATCTGTAACAGCGGACCGGTTAGCGCTCTGGTTCGCGGACTTTTCGCGCAACGGAGCTTTGTGAAGCGAAGCTGATTGGTTCTCCGGCGTCTGTCAACATTCCAAACAGTCCGTAGCGGCCGCCATCTTGTCTCTCGGTAGGATCGAGAGACAAGAGGAGGCGAAAGCGAAGGGGCAAATGACCATAAGGGGGAATAGTAGATCCTCGCTGACCCCCTAGGTTTGATGTGGAGGTTTTAAAAGGGCCCCGCGGGGCAAAAAAAAAAATAATAAAAATAATCGAACGGCTGAATGGATTTGCACGAAACTTGGCAAAATTGTAGGGACTGGTAGCCCGATGTGCCTTTGCTAGGTCTCAATATATGTGCTCCAGTGGATTTTGAGAAATTAACGTTCAAAAAAAGATATATATCTGTAACAGCGCTCCGCTTCGCGTACTTTTCGCGTTACGGAGGTTTGCGAAGCTGATTGGTTTTTCGGCGTCTGTAAACATTCCAAACAGTCCGTAGCGGCCGCCATCTTGTCTCTCGGTAGGATCGAGAGACAAGAGGAGGCCAAAGCGAAGGGGCAAATGACCATAAGGGGGCATAGTAGATCGTCCCTGACCCCCTAGGTTTGATGTGGAGGCTTTGAAAGGTTCTCGCAGGGCAAAAAAATATATACCGTTTTTTTAGTTTTTTTGCGTGGAGTGCGCTCGGTTCGCGAACCGGGAAGCGTTCTGGGGAGCGTACTTTCTTGAAAATTAGTGAAAAAAGTTAGAGTACAATAATAATTGTGAGTGATCAGATGTAGGGTAGCTCTGAGAAGAGCTTTTGGGTTTATGGTACATTTAGGTACTTATAAGTAGGTACCAATGCACATTCTTAAATTCAGAGTGAAAACTCTGTTGCCCTCATCTGAGAAGTGAACTCCATCTCCTCTGTAGATATCTTGCATGTAGTAACGCAAGTTATTGTTGTACAGGGAGCCCATTCCATGGTCTCTCATGTAAGCTGAAACAGATTTGTTTACATGCTTCCTCGATTTCTCAATTTGTGGACAAAATTGGTTCGACCACCTCCATTTCTGTCTTTGGCATATATTTGAATATACCAAGGCAGTCTGAGGAAAAAGTGCCATCAATTGCTCAAAGGTGTCCTTTAAAAGCATTTCCAGACCTACCCCAGTCAAAGTGCCCAAATCATTACCTCCACAGTGCACAATTAACAGGTCAGGTTTTGGCAAATGCATAAAGGTTTTCACCAATGGTATCAATTGGTGACATTTTAATCCTCTGTGGCCAAACCACTTAATTTCCACATCTTGTAAATTGAGGTTAGGTAAATTCCTGTTTTCAGCGTACCTTTGAGCCCAATAGATGTAGCTATGTCCAACAATCCAGACAGAAAACATGGCGAGAGAAGGTTCTCCTGCAGTCAGATGAAGTGTGGCAATGAAATGGCAGTTGAAAAAATGAGAGTGTAAAATGAAAAAAACTGAGGAGTTTCTGTGTTAATGAAGCAGTAAGAGTGATTGGTGGATTTTGATTGCTGAAAACAGAAAGTTAGTGTGCATGGATGAGTTCGTTGAAAGATGTATTTTGAGTGGCGAAGAAAAAATCATTAAATGAAAGAATGCTTTGGATATGCAGGTGCACTGAGAGTTCAGAGTTCAATTGCAACATTGTTGTGTGAGAGGTTTTGCAAGAGGTGGTTGCTATGCAGAAAAAGCAGAGAGGGGGCAGAGGGGGGAAGGGTTTTGCTTTGAAAAAAAGTGAGGGAAGAGTTTTGATTGGGTGACATGAGAGATCTGTGTGAGGAATTACAGCATTTCTGTGCTTTTGATAGCTGCAGACTCTGGAGTGCATACCTTTTGCTCTGCTGAAGACAAATTGGTGTGTTTCTGAGACTGTTTTGAAACTCAAAGTATTTGCTAAGGTGAGAAAAAATTTCTTTAATTTAGATAGAAAATAGTGTGCTTTAAGGAGAAAATTATGAAGAAAGTTGTGTTTTTCAAATGTTGCTTTGTCTCAAGTGTTTCACAAATAGATTTTGTTTCTTTGAGAAATTGAAATTGGAGAAAATGTGAAGTATTAGTACTGACAGGGCTTTTATGTGCATAGGAGCTGTGGAGTGTTTTCAAATTATGACTTGTAAATCGTTTTTGAGAAAAAGCAATGGTTTTAATATTGATGAGAAGGACATAATGGTGTCTGCTTCTTTATAAGGTAATTGAGAGTCTCTGATGTTATTTTTCCCATTTCAATGTAAGAAGTTTGTCTGTGGTGCAAATTGCTTGTAAATATGCTCCCACCTGTGCATGGCAAATTTAGATTTTGAATGTTTCCGTTACATAGGCATGTTAAAGGTGACTGAAACATGCTGCAAAGGCAATCAAAAAATGCTTTTATGTGTCTTAAGGACATTTTAAGTCATTTCCCCATGTGCAGTGTTTTCAAATTATGAGTTGAAAATCGTTTTTGAGGTAAAGGAATGTTTTCAAAATTTATGTGCGCCATATGACCCCAAATTTTTTTTTCAGGGGTGCAGCAGGGTGTTCTTGAGATACCCCTGCACCGTCGGAAAAAATCGTAATTTGCGATGAGGTAATTGCTAATCGCAAATTGCACCTTCATTCCTATGGGCCTCCTGCTGCATGGAAATGAATGGGTAATCTTGCTGAAATGCAAAGTCGAATCTGTATTTAAAAGGGTCTGCACCTCTGTACGGGTGTTCGCTATGTGAAGCACGAAAGTTTCACGGGCCGAACTCAAGGCCACCTCTCTCTGAGACAAAAGAGCTCTTATTCTTGCCATGCTGTTGAAATGTGCTCCCAAGGTTGGTATTTGTGGCCAGATTGAAAACTCCCTATGTTCATGTGTGGGAGGAAATAGAACATTTCTGCAGCAAATAACCCGTTCATTTACTGTTACGATAAAATGAATACTTTTAATTAACCCAGAACAATCTTCATTATTGAGCATCAAATAACTACCATTTTCGAAGAACTTGAACGTGGGGATGATAGCAGGAACTGGCGTGCCTTGCAACACGCAAGCCATATTTGGTCGGTGTTTGTTGCATGAACCGTGTAACTGTTTGTGCCTACACATTAGTGAATGATCTGGCGTCTCAGTGCATCCCTCTCCATTCAGATAAAGTTCTTGATCATCTTTGAAAATCTGTATGTGTATGGAAGCGACCAGACTTGATGAAGAAAACCACTACCTAAAGGTTAATAACGACCTATTGGTATATATTTCATACAATTTGAAAACTTATATAAAGCAAAAGGCAGCGTTATTAAACCGTGGATAAGGCACGTTGCCAAAGCAGTCAACCTTTTGGATTTATACTGGAAATGTTAAAGGAAGAATTACGGAGTAGGGCCTGTAAATCTTTAATAGACAACGAGTAAAATTACTCCAACCATCGTATTCCTCTAACTCCGGGATAGTAGGGGTGTTTAATTTTTTAGAAGTAGCCAATCCAAAGCATTTGGTCTGGGAAATTGTTTCATTCACAAACAACATATGTTTTGGGATGAGACATGCACGGTGGAAAGCCTCAGTGCCTTGTACCTGCCAGGTTCGTGAACCCCAAACTGATGTAGATCCTGGATATTTTTACTCTGTATTACGTTAGCATGGTCTCATTACTGGTTTAAACGCCATTTTTCCTTTTTTGTAACTTCTGCACACGACACTTAGTTGTTGCTTTAGCTTTCAGCCTACCTGCGTCAAGATCTATGCCTGCTTCAAGCAGGCGCAGGGTTTTGATGTAGCTTTGTCCTATCTGATTGTAAATGCGGCACACCGTGGGTGGCAGAGCAGCGGTGCACGTTAACTGGTGCATCCCTGGGGATGTGCTAGTTAATATAAATCTGCCCCTTTACATTTAATTATGTGCAGGGGACACAGAGTAGGTGAGGTTTATCCAAGGTTAAGAAGAGATGAGTCCTGTTCAGTGAAAAATTGGAGATAGGCTTCAGTATATTATATACTTAAGTAGTGTGTTAAGTTTTTGATGACTGTTATTAATTTACTGTTGGGTAATAGTGGTTAATAACATTTTTTATTATATTTTACCACAGATTCAACTGCAGATTATTTCAAGATTTTAGGATGCCTAGCAAAGAAAGAGTAAGAAAGGCTGGAAAACGTCAAAGACAGCAGGAGCATGGAATATTGCAGCAGTCCTCTAACAAAAAGATTTGTCAAGTCACCAAGAAAGCACCGGGTAAGAGTCGAAAAACAGTCATAAGAAATATGTGTAGTAAAAAAAATATTACTACAGAAAATGTTTCACTCCAGAAAAGGAGACAGAATTCAAATGGTAAGGAAAGGCCAATGAGAAATGTTACTGCTAGAGTAAGAGATAACTCTATGCATGAAAGTAGAAGGAAACAACAGTTTAGGGATATTCGTAAACGAATGTTCCGCAACAGGATAATTGGGAATTTGTTAAAAAATATTAAGAAAGGTCAGCAGAAAGTGGTTTTTTATAAGAGAAAAAAAATAGTTGAGAAAGTTATTGATCAGGCATTTGAAATTAAACGTAAGTTATTTATTTTGACAATCAATAGAATTAGGAAGCTAAACAAGGTAATTTATGATTTCAAAAGAAATAGTAGATGGAAGAGAATAGTTAATCGTAGTAATTTTTGTGAAGTTTTTTCTGGAGAATGGATGCATAGTTCAAGCTCTGAGGCATTTTTTAATGAGGAGAGTTATTTCCAGGATAATGATTTGGTGCATGCAGTTGACACCAGTGGTCGAGCTTATGAAGTGAAAGATGGTTGTCCAGTTGAAAAAGAAAAACTTGTGAGAACAGAGATAGAAGAGGTGTTAGGTAATGAGGTTTTAGGGAGACGTCCTAAGGGTCCTGTGTACACCTGGAAGTGTAGTAGTATTTGCAGTGTACGACAGGATTCCATCAATTTGCTTTGTGATTTTATACGGTCATTTAGTAAGAAAAGTTTGAAGCAGAAAATGAAGTTGTTGCAAGAATTAGATCCTTGCAGAGTGAGAGAAGTGATAGGTTTGCATGGTCATTCACTGGCTTGTCTTTCCAGGAGAGTATGCCAGAGTGTTTTTCATCATTTCAGGATGCTAGCAGTGCATCATAATAAAGTGAGGAAATTAGTTAGAATGTTGTATTATGCTAAGAGTCCAGCAATTATTCTAAAACAATTATGCGCTGCTCTTTTGCATGGTTCTGAAATAGATGTGAAGAATATATGTGAAGAAATTGAGTTTTGTTACTTTGGAAGTAAAGAGGAGAATGTTGAAATTGACCAAGAAGAAGAGAGTAATGTGGAAGATAGTGTACAGGTTTCCAGTACAGATAATTTCCAGAGGGAAATTGCGACGTTTGAGGTGAAATCAAGTGAGAGGCCAAATTTCACTTGTGTGTGTTGTCGACGCACTTATTATAAGAATCAGACTAAGTTAGTGGATTTATATGGAAAAAGTGAAAGGGAAAATAATAGTGAATGGAAGGATTTTACAACATACTTGATGGTAGAAAATTGTTTTGATTTGGGATTGGATCAACGTGTGTGTACTTATTGTTGTAACAAATTAAATGAAAACCAGATGCCTGCTAGAGCAGTTCATAATAATCTGGAATTGGTTGAAATTCCTTCTGAATTGAAGGATTTAAATACTTATGAATCTATTTTGATTCAAAGTATCCATCCCTTTCAGGCTATTGTAAGAATGGAGCCAAAGACAGGGAAATTGCCTCCATCAGATTTACAGAGAGGATTAAAGGGAAGAGTTGTTTATTTGCCTCTAGATTTGAAGAAAAACATTAACACAATTGGAGTAGAAAAAGTGGAAGAGGAACCTCTGGTTATCTTAGTTAATGGGGTTCCGACAAAGAATAAGAAAAGATGGCAAGATTTAGTAGATGTTAGGAAAGTCAAAAGGGCAACATTGTATTTGAAAAAATATAATAAATACTATAAAAATGTATATGTTGCAGAAGAGGAAGTAAGTGAGGAAGAGGATAGCGATTTGTGTGCTGGTCAAATTGAGAAAGTAGAACCCTGTACTAGTGAAGAAATATATGAACATTATAGTGTTCATCCTTTGCATTCCAAGGAAGTCATGGGGAATGCTATTGAGTTGTTTCAAATGAAACAAGCCAAAGGGAGTCCCATTAGTGTTTGGGAGGAAAGTTTGGAAGCTCGGTGTTTCCCACAGCTTTTTCCAACAGGTCAGGGAGGAAGATATGATGAGCGACCTCATCAAATTCCTGCTTCTGAATACCGGACTTTGCGATTGTATGCAGGAGATGCTAGGTTTCGACAATGCATTCCCTATTTGTTTCATCTCCTGTTTGAAAGCGATCTGTCTGGACTGTCATATGCAGTGAACCACATCTTGAAAAGTGGTATACACATGCAAAACATCTCGGCAAGTGACTTTATGGATAAAGTCAATGTCCAAGACAGTATTTTGGATTCTCACCTGATTAATCTCATGGCGTGTCAGCGTGGTACTAATGAGTACTGGTACCGTCGTCATGGTGATTTAAAATGTATGCTGAGGAACTTAGGTACTCCCACATGGTTCCTCACTCTGAGCTGTGCCGAGTATGGCTGGGAAGACTTACTTGAATTTCTACGAGAGGCAAATGGAAACATTGAAAATATCGAATTCAAGACACCCGGAGAACTGTGCTCTTTGGATCCAGTGAATGTATGCAGGTACTTCAATCATAGATTTGAAGCTATGATGTCTTTCATCATGAATAAGAAGAATCCACCTCTTGGAGAGGTGTTGGATTTCTTCTGGAGAAAGGAGTACCAAGCAAGAGGTGCTCCTCATATACATATGTTGCTGTGGATCAAGGATGCACCTAAATTTGGAACGGATGCAGACGACTCAGTGATGAGTTTCATAGAACAGTATTCTACGTGTGCTGTTCCAAACGCAAAGGAGAAAAAAAGCCTAAGAGAAAAAGTTCTACGTTTCCAAAGCCATCGATGTGGAAAGTACTGTCGTCGTAAATTCCGGAACAAAGACAAGTTCTACACCAAATGTCGTTTCGGCTTTCCACGATCGGTGATTTCTAAAGGAAGAGTGAACAGTTTGATGTCTTCGCTGCGACATAATGTGATGAAGAAATCACCTAAAAACACATACAATTTGAAGAGGAACGAAGAGTCTAAGTACATCAACGACTACAACCCGGTGATTTTGTCCATGTGGAATGCTAACATGGATATACAGTTTGTGGCTGATAACTGTATGGCTGTGGCTAGGTATGTGACATCTTACATCACCAAAAAAGAGAAGACAGAATTGAAGGATATGTGGGAGGACATTTCCCATGAAAAGAGCCTCAGCAAGAAGTTGTACAGTTTCAGTCTGAAGATGTTGTCGCATCGAGAAATCGGAGCTTACGAATGTTCTGACCGGTTGTCTTCAGCAAGTCTCTATGCCAAGTCCAGGAGTATCGTTTGGGCGAGTGTTGGTCTTGCTGCAACGCGTAATCGAGTTCTGAAACCTGTGCGGGAAATTGAGTATTTGGCGGAAAAGGAGCCAAACAGTACCGACATTTTGAAGAGCAACATGTTGGATACATATTATCCAAATCGAAGCAGTCACCTCGAGAATGTTTGTCTGTATGAGGTTCTGCAAAATTACATATTCAAGAGGAACATCAAAGAAGATACTGAGAAAGGAGTGTATGCTGTAATAGGAAGTGAGGGATGTCTGGTCAAGCAAAGAAAATGCCACTTGATAAACCATCGAAAATTGAGTGGCGAATCTCCTGAAAAAAAGGAGTTTTTCTATTTAGCACTTTTGCAACTTTTTAAGCCTTGGCGTGCAGAAGAGGAACTGCTTGGAGATTTCCTCTGTTACGAAGACTCTTTCAATGCTGCCAAGGAGACCATAGAATGTCCTGCTTTTCCCAAATATGTAGAAATGTTGAATGTGGAAATTGAGCAGGAAGCAACGATTGCAGCCGAGATTGCCAGAGACAGTTCTCAGGACAGTCAGAGTTCTGCTTCATTGAGTCAGGATCCACTAGGAGGACCTCTTATCGAAAATGAAGCTGCCACTGCTATGAATGAAGTGGAAAGAGCCATGGCACATGCTCAGGAGGATGCGGTTAACTTAGAAGAGTTGGAAAGACAACTCAACATTGAGCAGAGGAAAATATATGACGAACTTACCATGCAAATTGATCATGGATTAAGTCATGATAAGAAAGAGTGCTCATGTACGTCGTTGAAGCCTGTCCGACTGTACGTGAGTGGAGAAGCGGGAACTGGAAAAAGTTTCCTTATTAAAGCAATTTCATGTTATTTGCAGGAAAGGACAGAGTCATCGCTGTCTTGTGTTGTCACCGCTCCAACTGGACTGGCAGCACATAACATTAAAGGGATTACTTTACATCGTTTACTGATGCTGCCAGTGGAGCATGACAACAAATTAGAATATCACAAGCTATCTGGAGATGCTTGTTTTGAAGTTTCAAGAGTCTTGAGGAAAATGAAACTTCTTATCATTGACGAAGTAAGCATGGTTTCCAATGTCATGCTTGCCTTTGTGCATTTGAGAATGCAAGAAGTTCTCAAAACAGAGTATGATGTGTTATTTGGTGGCAAACACATCATTGTTTTTGGAGATCTTCTGCAGCTGACACCAGTGAAAGGGCAACCTGTGTTCAAAATGCTCACGCATGAAGATACCAGGAAGTGCTTAGGGAGTATTGGCAACGTCAATATATGGTTAAACTTCAATTATGCTGAACTGCATGAAAATATGCGTCAGGCAAAGGATGAAGTTTACAAGACTATTCTACAAGATGTTAGAATTGGAAAAGTGACCGAGCATGGGAAAGAAGCTTTACATGCACGATTACTGACAAATTTATATCCAGACGAAGATGTTGTGCCTGAGAATATTTTTCAGAAAGTTACTGAGAAAAAATCTGGAATATGTTTGATGCCAACTCTTGCAGAATGTGCCAAATTCAACAACAAAATGTTGCATTTAGAAAAGCAAGAGATTGTGAAATTGGAAGCTATTGACAGAGTAGAGCATATGGGATCAACAATTATTTTGTCTGAGAATCTGAAAACAAAATTGGATTCATTAGAGAAGAGTATATCTAAAACTGCGGGTTTTGAAAAGACTCTGAATGTGTGCTTGAACTGCCGTATAATTTTAAGAAGGAATTTACATGTTGAAAGAGGTCTGGTAAATGGATCAATGGGTAATGTTGTTGATTTTGTGAAATACAGAAATAGAGATGGAATTGAATTTTTAAAAATTAAATTTGATGGCATTGAGGAAGTACAGCTAATTGCTCGTTGTTCTGCTAGATTTTTGCTTGTAAAAGACTTATATGTTCGTCGTAAGCAGTTTCCTGTTTGCTTGGCATATGCGGTGACAATCCATAAATCGCAAGGTTTAAGTGTAGACTGTGCATTGGTGAATATTGGCAGTTCTGTGTTCAAGGAGGGTATGGCATATGTGGCATTGTCACGAGTTAGAACTTTATCGGGATTGTACTTGATTGAGTGTGATGTCACAAACATTTGTGCGGATCTAGATTGTGTTAAGGAATACAATAGGTTGAGAAGAGAGTATGCGTCACATTTGCCTCAGTATCCTTTGTTTGAGAAACGTGTGGTAGGCCGGAAACGAAGAAATGTGACCAATACTGGGGAGGTTGTAGCAAAAAGACGAAAAGTTGATGAACCTGAAATTATAAGCAGAAACAAAAAGGATTCTGTTGAAGATGTTGTTGGTTTTCAATTTGAAAACAGTTCTGGTGTCAACTGCTATGCTAATGTAGTGGTTAATGTTGTCTTTTCTCTAGAAACTTTAAAAGAACAGATTGTGGTCAATTCGGATCAAAGATTTTGCAGTTTGTTAAATTCTGTGTTAGAGAAATGTAGCACTGATAGAACAAACATAGAAAGTGTGTCTGAAATTCGAAATCTGTTAGACAGATGTTCAGGCCAAACACAATTCTCTCAAAATAGTCAGCAAGATTGTCAGGAGTTTTTAATGTATATGCTTGATGTATTGCATGATGAAGGTGTAGATGTAGATCACCTGTTTGGGCTTTCTTATCAATGGCAGCATGACTGCAAGAACTGTAGGGTATCAGCTACTACTAGTGTAGACTCAGAAAGATTTATATATTTAACTTTGCCAGACAGTAAATCAGTCTCTTTTAATAAGCTAGTAAAAGCAGCTGATCACAACATGGAGTGTAGCCAATGTAAATCTGAAATGATGTCCACTTTATGTATACGAACATATGGCCAGTATGTCATTTTAATGTTCCAACGATGTAGGCCTGATGGAACAAAATTGACAACTTTAATTAAAAATGTTGTGGCTTCACAGTTGTCAATATCAGGAAGGACTTTTGTAACTGTAGCAATTATATATCATGATGGTCCTTCAATAACATCAGGACATTATACAGCTTATTTAAAGTGTAGAAATGGCTGGTCATTCTGCAATGATTCTGTTTTAATTTTCAAAAAAAAATTGCCATATGACCTTAAAAACTCTTACCTGGTGTTTTTAAAACCAAAATTTTAGGGAAAGAATCTCGGGATGTGCTCTGAGGAATTTCAAGAAGTTCTCATGGCTCCTACACTATTTGGCCTTGAGGATAAGTGTAGTACAGAGACATAACTTTTTACCATAACACTGGACGTTATTGAGAAATACGTGCACTTTGAATGAGTTCAGAAAAACTATTTCTTTTTATAAGCTAATTGAAGCAGCGAATCAAAACATGGAGTAGAGGGAATGTAAGTCTGCAATGCTGTCTACTGTTTTACATTGCTTTGTGATTAAAAGTGATGTAGAGAATTAAATAATTGTACTAGTCATAAAGGTAGTGTAAGTCTGCTTCATAGTAAGCAGTATCAGTGTGATAGGAAATGTAGAACATGATTGAGCAAGAAGGGGAAGATATTACTAGTCCAGGATTGTGTAAATGATCTTCAACATTTTAATTCTGAAAGTTGCGGAAATGCGAAAAGACGGGATTGGCTTACAAGAAATCCAAGAGTTATACATGGCTCTGACACGATTTGGCCTTGTGGAATCGTGTGGTAGAGAGCGAGAAGTCATTTATTGTATGTAACATGTTTTTGAAAACGATGGAGGTTTTCTTTCAGAAAGTGGCGGGTTGAAAGTAATAACAGCACAACAGAGTGTAAGCTGTTCATAGGACATCCTTGGCCGTCATGGAAAGTAAGTTAACTTTAAGGAGTTCTGAATTCTGATTTGTAATGTATGGGTTTTTTAAACACAATCATTTTGATTGTGTTTTTTTTTCCCCGCTGTTATATGATGAATACCTTCAAGTCACTGTTTTAGTGAAATTTGATACATTCTGAGAACAGCAAAAATAAACTATTTAACATGTATAATTAATTCTGTTCTGTTTGCATTTATGATGTACATGTAGAACTGTGTAGGAGGCATGGAGAAGGTGAGGCTTCTGTCAGTGTCAAAGTTTTTGCATACAGTGCTCATATTCTACGTAGTCTTTTATATTTCATTACTTTCACTGTTTCTGACAGATCTAAAAAAATTTTTTTTAAAAGAACAGTAAGTATAAGGGAAGGAAACAGACAGTTATGTTAAAAGAAACACAGCTATAGGGAATAAACTAGGGATACTGTTACCCGCAATCCTCTGCTGATGATGTCACTGAGCATGTCATGAATGATGTAATATGTGACATCATCAGCAGTGGATTACGGGTAATAGTATCTCTAGTTTACTCCCCTATAGCTGTCTTTCTTTTAACATAACTGTCTGTTTCCTTCCCTTATACTTACTGTTCTTTTTTATAAAAAAAATTTTTTTTGGTTCGCTTCCGGTTCGCGTACCGGGGAGCGAACTGGGAAGCGAACTAAGAGAAATAGAGGTTGGCACAGTTGCAAATATTGAACCAATTTTTTTATAACGGGGAGGTAGTTCTGAAAAGAACTTTTTTTTAAATTGTTTTTGTTGTTTTATATTTTTTTTATTATTTTTCTGAACATTTTTTTACTTTTTTTGAATTTTTCTGAACAGTTTTATATTTTTTTTGTTTTTTTTTCGGAGGGGGCAACGAAAACGATTCATTGTAAAGGGCTCAACAGGAGGAAGAAAACAAAAAAAAGAATTTATTGTTTGGGGAGTTTCGGACAAACATGAGCATGATTGTTAATAGCTCTGTTGATCAGAGTGATGCTACTTTCTGCGTAGCAAATGATTCCACTGCAATGTACGCAGACTTGTTTTACTTCACGAAATCTCGTTTGTATATTTGGCACCATCTCCCTGCCCTCTGGTCCCGTTACTTCCGGTACAACAGATCTTCTGGCCATAATAGGGAGATTATCTAGGTCGTCCTGTTCCTCTTCTTCCTCTTCTTGCTGAATTATAACTTTAGCAGGTGGTCCACTCTTCCTTGGATGTGGTGGAGGTGGTGGGGAAGCACCAGCTGAAGCTAGTAAAGAAGCCATTGCTCACTGGTAACAAAGGGTCTTTCTCTCACAATGATGAAAGTCAGAGTGAGGAAAGAAGGAGGGATTTTCACCATTTGGGAAAAAAAAATAGTTCTCAACCAATGAAAAGTGTTCATTTTAGATCATATGACCTAGTCTTACATCATTAGGAAACCGAAAGTGAAATGAACCAATGAAAAGTGTTATTACCAAGTCACATGACCTGCTGTGTTTACGTTACGCGCTTTGCAGGGCCTCCCGGTTTGCTTCCAGAAACCTGTGCTTTGCGACTCGGTAAGCGTACGAGTTCGCTAACGTAGCACGTCATATGACGTATCACGCGACAACGCGAAACGTCATGCGGACGGGAGGCGTCACGATGTTGTTTTCTAACGCGGCAGTTGCGGTAAAGAAACGTTTACCGGCTCGCGGTCTATTTCGCGGCATCAAGGTCAGCTAACGGGAAGCTTCCCGATTCGCGAAGCGGGAACGAAGAAAATAAAATATTTTTTAAAAAAAATTATTCATAAACATATAAAATATATTTTTGGATTTAAAGAAGAATACATTTTACAGCTACAGATATTAGCTGTTAAAAAACCAATGAAATTCACAGAAAAAACCATAGGTTATAGACCATATATAGTTAGGAATTAGCATTTACAAAACCTTGAAAATTCACTGAAAAAACCATAGGTTATAGACCATATATAGTTAGGAATTAGCATTTACAAAACCTTGAAAATTCACTGAAAAAACCATAGGTTATAGACCATATATAGTTAGGAATTAGCATTTAAAAAACCTTATTTTACTCACACAAAACCATTGAAATTCCATATATAGTTAGTTGCACTAACTATATATCGCGCACCCGCAATCCACTGCTGATCATGTCACATATTACATCATTCATGACATGGTCAGTGACATCACTGATGACATCACTGATGACATCTCAAATGACATCACTGATGACATCACTGATAACAACATCCAGTGATTTTTTGTTTCTGTAAAGTTTAAATATGTCTTACATATTGAAGAATGAGTGGATGTGTAAGTGTCTGGACGAAGGATTTAGTAGGTGCATGACTGACTGTATGAGTGAGTGATTAAATGTGTCTCACTGAGTGCATGGGTTAGTGACTAAACTGTCTTAATTTGTGCATCATTATGTCTGTTGTTCTGTAAACTGCTGCATGTGTTGATCAGTAGCTATATGACTAACTATATGGGTTATTGATTGATTGCCCAAGTATTTGTATGGGAGACTGAGTGTGTGTGTGGCTAGCTGGGAGGTGTGTGACTCTGTGCAGATCAATGTGTACTTGTATCAATGATTGTATAAGAAGGTAAGTATGTGTTAGTATATGTTTGAAAATGTAAGGTGCTCTATGTTTAACTGTATAGACAAGAAAATGGAAGTGTGATTGATTCTTTACAGGACTGACTAGGTGTGTGAGTAACTCCATGGATGAGTGACAGAGTGTGAGAGTCTGTATAGGTGTATGAGTGCATATGATAGTGTTGTAAAGATGAGTGATTGTATGTATGAATGATTGTATGGGTAAATGAGTGAATGTGTGTGTAAACATAGGAATCACTGAGTGCGTATGTAGTAACTAGTATTGGTGTGTCAATGGTTTCAAAAATTATACTCTGTATTTAACACTGGGTGTAACAGAGGTTATATTAAAGTGTGAGGAGATGCATTGTATTGTCACATGAATGATATCATCAGTGATGTGGTCATTGATGTCAAATGAGATGTCATCAGTGATGTCATCAGTGATGTCATTTGAGATGTCATCAGTGATGTCATCAGTGATGTCACTGACCATGTCATGAATGATGTAATATGTGACATCATCAGCAGTGGATTGCGGGTGCGCGATATATAGTTAGTGCAACTAACTATATATGGAATTTCAATGGTTTTGTGTGAGTAAAATAAGGTTTTTTAAATGCTAATTCCTAACTATATATGGTCTATAACCTATGGTTTTTTCAGTGAATTTTCAAGGTTTTGTAAATGCTAATTCCTAACTATATATGGTCTATAACCTATGGTTTTTTCAGTGAATTTTCAAGGTTTTGTAAATGCTAATTCCTAACTATATATGGTCTATAACCTATGGTTTTTTCTGTGAATATATATATATATATATATATTTGTTTTTCTGCTTTCTTGTGCCTCGGTCTACCGAGGCACAAGTTGGCTGCCAACACTTTCTGGTTTAGAGTGTTGACAGACAGTTGACTGCCAATTAGCATTCAGCTCGTGCTCGGGAAGGTACAGAGTACAGTAAGCTTACAGTAAGCTTAACGAATGCACCTCTAGATATACTTATGATTTTACTTTTGATTTTCTCAGGAACTACTGAACGGATTTACACCATTTAACAAAAAGGCCCATCTGCGAACAGAACTCTACCTTTTTGCCAAGTTTGGTTTAATTCCTTTCAGCCGTTCGGGCTGTAGCCCCGGCTAAAGGTCCTATGGGAAATTGCATGGGGAAAACATGTTTTGGGACCCCCTTTTTTCTCGGCCCCGCTTCACGAATCACCCCCAAACTTTCAGGGAAGGAGCGGAGCGGAGGAGGCCATATTCTTGGAGAAATCCACGAAGATTCGTCCACCGGCGCCAAAGTTATTCCAAATAGAATGTTGCAGATTTCCTATGGAAACTAGGTTTTAACTATAACAACCTACTGGCGTCTGTCAGTAGGTAATATATATATATATATATGTATGTCTCTCAACAACATAAACTCTAATTAAAAAAACATTCTATTAGAAATTAAAACATTAAACTATTTAAAAATCTTTAAACTTAAATTTCCCACTCCAGTGAGTGCAACAGTAGGGAAAGTGTTGGATAGCGGAGGGGTAAAAAAAAACTATTCCCACTCCAGTGAGTGCAACAGTAGGGAAAGTGTTAGATAGCATAGGGGTAAACATTACTATTCCCACGCCAGTGAGCATAACGGCAGGGAACATGTTGGATAGCAGAGGGGGAAAATTACTAATCCCAATTCAATAAGTGTAACACTAGGGGCTCCATTAGGATATCGGGCGGATTGCCTCCGCCAGGGTGGCGGTGGCCACCGCCACCCTAGCGGAGGCAATCCGCCCAACAACCACTCTCGTTTTCCCCTCCGCCTGATTAGGATGGCGGAGGGGACAATGGCGTCCGCCGCTTTACAGTGACGGGGTCGTTGGTGAGGGAGAGGATCAGCTGGGTGTTGTCGGCGTAGGAAATGATGTTAAGTTTGTGTTGGCGTGCAATGGCAGCGAGAGGGCTCATGTAGACGTTGAAGAGGGTGGGGCTGAGTGAGGATCCTTGTGGGACGCCGCAGATGACTTTGGTGGCCACGGATCGGAACGGGGAAGGCGGACTCTCTGGGTTCTTCCGGCGAGGAACAAGATGATCCACTCCAGGTCCGCTCCTTGGATTCCGGTGTTGCTGAGGCGCTGGATCAGGGTGCGGTGGCATACGGTGTCGAAGGCTGCTGAGAGGTCTAGGAGGATGAGGGCAGCAGTTTCCCCATTGTCGAGCAGGGATCTGATGTTGTCGGTAGCTGCAATGAGAGCTGACTCGGTGCTGTGGTTTGCTCGGAAACCGGACGGTGATGGGTCGAGGGATCCGTTGGTCTCGAGGAAGGCGGAGAGTTGTCTGTTGACGGTCTTCTCGATGACTTTGGCAGGAAAGGGGAGGAGCGAGATGGGTCGGAAGTTCTTGAGGTCCATGGGGTCCGCGGTGGGTTTCTTCAGGAGGGCGCTCAGCTCGGCATGTTTCCAAATCTCCGGGAAGGTGGCGGATGCGAAGGAGCTGTTGATGATGTTCCGGAGCTGGGGTGCGATGATGGAGTCGGCTTTGTTGAAGATGTGGTGTGGGCAGGGGTCGGTTGGGGAGCCGGAGTGGATGGTGTTCATCAGGCGGGTGGTGTCTTTGGTGCTGACAGGGGTCCAGGTGCAGAGGGTGGTGGTGGGGGGCGTTGGTTTGGTGGTTGGGTGCGTGGTCTGTGCGCTGAAGCTGTTGTGTATGTCGGCGATCTTGCGGTGGAAGAACGAGGCGAGTGAGTCGCAGAGATCTTGCGAGGGTGTGATATCGTTGTTGCAGGCACTGGGGTTGGAGAGCTCTTTAACGATGCTGAAGAGTTCCTTGCTGTTGTGGGTGTTGTTGTCCAGTCGTTCTTTGAATGTTGTCCTTTTGGTGGTGCGGATCAGCTGGTGGTGTTTGCGGGTGGCGTTCTTGAGGGCTGTCATGTTTTCTGTTGTCTGGTCGTGGCGCCAGGCTTTCTCGAGGGTGCGGCAGGTTTTCTTGGTGTTTTTGAGGTCATTGGTGAACCACGAGGCTTTCCTGCTGCCGGATCTGCTGGGAGGGTTCTTCAGTGGTGCGAGGTCGTCGGCACTTGTGGTGAGCCACTGTGTGAGGTTGTGGGCTGCTTCACTGGGGTCCGTCATGTTGGTGGGTGGGTTCTGGCTGAGGGCGGTGGTGAGCTGGTCGGCGGTGATCTTGCTCCAGTTTCTGCGGGGGACCTGCTGCGGGTGGTGGTGGGTCGTGGTTCTCCTGAAGTTGAAGTGGACGCAGCTGTGATCTGTTCAGTGTTGTCCGGAGGAGTGGCTGAAGGAGATGTGCATGCTGGAGGAGAAGACGGGGTCAAGCATGTGGCCGGCGTAGTGGGTGGGGGTGTTCACCAGTTGCTTGAATCCGAGGTAGGCGAGGTTGTCCAGCAGGGCGGCGGTGTTGCAGTCCTTGTTGTTCTCTAGCTGGAAGATGAGGTCCCCTAGGAGGATGTAGTCTGATGAGGTGAGGGCGTGTGGACTAATGAAGTCTGCGATGGCTTCGCTGAATTGTGTGCGTGGTCCCGGGGGTCTGTAGATGAGAGTGCCTCTGAGGGTGGTTTTGGGGTCGGTGTGTATCTGGAAGTGAAGGTGCTTGGCGGCGGTGAGGGTGTCGTCGGAGTTGGTCGTGATGCGGATGGTGTTTCTGTGGACGATGGCGATACCTCCTCCGGTTTGGTTGACGCGGTCCCTCCGGGTGATCTTGTAGCCAACCGGGATTGCTATGGCGATCTCGGGGGCTGAGGAGGCGTTCATCCAGGTTTCTGTGAGGAAGGAGACGTCTGGTGATGTTGTGTCCACTAAGTACTGCTTCTTCTGGAAGAGTAGAACACTTTTAGGGCCATTTAACCTCTCTTCCCTCAGCAGTGAGCAATATACTTTGAAAAAGAAAACAACAAAAACAAGGAGACCAGGAAAGAGAGTTCGCTGTCAAACCTAATTTTATCATATCACCAATTGAGATATAAGTGCAGTAGCTATTTCTAGGCATGAATCCCAATTTTAGGTACCCTACTAAGGTTGCTGAGTAAATTAATACCAAATCATTGAGTGTGGGTCTCAATGTCTTTTAACATGCTTCGCATCCCTTAACATCGAGACCAACCTCACATGGAAACTACTATCGTTACATGTGTTCCAAAAAGCAAAGTCAGAGTCACCTGTTGCCGAGATATGCGCCTATCACCTCAGAATCCGTACCTTGTGCAGTGCTACAGATTAACTTTAGAACCATTCTTAAAAATGACATAGGTCTTGTTAGAAACTATTTCACCCAATGGCTATAAAACTGAAAAGTTAATTTCTTGCATATTTGTGTGTTTCATCATAAAAAGAGGTCAGATTTTCTTTCTTATTCACACTAAACAATCTTCTCTGAGAATAGGAAAATGCATTATTCCTGTAATCCAACGTACTCTTTGACATTTTGAGCCTCTCACATCTTGCTAGTAAGCCCAACACAGGAAAATGTTTGCAAACAGTTGACAGGAAGAATGACTTGCAGACATATTCCTGAAGCCAGGATCAATGTTGATCAAACACACCACAATTATCTATGCTGTGTTGAACTAGCAAAAGAACATTCAATAACATTGGGGTGGTGTTGAAGATGAAACCTAATAAAAATATTATGCAACAACTTTAAGTTGGAACATTCGGAGCTGTTAAGGGATGATATTGCTGATTGGAGAATGCCCAATGTAGTGAGAACTATAAAAACAAGAAATAAGAGGGTCAGAGAACAAGCCAGAGTGACAAAGAAGTACCGCTAGTAGAGATGACCATCTTTTTTCTCTTTATTGGCTCTCTGTGTTGCTCCTGGTGGAAGGAAACATTTTTAATTTTCATAATATGGAACCAACTGATCACCAGCACCTTAACCCAAAGGGCATATAAAAGTGTTATTGGCACGCCACTTTGGGTTTTTCCTCTTACTGTGATATGTGGTCATGTATTAAGTCAGTTCAGAAAGTCTTTATTTCGAATATCAATTCATAAAAGACAAGTATACAAAACACACAAAGAGTATTATAAAAAACCAGAATAACAATCATCATTTAAAAAGTTATCATTTAAAAAGTTATTAAACAGATTGATATTAAAGACTTACATTTAAGATGCCAGCAGACATTGTTGATATTAAAACATTATTGGTATTAAGACCATTAAGAAATATTAGGGTTCCTGGTACGAATAATCCATGCCCAACCTAGGTACTTAGCCACACCAACCACAACCAACTCAGACGTGTTAGTACGAAATATCCTCATGGCTTCAGAACACCCTGTGATTTCCAGTTTACTACATAAGGGTTTGAGCCATTTTAAGCATGGAGCACGATAGGCTGGGCAGGCAAATAAGAAATGTCCCATGCTCTCCAGATGATCCGGGCACCAGGGACAGGTGTTAATTGGATTTGAATTCGCAGCCCACTTCGAAGTAAAGGAATTAACTGGGAGAGACCCGACTCGGAACTGATGGTATAGTTTCCGGTCAAGGGTTTTAACAATCACATCCCAGTATGGCTCTAAGGATGGGGTCAATTTGTGAACCAAAAAAAGGCCTGTTAAACTGGTAGCGTCCGACTGGACAACTGCAGAAAGCTTTACTGAAGCCCAATATAGGTCTTTAAAATCCGATTTGGAGGGGAAGGTAGAACCCCCCGGATTGGTCCAGAGCTGATTGAGTCCCATCTCTTCCAACACTTGTTTCACTTCCCTTAGCCATGGAATTCTAGAAGCGCCCCACAATGATTTAACCTCATCCAGTTCCTTGGCAAAAAGGCTAATCTCCGGTGTAGTCCAGAGTCGTCGCCACAGAGCCACCAAACAAAAACGGGCCAATTCATCGAAGGGTTTACAACCCAAGTCTAACAACAGCGGTTTGATAGGTGTGGATTGGGGGAGACCTACCAAATTACGCAAAAATTTGTTTTGTGCTTTAACCAAGGGAGATAAGTCTTTGAAACCCCAAACATCAGCGCCATACAAAGTGGCAGCATTTATCTTGGCTTCAAACATTTTTAACACTGGGGCAATACGTTTAGTCAAGGACTTCTTTTGCTCCTGGAGCAAACAACCCGAGAGGCGTACAAATTTAAGATATAATGCCTCAATCTGGGGTTTCCAGCTTAGGCGGTAATCCAGGGTCACACCCAAGTAAGTCATTACATTCACTTGTTCAATCAAGACACCATTCAAGCTAACAGAACTAGTAATGGGGCTTTTGTTACTGAAAACCATAAATTTGGTTTTGTCTACGTTGATCTCTAGATCATTAGCCCTGCAAAACTCAGCAAACCTGTTTAGGGTTATTTGCAACCCCCCTCGAGTTTTAGAGAGGAGCAGGGTATCGTCTGCAAAGATCAACATCGGGTACTTAGACCCGCCCAAGGATGGTGCGTCTGTCTGGGTGTCTGAAAAGAATTTAACTACCTGATTGATGAACAAAAGGAATAGAGAGGGTGCCAACACGCATCCCTGACGCACCCCACGTGTAACTAGAAAGCTATCTGTCACCTGACCTTGTTTGCCCCATCTCACCTTGGCAAAGTTATCCTCATGGAGTCTAATTACTATATCCAGGAGTTTGGATGGCAAACCCATAAGTCTAAGGGATTCCCACAATTTCCCTCTTGGTACCAAGTCGAAAGCCGACTTAAGGTCCACAAAAGCAGCGTAAATAGCACCTCCTCCCAACTGAACCACCTTCCAATACAACATGGTAAGTCTAAAGACCTGGTCTATGGTGCTAGTGCCTGATCTAAATCCAGCTTGCATTGGGGACAATATATTTTCCTGCTCCATCCACCCCTGGATTCTTGCAAGTACCATCCTAGCAGCTATTTTTTAAGAGAATCTATCAAACTTATGGGACGGTAATTTCCCGGGGCTGAGCGGTCCCCTTTTTTAAAAACTGGTAGAATCTCCGCCCCTTTCCAGGAGTCCTGGATCCTTGCCCCTGCAGCGATGGCGTTGACAAGCATGGTTATATAAGGAACCCAAATATCAAGATTCGATTTAAAAAGGTCTGCAGGTATTGCATCCAACCCAGGTGCTTTCCCTGACTGTACTGCACCAAGGGCATGCTCCGTATCAGAGGTAGAAAAAACAAGCACGACCCTAGGGTTAGAATGCAAAACCACTTCCAACTCCTGCTGAATGTCATGGCCTGCGTTCAAGGCTCTAAACTGCGAGGAGTAAAAAGCCACCCAATCTTCCGCAGAGACATGATTAACAGGAGTTTTGGAGTCCGGATTCCTGCCCCACTTAACGGTTTCCCAAAACTTAGTTTGGTTAGATGATTGACACGCCAAAAGGAGCTCTGACCAGTGAAGGTCATCCCACTCCTTCTTCGTGACCCACAGTACTTTTTGTATAATATCGAAAAATATAGATTTGACCGCTAAGAGTAGTCTACTGTGCGCTAACCTACAACTCTTGTTATACCACTTTTTCCGTACCTGGTCTTTCCTTAATGTCAGCAGTGGTTGCGTAAGCAAAATTTTCAATTTCGCAAAGCACCGGTCATGCAGGTCACTTATCTGGGAAGTAACCCCCAAGGAAGATGTAAAAGATTCCATAGCATTCATTGTTTTCATTGCTTCTTCCTCTATATCTTTAATTGTGGAAGGATCTGCTATAACCCTGGACCATTTTACCCGTCTTCTGTCATTGGACAAAATAACCTCTGACGTTAGAGAAGCTGTAATAGAGGGCCCACCTCCATCACCTGGAAGCTTAAGACCTAACGAAAGTGGATTGTGGTCACTCTCTGGACGTGGCACAACCTCCATGTCAATAACAAGGGACCAGAATTCTATTTTAACTAAAATATAGCCAATGCGACTCATACTGATCCCATTATTAAAAGTCGGGTGGCCTATCTTATCAGAAGACGTGCGCCCATTCACTGCACGCAAACCCCACTCCAAACAAAGGCCTAACCAAAGGAGTCCCGCCTCTGTACCCTTAACACCCCTACTTAGTGAAAGAGGCGGGATATCCCAAACAGCGTCTTCATCTGCCCCCAAATCCTCGCCCACACTGTGTATGGGTTCAAATGAACAGTTTAGGTCTCCCGCAACAAGAATAAAATTATCACTACCTGTTTCCCTCAAAAGCAAATCAAGGTCATCCATAACTGGCTGCTTACGACCACCTGGGCGTCCTCTAGCGTAGATGTTTATTATTACAATGCCCTGTTCATTACCCCTACTGAGCTTAATACCCAGAAGGTCCAGGTTGCCTACCACAATTTCCGATAAACTATACCCCATAGACTGTCTAATCCACACCACCAATCCTCCAGAGGCTCTACCCTTGGGGCCCTGGATGGCAGGCTTAAAGAAATTAAGATACCCTGCTCTATGAATCGGGGCGGTTGCCCAGCTCTCCTGTAGAATAACAATGTCAAAGGTGTTGATGAAGTCTGCCCAATCATCATTATCAATACGACCCCTTAACCCTGCTATATTCCAGGAGACTACTTTAAGCGACCCCACTTGGCTACGAATTAAATTAGCCTCTGATGTACTCACGTCCTCCACCATGACAACATTCATCCTGGACGGAGAACTAAATCTCGGGGTGGAAGCTTCAGGGCTAAAGTCTCCACCTTCTTTCCATTTTTCATCCTCCAGAATACTCTGTTCTGAAATGAGTGGTTACTGACTAATACCTTTGGGGTCTCTACTGGTACCTTCTCCCATGATGTCCTGCCCCAGTCAATCAATACATTCCAACCCAGACAAGGATTCAAACCAATTCGATAGGCAGGGATAGAAGGGGGGATTGGGGAACCACACTGCCTGGTTCCTCCCTTCCGATCTAAATGACGGAAGACTATTAGGAGGAGGGACGCCATGTCTTTTAGGATAGAAGTAATTCAAACTTAAAGATTGTACGTCCCCCAGCTTTCCATACCTAGCCTCCCTACGTATATGTTCAACCACCCAAGGATCCCGAAAATTTATAAGGATACAATCACCATCTAAATCCTTTGCACAGTATCCCACCCAGTCAACTCTCCGGATAGTCAAGATCTTTGTGGAGGAATTGGGTGGGAGGGGACGATTTTTATTTAGCCAAAAGGCTACCTTATTCATGAGATCCCCATGCGGTTCAGATTGGCCATCCCTAAGGGGAACAACACCTGTCAGGACAATAGTATAAGGCGTGGCATCAATTGGTAAGTCCGCTGGTGGAGGTACCCTCTTAGAAACTTGTCCAGGAAGATGGGCACGCCTGGCAGCCGAGCTAGTGCTCGCTGTGTGATGCGTGGGCGGTTTAAGCTTGCCCGCCCCCATGATCTGAGCCTGTGCATGATTCGTAGGCTTAGAAGAGCTTGGCTGTGGCGGACCATTAGATTTAGCACTAGCCTTCTTAGGTATCAAGGTTTGAACAACCGGGGTCGTGGGTGGATTGAAAACACTAAGCGATTTTAGATTCCTGACCTTTGGAACCGGTCTGTTAGTGCAAATGTTTGTTGATCCACCGGATGTATGGGCCTTGGTAGCTAAAGGGTTATTTCCCTGGGACTTAGAGTTACCAGTAGTAGAAGAAACCAGCTGTGCTGCCTGGTCATGGACAAGTTTTTTAAGTAGGCATGAATTAGCTGTTATAAGGGTCTCTAGACTGTCTATTTTAAGATTCATAAGCCTGGTTCTCTCTAGCACTGGCAACAGAAGTGTCTTAAATAGGACTTCCATTCGCGCCAGTAAGTCGAAATCACTACCACTCGTATTTACCGAGCCAATGTGGGGAGCCCCAGAGGGAATTACAGGGGAGGTATCAGGGCTACTAGGGGACTGTAGGTGTAGCGAGTCACCTCTTGAGAAACAGGTATTGTCCGCAGGCAGTGATGGACAGGCTGTTTTAGATACTTTAGACAACCCCCCTTTCTGTCTACCCTTATTACGCTTCCTCTTACCCGGACAACTAGTCACTAAGGGCTCTTCTTCAGAGGAGGAAATTATTAAAGACGGACTAGCTGATAGCACACTATCTTCTCCCCCACTCCCAGATATATCAGCTTCATTAATGTCAGTGGTGCCATGCAATAAGGGAGGACCTTCTGCTTCACTGTGTATATCTGCTGAAACAAGAACCAAATTAGAATTTTGGGGAGGAGGTAGTGTGGGTAGGGGGCTGGTCGCAGTAGCAATATGCCCCAAAGAGGAGCGTTTCCCACTAATAAAATCTAAAGATAGCCTTTTCTCCGCAAAGGCTATCTCCTTCTCCAGTATTCCCGTAGCTTTGATTATAAATGCATCCAATGGGCCTGAAACCACCCCCTTAGAAGTCTGAAGCACAACAGAACGATCCTTACCCGAACGCAGCGGCATGCTGAGGAAAAACTCAGGCTATGCAACCAAGATACTAAATGTATAAAACTCAGCAAACCCCCACACCAACTACAAATATAATAGTACAATAAGTGGTCCCGCAACCCTCTGCACATTACTATTAATATAACCAGTTTAGTGACCAAAGTCCAATGGCCTAAGGGGGTGTCCCAACCCAACCCCGA
Organism: Lissotriton helveticus; assembly: GCF_964261635.1. Taxonomy (NCBI): domain Eukaryota; kingdom Metazoa; phylum Chordata; class Amphibia; order Caudata; family Salamandridae; genus Lissotriton; species Lissotriton helveticus. The sequence continues at coordinate 605,975,572 of NC_136063.1, forward strand.
CCGACCACGGACGGCCACAGACGGCCCGCCCGTTGCCCGGGCTTCGCCCCGGGCGCTCCCGCGCGCTACCGCGCAGCGGTCTCCCCAAGCTATTAAGTAGAGCTAGGGCGGTGGGGCGTGACCGGCAGGGAGAGCGGCCTCAGGTGTTACGAGCAGGGACTCCTGGGAAATTGAGTCCCTATTATGCTGCTCGCAGCCCTGCCGGTGCAAGGATGCACATTTCAGTTCAGTCCCAAGAGCCCCACAGTGACAGGGGACGAAGCGGGACCCGCGCAGCGGGTCCGGCAAGGCGCCGGGAGTTTCCTGGTCCCACAAAGTCAATCAGCAGCAGGTAGGAGCCTGAACAAAGTCCACAGGGCGTTCCTCTCAGCAAAGTATCCCGCAGTCAAAGAGGACAAGGCAGTTTAAATCAGGGCGGGGGGCGTGACCGGCAGGGAGAGCGGCTTCAGGTGTTACGAGCAGGGACTCCTGGGAAATTGAGTCCCTGCTATGCTGCTCGCAGCCCTGCCGGTGCAAGGATGCACAGTTCAGTTCAGTCCCAAGAGCCCCACAGTGACAGGGGACGAAGCGGGACCCGCGCAGCGGGTCCGGCAAGGTGTCGGGCATTTCCTGGTCCCACGAAGTCAATCAGCAGCAGGTAGGAGCCTGAACAAAGTCCACAGGGCGTTCCTCTCAGCAAAGTATCCCGCAGTCAAAGAGGACAAGGCAGTTTGAATCAGGGCGGGGGGCGTGACCGGCAGGGAGAGCGGCCTCAGGTGTTACGAGCAGGGACTCCTGGGAAATTGAGTCCCTGCTATGCTGCTCGCAGCCCTGCCGGTGCAAGGATGCACAGTTCAGTTCAGTCCCAAGAGCCCCACAGTGACAGGGGACGAAGCGGGACCCGCGCAGCAGGTCCGGCAAGGCGTCGGGCGTTTCCTGGTCCCACGAAGTCAATCAGCAGCAGGTAGGAGCCTGAACAAAGTCCACAGGGCGTTCCTCTCAGCAAAGTATCCCCATGTATTAAGTAGTAATTCCTGGTTTTAGCAAAGGGACCTTATAGGGCAAATCTATAAAAAAGGGTAATAGGATGCACTAAATAATTATAGTTCAATTTCACTTCTTGATGGAGTGGAGACGTTGTTTAGTAATCTTCAGTCACATAAGCAATTAAGATACAAAAGGCTCATAATAAACTTACACATACCAGCGAAATGACTTTCACTAGTGCTTACCCACTATAGTTATACCTATATGGAATTATTATTTTTTCACAATGGCCAGTTGCCCAGGCTTTCTTGGTTGTAGAAGCAGTTTTTAAAAATGTAGGTTGTGGTTTATTGAGAGCATAATTGAGAAATGTGCTCATCCTGATCTGTTGATTAAGTCAACTTTTCCTTTCTATTTTGTGTAAACTTAGAGCTTGGTGGGAAAATTCACCCCTAGTTTCAAGATTAATGAAGGTGTGATGCAGGGTAGCCTCTTAGGCACAAATCATATAATTTGTTTATTAATAATTTACTCTCTGCACTTTGTAGAACATTTGTGAATGTAACAGCTCCTAATATGGTGGCCGTACCTTTCCTTCTATATACCAAATACTTTTTGTATAATAGTACAAACAGCAAGTGCCCTTGTCCAGTTATCTAAATGGGGATTATGCTGTCTAAACATTAAACTTCTGCCTAAGTTTTGTAAATCTAAAATGCCCCATGTTGTAAACCCGATTACCCAGAGAACATTTTTCTAAAAGCCCACTCATGATGGTATTGGAGATAAGTGTTATTATTTTATAATTGACTTTGCCATTTTAAAAATCAAAATCTTAAAACAGCAATGAAAATGTAATTGCAACAGCAAAGTAAATACAACAAACAACACACACTGGACCTCTTATCAACCTACAAGCCATGCTGCACCTGCAGTTCAATAAAAAGACTACTTGACCTAACCATCCTCGAAATGCTATCAGTTTGACAAACTGCCCACCATGCAATGGCAACCCATAACAAAATGTGAAATCATTGGGTAACACACGCAAAAGATAATCTCTTCACACATGGCAACACAGTGCCCTCATCTACTGATAACAAAATGTGTTCTTCCTCTTTTAGCAATTTTTATATTAGAGAAAACATGACGAATCTTTCTGATTTGTTCAGACCACATTGAGGTACGGTGTTGAGAAATTCCATCCAGAATGCTGCAAATCTATGATTGCCTCCTTGTCAATAGATTCAATCACCTACAGTGCCTAAAAATATATTTTTAAAAAGTTAATAACTGTAATAAGAATATTGGTCCCAATAGAAAAGTCATGTTTTGGTAATTTTACATTATTCGTTCAAATGTCTGAAAAGTCTTCATTCTACAGTATCCTGGCAATAAGTTCAATCAAGATGACCACAAAAAGAGTAGCTAGACTGTTGTTTGAAACAATGCAGTTCTTACTATCCCATGCTGTGTACAGTGTTACATTTACCTCCCATCCCACCTGTACTGTCATCTCTCCTACGACTCTCTTTGGAACTCTAGATTGTCCCAAAAGGCAACCTACAGCAGATAAAGAACAATCCATCGTAACACCCCACAATATCTATCACAGAATGAATATCTGACATAGAAACTATGTGGCGCAGTGCAAAAGGAAATTCCAACACAGCTACATTTAGGCAGTTGTCTATATTGACCAAAGCCATGTTCATGTTTCTCCTTTGTAATTTCTTTTGTAAGGTGCACTTCTAGTTTTTTGTAATATCTGACCAAGTATGAGACCATTTTATTTACTTTATTGGTCAAATAATAATTATTTTTCACTGAATAATTTCCTTAAACAATGATTGCTTTGCATAGCCTTCTGATTGTCGTGAATACATAGTTCATCATTTCTTATTGTTTTTCTTTCTCCTGTAACAATTCATCCCTTTTAATCATACTGGTATTATGCTCTAATGATTCCAGTATTTCCATTTGTTAAAATTCTTCTTTGAATTTATTCTTCAATTCAGTCCCTTTTGATGATTCTTTATATCCTTATCATATGAATGCAAGCTAAATATTCTTTCAAACCTATAGGAATATGTTTTTGTCCATACATGTTTTACAGATAGTTGTCATGCAGTTATTATTTTACATTATGTATTTTGTGTATTACAGTGTGATTACTAGTAAATCTAATTTTTAGATGGCATGCAGCAAAGAGTCATGATGTTTGTCTCATTCAGGACCGGCTCAAACACACACACACACACACACCATAACATAACTATTATTATGAGGACCAGCCATTAACTGTGATGAAGTGCGTAATTACTATTCTAACTTCATGTAGCACTTTGATAATAGGAAAGGTTATAAAGCGGACCAAGGCAAATCTAACTGCACTTTTAGTTTTTTGATACACACTCTCGAAAGTACCGAAACACACTACTGCGACCAATCATCACATAGCACCGGTCCACACAAAGATAATGTGTATCAGGTTCTGACAATGTCAACCCACGCTTTGAGGACCCAGTTGGTCCTTACAGCATGGGTTATACATTCCCACACACACACGCACATATCAGATATATCATCACTGTAGCAGTGTTAATACAAGAGATTTAAGATCGAATGCTGACTATTGAAAATATGTTCAGGAAGAGATTAGCTATTGAAAGAGCTACATTTGAGCCAGAAAGGCTCTTTTTACTTGCATATAATGTGTGTTATCCCCCAAAAAGTAATTACAAGTTATTTCCAATAATTGTAACAAAAAATGTATTTGCTTGGAGGCGTGGCCAGCCAGCGACTAAGATTACAGCTGGGCGCTGAAGCTCAATCGGCCGTCCCAGTCTTTCTACATTAACCCCGGTGCCCACAGCAGCAATCTCCCCGCAATGGAAAGCTCTGGAGCGCTGAACATGCCCTGAGTACAGTGGGCCGACTTTGGGGCAGAGAGGTGCCTTCAACACCCGTATAAGGCACTTGGCGGATGATGGGGCGGAGTGAAGTACTGCGAGGCCCTGAGCCACACATGCTTGAGCTGGCCGGAATACGACAGGGCGAGAGGAGGGCGTCTGAGGTGAGCGAGGGCCCGTTGCTGCGATAAGTGAGCCGGGTGTGAGGCGGCAGCACTTATTCCCCTACCCCGTGGTTAGCCATCAGCTCAGCTGGGGTGCTGGCGCGTCTGGCGGCACCCGATTCACATGTCCACCATTTCCCTGAAGGCACACGGGGATAGGGCCTGCTGTGTGTCTGGGACGCGGTCATCTGGACGCAGGTGGGTGCAGAGCGGGGGGCGAAATGGTGTCGGCCAGCAAGACAGTGCGCCTGGCTGCCCAGTGACGCAGTTCCTTCTCCTTCTTGCCCATCTATTGTGCCGCCTGGGTGACTTCAGCCGCCAACCGGCGCCTAACAACCTTGAGGCCCACGATACCTGCCGCTGTTCATTGCCTCATTACAGCACGAGCCAAAGTTCCATCCTACTTCGGGGCCCCCTCTTTGCACATCTCTGCTTGGTTAGCCGTCTGCCAAGGAACTCCCACACAACGCCCCTAGAAGCCTCCCTCTACTGCAGCGTGACGGCCTGGGCTGGGTTACTGTCCTACATATGGACACAGGGCCAATGCTTCTGCCTGGTGGGGGGCGAGGACCTGTGCCCATGGTCCCGCCATTCACCGGCTACCCTCAGACCTGCAGCAAGGACATAGCTGCCTGGAGGGCAAGAATGAGGCCTACTGGTTGCGCGTGATCCGGGCAATTGCCATTCTACATCCACTCCCCAGAGCTCACAGCCATTCATTGCGCTCTATCCCGGTTTGGATGCTACTCATCCTGCTTGCACCCTGACTCATTGCACAGCACCCCACATTGCATGATCGCCACACTGGGTCTGGCCTAGCACTCCCATAGTAATCATCCCTGCTTTGCTTTTCCTTTGTTAACCTTTTGCTGCGACTGCGCGGCATGGGCCGCAAAGACCCTAAACAGAAGACGCTCCCCTTCGAGAAGCTCTCAGATAAGGCTCCTGAGGAAAGTCCCGTCATGGCGGAGATAGGGCAGGGTACGGATCCTGCAAACGACATCCCCGCCTTGTCCATGTCAATGATACAGGAGATGAGAGCTGGCTTCAAAGCACTAGATGGGCGATTTGACACGCTGGACAAGAATCTGGCTAACCTGGGAGCCAAAATCCAAGTGCATGATAGAGGCCTGGATGTGGTCGAGGCTCGCATTTCGGACATTGAGGATGGCACTGCTCAGTCCCTAAAAAGATTGGAGCAGGTAGAGCGCATCCTCAAAGAGGTGGCAATCAAGAATGAAGACCTTGAAGCTCGCAGTAGGCGCAATACCATTCGCATCCTGGGCGTACCAGAGACCATCGCCAATGGCTGAATGGACCTCTTTGTCGAGACTCTGTTGTCTGACCTGTTCAGAAGGGAGTCTTTTACCCCCGGGTTCATAATAGAGCATGCACACCGGTTCCTGGGACCCCGGCTTAATCCCGGATGCCCTCCTAGACCCATTATTGCGCAAATAATGAACTTTCGAGATCGCGACACTGAACTGCGACTCGCAAGGGAGAGTGGAGACACTACATGGCAGGGCTCTAAACTATCCTTCTACCCGGACTTCATAGTTATGGTGCAAGACGCCTGAGATAAATATAATGGGGTTAAAGCCACCATCAGAAACCTGGGTTTAAATTACGGAATGTTGTATCCCGCCAGGTTGAGGGTGGATGTAGGTGGCCGGGCACGCATTTTCGACTCTCCCACTGAGGTGCAGGAAATTTGTGTACAAACAAAATACCAATCGGACAGAGGTGGGAATGGTGGCAACCCTCCCCCCACACAGCGTTTCGTATACAAGTATTGAACTCTTGTCTGGCACCGGCACTGGTTAACTCTGTTGTATTGGTCATTCTCCATTATTGTAAGACTACACAGGAATAATGTCCTACATACTTCTGCATTGTTTCCAATGGCTTGCCGATTGACATGGCGTAGCCACCCCTCATGGTGTATACATTGGGTTTGTTCTTGTTCTTATGGATGTACTGTTCTACGGGATTTTCACTTCAGGGTAAAGTCAATTGGTTCTTCACTTTCTGCTTTTTGTTATGGATCTGCCTCGCTTTGGTTGTAATGAGGTTGGGTAGGGGGTGGATGTTTGCAGAAATGGTCGCTGTCACAGTCACAGTTTTTCTCCACTTGCCACTGTTTGAATGCGACATGCTTAATATGTACACCTGAAGGCTCAGCTGGGTAATGTTGATGGTCCCTCTGGCTTGTCCTTGATGTCTTGGAATGTCAGGAGTCTTAATGACAATTGTAAGAGAAGGCAGGTTATTCATTATCTACTTAGACACAATGTGGACATTGCTTATTTGCAGGAAATGCATCTACCCAAATCAGATCCGGCCCGCTTTACTGCTAGCTGGGGAGCGCACAGGTATTTTGCAAATTTCAGCAATTACACCAGAGGCATGTCCATCCTTATGCATGAAAGGGTTCCTTTCAGCCTCAGCTCCGTGGTGGGGGGATAGTGAGGGAAGATGCATCATTGTCCCTCATGGGACACAGCACTGCACTTGTATGCTTATATGGTCCAAACACGGATTCCCCCGACTTTATTCATTCATTACATGCCCAGTTAGCAAGATCAGAGTCCGGTTTGCTCTTGGTAGGCGTAGATTTCAACTTGCTCCTTAACCCCAGCTTGGACAGCACCACCGCATCTCCAGACACAAAACCACAAGCATGCAGTGCTTTTTTAGATCTCTGTGAGCAGCTATCGGTTCTCGATATTTGATGCCTGCACAATCCCACCATCACAGGCTACTCACATTATTCTGGTCAACACAATACCTGGACCAGAATCCACTTTTGGCTGGTATCCCCAGTAATTTCTGACTGGTTACAGTCACTCACGCTATTACCGAGGACATATTCTAACCACTCTTCAGTACAGCTGCACCTGAGGGTCCCTCGTCCCTAGGGATTTGAAAGGCAACGGCGGTTTCCTAGCCACGCCCTTCACAATGCTCTTTTTAATGCAGAGGTGCGCAAAGCCATTGAAGACTACTTCTCCATTAATACTGGCTTAGTTGACACATAGGCAGTCCTGTGGGAGGGTTTCAATGCATACATCAGGTGTGTCTGCATTGCCAAACATGCTGGAGTACTTAAAGATCTCCAAAACACACTTTCACGCCTTGAGCGCGACCTTGCGGGCTTAGATACCACCACGCTTAACTCCCCAGATTCGGGTGCGGCGGGACAACGCTTGGCCCTCCTTGAGGAGTTCCAGGAGGCTGCGGACCACGAGCTCTTGTAAGTGGGCCAGTATCAGACAGCAAGGTGGTATGGAGAGGGTGAGCGACCTGGCAGGGGGCTTGTGCAGATGCTCCGGCCCCCATATAGCAAAGCCTACATCACCCAACAGCGCTCTTCCACAAATCAGATACTCACTTCCACCTCAGATTCCAAATGAATTCTTGGATTATTTCATGGCCCTGTACACGACTAAGGCAGGGAACTACCCCTCTGCCCAGGAATCCTATCTGTCTGAGATTGTACTGGTGTTTCTCAAAGGAAATATGCAGGACTTCTTAGCAGAACCTATATCCGAGGCAGATTTCCTCTGAGCTATTGATACCCTCCACGGCTCCTCGACCCCTGGGCTGGATGGCTTTACAGGGACTTTTACAAGGCATATAAAGACCTACTAGCTCTACAATTAATAGAGGTTTATGCAGAAGCCCTTGAGAAACAAATACTGCCCTCCGCGCTTCGGGAAGAGGTCATTATTCTCCTTCCCAAACCTGGCAAAGATCTGTCTCTATGTGGATCCTAAAGACCCCTCTCCTTAATAAACTTAGGTTGAAAATTCTTAGCTAAGTTCATTGCCAACTGCCTCTCCCAACTGTTGGAATTTATCATATCTCGGGCCCAGTCGGGCTTCGTTCCCCACTGTTCCACCTCAGTAAATCTCAGGACACTCTTCTCTGTTATCCACAGAATTAACCTGGAGGTCCCTGCTGCCGCAATACTGTTAGATGCTGAAAAAGTTTTGGTTCCATGGAATGGCTATTTTTCATCTCGGTAATGCACCACATGTGCATGCCCATGGGATTTGTTGCCACCACCACATTATTATACAGCTGACCAACAGCGAGACTTCGCCTAAACGGCACTCTATCCCAACCATTTTCGCTTTCCCGCGGCACACGACAGGGCTGTCCTCTATCCTCCCTATTGTTTATCCTGGATATGGAGCCGTTAATCCGCCATTTTCAGGAACTGCATTTACAGAGAGGTTTACAATTCAACACTGGGCTCCATCTAGTCTTGTTCTATGCAGATGACACTATTCTCTATGTCAGAGACCCCCAGGTAAATTTAGAGCCGCTCATTTGAGAAATACTCGGATTAGGGGTCGCTTTTCTGGCCTGAGCATTAACTGCCATAAATCGGAGATCTTTCTTTTAACAACCAGTACAGTTCCATGGGAATGTGAATATCCCCTGGAATGGTGCATGAACTCGGTAAAATACCTGGGCATTCACATTCACTTGGACACTGCCCAGATCCTCCACTTGAACTATGAACAGGCAGTTAGCACCCACGAGGTACAAGTGGAGAGATGGCTGCGTTTACAGCTGTCAATTGCCGGCAGAGTCGCAATTCTTAAGATGGTAGTTCTCCCCAAATGTTTATATCTTTTTATAAATATTCCTATACCCCTCACAAACGTTTTTTTTTACATTTCGCACACACCTCATAAGATTGGTCCTGGGGGTAAGCGGGCGTGTTCAGTGGCAGGTGCTCACCCTGCCATATGATAGGGGGGGGATATGGTGTCCCGTTCCTACAATTGTATTGTGTGGTGGCCCAATGCTGCTAAGCCTATGCATGGTTCCATCCGGTAGCAAGGATTCCATTTCTTTGCCCGGAGGCGGATTTTGCCCTGCCAGAATGGTTGTCCACTGTGCTGCCCAAGGGTGTTCCCAGGGACATCAATGACATAGAGACAGTCTCCATCACCAGCTTTGCCTGGGAAAAGCTATAGTGGCTTTCCAGTGCCACCAAGCTGTATTCTTCTGCCTAACCTATTCCCAACGCCTGCTGGCTGCCAATAACAGGGGAAAAACTGGTACAACGCACCTTAGCCAAATTCGAAATCACCAAACTGGGAGATTTATACCCAGAGGGGCAGATTTTCTCTGTGTCGGATGGTGCCAGGTTCCAAGAAGTCTCCTTTATGGACATCTTCATTCTAGGCCGAATTTGCGCGGTCCTTCGCTCCACACTGCCCAATTACTCCATTGAACCTGACTTGTTCGCTCCCCTCACGTTGATCATTTGAGAGCATGAATGGTGCTCATTTAATATCTAAATTGTACAGAGCATGTGCCAATACGAGGCCGACGAACGATGACAAAGTCTGCAAGGCATGGGAAATCGACTTAGGCCGCCCCATTACAGACGAGCAGTGGGCTAAGTGTTGTGAGGTCCCGAAGAAAGTCTCTCTCAACAGTAGGCATAAACTCCTTCATTTCAAATTCTTATGTTGCACTTACTTTACTCCAGCCACAGCACACAAACAGGATCCATCCAGACCACATAATTGCCAGAAATGCACTGCCCCTCATGCGGATTTTGCCACCTCACCTGGATATGTCCCAAACTGCAGGCCTACTGGGAACAGATACACAAAACACTAGGAGCCATGACCAAATTGTCTCTTATCCCTACACCAGAAGTAGCTTTACTGGGCTATACAGTCAACTTCCCCAATAGGCTCTGTGGCAGATCTAAAACTCTCAACTGGAGGGGGGCATCGTCCTGGAGGGTGTGGGGTAATAGATCTCTTTCATATTTGTTGGACCTGGCCCTTTTGGCAGGTTCACCCCGAAACGTTTTGCTTTTTCCTAGCCTGTTTCTGGAACCTGGTGTTGGTGATTTTAGGCCTATGCGCACTTTTTCACTGTGGTACAGTGTAAAGTGCGTGTGCTCTCTGTGTATGTGTGGTGAGTGAACTGCCCTCCCCTAGGAATGAATGGGGAATATGTAGGCCCATGGTAGTTCCTGATGTGTGGGGAGTGCAGGGTCGAGTTTGGTATGTACGAACTCGTGAGATTGAATGCTGCGCAATGGTATATGCGGCATGAGTGTGTCTAGTGGAGAAGTGCCTCTTCTAGAAGTTGGCATATTTATGTAATTTGTGCCTGGCGTGTGATTGGCTGGTGAGCCTGGCCCAGAGTGCCTAAGCCTGCTTGTGGATTGACTGTCTGGTTTGAGGGTGACAGGGGCTGCAGAGCCCCAGGAGGTTGTCTGAGTCAGCCCGTGGATGAAAGGCTACATCTGCTGCCAGGGAAGTGGGAGGAGATAGCACCTGATAGTGAATAGGGCTGTGCCTGCCTGACCACAATGCTGGCTCCATCTCCCTGCTTTGCAACTGTCACCTCTGTCCCTGATACTGAGAGGAAGAAGGAAGCCAGGAAAACCCCAGTGCTCCAGCAACACCCAGAACTGGTTTAGACCGGGCTCAGGGCCCACTTGCACAAAGACTTCAAAGGACTTCAAAGACTTTTAGGGGTATAAGAGAAGGACCCCATACTACAGAAAATTAGATTCTACAATCAAGAGGAACCTCTGCCGGAAGAAGGACTGCTGGAGAACTGAAGGAAGATTGCCTTGCTGTGTGCTCTAAGGGCTGACCTGTTCTGCTGACCAACTGAAGCTGAGGAGAAGAGGGACTTTGCTGTGTGCTGTGACCCTGCTTACTTGAACTCCAAGAGACTTTGCTGTGTGCTGTGTCTCCTAAACTGAATCGCCAAGGGCCTCAGAAGAGCTGGCCCCCTGTTCTGCAACACAGGGACAAAAAGGTTTCCCAAGGACTACAGAACTCTGCTGTGTCCCCTGAAGCTGCTGTTGGCTGAAGAGATCGTGAGCACTGCTGTGGGCCTAACCGTCGATCATCTGTCCGTGTGGAGCGCTGGCTGCCCTCTGTTTTGCTGGAGAGCGCCGCGCTGTGTATTGCCTGCCCACCGGCTGCTGTGCCGCGCTGTGAGGTCGCCATGTTCATCGACACGTGTTGTGTGAAGACCGAAGGTTTGTGGACCTTCCCAGTGCAGGGCGCACTAACTCAACCTGTGTGCAGCTTCACCATCGCGGCCCGGGGTCAGTAAACACCCGACGAAGTGCCCCGTACCTTGCCGGTACCGACGCTGTGAAGATCGAGCCCGCTGCTCTCTGATTTGATGAGAGAGCCGAGCCCCCTCACCAACGCCGCGACGGGATTGGCCCGTGCGCCGTAGCGTCATCGCTGTTGCCGTGTTGTGGTTGGTTATCAGAGGAAGCGTCATCGCAGGCCTGCCCCGGGAGCCGCACTGCCATTGGCTGACTACCGGGCGTGTGTGGAGGCTTGCCACGAACGCCGCGACCGGATTGGTCCTCATCGAAAAGCTGCGTGGTGAACAACGAAGCCGGGGAAGATTGACCCGACCTCGCCGAGGGAGCTCCGTAAGTGCCCCCGGCCCCTGGCCTGTTTGTCCCTGCTGGGATCGCCGAGCTAGCTCCCCGCCGCTCCCCGAGGATCTAAGAGCGGGCGGAGGGCTGCTGGGACCGGCCGGGGCTGGGAGCGAGACTGCTCTGTTCGGCGCGGTGCGCCTGAAGCCACAGGGGGAGGAAATGCTCGCATTACTCGGGTGCAGAATTTCGAAGGGCTGAGTCTTGTGCCCATAACGTGGTGGGGACTTGGGCCGAAACTGACCTGGGAGGTCTTCGTTTGGGCTCTCCGTCTACCACAGCCCCACCACAGCCCCAGCGCTGCATTGCTGCAACACCCAACACCCATCAGGCTATCCACTTCTCTGCTGCCTGCGAGGCGGCAGACCGGGGACTACATCCCCCAGCACCGCTTGCGCCTAGGAAGGCGTGCATCCTGTCCCACCCCCGGAGGTGCGCTTAAGGTCAGCGCCAGCCCCAGGGGAGCGGGGGACTTCGGCTGACACTGACCTGGGAGGTCTTCGTTTGGGCTCTCCGTCTACCACAGCCCCGCCACAGCCCCAGCGCTGCATTGCTGCAACACCCAACACCCATCAGGCTATCCACTTCTCTGCTGCCTGCGAGGCGGCAGACCGGGGACTACATCCCCCTGCACTGCTTGCGCCTAGGAAGGCGTGCAACCTGTCCCGCCCCTGGAGGTGCGCTTAAGGTCAGCGCGAGCCCCGGGGGAGCGGGGGACTTGGGCTGACACTGACCTGGGAGGTCTTCGTTTGGGCTCTCCGTCTACCACAGCCCCACCATGGCCCCAGCGCTGCATTGCTGCAACACCCAACACCCATCAGGCTATCCACTTATCTGCTGCCTGAGAGGCAGCAGACCGGGGACTACATCCCCCAGTACCGCTTGCGCCTAGGAAGGCGTGCATCCTGTCCCGCCCCCGGAGGTGCGCTTAAGGTCAGCGCCAGCCCCGGGGGAGCGGGGGACTTGGGCTGACACTGACCTGGGAGGTCTTCGTTTGGGCTCTCCGTCTACCACAGCCCAACCACAGCCCCAGCGCTGCATTGCTGCAACACCCAACACCCATCAGGCTATCCACTTCTCTGCTGCCTGCGAGGCGGCAGACCGGGGACTACATCCCCCAGCACCGCTTGCGCCTAGGAAGGGGTGCATCCTGTCCCGCCCCAGGAGGTGCGCTTAAGGTCAGCGCGAGCCCCGGGGGAGCGGGGGACTTGGGCTGACACTGACCTGGGAGGTCTTCGTTTGGGCTCTCCGTCTACCACAGCCCCACCACAGCCCCAGCGCTGCCTTGCTGCAACACCCAACACCCATCAGGCTATCCACTTCTCTGCTGCCTGCGAGGTGGCAGACCGGGGACTACATCCCCCAGCACCGCTTGCGCCTAGGAAGGCGTGCATCCTGTCCTGCCCCCGGAAATGCGCTTAAGGTCAGCGCGAGCCCCCGTGTCGCGGGATCGCGCGCGGGTCGGCGCCCGGGGCTAAGCCCGGGCAAAGGGCGGGCCCTCTGTGGCCCTCAGAGGCACAAGGAGGACAGGACGGGCCACCCCACTTGATCTCATCACAGAGGGAGGTATTGTGCTGCAATTTTATTGACCTTTCTGGCGTATTTATTATCATAAACACTATGTCTATTTGGGAAGAGCTCAACGCCCTGTGTGGCACAAAGTACGTCCCTGATGTTATTACCTCCCCTACTATGGGCATGTTTTGTGATAAGTCTAATGGCTCCCCACAGGTCCTTGCTCCTTCCGCAAATAAAGACTATACCCAAGTAAATGCTGCGCCCCTGGGTTCCAACAAAAGAGGGAAGCACGACAGTGAAATCGACAATGGGAACAATACAAGCACACAAAATCTGTGCTCCAGCGCAATATTATCTCCCGCTAACCCAACAGCATTTATGGAGGACCCAGCCGCGGACAAATTAGAGGACCCTCTTTTGTCTCCAAAATTGACTTTATTGGCTCAAATTGAACAACTACTGTTAGCTGTCATCTCTCCCTTGGTCACAAAAATTAACGATTTAGGGGAAAGGCTGATTAACATTGAGACAGTAATCAGAAAATATCCTCTTTCATCTAATATAATGGCCACATCCGTCTGCCGTAACCCTCCCATCGCCCCGGAAAAGTATAAATCTGGTAAGGGTGTCACTCAAATACAGCCTCCCTGTACACCTACTCCAACAGGCCCCAAAGTAATCTTAAAACCTGCATCAAAAACTCATACAGTGGCTAGATCCGCTTTGGTAAGAATGCCACGTATCAACCTGCCCCCTGAGGCCGCCCCGTATGTGTCTGTCCTCTCTGGGGTCCCTGCCCTCACCCAGGGAACACGCGAATCCCAGCAGGACCTGCTAAATAAGGCAATTTTCTGGCTACAAAACAATAGACCCTTGCCACCTGAGTTAGATGGTGGTATCTTGAGTGTCAGGAGGGTGGGATGGTTAGGGACGCTGCCCAAATACATCGCTGGGGACCTGGTACTAATCAAATTCAAAAACAGGAATGTTGCCCCCTTTTTACGATTTTGCCCCCCCAAAGAAAGACAAGGCACCATTCGTATTTGGGATCTGTACGATTTCTACCCGAGCTCCCCATATATTACATAGAACCAACTTTTTAGCCTTTAATGGTTATTGAACTTTTCACCAAAAGAGCTGAATTGAGATAAGACAGTAGTATTAGCTTTTAACACTACTTACAGAGACTAGAGACTATTCGTTGATGATAAGAACTTGATAATACAGGTGCAGCTGAACCAGAGAGGTTCATGGGGGCATATTGGTTCAAGAGCCTGTGTGGCTCCTGCCTTTTTGCGCAGTACTGTTCAAGGGCTAGTGAGAGCCCATGCCCTAGTTTGCTTGTTATCCCAGCTGCCCAGTAATTAGTGGGCAGCTGCACCGTTTAGGCCCTGACATTGAGACACCGGGCGTTCTAGCCCCAACAAGGCCAGTTGGCCTAGGGACTGCCACAGGTAGTGGCTTATGTAGGTTTTGCGCAATTGTGTGGTTTTTCCTTGCACCTCTGAATGTGTTTTCATGCATCATGTGTTTTTGCACTATTGAGTTATGTTCTGGCACCTCTGAATGTTTTTATGCATCATGTGTCTTCCTTGATTTTACACCTCTGAATGTGTATGTTTTATGCATCATGTGTTTTCCTTCCCTACACCGCTGAATGTATTTTTATGCATCATGTGTTTTCTTTCCTTACACCTCTGAATGTTTTAGGCATCATGTGTTTTTCCTTCCCTGCACCTCTGAATGTGTTTTTGATGCATCATGTGTAATGTGTTCTTGCTGATACCCCTAAATGCATTTTATTCTTAGGTGGTTGTTCTTTCCAGTGCAGGTGGTCCTAGTGAGGTCCTGGTCCCCTGCGTGACATTTTCCTAAGGTGGTTAGGGTTGCGTAGGTGGTACTTACCTGTTACCAGTAGTTACTGGTTGTGTGCTATATTTGCTAATTTGTGTAACAGTGATTTTGTATCCTATACTCTATGTTCTAGAAGTACTAATTTCTAAAAGTGTTGATTCTGACAGTGGCCCATGTGGCCCTGTCCTGTAAATAATCCCTTGTGAATATTGCCTGTGCCAGTTGGCACAATGTACATGTGTGATTCTATCTGATATGTTTTGACAATACAGAAGTTATTTTTATATAACCTTGTGTGGAGTTCCTTTTGTGGTATGCCTAGGATGATGTTGCTGTTGTGTGCTGGCGCAAATGCTTTACACATTGCCTCCGAGTTTAGCCTTACTGCTCGTGCCAAGCTACCAAGGGGGTCAGCAGGGGTTATCTTGGCGTGTGACTCCCTTGCCCTGACTAGAATGGTGGTTTCTGCCTGGCTTTGGCATCAGCCTTAGCCTACCAGAAATAGCCAGTTCTAACAACATTCTATTGTAACTCATGCCTCTAAAGCTCCAAATTATGCACACAACCTCTTGATTGCTTAGTTGTTTTTAATGCATGTTGCATTCAGGGGTCTGGGGATCTAGTGATTGTCTGATGACGGCTGTAGTAGAGAATGGGGGAAGAAGCCGGGACTGTGATTCTAGCGATCTGTTGAGTCTTATACTCCAACATCTATTGACATGTTGTTCTTGCGATGCTTATATCTGCTGATAAATTACTCTTATAGTGATGCTGCAAGTTACAGTGAACCACCATACATGTATGATTTGATATATGGCAAATTGGAAAACAAAGTTTAAACATTTAAAAAAAATAATTGCTTCTTTTTTTTTTTCTTCGGAGTTTTATGTAGCGCGAACTACTGAGACTCGAACCCAGATCCCCAGGTCCGAGGTCGAGCGCCTTAGCCGTTAGGCCAACGCCTCTCCCCTTCTTCCACATCATTAGCTTACAGTGTCTTTTCCATACATCCAGTTGATTCAATATTTTTGATATTCATGATATAATGGAGTTTTAGCCATTGTACATATCCATGAATCTGTACCGTTTTATTTAAAGAAGCTCTTGTAGTTTGTAAGTATTAATTCAACTATTTTACTCATGGTCTATTTTTATGCACAATGATAGAGGTCGAAAGATGGAATTTATTCCAGAAACTATGTTTAAATGTTGGGATGCTTAAATGTTTGTGACCCTTTGGAATAATATAGATCACTGTTACTCTCAATGATTCTTGTAAATAAGTAAGGACATTCTGAAATCAACTCTTTCGCTAGTTCATTAAAAACTACCTTTTTTTGCATTCGCTTATATTCCCCTGTTGAATTTCCATACAGTTTTCCTGTATTTGGTTTAATCTCAACGGTGATGAATTCTACACCATAATAAACTCTCTTGTCTATAATGTCTTCCTTTTCTTGAAGTTTCTTTAAAGCTAGCAGATCTTGTCATGGCAAATTGGAATCTTTTATATTTTTATATTGAATACTACTTATAACCAGCAATAGTATTTTTTCAAATAGATCAACTATCTTATCTGTGACTTGTCCTCTGAACTAAGATATGATTTAAAAATAGTTTGAGTATCTCTAATATTTCCTCCTGATTTGCTGAAAGGAAAAATGGAACCACATTTTTCTCAACAATTTAAAAGCTTTAATCACCATACTACAAAAAGCCGTTTAATGTGGGTATAAACGAGCATTCTATTTGTAACACCTTCCTGTGGTTTTCCTAAATACATTGAGATAGAGGAACTATCATGTGACAATAAGTTATACATTGATTAACACATGATTGAAATGCATGGATTCATAAATTAAGAACTTGGAATGACATTTGAAAACTAGCACAGTAATGTTATAAGGAAGTATCAGCTGACCAAAGTGTATTCTGTATAAGAGTGCAAAGTGATTCAAGAAGAAAGGATTGCCTTCTTAGGTAATAATGTTACAAATATTGGTTTGTCAATAGAATTATCAGAGAATCTGCAACCGGTTGTTGTTTTGCACGTGGTCCTAGAAGAAAATGAACGGGACATTGAAGGGCAGCTCTATTCGAACGCAATTTAGGGATCACTGGACGTCCAGGCCATTTCCCTGCATGATTCAGCTCCAGCCATACAACTGTACACCCACTGCAGCACCCAAAAGCTAATTTGATTTCTTGATTCTATTCTTATACTTATTCTTATTCTACATTAACAGTAACTGTTTGTCATAAAGTGTATAAACACACCAATATATGCTCTAAGTGCTGCAAAACACAAGACAAAATTCAGTGGTAGTGAGTTTACTGGCCTGGGATAGAATTAATGGATTAATCACAACAGCAGGGCAGCAGTCATAAAAACTAAGATGAAACATTTGGAAAAAGATCAGCAGGCACCTCTTACATCCTGACAGGATACAGAGTGGTCAGACACACTACAATTCACATGTTGATATCGCCAGCTCAGTCCTTGCTGGTGGGCAAAGAAACCCCCGCTATTTCAGAATAGTTTGGTGGTACTCGCTATCCACCTTTATCATGGCCTCGTGGGGGGAAGGACGTGAGTGGAGTGTGGTGGGGCCATATTATCAAGGAACAGTGATAACATCATCACCGCTTTAGCGGCAGGAAACTGCCGCTAAAGCGGCGATAATGGGCTTGATAATATGCTCTTGTGAATTCCCATAGAAGCAGATGTTCTAGTGTGAACATGGGTTTCTAGGGGAATTCACAAGAGCAAAGTATCAAGCCCATTATCGCCGCTTTAGCAGCAGTTTCTTGCTGCTAAAGCGGCGATAATTTTAACGCCGTTCTTGATAATATGCCCTGTGGTGCCTTCCAGCATTATGATCTGATTCCACCCTGCACTGGCATGCATAACTGGAAATTTAGGAGAAAAAGACCGAGTTGGGTTCAACAAGGTGACTCAAGGGGCTGCCGAGTGCAACAGAGGAATCAGCAAAATAGTGCTTCAGCCACCATGCAGATGTTTGCCCTGTAATTTGTCTGCCATGGCACATTCACCTCTGTAATTGCTGCCATGGAGAGAAATGTGGTTGGTTGGTGAGTAGATCACTTGTGAGTGAAGGTGAAATCTCCTCTTGGATCGAAATATAAGTTTAATTTCATCCACATTTTCAAATGGAATATTGCTCTTCTAAATCATGTTTTCTGTTACTTGTTACCAGAGGAATAAAGCGCAGTTTCTACCTTTGCCCGCACCTTGGGAGAATTTCAAACACAGCTCTGCATCACAGCAAGTATCTCATGCTCTTTCAAATATTAAGGACAATAATTGTTTCTGCTTCATATTTCCACATATTTTAAGTGAAAGAACAAGCAATTGCATTTTTCTGCAGAAACATGATGTAAGTGGAGAGAATTATTCATAATACTACACAGAATGGATGGTTCTTTATTTGTGGTAAAAAGAAAGCCACAGTACTTGCATGTCATTTTTAAATTAGTTCATGGCAAAGACTGAATTGCTAAAGTACTGTGTTTGTAACACTAAAACACTGACTTTAAACTAATTCTAATGATAAATGTACACTAAATCCAGATAAAAACTGTGCAATGCAGATGATAGTAAGAACACTTGTTTATGCAGTTTGTAATATGGCAGCATAAAATATTCACAGTGAAGTAGAAAAACCAATGCAATCTATATGATAATATAGTAATAGTGGATATAAAATATTAGCACAAAACACGCTAGTTAATATAACTAACCACTGTGACATCTAATGTTTCACAGTTTGCAGTGTTCTCGGGCCAAGAGTGCAGCGATGTAAGGTGGTACTAAATCGCTGTGCCATCAGCCCTTCAACCTCTTCTCTTGGAAAATACATAACTCTGTCCTCAGCTTCTTAAAAATGTGATTCATGTTCGTAACTATGAGGCATATTAGCAAGGGCCATATTGCCTCTTTAGCTGCACTTTTTGCCGCTAAATCATCGATATTTTTATCACCCTATCAGCAAGCTGTTGCTAACAGGAGTTAGCGACAGCTTTTAGGCGATAGCGACCGGTTTGGGGCCCACTTTGCATGTCATCGATATTTATCGCTAATGACATGCAAAGTGGGTGCACCCTAACTGTTAGCGACTGAAAGCAGTCGCTAACACAGCTATCGGCTTTTAGCAAGGCAGGCAAAGAGATAAAAAAAATTGCGCTAAGCGGGATTATCGCTATAACCTAACGCCAGCTTAAAATATGACTTACCTGTTTATCCAATTGGAAGTGGATTTTCAGGTTAAGCACCCCATTGGTGTTAATGGACAGATTCTACCGCTGCTGCGCACGCGCTGCTGCTGGCGTTTCTGATTTTTAATCCTCCTGATTTTGCTATTTGTTTTATTGTTCGTTTATTGCACATTTCCCCTGTTTTTAGCGGGGCTTGGTCAGGGCTTCCTCCCTCCCTCTCACCTGCATTTAAATAGTTGGTTGCACCGCCATTTGGTGGGTCCTGGTCCCGAGGGTGGTCCTGTGGGCGCCATCTTGTGTTGGGCTCATTTTTGGAAAAACG
Organism: Lissotriton helveticus; assembly: GCF_964261635.1. Lineage (NCBI taxonomy): Eukaryota > Metazoa > Chordata > Amphibia > Caudata > Salamandridae > Lissotriton > Lissotriton helveticus. Next base: position 605,994,997 of record NC_136063.1, read on the forward strand.
GGCGCCATCTTGGAGCGTACTCGCGCTCGCGACGTGATTGGTCGGCCTATTTAAAGCTCCCCCCCCCGCGCAGCGGGACGCGCAGCTGGGACGCCGTCGCTGTGCCGGAGTCGTGCTAGAGTCCTGCCCGTCTGCGCTCGTCCGCGTCGAGGTAGCGTGAGGCGGGCAGGCCCTGGCTTCTTTGATTGGGGAACTTCGCACTCCCTGGAGGGATGTTGTCTTATACACGGCCAGAACTTCTGGCTATAGGACAACGGTCTAGGGTATGCCTATGCAAGCCGGTAGATCCATTGGCTGGACCATATAGCTCTGCCTGTAAAGGCTGGTCACTCACGAGTCCCACCAAGATCCGTTCCCTGGAAGACGCTACTACCATCACACGCAAGCGTGTTGCGACTCGGGATCTTCGGATCTGGTGTTTGAATGTGAGGTCTCTGGCCAAACACTATCAGTTCATTCGTGAACTGATTGATAAAGATGACCCTGATCTCTTTCTATTGACCGAAACCTGGCTTCAGGACTCGGATTCTGCTATATTGAATCTAGCCTTTCCCCAGAATTATAAGATCTTCACGGCCAACAGGGCCACTAGAGGAGGTGGTATTGCTATGGCAGTCAAATCCTGTTTCCCGGCTGAATGGAAACTTTCAGGACTGCCCGCTTGTGAAAGCGCCATATTTAAAATTGCCTTTAGCCATCACTTTACATTCAGCGGTATGCTCATTTACCGCCCTCCCGGCAATGATTCTGTCTTCAGGTCCGCACTGGCCGATATGGTCAGCCCGACAGCGCTCGGTTGTGCCAATTTTAACATCTTGGGGGACCTTAACATCCATTTTGACAATGGGTCATCCACAACCGTGAGCACTCTATTGGCGGATCTGGAAGCCCTGCAACTCATCCAGCTTGTCACCCTTCCTACCCACTCAGGAGGCCATATTTTGGACCCCTTTTTTTCCATGCTTGAGGGGGTGAAGGTGTCAGACCCTTTGTTGATGGGATGGACGGATCATTTGCTAGTGGAAGCCTTCTGTTCGATCCACGATAAGCCTTTTATATCGGTGGACAGGCCTATTTTAAAAAGGCCTTGGCATAAGCTAAAGCTCGAAGAGTTTTATAGGCTACTGGAACAGAAACCTCTGAGCACCCTTGTTAATGCAAATGTGAACCCAGGATACCATCAGTTCTGCACCTGGATCACCGACGCTCTGGACTCTCTTATACCTATGCGGTGGTCGAAAGGCCGGATAAAAACACAAAGCCCTTGGTATAATGAGTCTCTTGCAGAGCTGAAAAAATCTTGCCGAAAAACAGAGAGGGAATGGAGAAGATCTTACGATCCTGCTCTGAAAATTCGGTATTTCGCTGATCTGAAGGTTTATCACAGGGCTATTTGCAGAACACGAGCTGCTTTCTATGCACAGGAATTTGCTCTCAGTTCCAACCCCTCGAAACTGATTTTCACGGTCCTGAAGGACCTGATGACTAAAAAAGCCACCTCGGAGGTGATTTGTACAGACTCCCACTGTGACAATCTGGCCACTTTCTTCTTAGAGAAAGTGGAAAAAATCTACCAAGGATTTGATACAGGCTGTTCAAATCTAGAGGTAACCGAACCTGATGCTATGGGACATGATACCCTGGCTATTCTACCAGACCTGCCTATTGAAATCTTTGACAGGCTCAGCCTCAGGGCTAAGTCAGGTTCTCCTCTGGACCCGTTGAAGCCAGCTTTTATCAACACACTTTCCCCGTTGTGCCGAGACCCCATATTGAAATTAATCAATATGTCACTGTCCAACGGAATGGTACCCACCGCATGGAAACAGGCAGTGATTACCCCTATTTTAAAAAAGGCCAATTCTGACCCCCGGATGCCAGAAAACTACAGACCTATATCCCTTCTGCCTTGGATAGCGAAAATAACGGAAGCCCATGTCAACTCAGTTTTGTCTGAGCATCTGGCTCGTAACCAGATATTAGATCCCAGTCAGAATGGCTTCCGGTCAGGACACCGTACCGAGACGGCGTTACTTTATATCACGGAACATCTTCGCCAGGTACTTGACTCGGGTCATACAGCAGCGCTCCTGCTATTAGACCTAAGCGCTGCTTTTGACACTGTGTCCCACCATATATTGATCCAACGCTTACAGGAAGCTGGAGTTACGGACATCGCTCTCCAGTGGTTTCGTTCCTTTCTATCGGAGCGAACCTTCAAAGTGGCTATACCACCAGCTCAATCCGCCACTTATTCCTTGGAGATGGGAGTCCCACAGGGATCCTCGTTGAGCCCTACAATGTTCAACCTCTATGTGAAACCGCTAGCTGCAGTCTCAAACAGTGGGGTCTGACGATGACCTCATATGCTGACGACACACAGCTGGCGGTGACACTTAGTGGAGACCCCGAGATGGAGGCTCCCAGATTCCGAGAGGGTCTGGTGGCAGTAGCAAGCTGGCTCCGGACCAACTGCCTTCAGTTGAATGCCACCAAAACTGAGGTGTTGGTATTAGGGAAGCATGCGGAGCTATGGGGAAATCAGTGGTGGCCACCAGAGCTGGGTGTCATTCCGATTCTTGCCTCTGGCGTCAGAAATCTAGGCATTTGGCTGGATCCTGCACTCACCTTCATGAATCACACCAAGAAGGTGGCGGCCACATGCTATGGCATCTTGCGGGGTATAAGGCCGGTTTTAAAGTACTTTGACCCCCCCACTAGACAGCTTGTGGTCCAGGCATCATTACTATCCCGGCTGGACTACGGCAGTTCGCTGATGCTAGGGATGAATCAAGCAGAGGCCTCTAGACTACAAAGGGTTCAAAATGCCGCGGCACGTGCCATTGTGGGCCTCCCCAGACACTGTTCAGTGGCTGGCACGATCGTGGCCCTACACTGGCTCCCGGTCAGACAGCGAATTAAGTTCAAAGCGCTGTGTCTGGCTTTTAAAATTTTTAAGTTTTCTTCGCCGCCGGCACTTGCCAACTTACTTACTCCCTATTTTCCTTCAAGGTCCTTGAGATCTGAGTCGCTCCACCTGGCAGTATGCCCCCGTTTTAAATTGTGCAGAATGGGTGGCCGTTCCTTCCGGGTGCTTGCGGCAGGGTTATGGAACTCGCTTCCGGTCCATATTCGAGCTCTTGACGACCTGCTTGCCTTCAGGCAGGCGATTAAAACCTTCCTGTTTCCCGTCTCTGAATAGTTGCCCCTTTCTTTTACTGTGTGTTATGTTGTAGTGTCTGTCCAAGCGCCAGGACGCCCCTTTGCTGGGGCAGCTGTGCGCGATAAAAATACAATTAACATAACATAACATAACATAATGCGTGATAATCGCTGGATTTCCAGCGATATTCACGCATTTCGCAGCTATCGCTGGACATTTTAGCACAATAGAGAAAAACGTTGCTAATAGCATGTTTTCTCCACAAACATATCCAGCGATAGGCAGCGATCAAAAAAATACACTAAGCGCATTTTGCGATAAATATCGCTATTCCTTACTAATATGCCCCCAAGTTCGATAAAAAGACAACCGGCCACATGCATCAATGTTGCCGTTTGCGAATCCTTAATTGCGAAAATTAAGGAATCGCAATTAATGATTTGCAAACGGCAATGCATGAATAATTCACATTTTTTTTAGCGATTCGGTATTTTTCCTTAATTGCGATTCACAATTTGCGAATCGCAATTAAGGAAAACCCTTCCCATTGATTCCTGTGGGCCAAGTGGCCCATAGGAATCAATGGGAAGGCATTTACAATTTGCAATTTGCAATTTGCGAATCGCAAATTGAAAATGCAATTTCAAGGGTGCATGGGGCGGTCCAAAGAACCCCTCCCTGCACCCCTGAAATTAAACTTAGCTGCAATTTACACAAACACATGTCCCAAGGACATGTGTGTGTGTAAAATGCAACTTTAAAAAATGCATTTTTGGTCATGTTTGAAGGATTTCGGTAAATTAGCATGAGGTTCAACCTCATGCTAATTTACCCCTTCCAAATTGCTAATTCGCAATTTAAAAATGATCATGCATTGCATTTCAGAAATCTGAAATTGCGATTTCTGAAATGCAATCGCAATTTTAGAAATTGCAATATGATTGCGATTCCTAAAATTGCGAAATACATGATGCATTGCAATTTTCATAATTGCATTTGCAAACGGCCGAAAATTGCGATTTGCATCGTTTGCGAATGCAATTATCGTTGATGCATGTGCCCGAACATTTTTTTCCAGCTGTCTAATTGCAGTGTGCAGGGTTACTGAGGAGAGTCATCACTCAAAGCACTGAATGAATTATTAAAGGGGAGTATTTCTGCTTGCCACCCACATCTGCTGAGTTGGATTGAGCAAGGGGGAGCTGGGTGGCTTTAGCCTAGGACGAAGTGAGCCATCTGGTTCTCTAATGATCTTTAATCGCATCCTTCTTAATGTAGAAACAAATACAAAGCTTCCTTTAATGCAGTAACGTATTGCAAATAAATTTTACTTGATGCTTGTTTAGTCTGAGGATGTGAAAGTCCAACTGAAGTTGCTTATTTTTAATGTGGATCATTGTCATAATTAATATGACTCAAAATATCACAAAATAATAATTTGACCTTTCTCAGCTGATTTTAATTTGCATAAAAGAAAATGCTGATGTGTATGCATAAACACAAACATACTACTTCACGTGCACACACACACACACACACACACACACACATATATATATATATATATATATATATATATATATATATATATATATATATATATATATATATATATATAGGAATCCACAATCCTGAAGCGCCGAACACACACAGCAACGGACACAGCCAGGTACAGACCACAAACCAAGGTTTCACAGCGAAATAGTGTGCTTTATTCCATCAATGGGGATGGCGGCATGACGCGTTTCGTCCGGTAAACCCGGACTTGATCACATGACAAGACCCAGAGACATAAGTGGTTAAATACTGGTGGAAAACGAGACTCCTCCCACATATGAATAGACATAAAAGTAATATCATTCAGTAGAGAAAGTATTTCATCCACATGCTATGTACAATGTAAAGTAAATGCTAAATGCAATAACACTGAAATCACTGTACAATTTTAACTGTCTTCAATACAGTAAAAAATTCTCTTAATAGACATAAAGGGCAAGTGCCCAATGGATAATCATAATACCTTATTAGTATATTATAACTGAACGATAAGAGCCAATCTCAGTGGGGTATGTTTTAAAACCAGTAATGAAGTTATAATAACCACAAAAAGTTTTTTTAAAGTGCATAGAAGAAAAGTGCAGGGTGCAAAATCCCAAAAATTCAGCATCAAACATTTTATATCCAGATAAGAATCCGGAGCAGATTAGAAAACCTAATAAAGTGCAAAGTGCTAATAAAGTGCAAAAGTCGGCAGTGCATATCTATAATTAATCAAGGGAGGGGGAACTAGGGCAATCACATCTTTTTGGAATTCATATGGTAGCAGACAATAGGACATACCTATAAACTACAAGTTAGTACAGCTCGGTATATAGAAAATCAGACATCAATGCAACAATAATACGATGGTCAGAGTAACAATGTAAATTCATCCATTGATCATCCATAACGAAATCAAAATAGATTAAAACCATATACAAAAGGTATAAAATCCATTATAAAAAGGTTATGCATATAATGAAATAAAATATTTACAAAAAATTGTTCAGATCTTCTCCCATGTTAAGCCCATTTGGGATCTTACTATTTAACCTCAGAATATATTGACTTTCTAGTTGTCTGAGTCTCTTCTCTCTATCTCCACCCCTCTTATTCACGGGGACTGCATCAATATATATATATATACTAGCAGCCCATCCCGACGTTGTCCGGGTATGAAATAGAATGTGTGTAATGTGTGTATTTGGCAAGGGCAATTTATTTTAAAATCTCGCGGTAGACAAAATTTTTTGTTTCATTAGAATAGGGACGGAGAAGGCCCAGCTGCAGCCCTGGTTGATGTTAGCAGGCGCGTGTAATTGGTGTAGTGATCCGCCGCCTGAGCCCGGCTACAGCCCTGGTTGATGTTAGCAGGCGCGTGTAATGGTGTTGAATGAGAGAGTTCTCAGCCGCGGGTAAATCCGTTTAATGAGAGAGTTGAGTGACAGCGAGTAGGAGAGGCTGCAGTAATTGTCCCCGCAGACACGCTCATTTGCGTGTTCCCCCGCTTGAGGCCAAGATGCAGGCCTGTTTGATGTTAGGAGGCGTGTGTTCCCCCGCTTGAGTCCCACCTGCAGCCCTGGTTGATGTTATCAGGCGCGTGTAATTAGTGTACTGATCTGCCACCTGAGCCCGGCTAGAGCCCTGCTTGATGGTAGCAGGCGCGTGTAATTTCGTTGAATGAGAGAGTTCAGTTACAACGTGCAGGAGAGGCTGCAGTAACGTTACTTACCAGGCCTCCAGGTGAACGCGTTTGTCACGCCCCCAGCACACGGCCACAGCAGACGATCTTCTGATTAATATACAACCCACATGGCATAAAGGGCGGAACGTAGCACACGCCCCCAGCGTTTCTCACGCCCCCAGCGTGCCCCTTGATGCGGAGCAATTGCGTTCACATGGCATGAAGGCCGGACACACGACCCCAGCGTTTCTCACGCCCCCAGCGTGCCCCTTGATGCTGGGCAGCAACGTAGTTGGCGCTTGAATGTACGACTCGCATGGCATGAACGGCGGACACATGCCCCCAGCGTTTGTCACGCCCCCAGAGTTTGTCACACCCCTAGCATACGCCCACAGCCCATGATGTGATGGCCGAACCACACGCCCCCAGCGTTAGTCACGCCCCCAGCCCACGCCCACAGCACAACGCAGACACGCCCACAAGGGACTACTTTGCTGGAGTTGGCCTAACGGCTAAGGAACTCGACCTCGGACCTTGGGATCTGGGTTTGAATCCTTTTAACGACGCCAAACATCCTGTGATTCTGGGCAAATCACTTAATCTTCCCGTGACTAACAAAAATGAATGTGTGTCCTCATGTAACGTAACTGGTGCTATGTAAATCACTCTAATACCTGATTCAGTTCGGGTCAAGTTCGCGCTATATAAAACTCTGCAAAAAAAAATTAAAATATGGTGGCCTTCTGCATAGCCTATGTCCTTCTGCTGCAACTGCCCTTTCCAACGCTGTATTGGGTGTTGTGATCAGTGCTGTGGTTACTGAGATTACCCGCCTCAAAGGTTTGGGCTCTCTCTTTATAATATTAGTATGGAGATATATATATATATAATATTACCTACTGGCGGTCGCCAGTAGGTATATATAGTTAGGATTTTTTCCCTATGGGATTTTTGAAAATTCTATGTCTAATAACTTTGGCGTTTGTGGACGGAATTGGCTGAAATTTTCTGGAAAATGGAACATTTTGTTTCTGAGCAGCCCTTGGAAATTTGGGGGGGTTTCGTCAAGGGGGGGCCGAGAAAAAAGGGGGGTCCCAAAACGTGTTTTTAACATTGAGTTTTCCATAGGGCGGTTGGCCTCACTTTTAGCCCGAACGGCTGAATGGATTTGCATGAAACTTGGCAAAATTGTAGGGACTGGTAGCCCGATGTGCCTTTTCTAGGTCTCAATATATGTGCTCCAGTGGATTTTGAGAAATTAACGTTTAAAAAAAGATATATATCTGTAAGCGCGCTCCGGGCAGCGCTCCGGTCCGCGGACCTTAAGCGTACCAGAACTTCGCGTAGCTAAGCTGATTGGCTCTCCGGTGTCTGTCAACATTCTAAACAGTCCGGAGCGGCCGCCATCTTGTCTCTCGGTAGGATTGAGAGACAAGAGGAGGCCAAAATAAAGGCGAAAATGACCATAAGGGGGCATACTAGATCCTCCCTGACCCCCTAGGTTTAATGTGGAGGTTTTAAAAGGGCCCCGTGGGGCAAAAAAAAAAAAAACATTTTTTTGTTTTTTTTTGCGTGGGGATCGCCCGGTCCGCGAACCGGGAAGCGTTCTGGGCAGCGTACTGCAATGAAAAATGAATGATAGACTTTTCAAATGCTGTATGTTAATTGATTGTTGTTTTTGTTGATTATTTTTTATTTTTTAAGCATTTTTTTTTATTGTGATTGTGTTTCATAATTTATTAAACTTTCTAACATTTCATTGTCAGAAATTTCATAATTATCATGGAATATACATTGTAGTCTCTGAGGGTGTAAAATGTCCTCATTTGCAAGGAGGTTATCTACTGCTTGTACACATTGCAGTAGTTCATTGTCCCAAGTTTCATCGAAAAATTCAATGTCAATTTGATCAATTGTATCAATCAATTCTTGGCTGCTCTCTTGCAGGTCCATTTCAAAAGAAACTTGGTTTTCGCCTTCCATTTTGCCTGAAATTTGGATTAAAAAAATATATATTAGTAGAGATAGGGCAATGTTGGGAATAATTTTAGATAGGCATTTTTTATCAGTGAATTTATCTTTGGGCAGTGTATAGTATCAGAGTGGAAGTAGGAATATAAAAAAGTGTATGTGATTTAACGTAAGTAAATTCATAATTATACAAGAGAAGCCTAACTCCATCCATAACTATAACAGAGAAGTCTCTCTAAATCTATAACTACTACAGAGGGATAGTATATATCTATCAGAAAAAGTTTACCATATTAACTTATAGTGCACAATATACTTCAGTTTTAAAAATAAAAACTTACCTTTAGAAAGAAGTTGAAGGAATTAGTGAAAATACTATTGAAATGTACAGCAAGAAGTAGTAGTCAAAATGGCTGTGTTTTCTTCTCTTCCTTTATATATATTCAGGTATATAACCAATGAAATGTCAGGTAAAAAAAGTAGAAAATGAAAGTAACATTTTCATTGGTTGTCAATTCCAACACTTCAGATGTGTTTTGTGAAGTAATTTACCTCAGGGTATTTAGAGAGGTCTACAGGCTAAATGACTAAATGGAATTCCAATCAAATGTGTAAAAATGGTAGGGATTGGTATGTAGTATGAGCTAATCTATATTTGGTGAAATTGTCTCCAGTGGCTTTTCTGTGAACTACTTTCCCACCTTTTTTGATGGTGCGCTTCCCAGGGAGCGACCCGGTACGCGTACCGTTGAGCGCCCCGGTTCGCGAACCTTAAGCGTTCCGGGAGTCCACCATTTTGTGTTTCGGTCGAATTAAGATACAAGATGGAGGGCAAATAATGTTCAGAATGGGTAGAAGGGGGCACGGTAGAGTTATCTTGACCCCCTAGGTTTTCTGAGGGTGGCTGAGGAGGCTTATATGTGCGAAAAAAAAACATTTTTAAAAAAAATTTCGCGAGGTTAGCTCCCGGTTCGCGTACCGGGTAGCGCCCCAGGGAGCGTACTTTGTTGGAAATTAGTGAAAAATGTTAGAGTAAAATAATAATTGTGAGTGATCAGATGTAGGGTAGCTCTGAGAAGAGCTTTTGGGTTTATGGTACATTTAGGTACTTATAAGTAGGTACCAATGCACATTCTTAAATTCAGAGTGAAAACTCTGTTGCCCTCATCTGAGAAGTGAACTCCATCTCCTCTGTAGATATCTTGCATGTAGTAACGCAAGTTATTGTTGTACAGGGAGCCCATTCCATGGTCTCTCATGTAAGCTGAAACAGATTTGTTTACATGCTTCCTCGACTTCTCAATTTGTGGACAAATTTGGTTTGACCACCTCCATTTCTGTCTTTGGCATATATTTGAATATACCAAGGCAGTCTGAGGAAAAAGTGCCATTAATTGCTCAAAGGTGTCCTTTAAAAGCATTTCCAGACCTACACCAGTCAAAGTGCCCAAGTCATTACCTCCACAGTGCATAATTAACAGGTCAGGTTTGGGCAAATGCATAAAGGTTTTCACCAATGGTATCAATTGGTGACATTTTAATCCTCTGTGGCCAAACCACTTAATTTCCACATCTTGTAAATTGAGGTTAGGTAATTTCCTGTTTTCAACGTACCTTTGAGCCCAGTGAATATAACTATGTCCAACAATCCAGACAGAAAACATGGTGAGAGAAGGTTCTCCTGCAGTCAGATGAAGTGTGGCAATGAAATGGCAGTTGAAAAAATGAGAGTTTAAAATGAAAAAAACTGTGGAGTTTCTGTGTTCATGAAGCAGTAACAGTGATTGGTGGATTTTGATTGCTGAAAACAGAAAGTTAGGGTGCACGGATGTGTTCTTTGAAAGATGTATTTTGAATGGTCAATAAAAAATCATTAAATGAAAGAATGCACTGGATATGCAGGTGCACTGAGAGTTCAGAGTTCAATTGCAACAAAGTTGTGTGAACTTGCAAACACCAGAAGTCTTCCAAGAGGTGGTTGCCATGCAGAAAAGGCAGAAAGGGCAGAGGGGGGAAGGGTTTTCATTTGAAAAAAAGTGAGGGAAGAGTTTTGATTGGGTGACATGAGAGATATGTGTGAAGAATTACAGCATTTCTGTGCTTTTGATAGCTGCAGACTCTGAAGTGCATACCTTTTGCTCTGCTGAAGACAAATTGGTGTGTTTCTGAGACTGTTTTCAAACTCAAAGTATTTGCTAAGGTGAGAAAATATTTCTTTAATTTAGATAGAGAATAGTGTGCTTTTAGGAGAAAATTATGAATTATGTGGCGCAAATTGCTTGTAAATATGCTCCCACATGTGCATGGAAAATTTAGATTTTGAATGTTTGTGTTACATAGCCATGTTAAAAGTGATACAAACATGCTGCAAAGGCAATCAAAAAACGCTTTTATGTGTCTTAAGGACATTTTAAGTAATTTTCCCATGTGCAGTGTTTTGAAATTATGATTTGAAAATCGTTTTTGGGGAAAAGGAATTGTTTTTAAATTTATGACAAGGACATAATGGTGTATGCTTCTTTATACGGCAATTGACTGTCCCTGATGTTATTTTTCCCATTTTAATGTAAGACCTTTCTCTGTGGCGCAAGTTGCTTGTAATTATGCTCCGACCTGTGCATGGGAAATTTAGATTTTAAATGTTTGTGTTACATAGCCATGTTAAAAGTGACCCAACCATGCTGGAAAGGCAATAAAAAAACACTTTCATGTGTCTTAAGGACATTTTAAGTAATTTCCCTGTGGGCAGTGTTTTCAAATTATGAATTGAAAATCGTTTTTGAGGTAAAGGAATGTTGTTAAAATTTATGTGTGCCATATGTCCACAAATTTCGTTTTCAGGGGTGCAGCAGGGTGTTCTTGAGACACCCCTGCACCTTTGGAAAAATTCCTTATTTGCGATGAGCTAATTGCTAATCGCAAATTGCACCTTCATTCTTATGGGCCTCCTGCTCCATGGAAATGAATGGGTATTTTGCAATTAGCAATTTGCTCATCGCAAATTAGGAATGGTAAAGAATCGCTATTTATTCCTTAAAATTCGCTATTTTGGAAATGCAAAATAGTTATATGATACATATGGCGGTTGATGTCTAACAAGATAAGAAGCTTAGGGATACATTTATGATGACTGGCGCAATGAAGTGGACATCACTTACTTCATTGGTAGAGCTTTACATGTATTATGTCCTCTGTATTCTTCATCAAGCGTAACTTTAATCTGCAATCCTGAGTAGGCCTCACCTTAAACAAACCTCTGGATAGGCCACACCTTATCGTCATCCTGAATTAATCATTTAAAATGCTAGGGACAGATTTATGATAGGTGTATGCCTCTTTTGCGCCACTTACAAAACACTGTCCACGGGGAAATGACTTAAAATGTCCTTAAGACACATGAATGTGTTTTTTTAAAGCGTTTGCAATTTTTTGGGGTGACTTTTAACATGGCTATGTGACTCAAACAGTCAAAATCTAAATTCACAATGCACAGGTGGGAGCATATTTACAAGGAATGTACTCCATGGGGAAAGGTCTTATAATGTAATATGGGAAAAATGACATCAGAGACACTGAAATGCCTTATAGAGAAGCATACACCATTATGTCCTTGTCATAAATTTGCAAACCATTACTTTTCCCCAAAAACGATTTTCAAATCATAATTTGAAAACACTGCACATGTGGGAATTACTTAAAATGTCCTTAATTCAAAATTTGCTATTCCTTATTTTGCGATTGCACTGAAGGATTTGCAAATTTTGCGATTCCTTAAATGCAATGTATCAAACAAAAAATATGTATAAAATGATATTAAGGATTTGGAAACTACCACCAACTTCTAGTTTGTGGTAATTTGCGAATTCTTTTCAAAAAGCATTTTTTTCCAAAAAACAAAAGGTGCCATATGACGCCTATACATGTCCTTAGGGCATGTATGTGTGCCATATGCCCCCAAATTTCTTTTTCAGGGGTGTAGCAGGGTGTTCTTGAGATACCCCTGCACGCTTGAAAAAATTCCTATTTTGTGATGAGCTAATTGCTAATCGCAAATTGCAACCTTCATTCCTATGAGCCTCCTAGCCCATGGAAGTGAATGGGTAACTTGCAATTAGCAATTTGCTCATTGCAAATTAGGAATGGTAAAGAATTGCTATTTATTCCTTAAAATTTGCTATTTAGGAAATGCAAAATAGTTTGATGGTACATATGGTGGTTCATCTGTAACAAGATAAGAAGCTTAGGGATACATTTATGATGACTGGCGCAATAAAGTGGACATTACTTACTTCATTGGTAGGCCTTTACATGTATTATCTACTCTGTATTCTTCATCAAGCGTAACTTTAATCTGCAATCCTGAGTAGGCCTCACCTTAAACAAACCTTTGGATAGGCCACACCTTATTGTCATCCTGGATTAATCATTTAAAATGCTAGGGACAGATTTATGATAGGTGTATGCCTCTTTTGTGCCACTGTGCGTCACTTTTATGATGCAGCGGCGGTGCTAATTTGCAATTAGCAATTTGCTCATTGCAAATTAGGAATGGTAAAGAATTGCTATTTATTCCTTAAAATTTGCTATTTAGGAAATGCAAAATAGTTTGATGGTACATATGGTGGTTCATCTGTAACAAGATAAGAAGCTTAGGGATACATTTATGATGACTGGCGCAATAAAGTGCACATTACTTACTTCATTGGTAGGCCTTTACATGTATTATCTCCTCTGTATTCTTCATCAAGCGTAACTTTAATCTGCAATCCTGAGTAGGCCTCACCTTAAACAAACCTCTGGATAGGCCACACCTTATCGTCATCCTGGATTAATCTTTTAAAATGCTAGGGACAGATTTATGATAGGTGTATGCCTCTTTTGTGCCACTGTGCGTCACTTTTATGATGCAGCGGCGGTGCAAAAGATTTGCTATGAGGCGACAACATTACAAATTGATGCATTTAGGCAGATATGTCATGGTGTAAAAAAAACGTACCACATGAAACCGATGCAGCAGTGATGCAAAAGATGCACCATGTCGCAAGACAGGCCTCACTTGGGGCCATATGTATCAAGCTAATTAGCATTCGCAAAGATCAAAATTCTACGAATTTCGGCCTTTGCGAATGTTAATTAGACAAATGGTATGTATCAAACAAGTTTGATGCAAAATAAGGAGTAGCAAAATTTGCTATTCCTTATTTTGCAATTGCACTGAAGGATTTGCAAATTTTGTGACTACTTAAATGCAATGTATCAAACAAAAAATATGTAAAAAATGACATTAAGGATTTGGAAACTATTGTGGTAAATTGGTGGTAATTTGTGAATTCTTTTCAAAAAGCTTTTTTTCAAAAAAACAAAAGGTGCCATATGACGCCAACACATGCCCTTAGGGCATGTATGTGTGCCATATGCCCCCAAATTTCTTTTTCAGGGGTGCAGCAGGGTGTTCTTGAGACACCCCTGCACCCTTGGAAAAATTCCTAATTTGTGATGAGCAAATTGCTAATCGCAAATTAAACCTTCATTCCTATGAGCCTCCTAGCCCATGGAAATGAATGGGTAACTTGCAATTAGCAATTTGCTCATTGCAAATTAGGAATGGTAAAGAATTGCTATTTATTCCTTAAAATTCGCTATTTAGGAAATGCAAAATAGTTTCATGCTACATATGGCGGTTCATCTGTAACAAGATAAGAAGCTTAGGGATAGATTTATGATGACTGGTGCATCACCAGGGATGTGTCAGTCATCCTGCGCCGCTGTTCCGCCACCCATGGTGTGCTGCATTTAGAATACGGGGCATCATGGGGCAAAAATGGCACAGATGCGTGACGTATCTGTGCTGTAAAGGTAGTGATTGCTGGAGTTGTATCGCAAGTGCGATGCAGCTCAATCAAGGCTCAGGGGTGCCCCATCTCCACAATGTTGCGTCAAGACCTATGCCTGCTTAAAGCAGGCGCAGGGTTTTGACGAAGCTTTCTCCTATCTGATTGTAAATACGGCACACCATGGGTGGCAGAGTAGTGGTGCACGTTAACTGGTGCATGCCTGGGGATGTGCCATTTAACATAAATCTGCCCCTTTACATTTAAGTATGTGCAGGACACACAGAGTCGGTGAGGCTTATCCAAGGTTAAGAAGAGATGAGTCCTGTTCACTGAAAATTTAGACATAGTCTTCACCTGCTCAGCATTGCTGGACATGGCTAAATAATAGCTGCAAAATATTACTCTTGTTAAACAATTTTACTATTATAATCTCTGAGATTTGTCTCTTACTCTGCAACATCTCATTGTTGTTATCTTTCTTTAAAGATAAAGACAACCTCAACATGAGCGACAATCTGCAATCAGTTGATTTTGACCTCATCATTGAACTTGTAATTGAAACATCAGTGGATGTTGATCCCTTGGATGATTTAAATCCTGAGGATGAAGAAGAGCGTGATAAGGATGCAGATTTGTCCGAATTATATGACATAGGATGGGAAGCTGACCTGCTTGAGCCTATGGAAATATAAACATTTATTTTTAAAATTTATAATTAATAAAAAGTAAAAAGGTAAACCGTTTAATTTAAAAATAAAGACACCTTCAAAAGCAGGTTATGTGTAGTGTCTTCAATAAAATATTAAAATATGCTCATAAAATTAGATCAGATTCACATATAAAATAGCACAGGTAACATAAATATAAATGTCATTTCTTTTCTGCTATTTCTGTATTGTAAATTTGCAAGGACTAAAAAATCTTCTATTTAAAATGTCAAGTAGTGTGTTAAGTTTTTGATCACTGTTATTGTTTTACTGTTTGGTAATAATGGTTAATAACATTTTTTATTATATTTTACCACAGATTCAACTGCAGATCATTTCAAGATTTCACCATGCCAACAATAGAAAGACAGAGAAAGGCTGCAAAACGTCAAAGACAGCAGGTGAAAGAAAATAAGCAGCAGTCCTCTAACAAAAAGATTTGTCAAGTCACGAAGAAAGCACCGGGTAAGAGCACAAAATATTTCATAAGAAATATGTGTAGTAAAAAAAATATTACTACAGAAAATGTTTCAGTCCATAAAACGAGAAGGAATTCAAATGGAAAGGAAAGGCCAATCAAAAATGTTACTGCTAGAGCAAGAGATGACTCTGTGCATGATAGTAGAAGGAAACAACAGTTTAGGGAGATTCGTAAACGAATGTTCCGCAACAGGATAATTGGCAATTTGTTAAAAAATATTAAGAAAGGTCAACAGAAACTGGTTTTTTATAAGAGAAAAAAAAAAGTTGAGAAAGTTATTGATCAGGCATTTGAAATTAAACGTAAGTTATTTATTTTGATAATCAATAGAATTAGGAAGCTAAACAAGGCAATTTATGATTTCAAAAGAAATAGTAGATGGAAGAGAATAGTTAATCGTAGTAATTTTTGTGAAGTTTTTTCTGGAGAATGGATGCATAGTTCAAGCTGTGAGGCATTTTTTAATGAGGAGAGTTATTTCCAGGATAATGATTTGGTGCATGCAGTTGACACCAGTGGTCGTGCTTATGAAGTGAAAGATGGTTGTCCAGTTGAAAAAGAAAAACTTGTGACAACAGAGGCAGAAGAGGTGTTAGGTAATGAGGTTTTAGGAAGACGTGCTAAGGGTCCTGTGTACACCTGGAAGTGTAGTAGTATTTGCAGTGTGCGACAGGATTCCATCAATTTGCTTTGTGATTTTGTACGGTCATTTAATAAGAAAAGTTTGAAGCAGAAAATAAGGTTGTTGCAAGAATTAGATCCTTGCAGAGTAAGAGAAGTGACAGGTTTGCATGGCCATTCACTGGCTTGTCTTTCCAGGAGAGTATGCCAGAGTGTTTTTCATCATTTCAGGATGCTAGCAGTGCATCATAATAAAGTGAGGAAATTAGTTACAATGTTGTATTATGCTAAGAGTCCAGCAATTATGCTTAAACAATTATGCGCTGCTCTTTTGCATGGTTCTGAAATAGATGTGAAGAATATATGTGAAGAAATTGAGTTTTGTTACTTTGGAAGTAAAGAGGAGAATGTTGAAATTGAGCAAGAAGAAGAGGGTCATGTGGAAGATAGTGTACAGGTTTCCAGTACAGATAATTTCCAGAGGGAAATTGCAACGTTTGAGGTGAAATCAAGTGAGAGGCCTAATTTCACTTGTGTGTGTTGTCGACGCACTTATTATAAGAATCAGACTAAGTTAGTGGATTTATATGCAAAAAGTGAAAGGGAAGCAAATAGTGAATGGAAGGATTTCGCAACATACTTGATGGTAGAAAATTGTTTTGATTTGGGATTGGATCAACGTGTGTGTACTTATTGTTGTTGCAAATTAAATCAAAACCAGATGCCTGCTAGAGCAGTTCATAATAATCTGGAATTGGTTGAGATTCCTTCTGAATTGAAGGATTTAAATACTTATGAATCTATTTTGATACAAAGTATCCATCCCTTTCAGGCTATTGTAAGAATGGAGCCAAAGACAGGGAAATTGCCTCCATCAGATTTACAGAGAGGATTAAAGGGAAGAGTTGTTTATTTGCCTCTAGATTTGAAGAAAAACATTCACACAATTGGAGTAGAAAAAGTGGAAGAGGAACCTCTGGTTATCTTAGTTAATGGGGTTCCGACAAAGAATAAGAAAATATGGCAAGATTTAGTAGATGTTAGGAAAGTTAAAAAGGCAACATTGTATTTGAAAAAAAATAATAAATACTATAAGAATGTATATGTTGCAGAAGAGGAAGTAAGTGAGGAAGAGGATAGCGATTTGTGTGCTGGTCAAATTGAGAAAGTAGAACCCTCTACTAGTGAAGAAATATATGAACATTATAGTGTTCATCCTTTGCATTCCAAGGAAGTCATGGGGAATGCTATTGAGTTGTTTCAAATGAAACAAGCCAAAGGGAGTCCCATTAGTGTTTGGGAGGAAAGTTTGGAAGCTCGGTGTTTCCCACAGCTTTTTCCAACAGGTCAGGGAGGAAGATATGATGAGCGACCTCATCAAATTCCTGCTTCTGAATACCGGACTTTGCGATTGTATGCAGGAGATGCTAGGTTTCGACAATGCATTCCCTATTTGTTTCATCTCCTGTTTGAAAGCGATCTGTCTGGACTGTCATATGCAGTGAACCACATCTTGAAAAGTGGTATACACATGCAAAACATCTCGGCAAGTGACTTTATGGATAAAGTCAATGTCCAAGACAGTATTTTGGATTCTCACCTGATTAATCTCATGGCGTGTCAGCGTGGTACTAATGAGTACTGGTACCGTCGTCATGGTGATTTAAAATGTATGCTGAGGAACTTAGGTACTCCCACATGGTTCCTCACTCTGAGCTGTGCCGAGTATGGCTGGGAAGACTTACTTGAATTTCTACGAGAGGCAAATGCTAACGTAGATAACATCGAATTCAAGACACCCGGAGAACTGTGCTCTTTGGATCCAGTCAATGTATGTAGGTACTTCAATCATAGATTTGAAGCTATGATGTCTTTCATCATGAATACGAAGAATCCACCTCTTGGAGAGGTGTTGGATTTCTTCTGGAGAAAGGAGTACCAAGCAAGAGGTGCTCCTCATATACATATGTTGCTGTGGATCAAGGATGCACCTAAATTTGGAACGGATCCAGAAGACTCAGTGATGAGTTTCATCCAACAGTATTCTACGTGTGCTGTTCCAAACGCAAAGGAGAAGAAAAGCCTAAGAGAAAAAGTTCTGCGTTTCCAAAGCCATCGATGTGGAAAGTACTGCCGTCGTAAATTCCGAAACAAGGACAAGTTCTACACCAAATGTCGTTTCGGTTTTCCACGACCGGTGATTTCTAAAGGAAGAGTAAACAGTTTGATGTCTTCGCTGCGACATAATGTCATGAAGAAATCACCTAAAAACACATACAATTTGAAGAGGAACGAAGAGTCCAAGTACATCAACGACTACAACCCGGTGATTTTGTCCATGTGGAATGCTAACATGGATATACAGTTTGTGGCTGATAACTGTATGGCTGTGGCTCGGTATGTGACGTCTTACATCACCAAAAAAGAGAAGACAGAATTGAAGGATATGTGGGAGGACATTTCCCATGAAAAGAGCCTCAGCAAGAAGTTGTACAGTTTCAGTCTGAAGATGTTGTCGCATCGAGAAATTGGAGCTTACGAATGCTCTGACCGGTTGTCTTCAGCAAGTCTCTATGCCAAGTCCAGGAGTATCGTTTGGGCGAGTCTTGGTCTTGCTGCAACGCGTAATCGAGTTCTGAAACCTGTGCGGGAAATTGAGTATTTGGCGGAAAAGGAGCCAAACAGTACCGACATTTTGAAGACCAACATGTTGGATACATATTATCCAAATAGAAGCAGTCACCTCGACAATGTTTGTCTGTATGAGGTTCTTCAAAATTACATATTCAAGAGGAACATCAAAGAAGATACTGAGAAAGGAGTGTATGCTGTAATAGGAAGTGAGGGATGTCTGGTCAAGCAAAGAAAATGCCACTTGGTAAACCATCGAAAATTGAGTGGCGAATCTCCTGAAAAAAAGGAGTTTTTCTATTTAGCACTTTTGCAACTTTTCAAGCCTGCTTGGAGATTTCCTCTGTTACGAAGACTCTTTCAATGCCGCCAAGGAGACCATAGAATGTCCTGCTTTTCCCAAATATGTAGAAATGTTGAATGCGGAAATTGAGCAGGAAGCAACGATTGCAGCCGAGATTGCCAGAGACAGTTCTCAGGACAGTCAGAGTTCTGCTTCATTGAGTCAGGATCCACTAGGAGGACCTGTTATCGAAAATGAAGCTGCCACTGCCATGAATGAAGTGGAAAGAGCCATGGCACATGCTCAGGAGGATGCGGTTAACTTAGAAGAGTTGGAAAGACAACTCAACGTTGAGCAGAGGAAAATATATGACGAAGTTACCATGCAAATTGATCATGGATTAAGTCATGACAAGAAAGAGTGCTCATGTACGTCGTTGAAGCCTGTCCGACTGTACGTGAGTGGAGAAGCGGGAACTGGAAAAAGTTTCCTCATTAAAGCAATTTCATGCTATTTGCAGGAAAGGACAGAGTCATCGCTGTCTTGTGTTGTCACCGCTCCAACTGGACTGGCAGCACATAACATTAAAGGGATTACTTTACATCGTTTACTGATGCTGCCAGTGGAGCATGACAACAAATTACAATATCACAAGCTATCTGGAGATGCTTGTTTTGAAGTTTCAAGAATCTTGAGGAAAATGAAACTTCTTATCATTGACGAAGTAAGCATGGTTTCCAATGTCATGCTTGCCTTTGTGCATTTGAGGATGCAAGAAGTTCTCAAAACAGAGTATGATGTGTTATTTGGTGGCAAACACATCATTGTTTTCGGAGATCTTCTGCAGCTGACACCAGTGAAAGGGCAACCTGTGTTCAAAATGCTCACGCATGAAGATACCAGGAAGTGCCTAGGCAGCATTGGCAACGTCAATATATGGTTAAACTTCAATAATGCTGAACTGCATGAAAATATGCGTCAGGCGAAGGATGAAGTTTACAAGACTATTCTACAAGATGTTAGAATTGGAAAAGTGACCGAGCATGGGAAAGAAGTTTTACATGCACGATTACTGTCAAATTTATATCCAGAACAAGATGTTGTGCCTGAGAATATTTTTCAGAAAATTACTGATAAGAAATCTGGAATATGTTTGATGCCAACTCTTGCAGAATGTGCCAAATTCAACAACAAAATGTTGCATTTAGAAAAGCAAGAGATTGTAAAACTGGAAGCTATTGACAGAGTAGAGCATATGGGATCAACAATTATTTTGTCTGAGAATCTGAAAACAAAATTGGATTCATTAGAGAAGAGTATATCTAAAATTGCAGGTTTTGAAAAGACTCTGAATGTGTGCTTGAACTGCCGTATAATTTTAAGAAGGAATTTACATGTTGAAAGAGGTCTGGTAAATGGATCAATGGGTAATGTTGTTGATTTTGTAAAATACAGAAATAGAGATGGAATTGAATTTTTAAAAATTAAATTTGATGGCATTGAGGAAGTACAGCTAATTGGTCGTTGCTCTGCTAGATTTTTGCTTGTAAAAGACTTATATGTTCGCCGTAAGCAGTTTCCTGTTTGCTTGGCATATGCGGTGACAATCCATAAATCGCAAGGTTTAAGTGTAGACAGTGCATTGGTGAATATTGGCAGTTCTGTGTTCAAGGAGGGTATGGCATATGTGGCATTGTCACGAGTTAGAACTTTATCGGGATTGTACTTGATTGAGTGTGATGTCACAAACATTTGTGCTGATCTAGATTGTGTTAAGGAATACAATAGGTTAAGAAGAGAGTATGCGCCACATTTGCCTCAGTATCCTTTGTTTGAGAAACGTGTGGTAGGCCGGAAACGAAGAAATGTGACCAATACTGGGGAGGTTGTAGCAAAAAGACGAAAAGTCGATGAACCTAAAATTACAAGCAGAAACAAAAAGGATTCTGTTGAAGATGTTGTTGGTTTTCAATTTGAAAACAGTTCTGGTGTCAACTGCTATGCTAATGTAGTGGTTAATGTTTTATTTTCTCTAGAAAATGTAAAAGAAGAGATTGTGGTCAATTCTGATCAAAGATTTTGCAGTTTGTTAAATTCTGTGTTAGAGAAATGTAGCACTGATAGAAGAAACATAGAAAGTGTGTCTGAAATTCGAAATCTGTTAGACAGATGTTCAGGACAAACACAATTCTCTCAAAATATTCAGCAAGATTGTCAGGAGTTTTTAATGTATATGCTTGATGTATTACATGCTGAAGGTGTAGATGTAGATCAGCTGTTTGGGCTTTCTTATCAATGGCAGGATGACTGCGAGAACTGTATGGTATCAAGTACTACTAGTGTAGACTCAGAAAGATTTATATATTTAACTTTGCCAGACAGTAAATCAGTCTCCTTTAATAAGCTAGTAAAAGCAGCTGATCACAACATGGAGTGTAGCCAATGTAAATCTGAAATGATGTCCACATTATTTATACGAACATATGGCCAGTATGTCATTTTAATGTTCCAACGATGTAGGCCTGATGGAACAAAATTGACAACTTTAATTAAAAATTTTGTAGCTTCGCAGTTGTCAATATCAGGAAGGACTTTTGTAACTGCAGCAATTATATATCATGACGGCCCTTCAATAACATCAGGACATTACACAGCTTATTTAAAGTCTAGAAATGGCTGGTCATTCTGCAATGATTCTGTTTTAATTTTCAAAAAAAAATTGCCGTATGACCTTAAAAACTCTTACCTGGTGTTTTTAAAACCAAAATTTTAGGGAAATAATCTTGGGATGTGCTCTGTGGAATTTCAAGAAGTTCTAATGGCTCCTACACAATTTGGCCTTGAGGATAAGTGTAGTTCAGAGACATAACTTCTAACCATAGGACTGGACGTCATGGAGAAATACGTGCACTTTGAATGAGTTCAGAAAAACTGTTTCTTTTTATAAGCTAATTGAAGCAGCCAATCAAAACATGGAGTAGAGGGAATGTAAGTCTGCAATGCTGTCTACTGTTTTACATTGCTTTGTGATTAAAAGTGATGTAGAGAATTAAATAATTGTAGTAGTCATAGAGGTAGTGTAAGTCTGCTTCATAGTAAGCAGTATCAGTGTCATAGGAAATGTAGAACATGACTGAGCAAGAAGGGGAAGATATTACTATTCCAGGATTGTGAAAATGATCTTCAACATTTTAATTCTGAAAGTTGCGGAAATGCCAAATGACGGGATTGGCTTACAAGAAATCCAAGAGTTATAAATGGCTCTGACCAGATTTGGCCTTGTGGAAACTTGTGGTAGAGAGCAAGAAGTCATTTATTGCATGTAACGTGTTTTTAAAAACGATGGAGATTTTCTTTCAGAAAGTGGCGGGCTGAAAGTAATAACAGCACAAAAGAGTGTAAGCTGTTCATAGGACATCCTTGGACGTCATGGAAAGTAAGTTAACTTTAAGGAGTTCTGAATTTTGATTTCTTATGTTGTATGGGTTTTTTAAACACAATCATTTTGATTGTGTTTTTTTTTCCCCGCTGTTATATGATGAATACCTTCAAGTCACTGTTTTTAGTGAATTTTGATACATTCTGAGAACAGCAAAAATAAACCATTTAACATGTATAATTAATTCTGTACTGTTTGCATTTATGATGTATATGTAGAACTGTGTAGGAGGCATGGAGAAGGTGAGGCTTCTGTAAGTGTCAAAGTTGTTGCATGCAGTGCTGCACTTCTGCGTATTCTTTCATATGCTGGACTACATCTGCACAATGAGATACCTAAGCAAAGGAAACACAAGTGATGTGATTGTGAAATGAGCAAAATAAATTGCACGTATTTCATTTACATCACCTGTGTTTCCTATCATTACGAATCACATTGTGCAGATCAAGTTTAGGTCTGTCCAGGGAAACATAGGAGGTTTGGACTTTGTTGAAGAGTGCAGTGGACATGACTCACTTCATTGGTAGACCTTCACATGTATTATCTCCTCTGTACTCTTCAACAAGTGTAAATCTCATCTGCAACCCTGAGTAGGCCTCACCTCAAACAAACCTCTGGATAGTAGACATCTTATTGGCATCCTGAAGCAATTATTTAAAATTTTAGTGTCTTGCAACACTTTTCTGAAACAACAGCAATGCAAAAGATGCACCATGTTTTAAGATAGGCCTCACTTCATCTGCATCAAGATACTGTTAGTTTAAAATGTATATCTTTAGGACTGTGTAGGGGGCCTGGAGAAGCAGAAGCTTCTGTAAGTGTCAAAGTTGTTGAAAAACTGTTTGTCCTTCAATCTTTTCCCTTGTCTTTTCTAATTTTTAAATACATGTTTTAATATTTTTCAAATGTTTGTTCTCTCTTTCACAGATTGAAAGTATAAAAACAAAAAGTGAGTAATTTAACGACAATTATAAGGTAAATGTTTTGTATTCTTTTCGTTACATTTCTATCACATTCACCTACTATTAGTTCCACAGCTTCATTTCTTTAACCCTCAGTTTCCTGCCTTTGCTACTTTCCTCATTCCTTTCTCTATTACCTACTTACTCAACTCCTTCCACTCTTTTCCTCAGTCCCTCTCTTCTCATAGTTCCTCACTCTTGTTCACTCACTCCGTCTCTATTACTCTTAGTGTCTTTGACTGATCACTCTATCACTACTTGTTCATAATGCTTTCTCTGTGTAGTTGAAGCACACTAAGGGGAATATTATGAACACAGCCAATAAAATTATTGCTCTTTTTATTGGCAGAAAACTGGTGCAAAAGTGGTTTTAGCGGCAGTTTTCTGCCACAAAAGCAGCTTTAGCGACACATTTCTGCCAATAAAAGCTGCAAAACTTTTATTGCCTATGTTGATGATATGGCTCTATGTTACTTACATTTCTTTGCTGTTTCAATTAATCTTTTTCTGTTATTTTTTGTTTTCTGTTTTCTATTTTTTCTCTCTGTTATTCCTCATGTTTTAATCTTATTTTGAACATTCACTCACATACTCCAAGAAACTCTTCTTTGTTAATGTTATACTCTCTTTTTTTTTCTTTCACTTCGTTATCTATTTTGTTTTTCACAATTATACCCTCTTCTGTCTTTTCTTCGGTAAATAGATCTATTAAACAGTATCTCTTCTTTACTCCCTATAGCTGTCTTTCTTTTAACATCACTCTCTGTTTACTTTCCTTATACTTACACTTTTATTTTTTTAAATTTTTTTTGGTTAGCTCCCGGTCCGCGTACCGGGAAGCTAACCCGGGAGCGAACCAAAAGAAATAGAGCTTGCCAGAGTGCTAAACATTCTAGCAATTGTTTTTGAAAGGGAAGGTAGTTCTGAAAAGAACTTTTTTTTAAATATTTTTGTTGTTTTATATTTTTTTTTTATTTTTTGAACATTTTTTGTTTTTTTTGTATTTTTTGAACGATTTTATATTATTTTTGGTTTTTTTGGGGGGGGGGGAAACAACAAAAAACAGGCGTTGAAAAGGGCTCAACAGGAGCAAAAAAAAATTACTGGGGGCGGTTAGGGCAATCATGGTGTTCATACGCCAGGTTGAGTGCATTGATGCTCATGTTGCCACAAGCTAATAATGCACGACAGTGCATACATAAGTGAATCATGTGCCCAAAATTTTCTTGAATATTTGGCACAGTTTCCCGTGCCTCTTCTGGTGTTAGAGAAATCGGTATTGTTGGTCTGGCCACAGGAGTTGGTCTTGGATTGTCAAGCATATCCCTTATTTCCGCCCGGCTGTAATTTAGTGGATGCTTCCTTGTCATGTGCCTGTGCATTGTGTGATTTCCATAGCTATATTTTTTGTCCGTCCCTCTGGACAATTGTTCTTTGCATATGCGGCAGGTGACATACCTCGCATTGACTTTTTTTTGGCCACGAGGGATCGAATAAAACTGCCAGATGAAACTGGCTTTCTTTCTGGAAACCCGGGGCACCTCTTCTAAGAACTGTGGTTCTTCTCCCTCCTCATCCATTTCTTCATCTTCCTCCTCAGTGTTGGTAATGACCTGGGGAGGTGGTCCTCTCTTCCCATGAGGAGGTGGAGGTGGTGGTGGGGGTCCACCAGCTGAAGCTACCAATGAAGCCATTTTCCAACAAGCAAAATAGGTCTTCCTCTCACAATGATGAAAGTCATAGTGAGGAAAGAAGGAGGGGTTTTCATCATTTGGGAAAAACAATACTTCTCAACCAATGAAAAGTGTTATTTTTAGGTCACCTGACCTAGCCTTACATCATTATGAAACCAAAAGTGAAATGAACCAATGAAAAGTTTTATTAACAAGTCACATGACCTCTCACGCTCATGTTACGCGCTGCGGAACGCGCCCCGGTTAGCTTCCGGGTCGCTAAGCTTCGCGCCCCGGTCCACGCCCCGGGACACTTCCAGGTGCGCTAACGCGGTACGTCACAAGACGCATTACGCGGCAACGCGATACGTCGCGTTTTCGCGAAGCGCCGCGGATCGCTTCCGGGGAGCTGCGTGTCGCGCCTCGGTCCGCGCCCCGGGGCACTTCCGGGTGAGCTAACGCAGTACGTCATAAGACGCATTACGCGGCAACGCGATACCGTCACTATATTGATTTTTTACCGGTTCGCGGACCGGGTCGCGGCATGAAATTGAGCTAACAGGAAGCTTCCCGGTCCGCGGACCGGGAGCGAAACAAAAAAAATATTTAAAAAAAATTATTAATAAACATATAAAATATATTTTTGGATTTAAATAAGAATACATTTTACAGCTATAGATATTTGCTATTAAAAAACCATTGAAATTCACTGAAAAAACCATAGGTTATAAACCATATATAGTTAGGAATTAGCATTTACAAAACCTTGAAAATTCACTGAAAAAACCATAGGTTATACACCATATGTAGTTAGGAATTAGCATTTAAAAAACCTTATTTTACTCACACAAAACCATTGAAATTCCATATATAGTTAGTTGCACTAACTATATATCGCGCACCCGCAATCCACTGCTGATGGTGTCACATATTACATCATTCATGACATGGTCAGTGACATCACTGATGACATCACTGATGACATCTCAAATGACATCACTGATGACTCCACTGATGACATCTCATTTGACATCAATGACCACATCACTGATGATATCATTCATGTGACAATACAATGCATCTCCTCACATTTTAATATAACCTCTGTTTCACCCAGTGTTAAATACAGAGTATAATTTTTGAAACCATTGACACACCAATACTAGTTACTACATATGTACTCACTGATTCCTACGTCTACACACACATTCACTCATTCACCCATACAATCATTCATACATACAATCACTCATCTTTACAACACTATCATATGCACTCATACACCTATACAGACACTCACACTCTGCCACTCATCCATGGAGTTACTCACACACCTAGTCAGTCCTGTAAAGAATCAATCACACTTCCATTTTCTTGTCTATACAGTTAAACATAGAGCACCTTACATTTTCAAACATATACTAACACAAACTTACCTTGTTATACAATCATTGATATAAGTACACATTGATCTGCACAGAGTCACACACCTCCCAGCCAGCCACACACACACTCAGTCTCCCATACAAATACTTGGACAATCAATCAATAACCCATATAGTTACTCATATAGCTACTGATCAACACATGCAGCAGTTTACAGAACAACAGACATAATGATGCACAAATTAAGACAGTTTAGTCACTAACCCATGCACTCAGTGAGACACATTTAATCACTCACTCATACAGTTAGTCATGCACCTACTAAATCCTTCGTCCAGACACTTATACATCCACTCATTCTTCAATATGTAAGACATATTTAAACTTTACAGAAACAAAAAATCACTGGATGTTGTTATCAGTCATGTCATCAGTGATGTCATTTGAGATGTCATCAGTGATGTCATCAGTGATGTCACTGACCATGTCATGAATGATGTAATATGTGACATCATCAGCAGTGGATTGCGGGTGCGCGATATATAGTTAGTGCAACTAACTATATATGGAATTTCAATGGTTTTGTGTGAGTAAAATAAGGTTTTTTAAATGCTAATTCCTAACTATATATGGTGTATAACCTATGGTTTTTTCAGTGAATATATATATATATCTATCTATATATATATATAGATAGATATATATATATATAGATATATATATATATATATATATCTATATATATATATATATATATATATATATATATATATAGATATATATATATATATATCTATATATATATATATATCACCTCTAGGTAGTTAGAGTTAGGTCAACTGTTTCATAGGGAAAGCTTTTTTTGTGTTTCTAAATTTTGGACTGATTTGTGTACGGAAAATTTCATGGTGATCCATTAAACAGGGGCCGACAAAAAAGGGGGGTCACAAACCACAAAATCCCCATGCATTTTCTATAGGCTTCTTTAGGACAGGTTTCAGCAAAAACTGCTGAACTTAATTGCACTAAATATGGCAGGAAGCTAGATCTTGGTCTGTAAATTGTGCTTTTTGTGATTTGATGTGAATCTGTTCAGTAATAGTGAGAGTCTCGAGAGATTCTTGTGGGAGTGCCCATTTGAAAATAGAGTGTTGGGTGTGTGACCAAAATGGTGGCGGAGTAGCAGCGTTCCTTTGGAGCCCTGCTCGCCTGGGCTGGTAAATTACAATTCAACAGCTATTCTTGGACACTGCACAGAGCAGAACATACCTTATGCTCCGGAGGGCATACGACAACTAAATACTGCTACCTGTGAGCAGCGGCGGAGCCGGTTCCACGTTGGTGACACCTTGTACTATCAGCCTGGTGGATGAGCCATGGAGCAGGGAGAGGGTGACCCTCTGGCCTCAGTTTGAGACGGGTGAGATAACCAATGTGAACATCGTGCAGAGTCCCTCGCAGAGCCTGAGACAGTGCCTGGAGAGGAAAAGGGTGCTCTGTGATGCCCGGGCTGAGTGGCAGAGGAAGCAGCCTATCGTGACGGGGCCCAACTGGGAGTGGCAACTCAACGTGTGGCACGGGAAACAGCTGTGCTGCAGCCCTGAGAAACACCATCCTAACTCCCCCCAGCAAGGAAAAGCATAGCAGAGAGATGTTGGACCCAAGTGTGGCATTAATGAGGCGAGAGCCGGGGGCCGACTGGGCTGCTTGGAGAGGACTGGGATGGAAATGGACCCTGAATAGGCCCTAGGCAGATAGGAAGGCTGCAAGCCAAGCGACTGGTGAAAGGAGGGGACTCCCGGGACCTCCTGAAATGCCATCAGGGACCATCCACTAACAGCATCAGCATCAGCAGACCCCAACCGGAGGCAGTGCTGGGTACGTTCAGCAAGCAGGGGAAGAGATGCAGTGGCCCGAGAGGGAAGAGGGGGCGGTGAAGACCCCTCCCCAGTGCCTTCTTTATTCACTGGGATCATCGATCTCACAAGGGGACGGGAGACTGGCCTCAATTCTCGAGAGAGCTCATAGCCAGAAGTGCGAGGCCCTGGTGCTGAGTTGCAGGGATGAGGCGGACCTAATAAGGATGTGTAACCCACCAAACATAACTCGCTAGGCCCCGAGTCTGAGAGACACCCCAATGTACTAACCCTATAGGAATGTTACAGGCATATCCAGCACAGGGAGGGTAAGATCTGGGGCTACGGCGATGTCACAATGCATACCAGG
The DNA here is from genome assembly GCF_964261635.1 of Lissotriton helveticus. Taxonomy (NCBI): domain Eukaryota; kingdom Metazoa; phylum Chordata; class Amphibia; order Caudata; family Salamandridae; genus Lissotriton; species Lissotriton helveticus. The sequence goes on from NC_136063.1 coordinate 606,023,597, forward strand.
GACCCTTTGAGTCTGAATGTGAATGTGGGTCCCAACGACACACCAACGTCGGGATATATATAATCTGGATCATCGGAATCCCCATGAGGACTGCAAACGTAGCTGAGGCTGGACTGAGCGACCGCACTGCTGGCAAACTAGTATTGGTACCCTGTAGTGATGACCACACACCGTACAAAAAAGGATATGATGATCAACGATCTCCTGCAGAATCCAGGTACCAAAAAGGTGGAGCAGCAAGTGGCCCAACCACAGGAGAAGGATATGGACACTCCTGGAGAGCAGTTGGAGGAACCAATCACCCACGGTTTTCTAGAGCAGCTGTTCAGGACACTGAGAGACGACTTTGTAGGCCTGAGACAAGATGTCACCTCTGATATCAAGCAGATCAGGGCAGAGATAGGGGATATTGGTGATCAAATCGGCTGCCTGAAAAGTAATGGCAACCAAAAGGAGGATGAGATCATTGAACAGGCCTGTGAGTTGCTGGGACTCAGGGACCGGAATGTAGAACTCTACCTCCACCTTGAGGACTTTGAAAATTGTTCTCGGAGATCCAACATATGCATTAAAGGCATATCTCTCCTGGGGGATGGGGGAAAGCTGGAGGAATGGGTGATCCGCTTCTTCCGACATGTGGCACCGGCACTCGGAGACAAAGAAGTCATCCTTGATCGCAGACACAGCGCTGGCCGACCGGCCAAGGACCCGGGACAACAACAAAATATCCTCACATGTCTCCACTCTTTCCAGCAGAAGGAGATCATTATGGCTGCCACTAGAGATAAAGCGACCATTTCCTTTGAGGGGTTCCAAGATGGAATTTACCTGGATCGCTCACTCTTCAAAGACGTAAAGCCCTGAAATCAGCCACAGCCTACCTATGCGATAAAGCATTCCACTACCGCTGGGGACACCCCTTTAGGTTCTCATTAGTTTGGGACAAATAATTACAGAGCAGGAGATGCTTGGTCTTGATCTGGAGAAGGGGGACACTCCTGGGTCATCAACAGATGATACCGCCACGCACAGTTTGCAAAAACCGGGAAGACAACAAGGGACCAGATGTGAGAAGCATTCCAAACCTACGGCTACAGATGTTAGAAAGAAAGAGAGGCGCTGCTCCGAAAGATACAGAACTGAGGGGTGCCAGGGACAATCTGACCATCTAAGCTCAGGTTCTACAGTTACCCTCTATTCTTGAGCCACAGAAAACACCAGATCTTTCCAGGAACAAAGAAACCCGGTCTGGGTGGAATGGGCTCACTCTCGTCGATGAGACGACCAACCACCAGACATATGGGGCCATGCACGATAGTGCGCTCTACGCCAAGTTGATGGCAATTTCTAATTGTTTGGTGATTTATTTGCTTTCTGCACTTCTCTTCTCCTCTTCTTTCTGTTTCTCTAGATACGGGGCCTACGGCTACCAATAGCACAGGTGGAGAGGACTACAATAAGAGGGTCAGAGGTCACATAGAAACAGGGAGGGAGTTAAATCATGAACGGGGGCAGGTCGAAACCGGGGTAAGGGGGGGTGCCTCTATCCCAAGTGGCTCACTGCTCAAGAGCATGGGTCACTATGTCATGCCTTACACATTCGCTGGGACAAGGAGGGGGAAATCGTCACGAAGGTTACAGCAGCTGGGGGGAAATGCCGGGAGAGAAGATATGGAGAGATGCCTGTGTCTGTGTGCCATGTCAAATTCTGGGGCCCGGGATCAACTGTGGGCAGAGGGGGCAAACCCCAGATTTCACACGACCCCAGAAGAGGATCCCTACACATCCCCTTAAATACTGTCCACAATTAAGATCAGGATAATGAGCTTCAACGTCTGAGGACTCAATGCACCCGTTCAGAGGAGCGTGCTCCTTCTAATGCTTATAGGGGCCTGCTGCGATATCTGCTTATTGCAAGAGACCCACTTGCTGCAAGTCGATTGGAAACACCTATTCTTCAAATGGAACGATAGACAATACTTCTACTCGACCAGGACGGAGAAGGCCAGAGTGGCTATTCACATAGCTTCACAATTCCCGGGAACTGTAATGGGGTGCACGCAGAAATACCGGGCAGGATGTTGGCATTGCGAGTCCTAGTGGGATCCCACACGTATACCATAGCCTGTATATACAGCCCTAACGAACACCAGGAGGTCTTCCTCTGAGATACGCTAAACATCCTTGCGGACTCTTAGGATGAGGACTTAGTGTTAGGGGGGATTTTAACATAGTAACAGACTCACAGCTGGATAGGTCAGTAGCGCAGATGGGTCACTCAGGATTTCTTTCAGAGTCTATGCTCCAGAGACTTGTGGACGTGGGGCTGACAGACGCTTGGAGGTACCGCAACCCCACCGCTTGGGAATACACCTCTTTTTCAGCATCCCACCAAGCGTATGTGCGGATCAATTTATTCTGGATCTCTCACCGGGTTACAGGTTATATTAAAGACGTGATTATAGGGCTGGCGGCGTTGTCAGACCACTCCCTGATTTCATTGGCGCGGTAGTTGCCAGAGGTCATGGAGGCTCAACCACAAATTAGTCACATATGATTCCAATATTGCTGATGTACGGACCGCGATCCGTGATTATTTGGAAATGAATGACGATGAATCGGTTTCGCTTCCCCAGGTGTTGGATGCCCTGAAAGCTGTCATACGAGGCAAGATTTTGTCCATCGCTGTGGGACTGAACAAAGATAGGAGGGACAAGTGGCCGCTGCTTGAGTCGCAGGTCAGGGAGCTAGAAAGGGTTCACCGCCGCACAGGCGCGGTTCAGACAAGAAGACAACAGAAACGACTGAAGGCTTTGGACTGTGACTGCGCTGACTATGCACTCCTATGTACTAAGAAGCGCTACTATGAAGAGGGAAACAAAGCCGGGAAACGTTTACCACACATGCTGAGGTCCCAGACGAATTCACGCCGCATTGCTGGCATAAGGACCCCCGAAGAGAGATCCTCCAGAGTGACGCTGACAGTGCAGCCAAATTTTGAACCTTCTACACCACACTGTACATGGCAGAGCACCTGGATGCAGCAGCTGCCCTGGTAACGCAGATGCTATGGATTTGGATATCCACCTGGAGGAGGTCCTGCGTGCCATACGGAGGCTTAAGGTAGGGAAAGTACCAGGAGGGGAAGGTTTCACAGTAGATTTCTACAACGTGTTTGCCCCTAAGCTAACACCGCTCCTTGTTCGTCTTTTTAATGCATTAAGTGAAACAGGAACTGTAACCCGCACAATGTCTATGGCGGAGTTGGTGGTGATACCGAGACCTGGGAAAGACCCACAGGAGTGTTCCTCGTATTGCCCGATTTCTCCACTAAATGTTGATCTAAAGATCTTCACCACCGTATTGGTGGCCCTCCTGGCTCCCTACCTGCAAGGCCTGGTGGACCCAGACCAATCAGGCTTTATTCCTGAACGCAACTGCAGTGTTGGGATGAGACACTTCTGTCACCTACGAGACAAAACTTAGCGTACCCAGCAGCTTACGCTACTTCTGTCGGCCGACGCCGAGAAGGCGTTTGACTGTGTACATTGGCCTTTCCTGAGACACATAATATGCAGGTTTAAAATTGGGGAACGATATTAGAGATGGGGTAATTGCATATACAGAGCACCGGAAGCATGCATTAGAGTGAACGGTTTAGCTTCCCGCCCGGTGGTGATAGGGAGGGGGACTTGCAAGGGCTGCCCGCTCTCCCCCTTGCTCTTTGCGCTCTATATGAGGCCATTTGCCAAAACAGTCGGACACCTCCAGACGATTACTGGGATTCGGATGGGTGACAGAGAGCACAAAAATCCCTGAATGCATATGATGTGGTGCTAATCCTCATGCGGCTGGTGCTTCCCCTTCCTCCCCTATTAGAAGAAGTCACAACATTTAGCAGGGTCTCAGGATTTAAAATCAACATGCAAAAGACACTGGAACTCGGTCTAACCCAGCCCGAGATGAGCAGGATTAACTGAGGCAGAAATTCTTGTTCGCGTGGGCACAGGGAGGTGTCTCTTACTTTGGGCTGCAGATATTTCCCACAACAGAAAAGACGGTTAAGGCTAACTATTCATACTTGCTGGATGAGACCCAATGTGAGCTCCTTAACGGTAAGAAGCACGCTTAAGAATGACTCTTTTGCCCTGCATACTATATTTGATGCAATCGCTATCTCTGTACTCTACCCCTCGCATACTGGCGCAACTACAACACCTTATTGGGAACTTTATATGGGAAGGGAAAGGAGCTCGCATGGCACGACAGCAAAGATTTCTGAATCAGGCCGATGGGGGTCTTGGGGTCCCACACTTAGATAAATATTTTCAAGCAGCGCAACTGCGGTATATGATAGAGTGGTATAAATTAGAGTCTGAAAAGCATTGGTGTTTCATTGATCGTGCAATCGCAGGAATGCACCTATGAAAGTCTCCCTGGCTCCATAAACAGCATAGGCCGGTTGGAGCTTATATCTTGCCGGTACTAAGGGTGACCATTGGGGTGTGGGACAGGGTACAGGAGCCCCTTAATGTTTCAACCCCGTTTCTCCACTGACTACTTTCATAGACAACCCAGACTTCCCCTCAGCAATGAAAGGGACTAGGTATCTGAATTCCAAGAAGCCAACTGTAAAATTATAGGTGACTTATTCAATGAGAGGGGGATTATGGATTTTCCCGGGTTGGTATCAGGTTTTGGAATTCCCCGAGATACTGCCAATGTTTAGCGATCTGACACAGGGTAACACAGCCTCAGGTGTAGCCCCATGCTGGCCACCCCTTCACGATATTTGAGCTATGATTCATCACATGTACTTCAGACAAGCACTTGCTGTCAAATATCGACTCCTTTTTAATAAACCCAAACATATCTTTAAGACCCCAGCGCAGCGTAGATGGGAATCTGAGATGGAACAGGAATTCTCCCCTAAAGAATGGCAGGATATAATTCAAAGATATCACACTACTGGGACTATACCCCAGTTAGAACTGCAAAATGGAAATCCAGTGGAAGCGATTTGTGTTGGCGGAACTTTGGGCAACCGGGCACACTCACCCATGTTCTATGGCAGTGCCTGAAAATACAGGCTTACTGGAAAACAGTCCTGCAGGACTACGTTTCTATCCACCTCACCCAAATACCCAGATTTCCCAGTTACATCCTGCTGGGGCTGCCAAATCGCCTTACTTACCTTCTTAATTCATGTAGGGGAAGGGCCATCACTCTAACACTAGGAGCCGTTAAGCAGGCACTACTGTCCCGATGGGGAACTGAAGAGGTTCTGACTAAAATAAACTGGCTGTACAAGGTATGGGAGATATTGGGCATGGAAAAGATTACGGCTGGTTTGTCGCGCAATCTACCCAGATTTGATAAAACAGGTGGTATAACCATCTAATTCCTTTCCTCCAAAGTTATGGAACTCACTTGCCCAAAATACCTCTAAGTACTCCAACTCCCCACCATGAATTCCCACCCAGGAGACCAACCCCAGATAAGGGATTAATCCCTCCTGTGGCTACCTGTCCGCAATGTGTAATCGGAAACCCGTTTTAGGCACAAGAATTCTCAATCTTCCTATTGTATACTTTTCTTTAAGTCTCTCTTGAAAAAGCTCTTTTCATTATTGATCCCCACCGGCCATGGGATGTAGGTGGTGGCTAATGTTAATCTATGCATCTTCAAAATCAATAAAAAAAATGTAAGCCATCATGTTCTGATTGGCCCAGAGAGCTGTATTTCCCTTCGGTTACATTGCTCATGCGGGAGTCATCTGCTGCAAGAGTGAGTATCTGCCATCAACATGAGAAAATGTTGCTACCTCCCATTGCAGGACTCAGGGACCTAGTCCTCTGTCATGACAAGTAATTATTTTTTATTTATAAGGGGTAGGTGTAGGGATATTTTGACCCCCTAGTCCCAATGGGAGTGTTGCAGGGTTTCTGTTCTCACACAGAACTGTGCACAGAGGAGTGGAACCTCGGTAAATTAGGGTGTCCCAAAACTCACCTTAGTATCCAACTCACCCCTTACCAAGCTAGCTACAGTGTCTCATTGGACATATCAAACTCCCAATGTTTAGACAAACCAGAACATGAACTTACTGTACCTCAGGGTACGTGGAACTCATGAACACTCTTTCGTTATATTATCATTACAAACCAGAACATGGAGTAAAGAAGACACATGTGCATTTGAAATGTTTATTTACTAATGCCGTCTTCTCAGGCGCAGTATCTTAGATAATACAAGTATACTTATTATCAGTAGCAAAATTACCAGCATAGTTACTAAGGCATAAAAGGCGAATGGTGACAGCATGTTACCATGCTGTAATGAATAAGAGTTAACAACACTTATATCTCACCCTCCCTAACACATATACTATATTATTAGCTAAGAAGGTCTCTTTGGGTTGTTTTAGGGCGGGCCCATACCTTAGTGTCCTAGCATGAAGGAATCACATCAGCATACACCAGCTCTCTCTGCATGTGCATCGCATCAAGTGTGTTCTATGTGCCTCGTGCAAAGCAATATCAATCCCGCCTGAAGCCAGAGTTGGCAAAGGCTGCACTTGTGTTATGACTATGAAGGCGTGGAGATCAGACCTCATAACAATTCCATATCGTGTTGTTCCTGAAACTTCAGCACTCTTCGTGCAGACATAGTTTATTAAGCAAAGCTGATATCAGAGCAATAACATATTATTCTCACATAAACCATGGCAAACTACTAGGTTGAAAGCTAAGTCAACAATTAAGTGTCGTGTGCAGAAGTTGCAAGAAAGAAAAATGGCGTTTAAACCTCAAATGCACCTATGCTAACTTAACACGATATAAGGATATACAGGAGCTATATGACACCCCCCATGATCCGAGAACGGACTAAATATGATAACAGAAGTGCCATCACATGAGAGCAGAACTTAACAGTAAACGAGCATGAGTCGAAACCAAATTTTAAAAAGTAATGCTAAAAAATAGCCCAAAAATATAACGTGGCTCAAGCCAATAGGCTGACGAAAACAAAAAGTTCTTGACAAATAAGTCAATAAAATCAATGAAATGCTATTAATCAGCACGTCAATCCGAAGCAGTGTCTATGACAAAACTGTATATGAAAAGTAAGTAGCAACAGCCTCCAATAGGAAGTCACTGTCCTCATCCGAAAACAGTTCAGCCATCCAATTTAAAAGATGAAAGGAACATACGTGTTCTTCCAGCACCGGATCCTCTATAACCATCAGAGGACAGCTCGGTGGGTTTTCAAGAAAACTCAGTTCCAACAAATTCCGTGCTGCCGACAACACATCCCAGGGACCAATTAGTCCATGCGCCACTGCTAAGCCCATAATCCTCTCGTCAGAACAAACCAACTCGTGAGCAATGATAGGACTCATCAGTTGATTAAAATCGACGTCAGGAGAAACCGGTCCGCAGAGACACAAATCAATGGCCCACTGGAAATCACAGGTCAGGCAGTGAAAAACAGGTTGGACACAGGTGAAATAGGAGAATCGAAAAGATAATCCAAATGCCGTGCTCAAAGTCGCCAATGGCAGTGTGCCATAATATTCAAGCATGCGATTGCGGAACCGCGTCAGCAGCAGTTGCGCGTGTTCTTGCACAGGATGGGCATCCATATTTAAAAAGACAGAAAACCACCAGAGCGCCAGCCGCTAGTGCAAGTAAAAACGGGAACCCTCCAAACAAGGATGAAAAGATTGAATGGAAGAAAGCAGGGATGACTCCAAAAATTTTCTCAAAGGAAGTCACGAGACCACTGCTAACAACTTTAAAAAAATGTGATAGGCCCTTTGTGGAGGATGCGTTAAAGATAGTACGAACCATTGCTCCAAAATGCAAAGGCAAATCAGTATTTAATAGAGCCTGAACTTCTGTACGTGTGTTAGCAATGTGAAGCACGAAAGTTTCACGGGCCGAGCTCAAGGCCACCTCTTTCTGGGACAAAAGAGCTCTTATTCTTGCCATGCCGCTGAATTCTGCTCCCAAGGTTGGTATTCTTGGCCAGATGGAAGAATCTCTATGTTCATGTGTGGGAGGGTAAAGCACATTTCTACAGCAAATAACCCGCTCACTTATTGTAACTATGAAAGGGATACCTTTAATTAACCCACAACAGTCTTCATTATTGAGCATTAAATAACTTCCATTCCCTAATAATTTAAACGTGGGGATGATAGCAGGAACAGGCGTGCCCTGTAAAACGCAAGCCATATTCGGCCTGTCCTTGTTGCAAGAACCGTGTAACTGTATGTGTCGACACATTAAAGAATGATCTGGCGTCTCAGTACGCTCCTCCCCATTCAGATAAACCTCCTGTTCATCCTTAAAACATCTGTACGTGTATGGGAGTGACCAGACTTCATGAAGGAAACCGCTACCCAAAGGTTCATAACGACCTATTGGCACATATTTCATACAATTTGAAAATTTATATAAAGCAAAAGGCAGTGTTATTAAACCGTGGATAAGCCACGTTGCAGCAGAGGCTTCTGCCACGGAAAAAGGCAAAGATTCCAACCTCTCAATATGTAACATAGAAAATGAAGCATCCCGCATTGAAAGCAAGCGTTGTTTCTCAGTCAAATTAAAAGGGGCACATAAAGAAGAAACGTTCATGTAACCCCAGGGTACTTTACCCATTTTCAGAGTTTGAAGGGTCCACGCAAACTGCATGATTGATCGTAATTGATTCTGACCATGGTACAACACAGATATTTCATCATGCACAATATCGACAACTGACGACACAATATTATCCAATGTGTAAATTCTAGAGGAAAGCACATTAATGCTATTGTCAACAACTGCAAGCACTTTCTCAAGATTAGCCTGATCAATAGCCCTAAGGCGTGTAGCAGCCTCAATCTGTGATAGCTTCCAAATTTCATTGTAAACTCCATATAACCACCTTTTCGACCTGCCACTAGCCGGGCCTTTAATGAAATCATTCAAATCCACTTCTGCATTCAATTTGGAAAGGTGATTCTTAACCGCAGGTAAAGTTGAATGCTTCAGCCAATTTTGACACAACTTGCCTACGGAATACGAGGTGACAGTATGACCTAAGTCAAACCGGGGATCAGATCTAACAGTCTTAAAACCGTCAGTAAAATTTAAAAATCTCATTTGACAAGAATCTGCACTACGGTGCCAAAGCAGCCAACCCTTAGGATTCATACTGGAAATGTTAAAGGAGGAATTGAGAAGCAGAGTCTGTAATTCTCTAATTGATAATTGAGTAAAATTACTCCACCCATCATATTCCTCTAACTCCGGGAAAGACGGAGTGTTTAACCTTTTAGATGTAGCCAATCCAAAGCATGTGGTCTGGGAAATTGTTTCATTTAAAAACAACATATGATTCGGGATGAGACATGCACGGTGCAAAGCCTCAGTGCCTTGTACCTGCCAGGCCCTTGAACCCCAAACCGATTTAAGGTCAATTGTTTCCTTCCATAGCTCATAGCCTCCAGTAACTAATTGATCTAGGAAGGCCTTCGAATACAACAATTGTGCATCGGTAAGTCTAACCTTGGACAGTGGCTGTTTGTGAAATTTAAAATAAAAGGACTCGGGATTGGACTGGTTAAAGTCAGTGAAATAAGTATACTTTTTAAGAAACGTTTCCGAACTCCCCTGTGTAGGTGCTGGGCAATGTTCCCATTGAGTAAAATTAACAGCATCCCTACGGGATGATGTTTTGTGTAAAAAGTGATTGCCATAATGTTGGTAACAGAACAATTCACCATAATTAGCAGATTCTAAATATAAATCCTCAGCATCAAAGGCAGCATAGTATTTTAAATCAGAAAACAAACTTTCCACAGCATTAACATCCCAGTCATCAGAACGAATGTTTTGTTTCACCACATCCCCCATATTCACTCTAAGTACATTAGGAACATTAACGACTTCCGTGGGGCCATGAATCTGAAACCGAACTGCATCCCACACGATTCCATCAAGGACAGGCCATGCTGTGATGTTAACCAAAGTCAAGTCTCTTTTTAATCTGTGTGTAGAATGTGAAGAGGAGAGTGGGGCCAAAGTTCCATTTAAATGAGTAATGCATGTTCTTTCCTCGACATAATGTCCATTGATGATTCGAAAAAAATAAAACACAAAACCAATCGACATAAAAAGGTAAATCGAAACAAGGACTAGCCAAATGTAAGTCCAAGGCGGTATCAAAAAATGTTTTTTAAACAGGCTTGCATAAACTGCAACACGAGAGGGTTCCTTTGAGGCAAGAGAAACAGAGTCAAAAGAAAATCTGGAGTCTGTGGCTAAACGTGCTTGCAGGTCAGGCATGGACAAATCAGTGGGATAAGCATAGTCTGTCTCATCAATGTTAGTTCCAGGTAAATTATTTAATAAAGGACTGGAAAGAGCAGGTAATTCGATGGCCACTTCAGGTTCATAATTAGAAGCAGTAGGCATAACTGAATTTCTCACAATGGAAGGACAGGAAACAGCCGGTGTCATGCTAAGAAGAATCGGCCACTCTGTGTATCTTGACATTGTCAATTGAAATAAACCTGTTTTCCTTACGACCAGGAAGAGGTGGTAAAATGACTGTTCTTGTACCCTTCACTCCAACGACGGGAACCGGAGCACGATAGGAAGGACCAAATTCTTTCTTGTTATCGATCTTCTCCCGAACCAGTTCTCCAACTTGGGGTAGCCAGCCAACTACCGGGATCTGCAACGCATCATCCGACGTGGAGGGCAAATGTTCCTTTGCAAGACTGTCTGTGGTCTTTTGTAGATTCTGTAAAACATTGCAATGTTCATCTGCGTCAAAGGAAGTGGCGCAAACCACATAGTCTAGACCGTCAAGGTCAGGGACGTACATCTTGATTCCAAAGAGCATTTCGTATGGGGTCCGCCCACCCAGAGACCTTCTAGGGAGATTATTAAGAGCACGCTGCACACCATAGAGGTGAGCCAGCCAGTTTCTGCCAGTGCCTATAACTCGGGCTGTCAAAGATTGCTTTAAATCACGGTTCATTCGTTCAACTACACTATTACCCTCAGGTCTGTAGGGTGACGAAAACTTGACTTGGACCCCCATCGAAGTCATGGCATCCTTATACGCCTTAGAGGCGAAAGCCGGACCCTGATCCGAATGGAAGGTACCACAGGCAAAAATCCCTATAAAGACACGCAAATCTCTAATGACAGTCCGTGAATCAGCGCTGCGATGTGGCCAAACCCACACCAAGCGTGTGCATGAGTCAACTGCTACTAAGATGTACTTATACGCAGTATCAGATGAAAAAGGACCGCAGTGATCTAAATAAACACAACCTAGCGGTTTATTAGAAATGTACAACTGAGTCTGTGGCGGACGCGCAGCAGTCGAAGGTTTAATCTGCTGGCATATGTCACAAAGCAGGACATAATCACGCGTCTGTTTGTACAGTCCCCGCCACCAGAAACGTTGTTGTAATTGAGTTACAGTGGCTGAGACGCCCGCATGCGCAGACGCCACACCTTCATGTGCCGCTGTAATCAAGTCTGCTCGGCGATCCGAGTTGGGGATCAGCCGTTCCCCAACATCAGGAATTGTCACAAAAGGAACCTTTTCGGGACTTAAGTGGTATTTGTACTTCGAAGGGAATCCCGCAGGATGTTTACTTCCCTTCTCAGAGGCAGCAATCGCTGCCAAGATGTCGCTATCAATCTTGGTTTTTGACCTAGTAACCGCTGCAACTAAGTATGTAGATACTGCTGATTTCGCTGCTTCATCAGCAAGCGAGTTGCCAACAGCGTGAACTCCCACACGTTGATGACCGAGAGTATGAATCACATAAACGAGAGGCAACAGAGCCTTAAGCTCTGCCACTCGAACCCAGATCATTTTGTGTTTTATTGTGCTACCCTTGGAATCATGAAAATCATTTTGAATCCAAAAGAACAAGTTTTCATTGTAAGACTGGACACAGTAATAAGAATCACTTACAATCAGAGTAGTAACACTTGGATCCGCGTACTCTAACGCTAGTAAGAGTGCACGAAGCTCTGCCAATTGTGCAGTGCAATCGCCAAGGGGCAAGGTGTGCACTCCCCTGGAAATGAACTCATCGTTCAACATAGCACCTACCACAATAGCGCATGCGGAAACGTAGGCATGTTTAGAGCCATGCGCAACCTGCGCTGACCCATCAGTGTAAATGATACAATGGAAGTCCTCCAAAGGTCGCATAGCCAGAGGAGCAGGATGAACGAACTCATACTGCAAGTACTCTTGCGACCGTAAGGAAGCGTCAAAAATGAACGTGACATCCGTGGATGTCAATGACGCAGCCCACTGAATCCACCGAGGGTGCAAAGCTTTTGAATTCGGTACACTGGCTTTCGTGACTGCCTCCAAATGAGGACAGGGTGTTACCACTAACATGCGCTTCCCCTGTGACAAAGCTCGTTCTTTAAGAATCGCCATCTGTACAGCAGTTAAAACTTTCTCCACAGTGGGAAACCGCAATTCAGCCGAAGTGTACAAGTGTGACTTGTAAGCAATAGGCACCGTGTCACCTTCATTAAAAGTCAGGTACGTGAATCCCACCGCCCCTGGGATTATTCTTATCACCAGGTTGGTGTGGTTATCACGAGTCAGTAAGTATTCAGAAGCGAGCAGATCAGCCTGCAAGGATTGCAAAATGGCTGAATGCTCAGGCAGCCAGCATGATTTTGAGAAAGTAGGTTGTATTAACGCATACAACGGCTTGACACGCTGGGCATATTCTGGAATGTAAGTCCTTCCGAAATTTAAAAAGCCCAGTAAAGATTGTAATTTTTTCAGTGTTGTAGGAGCGCGCAATTGTGCGCACTTCTCTAAGAAGTGAGGAGCCAAACCTCTACCTTCATTGTTGAGCTCATAGCCCAAAAACAACACTGTGTGTTCAGCAATGTGCGATTTTGCAAAGTTAAATTTGTAACCCATGTCAGCGAAGTTGCAAATAACAGAATTTACACGACACAGATGCTCCCAAATATCGTCGTCTGTGAGATATATGTCATCCACATACGAAAAAGCATCAGGGTCGAGTGTCTCCAGAATAGAGACAATGCGAGCGGTAAATATACCAGGACTATTCTTATAGCCCATTGGAAGACGCCGGAACTGCTTTTGGACTCCAGCGCTCGTAAAACTGGTCCATTGGGAGCTAAAGCTGTCCAATCTGTGGGCATAAAAACCATTGGATATGTCAAGCGTTGTCTTGAAACGCTTACGCACGAGACTATCCACTAGGGCAGAGCCGTGGGTATTTTGTACGGCACAGTTACGGCAATGCGAGTTTAAATGCCGGTAATCCAAAACCAAACGATATGATCCGTCAGGTTTGTTCACAGTAAAAAGGGGATTATTCATCGGTGACACACACGTTTCAATAACTCCCTGATATTCCAATTGTTCAAGGATTTCCGCGACGGAAGATTTAGCTTCACGCCGAATGGGATATTGAGGTTGAGGCTGCGGCTGAGACCGCAACGGAATTTCGTGGCAAGGCGACAATCTATCCCAACCACATTGGTTACGGTACAGAGCCGGCGCGAGAGCCCGAGCCCACTCTTCTGCAAAATGTTGCGCATGCTCTTTCGAGACAGTGTTCGCGAAACTGGGTAGGATTACCTCCTCCCCTCGCGGCGCCGCGAGCACAAAAGGTGGGGGCCAGTCAGCCTCCGAAAGTAAAATATCATATGTAGAAGACAGATTCTCCCAAAATACACCTTTAACGGTACGCTGTATGTCACCTTCAATTAACAGGACAATTTCATATAGTCTTTCAGGGGGAGCAAGTCTCGTATCTGCTGTTTCTATCACAACGTAGACATCAGTCGCTGTCACCCTCAGTAGTGGACGCAGCGCCTCTCTGACTATGGTTATCTCCGCCGCGCTGTCCAGCAAGGTCAGAGCCCACGTCAGATTCCGAAGCCGCGTTCTCACTATCTGTGGCATATCGATGCGCTGTTAAGGCTGCGACTTTCTTTTTCGCAAACTGCGGTCTCTTAGGCGTAGAATCTTCCTGCTTCCAAGCGCCCTCTGTCTGGCGGGGCTGGCCACGTCCCTGTTGGCCACCACGTCCCCGTCCGCCTCCTCCTCCACCGGTCTTCTGGGCCGATGAGTCCTGTAAGGAACGAGGAGAGCGTTGATCAGAAACCTGAAATCGATCAGGTGATTTAATCATCGCGCGATCGCGCAAATCATAAACTTTCTCAGACGGCGCAGGGACTTGTGTTGCAGGATAAGATTCCTGCGTTTGCTGCTGTTGCTTCCCCTGTTCCTGTTTCTGTTTCTGAGGCCAATTTTGCTTTTTGGACTTTGGTTGTACATCTGCCGCAGCAGATTGCACTTGTGGTTGTTTTTTATCCTTAACAGCGAACGAAGTACTTTAACCCTTTACTTGTGCGACCGATAGTTTTGTAAGCGGCCACCACAATCTTCGCTAACTGGCGGGGCTTTTCGGCATCGGGTAACGCTGCCAATGCATTAAAAACCTGGAAGTTCACTGCATCTCCCTTGATGTTGGAGAGTATGAGATCACTCACAATCTCAAAAGAACCACACAGGCGCATACCCAATTCAACCGCTGCCTCAGGACCGTGATCATCCTGAACACGTTTTATGATCGTAGGCAGTACAGCCATAGATGGGGTGCCGAAGCACCTCGCATAAACAGCCGCAAAAGTCTTACCCCAGCTTTCACAGTCAACGAGTTCGGGAGTGATATCCTTAGGTAAAGTAATCGTCAACATTCTATGTTTGTCAGCAGGAGAAGAATTGGGAAACACGGCCTCCAGTTGGTCAAATTTCTCGGCCAGCCAAAAAGGAAAATCATCTTTATTATCAGGGCGTTGACCAAAAACAGAATTTACCATAACTGGATTAAGCCGTAAACCACCACGTTCCGTTTGAGCGGCCGGACCCCCCGGGGGACCACCCGGGAGATGACGACCAATGTATTGCACTAGTGCACGAATCACGGAAATAGACACAACATGTAACCTTCGAATTTTCTGAAGGGTACAAGCACCGTGATTCGGGTGCGGGGTAAAACCACCCAACGCAGGCCAGTTAGTACCTGGAATCGAGAGTGGACCTAACCTCGCAGCGGACAAAGAGTGGGGGAGGGCGCCATCAAACCAAACGCGATGCTGCCAATGATCAATAGGTATTTCCAGTGCCCTGTATGGTGTATATTCAGCCGGGACAGCTGAGGCGGTGTAGGAATGGAACAACCCAGAAGTTGCGTCCACCGCCGGAAACGTAACCCAAGAGTAAAACAACTCGTAAGGGAACGCCGGATCTGCACACACCACTAAAACCACAGCCATCCCATCCACCGGTACCTGGTACGTCTGAAGATGGTTGCGCACCGCCACGCGACTATGTTGCGCAATGGCCACCGCCGCCATGACTACACTGGAAACAAGAAAACACAAAGAATACTTTGTAGCACAACTGGGTAGTAATTCAAAGAAACCGTTTTAGAAAGAATCAAGCTTGAAAAAGACCTATCTCAAAAAATAGGTAGGTTTCACCGACACCCCGTTTTCCGGAAACGGATGTGAAGGGGTTAAGGTTCGAACAATATACTACTCGAGTGTCATGATATAAGACCACCGAAACCGTTGGGCGCCATGTTGCAGGGTTTCTGTTCTCACACAGAACTGTGCACAGAGGAGTGGAACCTCGGTAAATTAGGGTGTCCCAAAACTCACCTTAGTATCCAACTCACCCCTTACCAAGCTAGCTACAGTGTCTCATTGGACATATCAAACTCCCAATGTTTAGACAAACCAGAACATGAACTTACTGTACCTCAGGGTACGTGGAACTCATGAACACTCTTTCGTTATATTATCATTACAAACCAGAACATGGAGTAAAGAAGACACATGTGCATTTGAAATGTTTATTTACTAATGCCGTCTTCTCAGGCGCAGTATCTTAGATAATACAAGTATACTTATTATCAGTAGCAAAATTACCAGCATAGTTACTAAGGCATAAAAGGCGAATGGTGACAGCATGTTACCATGCTGTAATGAATAAGAGTTAACAACACTTATATCTCACCCTCCCTAACACATATACTATATTATTAGCTAAGAAGGTCTCTTTGGGTTGTTTTAGGGCGGGCCCATACCTTAGTGTCCTAGCATGAAGGAATCACATCAGCATACACCAGCTCTCTCTGCATGTGCATCGCATCAAGTGTGTTCTATGTGCCTCGTGCAAAGCAATATCAATCCCGCCTGAAGCCAGAGTTGGCAAAGGCTGCACTTGTGTTATGACTATGAAGGCGTGGAGATCAGACCTCATAACAATTCCATATCGTGTTGTTCCTGAAACTTCAGCACTCTTCGTGCAGACATAGTTTATTAAGCAAAGCTGATATCAGAGCAATAACATATTATTCTCACATAAACCACGGCAAACTACTAGGTTGAAAGCTAAGTCAACAATTAAGTGTCGTGTGCAGAAGTTGCAAGAAAGAAAAATGGCGTTTAAACCTCAAATGCACCTATGCTAACTTAACACGATATAAGGATATACAGGAGCTATATGACAGGAGCACCCAGATGGACCCCCTCGGGATGAATTGGAAACAATTAGGCAAAATATACAATGATCTGTGGGATTGAAAACTAAAATGGCACCTGGCACTAATTTACTGTGTGTGCCCCAGGAAGTCCACTCCTGGGCTGTATTCTTAAAGTGGAGGGAGCTGCGTAGCCCCCTCCCTGAGCCTCTAGAGGTCCTGGGGAGGCCAACCCTGGTGCTTATATATGGTGTTTATATGGGGGAAGGGGATGTAGGCTCCCTCTCCAATCCTCAATAGGCCCCACAGAGCCTAACCCAGGGCCATAATGAAACAAAATGGGGAGAGGGCCTTGCAGCCACTGTCCCTGAGACACTAAAGGCCCTGGGGAGGCCACCCCTAGGCAGAATGTAACAAAATGAGACATTAATGGCCTGGGGTCCCTATCTTTCAGGGATAGCTCACAAGCTATGTCTCGGGGAGCCAACCCTCAGGTCATAGCAGTTTCCCTGCCTGCACCGCGTGGGTAGGGAACCCTGGGTTTGCTCTTGCTTGGCAGGAGCATTTTAGAAAACTGCCAAGTGGAAGCAAACACAAAGTCTGCTCCCAGTGGGTGGAAGCTTTCAAAATGCTCCTGCCCACTCTGAAAATTAAAATGAAATGAAAAATAGGTTGATAAAGCGCTCGATTGCCGCAGCGTCTTGGCACTGGAAAGTGTAAGAAAGGGGAAGCTCTATTAGTTCCTGCAACTTATTTGGGAGGGAACAACCAGGATTTGAGAGATTTCTTAAAATGTTGCCTTTTGGCTGCAGCCTCATGGCCATTGTGCCGTATTGTAAATAAGGCGTATTTATGGTGGACTTAATGTTTTTTTACGCAGGGCAAGGGAAACTGAAGCATCTATACAGATGTGTCAGTTTCTTGTAAATCTGCCCCAGGGTGTTTCTAAGCAACCTGAAACTCTTCATACAGTCTTATCTATAGTACTCTTATATACACTTTCAACATAAAGACTCTTGTCAGACCCAACCAAGAGCTCAAAATTGTGTACATTTTCTTGCTAAATATATATATTTTTAATTTTGGAAGTCCGCAGCGACATCACTTTCACGTCATGACATTCCAAAACAAAAGCAGACATTCAAAAACCACCTGCACATTCAAAAATGTTAATCATTTTAAGTATTACAATTTACAAATTACTAACTACATCATTGCTTATATTTGTACACATATTCTTCTATTAATTTTTTTTAATTATTTGTGTTTTAGCCCTACTTTCTGTCTTTGCGATTACTCCGAGAGGTGTGATCGTTTCGCCTTTTTATATAAAGTGTAAAACACATATGCCCACATTTTACAGTATTTTAGACACTAGGGGTTTATTAGTTCACTGTTTAAAATCATATTTTTCTAGGGGTTTTTTATGGAACCCATCTTTAAAACTGATTCTCCGTTTTCGCGATGATTCCGGGAGCTGTGATGATATTGGTATCTGCGATCACTGCGAACACAGCGCGAAATGACGAAACAAAAGCAGACATTCAATAGCCTCCACCACATGCAAAACCTATATATGCAAAATAGATCATAACCAACACACTAAACATATTATTATCTAAAATAATCTATATTACCATGTATAACTTCCTTAATATCTCTAAAATACAGTGTGTAACCCTTACTGTGGAATCTTCACTGCATGCATCAATGTGTCAGTGTATGCATCAATCAGTGTATCAGTGCATGCATCAATGTGTCAGTAAGTCTCTCATTCACTGTATCAGTATTTCAGTGGACCTGTATTCACTGTATTCACGGTATTCACTGTATCAGTAATTCAGTAGACCTGTGAGATGGTGCATCAGTATATCAATGGTTCTGTCACAAACTGCTTGACCCTCTAAAGTGCATCTATGAGTGGCTGCATCAGTGTCTTAATGATTCTGTGATTCATTGCATGAGTTTCTCGGTTGATCTGTGAGTAGGTGCATGCATGCTTTTCTACATTTGTAAGTAAGTATACAATTGTCTGACAGGATCTGTGAGTGCATACATGAATGTCTAGGTGCATGTCTCAACGGGTGAGTGAGTGGGTGCATGAGTGTCTAAGTGGATATGTGACTGAGTGCATGAGTCTCTCAGTGGGTATACAACTGGGAGAGTGAGTATATGAATGGTTTTGTGAGCGGGTGCATAGCCTGGGTCTGTGAGTGGGTATATGGGTGTCTAAGTGGATCTGTGAATGGGTGTTTGAGTGTTTCAATGAGTATGTGAGTGATAGCATAAGTCTCTGAGTGGGTGAGTGAATGGGTGCATGCATGAGTGTCTGAGTGGATATGTGACCTGGAGGGTGAGTAATATCTGGGTGGGTCTATGAGTAGATGTGTGAGTCGTTGAGTGGGTGCATGTATATCTGAATGAATCTGTGAGTGGGTGTGTGCATCTCTGAGTGTATGAATGAGTGACCGAGTACATATATTTCTAAAAAGGTATTGACTGAGTGTGTGAGTAACTTTATGGGTGTGTGAGTGGGTATATGAGCGTCAGTGGATCTATGAATGGGTGTATCAGTGTCTCAGTGCATCTGTCAGTGTGTGTGTGAGTATCTCAGTGGTTCTGTGAGTACATACGTGAGTGTGTGAGTGGGCTTGTATGTGGGTGTGTGGGTCCCTGACTGGGTCTGTACATGGGTGTTGGACTCTCTGATTGCGTCAATAAGTGGATGCATGAGTATCTGAGTGGGTCTGTGAGTGGGTGCATGAGTGCCCAGGTGGGTCTGTGAGTGGGTGTAAAATTCTCTAAGTAGGTATGAGACTGTGCGAATAAGTCTATCAGTGGGTCTAAAAGTAGGGTTGTGGGTCTCTGAGAGGGTCTGTACATGGGTGTGTCACTCTCTGAGTGAGTCTGTAAGTACGTGTATGAGTACCTGAATGGCAAGTTGAGTGAGTGCATGAGCATCTGAAAGGGTATGTGACTGGATGCAGAAGTGTCTGAGTGGGTATGTGAATAGGTGTAAAAGTGTCTGAGTGAGTTTGAGTGCGTACATGAGTCTGTGACAGTAACCAGCTAGTGTGTACAAATATATATATTCAGAAAAAATTGAGAGAAAACAATAACATAGTGATATGAAACTCCAACAAGGGTGGAAATATTGTGATCTTGTCAAAGGATGAGTATACCAGCGAGGCTTATTCACAGTTGAATGACAGATTGTGTTACACAAAGACTAATGTATCCAATTTAAAATCCATACATATGACTTTCTACAAAAAACTATCGGCATGGAAATGCAAAGGGCCACTGACGGAACAAGAATACTGTTTTCTAAAGAAAGAGCACCCAGTGGTGCCCACGATATACTTCATTTCAAAAGTTCACAGAAACCTCCTGGCAGCCCCATCATTTCCGCCAGTCTGTTAGAACACACATCTCAATATGTGGATTTTTTTATTCAAGATTAGGTGAAAGCTCTACCTTCATATTTGTGCGATACTAGTGACTTCCTGAGGAAAATTAAGGATTTTGAATGGAAGCCGGAATACCTACTGTTAGCTTTGGATGTCATCTCACTGTGTATGAGCATAAGACACTTAGATGGTCAAAATGCTTTGAAGTACTATCTAGACAAGAGAGTGGACAATACGGAGAAACACAGTATGATGCTAATTGAAATGGTGTAATTTTGTTTGATAAACAATGTATTAATGTTCAATAACACTGTGTATCAACAGGTCAGGGGTGTGGCTATGGGGGCCAGCTTCTCTCCCAGCTATGCATGTCTTCACATGGGCTGGTGGGAGGAGCTGGTCCTTAGAACCGAGCACAGCCAGTTTAACAGGACCAACATCAAGTTGTGGTTGAGGTTTATTGATGACCTGTTTGTGGTGTGGGAGGGCACTAAGGATGAACCTACTAATTTTGTCACTGTAATTAATGTGATTGAATTCAACTTACATTTCACAGCAACCATAAGTACAACTGAGGTCAGTTTCCTAGGTACACTGGTCTACATAGTTAACAACAAAATAGAGACCAAGCTATACCGGAGGAAAGCGACTGGAAACTCCACACTGCACGCCAGCAGTGCACACCCACAACATTTGATCCATAGTATCCCCTAAGGGGAAATGCTACACCTCAAACACATACACAGTAATGGTGAAGATCTGATCATGGCACAAGAGGCCAGCAGACAGAGATTCATGAAGCATGGATACTCTGGCAAAATGATAGACAGTGTCATATTAAAATCAAAGGACCAAGACAGACACTTGTTATTAAAATGCTCTAGTCCTGATACCATCACTCAAATGACAAAAGACAGAGCAAAATCTAAAGGAACGGTCTTCAGGTTAATTTTACAGTTCAGTAGACAACAAAAACAGTTACAATCTATTAAAGTTAGCAAGTGGCCCATGGTATTGAACGATCCTATTATTGGTCCTACACTACCTATCCGACCATCTATAACCTATAGCAGAGGCCGATCTATGCGGGATGACTTAGTCAAAACTAGTCCGGACGTACTAGATGGGACCATCTGGCTCCAAACACATAGGGGTTTTTTTCAAATGTAAAATTTGTAAAGCCTGCCAGCATGGTGGAAATAGGACCAGATACATAACTCCATTCAGCCAAAGAGCCTTTGAAATAACTGAACTTTTAACCTGTAAAACCGAGTTTGACGTCTATGTTTTATCCTGCCCTTGCAATGTATTTTATGTGGGCAGTGCTAAGTTGCCGGTGCACAAAAGAATACTAGAACACTTACGGGGGTTCACCAACTAGGATAACACCTATCCCGTAGCACGGCACTTTAAGACCATACACAACTCTTTGTACCATGTCCTCCGATACTTTGTTACAGACTCAGTACCGCCCAGCAGAAGTGGATAAATTTTTTAACTAAATACTAAGCAACCTGGCGTTCTTAACGTATCGGATGATTTATACATGTGCCTGTAAAATTATCAATCAGACCACTCGTGAACTAAGCTATACACCCTAGGAATTGACTATCTATCCTGTTTCTTTCACTCTAATAGGTTGATCTTGTAAATAAATATTTTGGAAATTTAGAGGATGCTTTTAATGTTTTAATTTTAGTCTTTTATCTAGTATTTAATGTTTTAAAATAAAACAACACGTTTATAATATATGTATATATTTTATGTAGTTTAGATACTAATTGTATTTATACATTGATGTTTTAACATTAATATACTGGGGAAATGAAAGACTAAAGTGATTTCAGCGAATACTCATATACAGATGATATCCTGGTTACATACATGTGAGGCGTCTTTCTATTTATTTGTCTATCTATTTATTTATTTATATTTATATATGCAGGTGTCTATTTATAGTTGAGAATTGAACCAACAATCATTGAACAGTTCATCTCAATATGTTTGGGTATTAATACCAACACAATGAGCATCCATAACTGGCACCCGTTATACTGAGTATTGAGTACTGCCTATGAACAGAGAATATAGAGACTGCGCAAACCCAACATAAAAAGTGAGAGGGGACACCACTGGTCAAATTAAATCAATAAAAAAAAATTGAAGAAACAAAAAATCGGAAAATCAACATGCTAAATGTAGCATACATATGGGATATTGGGGATCCGATATCCTTGGCATCAAGCACAATTTGTTGATGTTTACGAGCAAAATTAGATAAAGATAACGAAAAAAGCTGTCTGACTGTACTGTACTGTAAGACACACTTCACTTTACTTTTTATTTATTTATTCATTGTCACTCAAGGCATTTTTGCACATTAACACTTTTTTGACATATACGATTCAACAACTCAGAATGTCGTCCACAACACTGCAGTTCAATGAGGACAGGAATTCCATTTCATAAGCTCCGTTTCAATTTTGCGATAGCAGGGAGCATGACGTAAAGCTATATAGAGATGTATTGACAAAATCATCAGTAGGTTCTTGCAAACAAGATCAAGTGTAATATAATACAAATGGAACATATATTTTAATCGCACAAAAGTCGGATTTTATATGTAATCCTGTTTTAGCAAACAATTGGCGGTCAGTGGACTACAACAGAGGGAACTACAAATGTGAATATGTTGTTTATGTCGATAGTGTGTCGTCACGATTGGTTCTTGCACTTGTCACTTTAAAAAATTCCGGGTATTGTCCAACTACTGTTATGTGATCAAGGCTCCCGGTAGAGCCGAAGCACGTAATAACAGAATTGCACTGAAATAAAATTTATTAAGCACCATCATCGTGGTCCGTACCTGTTTTTCAGCATGCAGGTGGTGAGAAACGATAATTGGAGGATATATATATATATATATATATATATATATATATATATATATATATATATATATATATATTTATATCAAGTTTCCACAATCCACGCTGCCGGACGGCAACAAACGAAAGAAACGGACTCTTCAAATAGTTTCAACTGCCGGTATTTATTTTTTCAATTTTGAAAGTGCATTGCTGTGGACACCAAACGCGTTTCGGCGATCCCTGTCGCCTTGCTCGCTGGTAAGTTGTGCTAAAAAACACCCTTCACATTTAAATATTATATACACCAATCACATGTGGTCATCTCAATCGGGTTTAAACATAAACATAGAAGTCAGACTATATCTGCTTTAAGGTAAGGTTAAATAAGAAGACAGACGATTTAATCATATACATTTCGTTATATAAGAGTACTTATCACAGGGTAATGAAATGACAATCTTTTTTCTAAAATACCTATATATATATATATATATATATATTTGATTAAAATATATACATATTGCCTAGATTTGATCCTTTATAACTGTTCTAATACATTGGTATCATTTTTAATCATTCATTAGACATTGGAAGTACGTCTGGTTACCTTTAACCTATCAATTGGTCTACGTTAGTCATCTTGGTGAGAAGATCATAATAAAAGTGCTTGTGCTAAAGTGCCAATAATAGAGTGTAGAATGAACTCCCAGCCTGGAGTTATAATTTTAACTATTAGAATAGTTGAAAGGAAAGGGGCAGGGTATCAGGGCAGAAATAGATATCTGTGTATGAATCATTTTCTATTATATCTGTACTATTACTGTGTGGTGGGTACTAAAAGTGATTCAGGAGAGGAACAGGGGTAATATGTATATATATATATATATATATATATATATATATATATATATATATATATATATATATATATATATATATATATATATATATATATATATATATATATCGCGAAAAAACTCCTTGCCTCCGCTTTTCCCTCGCAGGATGCAGATAAAGAGCACGGACCACAAAGCTCTTGAAATACCTTCAATTTATTGTCCTTACGGCATACAAACCAAGTAGGCAGCTAGGGGGACTTGATCACATGACGCCAAACTACTTATGGCATTCCTTTAAATAGTTACAGGGCAAGATACTAAAAAGTAAAGAAATGTGAGATGGTTGGCACACATATGGGCAAGCGCAAAGCGCTCTAAAACGACCTTGTGAATTAACAAGGAAAGCCCAATAAGGGTTGATTAATTCATGAAAATACAGAAATGAAATTGTCAAATATGAAAAAGAACAATTGAATGTAAATATGCAATATGTAATCACTATAGCAACAACATTATGTTTTAATGCACATAAGCTTAAGTAGACTCTTGTGATTGTAACAAGCGCTTCTTTGACATTCTAAGATGGCCACCACAGTAATGCAGAATAATTACTGTGCCTTCTTTTATGTTTACTAAATTTTAATCACGTGAGTGATTTGTAATGTAACTTTATTTAAACTGTTTGAAAACGAGTATCTATCGACACTGACGAAGGCGGGAACGCCGAAACGCGTTTGTTGATATGATTGTGCAGCGCCAGAAATAATAAACTATGGCAGTTTGAAAACGACGGAGAAATTGCTGTGAGTGCCCCTAATTGTGTAACGGACCTTGGAGTGTGGACCGTGTGTGTTAAAAGTATTACGCATCTCACCGTGCGGTAAGGAGGCACCCGAGGCAAAGAGGAGCGACGGATGGTGAAAAGGAGTAACGGAATATATATATATATTTATATATATCTATATATATATATATATATATATTCACTGAAAAAAACATAGGTTATAGACCATATATAGTTAGGAATTAGCATTTACAAAACCTTGAAAATTCACTGAAAAAACCATAGGTTATAGACCATATTTAGGGGCCGATTAGGATGGCGTTTTTTCCGCATCCTCCGGGCCGGCGGAAGTGTCCGCCGGCCTGGAGGATGCGGAAAAACCGCTGCGGAGCCTCCAAAGACCCACCGCCAAATTAGGATGGCTGGTGGGTCTGGAATTCCGTCCGCCGCTTTTCCGCCGCGGTCGGCTTCCGACCGTGGCGGAAAAGCTATAACATGGCAGGCGGTGTCTATGAGACACCGTCCGCCATATTAGGATGTTCGTGAATACATGCTTTTCCACGGCGGCTTTTCCGCCATGGAAAAGCATACGGACATTCACTTTGGGGGCCCGTTGCGGGCCCCCTGGGTGAATGGGGGGTGGGGGGTGCACATGGGGGGTACCTATGGTACCCCCCTGCATTTGCGTGCACAAAGCAGCAGGCACCGTGCGGTGCCGGCCGCTTTGTGCATGTAAATGTAAAACATGCTTTTTTAACATTGCGGCGGGTGCAGCTTGAAGCTGCACCCGCCGCAATGTTAAATATAGAGGATGTGACCGCCACCCTGGCGGTCACATCCTAATCAGCACGGAGGGAACGCCGCAGCCCCTGCGGACGTTCCCTCCTCCTCAAGGGTGGCGGACGGACGCAAGTCCGTCCGCCATCCTAATCGGCCCCATAGTTAGGAATTAGCATTTAAAAAACCTTATTTTACTCACACAAAACCATTGAAATTCCATATATAGTTAGTTGCACTAACTATATATCGCGCACCCGCAATCCACTGCTGATCATGTCACATATTACATCATTCATGACATGGTCAGTGACATCACTGATGACATCACTGATGACATCTCAAATGACATCACTGATGACATCACTGATGACAACATCCAGTGACTGTATTTTTCTGTAAAGTTAAAATATGTCTTGAGTGGATGTATAAGTGTCTGGATGAAGGATTTAGTAGGTGCATGACTGACTGTATGAGTGAGTGATTAAATGTGTCTCACTGAATGCATGGGTTAGTGACTAAACTGTCTTAATTTGTGCATCATTATGTCTGTTGTTCTGTAAACTGCTGCATGTGTTGATCATTAGCTATACGAGAGGCTATATGTGTTATTAATTGGTTGCCCAAGTATTTCTATGGGAGATTGAGTTTGTGTGGGGGTGGCTGGAAGGTGTGTGACTCTATGCATAGATGTGTGAGCAGTTTATTCACTAGGTGTATGAGTTCAAGAGTGCATGTGGAAACAGCTACATGGGCAGTTGACTGTGTGCATGAGTGTATTGATGAGTGAATGGATATCTCAATGCTACATGTCATAGTAAGTACATATGTAAAACACAGTACATGTGAGAGTTGGCATATATAAATAACTGTGCATGAGAGCCACTGAATGAGTGAGTGGTTGTATCGATCATTGTGAACTTGTATCAGGGATTGTATAAGAGAGTAAATATGTGTTAGTATATGTTTCAATAAGTAAGGTGTGTTTAACTGTATAGTTGAAGAAATGGAGGTGAGATTGTTTCTTTGCATGACTGACTGGGTGTGTGAGTAACTCCATGGATGAGTGGCAGTGTGTGAGTGTCTGTATACACTGAGTGTATCTAAGGTTATATTAGAGTCTGAAGAGGTTTATCGTATTAGCACAAGAATGATGTCAAATGAGATGTCATCAGTGATGTCATCAGTGATGTCATTTGAGATGTCATCAGTGATGTCATCAGTGATGTCACTGACCATGTCATGAATGATGTAATATGTGACATGATCAGCAGTGGATTGCGGGTGCGCGATATATAGTTAGTGCAACTAACTATATATGGAATTTCAATGGTTTTGTGTGAGTAAAATAAGGTTTTTTAAATGCTAATTCCTAACTATATATGGTCTATAACCTATGGTTTTTTCAGTGAATTTTCAAGGTTTTGTAAATGCTAATTCCTAACTATATATGGTCTATAACCTATGGTTTTTTCAGTGAATTTCAATGGTTTTTTAATAGCAAATATCATAAGCTGTCGAATGTCAAGTACGTGGTAAGTGAAAACATTTTCGTGTTTATGCACACTGATCTGCTTTGAATGGTGCCCCCCCCCTCATTTCTATTAGGAGTACTCTCTCTTTGCAGATAGTGAAAGGTAGTTAACGCAGGCGTTTGCCCCCGTTGTAATCCGTTGTGCCTGCTTCTCTCTCCATTTGATTGATTGTTATCCAAGTATTTACTGTTTTAGAATTAGTTCTCTTTGGTTCATTCTCTATTTACAAACAAACACAGAGTCGCAATACTCTGTTTAGTCTTTGCAGATAACGAAAAATCGTGTAAAAAAAAAGAAAAGGAATCGAGCAAAATCAGTAGGCCACTAATGGGATCTCTTTTTGACCTCGCTAAAATAGAAACATTAGGAACAACCCCTCATGACAAATACAAAACTAGTGAGATGAACTGAACTCCACACAATGATGGCTGCAAAACAGCTCGGCTCCGCCACCCACCCCGCCCAAAATAACGATAAAGAACGGCTGCCATGATTGGTTGCGGAATGACCACGACGGAGCTACGAAATGGTGCTGCTCTCATGCTAACCCCAGCTTCAGTCTGAAACATCCAGAAACACTGTAGACTACCAATTCGATCAGTTCCGGTAGCGCCCCAATGTAACCTGGTAGAGAAGAACTAGCCCTCCCCTCTTTGACTGATGGTTCTTGTTGCCTGTCCCTTCTGTTGCCATTTAACAGAACTATTTAGCCTGCTGAAAGGGGTTGTGTTCCGACCGCTGGTTGGTGGAGACATTTTGACTATATTCTGTACCTGCGTTGTCGCATAATGCGTCATATGACGCGCCGCGTTAGCGCATCCGGAAGTCATCCGGGGCGCGCAGCGCGTAACGTAAGCATAACAAGTCATGTGACTTGTTAATAAAACTTTTCATTGGTTCATTTTACTTTTCTTATTGTAATGATGAAAGGCTTGGTCATATGACCTAAAAATTACGCTTTTCATTACTTCCGAACATTATTTTTTCTTAAATATATGTTATAATGTTCCAGGCTAATGTACTTTCCCGGAAATTTTACAACTGTCCTGCAAGTAAAATATATTCTTTTTTCGAGAAAAAGAGCGTTTCTTCGTCCCATGACGGAGCCGTTGAGCAAAAGAGGGTCGACCTGCTGTCTTAGTCGCCGATACGCCTGAATATGAGATTCTTATCGATCACTTTATGTTGCAGGAATAGAAAACACAACAGCCCTTGACCATTTATCTTTACTGCGTTCCTTCGTATTATACCTTTTACCCTTCATGTAATTGGTCTGCTTTATTTCACTTGCCTTTTAATGATTCTAAAACAGTCACTATTATTAAAAACTTTACCAATGTATATACTACTACCATGTTTTCTTTTAAAAACCTTTATTGTGAAAATGTCATTATACAAATACGAGCCTATAACCACGTGGGCCTGCCACAGAGCAAACTGTAATCGTATATGATGAATAGACATTTACACTGTAGAGGAACGTAACGGGCGGGCCATTAGGTTGCAAGAACTAAGGTGTCTAACAGTTACGGAATCGGTGGACGTACATTTTATAATTAAAATACGACAGGGCCAGTTACAATAAAATTATCTAGATATACATTTGCGGGCAAGTACCATGGGTGACGTTAATTCGAACTTTCAACAGTACAGTAATCAATAACACATCAGAACTTAATATCAATAGGGATGTCGAAATAGTCAATCAATTCTCGTCCCCGCCCGCCATGTACTTCAAAACTGCATACGTATCTCGTGATTTCAAGGTTCTGCAACCAGTACACAACAAGGAGTTACGAGTCCCATTTATTCCGGCGCCATTTTGGGCGAGGACGGGCAGGTCCAGGATATAGTCAAAATGTCTCTACCAACCATCGACTATGATGATGTTCATATGCTGTATTTATTAGAGTAACACTCATCTGTCCACATGAAATTAATTTGCCACAATCTAAACATGTCATTTTAATCTTTCCAAAGTTCTTCTAAATATTTGGGACCGTTTCCCTTGCCTCTGAAGCTCTCAGTGCCACTTCTTTGATGAATGTACTAGCAGGTCAGGGGTTCTCCTCCAAATCTCTCTTTTATGCAGCACTATAATTAATTGGTGCCACCTCTCTATATGACGATGCATGGTATAGTTACCACAACTATATTTTTTTTCGGTTCCTCTGGAGAGTTCATCGTGGCAGATGAAGCGTGTAACGTACCGGGCATTTACCTTTTTTTGCATGTACAGGAAAGGAAAAAAAAATCGAGCGTCCGAGTTCTAAGGTGTCCCAGGGCCATTTTAGTGGACCAGGCCCAAATCCAAAGAACAAGCCGCCATTTTGAGAGTCCTCTTGCAGCCGCCTGTCGCTGTAGCATCAAGAGCAGCCGAAACTCAGCTGAATGGCAACTGAAACGGTAAAGGGGCGCCCCACTACAGCAGACGAGCCTCCACCTAGGAAGGCCCATTCACGCCGGCTCCCCCTCCCTTCGGGCACCCCACGCCGTTATTCGGAGCAGTATTGTAGGATGGCCACACCAGTGCGGCAACTTGCTAGACATCACCTCGGTGGTATCCGAATCTCAATGCCTTGTGGTGTCTTCTATTCAAAAAACATTGTTATGCTGCCTTCGACCTATTCGCCGCAAGTGCGCACATAACTCAACTGCATAGCTTGCTAGACACCACCTCGGTGCCATCCGGATCTTGGAATGTCAGCACCTTTTGGTGTCTTCTCTTCAGAAAATATTGTTGCGCTGCCTTTGGCCCCATTCGCACATCAGTCCGCTACTGACGCCATCTCACAGGCTAATGGGGCGCCCCACGCCGACTTTCAGCATTGTAGAATGACCACACCAGTACAGCAACTTGCTAGACATCACCTCGGTGCCATCCGGATCTCGGCGCCCCACTGCAGATGAAGTGCCTCTCAACTATGAAACCACCACAGTGACATCCGGATCTTGGCGCGTTGTGCTGCCTTCGGCCTATTCGCACATCGGTCCGCTACTGACGCCATCTCACAGGCTAATGGGGCGACCCACGCCGAGTTTCAGCATTGTAGGATGACCACACCAGTACAGCAACTTGCTAGACATCACCTCGGTGCCATCCGAATCTTGGCATCTCAACGCCTAGTGGTATCTTCCATACAAAAAATATTGTTACGCTGCCTTTGGCCCCATTCGCACATCAGTCCGCAACTTAGACATCACCTCGGTGCCATCCGGATCTTGGCATCTCAGCACCTTGTGGTGTCAGTCAGAAAATATTGTTGCGCTGCCTTTGGCCCCATTCGCACATCGGTCCGCTACTAACGCCATCTCACAGGCCAACGGGGCGCCCCACGCCGACTTTCAACATTGTAGGATGGCCACAGAAGTGCGACAACTTACTAGACACCACCTCGGTGCCATCCGGATCTTGGCGCGTTGTGCTGCCTTCGGCCTATTCGCACATCGGTCCGCTACTGACGCCATCTCACAGGCCAACGGGGCGCCCCACGCCGACTTTCAGCATTGTTGGATGGCCACACCAGTGCGGCAACTTACTAGACACCACCTCGGTGCCATCCGGATCTTGGCGCGTTGTGCTGCCTTCGGCCTATTCGCACATCGGTCCGCTACTGACGCAAACTCACAGGCCAACGGGGCGCCCCACGCCGACTTTCAGCATTGTAGGATGGCCACACCAGTGCTGCAACTTGCTGGACACCACCTCGGTGCCATCCGGATCTTGGCGCGTTGTATTGCCTTCGGCCTATTCGCACATCGGTCCGCTACTGACGCCGCCTCACGTGCCAACGTATTTTCTACGCATTTTATACCCTATGCCGCATAACAGGTCATGTGACTTGTTTATAAAACTTTTCATTGGTTCATTTTACTTTCGGTTTCCTAATGATGGAAGGCTTGATCATATGACCTAAAAACAACACTTTTCATTGGATGAAAACTTTTTTTTTTTCCCCAAACGATGAAAGCCCCACCTTGTTTCTGGATGTTTCAGACTAAACTGGCGTCAGCATGAGAGCACCACCATCTCGTAGCTCCGTCGTGGTCATTCCGCGAGCAATCATGGCAGCCGCTCCCCACCAGAAGCCTGCAGGAGTCGGGGCCCCCAAAACTTTTGATGAATTCTCAAGGCGGAGGGGACGCTTTCGAGAATGGGGTCCAAGACCTAGCAGACAAGCGTCCGATTTCCAAGGTGTCCCAGGGCCATTTCAGTGGACCAGGCCCAAAAAGGAAAGAGCCTGCCGCCATTTTGAGAGTCCTGTGACAGCCGCCTATCGCTGCACCGCAAGAGTGGGCGCAACTCAGCTGAATTGCGGCTTTTGACACAGTGGACCAAAAACGGACGGAATGGCAACTGAAACGGTAAAGGGGCGCCCCACTACAACAGATGACACTCCACCTGGAGAGGCCCGTTCACGCCGCCTCCCCCGGGGCGCCCCACGCCGTTATTCGGAGCAGCATTGTAGGATACCAAAACCAGTGCGGCAACTTACTGGACATCACCTTGGTGCCATCGTTCTGCTGCCTTGGAACTATTCGCACAACAGTTTGCTACTGATGACCCACCCCCCGCGACGCCCCACGCCGTTATTTGCTGGGTGGCAACTTACTAGACATCACTTTCGTGTCATCTAGATTTCGGCGCGTTCTGCTGCCTTGGAACTATTCGCACAACAGTTTGCTACTGATGACCCACCCCCCGCGACGCCCCACGCCGGAAATCTGGACGTTGTGCTGCGTTGGGACTATTCGCACAGCCGACCGCTACTTCGTTGTTTTTCCCTAAAAATGTTTATATGTTATTACTATTTTTGTTTTCTTGTATATATTTATAAATTATTAAAGTTTTATAATCTTACTACTTTGTCGGAGTGCTATATATTTTTAATGTGACACATAATTGTAAAAACTTTGATGTACAAAGAGTCATCCCTGGAATCTTCCGCTTCACGCTCGGTCCCCTCCCCAATCACAATACAGGATGGTTTTCAGATAATAGCAACGCTTCTGCTGTGACGGATCTCATCGAGTGTGGGCCTTGATCTACTATAACTCCTTTGAAGAGGGGTGATTCTTTACAGCTGTGGCCATAAACTACATCTGCAGGGCTAGCTGATAGCCTAGGACCGGCCTGGACAATCGGACACAGAGGAAAAGAAGTGTCAGAGGGTGCGGTAGTGAATAGGGCGAAAGGGAGGTGTCGGGCGGGCACAGGGTGTGATTCTCAGGGAAGAGCAGCGCAGATGGGGGGAGGTTTATTACCCATGCATAAGACAGAGAGCGGGGGTGACCACTGCCTGGGTGAGATGCTTGCGAGGGTGGGGAGCCATGCTAAGGATCGACAGCGTGCACAGAGTGGGTCTGGTCAAGGCATCTAAAATGGCTGCCGTGCACGACAAAAGTGTGGCATTTGAAAAAAGACAAGATGGCGCAGACAATGTTTTTCAACACTTCCTGATTTCCTTCGAATCGAACGTTAACAGACGTTGGGGCATATTACCAAAGTTAAG
Organism: Lissotriton helveticus; assembly: GCF_964261635.1. Classification (NCBI taxonomy): domain Eukaryota; kingdom Metazoa; phylum Chordata; class Amphibia; order Caudata; family Salamandridae; genus Lissotriton; species Lissotriton helveticus. Next base: position 606,055,904 of record NC_136063.1, read on the forward strand.
CGATATTTATCCCTAACGATGCATTGCAAAGATTTTTTTACCGTCAGAAATTATCGCAGATAAACCTTGCTATTATCAAGGTTTATCGCAAATACGATAAAAAACGACCGCAATGCATTAATATCGCTGAAAACTCAGCGATATTCATGCATTACCGAGCTAATGCTCTTAGCCATGTTATCCACCTCCCATTGGATAACATGGCTAAGAACTGCTCAGGGCAGCTGTTACTTTTTGGAGATATTCGCGCTTATCTCGAATATTTCCAAAAGTTGATAATAGGAGATAGCGATGTTAGCGACTGTTTCCAGTCGCTAACATCTTGGCATGCCCACTTTGCATGTCATTAGTGATAAATATCACTCACATGCAAAGTGGGGCCCAAGATGGTCGCTATCTCCTACTAGCCGTCGCTAACTGGTGTTAGCAACAGCTAGGTAATACAGATATAATTTTATCTCCGCGAAGCGGAGCGCTGTTACAGATATATATCTTGTTTTTGAACGTTAATTTCTCAAAATGCACTGAAGCACATATATTGAGACCTAGCAAAGGCACATCGGGCTACCTGTCCCTAATATTTTACCAAGTTTCGTGCAAATCCATTCAGCCGTTCGATTATTATTATTATTATTTTTTTTTGCCCCGCGGGGCCCTTTTAAAACCTCCACATCAAACCTAGGGGGTCAGCGAGGATCTACTATTCCCCCTTATGGTCATTTGCCCCTTCGCTTTGGCCTCCTCTTGTCTCTCGATCCTACCGAGAGACAAGATGGCGGCCGCTACGGACTGTTTGGAATGTTGACAGACGCCGGAGAACCAATCAGCTTCGCTTCACAAAGCTCCGTTGCGCGAAAAGTACGCGTCCTGGAGCGCTGCCCGGTCCGCTGTTACAGATATATATCTTTTTTTAAACGTTAATTTCTCAAAATCCACTGTAGCACATATATTGAGACCTACAAAAGGCACATCGGGCTACCAGTCCCTACAATTTTGCCAAGTTTCGTGCAAATCCATTCAGCCGTTCGGGCTAAAAGTGAGGCCAACCGCCCTATGGAAAACTCAATGTTAAAAACACGTTTTGGGACCCCCCTTTTTTCTCGACCCCCCCTGGACGAACCCCCCCCCCAATTTTCAGGGGCTGCTCAGAAACAAAATGTGCCATTTTCCAGAAAATTTCAGCCAATTCCGTCCACAAACGCCAAAGTTATTAGACATAGAATTTTCAAAAAACCCATAGAGAAAAAATCCTAACTATATATACCTACTGGCGACCGCCAGTAGGTAATATATATAACATTTCTATGGCAAAATGAAACCCCTTACTTTGTTCCTTTTCAAATTAAATGTAGTAAGTGTTACCACTTTATTCCAATCAAGATGACTTCAGGTGTGCCATACTTTTGTCATAAGTAAGACTGTTAGCGTTCTAGTTGTTCTTTAAAACACTCTGGGACATTCTGTCACTGGGCTATAGTTGGGCTACATCTGGCTGATATTTGGGCTACATTTGTTTTTTTTGTCTCTGGCGGCCATCTTTGGGCTACATTGGGCTTCATTGGGCTTCATTGGGCTACATTGGGCTACATTTGGGCTCCAACATATATATAGCCCAATGTAGCCCAATATATATTTTTCAAAGTAAATTTTCGTAAAAACCACTGGAGCATATATCTTGAGACATAGCAAAGGCACATCGAGCTACCAGTCCCTACAATTTTGCCAAGTTTCGTGGAAATCCATTCAGCCGATCGAGCTAAAAGTGAGTCCAACCGCCCTATGGAAAACTCAATGTTAAAAACACGTTTTGGGACCCCCCTTTTTTCTCGGCCCCCGCTTGACGAAACCCCCCCAAATTTTCAGGGGCTGCTCAGAAACAAAATGTTCCATTTTCCAGAACATTTCAGCCAATTCCGTCCTCAAACGCCAAAGTTATTCAACATAGAATTTTCAAAAATCCCATAGGAAAAAAATCCTAACTATATATACCTACTGGCGACCGCCAGTAGGTAACATATATATATATATATATATATTCACAGAAAAAACCATAGGTTATAGACCATATATAGTTAGGAATTAGCATTTACAAAACCTTGAAAATTCACTGAAAAAACCATAGGTTATAGACCATATATAGTTAGGAATTAGCATTTAGAAAACCTTATTTTACTCACACAAAACCATTGAAATTCCATATATAGTTAGTTGCACTAACTATATATCGCGCACCCGCAATCCACTGCTGATGATGTCACATATTACATCATTCATGACATGGTCAGTGACATCACTGATGACATCACTGATGACATCTCAAATGACATCACTGATGACATCACTGATGACATCTCAAATGACATCACTGATGACATCATGACACACCAATACCAGTTACTACATACGCACTCACTGAGTCCTACGTCTACACACACATTCACTCATTCACCCATACAATCACTCATACATACAGTCACTCATTATTACAACACTATCATATGCACGCATACACCTATGCAGACAGTCACACACTGCCACTCATCCATGGAGTTACTCACACACCAAGTCAGTCCTGTAAAGAATCAATCACACTTCCATTTCTTCATCTATACAGTTAAACACAGAACACCATACTTCAGTGACATCACTGATGACATCACTAATGACATCTGAAATGACATCACTGATGACATCTCAAATGACATCACTGATGACATCATGACACACCAATACCAGTTACTACATACGCACTCACTGATTCGTACGTCTACACACACATTCACTCATTCACCCATACAATTACTCATACATACAGTCAGTTATTATTAGAACACTATCATATGCACTCATACACCTAGTCAGTCCTGTGAAGAATCAATCACACTTCGATTTCCTCATCTATAGTTAAACACAGAACACCATACTTTTCACACATATACTAACACATACTTACTCTCTTATACAATCACTGATACAAGTACACATTGATATGCACAGAGTCACACACCTCCCAGCCAGCCACACACACACTCAGTCTTCCATACATCCACTCATTCTTCAATATGTAAAACGTATTTAAACTTTACAAAAACACACAGACACTAGATGATGTCATCAGTGATGTCATTTGAGATGTCATCAGTGATGTCATCAGTGATGTCACTGACCATGTCATGAATGATGTAATATGTGACATCATCAGCAGTGGATTGCGGGTGCGCGATATATAGTTAGTGCAACTAACTATATATGGAATTTCAATGGTTTTGTGTGAGTAAAATAAGGTTTTCTAAATGCTAATTCCTAACTATATATGGTCTATAACCTATGGTTTTTTCAGTGAATTTTCAAGGTTTTGTAAATGCTAATTCCTAACTATATATGGTCTATAACCTATGTTTTTTTCTGTGAATTTCATTGGTTTTTTAACAGCTAATATCTGTAGCTGTAAAATGTATTCTTCTTTAAATCCAAAAATATATTTTATATGTTTATGAATAATTTTTTTTTTAAATATATTTTTTTCTTCGTTCCCGCTTCGCGAATCGGGAAGCTTCCCGTTAGCTGACCTTGATGCCGCGAAATAGACCGCAAGCCGGTAAACGTTTCTTTACCGCAAGTGCCGCGTTAGAAAACAACATCGTGACGCCTCCCGTCCGCATGACGTTTCACGTTGTCGCGTGATACGTCATATGACGTACAACGTTAGCGAACTGGTACGCGAAGCGAGTCGCAAAGCGCAGGTTTCTGGAAGCAAACCGGGAGGCCCTGCAAAGCGCTTAACGTAAACACAGCAAGTCATGTGACTTGGTAATAACACTTTTCATTGGTTCATTTCACTTTTGGTTTCCTAATGATGTAAGACTAGGTCATATAATCTAAAATGAACACTTTTGATTGGTTGAGAACTCTTGTTTTTCCCAAATGATGAAAATCCCTCCTTCTTTCCTCACTCTGACTTTCATCATTGTGAGAGAAAGACCCTTTGTGATCACTGAGCAATGGCTTCTTTAGTAGCTTCAGCTGGTGCTTCCCCACCACCTCCACCACATCCAAGGAAGAGTGGACCACCTGCTCAAGTTATAATTCAACAAGGAGAGGAAGAAGAGGAACAGGAGGACGAGCACGAAGAGAGGCAGTTTTTGCCTGAGCAGCCCAGGACGTCTCACCGGAAAGAAAACTTCATTTGGCAATTTTTTAAAATTCCCAAAGGTCAGAAAAAAGTAAATGCAAGATACGTAACTTGCCTTATATGTCAAGATAGACTGTCCAGAGGGACCGACAAAAAATACAGTTTCGGAAACTACACAATGCATCGCCATATGACTAGGTGGCATCCTAACAACTACAGTGCTGCACAGTTTCGGAACGACCTAGATAATCTCCCTATTATGGCCAGAAGATCTGTTGTACCGGAAGTAACGGGACCAGAGGGCAGGGAGATGGTGCCAAATATACAAATGAGATTTGGTGATGTAAAACACATCTGCGTATTTTGCGATGGATTCATTTCCTACGGAGAAAAAAGCATCACTCTGATCAACAGAGCTATTGACTATCATATGCAAGTTTGTACGAAACGCCCAAAATAATAAATACTTCTTTTTTTTGTTTTGTTGCTCCTGTTGAGCCCTTTACAATGAATCGTTTTCATTGCCCCCTCCAAGAAAAACCCAAAAAAATATAAAACTGTTCAGAAAAATTCAAAAAAAGTAAAAAAATGTTCTGAAAAATAAAAAAAAAAGTTCTTTTCAGAACTACCTCCCCGTTATTAAAAAATTGGTACAATATTTGGAACTGTGCCAACCTCTATTTCTCTTAGTTCGCTTCCCAGTTCGCTCCCCGGTACGCGAACCGGAAGCGAACCAAAAACAGTAAGTATAAGGGAAGGAAACAGACACTTATGTTAAAAGAAAGACAGCTATAGGGGAGTAAACTAGAGATACTATTACCCGTAATCCACTGCTGATGATGTCACATATTACATCATTCATGACATGCTCAGTGACATCATCAGCAGAGGATTGCGGGTTTTTTGGCAACGTGCCTTATCCACGGTTTAATAACGCTGCCTTTTGCTTTATATAAGTTTTCAAATTGTATGAAATATATACCAATAGGTCGTTATGAACCTTTAGGTAGTGCTTTTCTTCATGAGGTCTGGTCGCTTCCATACACATACAGATGTTTCAAAGATGATGAAGAAGTTTATCTGAATGGAGAGGAATGCACTGAGACGCCAGATCATTCACTAATGTGTAGGCACATACAGTTACACGGTTCATGCAACAAACACCGACCAAATATGGCTTGCGTGTTGCAAGGCACGCCAGTTCCTGCTATCATCCCCACGTTCAAGTTGTTGGAAAATGGTAGTTATTTGATGCTCAATAATGAAGATTGTTCTGAGTTAATTAAAAGTATTCCTTTAATCGTAACAGTAAGTGAACGGGTTATTTGCTGCAGAAATGTTCTATTTCCCCCCACACATGAACATAGGGAGTTTTCAATCTGGCCACAAATACCAACCTTGGGACAGATTTCAACGGCATGGCAAGAATAAGAGCTCTTTTGTCTCAGAGAGAGGTGGCCTTGAGTTCGGCCCGTGAAACTTTCGTGCTTCACATAGCGAACACCCGTACAGAGGTGCACACACTTTTCAATTCAGATTTGCCTTTCAAATTCAGCAAGATGGTTCCGACTATCTTTAACGCATCCTCCGCAAAGTCCCTGGCGCACTTTTTTAAAGTTGTTACCAGTGGTCTCGTGACTTCATTTGAGAAAATCTTTGGACTCATCCCTGCTTCCTTTCATTCTATTTTCTCCACTCTGGTTCGTGGATTGGCATTTTTACTTGCATTACCAGCGGACGCTCTTGTGCTTTTTTACATTTTTAAATATGGATGTCCCTCCTATGCAACCTCCCACCCTGCAGCTGCTGACACTGTTCCGCAATCGCATGCTAGAATATTATGGCACAATGCCGTTGGCGATATTAAGCACGGCATATGGATTATCTTTTCGATTCTCCTACTTCACCTGTGTCCAGCCTGTATTTCACTGCCTGACCTGTGATTTCGATTGGGCCATTGATTTGTGTCTCTGCGGACCGGTTTCTCCTGACGTCGACTTTAATCAGCTGATGACTCCTATCATTACTCACGAGTTGGTTTGTCCTGGCGAAAGGATTATGGCTGTGGCATTGATGCATGGACTACTTGGTCCCTGGAATTTACTGGCGGCAGCACAGTCTTTCTTGGAACAGAGCTTTCTTGAAAACCCACCGAGCTGTCCTCTGATGGTGATAGAGGATCCGGTGCTGGGAGAGCACGTATGTTCTTTTCCGCTTTTAAATTGGATGGCTGAACTGTTTTCGGATGAAGACGGTGACTTCCTATTGGAGGCTGTTGCAGCTTATTTTGCATACACAGTTATGTCATAGACCTTTTTCATGTTTGATATGCTGAGTACTAGCATTTCATTGACAATTCATTGACTTATTTGTCAAGTTTTTATTATTTACCTTGCCTATTGGCTTAAGACTCGATAAAGTACTTGGCTGTTTTATTTTTCTTTAGCATTAAATTTTCCTAGTTTTTAATGCTTTACCTTGCGGACCGTCCACATATAAACTTGCAATCTGCTCTCATGAGATGGCACTTCTATTATCTTATTCAGTTCGTTTCCGGATCATGGGGAGGTGTCATCTAGGTCCTGGATATCTTTACACCGTGTTAAGTTAGCATGGGCTCATTACCGGTTTAAACGCCATTTTTCCTTTTTTGCAACTTCTGCACACGACACTTAGTTGTTGCTTTAGCTTTCCACCTAGTAGTTCATCGTGGTTTACATGAGAATAATATGTTATTGCTCTACTATCTGCTTTGCTTGTTAAACTATATCTGTACAGCGAGTGCTAAAGTTTCAAGAACAACACGATACAGAATTGTTATGAGGTCTGATCTCCACGACTTCATACTCATAACATAAGTGCAACTTCTGCCAATTCTGGGCATGAGGCGGGTTTTATATTGCTTTGCCGAACACACATACACAACAGTTGATGCGGCTCACATGAAGAGAGAGCTGGTGTATGCTGATGTGATTCCTTCAAATCTAAGACACTAAAGTATGGGCACGCCCTAAACCAACACAAAGAGACCTTCTTAGCAAATAATATAATATGTGTATTAGGGAGGGTGAGATATAAGCAGCCGCGGGCCGTGGAGGGAGTTACGGTGAGGCAGGGAGGCGGGGAGGGGGAGAAGCAGGGTGGAGCCCTCTCTACCTTGCCCCTCCCCCTCCCCGCCTCCCTGCCCCACCGTAACTCCCTCCACGGCCCGCGGCTGCTTATAAGTGTTGCTAACTCTTATTCATTTACAGCATGTTAACATACTATCACCATTCGCTTTTTATGTACTAGTAACTATGCTGGTAATTTTGCTACTGATAATATGTGTACTTGTATTATCTAAGATACTACGCCTGTGAAGACGGCATTAGTAAATAAACATTTCAAATACACATGTGTTCTTCTTAACTCCATGTTCTGGTTTCTAAGAAATATATAACGACCGACTGTTCATGAGTTCCACGTATCCTGAGGTACTATAAGTTCATATTCTGGATTGTCTAAACATTGAGAGTTTGTTATATCCAATGTGACACTGTACCTAGCTTGCTAAGGAGTTTTTGATTACTAACGTGAGTTTTGGGACACCCTAATTCGCCGAGGTTCCAATCCTCTGTCCACAGTTCTGTGTGAGAACAGAAACCCTGCGACAGGGGCACCCCCGACCCTTGCTGGAGCTTCATCACACTTGCGATACAACTCCAGCAATGCGCCACCTTTACGGCACAGATACATCACGCATCTGTGCTGTTTTTGCCCCATGATGCGCCGCATTGTAAATGCAGCACACCATAGGTGACGGAACAGCGGCACAGAATGACTAACACATCCCTGGTGATGCGCCAGTCATCATAAATGTATCCCTATGCTTCTTATCTTGTTAGAGATGAACCGCCATATGTATCATCAAAGTTTTTTGCATTTCCTAAATAGCGAACTTTAAGGAATAAATAGCGATTCTTTACCATTCCTAGTTTGCGATGAGCTATTTGCTAATTACAATTTACCCATTCATTTCCTTCATTTCCATAGGGCGGTTGGACTCACTTTTAGCTCGAACGGCTGAATGGATTTGCACGAAACTTGGCAAAATTGTAGGGACTGGTAGCCCGATGTGCCTTTGCTATGTCTCAAGATATATGCTCCAGTGGTTTTTACGAAAATTAACTTTGAAAAATATATATTGGGCTACATTGGCCTATATATATGTTGGAGCCCAAATGTAGCCCAATGTAGCCCAATGTAGCCCAAAGATGGCCGCCAGACACACAAAAAAACAAATGTAGCCCAAATATCAGCCAGATGTAGCCCAACTATAGCCCAGTGACAGAATGACCAATCAGCTTCGCAAACCTCCGTTACGCGAAGCGGAGCGCTGTTACAGATATATATCTTTTTTTGAACGTTAATTTCTTAAAATCCACTGGAGCACATATATTGAGACCTAGCAAAGGCACATCGGGCTACCAGTCCCTAATATTTTGCCAAGTTTCGTGCAAATCCATTCAGCCGTTCGATTATTATTATTATTTATTTTTTTTGCCCCGCGGGGCCCTTTTAAAACCTCCACATCAAACCTAGGGGGTCAGCAAGGATCTACTATGCCCCCTTATAGTTATTTCCCCCTTTGTTTTGACCTCCTCTTGTCTCTCGATCCTACCGAGAGACAAGATGGCGGCCGCTACGGACTGTTTGGAATGTTGACAGACGCCGGAGAACCAATCAGCTTCGCTTCACAAAGCTCCGTTGCGCGACAAGTACGCGTCCTGGGCCGCTGCCCAGTCCGCTGTTACAGATATATATCTTTTTTTAAACGTTAATTTCTCAAAATCCACTGGAGCACATATATTGAGACCTACAAAAGGCACATCGGGCTACCAGTCCCTACAATTTTGCCAAGTTTCGTGCAAATCCATTCAGCCGTTCGGGCTAAAAGTGAGGCCAACCGCCCTATGGAAATTAACATGGGAAAAACGCGTTTTGGGACCCCCCTTTTTTCTCGGCCCCCCCTTGACGAACCCCCCCAAAATTTTTAGGGGCTGCTCAGAAACAAAATGTGCCATTTTCCTGAAAATTTCAGCCAATTCCGTCCACAAACGCCAAAGTTATTAGACATAGAATTTTCAAAAATCCCATAGAGAAAAAATCCTAACTATATATACCTACTGGCGACTGCCAGTAGGTAATATATATATATATATATATATATATATATATATATATATATATATATATATATATATATATATTCACTGAAAAAACCATAGGTTATAGACCATATATAGTTAGGAATTAGCATTTAAAAAACCTTATTTTACTCACACAAAACCATTGAAATTCCATATATAGTTAGTTGCACTAACTATATATCGCGCACCCGCAATCCACTGCTGATCATGTCACATATTACATCATTCATGACATGGTCAGTGACATCACTGATGACATCACTGATGACATCTCAAATGACATCACTGATGACATCACTGATGACAACATCCAGTGACTGTATGTTTCTGTAAAGTTAAAATATGTCTTACATATTGAAGAATGAGTGGATGTATAAGTGTCTGGATGAAGGATTTAGTAGGTGCGTGACTGACTGTATGAGTGAGTGATTAAATGTGTCTCACTGAATGCATGGGTTAGTGACTAAACTGTCTTAATTTTTGCATCATTATGTCTGTTGTGATGTAAACTGCTGCATGTGTTGATCATTAGCTATACGAGAGGCTATATGTGTTATTAATTGGTTGCCCAAGTATTTCTATGGGAGATTGAGTTTGTGTGGGGGTGGCTGGAAGGTGTGTGACTCTATGCATACATGTGTGAGCAGTTTATTCACTAGGTGTATGAGTTCAAGACTGCATGTGGAAACAGCTACATGGGCAGTTGACTGTGTGCATGAGTGTATTGATGAGTGAATGGATATCTCAATGCTACATGTCATAGTAAGTACATATGTTAAACACAGTACATGTGAGAGTTGGCATATATAAATAACTGTGCATGAGAGCCACTGAATGAGTGAGTGGTTGTATCGATCATTGTGAACTTGTATCAGGGATTGTATAAGAGAGTAAATATGTGTTAGTATATGTTTCAATAAGTAAGGTGTGTTTAACTGTATAGTTGAAGAAATGGAGGTGAGATTGTTTCTTTGCATGACTGACTGGGTGTGTGAGTAACTCCATGGATGAGTGGCAGTGTGTGAGTGTCTGTATACACTGAGTGTATCTAAGGTTATATTAGAGTCTGAAGAGGTTTATCGTATTAGCACAAGAATGATGTCAAATGAGATGTCATCAGTGATGTCATCAGTGATGTCATTTGAGATGTCATCAGTGATGTCATCAGTGATGTCACTGACCATGTCATGAATGATGTAATATGTGACATGATCAGCAGTGGATTGCGGGTGCGCGATATATAGTTAGTGCAACTAACTATATATGGAATTTCAATGGTTTTGTGTGAGTAAAATAAGGTTTTTTAAATGTTAATTCCTAACTATATATGGTCTATAACCTATGGTTTTTTCAGTGAATTTCAATGGTTTTTTAATAGCAAATATCATAAGCTGTTGAATGTCAAGTACGTGGTAAGTAAAAACATTTTCGTGTTTATGCACACTGATCTGCTTTGAATGCTGTCCCCCACCCCTCATTTCTATTAGGAGTACTCTCTCTTTGCAGATAGTGAAGGGTAGTTAACGCAGGCCTTTGCCCCCGTTGCCCCCGTTGTAATCCGTCGTGCCTGCTTCTCTCTCCATTTGATTGATTGTTCTCTTTGGTTCATTCTCTATTTACAAACAAGCACAGAGTCGCAATACTCTGTTTAGTCTTTGCAGATAGCGAAAAATCGTGTAAAAAAACAAAAGGAATCGAGCAAAATCAGTAGGCCACTAATGGGATCTCTTTTTGACCTCCCTAAAATAGAAACATTAGGAACAACCTGTTGATAATACCAATGTGTTTGTACATAAGCGGCGTTCATTTGTGTTCACAGTACCCCTTGTTGATTGTTTGAATCGAGCATTGAATTGTTCGAAGTTGATTCTCTTAAGAATCTTCTCTGCCTGCAAACGAGGAAGAATAGGAATATTCTCTCTCCCTTTGCAGATAGTGAAGGGTAGGTAACGCAAACCTTTAACACGTCGTGCCTATTTCGTTCCTCATTGATTGATTGTTTCCCCAAACATTGACTGTTTGGGAATTGGTTCTTTTTGGAGGTATTCCCTGTTTGCAAATATACGTAGGAAAATCTTTGCAAATAGTGAAAGGGTACGTAATGCGGACCTTTCTCCCCCGTTGTAATCTGTCATGCCTATCTACTCCCCACTGATTGATGCACCTGTTTCACCCGGACCATTTACTAGAGATACGTCATCTGGCCCGACCAGAGAGCACCCCTAGTGAAAAGGACATATGCAATAATAACGAAGTGATCACTGTATCCTGTTAACAGAAACTTTAGCATGAAACAACCTGGAAAGAAAAGAATAGGAAAACGAAAATCAGTAGGCCACTGATGAACATGAACTTTTATTAAACAACGAACAAAGAAACAATAACATAACGTAATGATAAAACCTATTAATGTCCTAGAAACAAGAAAACGTTAAAATATGCCAGTGGTGAGAGACCAGAAAAACAGTAAGAGAAACCAAATCACCCCTCGCTGTCCCACCGCCTGCCACGCCAAAAAAATCGATAGACTAGGGAAAATGCAAGTCAGTAGAACATCCGCCCCCACTCTGGAAACTTCCAAGGTGGGGCAGGGTTGCGGCTACGCCCAGCCGGGAGCAGCCCATATAAGGCGGGTCCTGCTGCCACGCCTCGGCCAGGAGATCCTAACGTAGGGTGTAGCCGGAGGAGAGGCCGAGGCCAGCGGGACCCGGCCAGGGGATTGCCTTTACAACGCTGAACAGTTGCAGGGGGGGGGAATGTCTCCTCGACCCTCCCCTCTCTCTCCCAGTCCGGCCGCGGTGGCCCTTGAGAGTTGCAGGTAGTCCCGCCACATGCTCTTCCGGTCCGGCCACCAACGGTCGGGGGGCCGAGGCCGACGGGATCCGGCTGCAGCCGATAAACCAAGAAACCCGTTCATGGGGCCAGAGCCAGGGGCGTCCGGCCGACATCTACCGGAAGCCCGGCCCGAAGACGGACGGGACACTTCTTCTTTCTTGAATAATGGCTGCGACAACACTGGGGGGGGGATGTCTTGCACATTCCTCCAACCCCCCCCCCCCCTCGTCCTCATCGCCTGGTCCGGCCATAACAAATCTCAAGCGAGACGCCGTGGGGTGCACTGGGAGGGAGAGACGGTGCGAACAGGCCTCTCCCGCCTCCCCAGGTGGAGGCTTCCCAGCTGCACCCTCAGCGCTCCAGGCGCCCGGAAAAGGGTTCTTCCACTGTGGCCATGCTGCAACGTCTCGCCCGGCAGGGTGGAGCCCGTCCGCTCATTTGACCCCGCGATCGCCAGTAGCTACCGAACTCTCAAAATGGCGGTCGACCTGGCAAGAGCGGGCCCAGCATAAAGAAATGGCCTGGTCACTGGTTGACTCCACCACCGTAGTCCTCCATGACCTTGAAGATTCTAGAGGAGCCGCGGGAGTCTCCGACCCCCGATGGGGAATGACTGCCATGATCGCCCGTGGAGTGACGAAACTGTATCCGCGGGACGTCGGCGCTCCCATGCTGGCGCCAGCCTCACTTTGAATTACTAGAATCCTGCAGACCTCAGTTCCGGTGAAAGCACAGTGTGACCCGGTAGGAAAAATTGTTGCACCCCCTCCCCTTTTTGACTGATAGTTCAAACCACCGATCCTTTCCTTTGCCCTTTTAACGGAACTTTGGACTGCCTCCCCCTCTTTTACATTTTCTAGAGAAAACAAAACATTAACCACTACATTAGCATAGCAGTTGACACCAGAACTGTTTTCAAATTGAAAACCAACAACATCTTCAACAGAATCCTTTTTGTTTCTGCTGTGACCCTGCTACAGCACAGGCATTGTCCCCAGCAGTAATTCTGCAATGCCGGTAAGAATAGCTGTGGTGCCTACTGGACTCACTCACCCCCGCGGCGCCCCACGCCGTTATTTGCTGGGCGGCAACTTACTAGACATCACTTTCGTGCCATCTAGATTTCAGCGCGTTCTGCTGCCTTGGAACTATTCGCACAACAGACTGCTACTGACGACCCACCCCCAGGCAACATCTTCTGAATTTTCATAATTTGAAAGAACTAGTAACATGTCCTCATCAGGAAATCAAAAGAAATTGCCACTGTCTCTTCGTTGTTTAAATGTTTTTACTGTTTTTGTTTTGTTGTATATATTTATATGTTATTAAAGTTTTATATTCCTACTACTTTGTTGGAGTGCTATATATTTTTAATGTGACACATAATTGTAAAAACTTTGATGTACAAAGAGTCATTCCTGGAATCTTCCGCTTCAGGCTCGGTCCCCTCCCCAATCACAATACAGGATGGTTTTCAGATAGTAGGAACACGTGTGGTGTGACGGATCTTATCGGGTGTGGGCCTTGATCTACTATAACTCCTTTGAAGAGGGGTGATTCTTTACAGCTGGGGCCATAAACTACATCTGCTGGGCTAGGTGATAGCCTGGACAATCGGACACAGAGGAAGAGGAGTGTCAGAGGGTGCGGTAGTGAATAGGGCGAAAGGGAGGTGTCGGGCGGGCACAGAGTGTGATTTTCAGGGAAGAGCAGCGCAGATGGGGGGAGGTTTATTGCCGATGCATAAGACAGAGAGCGGGGGTGACCAGTGCCTGGGGAAGATGCTTGCGAGGGTGGGGAGCCATGCTACGAATCGACAGCGTGCAGAGAGTGGGTCTGGTCAAGGCATCTAAAATGGCTGCCGTGCACGACAAAAGTGTGGCATTTCAAAAAAGGCAAGATGGCGCAGACAATGTTTTTCAACACTTCCTCATTTCCTTCGAATCGAACGTTAACAGACGTTGGTGCATATTACCAAAGTTAAGCGATATTTATCGCCAACGATGCTTACCAACGAATTTTTTACCGCTAAGCATCGTCAGAAATTATCGAAGATAAACCTTGCTATTATCAAGGTTTATCGCAAATGCGATAATAAACGGCCGCAATGCATGAATATCGCTAAAAAGTCAGCGATATTCATGCATTTCCGAGCTAATGCTCTTAGCCATGTTATCCACCTCCCATTGGATAACATGGCTAAGAACTGCTCAGGGCAGGTGTTACTTTTTGGAGATATTCGCGCTTAGCGCGAATATCTCCAAAAGTTGGTAATAGGAGATAGATATCTTGCATGTTGTAATGCAAATTATTGTGGTATATGGAACTCATACCATAATCTCTCAGGAAAGCAGAAACTGATCCTTTTGGGACCGCCTAAAAAGGCCTAGGGGGTGAGGGGTACTCTACTTTGCCCCCTTTTCACGTTCCGAACTATTTTATTTTACTCTCTTCTGTAATTACACAAAATAGCAGCGATAAGATGCATCGGAGACACACAGTGAGAGAAAGGAGGCCGGAGATGAAGAAGAGATGTCAAATACCCATTGGAGATAATATAGTGGCAGAAGGGAAGTAAATATGAGTAAACTTACCATGTAACATAAAAATGTTGCACTCTATACTATAAGTCTCATTTTATACTACAATCACTTCGCTACAACCTCATAAATTAAAAATAAAAATGAATAATGTCTCAAACAATTTTTGATTTCTAAATATAAATTTATTCTTCAGAATTTTCTAAATTTGAAAGAACTAGTAACATGTCCTCATCAGCAATTTCCTCATGAAAAGTCTGCAATGATGATTCTTGTAACTCTATGGTCTCCAAACATTGGATAAATTCGCCATCAACAGATTGATCAAAAAAATCATTCAAGTCATCTCCTCCTTGTGAGAATATTTCATTATTGGTGCTGTCAATTTCAATCAATGTAGTGGAATCATTCAAGTCATCTCCTCGTGACAATATTTCATTATTAGTGCTCTCAATTTCAATCAATGTAGTGGAATCATTCAAGTCATCTCCTCCTTGTGACAATATTTCATTATTTGTGCTGTCCATTTCAATCAATCTAATGGAATCATACAAGTCATCTCCTCCTTGTGACAATATTTCATTATTGGTGCTCTCAATTTCAATCAATGTAGTGGAATCATTCAAGTCATCTCCTTGTGCCAATATTTCATTATTGGTGCTGTCCATTTCAATCAATCTAATGGAATCATACAAGTCATCTCCTCCTTGTGACAATATTTCATTATTGGTGCTCTCAATTTCAATCAATGTAGTGGACAATTCAAAAGAAATTGCCACGGTCTCTTCATTGTGAGCCATTTTATTTTGAAATTGCTTGCTGTAAATTGCAGAAAAAAATCATCACTTTCATTTATCGTTTTTAGTAATACATAATATAAAACTAACTTTATCAAGTATTTAGTATAACAGAAGGACTGCAAATAAATAACAGAAAACATTTTTCAAATTATCTTCAAGTGTACAACATAGTTCCCCTTACAAAGAAATTGCCACGGTCTCTTCATTGTGAGCCATTTATTTTGAAATTGCTTGCTGTAAATTGCAGAAAAAAATAATCACTTTCATTTATCGTTTTTAGTAATACATAATATAAAACTAACTTTATCAAGTATTTAGTATAACAGAAGGACTGCAAATAAATAACAGAAAACATTTTTCAAATTATCTTCAAGTGTACAACATAGTTCCCCTTACAAATTAACAACTCACCTTTTTAAAAGTAGGAGAAGTGTTAGTACTGTGTAAATCAAACACCAGAAATTCACCACCAAAAATTCCTCACAAATGTACCTCAGACAGTAGTATCACAAAATGGCTGTGGTTTCCTCTCATTTGACACATATACATAACCAATTAACTTTCATCACACACAAATACAAAACCAAAGTAACATTTTAATTGGTTCTAAATTTCAACACTTTCAAATGTGTTTTCCCCATGCAATTTTCCATAGGACATTTACATACGTCTACAGCCTGAATGGCTGAACGGAATTACACCAAACTTGGCAAAATGGTACATCAACCCTAAGAGGTCAGGAAGGATCTACTATGCCCCCTTATGGTCATTTCCCCCTTCGCTTTGGCCTCCTCTTGTCTCTCAATCCTACCGAGAGACAAGATGGCGGCCGCTACGGACTGTTTGGAATGTTGACAGACGCCGGAGAACCAATCAGCTTCGCAAAGCTCCGTAACGCGAAAAGTACGCGAAGCGGAGCGCTGTTACAGATATATATCTTTTTTTGAACGTTAATTTCTCAAAATCCACTGGAGCACATATATTGAGACCTAGCAAAGGCACATCGGGCTACCAGTCCCTAATATTTTGCCAAGTTTCGTGCAAATCCATTCAGCCGTTCGATTATTATTATTATTTTTTTTTTTTGCCCCGCGGGGCCCTTTTAAAACCTCCACATCAAACCTAGGGGGTCAGCGAGGATCTACTATGCCCCCTTATGGTCATTTGCCCCTTCGCTTTGGCCTCCTCTTGTCTCTCGATCCTACCGAGAGACAAGATGGCGGCCGCTACGGACTGTTTGGAATGTTTACAGACGCCGGAGAACCAATCAGCTTCGCTTCACAAAGCTCCGTACCGCGTAAAGTCCGCGAACCGGAGCACTGCCCGGTCCGCTGTTACAGATATATATCTTTTTTTGAACGTTAATTTCTCAAAATCCACTGAAGCACATATATTGAGACCTACAAAAGGCACATCGGGCTACCAGTCCCTACAATTTTGCCAAGTTTCGTGCAAATCCATTCAGCCGTTCGGGCTAAAAGTGAGGCCAACCGCCCTATGGAAAACTCAATGTTAAAAACACGTTTTGGGACCCCCCTTTTTTCTCGGCCCCCCCCTTGACGAACCCCCCCCAAATTTTCAAGGGCTGCTCAGAAACAAAATGTGCCATTTTCCTGAAAATTTCAGCCAATTCCGTCCACAAACGCCAAAGTTATTAGACATAGAATTTTTAAAAATCCCATAGGGAAAAAATCCTAACTATATATACCTACTGGCGACCGCCAGTAGGTAATATATATATATATATATATATATATATATATATATATATATTATATATATATTACCTACTGGCGGTCGCCAGTAGGTATATATAGTTAGGATTTTTTCTCTATGGGTTTTTTGAAAATTCTATGTCTAATAACTTTGGCGTTTGTGGACGGAATTGGCTGAAATTTTCAGGAAAATGGCACATTTTGTTTCTGAGCAGCCCTTGAAAATTTGGGGGGGGTTCGTCCAGTGGGGGCCGAGAAAAAAGGGGGGTCCCAAAACGTGTTTTTAACATTGAGTTTTCCATAGGGCGGTTGGCCTCACTTTTAGCCCGAACGGCTGAATGGATTTGCACGAAACTTGGCAAAATTGTAGGGACTGGTAGCCCGATGTGCCTTTTGTAGGTCTCAATATATGTGCTCCAGTGGATTTTGAGAAATTAACGTTTAAAAAAAGATATATATCTGTAACAGCGGACCAGTTAGCGCACTGGTTCGCGGACTTTTCGCGCAACGGAGCTTTGTGAAGCGAAGCTGATTGGTTCTCTGGCGTCTGTCAACATTCCAAAAAGTCCGTAGCGGCCGCCATCTTGTCTCTCGGTAGGATCGAGAGACAAGAGGAGGCCAAAGCGAAGGGGCAAATGACCATAAGGGGGAATAGTAGATCCTCGCTGACCCCCTAGGTTTGATGTGGAGGTTTTAAAAGGGCCCCGCGGGGCAAAAAAAAAAAATTATAATAATAATCTTACGGCTGAATGGATTTGCACGAAACTTGGCAAAATTGTAGGGACTGGTAGCCCGATGTGCCTTTGCTAGGTCTCAATATATGTGCTTCAGTGGATTTTGAGAAATTAACGTTCAAAAAAAGATATATATCTGTAACAGCGGACCGCTTCGCGTACTTTTCGCGTTACGGAGCTTTGCGAAGCGAAGCTGATTGGCTCTCCGGTGTCTGTAAACATTCCAAACAGTCCGTAGCGGCCGCCATCTTGTCTCTCGGTAGGATCGAGAGACAAGAGGAGGCCAAAGCGAAGGGGCAAATGACCATAAGGGGGCATAGTAGATCCTCGCTGATCCCCTAGGTTTGATGTGGAGGTTTTAAAAGGGCCCCGCGGGGCAAAAAAAATAAATAATAATAATAATCGAACGGCTGAATGGATTTGCACGAAACTTGGTAAAATATTAGGGACTGGTAGCCCGATGTGCCTTTGCTAGGTCTCAATATATGTGCTTCAGTGCATTTTGAGAAATTAACGTTCAAAAACAAGATATATATCTGTAACAGCGCTCCGCTTCGCGGAGATAAAATTATATCTGTATTACGTAGCTGTTGCTAACACCAGCTAGCGACGGCTAGTAGGAGATAGCGACCATCTTGGGCCCCACTTTGCATGTGAGTGATATTTATCACTAATGACATGCAAAGTGGGCATGCCAAGATGTTAGCGACTGGAAACAGTCGCTAACATCGCTATCTCCTATTATCAACTTTTGGAAATATTCGAGATAAGCGCGAATATCTCCAAAAAGTAACAGCTGCCCTGAGCAGTTCTTAGCCATGTTATCCTATGGGAGGTGGATAACATGGCTAAGAGGATTAGCTCGGTAATGCATGAATATCGCTGAGTTTTCAGCGATATTAATGCATTGCGGTCGGTTTTTATCGTATTTGCGATAAACTTTGATAATAGTAAGGTTTATCTGCGATAATTTCTGACGGTAAAAAAATCTTTGCAATGCATCGTTAGGGATAAATATCGCTTAACTTTGGTAATATGCCCCAACGTCTGTTAACGTTCGATTCGAAGGAAATCAGGAAGTGTTGAAAAACATTGTCTGCGCCATCTTGTCTTTTTTCAAATGCCACACTTTTGTCGTGCACGGCAGCCATTTTAGATGCCTTGACCAGACCCACTCTGTGCACGCTGTCGATCCTTAGCATGGCTCCCCACCCTCGCAAGCATCTCCCCCAGGCAGTGGTCACCCCCGCTCTCTGTCTTATGCATGGGTAATAAACCTCCCCCCATCTGCGCTGCTCTTTCCTGAGAATCACACCCTGTGCCCGCCCGACACCTCCCTTTCGCCCTATTCACTACTGCACCCTCTGACACTCCTTTTCCTCTGTGTCCGATTGTCCAGGCTGGTCCTAGGGTATCAGCTAGCCCTGCAGATGTAGTTTATGGCCACAGCTGTAAAGATTCACCCCTCTTCAAAGGAGTTATAGTAGATCAAGGCCCACACTCGATGAGATCTGTCACAGCAGAAGCGTTGCTATTATCTGAAAACCATCCTGTATTGTGATTGGGGAGGGGACCGAGCGTGAAGCGGAAGATTCCAGGGATGACTCTTTGTACATCAAAGTTTTTACAATTATGTGTCACATTAAAAATATATAGCACTCCGACAAAGTAGTAAGATTATAAAACTTTAATAATTTATAAATATATACAAGAAAACAAAAATAGTAATAACATATAAACATTTTTAGGGAAAAACAACGAAGTAGCGGTCGGCTGTGCGAATAGTCCCAACGCAGCACAACGTCCAGATTTCCGGCGTGGGGCGGGTCATCAGTAGCAAACTGTTGTGCGAATAGTTCCAAGGCAGCAGAACGCGCTGAAATCTAGATGACACGAAAGTGATGTCTAGTAAGTTGCCACCCAGCAAATAACGGCGTGGGGCGTCGCGGGGGGTGGGTCTTCAGTAGCAAACTGTTGTGCGAATAGTTCCAAGGCAGCAGAACGATGGCACCAAGGTGATGTCCAGTAAGTTGCCGCACTGGTTTTGGTATCCTACAATGCTGCTCCGAATAACGGCGTGGGGCGCCCCGGGGGAGGCGGCGTGAACGGGCCTCTCCAGGTGGAGTGTCATCTGTTGTAGTGGGGCGCCCCTTTACCGTTTCAGTTGCCATTCCGTCCGTTTTTGGTTCACTGTGTCAAAAGCCGCAATTCAGCTGAGTTGCGCCCACTCTTGCGGTGCAGCGATAGGCGGCTGTCACAGGACTCTCAAAATGGCGGCAGGCTCTTTCCTTTTTGGGCCTGGTCCACTGAAATGGCCCTGGGACACCTTGGAAATCGGACGCTTGTCTGCTAGGTCTTGGACCCCATTCTCGAAAGCGTCCCCTCCGCCTTGAGAATTCATCAAAAGTTTTGGGGGCCCCGACTCCTGCAGGCTTCTGGTGGGGAGCGGCTTCCATGATTGCTCGCGGAATGACTACGACGGAGCTACGAGATGGTGGTGCTCTCATGCTGACGCCAGCTTCAGTCTGAAACATCCAGAAACAAGGTGGGGCTTTCATCGTTTGGAAAAAAAAAAAGTTTTCATCCAATGAAAAGTGTTGTTTTTAGGTCATATGATCAAGCCTTCCATCATTAGGAAACCAAAAGTAAAATGAACCAATGAAAAGTTTTATAAACAAGTCACATGACCTGTTATGCGGCATAGGGTATAAAATGCGGAGCAAATACGTTGGCACGTGAGGCGGCGTCAGTAGCGGACCGATGTGCGAATAGGCCGAAGGCAGCACAACGCGCCAAGATCCGGATGGCACCGAGGTGGTGTCCAGCAAGTTGCAGCACTGGTGTGGCCATCCTACAATGTTGAAAGTCGGCGTGGGGCGCCCCGTTGGCCTGTGAGTTTGCGTCAGTAGCGGACCGATGTGCGAATAGGCCGAAGGCAGCACAACGCGCCAAGATCCGGATGGCACCGAGGTGGTGTCTAGTAAGTTGCCGCACTGGTGTGGCCATCCTACAATGCTGAAAGTCGGCGTGGGGCGCCCTGTTGGCCTGTGAGATGGTGTCAGTAGCGGACTGATGTGCGAATGGGGCCAAAGGCAGCGCAACAATATTTTCTGACGAGAAGACACCACAAGGCGCTGAGATGCCAAGATCCGGATGGCACCGAGGTGATGTCTAAGTTGCGGACTGATGTGCGAATGGGGCCAAAGGTAGCGTAACAATATTTTCTGTATGGAAGATACCACTAGGCGTTGAGATGCCAAGATTCGGATGGCACCGAGGTGATGTCTAGCAAGTTGGTGTGGTCATCCTACAATGCTGAAACTCGGCGTGGGTCGCCCCATTAGCCTGTGAGATGGCGTCAGTAGCGGACCGATGTGCGAATAGGCCGAAGGCAGCACAACGCGCCAAGATCCGGATGTCACAGTGGTGGTTTCATAGTTGAGAGGCACTTCATCTGCAGTGGGGCGCCGAGATCCGGATGGCACCGAGGTGATGTCTAGCAAGTTGCTGTACTGGTGTGGTCATCCTACAATGCTGAAAGTCGGCGTGGGGCGCCCCATTAGCCTGTGAGATGGCGTCAGTAGCGGACTGATGTGCGAATGGGGCCAAAGGCAGCACAACGCGCCAAGATCCGGATGGCACCGAGGTGGTGTCCAGCAACTTGCCGCACTGGTGTGGCCATCCTACAATGCTGCGCCGAAAGTCGGCGTGGGGCGCCCCGTTGGCCTGTGAGTTCGCGTCAGTCAGTGGGGGCTGTTTGAGGATCTGACTGCATTGGAAAGCAATGTGATGCTGTGCGTCGCCCCCAAGATGGAGGTTCCTCGGCTGCAGTGGGGCGCCCCTTGGTGTTTCACTCGCTATGCAGCTGAGTTGCGTGCGCACTTGTGGCGAATAGGCCGAAGGCAGCACAACGCGCCGAGATCTGGATGGCACCGAGGTGGTGTCCAGCAATTTGCCGCACTGGTGTGGCCATCCTACAATGCTGCGCCGAAAGTCGGCGTGGGGTGCCCCGTTGGCCTGTGAGGTGGCGTCAGTAGCGGACCGATGTGTGAATAGGCCGGAACCAGCACAAGGCGCCAAGATCCGGATGGCACCGAGGTGGTGTCATAGTTGAGAGTTCTGAGCAGCGCTTGTAACACTGTCTGAAGCTTATTTGCACCTGCTGCAGCTTCACTATTGCCCTGGTGTGGCCTAAGATCGCCCATGACATAGGCGGCCACCTCCCGGGGTCCGGCGGAACTTTTTTCCTTTTCCTTTCTGCATCTTGTCCCAAATTCGTTTGACCTGAAGACACGACCAGGTCCCTGAATGTGTGCAGGGGGACGCTATTGATTGAATCAAAATGGCGGCTTCACACAAAGCTGACTCAAGCGTTTTCTGGTGGTTTCATAGTTGAGAGGCACTTCATCTGCAGTGGGGCGCCGAGATCCGGATGGCACCGAGGTGATGTCTAGCAAGTTGCTGTACTTGTGTGGTCATCCTACAATGCTGAAACTCGGCGTGGGTCGCCCCATTAGCCTGTGAGATAGCTGTTCTTTGGATTTGGGCCTGGTCCACTAAAATGGCCCTGGGACACCTAAGAACTCGAACGCTCGATTTTTTTTTCCTTTCCTGTACATGCAAAAAAAGGTAAATGCCCGGTATGTTACACGCTTCATCTGCCACGATGAACTCTCCAGAGGAACCGAAAAAATATATAGTTGTGGTAACTATACCATGCATCGTCATATGGAGAGGTGGCACCAATTAATTATAGTGCTGCATAAAAGAGAGATTTGGAGGAGAACCCCTGACCTGCTAGTACATTCATCAAAGAAGTGGCACTGAGAGCTTCAGAGGCAAGGGAAACGGTCCCAAATATTTAGAAGAACTTTGGAAAGATTAAAATGACATGTTTAGATTGTGGTAAATTAATTTCATGTGGGCAGATGAGTGTTACTCTAATAAATACAGCATATGAACATCATCATAGTCGATGGTTGGTAGAGACATTTTGACTATATCCTGGACCTGCCCGTCCTCGCCCAAAATGGCGCCGGAATAAATGGGACTCGTAACTCCTTGTTGTGTACTGGTTGCAGAACCTTGAAATCACGAGATACGTATGCAGTTTTGAAGCACATGGCGGGCGGGGACGAGAATTGATTGAATATTTCGACATCCCTATTGATATTAAGTTCTGATGTGTTATTGATTACTGTACTGTTGAAAGTTCGAATTAACGTCACCCATGGTACTTGCCCGCAAATGTATATCTAGATAATTTTATTGTAACTGGCCCTGTCGTATTTTAATTATAAAATGTACGTCCACCGATTCCGTAACTGTTAGACACCTTAGTTCTTGCAACCTAATGGCCCGCCCGTTACGTTCCTCTACAGTGTAAATGTCTACTCATCACATACGATTACAGTTTGCTCCGTGGCCGGCCCACGTGGTTATAGGCTCGTATTTGTATAATGAAATTTTTACAATAAAGGTTTTTAAAAGAAAACATGGTAGTAGTATATACATTGGTAAAGTTTGTAATAATAGTCACTGTTTTAGAATCATTAAAAGGCAAGTGAAATAAAGCAGACCAATTACATGAAGGGTAAAAGGTATAATACGAAGGAACGCAGTAAAGATAAATGGTCAAGGGCTGTTGTGTTTTCTATTCCTGCAACATAAAGTGATCGATAAGAATCTCATATTCAGGCGTATCGGCGACTAAGACAGCAGGTCGACCCTCTTTTGCTCAACGGCTCCATCATGGGACGAAGAAACGCTCTTTTTCTCGAAAAAAGAATATATTTTACTTGCAGGACAGTTGTAAAATTTCCGGGAAAGTACATTAGCCTGGAACATTATAACATATATTTAAGAAAAAATAATGTTCGGAAGTAATGAAAAGCGTAATTTTTAGGTCATATGAGCAAGCCTTTCATCATTACAATAAGAAAAGTAAAATGAACCAATGAAAAGTTTTATTAACAAGTCACATGACTTGTTATGCTTACGTTACGCGCTGCGCGCCCCGGATGACTTCCGGATGCGCTAACGCGGCGCGTCATATGACGCATTACGCGACAACGCAGGTCCAGAATATAGTCAAAATGTCTCCACCAACCAGCGGTCGGAACACAACCCCTTTCAGCAGGCTAAATAGTTCTGTTAAATGAGAACAGAAGGGACAGGCAACAAGAACCATCAGTGAAAGAGGGGAGGGCTAGTTCTTCTCTACCGGGTTACATTGGGGCGCTACCGGAACTGATCGAATTGGTAGTCTACAGTGTTTCTGGATGTTTCAGACTGAAGCTGGGGTTAGCATGAGAGCAGCATCATTTCGTAGCTCCGTCGTGGCCATTCCGCAACCAATCATGGCAGCCGCTCTTTATCGTTATTTTGGGCGGGGTGGGTGGCGGAGCCGAGCTGTTTTGCAGCCATCATTGTGTGGAGTTCAGTTCATCTCACTAGTTTTGTATTTGTCATGAGGTGTTGTTCCTAATGTTTCTATTTTAGCGAGGTCAAAAAGAGATCCCATTAGTGGCCTACTGATTTTGCTCGATTCCTTTTCTTTTTTTTTACACGATTTTTCGTTATCTGCAAAGACTAAACAGAGTATTGCGACTCTGTGTTTGTTTGTAAATAGAGAATGAACCAAAGAGAACTAATTCTAAAACAGTAAATACTTGGATAACAATCTATCAAATGGAGAGAGAAGCAGGCACGACGGATTACAACGGGGGCAAAGGCCTGCGTTAACTACCTTTCACTATCTGCAAAGAGAGAGTACTCCTAATAGAAATGAGGGGGGGGGGGGCACCATTCAAAGCAGATCAGTGTGCATAAACACGAAAATGTTTTCACTTACCACGTACTTGACATTCGACAGCTTATGATATTTGCTATTAAAAAACCATTGAAATTCACTGAAAAAACCATAGGTTATAGACCATATATAGTTAGGAATTAGCATTTACAAAACCTTGAAAATTCACTGAAAAAACCATAGGTTATAGACCATATATAGTTAGGAATTAGCATTTAAAAAACCTTATTTTACTCACACAAAACCATTGAAATTCCATATATAGTTAGTTGCACTAACTATATATCGCGCACCTGCAATCCACTGCTGATCATGTCACATATTACATCATTCATGACATGGTCAGTGACATCACTGATGACATCACTGATGACATCTCAAATGACATCACTGATGACATCACTGATGACAACATCCAGTGACTGTATGTTTCTGTAAAGTTAAAATATATCTTACATATTGAAGAATGAGTGGATGTATAAGTGTCTGGATGAAGGATTTAGTAGGTGCGTGACTGACTGTATGAGTGAGTGATTAAATGTGTCTCACTGAATGCATGGGTTAGTGACTAAACTGTCTTAATTTGTGCATCATTATGTCTGTTGTTCTGTAAACTGCTGCATGTGTTGATCATTAGCTATACGAGAGGCTATATGTGTTATTAATTGCTTGCCCAAGTATTTCTATGGGAGATTGAGTTTGTGTGGGGGTGGCTGGAAGGTGTGTGACTCTATGCATAGATGTGTGAACAGTTTATTCACTAGGTGTATGAGTTCAAGAGTGCATGTGGAAACAGCTACATGGGCAGTTGACTGTGTGCATGAGTGTATTGATGAGTGAATGGATATCTCAATGCTACATGTCATAGTAAGTACATATGTAAAACACAGTACATGTGAGAGTTGGCATATATAAATAACTGTGCATGAGAGCCACCGAATGAGTGAGTGGTTGTATCGATCATTGTGAACTTGTATCAGGGATTGTATAAGAGAGTAAATATGTGTTAGTATATGTTTCAATAAGTAAGGTGTGTTTAACTGTATAGTTGAAGAAATGGAGATGAGATTGTTTCTTTGCATGACTGACTGGGTGTGTGAGTAACTCCATGGATGAGTGGAAGTGTGTGAGTGTCTGTATACACTGAGTGTATCTAAGGTTATATTAGAGTCTGAAGAGGTTTATCGTATTAGCACAAGAATGATGTCAAATGAGATGTCATCAGTGATGTCATCAGTGATGTCATTTGAGATGTCATCAGTGATGTCATCAGTGATGTCACTGACCATGTCATGAATGATGTAATATGTGACATGATCAGCAGTGGATTGCAGGTGCGCGATATATAGTTAGTGCAACTAACTATATATGGAATTTCAATGGTTTTGTGTGAGTAAAATAAGGTTTTTTAAATGCTAATTCCTAACTATATATGGTCTATAACCTATGGTTTTTTCAGTGAATTTTCAAGGTTTTGTAAATGCTAATTCCTAACTATATATGGTCTATAACCTATGGTTTTTTCAGTGAATATATATATATATATATAACATTTCTATGGCAAAATGAAACCCCTTATTTTGTTCCTTTTCAAATTAAATGTAGTAAGTGTTACCACTTTATTCCAATCAAGATGACTTCAGGTGTGCCATACTTTTGTCATAAGTAAGACTGTTAGCGTTCTAGTTGTTCTTTAAAACACTCTGGGACATTCTGTCACTGGGCTATAGTTGGGCTACATCTGGCTGATATTTGGGCTACATTTGTTTTTTTTTGTCTCTGGCGGCCATCTTTGGGCTACATTGGGCTTCATTGGGCTTCATTGGGCTACATTGGGCTACATTTGGGCTCCAACATATATATAGCCCAATGTAGCCCAATATATATTTTTCAAAGTTAATTTTCGTAAAAACCACTGGAGCATATATCTTGAGACATAGCAAAGGCACATCGGGCTACCAGTCCCTACAATTTTGCCAAGTTTCCTGGAAATCCATTCAGCCGTTCGAGCTAAAAGTGAGTCCAACCGCCCTATGGAAAACTCAATGTTAAAAACACGTTTTGGGACCCCCCTTTTTTCTCGGCCCTCGCTTGACGAAACCCCCCCAAATTTTCAGGGGCTGCTCAGAAACAAAATGTTCCATTTTCCAGAAAATTTCAGCCAATTCCGTCCTCAAACGCCAAAGTTATTCAACATAGAATTTTCAAAAATCCCATAGGAAAAAAATCCTAACTATATATACCTACTGGCGACCGCCAGTAGGTAATATATATATATATATATATATATATATCGCGAAAAAACTCCTTGCCTCCGCTTTTCCCTCGCAGGATGCAGATAAAGAGCAAGGACCACCAAGCTCTTGAAACACCTTCAATTTATTGTTCTTACGGCATACAAACCAAGTAGGCAGCGAGGGGGACTTGATCACATGACGCCAAACTACTTATGGCATTCCTTTAAATAGATACTCCCTTTTTTTCTGTTTTTCATTTTAGAAAGACGTATTTTCATTGGTTTGTGCAAATACCATGTGATATAGAGTGCAAAAAATTGTGCTCAAATTGATCCAGTACATTTTAAATCATTGTAAGTGGCATAGTCTAAATCAAAATCTAAATGCCACAGATTTGTAGACATAATGCATAGCAGCAAGAAGAAACATAATTAAGCAATAGTGGCATAAATGCGCCGACTGAGACCATCCTAAACCGTGTATTTGCTGTTCATAGGTTGGTCCACCTTTGTACACATAAAACAATACATAGATTTAAATATTTAAATATTTACATAAATAAATAAATACATAAATAGATAAATAAGTGCATAAATACTTGGCAACATTGATGTACACAATAGTTCTAAAATCATTTCTAAAATATTTAATGGTATAAATACATCGGGGATAAATAAATACATAAATAAATAACTGTATATACATCCAATAAATAGTGGGTGCCTTGTGTCACATCTATTTATACATTTCATGTTGTTAAAATCAAAGGGTGTATATATACGTATGTTTATTCCTAATCAATGCCGACATCTATAAAACAGCAAAAAAGCCCCAAGTATATTAATATTGTGCAAACTCTGCATATGTGCTTCCAAATGTTTTTAACAGAATAGCTTGCCTAATTTATTTTTCCCTCAATTGCTAAACATCCGTATATAGGATGACAGATACAGAAGAAAAAGGGGAATGTCCAATCTTGCATCATCTACTTCTGGTAAATAAATCGGGAAGCCCCAAATATAAGATCTCTGGCTAGTAATTAAAACTGGACCTTCCTGTGCAAAAATAAGTGCATGTGCAAACCACTAATTTTTTCATTTTTTTAAACGGTTGTTTTTTTCAAATCGGAAAGACAAAAAGTGCAAAATGTGTATTATAAAAAGGTAAAAGATAGTTAAAAAAGAGAATAAAGGGAATTTAGCGGACAGTTACCATGTAAGGGATAAATCCCTAAGCGCAGTCAATGGGGACAGAAATAAATTCCTGAAATAGTAGTAGAGTCAGAAGTATCCAAAAGAGCCATTCAAAAAACCCCAGTAAGACATTACAGTCCAATACTATAATAAAAAATCTAGTTTTAAAATTGTTAGTACCGGGAACCCCAATGGTTATAAACTAGCATGCAGTTCCTCCGAACTGTTGAGGCCATTGGGGTGCTTACTGTCAAGACTAAGAATGTAACTCATCTCCAGCAATCTAAAGTGCCTCTCTCTGTCACCTCCTCGTTTGTTTTTGGGGACAGAGTCAATAACAAAGTATTTGAGGTTCTTAGGATTACCATTGTGGTGCTCATGGAAATGCCTGGCCACTGGATATGCCTGGTTGCTGTTCTTAATGGCTCTAATGTGTTGGAGTACCCTTTTGTGTCCTGGTAAGATGGTACTACCTATGGTACTACCTATGTATCTCTTTTATCTGAAATAAAATTTATTAAGCACCATCATCGTGGTCTGTACCGGTTTTTCAGTGTGCAGGTGGTGAGAAATGGTAATTGGAGGATATATATATATATATATATATTTTTTTTTTTGAATTTTTTTTTATTGTATTTGTTGATGATAGCAATGCACTAGGCTATATATAGTTGGACACTATTTTCACTATATCGCATGAATTATAGAGAAGGATTAAATTTGCCCACTTGGGCTCAATTGCTGTAGATTCCTTTCCATTACATTTTTTAATACAGTGTGATAGAAGTATTTATGAACTAGAATTTGAGACATCACACAATAGGATTTTTTCTTGTGTAAATACTTGTAAATAATGGTAAACAAATAGGATTGTATGTACATATTTTAGATACTTATGAAAATGTATATATTACCGTTTACAAAAAACCTTTTTTAACCTTTTGTACTATTACAAAATGGCCGATGCATTATTCCATGTATTATTACTCCATACCAGATAGTCCCATTTTCATTACCATGTTCTCAGAGGTTTATATGTAACAGTAGAATCAGTTGTTTTCATAGCGTGACAAAGGCTTAACCGCTAAAAACGTGTTGCATTCTTGCTTAAATAAAACTTTTTTTCTGCACACGGAGGTGTTTGGGTCGTTTGTGCCGACACGTCGTAAACAGTGGAGAGAAGAATATATATATATATAATTATAATTAGTACTTAGTTTCCACAGGAAAAGCGTTTTTTTTCTGAATATCTTTGGCGCCGCTGGATGAATCTTTGCAAAATTTTCAAAACTAGTGGCCCGCTCCGGTCAGCTCCTGTCTTGAAAGTTTTGGGGTGTTTCGACAAGCCGGGTCTGAGAAAAAAGGGGGCCCCAAAACGTGTTTTCCCCAATAATGACGATGATCTCCTTGGCCTACACATCTGGCTTCTCCTGCTGCCGCTATTTCCTGCCATCATTGATGGCATCACTGAGACATAGTTCAGAGACAACTCTGCCTCAGACACAGCTTGTTGTCTTCCTCAGTGTTATCCCCAAACCTTTTTGTTTTCTTCTGCCTTTTTTTCTGACCTGTTTTGTTGACTTACGTACTCTGGGCACTGTACCACTGCTAGTCAGTCCTGAAGTGCATGTGCTCTCTCCTCTTAACAAGGTATAATTGGTTTATGCCTCTTTGGCATATTTGATTTACTTGTATGACCTTTGTAAAGTGGTATCCCATATACCCAGGCCTGTAAATTAAATACTACTAGTGGGCCTGCAGCACTGATTGTGACACCCACAGAGGTAGCCATTCAAACCTGCCTCAGGCTTGCCACTTCAGGGCCCGTGTGCGCAGTTTACTGCCAGTTTGACTTGCCATTTCAAACTACTTGCCAAGTCTTAATCTCCCCTTTTCTGACACATAGATCACCCCTAACGTATTCTCCAGGTAGCCCTATGGGCAGGGTGCTGTGTAAGTAAAAGAAAGGACATGTGCCATTATATGTGACATGTCCTGGTAGTGACAAACAACTTATTTTGCTTTTCACTGCTATGAGGCCTACTCATTTCACAGACTAGCATTGGGAATTCCCTTCTATAGTTTTAAGTGATAATTCCTGATCAGAAAAAAGTGGTGCTGCCATGTTTGATATGTTTAGAATGGTAATGAAAAATCCTACTTACTGGTGTAGTTGGATTTGACATTACTATTTTAGAAATGCCACTTTTCGAAAGTGGGATTTCTCTTTATTTATGACTCTTTGTGCCTTGCATCCTGACTCCAATACCTTCCTGACCTGGTTGACAGCTACACTTGGTGCATACTTTCCAGACAGCCAGAAAACAGGAAGGCTGAGCGTGACAGGGTTACATCTGCATTCATCTACACACTGATGGTATTCCTTGCCAGGGCGAGGGCGAGTGTGATCACACTTTACATTTGAATAGGCAGTGTCTTGCCCTTCCAAAAAGAGCTATTTTACCCCCTGCTGATGTCTAGAGTCAGGGCTCAGTTGACAGGGGATTGTTGTGCACTTGAAAGGGTTTCTATTGAAGTCACCCCTTGAACAAAGACATTTTTGAGTATAAGTACATGGGGCTCTTACCCCATGATTTCAGGCACCGCATAGGACCTGTAAGCAGACACACTGGCTCGTCAAACTGCACCATACCAGAGGACTGCTGTGGTGCCAGGAGGAACATCAATTAGGACTACCTGCTTTGTTGTTCCGGCCTGCTGCCAGTTGGGCTGCTGGAGGGACTTCCACTTTGCCAAGTACCTGAATCTGCTGGCCTGCCTGCATGCCACAACTCCCTGTACCCTCAGTGCTCTCCAAGGGCTTATTTATGTTGCTTAAAGACAAAATAACTTTGTTAAAGTAAGAAACTAGAGGCATTTGGTGAAACAGGAACAGTTCGCCTAATTAAACAGAGAGGCTGGGAGAACAGTTACAGGCGCAGGGTCTGGGGACTGTTTCAATTTACAATCGGTTTGAGACCTCTTTCTACACAGTTCATTGTAGACAATAAAGTATTTCCGGAGGTCCATGTACAGTAAGGAATGCAAGTTGCTGCCTTTGGAGGAGTCATACATTCATTGTCTAATAGAAAGTACAGGTGGGCTTTGACCTTGCTTGGACACAAAGTTGCCAATGGGTAATGTGTCCAGATGTCTGACATAGGGAGAGCATAATCACTGTGTGTGCTGTGCCTCGATTGGCCGTATGTTCTTAACTCATGTGGCATCTGACTTTATGGTGTTTCCTTACAATTAGGAATCACCCCTTCCTTTCTAGCCAAGTGTAATCACCCACCTCGTTGTCCCAGATTTCCTGACAGGGGATGATTATGCTCTCATTCATCCCTCCCCCTGTGACTGATTCCCCTTCCAATCCTCAAGCTTGTCATTCCTACACAGAAAATCCATATCGGAGGATCATTAGTTGTTGAAGAAGACTGCCCCAGATATGCTAAGGGCCACCCTCGGTCCACAGATGGATGAAGGAGTGGATGTGTTTGTGCATTAACTTGGGGGTTTCGGTATCCCAAAAGTCTTGGGCCAAACAGTATCCTTCCCAATAGAGCCCTTTTAGAGCACCCTGTCCAGCTTTGTTTGAATGTCATGAGGGTCAGTAAAGAGGTGAAGTGCAGATGGGTTGGTTTTGTATCATGTGAACTTTACTATTACCCTCTGTGGCTCTACCTTGCTAGGTTGGATCTTGGCCCTTATCCTGCATGGATGTAGGCGGATAAGGCATTTTACTTTCTCGGGCTACCTCTTGGGACAAGTAAAGCCTGTCTGCACCTACTGCATGCAGAATTAGTGAACAGACGTAACATTCCCTGGTGAATGTTTGGCAGCCAACTGCGGTCATATGTTGGTTCCATGTGTTGTGCAAGAGGGCGCTATGTAGTGTGTGTGGGATGCTGTTGTTCTGATTAGTGTAATTGTAATTGATATTGTAAAGGTACCTACGCAAGCACTGTGGTAACTTTTGAATAGACTCCATATTATTTGGCAGTTCCTTAGCAGTGAATAGGTGCGGTACCACACATAATAGACAGAGGGCACATAAAAATTTAGTAATACATAACTTGTTATTAGACATTGCAGGTCTTGGTATGGATCCCTTGGGAGGCATCTGTGGTCCTCCAGTGGCTGTTGTTTCCCTAATTAGTCCAAACAAAACGTGTGTGGTGTTAAAAGCTAACTTCTCCTCTGGGCTGGGGTGTTTTCTGTGGCAGCTGGGGGTTGGTGCACTTGAAGATTCGGTGGCAGGCCTGTTTGGTAAAAAGCTTGGTTCATTTTTAACTCAAAAAATATTACATGTATGCTGTAATCTTGTTTTTTTTTTCCTTTACCTAGGGGTGTGTCTTCCACACTCGACTATTCGCTATTTTGTGATGCACCAGAAGGTGTCCTCTGTCAGGTATTGTTTTGACAGTCTTGAGAGAATAAAGAGATTGTTGGTTATCCAGGCAGTGTAATCTCTTTTATAAGCTGTTGAGCCCCCCTCCACTTTTATTCCTAAATGGATGCTTCAATTAGTGTAAGATATTTGTGGGGTGGTCTCAGGCCCATTGGGGTGAATGGCATCATTCTCTGTTGGGAATTCCGTGGGCATTATTAGTTCGTCCAGGGATGTGTCGTGCTTGTTTGATCATGGAGAAGCTGCTGATGTGAGCTGCATCTTTTAGCCTACATGTGCCCAGAAGTATGTAATGGGGGCATGGCACTAGTGGGATATTGGTTGCATCTGCTAGGGTTTTTGTTGGTAGTATTGTTATTACTTTCTTAGTCCACTGTGAGTTTTGGTTCTTAGATTGTGTGCTGTTGCTATCTCCCCATACGATTACCTCTCCTAGCTGGGGCTGGGGCCCTGGTCTCTGATGTACTGAATTTCTGTCTGAGGTTGTTGCTGCCACATGTTCATCCAACTACCTGACGCCTGCTGCAGGGGTGCAGTGGATGGCGGACCACCCTGAGGTTGAGAATTGAGTGCATTCTGATTCTCTTGGGCTTGGTTTTGTGAATGTACATTCAGGGTGTTTTGTGGTAG
The DNA here is from genome assembly GCF_964261635.1 of Lissotriton helveticus. Classification (NCBI taxonomy): domain Eukaryota; kingdom Metazoa; phylum Chordata; class Amphibia; order Caudata; family Salamandridae; genus Lissotriton; species Lissotriton helveticus. The sequence continues at coordinate 606,089,131 of NC_136063.1, forward strand.
GTGCCCCTGACCTATTGATCTCTGCTAGTGGTAGGGCTTTAACCGGCACCTGTCTGACAGGTGGCCCTGCCTGTGGTAATAATAACACTCCCAAGGGTCTGGTCTTTGGCAACCTCTCTTGTCTCTACCGCAATAGCTGGGTTGAACTCTCCGGTGTTCTGCGGTGGAGTTCCCCTGGAGACTGGTGCCATTTGCACAGTTGCGGCCGACATGGCTCCCTCAAGGGAGATGTTTTGCAACGTGTGTTAGATCAATTTAGCGGCATCTCTGTGGGCTTGCACCTGTTTTTCTTTAGCTTGTTCTTGCTTTTTGTGTGGTAATGTAATATGTGGGCTTGTATCTCCCACCAGGGTATGGTATCCCACCCAACCACACTGCCCAGCCCACTCTGTATCTTAAGGGGTAACCCCTTTTTGAGAATATTGTTTCAAGAATGCAACCTGTGGGCCTACATCAATCTATGGTTGTCCTGTCTCTTGTTCCCATCATTCCCTCTATTTTTCCAAGAAATCTGTTATGCTCTCCCCAGTCTCTGCCCTTAACCAACTTACATCTGGGCAGTCAGGAATCATATCTCTCATGTCAATCCACATCCAGTGCCTGTATGAATTGACTGTGGACCCATCATGTTCGGTATCTGTTAGCTTGATTTCTGGAATGTGGGCTAGGGTAAACACCACATTGGTCTGTTCCCCAATAAGGCTACTTAACAGGCTCTTATCGCCTATTGCTGGATTGAGTCCAGTGATGTTATTCTCGAAACGTGAGATCCATTTCCCTGCTCTATCTAATAATGACAGTAACTTATATCCTTAGCCCCTTCATCAATCTGCGCCCATGGCAAATATATGGTCCCCGAAGTGCCCTTCTCTAGTAATGGGGTACATTTCTACAGGTGTCTCTTGGGTTTCTCCTTTACATGGCATTCCAATCTTTTAGACATTCCTGCATGTCGGGAAGTTACCCTTGGGGTCTCCTTCTCCATGTTGAATGCAATCCTCTGCTACAGCTATATCCTCTGGCTCGAATGGCCTTCCTCAGGCCAAGGTCTATCATATTGGCCCCTTTACTCAGTCCAGCACGCTAGTGGGTAGCAGAACGTGCATCCAAAGATCTCACCTTCCTCTCTTGCTACGCTCTCTCTCGGGGTTAACTCCCTTTTATTGGGTGCTCGTATGGAGCAGCTCACATTCTTGTCGCTGTTTCCCCTTGCATGAATGCAAAGATACCATCTTATTTTTCCTGCCTCTTGGCTAGGTAAGTACCAGCCTGCCTTAATATTTTCTGGTCAGCCCCTCTGTTAGATGAGTGGTGAGACTCTGATCGCTGCCAAAAGCCTCTCATTTAATTCTGCCTCTGATTTTTCCCCAATTGGTGGCCTATATCTACCCTCACTTATATGAGGAGTGCGCTGCCCTGTGTTCTCTCTGTGCTTCCTGTGTGCACACTCTTTCTCTCTGTTGCCTCAGCTCACATCTTTGTTTTGTGGCCTGTCTTGATTACCTCCTTTGCTTTGAGATGGGCGCTGTTTTTTTTTGGCCGGACTTAGGCCCAGATGTAGGTAAAATAGATTTACCGATTTTAAATTACCGAATTTTACCGATTCGGTAATTAAAAATCGGTAAATCTAAGGGGTGGATATGTAGGTATTCCAGATGTGCTGGAACACCGATTCTGAAGAATTCGGTATTTACCGATTCGGTAAATACCGAATCGGTAATGCCCATTCATTCCTATGGGCTTTGAAGCCCATAGGAATGAATGGGCATTACCGATTGGTATTTGCCGAATCGGTAAATACCGATTTGCACAAGGGTGCAGGGGGTGTCACTTTGACACCCTCTGGCACCCCCAAAACAGGCTCGGGTGCCATGTGGCAGGCATACATGCCCTAAGGGCAGGTCTGCCTGTCACATGGCATAGGTGTGCATGTACACATGTGCATGCACACCGGAATCGGTATTTTACCATCAAATTGGATTTGATGGTAAAATACCGATTCGGTAAGGCTTGTGGGACTCAGAAGAGTCCCACCTACATCTCAGATTTACCGAATCGGTAAAAATACCGATTCGGTATTTTACAGAATCGGTAAATTTACCGATTCTGTAAATTAATGCCCCTACATACCATTTCTGAAATACCGGTCGGTAACGGCCGAAAATACCGATTTTCGGCCGTTACCGACCGACCTACATCTGGCCCTTAGTCCCCAAACCAACTCTCTATCATTTCCTCAGCCACCTTTGCAAATCCTGCAGCCTCTCCCTTGTTAACAGTTCACATGGAACTATTGCTCCGTTCCTCACCCCCACTTGCAGTGTCCACTATCTAGAACCATCACGAATCTCCCTGTCACTCGTGTAAGTTTATTCGACCAGTGGGCGTGCATGTTGTCCATGCTGCTGGGGTTCAATGTGGTGGACGTGGTAGATAAGGAGTCGAGCTTTTGAAGACTTTTTTGACGGACTTGGGTTGACTGGAATTGCCTGGGCATGCTGGCCCGTTAGTTTCTCATGCCTGGGACTATCTGTCCATCTTTCGGTGGGGTGCCTGTCAGTTCCTACTATTGGTGGTTTGGAGATCTGGCGTAAGCCCCTCCATTCCTGCATATGGTTGGTGAGGTGCTAATGCCTTGCTTGCTATCTGTGGTTTATCAATCTGGGTCTCTTCGAAGATTGCCCATAAATCTAGTAATGCATCTCTCATGTCTTTCTTTTGACCTGTGTACTTAGCTTGTATGTGTGTTCTAGTACATTCAATTGCATTAGTGTCAAAAGTTCCCTCCTTAGGCCAGGGAAATGTGCTTGCGTTTGTGTGTGCGTGCCATTTGTGGAAAAACGTATTACATTTTTTTGCTTCTGTCGGGAACATCGTTTCCATGGGTTTTAATGAGGAATCAAAGGTAACTCTAGTGATTTTGTGGACGATATGCTGCTTGATCTTTTTGGGTGTCTGTTCTAACTGTGGGGTATAATGTATGTAGCACTCTCTTACAATTTTACGCACTATGAGCTCAAGGCTAGCTACATTTCAAAAACACAAATAACAATGTATTTGTAGGGTTGTGACATACGACACAAAGATGTAATGAAACAGTATCTACACAATGTCAACCTTTCGCAAAATACAGTTTCGAATGAACAACAACCCCCTCATATGAAGAATAAAATCGTAGGTGACAAAACATGTAACCTTAGGGCAGTATCTACATGATATCAACTATATACAATTTGCAATAAATAGTAGCACCATAACATCATATGTACATTACCATTTGAATAAAAAGGCTGACAGCAAAAAATGATTGCTTTGTCAAAAGTCTCTTACCCTGCTCCTACAGCATGTTTTCCTGTGACCAGGGGAAGCTCTGCACTGTACACGGTACTAAGTGAGCCTGATAGTCTACCAATATTGCCACTGAGACAAAGGTAATGGTAATAGATAAGGAAAAAGAAATAACTTGAGAACCACAGGCCCCTCTTGGCCACTCACAAGTTACACCTAGTATCTCAAGTCCAATCTGTTTTCCCTAATTGTTTGAATTGCATCCTGTGTCACACCCAGGGCCAAGAGTACCATCTGTCTCACGCCCAGTGGTCCAAGCAACCAACTCCTCTCACTCCTTTGTGATACCAGTGATGTTAATAAACCAGTGGCACTGAGAAACCTTTTTGAAGTAAAGAATACAAGATTGGGGTGCCAATTCCCATCAATCAGGATAGCGCTATCACATAAAAAGTGTCTGGGGTGTAATCAAGAGCTATGCAATAAACATTCACCATTCCTAGCATCCTATCAATAAAAGGTGACTTCCGCAGAATCGCCTCCGAGGTGAGCTTGCGACTACTCAACTAGGACATATAAAATAGGTAATATGTCAGATTCTGTCAGTGACAGGGCACTCAGGTTATCTCTTTACTCTTCTCCCTAGTTTAAGGCTTTAACTTACGTTCTGTTATAGTCTCTTACCCTCTATGATGGCTGCTTCAGGATGGACCTCTGCCCAGTGCATTCATCAGAACTTTCAATCAATTCCCGTATCTGCTCCCCTTCCTTGATGTGCAAATGTGAATCCATCTGGGCCATGTCTCCTTCCTTTGGCTGCAGTCAGGTTCGATGTATCAATCAGCTCCGGTGGTGGCTCACCAAAATATTACTTGAACATTATATGCCATGGGTCCAGGGGGTCGCTGTTTAGGCTAACACTCCTGGCTTGAAGACTTGCTGAAGGGCCCTGTACCCCCCCCCCCCCACATGCCAGCACACCCCTCACGCACCTTTCTAGCACCTCAAACCTGTTGCTTGAACAATAAATACCTTGAAAAAACAAGAGGCATTTGGCAAACCAGAAAAAGTTGGTTTCATTAAACAGAGCGACCAGGAGAAGAGTTACAAGCACAGGGTCTGAGGACTGTCTCTATTTTACAATCGGATTGCAGCCTCTTTTTATAAAGCTCATTGTAGACAATAAAGTATTTCCGTAGGTCCATGTATGGTAAGAAATGTAAATTTCTGCCTTTGGAGTCATACATTTATTGTCTAATGTAATGTACAGGTGGGTCTCAACATTTTGTGGAAACAATGTGGCCAGTGGGTAATGTGCCAGATGTCCGGCATGGCGAGTGTGTGATCACTGCATGTGTTGTGTCTTTATTGGCTATATGTTCTTAACTCATGTGGCATCTGACTTTATAGTGTTTTGGGAGCACTCATACCCCTTCAGCCATGTCTGCTTTATTGGGGCCAATAACACTCGACCATTGTAGTGTCAATTTGCCTATCTTTGGGATTGATCTAGGGTTCCTGTTCATGCGTTTATCTGCCAGCTACGTGCCACCTCACCTGTGGCCTATCAATCAGTGACCTCGGGCCTAAGTCTCAGAGGCACATTTATTAATAAAGATGCAATTTCCTTCTCACACATGAATGTACCATTTTTTATATTGCTTTTTCCATATTAACATTTGCTTGCCCCCGTTCTCCCCAAGGTCTCAGAGATAAAAGACCTTGTGACTTGCTGATTCCAGTATCGCACTGTCCTGCAAGTGCAAGCGCTACACTTCCTGGGGGAGTAATTAATTGCCAGCTGGTGTTACTGAGCCCGGTGCTTGCTTCCAGTTCCTGAGATCGTTCTGTGGGTGACAAACTCTCCACCTGGAGAACCTAACAAATCCTTTTATATGGGGACTTTTGTGCTGTGCTCGGCACTCTGTGCCTCTCATTCGGTCTAATCGCCTGCTGCACTCTGAGAACTCCCCTCACAGGGGCTCCGTCAGCCGGACGGCCGTGTCGGATACAAAATTGAATGACGAGAACCCACCTGCTCCCCACCCCAGCCCGAGGGGCCTGAGTACAACACTGTTTATCCAAGTCAGGAGTGAAGGTACAGTGATTGAGGGGGAGCCACTTGAGCCCCTCTCGCTGCACACTGCCATGACACGGAGGACGCTTGGTCCGGGCCTTTATTTTCCCTCAGTTGTAGTCATTGTGGGTTTGGAGTTTTACTCCCTGCCTCAGTGGATGACCTTGGGGAGTTTTACTGCCATCCTGCACTATCTTTGCAGGTGGCACTGTTCTGCCTGATAACCACAAAGATGCGCCCGGGCAATCAGCAGTGTGCTTCCCTCCAGAACACTTTTCTCTAATTCTCTGAAGGACGCACTTTGGGGGCATCTTGTTTTACTCCACTGGGATTATGGAGAAGCCTCGATTAATGCCCCCGGTTTGGCCTGAATTACAGCAAAAGGTCTAATAGGAACGTAGGGGCTCATTGACCCTACATTCCTTCTGGAGATGAGTATTTATTACTATAATACATGTAACTGCTTACGTGATACTCCTGCAATGCCTTTAATTTTCTAGCTGATATTACTGCAGTTCCTGTGGTCGTGTGGTTTGTACTGCTATATGGGTAAAAGTATGTTTTGATGTAATTATCCCGCATTCAACAGAGAGCTCACACAAAACCGTAGCACGTGTAATAGGTTCGCAGGTGCCTCTGGGCCCTACGCTTGGTACGAAAGTACTGTGTAAGGTTTTATGGGAGAACAGGCGCCCAGTGCTCTATGGTTACATGATAATCCATGTGTTTATTTTTCATAATCTGCAGCATCTCATGCACTAATTATTCACTGTAGTTATAAGGTATGCTATTTTGATTCTTGCATTGTCAGGATGAGTACTTTCTCAGTGTTTGTATAGTATGCACAGTACTGGTGCATTCAGGGTGTTGCCCAAACACGTTGCATATTGTCTCTCATGATAAGCCTGACTGCTCTACAGAAAGCTACCACAAGGTGAGCATGGGTTATCTTTTGTGTGTAACTTACTTGTTCTGACTGGATAGATGGGTTATGCCTGGCTAGGTGCATACCCTAGGCAACCATACAACCCCCCTCAATCAATAACCCAATTTCTTACATTGGTGGCAGCAGTGGGATCCAGTACTTGTGTTTGTGCAGTGCCACTCAGTAATTCTGTGTAACAACAAAACCCAAAAAATAATTGACTTCAAATTCATTTTTTTTCTAAATTCTTCTTAGCTTTTGATTTAGTTAGTTTCTCCTTTTTCCAAATGTAAGTTGCCTCACATCCTTTCTGCCCCCAGTTGAGATGGAGCTGATCAAAGTTGATGACTTCCGCAAAGTGGAGCTACAGAGGCTCTTCAAGGAGAGGGGGCTGAATGTATCTGGGAAGGCCACGAAAGTGGACCTGCAGGTATCCCTCTGTGCCTTTAAGAAAGCCAGAAGTATGCAAACCACTTCAGAGGAGCAGGAAGAAGATGGTACTGAGATGGAGCAGTTGCTCTTTTAGGAGGAGGAAAATGTACTGTCCCCAAGGCCTGAGCTGAAATAGCAGGATAGGGGGGACCACCTTCCCACCAGAGTGAGGCCCCCTGCCAGGGCAGGAGGCAATGTTTCCTCTCACAGTTTGTCACCTGAAGAGCTGGCAGATAGGAAAGCTGACAGGGAGTACAAACTACAGTGGTCACACCTCAGAATGGAGGATACTCCTGCACAGAGTGTCTTAGGAGATACAAGCTGTTTCTAGAGGAGAGGAGAATGGTTCATGAAGCAGGTCTTACAGAGCTGGACATAAAAGTAAGAAAAGCCACGTAGTCCATTAGCAATGGTTGCAGCAATACAGTATCACGTGGAGCACTGAGGGTCCAGGTTCCCCAAGACCTGGTGCCTTGATATGTGGTGAGGGATAACATGAGGGAAGTACCGGTCTTCCGGGAAGAACACCTCCTCTTGGAACAACTCCTGGTGGCCTTCTGAACTAGGACCTTCTCCAACCTCCACAGACCACGCCCGGAACCTCAGCATCATTCTGGACATCAAACTCACCATGAGGAACCAGATCAACACAGTCTCCTCTGCCTGCTTCATCATGCTGCGCCTGCTCCAAAAGATCTTCAAATGTCTTCCAATCCCCACCAGAAGCACCGTCACTCAAACCCTCGTCACCAACCACCTGGACTAGGGAAACACACTCTACGCAGGAATTACCACACACCTCCTGAGGAGACTGCAGACCATTCAAACCTCAGTGGCCAGAATCATCCTCAACCTTCCCAGATGCACACACATCACCCCTCACCTGAAACAACCTCTGGCTCCCCTTCCACAAGAGATGCCAATTCAAGATCCTAGGTCACACCTACAACTCCCTGCACAACCAAGGAATAGCCTACATAAAAGACCATCTGAATTTCCACCACCCCTCCAGACTCCTGTGATCCGCCTCCATTTCCCTCATCCATCCCTGAAGCAACAGTGGAGGACGCTCCTTCTCCCACCATTTCGCAGTTTCCTGGAACAGCCTGCCCCTCCATCTACTGACTTCATCCTCTATTCAGGAGTTCAAAAGGGGCCTCAAGACCTGGCTATTCAACGGAGGCCACCTGAGCAGCTTGGACCCCTGGATACCATGATGGGTGATTAGACATGCTTAACCAATACTGTTTTGATTTATGCCAAAGATAAATATTTTTAGCCTCTGCGGTTGCCCTAAGAATACAAAGGGTCCCCGAGGAGGATTGAGGGGAAAAGCTCTGGAAACACATTCCTGCTGTGGTCAGGGACTTTCTGCTCACATTAGAAGTAGGGGGCAAGAGGTGGTATACCCCATTAAGGCCACTCTTATCACTAAGTTTGGGCTCATCCCACAGAAGTACCACATGAGATTTAGGGACTGCCAGAAGTTCCTTGACCAGTCTTATGTGAATTTCTTGATTATTCCACTAAGACAATGAGTGACTGGGTGAGGGGTAATAAAGTGAGTGATTTTAATAGACTGTATGATTTTAATTTTGAGAGAGAACATGCTGAGAATGTGCTTTACAGATTTGCGTCAACACCTAATTGACAACAAGTCCCCTTCATGAAGGGAGAAGGGAGCTTGTCCAGGAAGTGGACCTCTGATTCAGCTCCAGAGTATCCAAGAAGGTATCTGGGGGGAATCACCCAAAGCGTGGATAAGATCCTCAACAGAAGAAGGGGGGGAGGGGAATAAAACCAAGGAGTTCTCTCAAAGCTCCCAAAATAGTTCTCAGGGGAGAACCTGACAAAAAGAAAATGGCTTCCCTGACAAAAGTCCTCAGGCAAGTTCAACACCAAATGTCATGAGTGCTATAAATATGGGCAGATGAAGGGAGGCACCAAAAGTGAAGGTGCGGTCCCCTACTCAGGTTCACCCCAATCATCAAAGAATTCACTAAGATATCATCCAGCGCTCCCCGGTGATGACGACTCCTCCTCAGACAGAGTCTGCTGCCTTGCCCAGCTGAACTCCTTAGAATTTCTGCTAAATCTGAAGGTAAGCCGAGATCCATGCTCCATCACGGTCGGCCTTTACTTTGACTTTGCCCCGGTCTTGCTTGACCAGTAATCCGTGTTTGGTGTTTTGATCTTTTTTTTCACAACAAAGTTGAAAACATCCTTACTCAGGTTCCACTGATTGGATCTAATTCATTTTGTGTCATTATATCTATGTACATTTTCTATATTTCTATATATTGGGGTGGGAGTTTCCTTGTGTTGTGTATTTATTTTATTACTGTTTGTGTGCTGCATAAATAATTTACACATTGCATCTAAGTTAAGCCTGACTCCTTTTGTGCCAAGCTACTAGGGAGTTAAGCACAGGTTAATTTAATTACTTTTCTGGTTCACCCTTACAAGGATTGTGGTTGTTACTTAAGTAGGGTTTTCACCACCCTCAATCCATAACGCAGTTTCTTGCAGAACCTCAAATCTATTGGCTTTGTCAATCCGAGTTATCTATCTCTCACCTTCTGCTTGCACCTAGTGCAACTAAAAATGCAGCCAAATATTAGACACATAAACAGCGCTATGAAAAATGTTGGCACAGGCATCTTACTGGAGTAACCTTGTGATGGCCATTGTACCAAACGGCAGCTGTATGTCCATATTAATGTTTTCAATGGTTGCTGTCAACCAGACAAATGTGCTGAGGCTATACTTGAGGCAAGCCTTTCAATGCTGTCGGACTCCTTCGTGATTTTTTTATTTTTCGTTCTTACATCAAAGATCTCACTTTCAGAATAGAGATACAAAAGAGTTATAACACCTTGGAGGAAACTCTGCAGAAACGCACTCATCTTGCTGGAGTTTGACCAAAGATTTCAGATAGTTCAAAACTCGCAATGCCCACAGCTGTAGTACTCGGCCTAGAAGCAGCCCCCTGGCTTGTGGGAGCGCGTTATCAAAATAAAGCAATGACATTAACACATCTTGCCAGTAACACACCAAATGCCTTTAGAAAGCACTTTATTGCTTTAAAGTGGCTTTCGCAATCCAGACGGTCTCATTAATGAGTTTGAATGAGTCACTTAGTAACTGCTTTAGGCACGCAAGACTGCATGACTACCTTGGAACCGCTCCTGCTGCTTCAAATAACTAACTGTTGTAGACATTCACTATGTGGAAATGGTGAATTGCCCACCAATCACGTTTATGGCGTGGAGGTAAGAAGACCCAGTGACCCTGCTTAATAAACCCTCTCCATTCCCTTGAAGGGGTAGGAATGAGTGTGGGTTTGCAGTGTAGTCCTACACTGATGTCCTTCCGGCCCACGTGAAATCCATATACGGCCACCTGTCAGGAAGCTCGACTAAACAAAACCCATACAGATCCATGCAGTGACCCTGTGCCCTATGCTTGACCAGTTAAAGGTGCATACTCAGCCGATGACCCTTGAGCTCAATGGTATAAATTCAAGCCAAGGCTTACTTCGGAGCCAGCTGAGCATGCTAATAAACGGAAGCATATCATCTTACATGTAGTTGATTCTTCCACAATGTGGAATGAAAGTAAGCAAACGGGTTGTGATGTCAATTACATCGCATTTCGAATTTGTAGTATGCCAAGAAGGCTGACCAGTGTGCAAATTAGGAATAGAGCAACATAATTTTCTCGCACACCTAGTTCCAATGTGGACATTCATAAGTGTATCCAAATGTACCCCTTACAGTTTGAACATGCCAGTTAAATACATGTTTGCAGACTAGATTTCTCTATTGTTTTTTCTGCTGGCCAATGTCACACATTGTGGTTTTGGTAGTTCAGTGTTGTTTTTACCAGACATAACTCTATTTTCAGCATTTATTAAAAGCCCCTTATGCTGCAAAGCGCCATGAAAATGTATGTTTTTTCTCCTGCAAACATGCACGGTAATGGTTGCTCTGTACCTGCCTAATGGGGCTGAACTGATTCAATTGTCATACTGTCCTTGATGGTGCCTTTGTGAAATACAGAACTCCTGCTGTTTCACTGCAAAAAAACATCTTTACCCCTTTACTCTTCAGAGAGAACTAATCATTATTCCATCATCTGAACATGCTGCATGCCTATTTTGATTTTAATTGGCATAAGTTCTCTTAATTAAGCGCATTGCTTTTAACACTGTTGTTGAAATGCTGGGTTCTGACATTGTTCGATTTGCTGCCATTTTCAGAGACAAAAATTGCTATTGTGTCTTTATAAATATCTGCTCTAGTGTCAGTAATTCACTAAAAGGAACTGGGAATCTAACGCATATTCTATAGCAGCCGTTCATGCGACTGCCAGGGTTCAGTCTAAATCTGGAGATAGGGTGGTATAGCTGTCGAGGTTAGGAATTCTCAAAACAATGCCACTTCTGTGCATTAGTCCGCGTCAGTTCACAAGCGAGAAGTGCGAAACGTACGTGCTAGTGTAGTTTAAAAAAACTGCAACTTTCAAACTGATCCCAGCCACAAACTAATCCGCATGGCTGGGATTTACATTTTTCACTGTACAAATTGCCGGACAGAAAGCTATAGGGGAGAGGTGTAATTTCAAGTGTGTCGATGATGATGACATGGTACCTGAAGTGTAGTACCTTGTTCATTACGCTCCTCTTCAGAAGTATGTTGTATCTGAGGTAATAGTTATATCCCAGGGCAGCTTAGATGCTCTATTTGAACCCTTACTATCATAAGCTGAATACTGTGGGCCTGATATAGAATGCCCTTTTGCGGCAGCAAACCCTGTGACTCAAAAAATCAGTGGGTTGTCGGCTGCAAAAGGTTCACCCCCAGATGCATCAAGAACTCATTTTGCTATTCCTTAATAGCGAAAAATAACAATTCGCGATTAAGGAATAGCAAAATGCAATGCATGAAGAAATCATTAAAAAAATAGCGATTTCTTAAAATCGCTATTTCGCGAGTCGCAATTAAGCGAGTCGCAATTAAGGAATACCTCCCCATTCATTCCTATGAGCCTATAGGCCTAATTTGCGAATCGCAATTAGCGAATCGCAAATTGAGAATGCAATTTCAAGGGTGCAGGGGTGTCCAAAAAATTGATCTGTGCACATATGTTGTGCACACACATGCCCTTGTGTGTGCGCAACATGAAACTTTGAAAAGTTCACTTTAGTGCATTTTTCAAAGTTTTTGCAAATTACCATGAAGTTCAACTTCATGGTAATTTGCGATCCCTATTAGCGAAATCGCTATTTTTTAAACTTGAATGCATTGCATTTAAGGAATCTCAATTTGAGATTCGTTAAATGCAAGTAATCGCAATTTTACCATTTCTTATTTAGCGATTTTTGCATTTGGGATGATGCATCCCAAATGCAAAAATACCGGTTGCAAAGGGGCAGATTCTGAGAATCTGCCCCTTTGCGAGCGGATTTTGCCTTGATGCATCTATGCCTCAGTGTGTAACAAACCCATTTTGAGAGTGGGAAAAGCATTTTCAATTTACGACATAGATTTAGCGCCCCATACTGAATAGCAATTAGGATAGCTAGTGAAAAGAGTGTTGTCTCCCAAATATAATTCAGTATGATATGTATTAATAGTTTACAACTGCAATTGCAGTTGTAAACTATTAAAAATAACCGACTCCTGAAAGGAAGTGATAACTGATTTGCTAAGGGCAAGTTGTCCTCCTTACACAGCTTCCTTTTTTTGGGAATCATGTCGGACGACATCTATGAACAGGCAGCTGCCCTGGAGACCAATAACTGCTCCCCCGATGTGCCCCAAATGGCAAGCTTTTATGTTTTTTTAAAGCATTACCGCTTCCTTTACAAAACACGCGCTGTTTTAAAAAAGTTTCCAATTTGAGAATGCAAATAAAGGGACGGTAGTCCACTGTTCCTTGCAGGCCACCATATGTGTGCTTGTAGCCAATCACAAAGGGTGTCAAAGTGAACTTTCTAATTAATATTTACTAGGCAGGTTGTTTGCAATCCTCTGCGAATGGAGATTTTCCAATGTGACTTATTAGTATATAGGCCTTACTGAAAAATTAAAGAACGGTCACAAAAACTTGGTGTGCCATTTGCGACCCCTTTTTGCAACTATTCTGTCCGTAGATCTGGGCCTATCTGCTCTACTGACTATTATACATCCTTTATGTTCATAATCCCCCACTCAAACAGTTTCACAATTCTTCATATGGCCGTTTTTGCTGTGTTGATATGGGTTTTTGCCTAGTAGCCCCATGCTGACACCCAGGGTCAGACCAGGACATAAAATAGACCAGCACACCAAACTATGGGGCCGATTAGGAGCGCGGTTTTCCCACATCCTCCGGGCTGGCGGAAGACACCGCCAGCCCGGAGGATGCGGGAAAACCGCTGGGGAGGCACAAAAGACCCACCGCCAAATTAGGATGGCAGTGGGTCTCAAAATCGGTCCGCAGCTTTTCCGCCGCGGTCGCCTTCTGACCGCGCCGGAAAAGCTCTAACATGGCTGGCGGTGTCTATCAGACACCGCCAGCCATATTAGGATGGGGGTTAACAGATGCCTTTCCGCGGCGGATTCTCCGCCGTGGAAAGGCATACGGTGATTTCTTTGGGGGCCGGTTGCAGGCCCCCAGGGTGAGTGGGGGGTGCACATGGGGGTACCACATTTGCATGCACGAAGCGGCAGGCACCGCGCGGTGCCTGCCGCTTTGTGCATGCAAATGCACTGTTGTAATTTTTTACATTGCGGCGGGTGCTGCTTCAAGCAGCACCCGCCGCAATGTAAAAAATACAGGATGTGACCGCCAGGGTGGCGGTCACATCCTAATTGCCATGGAGGGACCGCCGCTGCCCATGCGGACGGTCCCTCATACTCAGTGGTGGCGGACGGACGCAAGTCCATCCGCCATCATAATCTACCCCTAAATGTGGCTCCTATTACTGAAATAGATACTTAAAAAAAGAGGCCCATGTAGGCAAATTGTAGCAGTGTTGAAGTTGTAAAGACACACTGTCTAAGTATTTTTCACAGTAAGGATAACTGCATGGATTTGAGCTTGCTGCAGGCAAAGTTTTTTTTTTAACATCAGAGAAATCAGCAATACAAAAAGGCCCCCCAGACCATAAAACAGCTGTACAAACAGCCCATAAAACGACCCACATTCTGACCTGTCAGAGTAGCCCATCGGTCAAAGCCTGATTGCCCTGTACCTAAGACCTACCCTACTGATACCTTTCTTTCCCATTCCTCCTCTACTCATGACTGATGTCACCTTTTCTCTCTAGTTTGCAAGCACTTCTACTTTGTCTACAAACTTTTTAAAATGTCTTATCAATGTATACATTAATGATGTAATTATGCATTCTTCATTAATTTACTGCATGTTTATCACTCTTTCACTATCAAATGATATTATGTTTCCATGATTATTCTGTGTACTTGCTATGAGATTTAGTTTTCCGATGTATTGTTATGTTATATTGATTTCTATAGTGCACTGATCACCCAAGAGGGTATCCAGGCTCTTGGGTAGATGTGCAGTTTTGTGGTCCCCAAGTTACTTATACAAAGAGCTAGAGCATCAGCTTCTTGTGGAACTCAGAAAGTGAGTAGGAGGTTCTGCTGTATTGAGGGAGGTCCTTCCAAATCTTGTGAGTGCTGTAGGAGAATGAGCGACCTCCTGTTTTACTTTTGTGGATGCAGGGAATATGTGTAAGTGAGAGCGAACAGAGCGTAAGTGTCTGGTGAGTTGGTGAAAGTGTATGCTGCTGCGCAAGTATTCTGGTTCTGTGTTGTGTAGGGCTTTGTATGTGAGCATGAGAAGTTTGAATTGATGGTTTTCGGGCCAGGTTTTCTTGATAGAAGACTTTAAATAAATTACACCCAATTAGCGATTTGGTACATGGAGTGAGACAAAGTGTATCTTTTGAGCCGTCCATTTAAAGCTCAAAAGGAGCTTCTCTGAATGCTTGAAGCAATACTGGGCTGTCCTTGACACAACAATTGCATATGACGCAGTGCTTCATTTGTCAAAAATAAGTGTGAGGGCTCTCAACAGGAGGCCACTGCAGCTATCACCGTACGTTGCCCCTTCCATGATGCTGATGATAGTTACAACACAACTACTAACCATCATACTCCTACAAGTTTGATAATTTGGACAATTTCAGGCCCTTGAGCTATATAAATGGCTTGGGCAGTAGGTGATAGTAATTTCTAATGTATATGTGTTGGAAATGGCCCATTTTGCAGGGTTATCCCCAAACTTTTTTCTTCTTCCTCCTTTATTTTTCCTGACCTGTGGTTGCTGGCAGTAGGACTCTGGGCTTTTTACTTACCACTGCTGATCAGTGCTAAAGTGCATATGCTCTCTGTGTAAATTGTTATTGTGGTTGGTTATCCATGATTGGCATATTTGTTTTACCAGGAAGTCCCTAGTAAAGTGCAATGTGTGTGCCAGGGCAGGTGATTCAAATGCTACTAGTGGGCCTGCAGCACTGATTGTGCCACCCACATTAGTAGCCCTAAAATGGTGTCTCAGGCCTGCCACCGTGGTGCCTTGGGTACAGTTGCTAACTGCCATGCTGCCCTGACCAGTGTCCACAGTGGCCAGGCCTAACCCTTCCCTTTATGTACACATTGGACACCTCTATGGAAGGCCCTGGATACCCCCCCCCCCAGGCAGGATGCAGTGTATGTGAAAGGTAGAGCATGTACTAGTGCGGGTGACATGCTCCGGTAGTGAATGACAGCCATTTTAGTTTTTCACTATTGAAAGGCTATCTTGCCCATAGGCTATAATGGGGAATGCAGTGTATAATGTTCACCTTCATATCTTCCAATAGGAGCAAGATAGAAAATTGAAATCTGGTATCCCTGAACTCAGAATTTAATAACACATCTATTAGGAAGGATGTTTTTTAAATCCTGTCTTTGAAAGCGGCACTTTTAGAAAGTGTCTGCTTTCTTGTCTGACTTTTCTGTGTTCCTTTGGCTGTTCATGAATTGACTGTCTGGTTTATGAGTGACAGGGCTGGGGGATTCCAGGAGACATAATGAGTCCGCCCAGTGGTGAATAGAGAGATCTGCATCTAGATGGGAGGGAGGAGTTGCACCTGGGACCTGAATCGGACTGTGTCTGGCCCCCACAGTGCTGGCTCCACCCCTGTTGTGCGTCTGATGTCTCTGCTCTGCACTGTGAAAGGAAAGAAGGAGTCATGTAAACAGAGTGCTCCAGAACTGGTTTGGACCGGGCTCCGAGCCCTCCTGCACAAAGGGAACAAAGACTTTTTGGGGTATAAATACAGGACCTCAGACCACTGAACTTTAGATCATCCTGGAATCAAGAAGGAACCTCTGCCAAGGAGAAAGCTGGAAGACTGAAGAAGAAGGACTGTCCTGCTGTGTGTTTGTGGACTGACCTGCAGTTGCTTTGCTGCCAAGGAGAGGGGAAGGACTTTTCTGTGGGCTGTGTCCCCTGGCTTGAACAGATCTCCAAGGGCCTGAGGAGAGCTAGCCTCCTGTTAAGAAGTCCCAGTAACAAAAGGAGTACACCCCCAGCTTCCCCCTGAACTCTGCTGAGAGAGTTCTGCCCTTCCTACGGTGCTTGATCCAATTTTGGGGCCTCTGGAAGTTGTGCCTTCTGTTTGGGGAGCTGGACAAGGAGAATAGAAGACAATCTACAATTTTCATGCATCGCTCGCTTGCGGAGCGCATCCCCGACAGTGCGAGGAAATTCCCGCCACTGCGAAGATCGAGATTGTCGCAGCACCTGTTGCCGATGCAAGAACCGACGCATTGTTCGCTTGCAGAACGCATCGCTCCGGAAGATTACTGTCGTTGTGAGTATCGTCTCAAAGCCTGTCGTCGCTGGGTGAGATCGCCGCACCGTTTGCTTATGGACCGCATCACGTCACTGCGAACATCGTCGCAGAGCCATCGCATTGAGGGGCCGCAAGAGGATAAGATCGACGCTGCGCTGTTCATCGCTGCCGCACCTGAGATCATCGCCGTCCCGAAGATCGTCGCATCGTGCCTGTGCAAGAAGCTTCCTACCGAACCTGCGCACCAGAAGCCATACAAGGTATCGCATCCTTCCCCATACAGAGCAGATTCGTCGCAACACGCCCGTTGTGTCCAGTGGGGCTGTCGCATTGCCTCCCCAGTGTCTCAGGAGTGACGCATCGCTTGTTTTTCAACGCTGCAGCTTCCATTTAGAACTTTTGTCGCATCTACAGGTACTTTGGGCTAACCGTGACGCAACTGTGGATTATTTTGACACAAACCCTAGAACTCTTTTAAAATTATATTCTTGAACTGTGTATGTTGGATTTTTGTCATTTTGGTCTTGTGTAGTTTAGATTAAATAACTTTATTTTCTAAACTGGTGTGGAGTCCATTTGTGGTGTTTTCACTGTGAGTGTTGGTACACATACTTTACACATTGCCTTTGCTAAGCCTGTCTGCTTGTGCCAAGCTACCAAGGGGGTGAGTAGGGGTTATCTAAAGAGTATATCCCCCTTACCCTGACTAGAAGCAAGGGTCCCTATTTGGACATTGGTACTTACCTCTGCCAACTAGAGACCCCCAGATCTAACAATATTGAAGTAATAATTAACTTTTGTTGTGGTCATCTCTAAACTTACCAGACAGCATCACCTTGTGGCAGACTGTCACAAGCACCTGTGTTAACAATTAAGTGCCGGTGCAGAGTAAAGGAAACATCCAGCTCAAATTAATCACTGATTTGATGGGTGCATCCTTTTGTTTAGTAAGAAAACAATAATCAAAAGCATCTGTTTAAAAGAAACAAAGGCCTGCATTAGAAGTGATGCTGAAATAGCTCTTTAACTCATTTGGTGTGGAGGATGGCTCCGTTCCATGTTCAACACAGTACTTGTCTGCCAAGGATGGCTGCAAACCGTACATGCACACAAGGCAGTAAATCCCTCTGGTGTTCACACCAGAGGGATTCCCTCTATTTTATTTTAGCCTCAGGAGCCTTAATTTTAATTTTAACTGCATCGGTACTCTGGGGCATATCTCAGCCCCTTAAGCACTGATTCAGATGAGGGAGGTGTCATTGGAAATGGAGAATCTCCCTTTTCCAATGGTACTATTCCCCAGTTGATCTCTGTTTGAGGATTGCTGCAGGGGGACAATCCTCGTTCAAGGATCCACCCACTAGACACTAGGGAGAGGGGGAGCGGCCCCCCTGGGCAGGGGTTTGTACTCCCCCTTGCTGTTTTTTAATGCTGTCTTTCTGCCTCCTATGCAGGGCTCTATTATCCTTGGTTTGACCCATTCTTGTTGCAGGCAATTGGCCCAGCCACACATGTGGGGCCACGTTTTTATCAGGACAAGTGGAGCAGTGCTGGGTGATAGGAATTTCGTAGATTTTTTATCATTCACAATTTTGATTTTGAGTGGAAAATGTCATGTATCCATGTTGCATTTTGGGCCTTTTCCTTTTGTGTGCACTAGGCCTGCCCACACAAATCATGTACCATTTTTATCAGAAGACTTGGGGGAATGCTGGGTAGAATTATGTTGTGGCTCCCGGCAGGTACCAGCACTTTTCATCACAGAAATGTGTGGAAAATGTGTTTTTTTAGTAAAAGGTTGAGGTTGGCATGGGCTTCTGGGCAAAACAAACTGGTGAGAGCCATGCAAGTCACCCATGATGGATTCCCTTAGGTGACTAGTTTTAAAAAAATTTACAGGCTTGCTAGGCTTCCCGAGGTGCCGGCTGAGCTAGGCCCAAAATCCATAGTTAAGCACCTTGCAAAAAAAGAGTCAGTTTTGAGTGCGAAAATGTGATGTATCAATGTTGCAGTTTGGGCTGTTTCCTGTCACTGGCACTAGGCCTACCCACACAAGTTTGGTACTGTTTTTAACAAAAGACTTGGAATCACGCTGGGCAGAAGGACGTTTTTGGTTCACCACAGATTCCAGAGCTTTCGATCATAGAAATGTGATGAAAACTTGTTTTTTTAGTCAAATGTTGAGGTTTGCAAGCGATTCTGGGTAAAACAACCTAGTGAAAGCCACACTAGTCACCCCATCCAGGATTACCCTAGATGTCTAATTTTGTTGAAAAAAATGTGCAGGTTTAATGAGTTTTCCTATGTGCCGGCTGAGCTATGGCCCAAAATCCACAGCTAGGCACAATAAAAAAAAGGTCAGTTTAGACTGGAAAAATGTAATGTGCTCTCAATGTGTTTTGGGGGCTTTCCTATGGCGGGATACGAGCTCTACTCACAGAAGTGTGACACCAATTTATTGGGAGACTTAGAGAAACACAGAATAGCAGAACAAGTGTTATTACCAATGGTATTTCTCTGCATTTGTGCATTCCAAATGTAAGCCAGCATCTAAGAAAGAAGACATTTTGAGAAATGTCTTCAAAGTCACATGCTAGTATGGGTACACACAAATTCGGAGATGTGCAACTAACCACTGGTTCTAAAACTCCATATCTTGTGCCCATTACAGAAATACATAGGTTTCCTTGATACCTATTTTTCAGTCTTTATATTTTACCATATGAATTGCTTTATACCTGGTGAACAATGAAAAACCTATGGACGGTGCAGCTCATTTATTGGCGCTGGGTACCCCAAGTTCTTAGAAAACCCACAAACAGGGCAGGACTGCTACCTGGCGTTTTGGAATGCTGCTGAGCTTGGGGCTGATTTAGTTGATGGGGACCTGCGTGTACTAAACGAAATTCGTTTTGCTTTAATTACTTCAAAGCACACGCAGGTCTCCATGAACAAAATCAGCCCCCACCGCAGTGAAATCAGCCCCCAGCTCGGCAGCATTCCAAAACACCCGGTAGTCAGTCCGGCCCTGCCCACAAACCCTATTTGCCGCCACAACCAAAAAGGTCTTGCAGATGTAATAGTATATTTAGTTTGTAAATCAGTGATTGAGATGAGAAGTTACAAAATCATCACAAATGACAGTTTTTCCTATTAATTTTCAATATGTTTTTATCTCAACACTTTGTTAGAGAAATCCTTAAAGGATCTACAAAGATGATCCCTTGATACATTCAGAATTTTGTCTAGATTTCAGAAATGGGTACCATGGGTTCCATTCCCGTTTCCACCACAAACTGGAAGGAGGTTGAAAACACAAAAAAATTGGAAAATAGGCTATCTCCCAGTAAAATGACAAAACTGTTTTTAAAAAATTGTTTTCTGAAACAAGTCTGATGGTTCCTTAAAGCTGGGAAAATTGATATTTTAGCACTGCAAACCTTGATGCCGTTTAGAGGGACACGTTCTGCTGCAGCACTTTTTTCAATGTTTCTCCAAAACGCCAAAGTGTTGTTATATTTTGACTAATTTCTTGGTTTCCACCATGGTAACCTACAAACCATGGGCATCTTTAAAATACACAGGATCTTGGGAAAAAAACAGCACTCACATGTTGGTGTTGATATGGAATGCACCCTTTGAAAGTCTGTTGCCATCACAAAACATCGAAATAAACGATTCGAAATGATTGCTACCTTTTCGTATACCATTTTATATACTCTAATTTTCCAAATGATCACCGTATACTTTGCAAACACAGTAGTAAAACGACTTAAATCTAAACCTGGTGTCATTTTTAACCCCCACCTTGAAACATCCACCCGACTCCTGGGTAGTAAATTCAGTACACTCGGATTTATATCTGTGACGTTATGAACATATATGATCATCGCCCTGGCGCTCTGTGTCAAAGGGTGAGAAGGAAGCAGTGCATGTAATGAGAGTCAGCTGCCGCATGGTCAGACAGGGGGACAGAGGGCAGTGATTTAAAATGGGGCCCTTCTGCTCCATTTGCCGCTGTGTCATTGTAACTGCACTAATTGCGGTAGGCCTCGCAGTATTTCTTCTCGTCGGGATTTATTCGCCCTCCCTCCTCCCACTCCACTCCCCTGCCTCATTGTCCCTGCTGGGCCTCATTAGCATATCATCCTTTCAAGGGAGAGCCTGAATAAAAGATGACTGTCTGACCTCAGAGAGGTGCTGTAATAATCATTCCAGTCGCACCCTTTTATGCAAAACCATGCGTGGGTCTATCAAAGGGGGCTTGGGCACAAAACTGTTAGGACAAACGTTAACAGTTCCCCTTCATGTTTGCTGCCTTGGATGTGCACATCAGCCTCCTTTCCTAGATATCCCATGACAAAAAAAAGAGTTGCAAGACATTTGTAACAGTTTCAATGCTCCTTGAACCTTGCTTATCACTTCCTTTGATTGTGTTTAGCCTGCTTCATGCATACTGTTTAGCTAGTGCGCCTACTTTTGTTGCAGTGACGTATATTTACATCACAGGGCATTGCCATACTACTTCAGGATGCTGTTTCGTTTGTATTTTTGATCTGAATTTGTCGCACGACTCCTCGGCATCGGTAAGCAAAACAGGCAATAAAGCAGGCATGTTATTGAAATATGAGCACAGTACCATTTTAGATCATAGTAGGACATGCCATCATATTCACAAGATCAAAGGCACAGTACTGCTCCTTTTGTGAGCCCTTTCAGCATCTTTCACGAAGGAGCAGAATGTGTGGCTGTCCGCAGGGCATCTGTTTCAATGTGATTATAGAGGTGACCACGTGACACATCCTTAGCAGAGTGTGGATTTATTAACTGAATACCCATAAGGAGTCGTGTTCTCACATTCATTGTGCATTCAGAACTTTTTATTGATTGTTTTAAATGTGTTCTTAATTAGCTGTCAGAATTTAGGCTGTAAGGTATTCACTTACTTAACCATTCTTGGCAAAGATTAAAAAGATAATTTGCAAAATACAGTAAAAATGCCTTTATGTACCATAGCTTCAAGTATTCCCCAAAGCTTTTTTACTTCACTTCTCCTGTTTCGCTGAATTCCGTTTTGTTAGCTGTAGGACTCTGCACACTTTACCACTGTAAGGACTGCTAAAGTGCTTGTGCTCCTTCTTTCAAATTTGGTAAACTTGACTCACATCTAATTGGCATTTAATTTACTTTTAAGTCCCTAGTAAATGGTGTTACAAGTACCCAGGGCCCGCAGATTAAATGTTATTAGTGGGCCTGCAGCACTCATTGTGCCACCCACTGATGTAGCCTTTTAAAACATGTTTCAGGCCTGTCAGTTTCAAACTGCCATGTTGACTTGGCAAAACAACTAACCCTGGGCGGAGCTCGCGGAGTTGCACTACGCTGAGCTACGCGAGTGCAAAAAAACTCTGTCGCACTACGCGGAGATTCGCAAGCGGCGGAGTTTCATTGAAAAATGCCGTTCGTAGTGATTGCACAGTGCGGATTCTTGTCCACACTGTGCAATCATTGCAAATGGCACCTTGCACAGTGCAAGCGGTCCCTTCTTTCTCTTTTCTGCCGCTCGAGCAAAAATAGGGTACGTTTTGAATAGTGTAGGGGTACTATGCGTTGTAATGGTATGCGTTGTAATGGTATGCGTTGTAATGCCTGCGTTGTAGTGACATGCGATGTAGTGTCATGCGATGTTGTGTCATGCGTTGTAATGCCTGCGCCGCAGTGACATGCGTTGTAAATGATGTTGCGATGATCACACACCGCTGATCCCCCCAACACTCCAACCAAGCACTACAACTAAAGACAACCATGTCCTGAAGACGATCCCAAACAATTGAGGATCGGAACGCCATCGACTCTACAGCACATTAATTGGCGCATTTTCAACTGTGGCTGTTGCTTAATCGTGAATTGAACACATAAGTCACTTGATTTGTTTCCTTCACCCAGCCACCCACTATATGATACTTTCACTCCTGTTCACTTTGCGCCGTTCACGCTGTTTACCCTATCACTTGCGTCGCCATTGTTCACTTGCACACTTTTGAGCACCAAGTATAATTTTGGTTGTCATATGATTTGTCATATACAGTGCTGCTCCAACTGTATGAATATGACCCTGCATAACGACCTTTCTTAAATACAGGATTAATAATGACACAAGACCAATTGAATAACCGTCTCCTTTATTTCTGTTTGTGTAATGTGTTCCACATACATATGTAATTGTCTACCAAATATTACCTGTTGGGATATTGTTATTTGTTCAACCTCCTTACCCTGATCCCGACGAGGTCTATGGGTTACACTCCTGTACTACTTTACTTGGGGATTAGATGTGGGCATGGTGGGCCAGAGCTGGGGCAGAGGTTGAGGTTGGGGGCAGAACTATACCCAGCCTCACTTACATTTGAAAGGGTGTTGCCTGTTGCACACACAAATTAGCCTAACCCTAGTCTTTTATCACCTAGACTTCTTGTAGCCTTGACCGTGGAGGAGAAGACATTTCCAGAACTAGAAGTGGGGGTAGGAAAGGTAATCCCCCACTTCAAAGGGTGGCATAGGTAAAGATATTGGACCTCATGACTCACCCTACAGTACACTCATGGATTGGTGGACATTAGAGAAGAGGAC
This sequence comes from Lissotriton helveticus, assembly GCF_964261635.1. NCBI lineage: Eukaryota > Metazoa > Chordata > Amphibia > Caudata > Salamandridae > Lissotriton > Lissotriton helveticus. The sequence goes on from NC_136063.1 coordinate 606,112,336, forward strand.
TGCCTTGTTCCCCAGATGACTGCCCGCTGCCTGAGGCCTGCCTTATTCCTTATAGAATTGCCCAGAGGCTCGAGGCCTGCCTTGTTTCCCAGAGGACTGTCCTACTGCCTGAGGCCTGCCCTGCTCTCTTAATCCCAGGATACTCGAAGTGACTCTAGGGATCAGGTGGCTAACCTCTTGTCTGAGCTACACTGACACAACAAAGTCCAGAGACCTCCCTGAAACTGCCCAGCTGACCTGCTGTACTAGACCTGCCTGGGCCTGCCAGAGTCCTGCTCATCTCTACTGAAATGTGTTCAGACAGAGTATAGAAAACAGAACTATTGTGGGATTAAATATTGTGTCAAGAATATCCGGGACAAAAACATTGTGAATTTAGGTTTCTATAGGTAAGCAAAGCTTCACTATCAATCAATCAATCAATCATGTGTAGAGCGCACTAATCACCCATGAGGGTCTCAAGGTGCTATGGGGGGGGGGGTGCAGCTACTGCTCAAACAGCCAGGTCTTGGAATGTCTCCTGATGGTCAGCAGGTCTTGGGTCTGTTGCAGATGGGTGGAGGGGGGTGTTCCATGTCTTTGGTAGGAAAAGGATCTGCCACCGAAGGTCGTCCTGTAGATGCATGGGATGGTGGCGAGGGTGAGGACAGCGGAGCGAAGCTGGCGGTTCGGGGTATAGAAGGTGAGACGTTTGTTGAGGTATGATGGTCCGGCATTGTGGAGTGCTTTGTGTGCATGGGTAAGGAGCTTGAAGGTGATCCTCTTGTTGGCTGGGAGCCAGTGAAGGTCTTTCAGGTGGGCTATGTTGTGGGTGTGGTGGGGGATGTCGAGGCTGAGGCGTGCAGAGGCGTTCTGTATGTGTTGGAGTCTTTTCTGGAGTTTGGCCGTGGTTCCTGCATAGAGGGCATTGCCGTAGTCTTGTCTGCTGCTGACAATGGCCTGAGTGACCGTCCTTCTTGTTCCAGTGAGGGTCCACCTGTAGATCTTGCGAAGCATGCGGAGGGCTTTGAAGCAGGAGGAGGAGACGGCGTTGACTTGCAGGGTCATTGAGAGCGATAAGCCCAGGATGAACACCAGATTCATGCGTGGTCGATGGGTGTAGGTGCAGCTCCCAGAGTGGCTGGCCACCAAGAGTCAACCCAGGCAGAGGGGGATGGAGCCCAGGATGAGTACCTCTGTCTTGTCTGAGTTTGGTTTAGGCGACTGTTCTTCATCCAGTTGGCGACGGCTTTCATTCCTTTGTGGAGGTTGGTTTTGGCGGTGGCGTGGTCCTTGGTGAGTGAGAGGATCCGCTGGGTGTCGTCGGCGTAGGAGTCGACGTTAAGGTTGTGCAAGCAGACGATGTTGGTGAGCGGTACCATGTAGACGTTGAAGAGGGTAAGGCTGAGGGATGATCCTTGGGGCACGCCGCAGGTGATCTTGGTGGCTTTGGAACCGAATGGGGGAAAGCGGACCCTCTATGTTCTGTCGGTGAGGAAAGAGGTGATCCAGTCCAGGGCTTTGTCACAGATTCCTGCATCATAGAGGCGGGTGCGTAGAGTGTGGTGGCAGACAGTGTTGAAGGCGGCCGAGAGGTCAAGGAGGATGAGGACTGCAGTTTCGCTGTTGTCCAGCAGGGTCCTGATGTCATTGGTGGCAGCAATGAGGGCGGTTTTGGTACTGTGATTGCTGCGGAATCCAGATTGGGGTGTGTCCAGGATGTTGTTCTCCTCAAGGAAGTGGGTCAGTTGCCTGTTGACTATCTGCTCAATTACTTTTGCCGGGAACGGGAGCAGGAAGGTGGGTCGGAAGTTCGTGAGGTCCTTTGGGTCTGCTGTGGGTTTCTTGAGTTGTGCGTTGATCTCGGTGTGCTTTCAGCTCTCCGGGAAGGAGGCTGTCTCGAAGGAGCTATTGCTTATCTTTCAAAGTTGGGGTGTGATGATGCGGTTTTCTTTGTTGTAGATGTGGCGAGGGCAGAGGTCAGATGGTGAGCTGGAGTGGACATGGGTCCAGGCGACCAGGAGGTTGGTGAAGTTGGGGGGTGAGGAGTCTGCGGTGCTGGCGGCTGCCGGGAGGGACTGGGTGTTGAAGCTGTCGTGGATGTCTGTGATCTTGCGGTGAAAAAAGTTGGCTAGGGAATCGCATAGGTCTTGCGATTGCAGGATGTCGTTGGAGATGGATCTGGGGTTGGAGAGTTTCTTCACAATGTTGAAGAGCTCTTTGCTGTTGTGTGAGTTGTTGTCAATGCGTTCTTTGAAGGAGGTCCTTTTGGTGGCTTGAATGAGTTGGTGGTGCTTGCAGCTGGTGTTCTTGCGGGCTGCGTGTTTGTCCGGTGTCTTTTCGTGGTGCCACTTTTTCTCGAGTCTTCAGCAAGTACGCTTGGATTCCTGGAGGTCAGTGGTGAATCAGCTGGCCTTTCTGATGGTGCGTCCGTTTGAGGGTTTTTTGATCGGGGCGATAGTGTTGATCCATTGCCTGAGGTTGTGGGCGGCTGTGTCTGTGTTGGTGGTGTTGGATGGTGCGTTGCGGGCAAGGGTGGTGATGAGCTGGTCTTCGGTGACTATGTTCCAGCTGCGGTGGGGGAACCATTGTGGGTGGCGGTGCGTAGTGTGTTTCTTGAAGGTGAAATAAATGCAGTGGTGGTCGGTCTAGTCGAGTTCTGCGCTGTGGCTGAAGGTGACGTGGTAGCTGGCGGAAAAGATGGGGTTGAGCATGTGTCTGAGGGAGTGGATGGGAGTCTTGATGAGCTTTTTGAGTCTGAGGCTGGTAAGGTTTTCGTGTCGAGTGATGGAGTGGCTGTTGTTGGCATTCTCGAGGTGGAAATTCAGGTCTCCAATGAGGATGTAGTCAGTGGAAACAAGAGCGTGCGTGCTGACAATATCGGAGATGAAGTCGCTGAACTGTGGCTGGGGTCCAGGGGGTCTGTAGATGAGGGTTCCTCTGAGGGTGGTGTTGGGGTCGATATATATATATATAACTCAACATGTATGTGCCTTGATATATATATATATATATATATATATATATTACCTACTGGCGGTCGCCAGTAGGTATATATAGTTAGGATTTTTTCTCTATGGGATTTTTGAAAATTCTATGTCTAATAACTTTTGCGTTTGTGGACGGAATTGGCTGAAATTTTCAGGAAAATGGAACATTTTGTTTCTGAGCAGCCCCTGAAAATTTGGGGGGGTTTCGTCAAGGGGGGGCCGAGAAAAAAGGGGGGTCCCAAAACGTGTTTTTAACATTGAGTTTTCCATAGGGCGGTTGGCCTCACTTTTAGCCCGAACGGCTGAATGGATTTGCACGAAACTTGGCAAAATTGTAGGGACTGGTAGCCCGATGTGCCTTTGCTAGGTCTCAATATATGTGCTCCAGTGGATTTTGAGAAATTAACGTTCAAAAAAAGATATATATCTGTAACAGCGGACCGGGCAGCGCTCCAGTTCGCGTACTTTTCGCGTTACGGAGCTTTGTGAAGCGAAGCTGATTAGTTCTCCGGCGTCTGTAAACATTCCAAACAGTCCGTAGCGGCCGCCATCTTGTCTCTCGGTAGGATCGAGAGACAAGAGGAGGCCAAAGCGAAGGGGCAAATGACCATAAGGGGGCATAGTAGATCCTCCCTGACCCCCTAGGTTTGATGTGGAGGTTTTAAAAGGGCCCCGCGGAGCAAAAAAAAAAAAAATAATAATAATCGAACGGCTGAATGGATTTGCACGAAACTTGGCAAAATTGTAGGGACTGGTAGCCCGATGTGCCTTTGCTAGGTCTCAATATATGTGCTCCAGTGGATTTTGAGAAATTAACATTCAAAAAAAGATATATATCTGTAACAGCGGACCGGGCAGCGCTCCAGTTCGCGTACTTTTCGCGTTACGGAGCTTTGTGAAACGAAGCTGATTGGTTCTCCGGCGTCTGTAAACATTCCAAACAGTCCGTAGCGGCGGCCATCTTGTCTCTCGGTAGGATCGAGAGACAAGAGGAGGCCAAAGCGAAGGCGCAAATGACCATAAGGGGGCATAGTAGATCCTCCCTGACCCCCTAGGTTTGATGTGGAGGTTTTAAAAGGGCCCCGCGGAGCAAAAAAAAATAAATAATAATAATCGAACGGCTGAATGGATTTGCACGAAACTTGGCAAAATTGTAGGGGCTGGTAGCCCGATGTGCCTTTGCTAGGTCTCAATATATGTGCTCCAGTGGATTTTGAGAAATTAACGTTCAAAAAAAGATATATATCTGTAACAGCGCTCCGCTTCGCGTACTTTTCGCGTTACGGAGCTTTGTGAAGCGAAGCTGATTGGTTCTCCGGCGTCTGTAAACATTCCAAACAGTCCGTAGCGGCCGCCATCTTGTCTCTCGGTAGGATCGAGAGACAAGAGGAGGCCAAAGCGAAGGGGCAAATGACCATAAGGGGGCATAGTAGATCCTCCCTGACCTCCTAGGTTTGATGTACCATTTTGCCAAGTTTGGTGTAAATCCGTTCAGCCAATCAGGCTGTAGACGAATCTAAATGTCCTATGGAAAATTGCATGGGGAAAACACATTTGAAAGTGTTGAAATTTAGAACCAATTAAAATGTTACTTTGGTTTTGTATTTGTGTGTGATGAAAGTTAATTGGTTATGTATATATCTAAAATGAGAGGAAACCACAGCCATTTTGTGATACTACTGTCTGAGGTACATTTGTGAGGAATTTTTGGTGCTCAATTTCTGGTGTTTGATTTACACAGTACTAACGCTTCTCCTACTTTCAAAAAGGTGAGTTGTTAATTTGTAAGGGGAACTATGTTGTACACCTTAAGATAATTTGAAAAATGTTTTCTGTTATTTATTTACAGTCCTTCTGTTATACTAAATACTTGATAAAGTTAGTTTTATATTATGTATTACTAAAAACGATAAATGAAAGTGATTATTTTTTTCTGCAATTTACAGCAAGAAATTTCAAAATAAAATGGATCTCAATGAAGAGACCATGGCAATTTCTTTTGAATTATCCACTACATTTATTGAAATTGACAGCACCAATAATGAAATATTCTCACAAGGAGGAGATGACTTGAATGATTTTTTTGATCAATCTCTTGACGGCGAATTTATCGAATGTTTGGAGACCATAGAGTTACAAGAATCATCATTGCAGACTTTTCATGAGGAGATTCCTGATGAGATGATTGAAGAGGAAATTCCTGATGAGGACATGTTACTAGTTCTTTCAAATTATGAAAATTCAGAAGAATAAATTTATATTTAGAAATCAAAAATTGTTTGAGACATTATTCATTTTTATTTTTAATTTATGAGGTTGTAGCGAAGTGATTGTAGTATAAAATGAGATTTATAGTATAGAGTGCAACATTTTTATGTTACATAGTAAGTTTACTCATATTTACTTCCCTTCTCCCACTATATTATCTCCAATGTGTATTTGACATCTCTTCTTCATCTCTGGCCTCCTTTCTCTCACTGTCTGTCTCTGATGCATCCTATCGCTGCCATTTTGTGTAATTACAGAAGAGAGTAAAATAAAATAGTTCAGAACGTGAAAAGGGGGCAAAGTAGAGTACCCCTCACCCCCTAGGCCTTCTCAGGCGGTCCCAAAAGGATCAGTTCCTGCTTTCCTGAGAGATTATGGTATGAGTTCCATATACCACAATAACTTGCATTACAACATGCAAGATATCTATCTCCTATTACCAACTTTTGGAGATATTCGCGCTAAGCGCGAATATCTCCAAAAACTAACACCTGCCCTGAGCAGTTCTTAGCCATGTTATCCAATGGGAGGTGGATAACATGGCTAAGAGCATTAGCTCGGTAATGCATGAATATCGCTGACTTTTCAGCGATATTCATGCATTGCGGCCGTTTTTTATCGCATTTGCGATAAACCTTGATAATAGCAAGGTTTATCTGCGATAATTTCTTGACGATGCTTAGCGGTAAAAAATTCGTTGCTAAGCATCGTTAGCGATAAATATCGCTTAACTTTGGTAATATGCACCAACGTCTGTTAACGTTCGATTCGAAGGAAATCAGGAAGTGTTGAAAAACATTGTCTGCGCCATCTTGCCTTTTTTCAAATGCCACACTTTTGTCGTGCACGGCAGCCATTTTAGATGCCTTGACCAGACCCACTCTCTGCACGCTGTCGATCCGTAGCATGGCTCCCCACCCTCGCAAGCATCTCCCCCAGGCACTGGTCACCCCCGCTCTCTGTCTTATGCATGGGCAATAAACCTCCCCCCATCTGCGCTGCTCTTCCCTGAGAATCACACTCTGTGCCCGCCCGACACCTCCCTTTCGCCCTATTCACTACCGCACCCTCTGACACTCCTCTTCCTCTGTGTCCGATTGTCCAGGCCGGTCCCAGGCTATCAGCTAGCCCTGCAGATGTAGTTTATGGTCCCAGCTGTAAAGAATCACCCCTCTTCAAAGGAGTTATAGTAGATCAAGGCCCACACCCGATGAGATCCGTCACACCACACGAGTTCCTACTATCTGAAAACCATCCTGTATTGTGATTGGGGAGGGGACCGAGCCTGAAGCGGAAGATTCCAGGGATGACTCTTTGTACATCAAAGTTTTTACAATTATGTGTCACATTAAAAATATATAGCACTCCAACAAAGTAGTAGGAATATAAAACTTTAATAACTTATAAATATATACAACAAAACAAAAACAGTAAAAACATTTAAACATTTTTAGGGAAAAAGAAGGAACAATGGTCAGTAGTGGTCGGTTGTGCGAATAGTCCCAAGGCAGCACAACGTCCAGATTTCTGGACGGCACCCAGGTGATGTTGCCTGGGTGCCGCACTGATTTGGGTTTCCGGCGTGGGGCGTCCCGGGGGGTGGGTCGTCAGTAGCGGTCTGTTGTGCGAATAGTTCCAAGGCAGCAGAACGCGCTGAAATGTGGATGGCACCAAGGTGATGTCCAGTAAGTTGCCGCCCTCTGAATAACGGCGTGGGGCGCCCCGGGGGGGGGGGAGGCAGTCCAAAGTTCCGTTAAAAGGGCAAAGGAAAGGATCGGTGGTTTGAACCATCAGTCAAAAAGGGGAGGGGGTGCAACAATTTTTCCTACCGGGTCACACTGTGCTTTCACCGGAACTGATCCGAACTGTGGTCTGCAGGATTCTAGTCATTCAAACTGAGGCTGGCGCCAGCATGGGAGCGCCGACGTCCCGCGGCTACAGTTTCGTCACTCCACGGGCGATCATGGCAGTCATTCCCCATCGGGGGTGTCTGCGGGGGTCGGGGACTCCCGCGGCTCCTCTAGAATCTTCAAGGTCGTGGAGGACTACGGTGGTGGAGTCAACCAGTGACCGGGCCATTTCTTTATGCTGGGCCCGCTCTTGCCAGGTCGACCGCCATTTTGAGAGTTCGGTAGCTACCGGCGATCGCGGGGTCAAATGAGCGGACGGGCTCCACCCTGCCGGGCGAGACGTTGCAGCATCGGCACAGTGGAAGAACCCTTTTCCGGGCGCCTGGAGCGCTGAGGGTGCAGCTGGGAAGCCTCCACCTGGGGAGGCGGGAGAGGCCTGTTCGCACCGTCTCTCCCACCCAGTGCACCCCACGGCGTCTCGCTTGACATTTGTTATGGCCGGACCAGGCGATGAGGACGAGGGGGGGGGGTCGGAGGCATGTGCAAGACATCCCCCCCCAGTGTTGTCGCAGCCATTATAAAAGAAAGAAGAAATGTCCCGTCCGTCTTTGGGCCGGACCTCCGGTGGATGGCGGCCGGACGCCCTTTGCTCAGGCCCCATGAACGGGTTCCTTGGCTCATCCGGTGGGGCAGGCCTTGGCGTGTGGTGCCTCTCCTGGGCCTTTCGTGCAGTGGCCTCTCCACTCCCAGGCCCTCCATGGATGCTGGCCCAGACTGGGAAAGAGAGAGGGTCAACCTGCAATTCTCCAGTGTTACCGCCACCGCGGCCGGATCCCGTCGGCCTCGGCCTCTGGTTGATGGTGGCCGGACTGGGAGAGAGAGGGGAGGGTCGAGGACACAGACATTCCCCCCCTTGCAACTCTCCAGGGTTGTCGTAGCAATCCCCCTGGCCGGGTCCCATTGGCCTCGGCCTTTCCTCCGGCTACACCCTACGTGATGATCTTCTGCCGACGGTTGGCAGCAGGACCCGCCTTATATGTGTTGCTTCCGGCTGGGCGTAGCCGCAAACCTGTTGCACTTTGGAAGTTTCCAGAATGGGGCGGATGTCTGCTGACTTGTATCTTTCCCAGTTTGCCGTTATTTGGCCGTGGCAGGCGGTGGGACAGACACGTTTTGGGGCAGTGAGGGGCGATGAAGCCTCGTTGCCTTGTGGCCGTTGCAATGTCACACTTGGTTTCTCTTACTGTTTTCAGGTTTCTTATTACGGGCTTACTTCTAACGTTTCTTGTTTCTAGGACAATAATAGGTTTTATCATTACGTATTGTTATCGTTTCTTTGTTTGTTATTTAATAAAAAGTTCATCAGTGGCCTACTGATTTTCGTTTTCCTATTCCTTTCTTTCCAGGTTGTTTCATGCTAAAGTTTCTGTTAACAGGATACAGTGATCACTTCGTTATTATTGCATATGTCCTTTTCACTAGGGGTGCTCTCTGGTCGGGCCAGATGACCTATCTCTAGTAAATGGTCCGGGTGAAACAGGTGCATCAATCAGTGGGGAGTAGATAGGCATGACAGATTACAAGGGGGGAGAAAGGTCCGCATTACCTACCCTTTCACTACTTGCAAAGATTTTCCTACGTTTATTTGCAAACAGGGAATACCTCCAAAAAGAACCAATTCCCAAACAGTCAATGTTCGGGCAAACAATCAATCAATGAGGAACGAAATAGGCACGACGTGTTAAAGGTTTGCGTTACCTACCCTTCACTATCTGCAAAGGGAGAGAGAATATTCCTATTCTTCCCCGTTTGCAGGCAGAGAAGATCCTTAAGAGAACCAACTTCGAACAATTCAATGCTCGATTCAAACAATCAACAAGGGGTACTGTGAACACAAATGAACGCCGCTTATGTACATACACATTGCTATTTTCAACAGGTTGTTCCTAATGTTTCTATTTTAGCGAGGTCAAAAAGAGATCCCATTAGTGGCCTACTGATTTTGCTCGATTCCTTTTGTTTTTTTACACGATTTTTCGCTATCTGCAAAGACTAAACAGAGTATTGCGACTCTGTGCTTGTTTGTAAATAGAGAATGAACCAAAGAGAACCAATTCTAAAACAGTAAATGCTTGGATAACAATCAATCAAATGGAGAGAGAAGCAGGCACGACGGATTACAACGGGGGCAAAGGCCTGCGTTAACTACCCTTCACTATCTGCAAAGAGAGAGTACTCCTAATAGAAATGAGGGGGGGGGCAGCATTGAAAGCAGATCAGTGTGCATAAACACGAAAATGTTTTTTCTTACCACGTACTTGACAATCGACAGCTTATGATATTTGCTATTAAAAAACCATTGAAATTCACTGAAAAAACCATAGGTTATAGACCATATATAGTTAGGAATTAGCATTTACAAAACCTTGAAAATTCACTGAAAAAACCATAGGTTATAGACCATATATAGTTAGGAATTAGCATTTAAAAAACCTTATTTTACTCACACAAAACCATTGAAATTCCATATATAGTTAGTTGTACTAACTATATATCGCGCACCCGCAATCCACTGCTGATCATGTCACATATTACATCATTCATGACATGGTCAGTGACATCACTGATGACATCACTGATGACATCTCAAATGACATCACTGATGACATCACTGATGACATCTCAAATGACATCACTGATGATATCACTGATGACATCTCATTTGACATTACTGATCACATCACTGATGACATCATTCATGTGATAATACGATGAACCTCTTCAGACTCTAATATAACCTTAGATACACTCAGTGTAAACAGACACTCACAGACTGTCACTCATCCATGGAGTTACTTACACACCTAGTCAGTCATGCAAAGAATCAATCACACCTCCATTTCCTCAACTATACAGTTATACACACCTTACTTATTCAAACATATACTAACACATATTTACTCTCTTTTACAATCCCTGATACAAGTTCACAATCATCCATACAGCCACTCACACATTCACTGGCTCTTATGCATAGTTATTTATATATGCCAACTCTCACATGTACTGTGTTTTACATATGTACTTACTTTGACATGTAGCACTAAGATATCCATTCACTCACCAATACACTGATGCACACAGTCAACCACCCATACAGCTGTTTCCACATGCACTTTTGAACCCATACATCTAGTGAATCAACTGCTCACACATCTATGCACAGAGTCATACACCTCCCACCCACCCACACACACACTCAGTCTCCCATACAAATACTTGAGCAACTAATCAATAACCCATATACTTACTCATATAGCTACTGATCAACACATGCAGCAGTTTACAGAACAACAAACATAATGATGCACAAATTAACACAGTTCAGTCACTAACCCATGCACTCAGTGAGACACATTTAACCACTCACTCATACAGTCAGTCATGCATCTAGTAAATCCTTCATCCAGACACTTCTACATCCACTCATTCTTCAATATGTAAGACATATTTTAACTTTACAGAAATACACAGTCACTGGATGTTGTCATCAGTGATGTCATTTGAGATGTCATCAGTGATGTCATCAGTGATGTCATTTGAGATGTCATCAGTGATGTCATTTGAGATGTCATCAGTGATGTCACTGACCATGTCATGAATGATGTAATATGTGACATGATCAGCAGTGGATTGCGGGTGCGCGATATATAGTTAGTACAACTAACTATATATGGAATTTCAATGGTTTTGTGTGAGTAAAATAAGGTTTTTTAAATGCTAATTCCTAACTATATATGGTCTATAACCTATGGTTTTTTCAGTGAATTTTCAAGGTTTTGTAAATGCTAATTCCTAACTAAATATGGTCTATAACCTATGGTTTTTTCAGTGAATATATATATATATATATATATATATATATATATATATATATATATATATATATTTATTTATTTATATATCTTCAAGGTACGTAGATATGGAGTTAATGTTATATTATGTGAATTTGTAGGGCGCGGCTAATCACCCATGGGGGAATCCAGGTGATAAGCAGGGCAGGCTGGGTTAGGGAAGGAGGAGATCATATCTGTTACATCTGGAGGAGCCATGACTTGAGGTTACTTCAGCTGTGCATGTGGGAGGGAGACGTTCCGATTTGTTCTTGGAGGTTGTTCCAAGTCTTGGTTGTGAGGAATGAGAAGGCTCATCCTCTGCTTCTGGCCTTCTTGATGCGAGGAAGGTGTTCCCTTGCTTGGGACACAGATTGAAGGTGTCTGGAGAGTTGGTAGAGAATGAGGCAGTGATTGAGGTAAACTGGACCGGTCTTGTAGGGAGGTTTGAAAGCATGGGGGATAACTTGAACTTACCTCTTTTCTGGACTAGGAGCCAGTGGTGATTGTTGAGATGTGGTTATTTAACAGGACTTTCAGAATGATTTTGGCGGAAGTGTTCTGCGGAGTTTAGAGTCGCCGAAGGACATGGGCTGGGATTCTGATGTAGAGAGCATTTCCATAATCAAGGCTACTTGTGATAAGAGCTTTGGTGACCATTTGTCGGGTCCTCAGTGGGATTTACTTGAAAATCTTGTGTAGCATTTGCAGGATTTGAAAGCATGTTGAGAACAAGGCAATGATCTGTCCGCTCATGGAGAGGTTGCTGTCCAGGATTATCCTAACATTCTTGGCATGGTTTGTGGGGTGGGTGGAGGGCCAACTTCGGAGGGCCACCAAGAGGAGTCCCAAGGAGAGTGGTTGTTGCTGGATGGGACTTCAGGTTTGTCTGTGTCGAGCTGGGAGGAGCTGCTTTTCATTGAGTAGTGACATTGCTCATGCACTTAGGCGAAGTTTGCTTTGCCTGCATTGGTTGAGTTGATATTGGAGAGGATGAGCTGTGTGTCATCGGTGTAGGATACTATGTTGATGCCATGGAATCTGATGATGTACACAAGTGGTGTCATGTAGATTTTCAACAGTGTTGGGCTAAACAGCGATCCTTTGATTAACTCCGCAGATGAGTTTATTGGGTACTGCGATGTAGAGGGGAAGTCTAACTTGTTGAGTTCTGTCTGTAAAACAGGAAGATATCCACTTGAGGGTCGGTCCGCAAATACCCAAGTGCTGAAGCTCTTGGATGAGTGACTTGTGGGAGACAGTATCAAAAGCTGCAGAATGGTCAAGGATTATGAGTGTGGCCATTTCCCCACAGTTGAGAATGCTTTCGATGTCATCGGTGAGCGATGATAAAGGCTATCTCTGTGTTTTGTTTGGTGTGAAAGACTGATTGAGAGGTGTCTAGGAGTTGATGGAGTGTTAGGTGGTTTGCAAGTTGTTTATTGATGACTTTCTCTTTGACTTTAGCTGGAAAAAGCAGGAGCGAGATGGGTCTGTAGCTGCTGAGGGTGTTGAGGTCCACTGTTGGTTTCTTTAATAGTGCATTGACTTCTCCATTTTTTCAGTAAAACAGGAAGGTGGCAGTGGTTATGGAGATGTTGATGATAGCGGTGAGTGCGGTGGAGATGATGTTTCTTCCAAAGTTGTATATTAAGAGGGGGCAGGGGCCCGAGGGGGGCTCCAAAGTGGTTGGTATTCATCAGGTTGGTGGTTTCTTTCTTCGAGAGGGGCTTCCAATTGCTTAGCTACTGTTTGGTTATAAAGGAGATGACCGGCTGGTTTGAGGAGTTTGTATAGGTATGCTGTGATTTGCATGTGCTGTAGATCATGCCAATCTTCTGTTCAAAGATGTTTGAGAGATCATTGCAGAGTACTTGGGACGTTGGCAGCTGCAGGTTTGGAGAAGTCCTTGACGATGATGAAGAGTTCTTTGCCATTGTTGGGGCTGTCTTCGAGTTTGAGACTTAGGGCCTTTTTCTTTGTGTCTCGGGGTTGTTTGTGGTAGAAGTAGGGGTTGAGGATTATTTTTTATGTGGATCTTGCAGTGGTGTATTTGTCGAGTCTCCATTTTTTTCCAAGTTGTTTGCAGTAGGACCTGGACTTCCTGAGGTTGTTTGTGCATCAGCTGGGCCATTTGTGGTTTTTGTAGGTTTTTTTTTGGTGGGAGCAGTGGAGTTGGCGCAGTTGACTAGCCATTTATTGAAGAGCTTGGTGTCAACATCAAGGTCCTTGGTGTGGTTGTGTCGGCATTCCTGAAGGGTCTTGGTCCACTTTTCTTTGGATATTTTGCCCAGGTCTTGATGGTGCTTTGGGTTTACCTGGTGCAGTGGCTTGGGGGTAAGGTATCTTGAAATGTATGATGTAGTGGCCGGACCATGTGAGGCTGGTCATGTAGGTGGTGGTGATCCTGTTGCTGGAGGGGAAAATAGGGTCAAGGATGCGAACTGCTTTGTGGGTTGATCCTTGGATGAGCTGGGTGAGTCTGAGGTTGCTGAAGAGGTTGAGAAAGGTAGTGAAGTTAAGGTCTGTGGTGTCTTCCAGGTGGAAATTGAGGTCCCCAACGATGATGTAGTTCAATTATCTGATAGAGAGGGGAGCGATGAAGTCTGCAATGTGGTTACAGAATTTTGATAGGGTTGAGTAAGGAAGGATTCCCTTAAGGCTTGTGTTGTCTGTATTTTAAATTGAAGGTGTTCCATGAACTTGGTATCCGAGTCCTTGGAGGTGGTGCATTCAATCGTGTTTTTGTAGATGAGTGCGAGTCCTCTGCCTGGTTTGTGGGTTGAGAATAGTCTATGAGTAGTCTTATCTATTTGCAATTATCTTTGCAATATGTTGGTCCTCAATCCTTGCTGACTCCTGGACACTTGTTCTCATCCTAATTACTCTTCCAATTGTAATGCAATGTCCTGCGATCTGCCTTCATCGACATAAAAAGATGAAAGAGCCCTGACAGTCAGAAAAAATCAAACTACCTTTTCCCACTTTAAGACTGGTCACAATGTCCCGGCCTAGCCTTGCTAATTCGTTGGCCCTTGGTCCCATTCTATTATCCTTTCACTTGCTAAGATTGACCTTGAATCTGCAGGTATTGGTGTTAGAAGATGAACTTTTTTTTTAGATCTGCTAATCAGGAAAAAGATCAGACTTCTTACTTTACTGCTGATTTCACTGTCTTGGGCTATGCTTGTTGATTCCTGGGCACTTGGTCCCAGTCTGCTGATCCACAGCAGTGCAGAGATGTCAACCGAAACAAGCCGTTAGCAGCATTTGAAGGTGAAGTATTTTGTGCCCTTACCAGTAGTAATTTTATACACCTCTGACTTTGACCAGAAATGTCTTGTCGCAAGGGTGTCTATTGGTGCATTCTTCATGTCTTGCCTTTAGGAGAGGAGCATTTTGCTTACTTGCAGTTTTTGATTAACATGTAAGAAAAATAGAAACTTCGAACAACTCTGAGCATGAAGAAATCATGATTTTTTTATTTTATAACATTAAAATAATGTTTATAACATTTTTATTTGACCTTTTTGTACAGCTTGTGCAACATTGATAAAAGGAAATTTTAAATTTAATTGTACAGAGGTCAATTAGGGGAGAGGAGTTGGTCTAACAGCTAAGGCAGTCTACCGCTATTCTGGGGAGGCTTCACATCTAACATGGGCTTCGATAGGAATTCATAGAGCATATTATCAAGCCCATTATCGCCGCTTTATCGTCAGTTTCCTGCCGATAAAAGCGGCGATAATGTATCGCCCGTCCTTGATAATATGCTCCATAATTCTTTACAAGCATCTCACTATCCATGCTGTCAAATACCATGTTTATGCTTTGTAAGATCAAGCAAGGAAAAGATCTTTCATAGAGCAGAGAGTAAGCTATCCAGAGAATTCTAAAGATTACTTCAATGCTCATTCCAAGGCCGTAATACAAGTAGGCAGATAGGCAAATTATATGAAACACATTTTGTAAGTATCCTACCTAAAAAAGGCAATTTGTTAGAGGCCTGTAATTGCCTGAGAGTTGGGTGTCCTAATAGACACACGTTGAATTGCAGTTTACCGTTTCTTCTAAATTACAATGAAACAGATCCAGGAAACAGGAAATAACAGACTTACAGGCAGCACTAAAAAGCATTGACAAATGCAATAGCATGAAAAGTGGTACAATTAAGCATTACTGTGTTTGCATGTTTTACGTTATGAGTACATAAAGCCAGATTCGAAGCAGGAAACGCAAAAGTAAAACAGAGAAATGCTGGAAACTTTTTTTTAACACTTTGTAATTAAAATGTGCATTTTCACCATGCACAGTTGTGTGCTAGTCGTACTGTGCATTGGGCAGAGCATGTCTTTGAACGGAATAAGAAGGGTCATGTAGTCTGAAATACACTATTTCCTGAAAATGTAGGAAAGTAAGTCAGCATTACATATAAAAGCGAGCATACCTACATTTCTTTTTCAAGACCAACTGGGACATGTTTTCCCATTGTTACTAATGAGTGCATTCCCAGTTGTGTACATCCACAATAACAGTCTAACCACAATTTGATTTCATCACGTGGGCCGGTCCTATATCTGCTTTCTGCAAGATGGCAGGTGATGGACACTGGGGCACTGCTAAATAGCTAAGAGCAGAATATCACTTTGATAAACGTGATTTGCATATTTATTATTTAGATTTGCATTCAAGCACTTTTTAAGCAGCTAATCTAGGACACGACATTGCGCACATTACCCCCGTCTTGCATTATCTCTCTTAACCAATTTTTCAATAATACATTTCATTATTAAGTACCAGCATTACACAGGAACATCGGAGTAATCAGGGTAAAGCAGGAAATCATAGTTGAGAGTTGAGTGGTGATGGAGCGAGATAGAAAACAAAATTTTGTTTAAACTCGCAAAGTCACATTTCCATAACATGAATAAAATTATTAATGATTTGTGATATGTCGTGCTAATACAACCTAGATTAAACTTTACACGTGGGGGGACTAACATGTGTGCTCATAAACGTGCATAAATGTTGCATCTTTTTGTTCGTGCAAAATAATAAAATAATTTATTGTTTTCGTTTTTGTCATTACTAACTGCTGCATATTTAAAATAAGCATGTGCTTGTTTTGCTTATTCTTGTCTGTGTGATGTCATTTCTACTATTCTAGGTGCATATGGGTCTCATAGAATAACGGAGACTGGTAAATATAAACGCTGCTTTATTTGTTTGCAATGGCTAGGTAACATTTGATTAATCGGGTGGGTTAATTAATTAGTAAACCATGGGGTGGATACAGAATATACTTTATTTCTTACATTAATACTTTTCTTGTGTTTGTTTTATACTAGAAATCATAAGTTGCCTGCTTTTGAGGCCTAGCTATTTGAGCCGCAAAATAAAAGCTGACCTATAATTCTGCAGAAAGTCACTAGACGCCCATTCTGAATTAAAACGTTTATTGAAGCTGCATTCACAAAGCAAGAACTGATGAGCTGACATCATTCTGTCGGACATGGCCAAGGTCGAAAGTGAACTTTTTGTCAGTCCTTAACTTGGCATCCGCGGAAGTTGCACTGTAAGACTATGGAAGCTGCGAGGATGACTTAAAACAAAGTTGCAATCGCAGGAAGCCTCTGGCTTCACGTGGAAGAGACAATGGTCTTTGTAAGACATGATTTTGTGGAACTTTTTAAGAATCGGGTGACATGTCACTTGTCACTCTCAGCCAATGGGACGTCGAGTATTTCTGAAAATTTTCCTTCGCTAGTTTAGTTAGCGTAGAAAAGTATAAAAAGTCATGCCCTTAGGGTTGGGCTGGCTGCTGCTTTCTGACTTTCCGATGAGGGTGATGTGCTGCTGGACTTTGCGTGGAGCACGTAAGAATCCTCAAAGAACTTTACTTTAATTTCTGTCTATTTAGCTCAGTTAGGGAAATAGGTTTTAGAAATGCTAAACTTTATATAATTTCTTTAAATTGATTCAATTGCTTAAATTGTAATTTTCTTATTTCTTACCATCATGCTTGCTTTATTGCTAATAAAATTCATTTATAAAACTTACAACTTATATACCATAATTTAGAAAATAAAATCTTACTTTTGACAAACAAGCTGGTCTTGGTTATTTAGAAGTATAGGTTACCTTTAGCTAGATCACGTCGCCTATAGTGGTCATTTAAATGATTGGGTTTTATTCTAATGACTATATTCTTTCTGCAAATGTATAAAATGTTTATAGTTTGTAAATAATGTGTATATAGATTTATTTGACCACCTGATTCAGTAGGCCCAAAAATATATCAGGTTCATAAATGGGTCCATGTATAGTTTAGAATTTTGTTTATAGGTTATGAAATTGGGTAGCGTAGTTTATGATATATTTTCTATAGCCCGCTGGATCAATTATCTGGTAGCAGAAATTGATGGTTGCTAAGCGGTAACCAAGGTAACATGTTGGTTGCTAAGGATTGCGTCATGGTATGCAAATAGGATTAATGTTTTAACACTCGTTAAGTTCGTTTTTCGTGCCTATCTGTAAGCTATACCGGTATAGATTGTGTGGCGAGAAATTAGTCACGCAAGCCATCTGTTCGTTTGTAGTGATATCGCCGAGTATCACAAGAGGTATCGCCGTGTACCATAGTGTTGTCGCCGAGCAGCACAGTTTTAGGGCTAGGTCTGAATCTTGTATAGTGAGGATTTTCTAAGAAATCAAAGCAGCATGAGAATAGGGACAAAGCGCCTTCCATAAAACTCACTGTGATGAGAGTATTAGTTATATCCGAGCTTGAGTGAAGGGTAAAATTTAACGTCGGTGCATGATTATCTATAAACAGGTTAGAGTCCTGTACGGGTACATGTTTCATATCTATAAACAGGTGAGAGCCCTGTACGGATAACGTCGTTATTTTGCTAACGGTGCATGATTTCTATAAACAGGTGAGAGTCCTGTACGGATTTCGTGTGTGTTTGAATTTAAGGAATTTTCCGTGTAAAAGTGCGAGTTTGAATTGTATTTTATGTTCAAGTGGAACTCTTAGAACTTTCACTTCGCGGTGGGTTCAGAGCAAAGCGAGTTCATAATTATACGTGTTAGAAGGGTGGGGTAAGGTTACTCTACTGACAATTGAATATTATCCTTAGTGTGAATAGCGCCGTCTATTCCGAAGTGTGGATACTTGAATGTATGTAAACTATCCTAATTAGTGAAACGAACAGATGTTGTCTTTATAAGTCATTGTTAAGAATTAATTTACACTGAAAAGTGTTCTTAAAATGGCGCTGTGAAAAGATTCTGTGAAGGAGGGGTAAGCGCCAGGAGTGAGAAGCGAGAAACCGCAGCTGCTGTGTACGTCACAGAGCCGCGCTGAGATTGGGTGACCTACGTCACAAGCTGTATTCTGATTGGCTCCTGAGTCTCTGACGGCCTGTGAGCTGATTGGTCCTTAGGAAAATCTCAAAAATTATTGGTTGAGCAGGAAACTGACGTAGCTCAACTGCCATTGGCTTGTTGGTGTGTTTCGCGCACGGATTGGTTGTTTTGCGGAACATCCCGGAAATATTTTACGAACGATTTTGTGAATTAAATTTAACTTTTAAAAATGAGTTATCATTTTAAACATGTTGAGAAAAAGACAACATTATTTCAGAAATTTAAGAATTTATTTTCACCTGACAAGAAAATCGAAACGCGAGGTGGTAAACTACTTCATAAGTATAAAACACCTGCAGCGTACATGGAAGGTGAATACGGATATCATACTGTCTTATGGTTCGACAGTTGGAAACGTTATACTAAAAACGATGGTGTTTTGGCTTGGCCTGATGATGGTTCATTTAATGTAAGAGTTTTAAGAAACTTACGAGAGAAAATGAATGCTCTTATTCCAAAACCGAGACCAACTCAATTTGAAGCTTTAGTTGAGTGGGAAGATGAGATGTATCAGTTACAAAGAGAAGCTAGTGGAATTAAAAGACCTTCTAAAAATCCATCATGGAAAAGAGAAACTCATGAAGATAGATTACGAATGTGGAGACAGGGAAACATGAGTGAAGGATTGTATTTAATTCATGAAATGGTAATGGGTTCTCCTACAGGAAAATCTATGGAAAGTGAATCTGAGGATGCAATTATGGAAGAAATATATACAACTGCTAAAAATAAACAGCCTAATCAGCCTTTGAGACCTCCTAGATCATGGTCTACTCCGGTGGTTTCTACTGAAACTTCACCGAGTGCACCTCCAATTAATGAAGCTCCTAAACTTTATCCAAATAATTGTGAAATCACTGAAACTCCTAGAAGACCAGAATTTGAGAATGCTCGAAATGAGGGTAGACATTTTTCAATGACTCCAAGAGCAAGGGAACCTCCAAAAGATTATACAAGAGAGACAAGAAATGTTGAGGATGATGATTATAATGAATACTTAAGGTCTAAAGAAGAATTAATTAAAAGAATGACAAAAGGCATGGAAGCTGTCACAGTTCCAGTAACAATAGGTCCTGTTCAACCTGTATTTGATCAAAGAAATACAAACAAAACTGGATTAACTATTCCTTTAAATACAGAAATTCAAAAGCCTGCTGAAAAATTTTATTCAGACTTGACAGAATTAAACACTTCTAGATCGAGAATGCCTGATTTAACCTTTAATGAGGATTTATCTCCAAAAACACCAATGGGTGCTATGTCAGATGTAGGAAGTCCTGAAGTTAGGGTAACCACACCAAAGCTTGATGTGGCCAAATTAAAAGCAAATATTGAAGAATTAATAATTGGAACAATTGGCCCAGATAGTTTAAATTACTATCGGGATGATGAACTATTATTCATTTGCAAAAGTATTCAATGGAAAACGAAAAATAAATATGATCAATTAGAGGATCTAGCTGCAGAACTTGAAATTGATGTGAGTAAACAAAAGAATTTTGCAAAACATTACAGATTAGATTTTTCAGAAAGTGACATTGAGAGTTTGAACTCAATGGGAAGAATAGTTCACATTAAAGATTTGATTGTCTATATCAAAAAGCTAGGAGAACTGAACAAATGGAGAGTGAAATGGACTAAAAGGAAGGAAGATGAAAGATTAGAAAGAATGTCAAAACAATTTCCAATGAGAGAAGTTGCAGGTGGAGGATATGTTCATGTCCCATGGTCGAGACAGGACATTCTGTTATTCACAAATGACTTTCCAAAATTAAGAGAGAAACCTGTTGAGTGGTACAGGCAAGTCGATAGATTTATCAAAGTGTCAAAAGTTCTGTGGATTGATTTGGATGGATTTTTTGACATTGTTGTTCCATCTGATCTTTGGACAGAATGTAAAATTTCTATTAGTTGGCCAAAAACAGAACCTGAGCGAATTAAAGAAACAGGTGCCCCAAATCCACTTGTAATGGATTTTTATGAGAAAGTAATTGTTTGGATGAAAAACAAAATTCCACCCAAAGAAGTTGATTGGGTTAAAATAGAAAGAACAGAGCAGGAAACAAAAGAATCAGTTCATTCTTTTTATGAAAGACTACTGTTAATCTTTAAACAATACAGTGGTTATGAAAAATTAGATGAGAAAGACATGAGTCATTTTATCTATAGATTTGTTTATGGACTAAAACCTGAAATTGGAGAAATGATCAGAACTAGTATTGTCGGATGGCAAGCACTATCTATTGATGATATTCTGAGAAAGGCAAAATATTGTAGCGATGAATTAGAAGTAAAACAGAAGAAGCTGAAGGAGAAAGCCATGTGGGCACAGGTAAAAGTGGCTGAGCAACAGATTGCCAGCATGGGAAATAAGAACACTAATTTTGTTCAAACTGGAAATACGAACCAGATACAAGGAAAGTTTAAAGGTAATAATTTCCAAAAGAAATTTAGCCCAAAGATAGAAGAGCTGAAACAAAGATTACCTTGTTTTAATTGTGGCGAAATTGGACATTGGAGGGACGAGTGTCCTCATCCTCCTAGAAATTTAAAGAATCCCTTATTGAATCCACAGATGCAGAATGGTGTTAACGTGCAGCAACAGCTACAGATGCAACAGGGGTTAAATGAATTTAATATTCAGCGACAATTACAACAACAGCCACAACAACAGGTGAATAATCGTCAGGACCAGTTGCCACAACCACCTTTTCCGAATTGTGGGGGAGTTCAAAAATATAATCCAAACGTGGGATTTCAGGGATGTGAACAGGTAATAAAACCACAAAAACAGCAAAAGCAGCAAAGGGTTCAAATGCAAAATGCTTCACAACAATTTTTATTAACAGAAAGCCAAGACAGTGATTCTGATGATTATTGCTGACGGTGCCCGAGAGAGGAGGAAGAGTGTGTTGTTGGAGCCACTCTTGAGGTTGACCAGTCTGGTCCTTATGTAAACGGGAAAGTTAATGATGTAGACATCACTTTTCTAGTGGACACTGGTGCTACCCGTTCTACTGTTAGATCAGTGGAAATTGAAAACCTACCTCTCTCTGGGGATACCATCCAAGTTGTCGGAGTAAGTAATCAGCAAATTAAAACAGACTTAACTGATCCAGTACCAGTTGAAATTGGAAATTACAGAGACAAACACAGATTTGTGGTTTGTAATAGTAGTCCAGTAAATCTATTAGGTAGAGACATCCTATGTAAAATGAATTGCAGAATATATTGTTCTCCTGAAGGAGTTGAATTACAAACAATGGAGGAAGATGGTTTGTACAGAATGACAATGATGATGATGGAAGCAGAAGAAACAAAATTGTTTCCTGCATTTGAAGAAAAAGATTTACCTGAAGAGCTAAAAGAAACAGTGAAATCTGAAATATGGGATTTTACTGGGAATGAGATGGGTCTGATGAAAAACGTAGATCCTGTTAAAATTGCATTGAAGCAGGGAATAGAATTTCCAAACACTCCACAATATAAAATGAAAACAGAGACAATTGAAGGTATTACACCTGTAATTGAAAAATTAATCAAGCAAGGTGTATTGGAAGAAATGAAGAGTAGCTCTTGTAATTCACCAATTATGGGAGTTAAAAAGGCTAACGGAACATTTAGGATCGTACAAGATTTGAGAAAGGTTAATCAAATTGTTATTCCATGTTGTCCTGTGGTTCCAAATCCAGCAGTGATTCTATTTCAGATTCCATATGATGCTGAATGGTACACAGTCATTGACCTTTGCAATGCATTCTTTACTGTTCCTCTACACCCAGACAGTTATGAAATCTTTGCTTTCAGATTCCAAGGTAAGACCCTTGGATGGACAAGAATCCCTCAGGGCTATACAGAAAGTCCTTCAATCTTTAACGAACTGTTAAAAAGATCATTAGAAGATTTAGACTTACCAGGTAGGTCTACGTTGGTGCAGTATATTGATGATTTGTTAATAGCTGCAAAGACAAGAGAAAATTGTGTAACAGACACAATAATTCTGTTAAATCGCCTTGCAGAAGAAGGACATAAAGTGTCCCCAGCAAAACTACAGTTTTGCAAACAAGAAGTGAAATATCTTGGCCACAGAATTGCAAAAGGAAAAAGACAAGTAACAATAGAGAGAATAAAAATGATTCAAGCAATGTTACCACCAAGAACACAAAGACAGGTCAGAATGTTCCTGGGAATGGTAGGTTACTGTCGACAATGGATAAGTGGATTTTCAGTAATTGCGAAACCACTACAAAGACTGACCAAATCAGATGTAAAAGATCCAATTATTCTCAATGATGTTGAGATGGAATCTTTTGAGAACCTGAAAAAGAGCTTATGCCAAGCTCCTGCTTTGGGTATGCCAAATTATGAGAAAGATTTTGAACTGTATTGCAGTGAGAGAGAAGGATGTGCATTATCTGTGTTAATTCAGAGACATGGAAACCTAAAGAAACCTATTGCATATTTCTCTGCAGTTCTTGATCCAATTGCAAAAGCATTACCAGGTTGTTTAAAAGCAGTTGCAGCTACAAGTATCAGCCTTGAACAAAGTGAAGGAATCATTATGGGATTTCCTGTCAAAGTTTTTGTGCCTCATTCAGTTGAAATATTACTGACAAGAGGTAAGACTCAACATTTAACAAGTAGCAGATTGACAAAGTATGAGAAAATCATACTAGGAGCAGATAATGTTTCGATTTCAAGATGTTTGAATCTGAATCCTTCTACATTACTGCCTGATTCTGAAATCGTTAATGACATTGAGACAGAACATGAATGTTTAGATGTCATGGAATTCTGCACAAAACCAAGAAAAGACATCAAAGACAGACCTTTGCCTGAATCGGATTTTGTCTATTTTGTAGATGGCTCATGCTTAAGATCCGAAGGTGGTGTCTTGAAAGCTTCATACTCAGTTTGTACAGTTGAAAACATTAAAGAAGCATCATGTCTTGAAGGAGTTCGTTCAGCTCAAGTAGCTGAAATGATTGCTTTAATTCGTGCATGTGAAGTATCAAAGGATATAAGAGTTACCATCATTACTGATAGTCAGTATGGGTACGGAGTTGTGCATGATTATGGACAACTCTGGTCACAGAGAGGATACATGACATCAACAGGGTCACCAATTAAAAATGCAGTTTTCATTAGAAGATTAATTGAAGCAATACAATTGCCAAAAGAAATTGCCATAGTCAAGTGTGCAGCACACACTAGAGGAACTGATTATATTTCCAAAGGAAATGCCTTCGCAGATGAAACAGCAAAGTACTGCGCAAGGAAAAATTATTCTTACAATCGGAATAGAAGTACAGAAACTGATTCAAATTCATTAATGCTAACAACTATTGTAGAAACATGGAATGAGATTAGAGATTTACAAAACGAAGCAGATGATGAAGAAAAAGATCAGTGGTTAAGATCAGATTGTAGACAACGTGATGAAGATGGAGTGTGGGTTTACAAAGATGGGAGAGTAGTTTTACCAAATTGCATGATTTCTGACATGGCCAGATTATATCATGGTCCTGCACATTTAGGAAGAGATTCTATGGTCAGACTGTTTAAAGAAACATGGTTCAATACCAAATTTAGAACCATTGCAGAATCTTTTTGTCAAAGGTGTTTATCATGCCAACAAATGAATCCTAACAGAAAATCAGTGGTGGGGACAGGAATAATTGGTCGAGAAGGTGGTCCCTTTACCAGGTTACAAATAGATTTCATTGAAATGCCATTACACAACTGTTTGAAATATGTACTTGTAATTGTATGCTTGTTCTCAAGGTGGGTAGAGGCTTTTCCTACACGACATTGTGATTCAATTACAGTAGCAAAATTAATGCTCAGAGAAATTATCCCAAGGTACGGTTTTCCAGTCACTATTGAGAGTGATGGAGGAAGCCATTTTGATAACAAACTGTTGAAATTAATTTGCGAAGCTATGAGTATTGAGCAGAAAATACACTGTGCATACAGACCAGAGGCATCAGGTGTAGTTGAACAAATAAATGGAACTATCAAAAACAGAATTGGAAAAATGTGTCTAGAGACAGGAGTTAAGTGGACTGATGCTCTTCCACTTGTTTTGATGTCAATAAGAAGTACACCAGATAAAAAGACAGGTTTGAGTCCTCATGAAATTTTGATGGGAAGAGTTATGAGGCAAGCTTTTGTACCTGTAGGTAAACTGTTGAGCATAAATGACAGTGCAATTTTGGATTACTGTAAAAGGTTATCTGATATGGTAACTTCTGTGTCTAATCAGGTGGGAACTGAAGCACAATCAAATGACAAAGTTTTGACACATGATCTGAGACCTGGAGACTGGGTCAGAACGAAAGTACATCGGAGGAGGAATTGTCTATCTCCTAGATGGCAGAAACCTAGGCAGGTAATCTTGATCACTACTAATGCTGTAAAGTGCAGAGGATTGAAGCGCTGGATTCATCCAAGTCATACTATTCCAATACCAACTCCTGAGAGTTCTGATGTTGAAAGTGATACCACAGATGACTCTGATTCTGAAGCAGAAGACAGAACAGAAGGTGAAGTAATTCCAGATTCTGAAGATCGACAAGAAAGTCGACATCTGGAAACTGTGCCAGTGAATGGAAATCTGACAAGAAAAGACTTAGAAATAATTGAAATAGATTCTGAAGGTGAAGAGAATCTGTTAAAAGGAAAGATAACTGAGGATTCGGTTGTCTATATTGAAGACAGAGAAGCTGAACCAAAAGAAGTTTCAGACCAGGAGAGTATCGAAAGGCAGAGAACAAGCTCTGAAGTAAGGAACAAAAATCCGAAATCTGGGAAGCTAGAGGTAATTGAGGAAGAGGAGGAGAACGAATTACCGAGTACCAGTGATGGAAGACAAAGTGAAGTTCCTGAAGGAGTGAAATTGCCATATAGAGAAGTTCCTGAGTCAATTGAAATTTCAGACTACGAAACTGAGGAAAGTGACGTGGAAGGTGGAAGTGAAAGCAGAAAGAAAAGGACTTGGAAATCAGAATCGAATAATTCTGAACCAAAGAAAAAGTACGTGAGAAAAGCAGACTACTGGCCTGGTGGAAGATTGAGAGTCAGATTGATTAAAAAGCCAATAGAACAAGTTGAAGAAATCAGTAGTCAAAAGAGTCCTGGAAAAGAGGTTGGAGTTGGAAGGAAAATAGAAGTGATATCAAGAAAAGGGAAGAGAATAATTAGACCAAACCAAAAATACAAGTCTCCTGAGTGGACTTACTTAGTAATTCCACCTGTAATTGACATATATGATAGTAGTGAAGAAGAAAACGAAATCCAAGAAATTAGTGACAATGATTGAAGTACAAAATTATTAAATTGGCATAAGGCTGAAGAAATCCTGTTAGTTGACACAAGGTCGAAGAAAAACTGTTTAGTAGAAGAAAAACTTATGTATGACATAAGGTCGAAGAAATCTTGTTTAGGGTTATAAAAAGAAAAATATTTTAAAAGGGGGGTGTATATAAATTTTAAAATTTATTTTTATTTTTAATTTTATTTTTGAGGCTAAAACTAACCTGAGAATGCCTTACATTAAGGAGAGCACTTCAAAATGCTCTGTTTTTAAAAGATGCTGTAAGATGACTCTGGTGTGTCTGCTCATTTTAGTTCTGCTCTGGTTGGTACTAGCTGTGATTATACCTTTAGAAATGAATAGAGAATTACACAAAGTTAACATAACAAGCAAAGCTCTGATTAGCCAAACTAAACATAGTGCATCTGCAAAAGTAATTGATCATCAGCCTAACATTCATCAAGATAAATCAATAGGTGATTTTTCAAGCAATACATTCACAAAGCTTTTGAGTGAATATGTAAAGGTAATGGATGCAAAGGATTGTTATGTATGCGTTAAGTTGCCCGCTTCTGTTTCTGAGGGAGTAACATATAATATGCTTCCTCTCACTTATGCTGTTACATGTAGTGTATTAACTAGTTTATTTTATCAAACTGGTCGTTTAGAATATTACTATTCAAATTATGATGAGATTTTTGCTAATGTCAAGATTGATAATGCTTTAAATAAGCATAAGAAAGCTAAACAAATGAGAGAATATTTCCTTGTTACTAACGAACTCACTTATGAGTATGCTTACAAGAATAATCTAACATGTAAATTAAGTGCTGAAGGGAAGAAATTTCTGAATATGGTTGAGGAGAGAAGAGCAATTTATAAGAGAAATGAATTAGTCAAGCAGACTAAGTCATCATTCTGGCAAAAAGAGGATGAGAAACTAAATGGCAAAATGCTTGAAAATATTGCAATTCATATAGACAAACCTGTTAGTGGAAAGCTTTGCATTAGAAGAGATAACACACTTTTTGATAATTATTTTGTAGGTGCAAGCAACTGTGAAGATACTTATCAGATTATGGGAGGTTGGGGATTTAAAGGTGGAAAAGATCCTATCTTTCCTGGAATTTATTTTGTTTGTGGTGACAAAGCCTACTACAACCTTCCAGACCATTGGTATGGAACTTGTTATGTGGGAATTGTTTTTCCTAAAGTGTTTCATGTTGACAGAGATTCAGAAGGATTATTTAAAATCCATAATTATGTAAATAGAGCTAAAAGAGAAACTTTTACTGAAGTTCTGGGAGATATTTTCCAAGCTGTAATACCTTTTGTTGGTATAACCCTAAATGCAGGGAGAATCAGAAAATTGTCCACTATAGTTGATAGATTATCAACTGACACTGCTGATGGGTTTCAATTAGTGAATGTTGAAGTTATTGCAATTAGATCCATGGTAATTCAAGACCGTCTTGCTTTAGACATACTCCTAGCAAAAGAGGGAGGAGTCTGTGGCATTTTACATGTCCAACATTGCTGTACATATATACCGGATGAAAGTAAAAATATTGAAATGTATATTAAGAATATTACACAAATGCATTCTGAAATAATTCCTTTAGAAGAAGAAGATTTTACTGGGAAACTTTCAAATAGGTTTCAAGCAATTAAAAACTGGTTTCATAATATCGGAAGTTCAATTCTTGGCAAGATTCTGGCACCTTTGATTATAATTATATTCATTTTTATTTTGACTAAAATAGGTTGTCTGTTGCATAAAAGAAAGAAGCATTTAAGAGAAAAGAAGAGAATTTATAAACTCAGAAAAGAAGAGGAAAGGGAGATTGAATTGCAGGAGTTACATAGAGAGCGTCATGTTAATTGCAAGGATTATGCTGAAACAGACTTTTAGGTTTACTAATACAATGAATTTGAATCGATTTCTTATAAAATAAATTTACCAAAATTTTGAGTGCTGGTGTGGTGATTTGTTAATCACCAGATGAGGGAGTTGATGGAGCGAGATAGAAAACAAAATTTTGTTTAAACTCGCAAAGTCACATTTCCATAACATGAATAAAATTATTAATGATTTGTGATATGTCGTGCTAATACAACCTAGATTAAACTTTACACGTGGGGGGACTAACATGTGTGCTCATAAACGTGCATAAATGTTGCATCTTTTTGTTCGTGCAAAATAATAAAATAATTTATTGTTTTCGTTTTTGTCATTACTAACTGCTGCATATTTAAAATAAGCATGTGCTTGTTTTGCTTATTCTTGTCTGTGTGATGTCATTTCTACTATTCTAGGTGCATATGGGTCTCATAGAATAACGGAGACTGGTAAATATAAACGCTGCTTTATTTGTTTGCAATGGCTAGGTAACATTTGATTAATCGGGTGGGTTAATTAATTAGTAAACCATGGGGTGGATACAGAATATACTTTATTTCTTACATTAATACTTTTCTTGTGTTTGTTTTATACTAGAAATCATAAGTTGCCTGCTTTTGAGGCCTAGCTATTTGAGCCGCAAAATAAAAGCTGACCTATAATTCTGCAGAAAGTCACTAGACGCCCATTCTGAATTAAAACGTTTATTGAAGCTGCATTCACAAAGCAAGAACTGATGAGCTGACATCATTCTGTCGGACATGGCCAAGGTCGAAAGTGAACTTTTTGTCAGTCCTTAACTTGGCATCCGCGGAAGTTGCACTGTAAGACTATGGAAGCTGCGAGGATGACTTAAAACAAAGTTGCAATCGCAGGAAGCCTCTGGCTTCACGTGGAAGAGACAATGGTCTTTGTAAGACATGATTTTGTGGAACTTTTTAAGAATCGGGTGACATGTCACTTGTCACTCTCAGCCAATGGGACGTCGAGTATTTCTGAAAATTTTCCTTCGCTAGTTTAGTTAGCGTAGAAAAGTATAAAAAGTCATGCCCTTAGGGTTGGGCTGGCTGCTGCTTTCTGACTTTCCGATGAGGGTGATGTGCTGCTGGACTTTGCGTGGAGCACGTAAGAATCCTCAAAGAACTTTACTTTAATTTCTGTCTATTTAGCTCAGTTAGGGAAATAGGTTTTAGAAATGCTAAACTTTATATAATTTCTTTAAATTGATTCAATTGCTTAAATTGTAATTTTCTTATTTCTTACCATCATGCTTGCTTTATTGCTAATAAAATTCATTTATAAAACTTACAACTTATATACCATAATTTAGAAAATAAAATCTTACTTTTGACAAACAAGCTGGTCTTGGTTATTTAGAAGTATAGGTTACCTTTAGCTAGATCACGTCGCCTATAGTGGTCATTTAAATGATTGGGTTTTATTCTAATGACTATATTCTTTCTGCAAATGTATAAAATGTTTATAGTTTGTAAATAATGTGTATATAGATTTATTTGACCACCTGATTCAGTAGGCCCAAAAATATATCAGGTTCATAAATGGGTCCATGTATAGTTTAGAATTTTGTTTATAGGTTATGAAATTGGGTAGCGTAGTTTATGATATATTTTCTATAGCCCGCTGGATCAGTGGCAGTCAGCTCTAGGTAAGAGCGAAAAAAAGAAAGCCAGGTACGGCCACCCACATCAGAATCATGCAATGCAAATCATACCCTTCCTCCGTGGGTTGACAAAGAATATTACTGTATTAAGAAAATACCCCAAAGCAAGCTAAGTAAGCTAGTGATGCAGCGGAATTCTAATGCAGAATTTTACCTGTGCCCATCATTTTCTTATTAATTAATCTAACTATCTTATTTAGTGTAGGCTTTCCTTCATTTGGTCCGCCGATGGATCTTGCTCATCTCATTGAGGGGTGATGAAAATAGGGTGTCAACTATTGGTCACTCACTGAGGACCATGAGTTGGTAACCAACTTATAAATTAGTGATCAAGTTCAAATACACCACACTCAATGCCATGCTGTAAATGTATAGGATGGCAACTGGAAGTTCAAATCTCCTGAAGAAGTTAGTTGGGTCAAAATCGCACAGATTAGCAGTTCAGCTACTGTCGTACAGAACAATAGCAATAGGACTTGCTGTTCTGAAAACAATCTGTGACTATCTTTGCTATACAGTAGAATCTAGATATATTATGCACAGTTTCTGAGGAAAGAACATTAGTAAATTTAAAAGACTCTGACGTTTAATATTTCAATTAGTGTTGTATTAAGCAGTAATATAAATCAAGGCAATAATCAGCATTCAAAAGGTTCAGTCAAGAATCTCAGAATACAATTACAATTATACATTGAATAAGGGAGCAATTCCCAAAGTCCATATGGAAAGTACTCTAGAAAAAACACATTTATGGGGAAATCTCACAAGGCATTTGTAAAGGTATGGTACGGCAAAGGAGTTCAAGGAAAGTCCCCTAGTCAAGGAGTTCCTGCCACCAACAAGGGCAGGAGAAAGTTTGCAAAGTTCTTTCAGTGGGCATAGAGTCTGGTCAGAGGCAAGGCATGAGGGAACTAGAAAGCTAGCAAGTCTGCCAGCATGAGTCCAAGTGGTAGGCGAACCAAAAGGAACAGCAACTGCTCCGATTTCCAAACTTAAAATGTGCCCATCCGCCTCCCTCCAGGAAAGTAGTCAATAATATAGTTCAGCAAGTCCAGCGATGACGTCAGCTGTGTCATCATTAACGTCAGGTACTCATAAAGTCATCACTGCTCACAAGATCAAAAAATGGCAATATTAGCATTCTTTTCCATGGGAATCAGTCGTCCATCTTGGGCACACAGGTTCGTCCACATAGAACAATTCATTACTGAACCTTCTCATTTGCTAGTAGCAAGAGTTCTTGTCACATGGTAGTATGCATATACAATTTGTAATATGTGTCACTTTGGTTCAGAATGCCGTGGAAAAGCAGAAGAAAGGTATATGAGTGTGGACTGAAGTAAGATTCTTTCTCATCCTCATGAGAAAGTACAGGCCTAAAGAAATTAAGTCAAGTTAATGGATTAAAGTCAGTATATGAAATATATATATGCATATTAGATATAAGCAAATGTGATTCAATTAATACATTAGTCAAGGAATCACGTGTAATAAATCATTTCATGAAAGCATTCTTTAGCGAATGTGGCCTACTATTACATTTTCAAAGTGTATACATGCAAACCATACCCATATTTTAATATACATTTTTAATTTTAGGAAATCAAAGCCTCTATTGTTATAAAGGTTAATTGTGGAGAATTCAGCTTTCCAACACTTGGGGATATACTTTGCATCAACTTTTCAAAGTCAATTGTGCATTAAAATGAGAAGAAAAAAAGACGGTTTCTTGAGCATCATAAATTCATAGTCGTTATAAGAATTCAAACGTTTGCAATTGAAACTCAATAATGCATCAATGATTACTTGGCATATATTAATTTCTTAATAATTCCATAGGTGCAAAAAAAATTTCATGAATTTTTATTTCAATATGGTTAAAATATTCTACAAATTATTTTTTAACATTTTTTTTTTGATAGAATAAAAAAAATCATACAAGAAGGCAGTTAAAAAAAAAAATATATACTGATACACTTCGTACTATGAATCCTTTTCATTAAAGAGAAAATGTAATCATCACAAATGTTATGTATTAGAAAGCGATCATTTCATATAGACTAAATTGTAAGTGCTAAAGTGCCATAAATCCAACGGATATATTTACCCCTAAAAATCCTTTACCATTTGATCAAAATACAATTCGTACTATACTATCCTTATCATTAAAGGAAAATGTAATCATCACAGATATTATGCATTAGAAAAAGATCATTTCATATAGACCAAGGTGCAAGTGCCATAGATCTGACAGATATGTTGCCCCTGGAAATCCTTTTCTATTTGATCAAAGTACAATTCATTCTATACAATCCTTTTCATTAAAGAGAAAATGTAATCATCATAAATATTATGTATTTGAAAAAGATCATTTCATATAGATTAAAGTGCAAGTGCTAGCATGCCATAGATCCGACGGATATGTTACCCCTAGAAATCCTTTTCCATTTGATCAAAATAAAATTCGTACTATACAATCCTTTTCATTAAAGGGAAAATGTAATCATCACAAATAGTATGTATTAGAAAAAGATCATTTCATAAAGACTACGGCGCAAGTGCTAAAGTGCCATAGATCTGACAGATATGATACCACTGGAAATCCTTTTTTCAATTTGATCAAAATACAATCTCTTTCATTACAGAGAAAATGTAATCATCACAGATATTATACATTAAAAAAAGATTGTTTCATGTAGACTAAAGTGCCAGTGCTAAAGTGCCATAAATCCAAAAGATATGTAACCCCTGGAGATCCCTTTCCATTTGATCAAAATACTTCCAGACTGAAATAAATTTTCTAGTAGCTATCACCCTTTTCGCATAAGCTTCTTCATAAGTTCTTACTCGTTTAATTTGGTACACCATTCGAGAAAGGTTGGAGCTTTAGTTTTTTTCCAATTCTGGAGAATCAGTGAACGTGCGACCAAGAAAGAGATTGATACAAACATTCCCCCCCCTTGTTAAAACCTGGATGGCACTGTTTGTAAACCAAACAATGCCAACTCCGGCTCAGGTTGTATCTTACTCCCGAGGGTATGACTAAGGTCAGCACACATTTTCACCCAAAACTGGCTCAACCTTGAGCATGTGCAAGAAACATGTAACCAGCCACCCTCCCCAACCTGCTGGCAGGGAAAACTCCTATTTTCAACCTCAGGATATATTTTATGCAAAGCATATAGTGTGTAATAAGCCGTCCATCGGGACAGAAACGGCATTCTTTTAAAGTTTGCGGCTCTCAGTGCCTTACTGCCGTGTTGGGAAATAGTTTGCCACTCTCTGATTGAAAAATTGCAAGACAATTCTTATTTTATTTTTTCCAGATAATTGGTAACGACTAGGGGCTCCCCTTGATTTCGAAAAACTCCATACTAATTCCCTATACCTCACCGTTTAGTGCTAAACATAGCAGCAAGGATCTAAGGGTTACCCATATTTCCTGGGGGTATATATTTATTTATCAGTGACCTAACCTAGAGGAAGCTAAAAAAGAGTAGCCTGCCCTGTGTACCGCATCTAGCCTGAACTACCTCCCAGTTAACACATCTACCTCCTATTATAAAGTGACTTTGCTTCTTAAAGCCTTTTAATTCCCAAAGTTTAACATGGCTATTGCGAATGTAAAGGCCCAAACTTCTTGCCACTGTCAAGCCCAGATATTCAAATCCCGAAGACTGGGCCTTTTGAGAATAACTTTTCTGAAGTTTACTAGCGGGGGCTTGAAGCATCTTGTATCTTACTTTTGTAGGAAGTTTTGATGGTTTTAAGAAGACCGGAAGATGAGTTCCAGCTTCATGGACCATCTTACTGAGGATAAAGCTATCCAGAGATCCCTTATTATCAAGCAGCCGAACCACTATATCCATAAACGCTGCTTCATAATAAGTACGAATATGAGGGACTGCCAGCCCACCCCAGCTAGTATCCAGTTGAAGGATTGATAGTTTTAACCTTGACGCTTTTTTATTCCAAATAAACTGGCAAAATAATTTTTCCAATCCTCTAAAATAAGCTGCATTGACTTTGATCGGGATATTTGAGAAAATAAAGAATAATAAGGGTAGCACTAACATCTTTATCAGAGCAACACACCCTATCAAAGTAAGAAGAAGTATCCACTTTTCCAATAAATCTTTAATTTTACTCAATGTTGCTTCATAACTTAACCTAAATAAATCCACATATTGGTTTGAGACGTAAAGTCCCAGATAACGAATGGGCTCAGGAGAATAAGCTTGTTGTTTTCAATTATCTGGGAGAAAATTGCAGCAGACATTTAACGCCAATACTTCAGCTTTTTTATGATTGATTTCAGATACCCAATTGCCTCAAACTCAGGGAATTCCCTTAAAATCCTATCAATATTTTGTTTTTCCGGTTTAAGATAAAGTATGACGTCATCTTTGAATAATTTTACTTTTGACATCTCCTCTATTGGAGTTTTAATATCTATATTATCCCGAATCCTAACGGCCAGAGGTTCAATGAAGAAGGTAAATAAAACTGGTGACAAGGGGCAGCCCTGCCGGGTCCCCTGTCTAATATTTATTGTGCCTGCCAATTTTAACTTTATCCTAATCTGAGCCTGAGCTCCTTGCTATATATTCTGTAGCATAGCAATAGTTTGCGCCGGAAACCCAAACCTTTCAAGGCCATAAAATAGCGCACCCCAATTCACAAGGTTGAATGCCTTCTCGGCATCGACCATCATTAATAAGGCGGAAGTTTGATGGGTGTTAAAATAGTTAATTGCTTGAATTAAATAACCAGTGTTTGTCGACATTGACCAGCCTACCATAAACCCAGTTTGATCTGTATGTATTGCATATTGTGCCACTGAGGTGAATCGATTGGCCCATATTTTCATCAGTAATATATAGTCTACATTCAAGAGGCTGATTAGCCAATAAGAGCCAACCTCCCTAGTACTTTTGCCCTTCTTAACAAAACTAACTATCGAGGATTCTTTAAAGACCGATGGAACGTCACCTCCCACTTTTACATGATTGAAAAGCTTGAGCAGGAATGGTATTAGCTCTTTCGAAAAAGCCTTATAAAATTCAATTGGGAGACCGTCATTTCCACAGGCCTTACCTCCAGGCATTGAGGCCAGAGCCCTGGAGATTTCTTCTGCTGAAATATCGGCCATTAAAGCATCTTTCTGCCCTGTAGAAAGCTGAGGGAGAACCAGATCATCAAAATAGCACTGAATAGACAACGCAAGAAATCTCGCCATCATCTTGGACGCCTCGCTCACCAGGAATCGCCAGATCAATGCCGCCTCATCATCCTGCATCCACGTGTTACGCCTGCTCCAAAAGTTCTTAAAGTGAGTCCAGAAAGACAGTTATCCAGGCACTCATCAGCAGCAGACTCAACAACAGCAATTCTGCCAGCATCACCCAGAAACTCCTCAAGAAAGTGCAAAGCATCCAGAAAGCCTCCGCCAGACTCATCATAAATATCCCCTGCCGCAGCCACATCACCAGCCACCTGAGAGATCTCCACTGTCTCCTAGTCAACAAAATAATGAACTTCAAACTCCTCACACACCTACAAAGCCCTACATGACACAGGACCTGCATACCTCAACTACGACCTCGCATTCCACAGAACCCAGATGAGATCTCTGCTCCGCCCATCTGGACCTGGCCACCATCCCACATATCTGCAAGACATAACGGGCCAGATGTATGACCATTTTGTGCAGTTGCAAAGGGGCATTTGGCCCATTTGCGACTGCAAAAAACAGATGCGCAATGTACTAACCCTATTTTGCAAGTCGATAATCTATTAGCGACTTGCAAAATTGGGTTAGCGACTATTAGGAAGGGCTGTGCCAAGGGCATCCCTTCCTAATAGCGAGTGCTAATGCAATGTATGAGTGTTTTGCAACCGCATTGCATAAAACTCGCAGTTTACCACCATCTTCAAGTAGGTGGTAAACCATTTGCTAACAGGAAGGGGTCACCCGGGTGCGCAAATGTTTTACAAGAGCAGGCAGTGGTCCCAGAGACCACTGCCTACCCTTAAAAAAATTTAACTGAAAAGGTTAATTTTTTTTAATGCATCCCCTTTTTCTTTAAGGAAAACAGGTTGCATTTTTTTTTTTAAAACTACTGTATTGACAAAGCAGTTCCAGAGAAGGTGGTCTGCTGACCCCTGCAGGCCACCATTCATGGAAGTGCTAGCCATTCTTAATGGGGCCACAAATTACAACAGCCTCATTAATAATCATGAGCATAGTTCCTGTTGGACTTGGCCCTTTTGGCAGGTTTACCCCGTAACTTTTACCATTTGCCTAGCCTGTTTCAGTAACCTGGTGTTGGTGATTTTAGGCCTCTGCGCACTTTTTTCACTGTGGTCCAGTGTAAAGTGCGTGCGCTCTCTGTGTATGTGGGTGAAAGAGGCCTGCCCTCCCATAGGAATGCATGGGGATATGTGTGTCCATGGTAGTTCCTGATGTATGGGGAGTGCAGGGTCGGGTTTGGTATGTGCGAACTTGTGAAATTGAATGCTACGCAATGATGTGTGCGGATTTAATGTGTCTAGTATGGAAGTGCCACTTCTAGAAGTTGGCATGTCTGTGCAGTAAATGTGAATTGACTGTCTGGCTTGTGATTGGCTGGAGCTGGCTGGTGTGCCTGGCTCCAGGAGTCAGGATGGGTCTGCCCTGGTGGTGAATGGAGAGATCTGCATGTTGATGGGAGGGAGGAGTGCACTTGGAACCTGAATAGGACTGGGCCTTCCCTCCACAATGCTGGCTTCACCCCCTGTGGTGTATCTGATGTCCCTGGCCCATCATGTGAATAGGCAGAGGGACTGAGCAAAACAAAGTGCTCAAGTACCAGTTGCATCTTGTTCGCCCCTTGCCTGCACCTTTGGAAACAAGGGAAATGGTGTATAAAAGAGGGACTGTGACCCCATGAGAAGGTTCTTGTTTCCACTTGAATGTATGTATGTATGTAAGTATTTGACATTTATAAAGCGTGTGGCTACCCGGGGGAGTCCCAGCGCTGAATCTGCCAGGGGCATGCTGCTGCTGGGGCCCAGGGGAAGGCTTGCCTCTCTGGGCCCTGCCCAGCCCCTGGATGCCTGGAGGACTTCTTTCTGGGACCCTTTGGCGCTATTTTGCCATTTAGGGGCTGGGTTGCTGTACCTTTAGAGCCTGGGGCACTTTCCCTGCATTATATCCGCCTTTACTTTCATTTAGCAGTTCTTGCAGGTGCCCACCCTGCTTTATAGCCGCTTGCCTTTTATTTAAGGGAGCAGGTGCCCACCCTGCATTTTGCCAGTTTATTTTTGCTTCTCCTAAGAAGGTGCCTACCCTGCTTTATGGCCACCGTGCCGATGCTTATGTAAATTACGCGGGTGCCCACCCCGCGACTTCATCCTATTTACATTTGTCATTATGTCAGGTGCCCACCCCGATGTTTACTTTTGTTTACGAGGGAGTCTACCCCTCATTGTGCCCCGAGAAGTCACCGCCGCAGCCCGCGGCAAAACAGGAAGTCAGGCACTACGGTGCCTGACGGCGGGCGGTACTTCCAGTTTCTAAAGGAAGTCCGACACCCAACGCCGGAAGTGGCGTTTCGAGGGAGAAGGTCGGGAGCCCAGCCCGCCTCCTCGAATGCCGGGTCCCGGGGCTCCCAGGAGGGGGCCCGGGTGAAGAACTAAGGCGGCTGTGGCCGCCAACGGCAGAGCGAGGATCCCAGGAGCGCAAGTGCCTCTGCTGGTGTGCGGTACTCTCCTAGTGAGGAGAGAGCCCAGCAGATGCCCGACACAAGCGAGAGGAGCCCCGCCGCCTTACGAGAAGTCCTGGCCCTCGGGAGAGGGGCCGTGTGAAGAAAAAGTCCTCCACTCCAGCTAGTGAGTGTCTGAAGGAGCCTGGGGGGAGAGAGAGACGGACTCAGAGCGGCCCTGTATGCTCAGAGAGCCGCTCCAACGTGGTGACATAGTTTTGAAGACCCCCATGGGGGTCCCAAGGCCTCGTGGGCCCATGCTGCCCATGGTGGGCACTTTCCTCCGATATTTGGGGGCCCATGTTCTTTCCACATTTTTGGGGGCATATGATTATTTTCAGAGCCCGTGCGGTGCTCCAACGATTGGGCATGATAATTCTAAGGGCCCTGTGTGGTCCTATGTTTGGGGGCATGTTTGCTTCAGGACCCCTAGGTGGCTCCCCCACCCCCATTAGTTTTCCAGAGCCTAGAGGGTTCCAGATTTAGGCGCAGTTTTGTTCCTAAAGGCCTGTGAGGGCCCATGCCGCAGATTTGATTTACAGTTGCCCAGCAAGTAGTGGGCAGCTGCACCGTTTAGGCTTTTCTTTCAGGAGACCTGTTCTTGGTGAACCTAGGAGAGAGTCGCACTCCTTCGCCCTACCTTGGCCTTCCACAGCTGCGGAGCACTTAGTGCCGGCTGCTGCGTTTAGGCCCTGTTATTGCTCTCAGCTGCCCAGCAAGCAGTGGGCAGCTGCACCGTTTAGGTTTGCGCAGATGGCGCACCCCTGTCTGGCGCTGCATTGGCAGCGCGCCCTGACATTTTGGACACAGGGCATTTGAGCCCCTTCTTGAGGTGGCCAGTTGGCCAGGGGGGCTGGTACGTGTATAGGGCGCAAGGCACTAATCTTATTTATGTGCGCTAAATGTGGTGCTAGGAAATGTAATACATTTAGTATGTTTTACGCACCCTGTGTTTGATACCTCTAGAGATGGTTTTACCTCTGGAGGTTTGTTAGTGAGATTGTACTTCACTGTGATTTACGCCCCTAAATGTGAGTTATACTTAGGAGGTAGGGTCTAATGTGTTTAGACTAGTGAGAAGAGTACATAATGTAGTTTATGTTACAGGTTGAGGTGGAGTACAGTGATTACCAGTAGTTGCTGGCTGTAGGTTTATGATTTATTTTTACTTGTACCAATTTCTGCTAAGTGTTGATCCTGACAGTGGCCCACGTGGCCCTGTCCGGTGTAAATAATCCCTTGTGAATATTGCCCATGCCAGTTGGCACAATGTATATTGTGTGATTACTATCTGATGTCTTTTGACAATACAAAAGTTATTTTTATATAACCTTGTGTGGAGTTCCTTTTGTAGTGTGCCTGGGATGTTGCTGCTATGTGCGTGCGCAAATGCTTTACACATTGCCTCCGGGATAAGCCTGTCTGCTCGTGCCAAGCTACCAAGGGGGTGAGCTGGGGTTATCTTTGGTGTGTAACTCCCTTGCCCTGACTAGAGTGGTGGTTTCTGCCTGGCTTTGGCGCAAGCCTTAGCCAACCAGAAATCCCAGTTCTAACAGTTCCCTTTAAGCTGCTCACCTGAGCACGGGCGCACACTTGCATTTTTCTCCGCGCAGAGACCTTCAAACACTGCGCACCACAAAGGATTCCTTTGCACTTTTAAAGTGCTTAATTCAAGCCTTTGAAATGCGGCCATAGTGATTGAACTGCGCTGCTGAATGCATTTTTAAAGACGTGTTTTTGTCTTTTAAAATGCTAATAGAGACGTTTCAACACCTGCAGTGACGGGCAGTCCTGAAGCAGCAGGAGAGCAGCCACAGAGCCTTCAGTGCGGCCCAAGAGTCCAATCTAAAGCATAAATTGGGAATTGTGCCAGTTCACAGATATTAACATACTCCGGAAGTTGGGGCACACATCACCTTTCAGGTGTCAGCCACCAGTAACATTCCAGAGGCTGACACTTCACAACTTATTGAGAGCCATCAGTTTTGGACGCTTATAGTGTTAAACCTCACTAGCTCACAGAACTGTGTATTTTCATTGCTCAAACTTCTTTTAAAGAGCGACATGGATAGAAATTGTGAAGCAGGTGCAGTGGCACCAGGTACCAAGTCTGCAAAGTGCCATCTTGTAGCTCTTTGGTTAATATGTGATTACAAACTCCTCAGATTTTCACTGCTGCAGATTTTCATAGATTTCAAAATAATCAGTAACATTAATCCTCACAATCCTATTAGGTAATTTTGTTTTCATGGCCTTTTTTGGCCTTTTATCCAAACTCACAGACAGGTTACAGAGAGGAGTACCACATTACTATTTTCTTATAGTCAGGGCAACTGGAATTGAGGCCAAGGAAGACCAAAATATGTGTCCGGGTTGACTAAATTATGAGGCAATAAAGGCAAAATATGCTGTACAATGCAGCAGATTTAGTGATAATATTGCTTCATATTCTGGCATTTTTTCACAGGTTACCACTATCTTGAAAAAGGGATCACCTTATCAGTAACAGTTCAGCACCCAAACACAGCAATAAACAACAGAAGAGGACCAACAGAAAAAGACGAGTCCACCTTTGCAAAGGTCCCTCTGCTGTGTGACAATGTGCGGTGTCGCATTTTTAGTAACTTATTATCTGTTTGCGCTAGAAACAATGGTCTTTCTGATTTCTAATGAAATTTACTACTGTGAGAGAGAATCAAACATTTTATTCTCATTTATAATTCTATAACTTTATGCACACTGGGTATGTGAGCTTTTGCGCAATGTAACGGCTATGGCGTGAAGCCAAGGGAAATGACTATGGGCCAGATGTAGGCAATTTTAATTTACCACCTCTTAAATACCGAAGCATACCGAATCGGTATTTAAGAGGTGGTAAAATAGAGGGGGGGAGATGTAGGTATTTCAGATTCGGTAAATACCGAATCGTTAAGATTCGGTATTTACCGATTCTGTAAATACCGATTCGGTATTGCCCATTGATTCCTATGGGCCTTGCAGCCCATAGGAATCAATGGGCAATACCGAATCGGTATTTACAGAATCGGTAAATACCGATTTTAGCAAGGGTGCAGGGGGTGTCACTTTGACACCCTCTGGCACCCCAAAAATAGGCATGTGCGCCATGTGGCACACAGACATGCCCTAAGGGCATGTCTGTTTGTCACATGGCACAGATGTGCATGCACACATGTGCATGCACACCTGGATTCTGTATTTTACCACCCAATTGGATTGGGTGGTAAAATACCGAATCTTAAAGCCCTGTGGCACTCTGACATGTGCCAGCTACATCTGCATTTACAGAATCGGTATTTTACCGAGTCTGTATTTACCGATTCGGTAATTTTACCGAATCGGTAAATACAGAATCGGTAAAATACCGATTCTGTAAATGCATGCCCTACATCTCAAAATCCAATTACCGGTCGGTAACGGCCGAATTCGGCCGTTACCGACCGGTAATTGGCCACCTACATCTGGCCCTATAGACGGTAAACATCGTTTACAAGGCAGTGTTTACACCGCAGTGCTTTTACAACGCAAGTCGTTACTACGACTTGCGCTGGATGGCGCTGTTGGACAAGGAATGTTGTAATTTTATATTTCAACACCTTCCCTACTGTTACGTGGACTGGTGTTGGAATATAAAATTATAATATTCCACAATCCGCGCCCTCCAACGCAAGTCGTTGTAACAACTTGCGTTGTAATGCCCGCGTTGTCAAGTACCGCGATCTAAAAGATCGCGTTCTACTGACATACATCCCTATAGACCTGATTCTTGTACTGGGACACGTTATGTCTGATGCCATACGTCTGATCTGTTTATTATAAAAAGATATGACAAAGGCAGTAGGCCTAGCTTGATTATTGTGAAAAGCATGTTTTAAAGTCAGTAGGCTTATACTGGGGATTGTTATAGTACTTACATGGAATTTAACAGAATACTGTAGTAGGCAAGGTTTTTGGTATTCTCCTCACTCGGTTGCGCACACAAGCTAGAAATGTGTACACACAATCATTCTGTTACCGCACATAAGGAAGAATAATTAGAGGGAACATTGTTCATGAGGCATGCAATTTGAGACCCCATTGGAAATCGCAAACAGAGTCTGAGACACTGTTGTTCATTGACGTTTTGGCAATTTGCGGGTCACAAAATTCAATGGTCGTACATCTGGTCTGAAGATCTTTCTCCGACCTGGAACACTTTGCCTCTCCACCTAAGGCAATCACTGTCACTGCCCCAATTCAGGGAGGACCTCAAGACCTGGCTCTTCGAATGAACAACAGTGCCTGTAACAGATCAGCAGTCCTACCCACCCCCCCCCCCATCACCTTGAGACCCTTACTGGTGAGTAGTCCTGCTTTACAAGTCTCTTGATTGATTGATATGTGTCAGGACGAATGTGCCATGGCCAGATGAGATTGGGGATGAGGAAATGCCAGATGATGATGAGGAGCCTCGGCAACCTGGAGCATCAGTTGCAGCAATAAGGCAGAGGGAAAATATCATCAACTATTTACTAAAGCATGATTGTCCAACATCATAGGAAACATTGATGAACAATAAGACATTGTACATCTATCTGTAAATTAAATGTCAGAGCACTAACACTGTATAAGCATTTGTATTCGATACTCACACTGTATATCAAATTGTTTCCACTAATATATTTCATACAGATTATGTATGTAGTAATGTGTATGAAACAGCCTTGGACTCCATCTGGTACAAGTCAAATAGTGTGCATGCCCACTACCTGTAGCAGATAGTCCTCCATTGCCAGCCACAATTACCATGGTATGGTAACTTAGATGGTGGGCAATGACTGTGTGTGTGTCTATCCTGATGCTAGGAATGTGATAGGCCGTATACTTGTGGCTGACCATAGAGGCCACTCTTCATAAGATGACTTTGCAGTGTTCCACATGTGCATTGAAACACACTACCAAAACTACAGTCTACATATGACACAACAACAAACTTACCCACATGTCACATTCAAAAAGTTGCCTCAATTAACACATACAAAATTTACATATCATTCTTTGCCAGTGACACAGTGTTGCATGTGTACCCAATGCACACCAAAGCATGACTTGTGACCTACCATAACACAATCACCAAGATTGAGGATCATGGTGGCCACAAATGATCCCACTGTTACTGTCCTGTGTGGTATGGCCCTTGTATACGAATGGACTTATGCAAACTATTGACTAGCACCATCCATACATCCCCATCCAGGTGTCTGCAGGCAATAGCTGCACATCTCCACATTTTAACTACAACCTGATGCTTCCACTGTGCTCCACAGCGCAATTTGGTTGTAGGATGAGTAATCGTAGATGTGGTTTCACTGACCCTATGGCAGTGGTAGGCTCTGGCATCCATGGGGGAATCTGATGCAATGTCAATGGGTAACATTAAGAACTTAGCACATAGAGTGCCTCTTTGAAGGAGTGCCATTGTGCTATCACAGTGTTTGCACACTATGCATAGTATGATCCATTAACCCGATAATCCCACACACATGTATCCTTCCCTAAACACATATGCCACATGTGCAAACAGTGTAAACAGGTCAGTTCTACCCATCACACACAAAACAGCATGCACTGTCAATATTTACATGGCTAAAAATCCCAAAGCATAACAAAACATAATGTAGACATCTGACGTAATAAAAAATAATACGCTACACTGTTTAGCGTGAAATATTTCTGCTGCTGCATTAGTAAAAAAATGAAGCTTCCCCATGGACCTGAGATGGACATTTTTTTTACATAGCTAGGCCTTTAGTGAAATAGACGCATTGAGCAGTAGAGTAAAAAAACGAGGCAAAGCCATAAAATGTGCTGCAGCTGCCCAGGAAGTGAAGTAATGGATTAAGGTAAGTGATATAATAATCCTGAATGCTGCAAACCAGGAACTGTGAAGTTACTTTCGCTTTCACAATAAGTCACGGTTTTACTGTCTGTGCTTGGGAGTTGTGGTGTATTAATTGTGCTGGACAGTGGTTTGGGAGTATTTGCACTTTGCGTGTTTTGTCTGCTGTCCCAGTTCTGTCCATTAAGACCTTTTTCTGTGTTTTAGTGGGATATTGTTGCTTATTGTCCTGTGTGCTGTCGGGTGTTTGTCTCTTGAGGTATATTTGCTTAAGGAATATTATGGTGGTTTTTTTGTAGTGGTAGGATTGTTGGTGGTTGGTGGGATAATGCAGGAGCATAGCCGTAGTCGCCCCATGAATTTGCAGGAGTTAGGGGCATTCATGTGGCTGGTCTGCCATTATCTTCCAAGCACGATAGCTCATGCGGGCCGTGTGCTCATGGGCTACCCTGTCAAAATCAGGAATCAGAGATTGTAGAGCATATGGCAAAAAATGCTGCACATCCATGGAGTTGACCATGACATGCCTCAATTGAAACATCGCTGAGCATAAGTGGTTGGCAGAGGAGTCCGACTTACTACAGTGCATGGGCATCGAAGTTGGCGGACCAACATGTAACTACACATAATCTTTCTGTTCTCATATGTTTTTCATGTGCACATAGATGTTGTTTTGAACCATTCAGTATGGCTCACAATAATGCTTTGATCTAATTAGGCATGCCCCCATGCAAAATGTGCAAATGCCATGCATATAGTGCTGGCACAATATGTGTACCAGTGCCTTCTGTGACACTGTCTGTCTATTGTCACTGTTACCATATGTGACAGAGATGAGTCCCAGGGAAGCATGGAGTTGATGTACATTGCCATAGCCAATCCAGACAACTCATGTGATGACCAGGC
Organism: Lissotriton helveticus; assembly: GCF_964261635.1. Classification (NCBI taxonomy): domain Eukaryota; kingdom Metazoa; phylum Chordata; class Amphibia; order Caudata; family Salamandridae; genus Lissotriton; species Lissotriton helveticus. The sequence goes on from NC_136063.1 coordinate 606,156,190, forward strand.
AGGTAGTGCAGATGTGCTTCACAGCTGCTAATTTCTCAGTAGGCATTTGTCATGAGCAGTTGTGATGGCGCTTCACGGATGATACCTCATACATAAAGGGGCTCATTTACAAGGTTTTTGCACTGCTGGCATTTTACTTCTGATAACGTCAAAAGAGATTCAACGGCTGCACAAGAGCCTTGTAAAGAAGCCCCAAAGTGATGTGCAAATGATACTCCTTGGCATACCTCCCCTGAGTTGTCTATTATCAATGAGGCCTGCCATGTCTTACTCTGCTTAGCTCACCTCTGAATGTAATATGTAGTAATCTGTTTGGGGATGCATTGAACATAAGTTTACAATATGATGCACTCAGCAGTACTGCCAGCTACAGCGCTCATATTACTGAGTGGACCAGTACCACAGCATCATCCAAGTCAACTAGCTTTGTGTAGTTAGGTAGTGATGAGGGCCAGCACATGGTTCTGCTACATGGCCAAAAGGTGCATGTGTAAGGCATTCACATGTATGTTTGACTCAGCCAGCCTTGCCAATGTGTATCCTCTAGGCATAATCTTAACAAAAAGAGAAACAGGTCTAGGATGCACTCCTCTTCCCCAAAATAAGATACTTTTCACAATAAAGGAGTGACCATAGGTGCCAAAACACCAGAAGGGGACTAGTGTTTGCAACCTGAAACTAAAGCAAAACAAAATAAAGACAGTGTGTAATGTGATATTAGTAAAAAAGCATTTAAGTTTTTAACCTCTTCCATTCTCATGACGAGCTGAGCTCGTCATGAGGCACGCCGCTCCGGTGCTCATGATGAGCTCAGCTCGTCATGAGCCGTGGAACGCTCACACGCGGGGATAATTCCAACGCTGTGCTGAGCGTTCCATGGGAACGGGTGTGATCATGACGAGCTGAGCTCGTCATGAGCACATGAGCGCCGTGCCTCATGACAAGCTCAGCTCGTCATGAGCACCGGGGCGCTACGTGCGCCCCCCCTGCCCGCCCAGCACAGCGGGGGAATTACCTCCGAACGGAAGGGGTTAAAAGAACCGTCACTCAACAACCTGGTTGGTGACATGCTTCATCATCGGGTTCCCACCGAGAAGACCGAATGTCTTCCCGGTGTGCTACAACACCTATAATTACAGTGGAGCTGTTTTTTTTGTGTGACGCGAGGTTGTGAATAGTGTAATAAAAGAGAGCAAAATGTTCCAAAGATTAATTTTAATAAAAGGAAAAAGTAAGCAATTGTTAAAAACAAGTGAAGCGGACACAAGTAGGCTATTAAACTGAGCCCACTATGTCCTCAATGTGCAATAGGTCATCATGTTTCTGCTCTTGCATGCCCATTAGGCTGAGCTTTAATTAAGACTAAAAAGGGGGAACAACCACCCGGCGGTATACACATGCTGAGGGTATTCTAACCTCGGGGGTGTAGGTGTATCATAAGATAGAACTTACGATTTTAACCGGACATTCCTGGCATTTCCAGGCGTCCAGGCCTGTAAGGATAAAAAAAGGACATACAGACATAACACATTTTTTATTTACATTTGTAGCAAGCGCCCTCTTACCATTTGCTACCACTTGTGTACTGTCGTGGACCAGCTTACAATTCACCACACCGTATGCACCCATTAGTGCTCACAATAATCGCCTGTTATTTGCAAAGTACAAAATATTTTTTATTTGAGAAATGATTATAAAATGCCTGTCTTAATCAAGCATGTTCGTCATGCATGGGGAACCAATTCAGTAAATCCCACCGTTATTGCATGCCCTCTTTGGTGTAGTGCACGAGTAAACCTATTTGCTCTCGTGTCTTATAATTTTTATCTACTAAGGATGTGCTTTGGCCAAAAAAAATGCCTGTAATGTTCTGTAACAAGCTATTAACAATCTGTTTAAAAACCACCCAAGCATGGAAGACAAAGGAAACTTCAAAAATAAGAATATAATGAAAATTACGTGAAAGCACGTAGCCATTATATTTCTTAAGTCTATTTGGATATCCAGGGGCAGATTTATGTTGGGAATGCGCCACGTTTGCGTCACGCAACTGCGGCGTAAACGTGGCGCATCCCTACGACCCATTTACAACGTGACGCATCTAGGCAGATGCGTCACTTTGTAAAGCCCTGCGCCACTTGTGGGTGTTCCGGCGCAGGGTGGGCGTTCCGGGGCAGGTGCGCCTCGCAAAAGTGGCTGAGTGAAATCTATAAGATTTCACTCAGTCACTTTCTGGCCAATGCTGCGTCAAAACCCTGCGCCTGCTTGAAGCAGGCGTAGGTCTTGACGCAGCATTGTAAAGATGGGGCACCCCCGAGCCTTGCTGGAGCTGCGTCGCGCTTGCGACTCAACTCCAGCAATGCGTCACCTTTACGGCACAGATGCGTCACGCATCTGTGCCGTTTTTGCCCCATGGTGCGCCGCATTGTAAATGCAGCGCACCATGGGTGGCGGAGCAGCGGCGCAATATAACTGGCGCATCCCTGGGGATGCGCCAGTTGTCATAAATCTGCCCCCCAGTTTGTCTGACTGCATTACAAGTGCCTTTGTTCTGGCTTGTAAAGTATGTAGTAACGAAATGTAGAGACCATGCTCACTGCACAAATCTCCTGCTGAATGCTCTTTTGCTGTTTCTATACTAAGCTTTGGTCTTGGTTCTGTTGCTTCTGTATCTTAATGCGGGCGGTCCAAGGCAGTATCTAGCAGTGTTTGAGTGGATTTACTAGTGATATCGCTCTTCCCGTGTGGTTCCACATCGTCCTTTAATATTACTGTGCATTAATTTGATGTTAAAATACGATTGGCGTTTTGTTTTCCCTGTCCTTTAGTTATCCACTCCTGATTGATCGTTTTTTTCTTCCATAGCCTGTAAGAGTTCACCGTTACCTGTAAGAATGATAGATCTCAACCAGGAGTTTTCTATGTCATCCGATTGTACAGTAGCATCTGTATTTAACCCCTGGGAGATCTACTGATTTACGGTTACTCTTGGCCTGGGTTTTATCCTGTCAAGTTGAGACCTGTTTTTTGCATTTTTGTCAAGCTCCGTGTTTTCCAATTATCCACTTTTGAGTGTATTTTTTAAGTGTATCTGTTTTTATTGTTTCAGCGATAATTGTGTCTTCTATGACCAGAGGGAATCCTGAAGCGTGTATTTGCGCCTTTGTGATTATTAGGGGCTTATTTACAAGCCTCTTGCGCCACCCGTACGTCATGTTTCCCATGTTAAAAATGACGTAAAAGTGGCGCAAGAGGCTTGTAAATAAGCCCCTTGGTTGTTTTGGGATCTCACTGACTGCCTTGGTGTCCCTGTTATTTGTTAATAGGGTGTCTAATCCCTCTATCGTCTCTGCCCCGTGGCAGCTTCCACTACCCGCTTGATATTTTGGTGTGGCATATATTATTTCTGATGATAACTGTTTCGCTTGCAGACTTACTTTATGTGGGGCCAGAGGTGTCAAGAAACCTGTTACATTTTCCGGCATCAAATAAATGATGGCTCCTGGATCTTTAAGGAAGCTAAACTTGAAGCATGTGTTATATTTTCCAAACACAGTTAATAGTGGTGATATGGGAGGGCTCATTTGAGTATCACTTGCCTCACACGTTTGGATTTTATTTGTAATCATATTCTCTTTTATTCTTCAATGTGCCCACTTCTAGTTGGAATTCTTCTGCCCAGGCGTCGGTCTTATTTTTCCTGAACTCATTCTTTTGTAGTTCTCTTGACGCCTCTCCTACTATGTTTCTGGAGTTTTCTAGTCGAGCCCCTGCTACTTGTGCTTGGTCCTTTAACTAATTTCTGTGTTTACCTGCTGCAAGGGGTTTTCTAGCTGGAGCATGGCTCCCCAGAGGGTCCACAGGCCAAACCCAATCCTGGCTGCGTCCTTGCTCCTCGAGCTTGGTTCTTTTACTGCTTTCAGTGTTTACCTGCTGCAGGGGGCTTTTTGGGCTGGAGCAGAGCTCACAAGAGGGTCCCCGGGCCACTGGCTGTCACTTCCGTATCCACCTGGGTGCCCAGTCAGGGGCTGACTACAGCTGCAGCGCTAGTTATTTTCTGCTAAGCCCCTGTTAAATTCCTGTTTGCGTTGTTGCCTCGAGGTAATCTGGTCTGGTGGGAGAGGGGTGACAAAGGAGGGAGAAATAGACATGAGGGGGTCAAGAGATGTGGTGAGCGGGCCCTCCTTCCCAGGGGCAAGCTGCACCTGCATCAGCACCCGATGGGGAATCCGCACCTCTGTACCTCAAAGGAGCATGAGGCGGACGCTGCCCTCATCAGCCCTCTCCTCAGGCAGCTGCAGGTGTAGTCTGGTGATAGTGATGGTATTGGCTGCCGGCCACACTGGGTTGAGGGCACGCTGATCTCTCGCTTCCTGTGTTCCTAATTTCTGGCTTCAGAGTCGGGAGCCAGGGGGCTGATTACTGACCGCCATGACTGGACCAACTCCACGACCGTGTCCGCGCTAAAAAAACATGACTTTGTTTAATAATTTGTACATTTATGAAAGAAGCGGCATTATAAAAAAAATATCTAATGTTGCTGTGCTGCATTTTAATCCCTTTTCTACTATTTAGCATTAAACTGTGAATAGGCTTACCATTCGAGGGGACTAGTAGACTGGATCTAATGTGGTAGCCTGAGATGTTAACCTCAGACTGGAAGGTATTATGATAAGGAAGTATAAAGCCATTTTACCATAACACTCTTTGGATTATTTGGGCCAGTAGATCGAAACCAAAGAGGTAACTTGAGAGTCAACATTAGTGGGTACTCCACTCTGACATGGGAGGGTCAATACCACACAGCACAATGCACTTTGGGCTATTTTGGTCACCCATGGGAATGTTGTAGCGGAAGTAACAAAGCCACATGTATAACATTTTCTTCAAAGAGCACTTTGTTACATGGAGCACTTTTTCCCTCTCAAGGCTCTCAAGAGAATAGAGGACCTACAAGTAAAATGGGTGGTGTCATAAAAATGGCCTTATTTATGGACACAAAAATTGAAGGTCAGGTAAAACCCAGAGGCACAGTTTTGTTGCATGAAGCACTTGAGGTGAGTACTTCCGGCTCTCATGGTCATTGCGGAAATGGCATTCACAGTGGTCCGGCAATGGTTAAGGTAGTTACATATCTTTGGAAGTTTGCAGGGGGAGGTGGGCAGAACATATCGTTTTGTGGTGTCCAGGTTCAGTTTGAAGTGATGATTTTTAAGCATATATATGGATGATGTGATGTAATGATTTTAATGAATTGAAGATCATGCCCAGGTTCTTGCTTGGATGAATTTTTTTTATTAGAATTATGTGTGAATTGATGCAATGATTTTAATTACTCGAACATCAATATGTGGTTTGCAAAACTTGACTTTAACATATTTGAATTTTAACATTATTTCTTGTCCACCAGCAAACAGTAAACTATTCTAGAAATGCCATATCAAAACCAAATTCATGACTTTATCAAATTTACACTTTTAAAGGGCACATAAACAGATGCGATGAAAATGTTGTTTTGGGTCTGATGGTACACTCAGCAGCGTATAAGTATGTAGTAGCACTGTTGTTAAAGTTTGCATTGTTTCAATTAATTTGTTTACAGTACAGTGTTACTCCTAGGTGACTAAAGTATGCAATGAAGAGAGCTTTACTTGGGAACAAAACATGAGGCAAGATATTTTCTACATTTTATGGGAACAATAGTAAGTATACTTACTTGCAATTGGCTAAAGTTCCAGAATACATACTGTGAGAAATCGGTCAAGCCACAAAAGTCACTAAATTAACCTGTTCTTAATCGTCTGGTAGCTTGGAATAAAAGCGGTCAGGCTTAGGTTAGAGGCAAAGTCTAAAGTATTGATGCAGCTCACAAACAGAAATAAAGTTAAAACGCAGCACAAGAAAATCCCAAACCAATCTAGAACAATAGAGTGAATTTTAATAAAGAAAATGATTCCAGAACAAGAAATATCCAACCAGTGGAGCCAGAGATATTCAATTAAAAAATTTAAGTGACAATAGCATATAGAAGCACAAAGCACCAACTGTGGTTATCTGGTCACGCCAAACCGGGACAAAGTCACAAGTTCAGTCAGACTGCAATGGAGTGCAGGCCAGATACAGGGACCCCATTAGTCCCACTGAGAGTTGTACTGTATGTCCTTGATATCAGGCTTTGCATTGTTTTGCATTGGTGCCTATCGAGAACTGCACAGTGCTAAATATGAAGTCCTGTGTTGAGTTGCATCGCACTGCGTCAGTTTCGATGAGGAGCTAGGGGGCTGCAATGTGCGGTTCTGTGTCAAGTTGCATCACACTGTGTCTGTTCAGATGAGGATCTGCAAGGGCTGCGAGGGCTGCGACATGAGTTCCTGTGTCGAGCTGTTTTGGGCAATGGCAGATAATAGGGCAAACCCAATAATCCCCAAGGGCACTGTGTACAGATATATACCAAGACACAATTCCCTCTGTAGGAGGATACATGTTTTTTCTTAGGTTTGATTACTCTAGGCAAGGGATTTAGTGTTAAGCAACATCCAATCGACATACAAATGCAACACTAGTATTATAAGAAGTGTTTCTATATAATCCTATTTCTTTTTTAATTGCCAATACTTCACACATAACATGATTTCCAGAATTCAGAATAATCCTTCTTGTTTAAATAGGTAGATTCGTACTCACATATCCAAGATTCATTAAGACCTTTTGTGGTCAGATTGAGGATTTGTTGACAGATAGAAGCAGTGGGGGCAGCAGACAGTTTGTATTGCTTAGTTCACACATAATTTCTGGAACGTAGCCAGTTTTGTTTTGTAGCAATGCTTTTTCCCTTGTCTTACGGTTTTAAAATGACATTCTCTAGTGATGTGAGATTCTTTGAGGGCTCTGTTGCTTAACACTAACATCCTTGACAAGTGTCATCAAATCTAAGAAAAAACATATTTCCTCCTTCAGGGGGCAATTTGTGTTGAGTTGCATCATGCTGCATCTCTTCAAATGGAGCTCACAATCAGGCAGAGACAAATACACTCTGATGGCAACCAAGGGTCCAGGACCTGGGGAGGCACCTCTTATAATCAGGAGCCCACTCCAGCAGAGGCTAACAGGGCTTATGCAGGTCCAGTTACAGGTCTAAGAAGGTCCAGCGTAGCAGTACAGCTGGGCAGTTGTACAGAGACCTATCCTTGTGTTCCTGTAGCTCACACAGGAGGACATCCAACCAACCCTTGGAGTCACCCAGGTTAGCGTTTGATGAAGGGAGCTGGTCCAGACTTCCTTCTCAGAGAGCAAAGCAGTCAGCAAGCACCAGGCAAGTCCTCTGGTAGCAGCAGCGCAGTTGTCTGGTGGCACAGCAGCCATTCTGAAATGTCCACAGGTTCCAGGAGTGTAGAGGTGTGTACTGATAAATATCTCAGGAGGCCCAATATTTATACTTCCTTAGAAGACAGTAGAGAGCTGATGTGCTGGGGATCCTTGAAGAGAATGTTTGTTAGAACTTCTGTAGACTGGCACTCTTTAGGGTGTGCCTGGAGTGGAACTCCTTACTCCTGCTGGACACACAGATGTTCTGCAAGTGACCATGAGTCAGTAGGGATTGGAGAGTGCATGCAGGGAGTTTAATCTGCCTTGAGGGCAATAGGGCACTGCTGAAAAAAGACCCTGGGACAAGGAGATTACATTCTACTTCTGCAAGGGTGCATCTCCCTGCTGGAGATGCAAAGAAGCAGGCTATGAGGAACTAAAAGGGCAGAAGGACAGGACTTGAGCTTTCCTTCATTGAAGGGAGAATAGATAAGAAATCAGCTGTAAGAAATGTTGCAAAATCCTAGGGGTCTAACCGCCTCAAACTATCTCCTGGTGGCTGGAGCACACCTCGAGGAACAAAATGCAGTAACCCTCATTATGAATAGCCTAACAATCCTGAGATTAAATCATTTAAATGGGCCACTTTTGTATGGGATTTATGAGCCCCACAAGGCCGGAGAAAAACCTTAAAACATTGAATGGTTTTAGAGCTAAGCCCACAGGGAGTACCAGGGCTCCAGCTATAGAAGGCAACACCAATTCATAGCGTAGTTTGCAAATGACAATTCCGGGCAGGACCAGTAGTGATCCCTGAGAAAGGCCGATGCCCCATGGGAAATGAAAACTTGCTAGTGCAGCACCGCCACTACTGTGTCTGCAGATCCCCAGGAACAGCTAGAATGCCAGGAGTTTGTGGAGGTCTGCTGTGCTACCTTTGTAAGAGTTCCTGAGAAGCACCACAGGCTCTGAAGCATTGCTATGCATCTCTCTTGATTCCTATGGCCATGTCTGAAGGTATTGGTAAGCACACTGCTCTACCATTCTCTACAGCAGTGACCGCAAATGGGAGAATGAATAAGTAGCTGGCTCCCCCACCAGTAATGAGAACAGTGCCACACAAGCAGGGAACAAGTAGAGACTGCACGAGCTGTGGAAGCTCCTTCAAATCCCGGAACATGAGTGGGCTGGTGCCGGGGTGCCTAGAAACACAAAAAAAAAAAAGATCACATTAAGAGTGCTTTTCAGAAACAAGAACTAGACAGGTTACATGACTGTAGCTGTCATATCATAGGAATGAATCCCCAGTCACAGAACATCCTCGAATCCTGAGTGGGGACTCTTAAATTTGGGTATCTTTTTTGTTGCTACCTGAAGGAGGTCAGGTGCACCATCAAGGATATTACTGTAAGTTTGGAGCTACAAAGAAAGCTGCAACTGCACAGAGCCTCAAACCCTCCCCCTCACAGCCATTGCTCAGGTTGTCAAGATAAGTCTAGTTTGCCACATCCCCTGTTTTGTATCATGCAACTCTATGTCTTTCAGGTGTTTCTCCTCATTCCTGCCTCAACCCGGTTCTCCAGCTCCTAAGGGCCGTCCTCTCCATGTTCTTGCTCTATACCTCCCTCTTGGTCATGTCTCAAGGGGCTCCCCTGCCGTGAGGGCACTATAGGGGTGGTTGTTCTGGATCCCTGATCATTGCGTTTCATCTCCTCCACCAGGATCTCCCATGCCTGAACTCTCTCCATTTTACCCAGGTACCTCCTCGCATCCTTGAGTAAAATGCTGCCCTCGCAAACCGCCCATTTATCCAGCTCCAGCTCCCACCTACCAATGCTGAGGCCATTCAGTGCCTTCAATTTACTAGTGATGTTGTGCTTTGCTAAAATGAAGGCCAGATCCTGGAATTTTAAGGTGACCTTAGTCTTTGCTGTGTGAGGTGAACAGGTTAAGCAGACAGTGCATGGCGTACAATGCACTACTGAGTCAGTTATTCGGGCCGTCTAATTCATCACCTCCTGCCAGCAATGTGTTAGAGACTAGCAATTCCACATCATGTGGATGAAAATCACCCACCCCCTCTACATCTCGGGCATTCTGCATCGTCTCTGTGGAAGAATTGATTGATTTGATCCGGGGTGATGTATGCCCGATGCAGTGTATAGAAGCTAATCAGGCAAAGTGCGCATTTCAGGAAACCTTAAGTGTCCCTGTGGTATATTCTCCTAATCCTTATCTTCCAGAGGCCTACCTAAATCTTCTACCCAACGATTCCTCAGTGTGTCAAGGGGCTTTATAGAGTCCCAACCTATTGCCCTATATAAGCATGTGACTGCCTTTATGGTGCCGCCGCCAATCCTATGTATTTGCAAGTGGCATGTTGCGGTGGCTCTATCGTGCCTGTACCCCAGCGTCTTCGTATTGCTCCCGTGACTGCCCTATGGAGCAGAAACTGGCCCTGCGGGATATTCCAGTCTGTGCTGAACTCTTCAAAGGTAAGTAATTCTCGGTCTCTGTACAGGTCACTCACTCTTATCACCCCTGCCTGTTCCCATTCATCCAGCCCCCCTCCATTGTGCCCTATGTGGGAGTGCCCTAAGTGCTATCAGCAGTAATTCTGGCGGGTATGGGCGGCTTGTCCTAGTTCTCTGTAGACACCTATTCCAACACCTCTGAATCAGCCTATGTTAATTGGTGTGGACATGATGTGTCTTCGCGGTCCCCAGGAGGGTGCTGAGCAATTCGTCCCTTTCCGGGGTTAATGAAGGCATCCCCCTGTCCGGCGTCAATTCACCTGCCACCCATTGCGTGAATATATGAAGTTGCCCTGCTAAGTAATATGCCTCCATCTCAGGCAATGCCAGTCCTCCTTCTGTCAGTGGTTGTTTTAACATAGTCAGGGACACTCTCCGTCTTCCCGTCCCCCATATGAAGGCTGAAATGCATCATTGGTAAAATTGTTATAGTATTCCCTTGCGTGCATTGTGTGGAAAAAAGTGCCTTTGAGAAATCAGGACCTGTTTGCAGGGTCCCACCTCACTACCTAAACTGAAAAGGGAGGGAGAAAATGATAATGCTGAGATGAGGTTTCAGTTTAAAATTGGTTCTGTTACTGTAGAGATGGGCCAGTTTCCCAGAGGAAGTGACCTTAGCAGGAGGATGTAAGGCAGAGTAGGCCCTGTTGTTGTACAGCCTGATTTCTTCCCTTTGTTCCTTGCCTTACAGACCAGGGAAACTCTCCTAGGGTTGGGCTAAGTCTCCTGGGCTGTTGCCTGGGAGGGGGTTGTGTGAGAAATTAGGACATGTTCGCAGTGTCCCCCCAATGTTTGCCCTAATTTTGACTACTAGGTGCTGGTTTTCTGACTCAGATTGTGCCCTAGGCCTGCTATCCAGACTCAGGACCTGTACTCTGATTTAACGTACATGGTTAGGTATACTTATATTTGGCAATGACAGACCCCTATAAGTACCTAGCATATTATAACGTAAGGGGGATTTAAACTACCTGTAAGTCCCTAATACATTTTAGGGAAGGTAGGTTTAGAGGCTCAGTAGATTTTCTGCACTAGAGTGTCCACTACAGTGATGCCTGCTGTAATTTTAAAGGCAGCCCTATTTTGCAGACCATTTAAAAAAATAAATTACATGTAAATTCGTCTTTGGAATTAAAGGTCCTTCCAAAGTAGTAATTTACCATATTTGTACATACAGTCACCCCTAAGGTCTCCCCTAGGTGCCCCAGGGGTAAGGGCCATGCAACTATAAGCAGGGATATTATAAAATATGTTTTAAAATCCGTGGTGAGGGAAAACCTGCTGAATTTGGAATCCCCACTGTAGATAATTCACTCTATAGGCAAACATTGGAATCCTTTTTTTAGTTTTCAAATATATATTACACAACAGTGCAGTCATTAAGCAGAACATCCGATAATTTAAAGTATAGTTATACATCACATTAGCCATTGTCACACTCTTACATTCAACATCACATTATATTGCAAACCCACAGGGCCTTGAGTTAGTTCATTTCTGAGATTTTTGCTTAATTCATGGTCACGGGTGACATGAGGTAGGCTGTAACTGGTGCCCATATGTTCTTCATATGTGTCTAATTGATCTCTACAATATGCCACATCCTGTAGCCGATGATTTATTTAGGGACTGCTTTTACCCCCCAGTGCAGTGCAACTTGTCGTTTGGCCAGTAGTGTAGTAAAGGACACAAGCTTGCAATTGCATGGCTGTAAAGATTTAACAAGACCAAGAAGGCATATTTGGTGGGTGCATTCTACCCTTTCCAATACCATGTCTTTCAGCACCTGGGCTACCTGTGTCCAGAATCGGTATATTGATGGACAGGTCCAGGCCAAGTGTATAAACTCTGCATCAGTTTCTTATCTGACACACTGGTAATAGGCACTCAGCCCATCTTTGTGTAGTTGAAGAGGTGTGCAGTATATTTGATGCAAATATTTAAAGTGAATTAGTCTTTGATTACAGTTGGATGTGAGTCTCCCCGTGAGTGTGCAATATTCCCTCCAGCCCTTTTGTGTTAGCGGCATGTCTCGCATTGCGTTCCATCTGTATAGGGGTGTAGTCGGGCTATCAGGTATTTCCCTCGGTGAAGCATTATACAATTGTGTTATGAGGCCTTTATGTGAGCTACATGCTGTCATCGCCTGCAGTGCACCTATTGGTGTCAGTTCTTCCAGGAAAAGTGGATAGAGAGATCTCATAGCTTCCCTTGAGCCTTAACTATGTAAATACCACTAATGGGGTGCAAGGTTGGGTTGAGGAGAATGCTTCTAGCGTCAGGAACGTTCCCTCATGGTATAGGTCTCCCAGTGTTGCAAGCCCCACTCTTGTTATTATGGCTGATGCTTTAGGCTCTTGGGTGACGGAGATGGCCCGGTGGCACTTCAGGAGCAGTACTGATGCATATAACGGGAACATATCTGCCCTTACACTCAACATATGCCAGGCTTTTGGGGTGTTGTGTATGGTGTTAATTTCTAGTTGTGTAATCTCTGGTCGTGAGAGGTATTGGGTGGGCATCATCATATTCTGTCACTAGGTGTGCTAGATACTATGTCGGAATGTACTAATAATGTGCATACTGCACCTGTGCACACAAACAATATAGGTACATATCCGGGCAACATAACCCACCTTCTTCATAGGGTTTAGTTAGTTAGATTGCTTTCCAGTGTAAGACAATGCTATCATGCAAGTTTTGAGGGTGTTAAAAAATTCATTCGTTAACAGGATAGGAAAGTTAAGAAATAAATACAGAAAGTGGGGCAATGTAACCATTTTCAAACTGCCCCTCTGTCTGCCAGACACTGAGGTATTCCAATCAATCTAGCTACATGTTCTTCCAATTTTGTAATTGCCCACACATAATTCTCATTCATATCTAACATATTTACATATAAGAGGTGCCAGAAGAACTTCAGGGTTGTGTACAAGTAGCACCAAGGGGGCATTAACAGAATTGTAGTGCGGCTGCTGCATGTCTCTGCGTAATCACGCACTCCAATGATTCTAAGGCAAGGGCAAATAGAATCGGTGACAATGGCCAGCTCTGTCTTGTGCCCATACATAATCTTGACCACGTCAGAGACACAGCCGTTGATGCGCACTTTAGCTTCTGGGGCTGTATATAACAGGCGCATCTATCACAAAAATGCTGGCAGCATTCACATGCGATGCATCACTGTGAACATATACTCCCAGGATATAGAATCGAAAGCCTTTGCCCTATCTAGTAACACAGCTGCTGCCTTAATCTCCGGGTCCAGTAAATGTAAAACTGCAAAATAATGTTCGCTTGTTGTGTGAGGTGGAGTGCACAGGTACAAATTCTGATTGGTCTGGCAATACGAAGCTTGGGAGAAGAGTCTGCAGCTTAGCAGCTATTATGTTTGCCAATATTGTGGTGTCTACATTGATAAGGGATAACAGTCTGTAGGATTTGCAACTCTCTTGTGCCTTATCTAGTTTCAATAGCATTATTATCAATGCGTCGAAGAGTTTCAAAGGCAGCACCAGCTTTATATGAGCTTCCACGCACAGTGCAGGTATGGTGCCAACAGGTCTGCATACATCTTGTAGAATTAACTAGATCACCTGATCCTTTCCCATCTAGTAAATAGCCTCTTTCACCTCATCTATTGTGATTGGTTTTGAGAGAGCGCAAACTGACTTAAATGTATGAGTGCACCACACTTACCTGTAGTAAGCACAAATCATGAAGAGAAATGCCATGAGTGCTAATAGTACCTGCAATTATATTCTAAATGTATAGCTAATGTAGAGATTTAAGTAGAAGTGGAACTAATACAGAAATGTGTGACATTATATGATTTTATTAGATGTGATTACTTTTGAATCTATGTCGTGTAGCTGTTAAAATGTAAGATGGTCTGTGGTTAAACGCAGAATGTGGTAGGCCTCAGGGCCAGAGCTGGAGCTAAAAGGGAAGGTGGTTCTTTTCACGACACAGATTGCATTAACGTTTGGTCATTGCATTAATGGGCCATGATTTATAGAAATGTTTACTGAGTAGTAGAATAAGAGTATTAACATGCTTTAATTAAATGAAGAAGTTGAATGCTATAATCATAATGAGAAATATTGTAGGCCTGAAATGTTTTAACGTTGATTTACACGTACATGTCTGGGCTGAGAAATGTTGCAAGCCTTTTTAGAAGTCTATGAGAGTTGGGTTCTTGGCGGCAGATATCTGTCTGCAACAGGAAAGGGGGGATCCAATTATAAATGAATGAATAGAGGTCTGTTCAGTGGACGGCCCAGACATGGAGGAGGGTTCTGGAATGTTTAAGGGGTATCAGCGGGCCGGAGAAGAGCCTGAGAAGCAAGGTCAACTCTAACGTCTGAGGCCCAATACAAAGCATCATGGAAAAAGCCTGAAGCTACACCACGTGAGAGGCGTTTCGCAAGGGGCGTCTCAAATGTTGTTGACTGTTTTGTATTAGGGACAGCACCCCTGGGTGGAGTTAGAGCAGATACCTGAGGACCCTTTAGAGAGCGGATGGGTAGGCAGAGAGGGGTCATGACTGGAGAACTATAGGTTTTCACCAAGAGACTTAGAGTGGGTGACTTCCCTTGGGGGTCATTCACTGCTGACACCTTTGTTAGGTTGGGATTTGGTTAAGTAGGGATACCATCTAGAACAGGGTAGGGACGCCTAACCTGTGTGTTTTCCTCCAACCTAAATGAAGGAGAGATATGCGTCTATGCTAATAGCTTTATTATTCTTAGAACTTGTGTTAGTGATTTCTGTTGCTCGTCTGAGGGCTTTTCGAGAGCACATGTATGTAATTGGACCTGTGTATCTCGTGAATCTCATTCTGAGATGCCTGTATTTGCAGCTTATCATTTCCTTACAATAAACTTTTGAAAGCTAGAAGTTGTCTGTGATCTTTGGGAGTAGAGTCCTTTATTGGGTGAACTAACTTGCAGATGGGTGTACTGTTTTCCTCCAAGACAGGCAACAAAGGTTCAGTCGACCAGATCGAGGTTTAGATCAATAGTGCTAAGTTATCGATCAAAATCTCGCCCTTTCAGTTGGTAGCTATAGAGGATGGTTGCCTTCTTGAGGACGGTGACCTAGGCCAGGTTAGCTTACCCCAAGGCCCCTAGAATTCGATGATTGGAAGAACAGCCCGCTGAAGAAGATCCGGATGACGTGAGACAGAAAAAGCAGCAGTATCGGTCGAGAGTGAGTATAAAGGGTTATGCGTGTTAGATTGCGGTGTTTTGTATTGCATCTATGTTGTAATGTTTGGCGGAGTTGAATGTCTGTAGAGTGACTGTGGAACAGGTTGTGAGCGCGCGCAACCGGTGGAAATCTTAAGTTCAAGGAGAGCTTAAGTGGTTCGGGTGTATCGGACACCCAGAGTAATTGTCAACTAGTGTGAAGGGGGTCATGAGGTACCATTGATCACCCGAAAGACCGAGATAGGGGGAACGTAAGAGTGAGTGCGTGAGTAACGGACGCTGGTCGGAAGTTACTGTGTGTGTAAGCAACCTATCAGAGGGACGATAGACATCTCGTCAGTTGTGTTGACAATTACAGATAGACTGTGGACGTACAGTCGTGAGAAGTGACCGCTTGGTCGGAAGTAGTCATTTTTCGGTGTATGAATGGGACGCATGCATAACCGGGAGACGAGTTGAGAAAGGAGGGGTGCTGCTGCGAAGCGGAGAAAAGTGACGTCAGGTAGTGTCGCGCAGTGATTGGCCGACCGGAGAAAGACCGCGCTGTGATAGGCCAGCTAGCAAACACGTCAGACAGGGTCGCGACGTGATTGGCTGACCGGAGAAAGACCGCGCTGCGATAGGCCAACCTAGCAAAGCCGCGACAGGATTGGTGGATTGTCATCAGGAAGTAAACAGAGTAGCGAGGCTGGATTTTGTGCGCATAATTATGAAGTGTTTTAAGTGGCTGAAAGCGGTGTTTAAAAAAGAGAAGCGGGGATCGTATGAAGGGGAAGAAGCCCCGCCGGAGGGTACGCCAGCTCGTTATATGGCAGTGAATGTTGGGCTGCATACGATCCTTTGGATATCAGAGTGGAGTAAGATTACTGAAGGAAATGAGGAACTGACGTTCCCGAAGTACGGGACGTTCAGATTAGAGGTGTTACATCGATTGAAATCAGTCATGACCTCAAAGAGACCCTTGCCTAGACCAACCCAGTTTGAAGCCCTAGATGCATGGATTAGGGCAGCGCATGAAAAGAATATGAACAGACGACAAGAAAGGGTGAAACGATCGGTAAGGGCAGTGCAAGATGCCAGGTGGGATGCGGATGCTAAAAGATGGAGAGTGCATAACATGGAAGTAAATAAACTGTACCCAGTGTTAGAGGCGCCAGTAAATAAGAGTCCCCTAGAAGAAGATGAAGAGAGCGAAACAGAGGACAGCCTGATAAACAGATTATTGACAGACAGGCCACCCCCGTATAATAGAGCAGGGGGAGAGGTCGGGCATACTGAAGGAGAAAAGGGGGGCAATGCAGGAGAGCATAGACCGCTTCCCAGTTCAGAGTGGGATCCTGAGCCAAAGAAAGAGCTGTCTCAGCCTAGTCAGGTGCAACAGGTGGTCGGTAGGTTTGTGGTACAAAGAGCGCCGGAAACGGAAAGCGCCACATCCTACCCATTACCAGATGCACTACAGGTACCTGTTACCATAGGTCCTATAATATCGATATATGACCAAGAAAGAGCAAGAGGGGAAGAACGGGTACGGAAAGACAGAGAAAGAGCAGAGATGGCAAGGAGGAACGATACCACTAATTCCCCAAGTCAGATGCCGATACCCAGAGAGTGGAGCACCCCGATGCACGCAGCAGGGGACCCAGGAGGAGATCCCGGAGGCCCTAGATGGCCAATGGATCTGAGGGGATCTGGACGAAAATCCTTTCAGGAGCTAAATGAGTACATGAAGCAGTGGGATGAGGCAGTGAAGGCTCAAAAGAGCATCAATGCTGCGGAAGCTGAAAGAGAAAGTCAGGACAGCAGAGCACGGACTCACTGCGGGGCTGGGGAGAGTAGCCCGGAGTGGGACTGTAGAGGGAGTAGGGGAGTCACCCATTGGGCCCGGAGTGGAGGTAGAACAGACCTGGAAAACGGGGGCCCCGGGAGTGGAGGGGTGGCGTGCCCAATACTCAGTGAAGGGGAGAGGAGAGCGCAAGAGTACAGGAACAGCTTTAAGTGTCCACACTGTGTACCTGGCACCGGAGAACTGAGTGGGAGTTGTGAGAGGTCGTACCATAGTCCCTGTGATGACAGAAATGAGCGCAGCCCAGGGAATATGGGGAACCAGGAAGGATCGTATCGGATATTGAGCGATACGAGGCAAAGGGAGAGTAGCGACCAGAGGGAAAATAACAGAGAGGTGTGCAGTGAGAGGAGAGAAGAAGAAGAGAATGGGCAGAGCCAGAGTAGGGGTAACAGGCCCGTGTTCCATCACCTTCCAAGATCGGATGGCCGAGCATGGGACCTGGAGAGATGGGAGCAAGGGAGGCCACCCATTAACTCTCCCGAGCCCAAACGCAGAGCTCGAAGTTGGGATGGTAGGGAGACCAGTGAGCCCCCTTCGAAAGACATATTGCGAGCTGAGATAAAAGCCAAGAGACTCGATGTCTCCAGCTTAAGGTCAGATCTGGATGACATGGTAGATGGTACCCTGCCTTTAGAAAGAATGGAAATGTATGAACAGGATGAAATACTGTATATGGCAAAGGACATTACTCGAAAAGCGAGAGCAGTCCATGAGAAGTTAGTCGAATTAGCAGGCAAATATATGGTGGACTTGTCAAGAACCAAAGCATTACAGGGTAACCACAGGCTGCATTACACAGATCGAGACCTAGATGAGAGGAGAACGATTGGGCTGAAAACACACATAAGGGAACTGATTGCTGGAATAAGGACATGGAGGGCACTAGATAAGTGGGAAGAGAGGTGGTCCAAGAAAGGGACCGGCAGAAGAAGCATGATTGGTATGACACCAGGACAGCAGGGAATAGAAGCTTACCCTTTGCGTGAAGTTGCAAATGGGAACTATGTACATGTCCCTTGGAGTAGGGGAGATTTAGCTGCTTTTACCACCTCTTTCCCCAAGTTACGAGAGAACCCTGTGGAGTGGTACAAGCAAGTCGAGAGATTTGTAAAAATCTCCAAGGTCCTATGGATAGATCTGAACACGCTGTTTGACATTGTAGTACCAGGCGATCTGTGGACAGCATGCAAGGTTAGCGCTGAGTGGCCCACAACAGAGCCAGAGAGAGATGCTAAAACTAATGGGCCGTCCGAGATTGTGATGGCAAAATTCGAGAGAGTGATGACTTGGCTGAAAGAAAAAGTGCCAATGCAAGACATAGATTGGGTCAGAATAGACCGAACAAGACAGGAACCCAAAGAGACAGTCCACGAATATTACGAGAGATTGCTGAAGGCGTTTAAACAGTATAGCGGCTTGGATGTAATGGATCCAAAAGACATAGGGCAATTTGTGTCCAAGTTCGTCCTGGGACTGAGACCGGATATTAGTTTAATGATTCAGCAACACTCGATTTGTTGGCAAACTAAACCCCTAGATGAAATACTGAGATATGCCAGGTACTGCTGTGATGAGATAGACTCTAAGGCTAAGAAACTAAAAGAAAAGTTGATGGTGGTACAGATGCAGGCAGCAGGGAAAGGGGGACAACAGCAACAGCAGCAGGGAACAGGTACAGGAGGAAAGAAGCAGTACAGTCAGAACAAGGGCAATGAGGAAAGTTCCACCTTTAGACCCAGGATAGACATAGCTACCTTGAAGAAAACGACTAGGTGCCACCAGTGTAACGAGCTGGGGCATTGGAAACGCGAGTGCCCTTACAATGTAGAGATAGGAGAGCAAGAGATAGAGGAGGAAGAGGTTCAGAGCGCGCCTACGAGAGGGGTAACGCCATACCAAGGAAAGGTGCTCAAAGGGGGGGGGGCTCCTCCCCGAGCCCAGTTCCCGCAACCTCCTCGAGTAGGGAGTATGGGTAAGACCTATAGACAAATGCCCCTGTTTGTGGAAGGGGAAGAGTGCTATTATGTGGACCCATTAACCGGACAGAGAGTGGAAAGAGAAGACTGCACCCTCGGGGCAGCCTTGGAGGTGGACCAGAGGGGACCCTATGTGGAAGCAGAAGTAGCAGGGTGCCCTACGACATTTCTGGTGGACACAGGAGCCACTAGATCCACGATCAGATCAGCTGCAGTTCCAGACCTGCCCATGTCTGGAGAGACCATACAAGTGGTAGGGGTCGCAAACAGGAGAATAACCAGCCAATTGACAGAACCGGTACAGGTGAAAATAGGGAAGTACAGCGATGAGCACCAGTTTGTGGTTTGCGATTCAAGCCCTGTGTGTCTGCTAGGAAGAGACCTGTTGTGTAAATTGAATTGTACTATATATTGTACACCTCAGGGAGTGGAGGTATTGACCAATGATGATGACGCAGATTTCAAAGTTGCAAACTCAAGAATATGCGTGGAACTGTACCCTACTTTGACAGTAGATGAGCTTCCCTGGGACTTGAGAGAGACAGTGGCATCAGAAGTATGGGATTTCACTGGGGAAGAGATTGGATTGGTCAAAGGGGTGGACCCAGTGAAAATTGTAGTAAAACCGCATGCTGAGTTCCCAAGAACACCCCAATATAAATTGACTCCAGAAACGATTGCAGGCATAAAACCCGTGATCGAGTCCATGATTAAACAGGGAATACTGAAAGAAATCGTGGGTAGTCCATGCAACTCCCCGATTATGGGTCTGCAGAAACCAAATGGGAAATTTCGGATAGTGCAGGACCTTCGAAAGATTAATAACATAGTCGTTTCGTGTTGTCCAGTGGTACCAAATCCATCAGTGATACTATTTCAGATTCCATTCCAAGCTGAGTGGTTCACTGTGATCGATCTTTGTCAGGCTTTCTTTTCGATCCCTCTGGACGAAGAAAGCCATTTTCTTTTCGCATTTAAGCTGGAAAATCGCGTCCTAACATGGTGTCGTATCCCTCAGGGGTATACAGAGAGTCCATCGATCTTTAACCAGCTTTTGAAGAAAAATCTTGAAAGTCTAGTGCTGCCCCAGAAGTCAGTTCTGGTCCAGTACATAGACGACCTTCTTGTGGCGTCAGAAACAGAAGAAGCTTGCAGGGAAGACTCCATTGCTTTGTTAAATCACCTAGCTGCCAATGGGCACAAGGTGTCCCCGGGAAAATTGCAGTACTGCCTGACAGAAGTGCAGTACTTGGGACACAGAATAGAGAAAGGCAAACGAAAAGTGTCACCAGACAGGATAGAGGCGATCATGAAAATGAATGCGCCTAGGACACAGAGAGAGGTCAGGATGTTCCTAGGGATGGTGGGTTATTGCCGACAGTGGATCGTGAACTTTTCACTGAAAGCAAAGCCCTTGCAAAAACTGACGCACAAGGAGGTGAGTGATCCGGTACCATGGGACAAAGACTGTTTGATGGCATTCTTACAGCTGCGAGAGGACCTGTGTCGTGCTCCGGCATTGGGAATGCCTGATTACAATAAACAATTTTTTCTTTACTGTTGTGAGAGGGAAGGTTGTGCGTTGTCTGTGTTGGTCCAAATCCATGGGAATGCCCGTAGACCAGTTGCTTATTTCTCGGCTACTTTAGACCCAGTAGCCGCAGCGTTGCCCGGATGTCTCAAATCCGTTGCTGCAACGGGTGTCAGCATTGAGAGATGTGAAAATATCGTCATGGGGCACCCGTTAGAGGTGTGCGTGCCCCATTCTGTTGAACTGTTGATGACCAGGACCAAAACTCAGCATCTGACCAACAGCAGGCTCACGCGCTATGAGCAAGTTATTCTTGCTGCAGAGAACGTGACCCTCAAGAGATGCTCTGTTTTGAACCCTGCCACCCTAATGCCACTTCCAAATGATATCGATGATGATGATGAATGTACAGACCATGACTGCCTCGATGTGACTGAACTATGCACCAAACCCAGACCCGACATCGTAGATGAGCCACTGACTAACCCAGACGAAGTTTTCTTTGTCGATGGCTCATGTGTAAGAGACGAGGTTGGGCAGTTGAGAGCAGCTTATGCTGTTTGTACAATTGAAGGAGTTGTGGAAGCTGGGTGCCTGGAAGGAGTACACTCCGCTCAGGTAGCCGAGATTATTGCCCTGACACGTGCTTGCTTAGCAGGCAATCAAATTCGAGTCACCATATACACCGACAGCCAGTATGGGTATGGGGTAGTTCATGATTACGGGCAGTTATGGTCTCAAAGAGGGTTCATGACCTCTTCAGGCTCTCCCATTCGCAATGGAGAGTTTGTGCGCTTGTTGTTAGAAGCATTGCAATGCCCAGCAAGTATCGCAGTTGTAAAGTGCACCGCACACACCAGAAATGAGGACTTTGTTTCGAAAGGCAATAGATATGCAGATGAAGTTGCACGGTATTGTGCGGAGCAAGGGTACTCTTTCACAGAGGTGGATGTGGGTGGAATAAATGTAAGAACTGAATTAGCCATGATACTGGAAACTGTTGATACTTGGGATGAACTGTCAACCATGCAAGAAAATGCTCCTGATTCTGAAAAAGAAACATGGGAAAAGGCAGGATGTGTAATGGGTGAGACCCATTTTTGGGTCTCAGCAGACGGCAGAGCAGTGTTGCCCAATGAGATGGTGAGTCCAATGGCTAGACTCATACATGGTCCCGTACACTTAGGGAGAGATGCTATGCTGAGAGTGTTTAGACAGACTTGGTACAATCCTAAGTTTAGAATAGCAGCAGAAGCAGTGTGCCAGCGTTGTGTGACCTGTCAGCAGCTGAACGTAGGAAAAAGAACACCAGTTGCACTAAGTCACATAGGAAGGTCTGGAGGTCCATTCAATCGAATGCAGATAGATTTCATTGAAATGCCAAGGTGCAACCGCCTCCGCTATGTCCTGGTGGTTGTTTGTGTGTTCTCCAGATGGGTTGAGGCATACCCTACACGTAGGTGCGACACCCTCACAGTGGCCAAGTTACTGCTTAGAGAACTCATTCCTCGCTTCGGGGTGCCGGCCTTTTTGGAATCAGATAGGGGAACACATTTTAACAGCGAGCTTGTGAAGATGATTTGTGTTGCGCTAAATATTGACCAAAAGTTACATTGCAGTTACCGACCAGAAGCCTCAGGGATTGTGGAGCAGATCAATGGCACGATCAAGAGCAGGATAGCAAAGGTGTGCTCCTCAACGACCCTGAGTTGGCCTGATGCCCTGCCATTGGTTCTTATGAGCCTTCGTAGTACCCCAGACAGAAGAACAGGGTTGTCACCACATGAGGTGTTAATGGGGAGAGCAATGAGGCTGCCATCTATTCCAGCTACTGCACTGTTAAATATCACAGATGATATGATCCTGGACTATTGTAAGGGGCTGTCTGACGCCATGCGTTCTGTGTCCCTTCAGGTGCAGGCTGCCGAGGTTCCAGCGTGCCAGGGCCCGTGCCATGACCTGTCTCCTGGGGACTGGGTCCTGGTAAGAAAACACGTGAGAAGAAGCTGTCTGGATATTCGTTGGCGTGGACCCTTCCAGGTCATCCTGATCACAAACACAGCTGTAAAGGTGGGAGGCCTGCCCAATTGGATCCACGCGTCACATACGAAAAGGGTTCCAGCACCTCTGGAAACAGCTCCTCTCTCGGATAGACGTCCAGCAGAGGACCGAGAAGCCATAGAGGGGGCTAGCCAAGCTGTAGAGGTGCCAGCGGAAGCAGGGAACGAGTCTGACCAAGCTGAGGACGGTCAGTACAACAGCGAAACTGAAGACGCTACAGAAGGAGAAAGTAGCTGGGAGTACGAGTCAGACCCTGACAGGTCTGAGAGAGAGCGGGAACAGACAAGAAGAAGAAGGAGTAGAAGGGCACGTGGAGAAGCAAATTGGCCGCAAAGAAGGAGTTCTAGCCTGAGGTCAACTCCAGAAGCAACCCTTCCTCCGATATCAGAAGACTCAGACCCCGAAGAAGGTGCTCAGGGCGCTGAAGCACCCGACCGAAGAAGGTCAAGAAGAGTGCGAGTGCCTAACAGAAGATACTCCACACCTGAGTGGACATATCTGGCGACAAATGTCTGTGAAACCGGAGACAGGGAGGATCCGAGCGGTGGTGGTGTCCAGTTCTGAGCCCATTATCACCGTGGAAATACGACTGTTGGTACCCGGTGTCGAACAAGAAGGGTCACTAACATTCATGCTCCCCAGACCTCCCCGCCTCAGCAAGTTAAAACACATGTTTCTTACAGAATTGCAATTCCCCGACTTTGGTACAACGATAACAGCACATGAAGAGCACAATCTTCGCTTGGAAATATTGAACTATGCTATTGAAGCTGCAACCACAAATCTGATAGTAGACTGTTAAAGGACTTTGTAAATAAAGCAAACAGAAAAAAAGAAGATTACCTAGCGCCAAGGAAGCAGAGAATTTTAGGGAATTTCCCTTGAGTTGATGGAGAAGGGCTAGGGTTGTCTTTTTTGAACTGTTAAAGGACTTTTGCGAAGAAGGCTGTCAGCCTCCAGCTGTGTGGATTCTAAAGACAAAAGGATTGAAAAGAGACTGTAAAGGAACGAGAGGAAAAGAACTTTTTGCTAAAGATAAAGAGAGAGCTATATTGTCTGACGAAATGGAGGCCGGCACCCCGAACCGCAGAGCTAAATGTATAATAGGTACACTAATAGTAGGAGTGATAATATTAATAGCTTTAGTGGTAACAATTTCTTATGTAAAGGGACATGAGGAAGAGGCAAAGGTAACTGATGTGAAATCTGTAGAAACGCTTACACCTACTGTTGCTGGTGAGAAAAGGGAAAACACTCAAGAGAAAGCGTTATTAGCTGCAGAAGCCCGCAGGTTACACGTAGACGAGTCCCAAGGAGACTTTAGGTCAAATGCTTATGCTAAACTTTTATATGAATACGTGGATGCCATGGAGGTTAAGGATTGCTACGTCTGCATGCAGTTGCCGGCGTCTGTAGACGAGGGTATTAGATACCATCACCTCCCTCTGACATATGGCATTACATGTAGCTTATTGCTTAGTATATTTTATGAGAGAGATAGTTTTGAATACTATTTCTCAAATTATGATTCAGTGTTGCCAGAAGTCCCAAATTATAAGCAGATGAACAAATGGGACTACTGGAAGAGTGAAGACAGATTGGCCAAGTTCTTCATTCCTTGGATTACCTTAGATACTTCACATGCCCGTAGAAATAACCTGACATGTAAGGTGTCAGAAGTCGAGAAGAAGTTCATAGGGCAGGTGGATGATCGTTACAGGAGACAAAAGATTTTGAAAAAATCAGGACAGGGGAAAATAGATTGGACCGAGGAAGAGAAGTCACACAAGAGAAAGGGTAGTAGTGGTCCAATAGCTTTAGATAAAGCGCAGAGAGGAAAGTTATGTCTTCACAGAGCCAAAACGTATTATGAAAATGTATACGTTGGAGAAGTTGACTGTGAACATGCTTTTAATTTAGAGTACTACACTAAGGATTTCCTGAAGGGAATGCAAGTGATTCCAAATGTGTATTTTGTATGTGGTAGAAATGCTTATGTGAGACTACCTGACAACTGGTATGGATCATGTTACTTGGCAATTGTCTTCCCCAAAATATATCATGCACAAGACTTAGTGATCATTGAGGGTCAGACATCATCGAGGGGAAGGAGAGATGTAGGTGATGCCGAAATGGTTGGAGATGTCTTTGGAGCTATGTTCCCTCTTTTGGGAATAATCCTTAATGATGTTAAAATTAGACGACTGGCAACAGTTGTCGACAGGTTGTCTGCCAGCACTGCTCAGTCCTTAATGCTGGTAGAAGGAGAGATGCAATCGATAAGGGCTATGGTTCTTCAAAATCGTCTTGCATTAGATGTCCTACTAGCAAAAGAGGGCGGAGTCTGTAAGGCTTTGAAGGTCCAGGAATGTTGCACTTACATTCCGGACAATTCGAAACCCCTTGAGAAGGTTATTAGGAACATAACTGATATTCACAAGGAGATCGAAGACTTGAGTAGAGAAAATGTCTGGGAAAAGGTGGGCCACGGAATGAGTGCAGTTGGTGGGTGGTTTTCCACCTTAGGCAAAAGCTTTGTTTGGTATATCCTAAAGCCTATCATCATAATATTGATCTGTGGGATAATATTGTGGGGATTGGTGAGGGTATTCAAATGGTACAGAGCAAGAAGGTCAGAAAGGGCCCAAAGAGAACAGCTGCAGAGATTGGCTGCCATACAAGATAATCAGTACAGGAGTCTGAGGGCTCTGGAAGCGCAGAGAATGCCAGCAATAACGTCAGTTTAAAATGTTAGTGATGACCCCGAGAGGTCATCAAAGGGGGGAACTGAGAGAGCGCAAACTGACTTAAATGTATGAGTGCACCACACTTACCTGTAGTAAGCACAAATCATGAAGAGAAATGCCATGAGTGCTAATAGTACCTGCAATTATATTCTAAATGTATAGCTAATGTAGAGATTTAAGTAGAAGTGGAACTAATACAGAAATGTGTGACATTATATGATTTTATTAGATGTGATTACTTTTGAATCTATGTCGTGTAGCTGTTAAAATGTAAGATGGTCTGTGGTTAAACGCAGAATGTGGTAGGCCTCAGGGCCAGAGCTGGAGCTAAAAGGGAAGGTGGTTCTTTTCACGACACAGATTGCATTAACGTTTGGTCATTGCATTAATGGGCCATGATTTATAGAAATGTTTACTGAGTAGTAGAATAAGAGTATTAACATGCTTTAATTAAATGAAGAAGTTGAATGCTATAATCATAATGAGAAATATTGTAGGCCTGAAATGTTTTAACGTTGATTTACACGTACATGTCTGGGCTGAGAAATGTTGCAAGCCTTTTTAGAAGTCTATGAGAGTTGGGTTCTTGGCGGCAGATATCTGTCTGCAACAGGAAAGGGGGGATCCAATTATAAATGAATGAATAGAGGTCTGTTCAGTGGACGGCCCAGACATGGAGGAGGGTTCTGGAATGTTTAAGGGGTATCAGCGGGCCGGAGAAGAGCCTGAGAAGCAAGGTCAACTCTAACGTCTGAGGCCCAATACAAAGCATCATGGAAAAAGCCTGAAGCTACACCACGTGAGAGGCGTTTCGCAAGGGGCGTCTCAAATGTTGTTGACTGTTTTGTATTAGGGACAGCACCCCTGGGTGGAGTTAGAGCAGATACCTGAGGACCCTTTAGAGAGCGGATGGGTAGGCAGAGAGGGGTCATGACTGGAGAACTATAGGTTTTCACCAAGAGACTTAGAGTGGGTGACTTCCCTTGGGGGTCATTCACTGCTGACACCTTTGTTAGGTTGGGATTTGGTTAAGTAGGGATACCATCTAGAACAGGGTAGGGACGCCTAACCTGTGTGTTTTCCTCCAACCTAAATGAAGGAGAGATATGCGTCTATGCTAATAGCTTTATTATTCTTAGAACTTGTGTTAGGGATTTCTGTTGCTCGTCTGAGGGCTTTTCGAGAGCACATGTATGTAATTGGACCTGTGTATCTCGTGAATCTCATTCTGAGATGCCTGTATTTGCAGCTTATCATTTCCTTACAATAAACTTTTGAAAGCTAGAAGTTGTCTGTGATCTTTGGGAGTAGAGTCCTTTATTGGGTGAACTAACTTGCAGATGGGTGTACTGTTTTCCTCCAAGACAGGCAACAAAGGTTCAGTCGACCAGATCGAGGTTTAGATCAATAGTGCTAAGTTATCGATCAAAATCTCGCCCTTTCAGTTTCACAAGAAATATCCACTGTCCTGTGGAGAGCCATGCTAATGTCACATCATCAAGAAATGCAGCTGTGTCTGTCACCGCTGCAGCATTGTGTGGTCCATATAGATGTGAGTAGAAATCCATAAACTGTGCTGCAATGGCTGGGGTGTCATGACACTTATCTCCATTCTGGGTCTCTATTTCTTTTATTTTGGAGGGCAGTGCAAGCCCTAGACTTCCACCCTCCCCATAGGATCTCACTATCCACCTTCCCGACATATGTCGTTTTTCCTGCACAGCTGTTTCAGTGTACTCAGTGAGATGTTTTCATGTTTCTGCTAAGGTACTTGGGTCAGGTCATATATCATATCTTCTCTCCAAGGTTTTTAGTTTGCTCGCTATAGCCTTTAGTTCAGAATTGATAGACCTCAGAAATCCATCCTGTAATCTCATACACTTCCCCGAATAGTAATCTTGAATGCCTTCCATAGTGTTCCAACCTCCTAATTTTCCCAAAACTAATGTATAATCGCTGTGCGTATAACCTCCCTAAATATTGGATCCAGTAAGGAGGTGGCTTGAAGTCACCATTGATACAGTGTGTGCGTGTGTGTGGGGAAATACAAATTCAAACAGGACTGAAGCATGATCTGACAATGTCCTAGCGAGATGCTTCACTGCAGTTGTCCATGTGCACACCACCTGTGAGACCAATATATAATCTAACCTAGGCCACATGTTATGTACTGGGGATATAAACGCCCATTCTCTCACTTTTGGGTGCCGTACCCTCTATATTTCCACCATCCCTTAGTCTTCAATATTGCCCCGTATGACCTTGGCAGACTGTTTACCATGCCATTCTGTGGATGCAGAATGGATTAGAATTGGTTTGATGTATGTGTTAAGGTCTCCTCCCCAGATTTCCACTGTAGGATGCAGGTCATAGAGACGTCCCTAGACTCTAGTATATAACTGGGGATCATCAAGATTGTGGCCATATATGTCGGTGATTGTCACCATGGTACCCCAGGGGCACCCCTGCACTAAGCGGTACCTACCCTGGTCATCTGTTTTGATGTGTTTTAATGTGTGTACTGCCACCCATCTCAAACCTCTTTTGAACTCTGTGGATCACATTAGATGCACTTCTTGCAACAGCACCACTTGTACATGATGACGGTCAAGGTATGCCAATACAGGGCTTGTTTTTTGGGGGTTATTCAGTCCTCTGACGTTCCGTGTTAGGAACCTAGTGTGACCCACAGGTTGCGTTAATTTAGCTTGATGTGCATGTGTAGTCTGTGACATAGTGATTGTATTGCATTATAAGATTACATACTCTATGATGATCTAGTGATGTACTGCAACTGTGGCAAACAGCAAACAAAGCCCCCCAATCTCCTTCATAACTCCAAACATGCTAACGCCATCCCAAACAAAGTCAGGAAACAAGTTCCAACAATCAAATCTAGAAACAACATACAATTATACTTTTGAATTCGTATTGTGTGACTTTTTGTGGGCTATACCCACATGGGGCAGCTAGAGGTCAGTTATTCCACCTGGTGTACGGGGGGCTGGGATCAATGGGAGCCATCTGGTTTAACGCCTACCTCCAAAACTCCAAGCATACCTGCAGAAGACTCGAGAAACATTGGCACAATGACCAGACACCAGCCAAATATGCAGCCCTCATAAACCCCAGACGTAAACACCACCAACTCACCCGATCCACCAAAACAACTTCCTTCAAAGAACGCACACAACAGCAAAGTGCTCTTTGTTAGGAATCGGTCACAGTCCTCCTTCAGTGACCATGCCCTGTTGACACATGATCAGCCGAGGGTGGTATAAAGGTCAGTCCTACCTTGATGTCGGGGCTTGTTATTGCTCACCTGTGGGTTCCTGTTGCTGGTAGCTGTGTTCTTGACCTTGTGGTGTCGATTTTCACGGGCTCGTGAGAATTGTGTTTCTTCTTTTTGTTCCCTTTTTGTCAAAATCCCCTTTTTTGAGTCTGGCCCTTTTGTCCTTTCTTAGTCCCCTAGGTTCCTTATCCCTGCTTAGTGAGTTAGTCCTTTTTCCCTCCCCGCTCTTGTTTTGGTCCCGTTTTTGGCTTAGTACATATTGGGTTTTTTATGTACTTCGTTGTCCTGGGTTTTTGGGATTTATTTTGTTCTCCCTCAGGGATCGGCACTTGATTCTGTTGGTTACCGAGGAGAACGCGGTGAGAGTCGGCGCCTTTCTTCACTTTTGCGCGGCTCTCGGTTTCACCGCTCCATGTCATTGTAAGGCGGAAATGACGTTTTAGGTCATTCCGCGAGTGCAAAACAAACTCGGTTGCATTCATAATACTTCCCTGTCCTACTGAACTAGTATTCCCGTTTCGGTTTACACGCTGTTACTGAAGCGTGAGTGGGGTTTTTTGTCCTTCTGGAGTTTTTTCCCCCACTATCCCCCACTATACATACATGTGAGACACTTTGCTTTGTTTTGTTAGTCCAGCTTTAATATCGGCTCCAAGAGACGTATCTTGGGGAAGAGCTGGCTGTCTCCACGATACAAAACCTGTGCTTCTAACTGGTAAGCCTTTATGATTGTGGGAACAGGACATGGTCACTGATGTTGGGTTTTCAGGTAGGGCATGTATTATGAAGTGTGTGTTCTTTGTGTTTCTGTAGGTGCAGACGCGTGGAGGAAGGAGCAGTTTGTTCTTCGCTCTATAGGGGTGGTAGACTTGGTGTCTCCCCGTAATCCACCCCCTTTTCTGGGTCTTCAGTCTACTCATTTAATACCTCTTGTGAGTGGCTGGTGAGTCGGGGAAATGGTGGGTGCATACGTCATTCCTGCAGTGTGTGGGCCGAGTGGGAACCTAACACTCTTCAACATCGAGAAAGAACTCGTCACCCCCAGCTCCTGCTCCAATGACATGCCGCCATCCCAAGAACTCTGCAACTCCCTGGCAACCGTCTTCCACCGCAAGTCGCAGACATTCACAACAGCTTCGACACTCAGACACCGACAACAGGCGCCATCACCCCCGATTCTACACCCACCAAGCACATCGGCCTTCTACTCTCCTGGCACAACATCAACAATGAAGACACCATCAAAATCATGAACACCATCCACTCCGGCTCACCTACCAACCCATGCCCCCATCACATCTTCAACAAGGCAAGCGCCATCATCGCACCCCAACTCCGAAAGATCATCAACAACTCCTAACAAGACCACCACCTTCCCAGATAGCTGGAAGCATGTCGAGATCAACGCCCTTCTCAAAAAACTCAAGGCGGACCCAAAGGACCTCAAGAACTTCCGACCCATCTCCCTGCTCCCGTTCTCAGCGAAAGTCATTGAGAAGACCGCCAACAGACAACTGACCCACTTCCTGGAGGAGAACAACATCCTGGACTCCTCCCAATCCAACTTACGCAGCAATCACAGCACCAAAACCGCCCTCATCGTCTCCACCGACGTCATCAGGGCCATACAGGGCAATGGAGAAACTGTGGCCCTCATCCTTCTGGACCTCTCGGCAGCCTTCGACACCGTCTGTCACCACACCCTGCGCACACGCCTCCAAGACACAGGGATCCAAGACAAAGCCCTGGACTGGATCACTTCCTTCCTCACCGGCAGAACTCAGAGAGTCCACCTCCCCCCCTTCAGGTCCGAAGCCACCACAAACAACTGTGAGGTACCCCAAGGATCATCCCTCAGCCCGACCCTTTTTAGCATCTACATGGCACCGCTCACCAACATTGTCCGAACGCGCCACCTCAACATTGTCTCATATGCCAACGGCACCCAGCTGATCCTCTCCATCACCAAGGACCCGGCCACCACCATTCAAACCTACATGAGGGAATGAAGGCCGTCGTAGAGGGGATAAAGACTAGCCGGCTGAAACTGAACTCTGACAAGACGGAGGTCCTCATCCTTGGCTCCACCCCCACCGCATGGGACGACTCCTGGTGGCCGGCCATGCTGGGAGCTGCCCAACTCCCATCAACAACGCATGCAACCTGGGAGTCATCCTGGTCTGAACGCTCTCTATAACCCAGCAAGTTAACACGGTTTTACCCTCCTATTTCAACACCCTCCGCATGCTCTGCAAGATTTACAGATGGATCCCCACCGTAACCAGAAGCACTCTTCAGCAGCAGGCTGGACTATGGCAATGACCACTACGCAGGAACCACGGCCACACTCCAGAAGAGACTCCACCGCATACAAAACGCCTCTGCACGCCTCATCCTCAGACTCCCTTGCCACAGCCACATCAACACCTACATGAGAGATCTGCATTGGCTCCCAGTCAACAAGAGGATCACCTTCAAGCTCCTCTCCCACGCTCACAAAGCACTCCACAATTCCGGACTGGCATACCTCAACGAACAGTGTCCTTCTACATCCTAAAGCACCAGCTCCGCTCCGCCGTCCTCGCCACCTTCCCACACATCGCCGAACAACCACCGGTGGAAGATCATTCTCCCACCTCGCTGCCAAGACATGGAACACCCTCCCAATCCAACTGCGTCAGACGCAGGACCTGCTGACCTTAGGAGATGTCTCAAGACCTGGCTGTTCGACCAGTAGCTGCTCCACCCTCCCCTCAGCGCCATGAGACCCTCACGGGTGAGTAGCGTGCTCTACAAATGTTGGATTGATTGAATGATTGATTGAAGTGCATCGTATAGTTCATCACCACTTAGTGGCTGTCTAAATGACAGCCTTCAGTAGGGGCAGAGCTGTGTATCTACGGTCTATTGCTTTGTGCACCTTACTTGTCTGCCACGGGCAGTACAATATCAGCCTAAAGCTGTATCATCCAGTATGCAGCATCAGCCCAGAGTCTCTCCTCTGGACACAATCACTCTCCAGTTCATATTTACAGGTGCTTGTGTCCCAATCTACCTCATACTCACAGTCTGCAATGTGTTTTTGCCTTCACCTTTAAGCATCTTGGGATGAAAAGAGATATCGTGATGGACTCTTGTGTGGGCACTGGATTGATTTAAGAAAACGTCAACACGAGAATTCCCCTTTGGGTGACTATTTCTCAAAGTACACAATCACATACACTACATTCACATCAAACTGGAGCAAAGAGGAAAATATAAAAATTATAATGACTTCATAAAAAGTATACAGTTTATTCAGATGTCAATAAAAACAAGTTATACAATACAATCTAATAAAAAGTACAATAATGCGCCAAATAATACATCAGTGGGAGACAGAAAAAGAAGGAAGATATAATTCCTATTTGACTGAGGTAGATACAATAATCCAAAGGAAAATACAATAGCACTCTAACACATGTAATACTATCTTGGTCAGAGTTGTTGCTTCACGGATTTAGCATATCACTACTCAGAAATTGCATCGACGCGTTTCGGTGGGCATCTTCTTTAGAGCCAACACCTTCTTCAGGATAAAATGAATGAATCCCACAATTTTAAAAATATCTTGAGTAA
Source organism: Lissotriton helveticus (assembly GCF_964261635.1). Taxonomy (NCBI): domain Eukaryota; kingdom Metazoa; phylum Chordata; class Amphibia; order Caudata; family Salamandridae; genus Lissotriton; species Lissotriton helveticus. The sequence goes on from NC_136063.1 coordinate 606,188,310, forward strand.
GGGTTTCAACAGAAACTCCAAATAATTTACATAGGTCGTCACAGTATCCTAACGGATTTGTAAAGTGGTATACCTTGTTAATATAGTAGTAACTCCCATAGCTTGTCTCAGAGAATGTCAGCTGTTCCCAATATAGCCGCTCAGCGATCCACCAATATTAGCTTTTTAACAGATCTGAAAATAGACAGTCAATATGCACAACCCGTGTGCAGCACACGTCCAAATCAGCGTGTTCTAAGCGGCTCAGTGTCTTTTTGGGTTCCTTGAGGGTCCCGTTCTTACAGATAACGCAAGACCGCCAGCAGCCTGCTCGTACATAAAAAAGCGGGTAATCCGGATAGACGCCTCGTTCCATCTGTGACACAGATCGATCTATTTTCAGATCTGTTAAAAAGCAAACAACACTTATCCCTGCTCTCCATCATCTCGTCATTAAAATTCCTCTTGATAGAGTGCTCAACACTTCAGTCCATTGCCACTCTAAGTTCAGCCTCAACTCTGCCGTCAGGAAGCAGGTAAATGCAGACTATGCCAGTTTGTTGGCCTAATGATGTAGCGCTGTTTAGAAGGTCACGGTTATGCCTCATTCACCGGCAACAGCCCGGGCCTGTCTTCTGTACTGCCAACTGTCAGTCACATTCTCTCTTTTGCGTTCTTTACCATAATCTCAGCTTGTAATTCTGGACTCAAGTGTAAGTCGCTGCCTTCCTTGCCTATCTCTAGACACCTGGGCCTCCGCCGCTGTAAGCTGATGGTGCGCAAAGTGGCCGCAGACCATCAGCACCCACTATCTAGGCCGCCTTTGGCCACAGGCAATAGTTTTCTCCTACCTACGGTGCCGTACCAGGGTCCCCCTGCAGCACCCAGTCCAGTCCTTTGCCTGCAGAACACTGAAAAGGGAGTAGGCTTCATCTGTCTGCTCATCTCGGTCTCCCAGCCCAGATCAGTGCAGCTCTGCCATTTTGTCTGAGGCCCATATTGCCGCAGGAAATCTGTTGCCCTCAAAAGTAAGCCGGTCTAGTAAGGGATTTATTTCAGCCTTGCTTCAGGAAGGATTAGGGCATAGACTCCCTATAAGCTACAGGTTAACAGAGCCAACCAGCATTATATCCATCAAGAAGTTTCCATTCTAGAGTACATCCAGTGGACTTTTACGGATTTGGCCTGTTGAACTATGGGAATTGTTGTCCCAACATCCCAAGGACCATCTCAGAGATTCTAGACCCCTGGATTGGTGTTGTGGACACTTTGAACACTGAAGGGGACCTTCCGAAAGAAGAGCTGGAAGTTTAGGAACTTTTTGGTAAAAAGCCCCAGAAGGTGACCGACTTAAAGTCGAGAGTCAAGCCGGCTATCTTCAACCGTGATCCGGCCTGGATTTCAGGTCCATCCCACTGAAAGCTCTGGTGCTCCAGATTTCTAAGATTTGACTGGGGCCTTGCAGAAAACCAAGCTCATGACGTTGATGTGAATCCGGCCTCAAGAGGAGCCTCGCTCTACGTCATGAGGAAAAGCTCCAGAAAAACGACATAGTGCAAAGGTAACATTTTGACTGAGGCTTTTCGCTTTGTGTATCCAACCAGTGTTCTATCACAGTCGCCTTAAACTTTTACTTTGTCCCTGTCAAGTGCGACCAAATATCCCAATTTGGCGCTATGGGTTTTTAGGCACAAGAAAGTGTTTATTTTAAAAAAAATCATATCTTCGGTTCCCGATATTGCATTTTTGTTGTTTTGGTGTCTATTTGTTCATAAAACTATAACTCAGTTTTATAAATTGGTGTTGGATTTTCATGATGTGTTGTGTCTTACTTACTTAATGTATTGGTATTTTTAAATGCTTTACAAACCTGTTGTCTAAGTTAAGCCCTCCTGCTCGTTGCCTGCTACTAAGGGGTAAGCAAGGGATTATTTTATTGAGACCCCCAACTGAATCTTTTATTGTGTTTGCTGCCTTATTACTAGTGGTAAGTCACTACTTATCAATACTAAGTAACCACTCTCCAACAGTGCCTACTTGGACACAACCCCTGAATAAATCGTCCTCAAATGTTCTCTTGTGGAGTGGGTCCTGTGGAAGTTTTGTAATTGCACACGCCTGAAACCAGCTTTAATCACTACTTCTACAGCCGTCATTGCTCAGTTCATGCAAGGCTGCTGTCCATATTTCTCTCCATGCAGCCAGACAGGTGGCAGATGTTAAGTCTAATGCTTCTGATGGGCATACGACCCGATAGGTCACTATGAACAATGGCATCAATGACCCCTCGTAGGCATGCAGCTTGTACAGTAGCAAATATTTTTTATTTCCACCTTGAAAGGCAATATAGGCCTAAATGGGAACATTCATTTAGGGATTCCCTATTTCGTGTTTTGGAACAATAGTTGCCCTTCACAGGCACAGGGTGGACTGACTTTTTTCCCAGCATCTATGAGCATTTTAAGAAGATGTGCTGTTAATCTAGTTGTTGGTCTGTCATAAAGCTCTATGGGCAAGCCGTTTGGGCCCATAGCTTGGCCTGCCTGCAGATCTTTAATAGCCACCTCAATAATCCTGTTTTCTATTATTTCAACATCTAATGTTAGTGTGGGCAATCACATGTACGTTAGGAATGTCTGTATCTTGTTCATTGTAAGACATAGAGGTGAAATAGAAAATCAATGAGGGTTTATGCAATGCTTAAGTTGTCTTTCACTCTCGTTCCATCTAAACTGATCACCTTCTCAATCCATGTGGTATTTTGATTCCACTTGCCGATCCAAGACGGAAACGTGCCTGCCTTATCACCTATTTCGTGAAGCCTTTAATGGGAGGCCAGGTAGTAATTCTATTCCTCATTAGCTGTTGTGAAATGCTATTCTTGCCTTTTCAATTTTGCTAAATTACCCATTTACTTTTCGTGTGTGTGTAGATGTTGTTCCTAAAGCTCTATGATGTCCTTTTCAAGTTGATTGGCCTCTGCCCATCGCTTCTTTTTTGCGCAACTCTTAATGATATTGATTTACATCTGGTCACTGTTCTCCAGTCTTCCAAGGTTAAAAAAGTCCAATCTTCTAATTCAGAATTTCCCGCAAATTAGTGATCAATTACGATAAGCATTTTTGTCATTACTTCTCTATTCCGTTGTGGCCATTGCTCTAAATTCCACCCTGTTGGAACATTGATCCATACCATGGGTATTGATAGAGCGCGCAGGTCACCCGACTAGGAATTTACCAATACTCGCCTGGCCCATAATTAATTACACGTTTACTTAACCAGGTAACCCACGCTACTACCAGATATTTTATTCTACTAGGTCCTATACCATTGACTTACCACTCCTTGTCATTGGTACCTGTAACCTATTGGATATCTCATATTGGCACTCATATAATAACCACAGACTCGGGAAAGTTTTAAACTCTTTATCTAAATTTCATCATAAGTCATGATCCAGAGATTAAAGGCAATCAAACTATCAATAACTATCATTAGAAACAGTGTATAGCTATGCAAAAAAGAAATATTATGCCAATCATTTAGAATTTTAAAGGGAAGATAAGAACAAGGAACATGCTATTTATATTAACACAGATTTGCACAATTTGTCTAAAGGCGTGTAGAAAGAAGAAACATACTAAATATCATAACTTTAAGCAATTGTCAAAGGGTGGGTGAGAAAAGCGAACATAATATGCAATTACGAAAATATCTGAGCATCTAACTACAGGGAAGGTAGAAAAATGAAACACGCTATTAAATCTAATAACCAAACTTCTCGAAAGGGAGGGTTTTGGAAAATGGATCAAGTATCATATACTATGCAATCATGAGAACATTTCAGCAAAATCTATAGGAGGGTAAGAGAATGGAACATACTATTAAATCAATTAGCGATTTCGATTATTCAAAAGGAAGGGTAAGGAAAAGAAACATATGCAATCAAAGCTTTTATCGATTTAGGGAAGGTAAAGCATAAGACGCAAAGTATAATGACACTTACCCACACAGATATATATTTACCTAGAATGGTGTGAAGACCAACCATGGCCGCGGGTCAGTTAAGGACAGAAAAGAACCCCAAAGGTTGCAGTCGCCTGTAGGCCAGCAGGTGCAGATCAGAATCAGGACAGGATGAACCAGATTTGGATGAGGACCGGACCACCAAAGGTTAAGACCAGCACCCGCAGTTCAGTTGCAACGCCTGCGCTACTCCCGCTCTGCAAGGAATCAGTCAGAACCCCGATTTGGGTTACAACATTTACTGACAAAGTGCTCCGCCAGCACTTCAGCTTCCCGAACCCCGATTGGGTCAGCAAAATCTTTTGACAGAGTGCTCCGCAGCCCTCTGCTCTCAGTCACCTATTGAGTGCGTTGGATCAGTGACAGGTCAGCTATTCCGACAAGTCGGACAATTTCTCTAGCTAAACCTAGGCTACCTATACTGTTATCCAGGTCAGTGTACCACCCCCCAAATGTTGCAAGTGTAAGGATCCCCAATTTCGATTGGTCAAAGGAAGAGGAGAGGTTGTCACACTGTAGTGTAGTTCCTATTATCCCAATAGGCTCTGCGCATTGGAATAATATCTTCAACAGTATAGACATAGGACTGTGGTTAACTAGGTCTTCTACTGACGATATTAGACTTAAAGTTATGTGGGCCAGCTAGCTCAGAGTTCACTAGAAACTTTCTCGAATAGGCAAGGAGGAGTTTAACCTCCCTGGATAGACAAGAAGGGATTTAGTTTCTGACAACCATAGAACATGACAACTTTGCTCCCCCCTAATCAAGAGTATATCTCTAGAGTCGTGTGAAAACAAAAGACAATCATTTTACTCAGTCAGTACGTGCATACTTAGTTCCACCAGTTTGTAGAGATAGAAGAGATGGGCGTGTTCAAAAAAAGGTGTTATTTATTGATCAGTCTCTTTTTCTCATACAAGAGAAATGAATTGCTACAGTAGCAATACTTAAGGTTAAGTAAAGTGCATACAGAAAAAGCAGGATTATAAAATAATACTGTAAAAGCATTGATATGGTTTCTTAGCCATATGATACTTTAAAATGGATAAACGATATACATACATATATACATTGACTAATCGTACTCAACTGGTGCTTTTAACTACGCCTACCCCGGTGTACCTGACCTAAGCCTAATACGTGGGAGGGAGTAAGTAAGTAGCAGTTTAAGTTAAGTTTGTTTTGCCAAGAATCTGACTCAAGAATTCTCTGTAAGGGGTTAGTCAGTTCAGTACCTGGGATTTAGAAGGCTGGAGGGTTGGCATCTCTGTCTCAGGACTCGATATCCCAGTTACCCGCGAGGGCAGCTGGAAATGCCGGAGGCTGGATTTCTCGGCAGGAGAAAAGGCAGCGTCTCTCTCAGCGCGTCAAAAGGGAGGGGCAGCGTCCGTGGGCTTTTCTGCATCAGCCGGGCTCTCCGGCAAGTAGCGCTGCTCCAAGCTCGTCACCACCGTGTCTTTGCTTAGGGCAGCGTTGGTATATTTATACCTGAAAGGTGCCGAGTTTGACGTAAGGATGGACATAAGACGTCAGTAAGAATGTCATAAGGACTGGTCGTTCTTACATTCTTTTCAGGAGTTCTCGAGCGAAATCAAAACATTGGCTGCGGGGGATTTCCCAGGTCTGCTGGAGGTTTGGTTTGTTTTGAGAACTCGGTGTGCTTTCTAGGGGGCTGGAGGGATAGTGCTTGCTTAATGTGACAGCATGCGCTATGACCTAATCTGAAACCAGGTTTCTGTGCCGTTGTATGGACATTAGTGAATTAATAACCGGACAAGGATTAGAAATAGGAGTATCAATATAGGTACCTAGATAAACACACTACCCCCACTCCACGATTTTATGTACATATTTACTAACCTAAGCAATAGTAAACATAACTAACAGTGCATGTGTATACCGAACCACCCCAAAAACATTTTTTTTTTTGTATTTGAAAAATGGCGTATGCGAAATGCACGAAATTAGTATAGGTACTGTATGCATTCAAGCAGTATAATCATTCAAAAAGGGGATGCACATTTTATATTAGCATGAATGATTTGCGAAATTACACATGAAATGGCTCTTGATACAGAAAAAATTGCGAGACCATCTCATCACATATAAACACAGTGAATTGCATATAACCTAGAGGTTGAGATAATGCAACGTTTCTAGAATTCCTAAGAATAGAAGCTCTGTTCTCTAAGAATAGTTTTACTTTAAGCAGAAGATAAGTGCAAAAAGGTAAATATTTTGGAATTAGAAAAAAAGTTTTCGCTTTTCGGGGGAGAAGAGAAAAATACTTCACAGTCACTTTGTTTTCAAAAGACTGAAGGCCAAATTCAGAGTTCAGGGAACGCCGTGTGCAAGTTTGTTTAAAGTCATTCTCTCTGTTCCGGTGAAAACATCATTTCAGACAGACTCTCGAAAAAACAGTCTACAGCTTCTGGTGAAAGTTCGACTAGATTGGAAAATGTCGCTACCATGCAGTCATGCGCATGATTGCTTTCAATGATGGTTCGATCAGAACTGCTTATAGAAGGTCGTACCTGGTCGATGCTGCTTTCATCTTGTACGTCACTACCCTTCAATCGTAGTGGTGAAGTCTCCACGAATGCCGTCATCAGGATAGGTAGCCGCTGGGGACAGCACAATGCATGAGCCTTTACTGGACCCAACAAAGTATCTGCATCCAATGGTACGTCTGATTGTAGTGTAAGACAGGTGTCCAACACGCATTCTTCGCCGCATAGCATGCACCTTAATACAGGCATAACACAATTCTGCCAGATGAAAGAAACCAGGTCATATTTAGATCTCGTAGCCGGGCTAAGCCAAGGACTTTAGTTATGCGGTCCCGGTAGCGGATAGCTAGGATCGTTTCTTCCATTGTTGCTGGAGTCTTGTCTGTGACATGGCTTGCCATAACGAAGCAAGAGTAGCAAGAATAAAATGCCTGCTACAAGTCCCAACAGGAGTGGAAGTCCGCCAAAGATGGAATGGACGAAATTTGGAAAAAATACCCAGGATCGCTTTGAATGGGGTTAAAGCTCCTGAAAAAACTGTCTTAAATACACTTGCGATACCACTTGTATCAGAAATATTTAAGATTTCGTTCAGCATTTCTGCGAAGTGTAGGGGGCAATTTTTTGATAATATTGAATGAATCTCTGCCGTTGTCCTTGCAACTTGGAGATCATACGTTTCTTTTGATGACGTCAACTGGGTTGGCGTCTGTAGAAGCACAGTCTTCATTCTGCTTAAAGTATCAATTCGAATAGAAGAGATTTTTAAACTGGGCCATAACCTTCCCTCCCTGTCTGGAGCATCATTCGGGAACAATACTCTTTCACAGCACATGACCCTGGAAGTCACGCTTACAAGATAAGGTTTTCCTGGCAGCAAGCCACAACATCTGTGATCCACAATTAGAATGTAACTCCCGTTTGAAAGTCTTCTAAAGAATGGTTCTATTTGTGTTGCAGGTGTGCCTAACTGGTGACACGAAAGGTTATTCGAAGTCCCTTCACAGGCCCCATGCAAACTAATACCCTGACACAGAAGTATGCCACTTAGTGATTTTTCACAATTATTACCACTAAGAAATACACTCTGTCCTTTATTATTGACACATGTGTGTGTATAGGGCGAGTTCCATGTTGACTTAACGTATCCTTTACCCAACCTTTCATACTGGCCTGCCTGTATATATTTTTGGCAGTATTGAAACTGGAAAGTTGTTATCGGAATATTTATTATCCCATGTATTATCCATTCAATGACAGGTCGTTCTGACATTGTCAATGGTAATCTCTCAAGTTTTTCAATGCTCAGAATTGTATAGTCAGCACCCTTTTGTGCCAAACTGATTTGTTTATCAGTAAGGTTAAAGATATTAAATAGTGACGTTGTGTTGATTAAACGCCAAGGCACATAGCCTGAACGCAGATTTTGTAACGTCCAGCCAAGCTGTACAATAGAACGCAATTGAGACTGACCGTGTTGCAACATCAGTAAGTCTTGTTCTATTATATCGATTGCAGAAGATACAATACTGTCCAGTGAATATATTCTGGAAGACAGAGTCATTAACCCATTGTCTACAACAGAAAGTGATTTTTCCAAATTAACACGGTCAATTTCCCGTATTTTTTCTGCTGTCTCAATTTGAGTTACTTTCCACGCTTCGTTGTAAGCTGCATATATAGAGGCCGCTATGAAACGTTTTTGACGCTGTTTGCGTGGTCCCATGATGAAATCACGCAAGTCAGCACCTTCTTTAAGTAAAGTTAAGTGTTGCTTAATTTCTGACAGTGTGGATGTATGTAGCCATTGAAGGCAGAGTTTCCCCACACTGTAAGTAGTTACAATCCCTGGATGTTGTCTCTGGGAGTATCTTGGGTCTGGCCTGGTCAATGTGAACCCCTGTATTTTGTTCAGGAATCTGTCTTGACAGTTGTTTGTGTCTGTGGGCCAGATTAACCATTCTTTCCAATCAGGATGTGTTCTGTTTTGGTTTAAAATATAGGAAATGTCTATTTCAATATCCGTAGTGCTATTACTGTTAGGTGTTGGTTTTGGAATAGACGGTTTATTTAAGTCTTTGATTTTTGCTAGTCCAAGACAGGTAGTCTGTTGAATTGTGTCATTCTAAAATATAATTTGTTCTGGGATCATGCAGGCTCTAAATAATGATTCTATACCTTGCACTTGCCAATCTTTTGTGCCCCAGATCGTTTTTGTTTCAATGTTATTGTTCCAGAAATCAAAACCGAATGTATTCATTTTTTCAAAAAATTAGTCCGAATATATCAATTTTGTGTTTGTAAGCATGTTTTTCACTCCTGTCTTATTTAACAATTTGAAATAAAATGATTCTGCATTACTTGTGTTAAACCCTGAAAAGTATGAATATTTGTCAAAAAATGTCTTTGAACTGCCTTTTGGTGGAGTTGCACAATGCTCCCATTGGTTACAATTTAAAACATTTCTAGGTTGAGTAGATTTATGCAGATAATGGTTACCATAATGGTTGTAACAAAACATTTGATCGAAATTAGATGAACCTTGCAAATAATCATGTTCTGTAAATTTAGCTGACATTACTAGATCAGACATCATATCATTAATACTTTCAAAGTCCCAATCATCAGCGAATGTGCTCGGTTTTACAAAGTCACTCAATGAAATCTTGAATTGATGAGGATACTTCAGGATCTCAACCGGACCATATATTTCGTAATCAGTTTTGTCCAATGCTACCCCACCGGGTATAGGATTGGCTGTGAAGTTTACTGAAGAAAGTTCTCTTTTCTCGATGTGTGAAGACTTGTGTGGTTTCAGGACCAAGTTGATATTCTGACTTGCTGTGTCCATTGTAGCATATTTTCCCTCAATGAAATGTCCCAAGCATAGTACCATGATGAGCCAAAGTATGAGGATGAATACTCCTAGTGCCACCCAAAGTTCAATGCATGGAGAAATCAGATAGGTTTCTTTTAGTCATCGAAGTTGATGAAGTAGCCTGATGCTGTTCTGTCAATTGTTTCAATTGCTTCTGGATTCCTTTTTGTTTTTGGAATTTTCTTTGTTTCATTAGCATAGTCTGTGGTTACATCATTGTAGACTGGTGTTTCTTGATTTAAGATTTTAATTTGGGTTTCAAGAGGTTTAAGTTCCATGGCTTTGTTGCACAGTCCTTGTTGTTTTACTGTAGGTTTATCAATTGTGATTAGTCTTTCAGTTTGAACCTCTGTGTTTGTAGCAAACTTTGGTGTTCTGCTACTTCTTGGGAGTCCACTTGGCCTACTACTTGTTATTGGCCACATGATTGTGGTTTAACCAGGTCGATGGATACAACTCGGTTCTCCTTTTTACCAGCAAGGGTCGGTAGTACTACTGATCTTGTCCCGTTGACAGACAAGACAGGAACTGCTTTTCTGTAAGAAGGCCCAAATTCCTTCTTCACCGCGATCTTCTCTCTGACCAGATCCCCGATTTTTGGAATCCAGACAGGCCTTGCTGGGACAGGTGGTTTCTCCTCAGTGGTTATTGGCTGCTGTTTCAACTTTATGTTGCTCATGTCTTTTCTTGTTTCGTTTAAGTCCTGTAAAATAGCCAAACGATCTTTGATATTAAAGCATTTTTCTTTAACCACTGAAGTTTGACTGTCGAGGTCCTGGATTAACATTCTAGTCCTAAACAATAGTTCGTATGGACTGAGACCTTTCAGAGAATTTCTTGGTAGATTGTTAAGACTACGTTGAACACTTATTAAATGTTTGACCCACCCAGCTCCCAAACCTAATACCTTTGCCGTTACAGATTGCTCTATGCCTTGGTTTTTTCTTTACACCATCCCTTCTCCCACAGGAAGGAAGTGATAAGAGTCCCGCAATGCAATGCCCATGCTGGCCATACGCCCCCCATAAGCTCGAGAGCTAAAAGCAGGGCAATGGTCAGAATGTAGCATGCCCCATGCGTATATGACATTATAGACTCGCAAATCTTTATATAACAGTTCAGACGTTAGCCGAGAGCTGGGGTCTACATTTTAAGTGATGATAGTCTCTATATGTTAATTTGACGCATTATTCATATTGGGTTTTTTATGTAGATAGCCTAATCCTTTATTTAGCGAGAAGCCATGGGAATACACCGTTTCGTTCACCACTGCGATCTCTGTTGCAGTTTGGACAGTTTCTTGCGAATAGGCGATGTTCCAGGCTCATTCCTGGCCACCAGTATGTTGATTGTAATTCTTCCAGAGATTCCTAAGTTTAAGGTGTCTAAGACCCTCACCCATATGTGCGTCTGCTATTAACAAGCCTCTCCTGTTCGTGTTTGGAATTACTCTATTCCCCACTCCAGGGATTCGAGCAAAAGGAACGGAGTTTGCATCGATTATGTATGTATAATTGAGTGGATAGTTGATGGGTAGCGCTGAGCAGTCGCCTTTTGATGACGTTTTCACCGCCAGTATTGTTTACCCGTCAATGTTTTTTCCTGAACGCTTTTTTGTAGCTACGGAAGCCGATTTAGTTGCCTCCGCTGTGGCTGTTTTAGCCAATAAATTCCCTGCAGCGTGAACGCCATCACGCTGATGACTCAATGAATGTATCACGTGAGTCTTTGGTAGTTCTTTCTGTAAAAGAACTACTTGTTCCCAAAGCGATTTTTGCTTTATTGTGGCACCTGTGTCATCTTTGTAACCGTTTTCAACCCATTTCTGCAAGTTGTTATTGTATGATTTGACGCAGTAATATGAATCGCACACTATTAGTGTTGGGAATTCGCGATCTGCATTATCTAGCACCATTTTTAATGCTATTATTTCAGTCTGTTGTTCTGAATTATTTTCCACTGAGTGTGTTTTTGTAAATAGAGGTTTCAATTTACCTTCGCGCCACACGTCTTTTGTAATTTCGCATCTGGCGTTATAAGCTTGCTCTCCCCACACTGAGGGCTGAGCATGTCCGTCTGTATATATTACACAGGCGTACTGTCGTATGGGCAGAATGTCGCTAGGCAGAGGATATTCTCTTTCATATTCTAGATTTTTTAATTTTTCCATTTCCGGGTCAAAATAGTATTTCACTCTGTCTGTAGCAAGAGAATCTTCCCATTGTATCCATTTTGGATTTAGTGCCATAGTATGTAAATTACATGGGCTTGTTAATGCCTCAAAGGCCGATTCTGCTGTTCTGACTGTAATCTGTCTGACGTCAGCTTGGTATCTTTCTCTTGCTACAGATGTTTGAACCGCATGAAAAATGTTTTCCTTAATGCTGAATGTTTTTTCCGCTTCTGTGTACAAGTGTGATTTGTAAGCTATTGGTACCGTTTCTCCCTCATTAGAGGTTAGGTATGTGAATCCGCATCTTCCTGGGATGACTCGGATTACAAGGTTGCGTGTGTTATCGCGTGTTTGCAGTTTTGTTTTAACTAACATGTCTGTTTGTAAAGATCTCACCATTTCTGTGTGTTTTTGTGTCCAATTGATTCTTTTAAAATCTGGTTTTATTAGATCATAGAGGGGTTTAACCCTCTCTGCATAATTTATAATGTAAGTTCTTCCGAAATTCAGGAAACCTAAAATTGATTGTAAGTTTTTCAGCGTTCTTGGTGCTTGGATTACAGCACATTTCTCTAGGAAATTGTCAGCCAGGCTTTTGCCTTCACTTGATAATACATATCCTAAAAACAGGACAGTTAGATGGGCAATTCTTGACTTTTTGAAGTTGAATTTGTAACCCTCTGCTGCGAACCCAAGTATTATGGTGTTCACTCTTTTCAAGTGAGTATCCAAGTCATTATCTGTTAGATAGATGTCATCGACATAAGATAACGCCTCATCATCATACATTTGTAATAACTCTGTTACTCTCGCTGAGAATAATCCTGGGCTGTTCTTGAACCCCTGTGGCAAACGACAGAAATTTTCTGCGAACCATTTATTGAGAAAGCGGTCAAATATCGGCTTTCAGGTGCTATATTTTGACAAAAGAATTCATTAGAGATGTCTAATGTTGTTTTGTATTTTTTGCGCACTATGCTATTCATTAGTGCTGCACTGTGTGAGTTTTGTACTGCAAAGGTTTTGTAACATGAGTTAAGGTGTCTGTAGTCCAAAACTAGACGATATGTATCATCTGGTTTGGAGACAGGAAACAAAGGATTGTTTATTTGTGAGGTGCATGTTTCAATCACCCCCTGGTATTCAAGTTGATCTTAGATCTCCCTGACCTGTTTTTTAGCTTCTTGCTTAATTGGGTACTGCCTCTGTGCAGTTGGTTGAGATTTTAACTGGATCTTGTGAGGAGGAGAGTCCTCATCCCACATGATTTTTATATAGTGCAGGAGCTTGTGCTACTGCCCACTTTCTTGCGAGTGTATATTTTTTATGAATTGGAATATGATTTGAGAAGGCAGGCATAACCATCTCTTCGCCATGAGGGCATTCCCTGACAAACTCTGGTGGCCAGTCTTTTTCAGCTAAAAGGATGTCATAGCCTTTGGAGAGGTTATCCCAAAACAGACCCCTTATTTTCCTAGTCTTATCTCCCTCTATACGTAAAGTTATTTCATATATTTTATGAGGTTTGCTAACTCTGGTATCTGCAGTTTCCACTTGAATGTATTCATTTGTGTCCACTGTCTCCAGATGATTCATCAGGATCTTGCGAGCTATGCTCACATCTGCTGCGCTGTCTAGCATTGTCTGAGCCCACTCTCCGTTTTTCAACTGAGTCCTCAGGATCCTCGGCATGTTTGATTATTTTAATGCTGGCTACCTTCTTCTTTGGAAATTGTAACTTTTTACTTTAATGAGCAGGTTCTTTGTCTTTGGACTTGACGTGCTCTTCCCTTTCTTCTGACCGTCCTCTTCTTTCCGATTTCTGCTAGGAAGTCTGAAAAGATCGAGAGGGACGTGTATCAATATCTTGATATCTATCAGGTTTCTTCAAATTATCCCTATTTATAAGGTTGTATTTTTTCTCAGAGGGCTCTCTCTGGGGAGACTTGTGTCCTTGGTCCGGAGATCTTTCTCTCCGCCGAGGAGACCTTCCTCTGGACTGGAATCTTTTTTCTTTGGGAGTGGATTGTTTATTTCCATCCCAGTTATTTTTTGAAGTGTTTAGATTATTTTTTAATAAATACCTTTTCAGGATTTTCTATTAGTTGGGGTTTCACTGGTTTCCCACCCAAACTATCTCTTCCTAGCTCTTCATAGGATTTTTCTATGATTCTGGCAAGTTCAAATGGTTGTTCTGCTATATCTGTTTCCTTCAATCTTTGGCGGATTGCCACATTTGCTGCTTCCCCCTTTATGTTTGCTAGTAATATTGCCGAGACCTGCTTAAAGTCTTTCAGTAATTTCATACCCAGAGTTAAAGCAGGTTCTGGACCGTATTCATTTTGAATCTGTTTTAGCACTTCTGGTATTACCGACATGGACGGTACACCATGTGTTTTTGTGTAAATGGAAGCAAAGACTGTACCCCAAGTGTCACAGTCCTCCACATGTGGTGCGATCCCCATTGGAAGGCAGATAGTCAGAATCCTGTGTTTCTCAACAGGGGTGGTATATGGAAATACCGCCTCTATTTGAGTGATTTTCTGTGCTAACCAGAATGGAATTTGTTCCCTTTTAATCGGTACTTTACCTAGACAGGACTGTATGTTCTGTGGTGTGATCTTATTTGTGTTCCCCTGATGAGGGGTCAGCTGTGGAATTTTAATAGCTGGTTGGACTGTTGAAGTCCGCATTACATATTGGACTAATTGTCTGTGTATTTTAATCAGTTGTTTTAGTTGTACTAAAAGTTCTGGTATTGACATTTTTTCAATGTCTGGATGTGGTGTGTAGCTGGCTAGAACCGGCCACGTTGCTCCTGGTCTTCCTAGTGGACCGAGCCTGCTGATGTGATCATTATGTTTTAGGGCGCCTTTAAACCAGAGCAGGTGCTCTTGGTATTTGAGTGGTATTTCCACCTCCTCGAAAGGGGTGTACTCATTACTCATCCGGAGGTTCCTCTATCTTGTAATAGTGGAACTCCTTTGTTACAGCGTTTGCTGCTGGAAAATGTATCCATGAATAGAATACCTCTGTCTGCCGATATTCGTGTGCCTCAATTACGAATATGACTGTACCACCTCCTGGTGTTAGTCCATTTTCTATAAGTTTTAAAGTTATAGTTTTTCTTATGCTGACCGGGATGAGTATTGCATCCGGGTCTTGCTGTAGGAGACTTGTGTCTTCCGCTAGGAGTTGAGCTGCTACTCTAGCTGTCTCCCTTTCTTCTTCAGTTTCTGACATTTTACTGTCAAGAACGGTTTTTGTTGAATATCAGGTTTCCACGGAAACAAAGGATTAGATGCACAATATTTTGGAACACTGTATCCTTCAACGTTGAATAAACCGAAACCCATACATAGCAGTCTCCTCCTACTAAGTTTGGCGGATTTTAACCTTTCACCCACTCCAGACGTCTTTGGAGTTTTATGGGAAAAAAGGGTCTGTGTGGAAAAGCACGACTGAGTTACTCCAATGCCTTGCGTTAGTTTTATCGCCTTACCAAATGTTGGGCGCCATGTAGTGTAGTTCCTATTATCCCAATAGGCTCTGCGCATTGGAATAATATCTTCAATAGTATAGACGTAGGACTGTGGTTAACTATGTCTTCTACTGGCGATATTAGACTTAAAGTTATGTGTGCCAGCTAGCTCAGAGTTCACTAGAAACTTTCTCGAATAGGCAAGGAGGAGTTTAACCTCCCTGGATAGACAAGAAGGGATTTAGTTTCTGACAACCATAGAACATGACAACTTTGCTCCGCCCTAATCAAGAGTATATCTCTAGAGTCATGTCAAAACAAAAGACAATCATTTTACTCAGTCAGTACGTGCATACTTATTTCCACCAGTTTGTAGAGATAGAAGAGATGGGCGTGTTCAAAAAAAGGTGTTATTTATTGATCAGTCTCTTTTTCTCATACAAGAGAAATGAATCGCTACAGTAGCAATACTTAAGGTTAAGTAAAGTGCATACAGAAAAAGCAGGATTATAAAATAATACTGTAAAAGCATTGATATGGTTTCTTAGCCATATGATACTTTAAAATGGATAAAAGATATACATACATATATACATTGACTAATAGTACTCAACTGGTGCTTCTAACTACGCCTACCCCGGTGTACCTGACCTAAGCCTAATACGTGGGAGGGAGTAAGTAAGTAGCAGTTTAGGTTAAGTTTGTTTTGCCAAGAATCTGACTCAAGAATTCTCTGTAAGGGGTTAGTCAGTTCAGTACCTGGGATTTAGAAGGCTGGAGGGTTGGTATCTCTGTCTCAGGACTCGATATCCCAGTTACCCGCGAGGGCGGCTGGAAACACCGGAGGCTGGATTTCTCGGCAGGAGAAAAGGCAGCGTCTCTCTCAGCGCGTCAAAAGGGAGGGGCAGCGTCCGTGGGCTTTTCTGCATCAGCTGGGCTCTCCGGCAAGTAGCTCTGCTCCAAGCTCGTCACCACCGTGTCTTTGCTTAGGGCAGCGTTGGTATATTTATACCTGAAAGGTGCTGAGTTTGACGTAAGGATGGACATAAGACGTCAGTAAGAATGTCATAAGGACTGGTCGTTCTTACATTCTTTTCAGGAGTTCTCGAGCAAAATCAAAACAATAGCTGCGGGGGATTTCCCAGGTCTGCTGGAGGTTTGGTTTGTTTTGAGAACTCGGTGTGCTTTCTAGGGGGCTGGAGGGATAGTGCTTGCTTAATGTGACAGCATGCGCTATGACCTAATCTGAAAACGGGTTTCTGTGCCGTTGTATGGACATTAGTGAATTAATAACCAGACAAGGGTCAGAAATAGGAGTATCAATATAGGTACCTAGATAAACACACTACAACACCACACCAAATTCTAGAATTTTCCCGTCTCTTATTCAAATTAACGTTCCCGCTCATCAAATTCAGGTTCACATGATAGCTTTATTCAACCTAACAATGGATGTTCTATTGACAAATACATTGTAATACAAGTACAGCTTAGTTTCTTCTAGCAAGGTGAGAGTTCATCTTCCCAGGCACATCTTGGCTGTGACTGTCTTTGGCTGGGTTTCAATGACAAATGACTTCAACTTCTCTCTGGAGCTTGTCATGCGCAGAAGGACTTTCAAAATGGAGTAACAACGTTCCCCAGGCCCAAAATTACGATATATGAAAAGTAGAAAGAAACATTATTAGAACACAGAATAAATGAATACACTGTCTACCATGTATTTCTACTCTATACCCATTATCTTAATTTTAACTATAGCATTAGAATTAGGCAGAACAAACAGCTTGGCGAAAGCAGCAGTGGAAGCCTCTCGCATGTGAGAACATAGAGCAGCCATAGTAGCCCTAGTGCGCAGAAGCGGCAGCTCCCTCCAAATAACAAATACCTCATGTCACGCGAGTATGACAGACGCATGCGCAATAGAAACCCTCGCGTAGCAGCAGCCATTTTAGATGCAAGTGTATTAGGATTAGTAAAACACATACGCAAGCTTCACTCGGACACCCTGTGTTGATGTAAAATATGTAAAATTAATAAGACAAACATGTTGGTTAATTCGTTAACATTATTCGAGGTTCATGAATACAAGCAAGTCGCTTCATGTGCGAATCCTTGCTCCATCAATCCCCTCTTTGATGATATTTTATATCATCACTAATCAATGAAACAGATGCCAACTCTTCACATTTCACCCAATTCAATCTCTTCAAACTTTCTATTTTGCTTTTTCTCATTGTTACCTTGAGAATTTTTTATTTTCTTGTAGATTTTGCTATTCATCTCCTCTAATTCGAGTTCATCAATATTTCTTTTTACTCCTCGCTCATTTACGGAGTATTTCTTTTTATGTTTTTGGCATTTGCAACAAATTATTATACCTAGAACTAGTAAGCCTATTCCCACCATTGCCATCAGTATTCTACCTACAATACTCTTTCCTACATTAGAAAGCCAACTACCTACAGAGGAGAGACCATCAGTAAGCCTCTTCCATGCACTATCAACCTCCAGTGGTTTAAGCACTTTTTCCAAATTAGTAATATTTCTTACATACCTTTTAATTTCAACACTTTTGTCCGGTATGTAAGTGCAACAATTTTGCGCTTTCAACATTCTACAGACTCCGCCCTCTTTTGCCAACAATGTGTCAAGAGCAAGTCGATTTTGTAAAACCATTGATCTGATCGCAACCAATTCGGTATTGACCATTAAGAACCCTCCAGCAGTGTCAGTTGATAACCGATCCACTACTGTTGACAATTTTCAGGTTCTGTGTGTATTCAGAGCCACTCCCACTGTAGGTATCAATGCACTAAATATATCACCTACAATTTCACCAACACTAGCTCTTTTACTACGTACCAATCCATTAGTTTCTTCATTGTTTCCAGTGATTTTATCCACATGATATATCTTTGGGAAAGCTATTCCGAAATAACAACTCCCATACCAGTGATCTGGCAATTTGTAATAAGCCTTGCTTCCACAAATATAATAAACTCCAGGAAACACAGGTTCGGTTCCATCTTTGAAACCCCAAACCCCAATTACCTTATAATTGTGTTCACACTCACTGGAACCAATGAATATATTGTTATAATAACTAATTCTTTCTTTGTGTAGACAGAGTTTCCCCTTCTTTTCAAAATCCAGCAACATAGCAGCATTAGCCACACCATTTGAGGTGTACTCTATGCTTTCAGCCCATTTAGGAATTGTATGATTCTTAACATTTGCTTTTCTTTGGAAACTCTCTCTTTTTTTCTCTACCATATTCAAAAATATGTTCTCCTTTTCTTGTAATAAACATGTTAAATTAATTTTGTGTGTGTCATCTATGTCTATTTTACCTATAGTTAGAAAATATTCACTCATGTAGCGTGCTACATCTCTAGTAGTATGTACAGGGTTTAGGTTTCTACGTATAGGAAGTTCAGAAATTATCACATCTAAATTGGAATAATAATACTGTAAAGGTCCTTTCTTGTAAAATAAGCTAGCTAAAACACTACAGGAAATTCCATATGTTAGTGGCAAATGGTGATATGTAACACCTTCAGCTACCGAAGTAGGCAGTTTCATACAAACATAGCAATCTTCTATCTCCATAGCTTCTACATAGTGTACTAACAAGTTTGCAACTACATTCAAATGTGTCTTGTTTTTGATTTTCGTGTAATGTAGTCCTTCCTCATCTGGTGCTTCTAAGTCTACCTTCTGTTGTCTAATACTAAGTCCTCTTTCTTGTGTATCTATTCTTTTCGGTGTTTGTAACTCTTTTGTATCTGGTGACAGATGTTCATTAGTGTTAAGCTTTGTCTCTTTACTCATCATGTAAGGAATAGCTATTGTCAATCCTATCCAAAGTATAAGTACTATGTTATGTTATGTTATGTTATGTTAATAGGGTACTTTTATAGCGCACAGCGACTCCCAAGAGTATCCCGGCGCTGAAGATCATCACGGACCCAAAGTGGAACGTGGAAAAGGGAGAGAGAGCTGAAAACAGAATGGAAACAGTTATTGCGTGAACAATAGGGTCTTCAAGTCCTTCCTGAATGCCAGCAGATTGGTGTTAGATCTGAGTGACAGAGGAAGAGCGTTCCATAGCCGTGGGCGAGATGTTTAAAGGAACGCCCCCCGCCGCGCACCAGTCGGATCACCGGGGTGACCGTCCTGGCCTGGGTGGAGGATCGCAACGATCTAGAAGGCAAATAAAAGCTGATTCGTTTCCGAAGATAACAGGCACCGTACCATGAAGGGCTTTGAAGGCAATGGTAAGGGCCTTAAAAGTGATCTGCTTCTTAACGGGCAGCCAGTGAAGAGTTCTAAGAAGGTCACTGGCCCTGGCTCTCCTAGTGAGGCCAAAAATGGCCCGGGCCGCCGAGTTTTGCACAACCTGAAGACGCGCAAGGAGAAAGTCAGGAAGGCCTAGGTGCAGTACGTTGCAGTAGTCTAGGCGAGAGCCTATCAGGGCCTGTACCGTAATCTTTCTGTGCTCTAAGGATAAGAGCGGCAGAAACTTCCTTAGCATCTTAAGAATTGCAAAACATTTGCCGGCCAGACCAGCCACCTGGGCTTTAAAGGAGAGGCTGTCGTCAATCTGAATGCCCAGATTTTTGGCAGCCTGCGAATCGCTGGCAGGAGGGAACATAGCGGTAGGCCACCATTCCTTCCATCTGGGGTCCGCGGGGCAGCCGAAGAAAAGCACTTCGGATTTGTCGGAGTTGCACTTGAGGCTGTTACGACTAAACCAGTCAAATACTGCCCCAAGGCAACCCCGAATGGACGCCCCATCAAAATCGCAGCCCTTGTCGCAGGTGAACAGAAGTTGTGTGTCATCCGCGTACGACACGATCTGGGCCCCAAAATCCTCCGCCAGTGCCGCCAGAGGGGTCATATAGATGGTAAAGAGCGAAGGGCTCAGAATTGAGCCCTGCGGAACTCCGACCTCCAAAGGCGGAATTGCGGCAGAGAAAGGAGTGGCCCAGACCGTTTGCTGACAATTCAAGAGGAAAGACCTAAACCACCGGAACACCGTCCCCCTCAGACCAATCTCCCAGAGTCTAAAAAGGAGGCGGTCATGGGGGACGGTGTCGAATGCAGCGGAGAGGTCAAGCATAACCAACATAGCTTTGCCTCCACTGTCCAAAGTTTCCTTAACAGCCTCGGTGACCTCAAGCAGAGCTGTTTCTGTGCTCATGTTGGAGCGGAAACCGGACTGCGACTTATAAAGTATGTTATTCGTCTCAAGAAAATGGGACAGGGTGGTATGGACATGTTTCTCGACCACTTTCGCAACGCTGGCAAAAGGGAGATTGGTCTATAGTTGGCATGGGATTCAGGGTTCAAGTTGGTTTTCTTTAGCAGATGTAGAATAAGAGCCTGTTTCCACGGCTGGGGGACCTCACCCGTGCTAAGAGAGAGGTTGAGTAGCGGGTTAATGAGATGGTTGAGAGTAGGGGCCATCTGCGCAAGGAATTTAGCAGGACACGGGTCTAACGGGGAGCCAGATTTCAATTTGGAAAGGAGATCCAGGGAGGCCTGTAAGGGCAGGATCCGCGAAGGTCGGGCAGGGGCAAGGGGACCACAGATTAGGAGTGGTAGACGTGTCTGCTGTTCCAAAGGAGGCCTGGATAGTCCGAATTTTGTTGGCAAAAAAGTCCGCAAGTTCGGAGATCCAGGATTCCGAATGCGTTAATCGGGGGGTGCACCACTATTGCTATACTACATAAACATACTCTGCAGCATGTCTTTAAACAATTTCTATTCGGTCTTCCATTAACAGTATGATCAGCCATTTCTGACTAAAGGAGATTCAACCCCTCTTTGTAACTTTTACACAGATTTTACCATGTGCGAATTTCAGGTTGGTCTCACTTCTTCGTCAGTTTGATCAGTAATCAATTCTTCATCACTTTCGTCACTTATTTCCAGATTTTCAAAATCTTCCAACACAAGGTAGGTCCACTCAGGGCCTTTGTATTTATTATTCAGTCTTTCTATTCGTGGACCTCTCCTTCTGGGTTGTATCACAGGTTGGTCAGCTTGACTTGTAATTTCATTTACTTGTTCAGGTTCTTCATTTATTGTCTTTAAACGCAGTCTCAGTCTTTTGACAAATCTAGGCCACCTGTCTCCTTTCTGAGTCAGTTCAGTTCATGAAGCTTTATTCGGTGCATAAATATGACCATAAAAGCACAAGACAAAATATAACAATCCATTAAAAACACACACACATTTCACGTTTCATAAGCTAGTTCTACAGTTAATATTACTAATCAAAATACGTTAAAAACACATACTTTTCCTGGAGTTGATGCATTGGTTTAAAAACGTTGCCGTATAAAAACATTTGTCTGCAGATTGCAAGTTAAAAATTAAGGTCATAGCATGATTAACTGATCGTACACCATATTTGACAAACATAGGTTTCAGAAAGGTAATACGAAAATGTGTGTACAGTGTAGAGAACAGCAAAAAGTGCAAAGTGCTCTGGGTGGATACACCACCACACATACATGGCCCAATTGGATGTTTCTTGATATTTGGGTGGCCCACTAAATAATGTGCCATACCAAATCGAAGTCTGGTTAGCACAAATTTATGTGAAAACTTAGTTACCATGGTTAAATACGAAGGAAAACCTTCCCCTGAACTATATCTGTTGTAAAACATGACAGTGGACATAGATCCTATGGCAAAAGCCCGCTTCCTCCCCGCATATGCCAAGAATATACTTTTCATTTCGGCTTTAGGT
Organism: Lissotriton helveticus; assembly: GCF_964261635.1. Classification (NCBI taxonomy): domain Eukaryota; kingdom Metazoa; phylum Chordata; class Amphibia; order Caudata; family Salamandridae; genus Lissotriton; species Lissotriton helveticus. The sequence continues at coordinate 606,210,121 of NC_136063.1, forward strand.
ATCCCTGATGCTGCACTGGGATCAATTGAAATGTTTAAATTAAAAATGTCTGAAAAACAGGCAACGACATATTTAATCCAAGGTATCTCTCGATATTTATCCAATTGTAAACAGTCCTCAATAATAGATCTGTTAAATGCCTTCTCGTCCTTCAGCCATATTGACGGCCAAATCATCAGTGGCCTAAGGGATAACAGATCAGTTAAATAATTGGTGGCTAGTTCTCGATGACTAAATTCAGTTGGAGCTGAAGCGGGCAAAAATAGGAGCTTTCTTAGAAATAGATTTTCCTCCAGCTGTAAATTATGGGTGCAGCTGTGCCCCCAAACGCCTGCCCCATACAGCGCTATAGTAACACATCTAGCCTGGTAAATCATGAGCATATCCCTTGTGCAATGATGCCCCACCTTCGCATCAAATCTATAGATACCGTAGGCATTCTTTGCCATTTTGTTCCGAATATTATTAAATTCATTAGTCCATTTCCTGTCTTTAGAGAAGGTGATACCTAGGTAACAAAATTTGTCAATCTGCTGCACCTTTTCTCTGTCTATAAAAAAGCCAGTTGACAGTTTACTTTTGGCCCCACAGATCATAGTGTGTGTTTTCCCTTTATTAATTACTAATTTTCTGTCTTTAATAAAGGAAGAAAAACTATCCTTAAATCGCTGTAATCCCACAGGGGTTCTAGAGAGTAAAACGGCGTCATCGGCGTATAATAACACCGGTACCGGGACCCCTTTAATCTGTGGGGCGTCTGCACTAACCTTTTTTAAAATAGCATCAATTCCATTAATAAATAAAATAAAAAGGAGGGGAGCCAATACACAGCCCTGCCTAATTCCTCTTTTGTTGCTAAATTTTGGGGTGCATTCTCCTTTAGTTCCAAAGCGCACACTAGTTTTCAGTTTCTCGTATAGCCTAGCGAGAAAGAAAATTATACCTTCGGGTGCCCCTAACTTCAACAGGGTTGGCCATAGAATAGAATGGTCAACCATGTCGAATGCACTACTCAGGTCTGCAAAGCAGAGGTACAGGGAGCCCGGTTTAGCTTCTGTATATTTCCCGATGAGTAGATCAAGATCGATGCATGTGATCGAGTGTACCCCGGCCCTTCCTGAATCCATACTGGCTGTCAGCCAGAATGCCATCCTGCTAGACCCATTCCTCTAGTCTTTTAGTTGGCACTGTGCTTTGGCCCTCTTCGAATGTTCTTTTGTTTTCGTTCAGTTGTGGCACATCAATTTCAATGCTGTCTTCTGTTTCCCTCTCTATCTGACTAGGTCCAGGTCTTTTTTTGGCTTCTTCTGCCTGGTCACTAAGCTGCCCTTGTTCAGGTATTTGCTGAATTTGGCTTTTGTCTGTTTCACCTTCTTTGTCCTGAACACGATTTTCTATTCCTGTCTGGTCCTGCTCAAGCTCTTTGAACCCTTGATTTTCTTCTGCTTGAGCCTCCGCCCTAATTTCTATCTGTCCCTTTTCAGGCTCAGGAGTTCTTGGTGGAGTATCGATTATCTGGTCTTTCCCTATCTGATCCTCCTCAGAATCACCTTTGACTTGGATTTCTATGATCTGAGTACCTTCTTCTACACCTGCCTCATCCTCACGATCACTTTGTCTATCTTGATATGTTTGACTTCTTTTCCTCAGGTATTCTGCAGGTATGTCGATTACTGGAATCCAATCATCTTGACTGGTGCTCGGTTGTTCCTCTTCAGCTACTTCAGGATCGATATCTTGGGACCCCTCAGCTGCACAATCTTCAGCCTCAGTTTCATCAGGTTCAGTCACCTTCTTCGTATGACTGGCATGAATCCAGTGTGGAACTCCTGCACACTTTACAGCTGTGGTGGTTACCAAAATTACTTAACGTGGTTTTCCCCACCTTGGTGCAAGACAAGATTTTCGAGTGTGTTACTTTAATACTACCCAATCACCTGGGTTCAGTTCATGTGCTGGAGTTGCTTGTCTGGCGACAGCGTCTTCCCCAACCTGGTGAGAGATAGAACGCACCTGGTCAGCCAGTTCTTTGCAGTATTCCAGTACTAAATCATCAGATATGCTTAGCAGTTAGTGTCCTGGCACCCATGCTTGCCGCATTGCTCTTCCCATCAGTATTTCATGGGGACTCAAACCTGTGTTCCGATCTGGAATACTTCTAAATCCCATCAGAACAAGTGGCAAAGCATCTGGCCACTCCAATTGAGTTGACTCATACATCTTTCCCAATCTTGACTTGATAGTGCCATTCAGTTGTTCTACCTCTCCAGAAGCCTCTGGGCAATATGCACAGTGCAGTTTTTGCTTAATTTTGAATGCTTCACAAATTAGACACATTATTTTACTGTTAAAATGTTTTCCTCTGTCTGATTCAATTGTTACAGGAAAACCGAAACGTGGGATAAGCTCTCTAAGTAAAAGCTTAGATACAGTGATGCTATCGTTTCTGCGTGTGGGGTAAGCTTCCACCCATTTTGAAAACAGGCAGACAATGACAAGTACGTATTTTAGTCCTCGACAAGGGGGTAACTGAATGAAGTCAATCTGTAATCGAATAAAAGGACCTTCTGACTTTCCGATCTTTCCTGGTAATACTACTGTTTTGTTCCCTGAGTTCATTTGTTGGCAAATCAAACACCTCTGGCAGAGTGCCTCTGCTATGTTCCTGAATTTCGCATTAAACCATGTTGGTCTGAACACACGTATCATAGCATCTCTTCCCAAATGAGAATCTCCATGAATCAACCTAGCCATAGGAGCAAGCAGACAGTCGGGTATCACTGCAGTTTCATCAAGATAAACAATGACACCATCTTCAGCCCTTCTCTGACAACCTATTTTCCTCCATAGTTCCTTTTCTTTTGGTTCTGCTGCATTCTGCAAATCCCTCACTTCTTCCCATGTATTCACACCTTCCAGCAACATAAGTTGGTAGCTGTTTCCGCTCACCTCAACCTTTTTATTAACAGCCATTTTATATTTTGCACAATGTTGGGCTAACTGGTCAGCATATCGATTACCAGCTGTCACTTTGTCGTTGCCAGATTTGTGAGCAGCACACTTGACCACAGCCACTTCTTTTGGTAGCTGGATTGCCTCCAGCAAATCCTTCACATATTGACCATTTCTAATTGGAGTACCTGAAGAAGTCGGAAACTCCCTTTACATCCATAGTTTGCCATAGTCATGCACAACCCCATAACCATATTGGCTATCAGTGTAAATGGTTACTTTCCAATTTTTCCCAAATTTACAGGCCTTTGCCAGGGCAACCAATTCGGCTACCTGTGCAGACTTGACTCCAGGCAAATGGGATGCTTCCACTGGACCTCCCAATGTGCACACTGCGTAGGCAGCGCTCAGACCTCCTTCTTCATGCCTCATACATGAGCCATCTACAAGTAGTTCATAATCTGAATCAATTAATGGTTCTTCTCTTATGTCTGGTCGTGGTTTTGTGCTGTATTCAGTCAGGTCAATACAGTCATGTTCAACTTCTCCCTTCACTTCTGCAGTATGTGAATTAGATAACAGGGTTGCTGGGTTCAGAATATTACACCTAGCAATGGTTACATTTCCGGCACCTAGAAGAATTCTATCGTACTTAGTCAGCCGACTAGGTGTGAGATACTGAGTCTTAGTTCTTGTCATCAAAATTACAACTGCATGTGGAACATACACAGTTACAGGATGTCCCATATTAATGGATTCACTCTGCTCAAGGCTCATGCAAGTTAAAGCTACTGCTTTCAGAAATCCGGGCAATGCAGCTGCCACTGGGTCTAATGTGGAAGAAAAATATGCCACAGGATGTCGCCCTAATCCAAGAATCTGAGTCAAAACTGAAAGTGCACAATTATCTCGTGTGTCACAGAAGAGTGCAAAATCTTTTGAATAGTCAGGCATTCCCAATGCTGGAGCTGTACACAGACATTCTCGTAATTTTACAAAAGATGTCATGCTTTCGTCATCCTACTCTACTGGGTCCTTGGCTCTCTTCTTTGTCATTTGTATCAAGGGCTTTGCTAGGACTGCATATCCCACAATCCCACAATCCATTGCCTGCAATATCCTACAACTCCAAGAAACATTCTGATCTCTTTTTGTGTTTGTGGCAAATTCATGTTTCTAATTATCCTGATTCTTTCTGAGGTAACTCTTCTGACACCTCTCTCTATCTGGTGCCCCAGATATTTCACTGATGTGGCACAAAACTTAAATTTTTCTGGTGACACTTTATGTCCTCCTTCACCTAAATGATTCACCAACGCGATAGTATCAACAACACAGTCATTCTGGGTTTTAGACGCCACCAAAAGATTGTCTATATATTGAACCAAGACTGACTGTCCAGGCAGTACCAAAGACTCAAGGCACTTTTTCAAAATATGATTAAAAATCGAGGGGCTTTCTGTGTACCCCTGAGGGACACGATTCCAAACATAGACATGACTGTTGAATTCAAATGAGAAAAGAAATTTGCTGTCTGGGTGTAATGGAATCGAGAAAAATGCGTGACATAGGTCAATGACAGTAAATCATCCAGTCTCCCACGGTATCTAATACAGAATCACTGCAGGATTTGGAATGACTGGACAGCATGGAAAAAAAATCTTATTAATTTTCCTGAGGTCTTGTATTACTCTGTACTTTCCACTCGGTTTCTTTATCCCAATTATGGGTGAATTACATGGACTGCTCATTATTTCTTGTAAAATGCCTGCTTCAACCAAACATTTTATTTCTACTGCAACACCTGCTTTTATTTCTGCACTCATTTTATACTGTTGAGTATTTGGGTAAACTGCATCTTCTTTGATTGTCACTTTTATTGGGTCGACATTTGCAATTAATCCTACATCTTCTCCAGTAAAATCCCATACATCTGATCTTACCGTCTGTTGCAGTTCTTCGATAAATGAAATGCGTCATGTCCTTCATGTCAATGTTATCTAGTCCGCTGTACTGTTTGAATACCTGCAATAAACGTTCATCATAGGCATGCACAGTCTCGTCTCTATTCTGAGTGGTTCTATCTATTCTCATCCAGTCTGTCTCCTTTGCAGGCACATTTCCTTTAAGGTAAAGTATTACCTGATTGTATTTCTTCATTACATCCTCGGAAGGTGCCCCTGTCTTTGGGTCTCTAGGGTACTCATCACTTGGCCAATCAACAGCAATTTTACATTCTGTCCACAAATCCACTGGGAATACGATATCAAATAATCCGTCTAAGTCTTTCAACAGACACTTTGAAACTTTTACAAATCTGTCGACTTATCTGTACCAGTCTACAGGTTTTTCACTAAGTTTTGGGAAATCATTTGTAAATGACACAATATCCTGTCTGGACCATGGAACATGTACATAACCTCCTCATGGTACCTCTCGCATAGGACATAATTTCTCCACTTTTTCTGCTTCTTTTAAAACATATTCTGAAGTCATTGGTTTTGATCGAACCTCTTCCTTTTTCTTTGCCCATCTGGCTCTCCATTTGTCTAATTCTCCCCACTTTTGTAATAATGCTAGCAGCTCTCTTATCTGTACTTTTCTTCCTGACACATTCATGTTCTCTAAATCTTTGGCAGAGAATTCTGCTCGATATGGTTTTTGCAATACTTTAGAATTACCAATGTCATGTCCCATGCAAGCTGCAGTGTCCATTAATTTTTCATGGTACACCCTTGTATTTCGAGTAATGCTTTTACAAATAAACAATAATTCATCTTCACTAAGAGTGTTTAGCCTATCCAATCCCACATTCCCAGCCATTAAATCCTCCTATTCGATTCTCAATTTATATATGTCTAACGGCTTCGGCAGTGGTTTTGGTTTCTCTATTTCTCGTGTCGATCTATCTATTTCTTCAGGAGTTACTACAGTTGCACTTCTCGTACCTGAAGATGTCTCCATCTGTACTTCTCTTAAATTCAAAGGAGTGGTTTTTGTAATTGAACTACTCTCTGGTTCCCTAATTGGTAAATCCATTAAGGAGATTACAGACTTGCATTTACTTACCTGGTCATCTACTATCAATGGTTCTCTTTTTGACTGTACTACTGATGTAGTTATATCTGGAGCTTTTTGGACTAGCCTGCTTCTCTCCATACAATGGAACGACTGGGCCAATAGTTACTGTGATTGTCAGAGCTTCGGGACTTGTATTTAATTGAGAGATTTTCTGAATTAATTCACTTCTCTGTTTGTTTAATGCTTCTCTTTCTCTTTCTTGTAATACCCTTTCAATGGAGGTTTCATGGATTACTTGCGGAATCAAGGGAGGTTTTAAAAACGGTGCGCTTGGATTTACTATACTTGGTCCCTCATTATAAGGTGGTGGATTTTTCAGTAACAAATCTTCCATATAATCATCGTCCGAATCACCACTAGTCATTAAATGCTTTGTTTTCTCAGTCTTTTTACTTCCAATGGGCTCTTCTAAAGTTAATACAGGATATAGCCCTTCCACTAACATGTTCTGTCTCCATGTTTTCATCTGTTTATCTCTGGTTTCTCCTTTAACTTTAGGGTAGAATTTACTCAACCCTTTGTCAGACCTTGGTCTGTCTCGCTCAAAAGCCTCAGTTTCCCATTCTTCTAGTGCCTCATATTGCGTTATTCCAGGTCTAGGATGTAAATCATTCATTCGAGTTCTCAAATTGAACAAGATTCTGCCGTAAAATGTGCCATCTAAGGGAAATGCCAAAAGTCCATCATCTTTAGTGTATTCCACCCAATTCTTTAGCCATACACAAGTGTGGTAACCCCTATCCAACATCATAAATGATGCGGGAGTATTTAGTGGTGGAATAATAACTCCATCTCTAGTTTTAATTGGTTTATCTTTTTTAAAGTAATTCTTTACTCTGCTTACGAGTGACAATTTTATTTTGCTTCCATACATTTTGCAAGGTCTGCCTCCTATCATCTGTTCCCTAGCAAACCCTAAGTATCTTGGGTCAGGTCAAGTTTCTGGACTATTTAATTGCCACATATATTTTTGCAAAAATTCAAGACCGTACAATCACTTAACCTTGTTTACAAAGTACTTCCAATGCTAGCGCGTCTTTTATTTTTCTCCTACCAATCAACAGTGTAGTTTCAAATAATTCTTAACCAATGGTTGCGTGGCTTTTCTCATGAGAAGAGTTCCCACGCTCCTGTGCTCACCCCTCCTTTACAATTCTAGCTCAGCTACGCGCCCGCTGTCTCGACCAATACCAGCGTGGCTCTGAGTGACGTCAGCGCAGCTTCGCAACTAACTCCCTCCTTCACAAGGTAATGGAAAAACTTAATTCCTTTAATTTAAAGTGCGTTTCTCTTTTAATCAACAATGAAAAACATTTGCCACTGTACTCGAGTGACTAGAAAGGAAAGATATATTTCACTGCAAGTAAATCTCTTCCGTTTACTTTTCATATACTGCGAGTAGATCCCTTCCGCCTACCCTTCACACAAGCGTTAGAGACCCTGCTACTCCTTCGGACTCATCCACTCCGGGATATTTACTAAGGCCAAAGTTTCACCAGAGAACCCCTTTGCTGTCAATCAAGCTCAGACAAACCTGCTACTCCTTCCGCGTGACCCTTTCTAGGTGATATCACAACAAAAGTTTTGCCAGCTAACTCTTTGCTATCATTTATTCATACATTCATACAGAAAAACCCTAAATAGTGCTTCCGGTTCTGCCCAACCATGCACTAAATTCCTCTGAGTAAGTGACCTCACCGCGATGTGGTTTCCATTTACCACCCGCTATTCTGACCCCGGGGATTCCAGACAAAACATATAACAGGTACGCACGATTTTGGTTAATACATAAAACTCATGAATATCAACAGTCAATAAAATCTCAAAACATTTCAAACAATATCACATTTGATCGATCAATCACAAATGAAAAAACTCATAACTAACTAACTAACTACCTTTATTTAACTAATCCCTAACCTTTCCTCTGCTACCAAAGAAATATACTGATAGAGCGCGCAGGTCACCCGATTAGGAATTTACCAATACTCGCCTGGGCCCATAATTAATTACACGTTTACTTAATCAGGTAACCCACACTACTACCAGATATTTTATTCTACCCGGTCCTATACCATTGACTTACCACTCCTTGTCATTGGTACCTGTAACCTATTGGATCAGGGAGTTAGTTGAAATTTGGTAGCAAATTACATATGCACTCATATAATAACCACAGACTCGGGAAAGTTTTAAACTCTTTATCTAAATTTCATCATAAGTCATGATCCAGAGATTAAAGGCAATCAAACTATCAATAACTAACATTAAAAACAGTGTTTAGCTATGCAAAAGAAATATTATGCCAATCATTTAGAATTTTAAAGGGAAGGTAAGAACAAGGAACATGCTATTTATATTAACACAGATTTGCACGATTTGTCTAAAGGCGGGTAAAAAGAAGGAACATACTAAATATCATAACTTTAGGCAATTGTCAAAGGGTGGGTGAGAAAAGGGAACATAATATGCAATTACGAAAATATCTGAGCATATAACTATAGGGAAGGTAGAAAAATGAAACACGCTATTAAATCTAATAACCAAACTTCTCGAAAGGGAGGGTTTTGGAAAATGGATCAAGTATCATATACTATGCAATCATGAGAACATTTCAGCAAAATCTATAGGAGGGTAAGAGAATGGAACATACTATTAAATCAAATAGCGATTTCGATCATTCGAAAGGAAGGGTAAGCAAAAGGAACATATGCAATCAAAGCTTTTATCGATTTAGGGAAGGTAAAGAATAAGACGCAAAGTATAATGCCAATTACCCACACAGATATATATTTACCTAGAATGGTGTGAAGACCAACCCTGGCCGTGGGTCAGTTAAGGACAGAAAAGAACCCCAAAGGTTGCAGTCGCCAGTAGGCCAGCAGGTGCAGATCAGAATCAGGACAAGATAAACCAGATTTGGATCAGGACCGGACCACCAAAGGTTAAGACCAGCACCCGCAGTTCAGTTGCAACGCCTGCGCTACTCCCTCACTGTAAGGAATCAGTCAGAACCCCGATTTGGGTTACAACATTTACTGACAAAGTGCTCCACCAGCACTTCAGCTTTTGACAGAGTGCTCCGCAGCCCTCTGCTCTTAGTCACCTATTGAGTGCGTTGGGTCAGTGACAGGTCACCTATTCGGACAAGTCGGATAATTTCTCTAGCTAAACCTAGGCTACTTATACTGTTTTCCAGGTCAGTGTACCACCCCCCCAATGTTGCAAGTGTAAGGATCCCCAATTTCGATTGGTCAAAGGAAGAGGAGAGGTCGTCACACCACACCAAATTCTAGAATTTTCCCGTCTCTTATTCAAATTAACATTCCCACACATCAAATTGAGGTTCACAGGATATCTTCATTCAACCTAACAATGGGTGTTCTATTGACAAATACATTGTAATACAACTATTACAGCTTAGTTTCTTCTAGCAAGGTGAAAGTTCATCTTCCCAGGCACATCTTGACTGTGACTGTCTTTGGCTGGGTTTCAATGACAAATGACTTCAACTTCTCTCTGGAGCTTGTCATCCGCAGAAGGACTTTCAAAATGGAGTAGCAGAGTTCCCCATGCCCAAAATTACGATATATGAAAAGTAGAAAGAAACATTATTAGAACACAGAATAAATGAATACACTGTCTACCATGTATTTCTACTCTATACCCATTATCTTAATTTTAACTATAGCATTAGAATTAGGCAGAACACACAGCTTGGCGAAAGCAGCAGTGCAAGCCTCTCGCATGTGAGAACATAGAGCAGCCATATTAGCCCTAGTGCGCAGCTTCCCTCCAAATAACAAATACGTCATGTCACGTGAGTATGACAGACGCATGCGCAATAGAAACCCTTGCGTAGCAGCAGCCATTTTCGGTGCAAGCGTATTAGGATTAGTAAAACACATAAGCAAGCTTCACTCGGACACCCCGTGTTGATGTAAAATATGTAAAATTAACAAGACAAACATGTTGGTTAATTCTTTAACGTTATTTGAGGTTCATGAATACAAGCAAGTCGCTTCATGTGCGAATCCTTGCTCCATCAGTATCTCCGTCCTTAGCAGTGCATGATGACAGACTCACCTGGCTTAAAATCATCTTTCCCCAACTCGGTGTGCATAAGTGTTTTCTTATGTTTTCAACACGAGAAATTGTATTAGTCGCCCCAGAATGGAATCTATACTCTCTTAGGATGTTCGTTGCACCAGACATCTACCAGGCCAAAGGCGAGGTTTATCCGTATGTCACTTACTTCACCCCTAGGATACTGTCTGTCCATATCATCGGAGAATGCTAGTTTCCTATACCCCCTCTATCAGTATGTCTGGGAGAGAGCTACACGGGCCACAATTAGATGTTTCCTCCCGTTCAGGTCCCCAACACAGCAGGTATTAGAATCAACCCCCAAGGGAGCCTGAATCCCTTTCTGACCTCAGTGGTCACAGAACATACTAGAAAACGTTGTGTCACTGGCCATTTTCCCATTTCCCATTTCCCCTTTCCTCCACCCCACCAAAAGTCACATTTGTATATATATTGTATATATATTTTTCACTTGCACGAATATCACAGAGCACCAAAACGTCACCTTTCTCACATTTGATGCGCCACCATGTACTGCTTAGCGCGGTTTAAATTGTAAATTTAGGGTAATTATAAATGAAACTAATTTATAAAGTATTTGGATATATTCCCTATTTGGTTTGGATTTGCGTTTCTTCTTTAAATTTGCTGTTTATATAATGAATACATTGCTGAATATTTTGAAGGAATAAGGCAAACCCGACAGAACCAAATGTAACTTTCTTACCTTTGCCCAGGTTCTGAGGGATACTGGGTTACCCCATTGTGATTTCTTGATCTGTGCTCTGACGGTCATACCTACTGTGAGTAGTGCCAAAACGAATCTTGCTTCCAACATCCTCCCAGTCTGTCATCTGCAGTTTTCTGATCACCCACATCCAGAATTTACAGGGGGTGGGCTGTCATCCCAAATTTCCCATGATGATTTGTGATTCCTATTATAAAATACATCACGTTTGAACCTTATATCCCCAACTTCAAAATAGAAACTTTCCCTATTCTGACCAAAATTCTCAATTAGTTGTTCATTTCTAAGTAAAGTGTTTGATTCTCACTGTTCCCATCCTCCCAATACCTCCTATTTGGAACGTACTTCTTCTTTGGTGGTTTAGTAATTCCACACCAACCCATCACATTTTTCTGTTATAAGTCAAGCAGACTTTTCACCCATTCTCTTGGCATTTCTTTGTCATTGGTGGTTGTCAGTCACTGCTCTAAATTCTGCATTTCAGTTTACATCTGTCGTTCTGCTTTTCTGGAAACACTACATGTGGGGGATAGTGGACAAGCACATGTAGCTCTGTTTTTGTCCTGATGCATGCCACTTCTGCTACTTCTCAAATATTTAATGTTGATCACACTGTGTGCTGACTATAATTTTGTCTTTATTGTTTGTAGCGACAGCCTAATAAAGCCAATTGGTCTGAGTTCTATTAAATGCACTTACTACCATGACTTCGGCACACAGAGAAGGTATGTTTAGAGTTCGGGCTTGCTGGTGTGCGGACGGTTGGAGATGCCCTAGGAGGAGGAGTTGCGTGGTATATTTAGGGGGAGTTACCTGACCCACTAGGTCTCTCATTAGAGTGCTCCATCCTTTAGAGGGTGTCTTACAGGTTTTTCCACCAGCCGTTCTGTATAATATGAGTTAATTTGTGCACAGTATTTAGCAGTGTGTGTACTAAAGTGATTTTCTTTCTTATTACCAAATTCCTGAATATTGGCTGAACTCTGAGTCTGTAGCTCACATCACCTCACCACAGTAACTTTTGGACTGCTCTGGCTCTGCCCTGATGGCCATGTATTAAAAAGTAGTATTTGGTTCCGAATTGGAGGTTCCACCATATGGAAGCCTGAGGACAACACTGACAAAAGACCCCATTTGGTACAATGTGTGTCCAGCAACACCTGCTTGCCCTCCAACTCTCCATTCGAAAATGTTTAAACATGACATATAAATTGATCAATTCTTATGACGCGCATGACAAACGGAAGCATCCTTTTTGAATTTCAGAATTTTATACAAGTAAAGTTAGAATTTGTTTCTTACGGGGGGCGTGGCTTGGACAGCAATGAGGACGGGCGCCTAAGTCCATTACCTCCATCACCCTGAGGGAAATTACCGCGATTAATTGAGCGAAACGAAATCAGCGAAACAACCAAACAACAAGCACGGACATCTGAACACCAAGAGCACAGACGGAGGGACCCCATCACACCCAAAGAGCGCCGCAAAGCCAAGAAACGGCCTTCAACACATGACCAAGATAGACGCAGAGAAGTGAGGAAAATGGCGCCACACCAGAGCTAGCCCAAGTAAGGAAAGGTCTTACGAGGCGCAGAGAGAGAGAGTGAGAAGAACCGGCAACAAAAACATCTCCCCGTGCTAACAGGCCAGGAGAGCGCTAAGAGCGCGGCGAAAGAGAACATTATCCGCTAAAAGGGGCTAATAACTACCGGCTGCAAAACGAAACTGAAGGTGCACTTAGGCAGTGGCCATCTTGGCCAGTACACACCCATCTAAGACGATAAGGTCGGCGGAAAAGCACAGAAGCACAGAAGATAAAATATACGAGCGCCTGGAACTGTGGGCAAATCAGAGCAAAGAACCAACAGAGAGGCCCTGTGAGCCTGCGAGTCAACAGTGACAAAGTAAGAAACGGCAAGGGAACATCGGTGAATAAGAAACTGAAGGTGCACAGTGATAGCAGCCATCTTGGTCAGCATACACCTACCAAGGCCGCAATTTTTGGTGAGCAAGCGCTGAAAGACAAGAACTAGCGCAGGCACCACGGTGGACACAATCAGGGACTGAAGGTGCTCACAGGCAGCTGCCACCGGGGCCACCCAGAGCGACAGGTGAGACGAACGGAGCGCAGAAGGCAAAAACGGGCGCCAGCACAATCGGAGTAAGCAGTCATAAGACCGGTCCGGCGTGTGCAAATGTAAGAAAAAGCAACATAAACCACGTGGATTACTCCAACAAAAACCACGGTGAATACGAAACTGAAAGCGCACACTGGCAGCAGCCATTTTGGACAGCACACATCAACCCCAACGCGATAAGCTCGTCGAACAAAGGCAGACCGGTCCGGCGGGCGCAAACGTAAGGAACGGCAACAAACATGGGATCACGGCAACAAACAACCTGAATGCGGGACCGTAGGTGCACACTGGCAGCAGCCTCCTGAGCCAGCACACACCCACCCAGAGCAACAAGGCAGACGAGCAAGTGCAGAATGCAAAAGGGCGCCTGGAAATTGTGGACATAACAGGAGCGCAGTAGCAAATAGTCCTGACCAGTGAGCGGAAACTGGAGCAACGGAAGAGTCGGCAACAAACTGCGGCAATTACGAAACTGAAAGTGCACACAGGCAGGCGCCATCTTGTCCACCACAACCCATCTAAGGCGACAAGGTCAGAAGGCAGGCGAAGAAGATAAAGAAGCGCCGGCAAACACCGAGGTCACAATCGGAGGAAAGCGGTTAACAGACGGGTCCTGTGTGTGCAAACAGGGATAACGCAGAACACGGCAAAACCAGGGTGTCTGCGCAACTGAAAGAACACACGAGCAGCAGGCATCTGAGCCATCACACATTTATCCAGCTTTGCAGCATGCGGGGTAGCAACTGATCAAAGGAACACGCATAAGCACACCAGACTGGGGCAACGGAAGGAAAGGCAATAAGTCGCGGCGAATACAAAACTGAAGGCGCACACTGGCAGCAGCCATCTTGGTGTGCACACACCACCCCAAGGCCACAATTTCGGTGAGAAAAGTGCAGCGGACAGATAAAAAGCCCACAACACTGGGGCCACAACTGAAAAAACATTGACATACAACATCTATTTGTGCGTGTAGGCCCAAACTAAGGCGAGAAACGAAACTGAAGGTGAATACAGGCAGCAGCCATCTTGGGCACTATAGACCATACGACCGGGAACTAGTCGCAGCAGACAGCAACGAGCGCTAGTTGCACCAGCAGAGAAACGCTTTAAGAGACCAGGCCAGCGGAACTGTCGGGAGCAAAGACAAGCACAAGGGCCATCCGAGAGCCAAGTAGACACAGACTAGACCGACAGCACACAAGTAAAGCCACACCTAGTCAATGGGGAGAACATCCCAGCTCGGCCACACAACGTAAGGGTGGCAGATTAGACAGCTACCTAGTCAGAAGGCGCCTCAGGGAAATGTCAAGCCAAGAAGGGAAAGTAACCATAAGGTAAAGAAATGCAAAAACAATCCTGACTCACCCCTGAAGATCAAAAGCGACACAACTCTGGACACTATCCTCAGGAAAGTTAATGAAGGCAACGAGGTTGCTAGGTCCACCAAACAAACAATTGACAACATGCAACTAGAATTAGCAGCTATAAGAGCAGACCAGCACAAGAGGAACAGCAGGATTGATACAGCAGAATCGAGAATCAGTGACATCAAAGACGCCAACACGCAGTCTAGCAAAGCCCAACTGTTGATCTCCTAGCCTACAGAAACAGCTGGCTGAGCAGGACGACCACACAAGAAGATGCAACATAAGACTACTCGGTGTACCATAGGGGGAAGAGGACAAGCCTGGATCCTGTTCAGCTCTCCTAGACGAGCTCATCCCACACATCACGGGTCTCAGCTTTGACAGACACTTCGAACTAGACAAGGCCTATCGCGTACCAGTGATGAAACTCCAAAACGCACGTGGTCCCCGCCCAATTATTTCCAGACCCCTTAGGTCGCAGCAGACGGAAGCCATTTTTGCAGTTGCCAGGAAAAACCAGACCCTAAAGTGGAAAGACAGCAAAATAATAATCACACAAGACTTCTCGCGCCAAACAGTCGAAACAAGGAAAGGCTTCCTGGCACTGAGAGACAGAATGAGAAAGGATAATATCACTTTCAGCTTTGCAGGCCCGGCTAGACTGAAAATCGTGGACAAGGGGCACACACTGATCTTCGTCGACGCCGGCGAGCTAAGAAGACACCTATGCGGCCCTCTGCCGGAAGACATGGAGGCGCAACGCTCAGAGACAGCGAAGAGAAGAGCATCATCAGACAATACGAGTGCAACGGACCAGGCTTGCAAAGGTCAATAAGAATGCACACACGAGAACTAAAGCACGGGATCAACGTTTCTACCTCAAGCAATATTCTACATCACTGTTTAGTTTTTACTATCCAAAGCGTTAACTCACAAAGAAGATGATCCTCAGTCTCGGGGTGGACCCTGTCACTAACTCTGTGAACTGACCCTGCCTCATGGCAGCACGTCTACCTCATTCACCCTGGGACGAGGAGACCCAAGCAACGCAATGTCTTTTGCACAGACCAGTTCTATTTCCTTTACTGTTGATCCCTGAACAAGCCCGGGGTGAAATACCCTATATATTCAGGAACCCTCGGGGGGAGGAGTAGGCGGAGGGAACTTTGCTGACGCACGCCCAATTTTTGAAATGCAGGGGGGAGGGGGGGGGGGTTGTGGGGACCGGGGGGCAGGCCAGTACAGAATATGTATTTATTTTTCTTTCTTTCTCTACTTCTTACTTTCTTAACGGACACACACTTCCAGCCATCACGCATCGCTGACAGACCAGAGGGGGCACCAGGAGAGGGGTGGACAGACCAAAAAGCAGGGGGGCAATCCCTCATAGAAAGCACCAAGCAAGAGCGATAGTATACACTAACCATGACAGCACACCGTAACTCCCGACTACTCTCAGACCTGAAAATAACCTCTCTCAACGTCAAACGGCTCAACCACCCGATAAAGAGAAGGAAGATAATGAACTACCTAACCAAACTAAAGAGCGACATTTATGTCCTGCAGGAAATGAAACTTTCTGAAGAGGACACACAGCGCCTAAAGGCGAACTGGGTTGGACTAACCCTCTGTTCGCCAGCCATTCACAAAAAAAGAGGGGTAGTAATACTAATAAACAAGAAAGCCAGACTGACCCTACATGAACACCAGGCGGACGATGATGGATGCCTGATAATAACCAGCCTGAAACGTGGGGAGGAAACGATAAACATCACCAATATCTATGGCCCAAACATGGAGGACGAGTCCTTCTGGGGAGAAGTAGGAGACAAACTCAGCAGTCTCCCCCAAGAGGAGCTCCTGATAGTAGCAGGAGACCTCAATCAGGTACTAGACCCAACACTAGACAGACATCCACAAAGAACTAGCCACCAAACACAGTCCCAACACACACTTAGGAACCTATGTGCCAAACTACACCTCAAAGATCCATGGAGACTCCAAAACCCAGACGCCAGGGACTACACCTTCTACTCCCACCCCCATAACTCGTATAGCAGAATCGACTACATCTTGATGTCAGCCACTCACACCCACCTCATAGAACATACAGAGATTGTGCCAAGGACAGTGTCAGACCACTCCCTCATCAACTTAACACTTAGTGGCCGCCACAACGAACAAACAAGCTGTAGATGGAGATTCAATAGCAATACAATTAGAGATCCAGCCAATGTGGCAGCCATAGAGGAAGCCATTAAAGACTATCTAGAAATTAATGACAAGCCAGACGTAGATAAGGGAGTACTCTGGGATGCTATGAAGGCCACAATAAGGGGGAAAATATTAAGCATTAAGTCTAAAATGAACAGAGACAGGAACAAAACAATAGCAGAACTAGAGGGACAGATTAAAGACCTGGAGATGCACCATAGTGTCAACCTAGCCAACAGGAACACACTGACGACCCTAACAAGAAAAAACTACAAACTCAATAAGATCCTAAGCGAGAGGACAGGCACATGGATTAATAGGTACAAAGCCATAAATCTCTGTTCAGCGAACAAAGCAGGCAAAGCCTTGGCCTCTTACCTTAAAAGCAAGCAAAGGTAACACGCCATTGCGGCCATGACGGACGCCAATAAGAAATCCCAAACAGCCAACAAAGAAATTCTCAGAGTTTTCAAAGAATTCTATGAGGAACTATACAAGGAGGACAAAGCTCTCAACCCCGATGGGGGGGCGGCCCTCCTGGGCAAGATTAACCTACCCAAGCTAACGGAGTCCCAGTGCGTATCACTAGAGTCAGAAAGAACAGGGGCAGAAATAGATATGGCAGTAGCTGCCCTAAAGGACAACAAGGCACCGGGGCCGGACGGCTACACAGCCAACTTTTCCAAACACTTCCTCCCCCAAATTAGGAACACACTGAAAGAGGTTTTCGCACACTGCATCAGAGGAGGGAAAATGACAAACTCAATGGCAGAAGCCAACATCATAGTCATCCCCAAAGAAGGTTGAGACACGCAATTCCTGCAGAACTACAGACCCATCTCTCTAATTAACGTAGACTGCAAAATATATGCAAAAATATTAGCGGGAAGACTTAATGCACAACTTCCAAACCTCATACACAAAATGCAAGTGGGCTACCTTAAAAACAGACTATCCCAAGACAACACAAGACTCCTCTGCCACATAATCAACCACGCCTCCTCCAATACTAAACCAACGGTGATGATCGCGCTAGACGCAGAAAAGGCCTTTGATAGAGTTTCATGGCCCTTCCTTGACCAGTGCATGCAGAAGTTTGGCCTAGGCGAGAAGTACAGATCAATGGTGATGGCGCTTTACAAGGCCCCTAAAGCCCGAGTCGTGGTGAATGGAGGCACATCAGAGGCCCTGTCTCTGGAAAGAGGCACCAGACAAGGCTGCCCACTTTCGCCGGCACTGTTCCTACTGACCATTGAACCCCTACTGACCATGATCAGAAACAACGCCAAGATTAAGGGGGTGGAGGTCCAAGGGAACACGGTCAAACTAGCAGCGTACGCCGATGACATACTCATCATGACAGAAAACCCTGAGTCCTCAATAGAGGCATTAATGAACACCATTGACGTGTATGCCAATGTAGCAGGGTACAAGCTTAACAGAAGCAAGTCCGAATGCAAACCACTCAACGTCCATACCACCAGGGATGTGATAGGATCTTCCAGCCTACACTGGCAAAAAGGGGCCCTAAAATACCTAGGTATCTACTTTGACAGGGGCCTCAAGCCAACACTTGAGCATAACGAAAAATCTATACTAAACAAAATAAAAGATAGGCTAGACACGTGGTCTCCCAAGCACGTCAGCTGGTGGGGCTGGGTGGAAACAATTAAAATGATGATAACCCCCATGGTCAACTACCTGCTGAGAATGTTGCCACTGATAGTCATGGAAGAATTTCATAAAAAACTGAACGCTTTGATAAACACGTTCCTTTGGAGGGGTAAAAAAGCCAGGATCAGCCTCGAGAAACTTAGGCTCAGTAAGAATCTAGGGGGGGGCTCAACGTCACAAACTTTAAGACGTTTCAGACAGCCTGCCTCGCCAGACAAGGCATATACTGGCTCACGCAAGAACAGGGATACACACCAGCTGGACTGGAACTAGAAAAAGCGCTGCTAGGAGGCTTAAACCCGGCGGCCCTCCTCACAGCTAACAAACACCCGGAAGCTAACAACACAATCCTCAGGAACACCAAAAACGCCCTACTGCAAGTAGACAAAAGAATGGAAAAAGGCATAAAAAACACAAAACACGAATCCATTTGGTTCAACACAAAAATAAAATACAAGAACAGCATACTTATCATAACCTCCTGGATCCAGCGAGGTATCCACATCCCATCCCAACTGGAAGTACGAGGGTCTCCTGCCACCTTCTCCAACCTACAAAAGGCGCACAACCTGCCAGACATAGAATTATACAACTTTCTCAAAATCAAGGCGGCAATCACTAAAGCAAAACTGAGCAAAGAGGTACCAACAATACACCAATACCTGACAAATCTCAACAAACTGGGGCACCAAACATCACACCTTTATAAATTACTAAGGGCAAAAACAACCAGCGTAAACAGGAAGGTCATAGACTACTGGGAAACACTACACGCATGGCGGTTTAGCGAAAGAGAAAAAACCCACCTCTGGACCTCGGCAAGTAGGAACAAGGTCACCTCCACACTGGCACAAACAAAATTCTGGCTCCTACACAGAGTGTACTGGACCCCGGCCCGTCTAGCAGCAGTCGGGCTTTTAGACAGCGACTTATGCTGGAACTGTCAGAAACAGAAAGGAGACCTAGAACACATGATTGTCCACTGCCCTAAAGCTAAACATTTCTGGGGGAAAGTAATAGATTTCATCTACAATGTAATGGGTTACACTCCACAACAAGACCTCCTCAGCATAACAAACGCCTTCATGGCGCCGGAGATCCACTCTGCCAACTACAGGAGCCTCATCGACCTGCTCCTCACGGCAGCAACCAAGACAATCCTTTCCAACTGGAAGGACACAGGGAAGGCCACCTTCAAAGTATGGTTCAACTGGGTCACCTTCCTAACGGGGGCAGATAACATAACGAAAAATCGAACACCACAAGTTGGACGCAGCAATGAGATATGGCTCTCCCTGGACAAATACCTTGCCTCGCAAAAACCGCCGTGAACGCACCACCTTCCCAAACACTATTTCGGCTCCACTGTACCCCTCATCCCCCCAATCCCCCCTTGGTGTAACCTGTCTGCAAACTCTCTGCTATACAAACCTCAACCTACCGCACCTGTGTCTGTCCCTTCTCTCTCTTCTCCTTGTCTTTCGTGCTACTTACCTATACACATGATCTCTTCCAACCGTAGGGGGCAATGCTTATGACTGGTATGTAATGACAAGGACTCAAGCCGCCCATGTATAACCAACACACAGGCGCCGCAATAAGCCCGTATGTACCATTACCTATGCGTATGTCTACATCTAACCAGTGTTGTCTTCTTTCAGCTTACTCTGTACTATTTTGTAAAATTCTACTAATAAAATCTATTGAAATAAAAAAAAAAGAATTAGTTTCTTACGTGTTCTAGATTTTGTACCTTGTGGTATATTACATTTTCCAGAATTTCTATTGAACTCATTGAATGGCTGAGGAGGAATCCTGGTAGTTATGATTATTGATCGACTGAAATTTATTTCAATATTTCATTTTTTTCCTTGACTCACAAATAAATGTAATTATTACAAATGAGCTGTTTTCCATCCCATAAATGTTCTGGATTTTATATACGTATGTCAGCAATAAGAAAGAAGAATCCTCCAACACTGACTAGTCACTCATATGCTTTGTAACAATGGCCAAATACATTTCAAGGCGTGGTTGCTGTCTCTGTGTGACTATCAGAACCCAGCTTCCAAAGTGACAGTCCAGAGAGTATTGGCAAGAGCTATCATGCTTTCACTCACTCCCACTGTTCTTCAAATCTTTTTGTTGTTGTTAAATAATCACCACTATTGCGCACGCAAAAGCAAGTTAATCATGAAAAGGATGTCTCCTTGGACTTGCCCTCTGCTCTTTCCCCATACCAATAATTTAAAGATGGCCCTTCATACTTGGTAATCTAAACATTTCTGTTCTTGTACTCATCTATTATCTTTTTGATGTTATAGGCATTTTAGTTTGCCTCAGTTTTGAGTGTGCAAAGAGGCCTCATTTTGAAAAGTATTTCCAAATGTCTCTCTCTTTCAGATCATACTAATAAACCAAGATTGGAAGCAGAGTCACCGATGGAGCTCAGATAGTTGAGAGATTTTATGTTGAGTGATTGTACTGTTTTGTAGAGGTGGTTGCTGATGTGGCAGCAGTTGTCTGGTGGAGCTAATGCTGTCCCCTGCAGAGGCTTATATATGGTTCAGTTGGGTGTACTTCAAGAACTTGATTGGCAAATTGTTGATCTAGCCAGACTTGCAATGAAAGACGCAGCAATTTTCTATGATACAAAGACCAAGTGGAAACAATATTTTAGCAGTACTGGTGAATTTCAGCTAATTTAAATGCTGTGGATATATATCTAAAATTCACAGCGGCGGGGATGAATTGGGATGGCAGGTCTTGCCCTTGTTATGTAACAGGCAGTCAGGAAATAAATCAATAACAGTAATTGGGAAGAACAATGGTAATTTATTACCCACATAATGAGATTAAAAAATAGAGTACTCAGGGGCACTCCAAATATTTACACCGCCAGACAATATTGGTAAGCATCTCATAAATCACTCTCCTTCTAGAGGAAACACATTTGATCAACATGGAAGAGACTGATAAGGTCTACTTGTATGAGCCACGAAAGATCTAGAAGATGGGGCCTTCTAGTAACATGATGAAAAGAGGGAGCCTTTAAACAGTGCCACACTGCCACCAGTTCTCACCACTGATATGAACAGCTGGTATCTCCTAAATAGCTGGCAATTCATGACAACGCTTTTGAACTGAGAATATTTCCACAATCAATGAGAGGCACTACTATTATTATTTTCTTGAAGCCTAGAAGCCTAGAGGGAATTGAAAACTGACTTATCCTGGGATACAAACTGTGGAAAGAGGATTACTCAGCAAGGGCCATTTAGGCTCCATCCTTAGACAATTCACTCAGGCGAATATTCAAAGACTCATCCACGTCCCAGATAATTCAGAGGTTGAAATGATAATGCGTCCTTCATTAGACCCATAAAAAGGCTGTTCTTAATGCATAAATGCTACCACCTCATTAACAAATTGCTGAGAGTCTTGTCTGTCACTCCACGGCCATATGTTGGAGCACTTTGGAAGCAAGGGGGTGCATGAGAACATCAGAAAGGGTTGCTTCTGTCCTTGGCACTATTTACCATCTCCTACATTTTCAATAGGAGTGAATCCTTTAGCGTAGATACCCGGGACTACATTGGCAAGGAGCTGTTTTGTGCTAAATGGAAGGGGGCATGTGATCTTGGCATATGACAGGCAATTGTTCTTTATTTTCCAGTTACTCTGTAATTCCATGAGGCCACAACCCTTTAAAACATATATACTAATTCTGTGATGCAGACATACATGACGGTTCAATATAATCATATACGAGTATTTCACGTCTATGGTAGAGAGAACAGCCCAATACATTCACTTTAATGTTGCTAATCTGCTCCACGGATAGGTCATTGACATAATCAGGAAGCTCAATAGTCTTACAGAATGTACAATCATATCCTTCATAACCATCTGGTAGGTTTATTTATTGTAATAATGCGGTATTATGATTAAAGTGTCAGGCCCGAATACAGATATCGAATGAGTCATGGACAAGAGGGGAGTCAGGTAATGAAGAAGTCACGAGTGCCTCTCTTAGTGATTGACATTGTGGCTCCTGCCCCCTCACCCTGTGTAATCGATTACTAAACTCATATTATGTGGGTTCCATGATTAATCCTACAATTCACTCTATGTTTATTCATACGGCCTTACATGACAGTTTTAATATTATATGCCCCGACTAATTTAGAATTCGTGTATTTTTAAAAATATTCACCAACAAGTATTTTTAATCTGTACCCATTTGCCAAATGTCCTTTCGTCATAACATGTATTATTTTTAGTGCCCCAGTACAACATTTCTGTAAGGAATATGCAAAGAATAGTGAGAAAGAAATGAAATATGATTTTTCCATTTTTACGCATTACCAGATTGATCATGTCACAATGAATCATCTTAACATTAAGAACATTTCTCTAAAGGTTACTTTTTGTTTTTAGGCTGTTGAATTTATCATAGCATGCGTCAATGAGATATGTCATATCAAATGAGTCAAAATTGACAAATGAAATTTGATACAGTATTTTTAATGCAAGTTGACATATGGCTTTGGTTGTAAATAGCAGTAGAAGAGTGAGCAAATGAACAGTCAGCTGCTATGAAAGAACAGATAGCTGCAGTAGATATTAAAACCTGCTCACAGAAAGTGCAACAAATAAGTTTTACAAAGCCTACCTTCATTCATGTCTAGGTGAAAGTGGAAACAGATGGTTTTCACAGAAGTAATACAAATCAATAAAGAAGGGAACATGGAGGGAAAATAGCAAAGACATATACCCTTCACACACTAAAAAATCACAAAAGATGCTCCTTGCTTGGATATTGATAGCTAACTGAGGGCACTATACAGTTACCACCATAACGCTTTGAGACCAATGCAGCCACAGACCGAAAAACCCCACCAATCCTCAGGTGGCGCGCTTCATCACTGGGCCCATCCTGGGAATACCGGTGTGGGTTGCTACTTGCTACCCTTATGAACGGGAGCTCGTGAGGTATTTTCAAGTAAAAGAACAAGCCGGATGATTCTTGGAGAGCAGTTGTGGGTGTTGTATGAGGAAATTGGAATGACGAGGAAAAAGTGCATGAGATAAAACTACCTAAGGGTGGAAACCAGATGATTCATTTATATTTGCAATGCTATATTAAAAAGGAATGGGGTTAGTTCAACCTGTACAAAGAGGTCAACATGTTCGTTCTTAACAGAAACCCTCGAATGGGGTGATCATGTATTCTTCAAGACCATGTAACCTTCTTTAAAAAATCGTAAATTAACAACTACAAAAAGAGTAATGAGTTACAAAGAGGGGTCAGACGTGAACACGGCTAGTGATCTGTATCAGAAAGGAAACTGACAAGGTTACTGCAGGTGAACAAATCAGTGTCTCAAGTACACTATTCAGCCCAAAGTATGTTTAAAATAGTGACGACACTCATGTGAAGACACACAGTAATAGTGAGGACTTGGGCACAGCACACATATCCTTTAAAGGGGTAGCATGTCTTTCAGTCTCAGGCATAAATAAGCCATAATAACGTTTATTTCATTCCAAATTAGAAGTGGCCCACTTGGCAAGGTGGGCTGAAAGGAGGGCACAGATGTGGTGTAAGCTGTGATTGATTACCAGCAAAACCTGTTCAGAGTACCAAGCCAAACTTTCCTTTCAGGGTGACCTGTGGATCTCCTGTGGGTAGCTAGGCTGAACACCAAGATTACTTTTGATGTATGTGCTAGATTTGAATAAGGCAATCATGCTTTAGCTATTTAAAAATTGTCAACCATTTTTAAATATATCATTAAAATTGAATAATGGATAATGATCTCTTGGCCTGCCTGGCTGTAGATAGGTTAAATGTGAAACAACAAGTCTCAAGACCAACAACAAAACGTTGTTGTGTTTCAATTTAGATAACCGAACATAGGTTTCCAGAATCATGCCCTTATATAGGCACAACTCACATTGCCCTTATTTAGGCATAGTATCCCAGTCCTTATTTAGGCATCAGCCATGCTATCCAAATACAGGCATGGTCACCTACATCCGTCCATCCCACATCACAACGAGTTCTTAGAAACCAGACCCTTAAGCCATTGGGACTTTTCCTGCTTGGATTATTGATTTCTCCAAGAACTCATTTATTATGCATGAACAACTATGCTTTAAGGGTTCATTCATGACGTCTTCCTCTGCCCGACTTTACGTCAATGCTAGCATTCCTAGGCACCTTCCAGGTATAAATATACCTTCACTTACCATGGCAAACCACGGCTCGGCTACACAGCTCGATAATGCTTGCCACGGCAAGTTCGGAAGGAATTCGAGTCCCCGCCTGACGCACTGACCAGAGGCGGTCATCCTGCTTGCAGAGAATCCAGCTTCCAGTGTCCTGACTGCCTTCGCTGGGTGTTAGGGATTGAGACCCGAAAAGAGATTCCCACCTCTCTCAATCTAAGGTATGGAGCAGACTAGAACCTAGAGGGACTCTTGGCATACAAACGCAATACAAACTATAGCTTACCATACTATAGAAAACAGCACCTACTTCTTACCTCATACTACACTTAGGTTCAGTACACTGGTGTAGATCTTGTTAGAAGCACCAGTTGAGTATATAGCCTGTGTTATTTATGTATGTTTATATGAATATGTATCATAGCTAAAAGACCATGCTATTGCAGTATTATTTCTTCTCACTGCTTACGATGTACTTATTATATTTTGCATGCTGTCTTGTGATTATAACAGGTCATATCTCTTACACGAGAAAGAAGACTGTTCAATAAATCATTTTATTGAAATGCCTTTATATCTCTTTCTGTGTAACTCTGAAGAAACTAAAAATGCACGATTGACTAAGTGAAACTGTTATCTATTGTTTCCATGATTCTGAGAACTGTTCCGATTCTAAGGGAAGCAAAGTTGTCATGTTTCTGCGGTTGTCAGAAACTACTCCCTTCTTGTTTATTCGAGAAGTTTCTAATGACCTCTGAGTTAGCTGGCACACAAAGTAATTAAGTTTAATATACTCGATAGAGGCATACTGACCTCAGTCCTATGCAAAAACTCTAGTGTATATTATTCCAATGCGCAGCGCCAATAAGGAAAATAGGAACTACACTACAAGGTGTCTCTTGGGATAACTCTATCATAAAAACATTTAATTAGAAGTTGAATAGAAATATTAGGAACATTTCTTTCCATAGCTAATCTCTTTTGAAAAGTGCAGAGATTAGTGATTCTGGGAAACAGTATATCATATTTGCATAGTAATAATGTTTGGTCCAGCCAATCTGTTCAGGACTAGGTCTAACAAACTCAGTCTGCCTTAGAGATAACAACATGCGATCAAATTTGTCCAACATTCCATACATACTGTTCAACAATAGAAACTTTCTACTTCATTTCAAACTTTTTTTTTTAGCTAACCCCGTCCCCCAACCCCCACGCAAACCACCGCGTGACCCCTCCCCACCTGCCGACCCCACCTGTGAGTCATGCCGGCCGAGACTGCCCATAAATTCTTTAAATTACGTTAGCATGATATCCCAGGTTGCTGCAATCGGGCGTTTCTGGATTCCTCCAGTGTAACACACAACTTTTTGCATCACCTCACTGGTGCAAATCCCTACAACATTGGGCAAAAGACAGGGAGTGCTGAACCCACCAATGCATGGTCAGCAGATGCTGTCCCAAAAGAAGGGCCAGATTTGCTGTGCATACCTTCACCCTATGCCTTTTCCTCCTGGGAAATACACCCAATGCTGGTGCTTCCCATTAATTGAGTGCTGTGAGCTCTGTGGCAGTGGCTAATACAGTATGTGTAGAGTGCCAGAATTCAGCTATATTGGGGCATAACCAAAGCATATATTTAAGGTTTGCTAAATGGGCTAGACATCTGGGGTAAGTAAGATTGGCCTTTGGGAAGATACAGTTCAACCGGAATGGTGTGAGGTAAGCCCTATGAAGTAATACGTTGAATATTTTTAAATTGTGCCCCTATTATTGGCGCACTTGTGTTTTCCCTTTATTAGAGCTTAGAGCTCATCAGAAAGACATAGCTTTTTCAAGACACAAAGGAGCATCCAGCATAAGTCAAAGTAATACAATCTAAGGCCTAAAGTGGAGCACAAATTATGCTAAAAGGTAGTAGGGAACTCTGGATAGTTCCCACAATTTAGGTGAAGCGCAGCTCCTATATACAGAGTACTCTACAGCACCACACAAGAAAATGACATAGGTTAACCATAACTAGTGAATTTCTATGTTTTTAAGTCTATAATGTGACGTTTTAACTGAAATTTCCATGTGAAAAGCATTTTTTTGGTTCACTTATAACTTTGACACAGTTTGACGAATGTTCAGGAAACATTCCCCAAAAAATCTCTTCCACCTCAACACCTTACTGGAAAGTTTCAGGGTGATTTGTCAAGCAGGGTTCAAGAGAAAGGGTGGGTCCCAAAACATGTTCCCCTACTAATTTTTCAAAATGGCTGAAATGAATTACACCTTTGAGTTAGGACTACAACTAGGGAGGTTAAAAACGACTCTCAAGACTATTTTTTGGGAGAAAAGCAGCACTAAACTGAAAAAATATCATATCAGGCATTATGAGAGCGGGGACAAAATTGGGAAACTATTAGCCTATAAGGTGGCTGATGAGAAAGCCAACACCCGGATCAAAAAACTGATTGGCCCAAATAATACTATATATGAAGAACCATCACAGATATTGGATCAATTCTCTAAATTTTATCAGAAATTATATACCCCTGAAATTTATCCGATCTCGACCTGTATTCAGGATTATCTATCGGATAATACTCCAGGTAATTTAGATCTACCCGAGTTATACCAGCTATCTGATTATATTAATCCATTAGAGATAAGGCAGGCAATCTGTGCCTTACCTTCTGGAAAAGCGTCTGGGGAAGACGCTATACCCCTTGAAATTTATAAGATCTGTATTGAAGAAATATTACCTCTTTTTCATCAAGTTGTTAACTTTATTGGTGACAACGGAAAAGCTCCCAGGTCTTGGAACGTGGTTAAACTGGTCTTCTTTTTAAAGAAAGATAAACCAGCAGAGGACTGTGGTTCATACCGTCCTATCTCGTTAGTTAATGATGACGCTAAGGTTTTTGCCAAAATCCTGGCTACTCGCTTGGCTCCGCTCATCCCTAAAATAGTCAACCCGCAACAACACGGGTTTGTAACAGGCAGAGACACTACGGCTCACATTAATATGGCCATTATTGCTTTCGATATTGCAGAGACAGAACCCACCCCGCTCGGTATGATCTTGCTGGATGCAGAAAAGGCTTTTGACCGAGTGGGGTGGGATTACCTATGGCACGTAATGGCTAAATTTGGCTTTAGTGGAAAATTCTTAGGCTGGATACAGTCATTGTATGATAACCCAACCGCGAAAGTATGTTATGCGGGCCTGACTTCCTCTAGTTTTTCTATATCACGGGGCACTCGTCAGGGGTGCCCTCTGTCACCACTTTTGTTTGCTTTATCCATGGAACCTTTTCTTTATGCTTTACAGTCACAATCTGATATCATTCCCTTTAAGCAGGGTCCTCATTTATTGAAGATCACGGCATATCTTGATGACATAGCCATATTTTCTACGGATATTATAAAGGCATTGAAGGGAATCGTTGGTGAAGCAAGCAGATTCGGAGAAGTCTCTGGTTACAAACTAAACTTAAACAAAACCCAAATTATCGCCAATTATAAACCGGCAACAGTAATATCTGGACTGTGTAAGACAGCTACATACTTAGGGGTAAGAATTTCAGCCAAAATTAAAGATATAATAATAATCAATTATGATGCTCTCGTTAAAACCACGATAATGACGCAAAAAAAATGGCATAAAATTCCCCTTAATATTATAGGTAAGATCAATGTGATCAAAATGAAAATACTGCCTAAATTTCTTTATTTATTTCGCTCTATCCCTCTGTCATTGAGTAATTCTTTCTTCAAGAAGCTGGATGGAATTTTTAGCAGCTTCATCTGGGGTTATCGTAAAGCCCGGCGGTCTATGGAGCTGCTTAAGGCTGCCCCTGAGGACGGTGGGCTGAATTTCCCAGACTTTAAGTTATATTTTTGGGCAACTTTCTTAGGACGCTTGCGGGGCCTACTTGGTACTGATAATAAACCTTACTTTTTTATTTTTATGCTAAACACAGATTCTGATTTATTTTTGTTGAGGACTAACGACCCTAACTATTTCAAAAGAGTGAAAATTAAGACGGTTAAGGATTTAGTCAAAATCTGGCGCAACATTTTGGTTTTTTGTCACACCTCCTTTTATCATCCTAAACTCTTATTATGGGGGAATCCTGGTCTTCCTGGAATATTCAATGATGGGGGAACTAATAGTTGGGACAGATGTGGTATACAAAACACTTGGGGATTTATATGGGGCTCAGGGTTTTTTGAGTTTTGAGTCACTAAAGGTCATATATAAGGTCACGGAATTAATGAGGTTTAAATATATACAGATGTATGATTTTTTTATTCGGAAAATGAAACTTCTTGAGTTATTGGACTCAGATATATGGGATTATCTGTATTCTGAAAAGAATAAATCTCTAATTAGCATCGGATATAAAGGATTCCGGACGTATAAGGTAGCTGACTGCTCCAAGCTGGCGGTAAAGTGGAGCTAAATGCTGGGGACTAATATTACCCCGATTATGATTAGTCAATCCCTTCGGAATAGCAACGGCTCCACCTCTTCTTCTAGCTTGAGGCTTCAGCAATTTAAAACTACTTGCATGCTGTATCATACTCCCGAAAAGATCTCAAAATGGTCAATAAATGCTTTATATACTGAACGAACTAAATGCCCCAAGTGCGCTTTGGCAGCAGCGAATTTGGAACATATGTTATTTTCGTGCCCTAAGCTATCTGAATTTTGGACGGCCTTAGATAAAATAATGAAACAAAAACTAACATATTCCCCATCTCTCACGGCTTCTCTAATATTACTGGATATTCGCTCAGTTAATACGCCCCAGCAAACCTTAAT
This sequence comes from Lissotriton helveticus, assembly GCF_964261635.1. Classification (NCBI taxonomy): domain Eukaryota; kingdom Metazoa; phylum Chordata; class Amphibia; order Caudata; family Salamandridae; genus Lissotriton; species Lissotriton helveticus. Next base: position 606,239,431 of record NC_136063.1, read on the forward strand.
CACGATTATGTTGTCATGTGCTAAGCTAATAATTGCCCGTGCATGGATTTCTCATATTTCTCCACATATCATGGAATGGTGGTATCTTCTAAACGAAATTTATAGGATGGAATATGCTCTGGCCAAACAAAGAGGCACAAAATCGTTAATGAAATTTGAGAAAATTTGGGACTCCTTTCGGTAAATGGAATCTTTTAAATGTCCTAATTGCTGTTATCATCTGTAATATCTGATTCTGTTATTTGGCTTTTGTGTTTGGATCTATATGTGTGAACTTTGTACCAAAAGTGATTTTTATTCTGTATCCCTCCTCTTGTGTTAATTCCTTTTTTTATGTGTAACTTCCGATCCATGAGATGCAATAAAAAAAAAAAAAAGAAATCCTGCCTCATTATTGATTTGAACACCAAAAATCCTGTTGTGTTTAATGTCACTATGGTGACAACAGTGACTGCAACTCATATTGAGTTCCTAGCCAACCCCAGGGTTATGATCTTGTAATTTACATTGACCCAAAGCACTTTAACATTTAGGAAATAGGTAGCACATGGTGATTACCTGAGAAGTGCATCAATGAGGTTTTTCTTTTCTTTCTGAACATGAGTTACTTACCCTGCCCCTTTTTGTTGCATTACCTTTCTTTTAGATTTTTAAATGTAGGAACTATCCTTGACACATCTTTTCTGAGTTTTCTATTGTATGGATTGGGATGAATTTTGTGTCTGGAATCAAAAACGGATTGACTAGTATGTTTATACATCAGAATGCTTATGAGTGATAGATAGCTATTTATGACGTGTTGTATATGTCAGAATAGGGCACTGGTCCTTGATATTTAATGCATTCTCACATGACTGTGTTTATTTAATTTAAGTGTGAGATGCCAGATAACTGCATATTTTCACTATATTACGTATTTCCATCTTGCGGTTACTGATTTATGTATTCATAGGTAGCATGGATCACCTGTGCCTGGTATAAATTTGGCATTATTTATACGCTGTGAAATAGATATGTTTACATGTTTATGTCTATGCAATGGATTATGGCCTCTGTACTTCTATGAGGATTATGTCTATGTTTTCAAACATACACTTGTATTGAATTGTGTCCGCCTTGTATTAGAAAACGTTGGGACAATTACATATTGTTGTATTTTTTTTTTCATTTTCATTCTTGATGAATTATGTTATAATGTGAACAGGATGCAATGTGCTTCCACTTGGATTTTTTGAGTGACTTACTTATGTGCCACACATACGTAGAGTTATGTTATTTGATTTGACATGGCGTGAAACACTGACCATCATCTATGTGACATTTGGCCTCTGCATTGTGAATACGTTTTCTATGCTTATGCTGGTTTGCTGATATTTTCAGCGGGCAGTCAGGCATACTCATAGCTTTACAAAGGCTCTTTTGAAGTCCAAATGTATCATTGGTCTGTAAAGGGCTTTTTTTCACTGATGGACTGCTGCTTTGTTCTTTTGGAGTTGCTGCTGACAACACTGAAGAAGGTGGCCCTGAATTGTTGCGAGCACAACTACTACTTGGTGATGTAAGGTGGTGAATTGTGGCAGTTGCGCGTAATATTGAATTGTGGCAGTGGCGTGGTCACCACTGAGTAGTTATAGTTAGGATCGAGTTTCCATTGGAAATGTCTTTTTTTGTGTTGATAATAACTTTACGCTGTTTGATGAATCTTCATTACACTGTCCCAAAAAGTGCTCCTTTTTGTCTAGTTTATGTATGGAAAGTTTTGGGGTGATCTGTTAAGCAAGGGTAAGAAAAAGGGAAGGGTCCCAAAACACATTTTACCTATTCTTTTTTCCATATGAACTTCAGACTCAGCTGCAACTCAAACACCTGAACTATTTACAACAAATTTGCCAGAAAGCTAGATATTGGTCCAGAAAGAGAGATATTTGTGATTTGGTGAAAATCCTTTCAGCATTTGTTGAGCAATTAAGGATCTAAAACTTTGAATATACCACACAATGGAGGAACCACAAAGCAAGTATATATCATGCTGAGATTTGATTGGCTGCCATCACATCAACAACAATGTAGTGCAAGCCACTTTAGGACTTGGGGCTCAGTCTCGAGTCCTTAGATGGCCGAGAGAAGGCAATAGCATGTGATGTTAGAAAGATGTTAATAGAGTTAAAACTAAGAAAAGTTGAATCAAGAATGATCTTTCTAATGGGCACAGAGGAACATTGGGGCCATAATAAGATTGCAGAACTATTTGTACATTTATAGGAGAGAACACTCTAAATAACTCAGCAGCCCTATCATCCAAATATTATAAAAAGGCATACAAATCAGGGATCAAATGGTGGAAGAGCAATACACGCCATCATCCATGAAATAGAACACAATGAACATAGAAGAACAATCATTGGATTACTCCTTATAAAATACGTAAAGTAAGGGTTCATACCGTACTTATACAAAGAAAATAATCCTATCCTGAGGATGATTGATTAAGTACTTTTCAGGAAATGTCATAAATAAGGTGCAAATCAGTACATGAGTGGCACCGAAGTGAAAAATCTCATGCAGAAAATAGGGACATAATTATAACTATTTGTTGCAAGAATGAAAAATAGAGAAAAATTTGGAGTGTCTATAATAAGAACTTTACAGTAACTGGCACAAATCCACTTAAGTAGGCCACAAATTATAGGACGAGTAACAACATTACTCATTGCGAAAAAGAGAAACAGTGATTAGGACACAATATAAACAAAAATATATAAGGCATTCTAATGATATTAAGGAGAAGAAACTTTGGTGGAGAAATTCTGTCAATGCTGCTCCTTCATGAATGAGTTCAGCCTGTGGTCTATCTATTTGGAAAATGTGGAAGGACTGCACAAGCACTTTGAGTACACTTTATGCACTGGGGGAACTTTATGGTCCACTGGAGAAGCCAAAATGTCTTGCTGTAACTTATTTTGCACTAAAATATAAAAGATTTATAAATAAATTAAGTTCTTAAGCCTGTGTAGACACTACTGTGCAGTGCCATCGGCTTCAAGTACCGGAAGGGTGGGAAGAGAAGGCTATGTAGTTTTCTTTTTATCCTACCAGGTGGAAACAATTCTGTGTTTTTCCCTGCCCAAGAACATGGGCCAGGGAAACGGTTTTATGGTCCCTTCTGGCTGGAGCAGTTTTGTTCAACTTACATATCTACATATTCATATTGTGTCATCACTAAGGGGCTTATAACAAGCTTAGCAGTTCGATCACCTGAGAGACTCATCCGAGTTGTGTAGGCAACCACCGTATTACGAGTTGTGCTGTCCGGAAAGCTAGCCACAGCAATCTAACCAGTGGGACTGCAGCAGCAATCGCAATGGAGCGCACACGGCTAGCCCCTCCTCCGAATCGCCCTTAGGGAATCTGGTACATGGAGTTCTTGAGTGGCTCACCCCAGTGGGTGCAAGTCGGTACATGTAGAACTGATGATCTCTAGACCCGATACATGTCCCGGGTTTTTGGATATCGCCCGAGACATGGCTCGGGTTTCGGGATAACTTTCTTCATCAGTAGAGAAAATAGTTAGGGGTGGAAGAGAAGGCCGCCAAACAACCGTCTATGGCCTCGATGCCCGAACCGGCACGCAGGTGCGTCGTCCAGGAGCCCATCGGCTCAAAGCTCAAGGGAGCCTATTTGTAGAAGCAATCGCAATGGAGCGCACACCGCTAGCCCCTCCTCCGGATCGCCCCTAGGGACTCTGGTACATGGAGCTCTTGAGTGGTTCACCCTAGTGGGTGCAAGTCGGTACTTGTAGATTTGATGATCTCTAGACCCGATACATGTCCCGGGTTTTTCGATATCGCCCGAGACATGGCTCGGGTTTCGGGATAACTTCCCTCATCAGTAGAGAAAATAGTTAGGGGTGGAAGAGAAGGCCGTCAAACAACCGTCAATGGCCTCGATGCCCAAACCGGCAAGCAGGTGCGTCGTCCAGGAGCCCGTCGGCTCAAAGCTCAAGGGAGCCTATTTGTAGAAGCAATCGCAATAGAGCGCACACCGCTAGCCCCTCCTCCAGATCACCCCTAGGGACTCTGGTACATGGAGTTCTTGAGTGGTTCACCCCAGTGGGTGCAAGTTGGTACTTGTAGAACTGATGATCTCTAGACCTGATACATGTCCCGGGTTTGTGGATATCGCCCGTGACATGGCTCGGGTTTCGGGATAACTTCCCTCATCAGTAGAGAAAATAGTTAGGGGTGGAAGAGAAGGCCGCCAAACAACCGTCAATGGCCTCGATGCCGAAACCGGCACGCAGGTGCGTCGTCCAGGAGCCCGTCGGCTCAAAGCTCAAGGGATGCCTATTTGTAGAAGCAATTGCAATGGAGCGCACACCGCTAGCCCCTCCTCCGGATCGCCCCTAGGGACTCTGGTACATGTTGTTCTTGAGTGGTTCACCCAGTGGGTGCAAGTCGGTACTTGTAGAACTGATGATCTCTAGACCCGATACATGTCCCGGGTTTTTGGATATCGCCCGAGACATGGCCCGGGTTTCGGGATAATTTCCCTCATCAGTAGAGAAAATAGTTAGGGGTGGAAGAGAAGGCCAAAAAACAACCGTCAATGGCCTCGATGCCCGAACCGGCACGCAGGTGCGTCGTCCAGGAGCCCATCGGCTCAAACCTCAAGGGAGCCTATTTGTAGAAGCAATCGCAATGGAGCGCACACCGCTAGCCCCTCCTCCGGATCGCCCCTAGGGACTCTGGTACATGGAGTTCTTGAGTGGTTCACCCCAGTGGGTGCAAGTCGGTACTTGTAGAACTGATGATCTCTAGACCCGATACTTGTCCCGGGTTTTTGGATATCGCCCGAGACATGGCTCGGGTTTCGGGATTACTTCCCTCATCAGTAGAGAAAATAGTTAGGGGTGGAAGAGAAGGCCGCCAAACAACCGTCAATGGCCTCGATGCCCGAACCGGCGCGCAGGTGCGTCGTCCAGGAGCCCGTCGGCTCAAAGATCAAGGGAGCCTATTTGTAGAAGCAACCGCAATGGAGCGCACACCGCTAGCCCCTCCTCCGGATCGCCCCTAGGGACTCTGGTACATGGAGTTCTTGAGTGGTTCACCCAAGTGGGTGCAAGTCGGTACTTGTAGAACTGATGATCTCTAGACCGATACATGTCCCCGGTTTTTGGATATCGCCCGAGACATGGCTCGGGTTTCGGGATAACTTCCCTCATCAGTAGAGAAAATAGTTAGGGGTGGAAGAGAAGGCCGCCAAACAACCGTCAATGGCCTCGATGCCCGAACCGGCACGCAGGTGCGTCGTCCAGGAGACCGCCTGCTCAAAGCTCAAGGGAGCCTATTTGTAGAAGCAATCGCAATGGAGCGCACACCGCTAGCCCCTTCTCCTGATCGCCCCTAGGGACTCTGGTACATGGAGTTCTTGAGTGGTTCACCCCAGTGGGTGCAAGTCGGTACTTGTAGAACTGATGATCTCAAGACCCGATACATGTCCCGGGTTTTTGGATATCGCCCGAGACATGGCTCGGGTTTCGGGATAACTTCCATCATCAGTAGAGAAAATAGTTAGGGATGGAAGAGAAGGCCTCCAAACAACCGTCAATGGCCTTGATGCCCGAACCGGCACGCAGGTGCGTCGTCCAGGAGCCCGTCGGCTCAAAGCTCAAGGGAGCCTATTTGTAGAAGCAATCGCAATGGAGCGCACACCGCTAGCCCCTCCTCCGGATCGCCCCTAGGGACTCTGGTACATGGAGTTCTTGAGTGGTTCACACCAGTGGGTGCAAGTCGGTACTTGTAGAACTGATGATCTCTAGACCCGATACATGTCCCGGGTTTTTGGATATCGCCCGAGACATGGCTCGGGTTTCGGGATTACTTCCCTCATCAGTAGAGAAAATAGTTAGGGGTGGAAGAGAAGGCCGCCAAACAGCCGTCAATGGCCTCGATGCCCGAACCGGCACGCAGGTGCGTCGTCCAGGAGCCCATCGGCTCAAAGATCAAGGGAGCCTATTTGTAGAAGCAACCGCAATGGAGCGCACACCGCTAGCCCCTCCTCCGTATCGCCCCTAGGGACTCTGGTACATGGAGTTCTTGAGTGGTTCACCCCAGTGGGTGCAAGTCGGTACTTGTAGAACTGATGATCTCAAGACCCGATACATGTCCCGGGTTTTAGGATATCGCCCGAGACATGGCTCGGGTTTCGGGATAACTTCCCTCATCAGTAGAGAAAATAGTTAGGGGTGGAAGAGAAGGCCGCCAAACAACCGTCAATGGCCTCGATGCCCGAACCGGCACGCAAGTGCGTCGTCCAGGAGCCTATCGGCTCAAAGCTCAAGGGAACCTATTTGTAGAAGCAATCGCAATGGAGTGCACACCGCTAGCCCCTCCTCCGGATCGCCCCTAGGGACTCTGGTACATGGAGCTCTTGAGTGGTTCACCCCAGTGGGTGCAAGTCGGTACTTGTAGAACTGATGATCTCTAGACCTGATACATGTCCCGGGTTTGTGGATATCGCCCGTGACATGGCTCGGGTTTCGGGATAACTTCCCTCATCAGTAGAGAAAATAGTTAGGGGTGGAAGAGAAGGCCGCCAAACAACCGTCAATGGCCTCGATGCCGAAACCGGCACGCAGGTGCGTCGTCCAGGAGCCCGTCGGCTCAAAGCTCAAGGGATGCCTATTTGTAGAAGCAATTGCAATGGAGCGCACACCGCTAGCCCCTCCTCCGGATCGCCCCTAGGGACTCTGGTACATGTTGTTCTTGAGTGGTTCACCCAGTGGGTGCAAGTCGGTACTTGTAGAACTGATGATCTCTAGACCCGATACATGTCCCGGGTTTTTGGATATCGCCCGAGACATGGCCCGGGTTTCGGGATAATTTCCCTCATCAGTAGAGAAAATAGTTAGGGGTGGAAGAGAAGGCCAAAAAACAACCGTCAATGGCCTCGATGCCCGAACCGGCACGCAGGTGCGTCGTCCAGGAGCCCATCGGCTCAAACCTCAAGGGAGCCTATTTGTAGAAGCAATCGCAATGGAGCGCACACCGCTAGCCCCTCCTCCGGATCGCCCCTAGGGACTCTGGTACATGGAGTTCTTGAGTGGTTCACCCCAGTGGGTGCAAGTCGGTACTTGTAGAACTGATGATCTCTAGACCCGATACTTGTCCCGGGTTTTTGGATATCGCCCGAGACATGGCTCGGGTTTCGGGATTACTTCCCTCATCAGTAGAGAAAATAGTTAGGGGTGGAAGAGAAGGCCGCCAAACAACCGTCAATGGCCTCGATGCCCGAACCGGCGCGCAGGTGCGTCGTCCAGGAGCCCGTCGGCTCAAAGATCAAGGGAGCCTATTTGTAGAAGCAACCGCAATGGAGCGCACACCGCTAGCCCCTCCTCCGGATCGCCCCTAGGGACTCTGGTACATGGAGTTCTTGAGTGGTTCACCCAAGTGGGTGCAAGTCGGTACTTGTAGAACTGATGATCTCTAGACCGATACATGTCCCCGGTTTTTGGATATCGCCCGAGACATGGCTCGGGTTTCGGGATAACTTCCCTCATCAGTAGAGAAAATAGTTAGGGGTGGAAGAGAAGGCCGCCAAACAACCGTCAATGGCCTCGATGCCCGAACCGGCACGCAGGTGCGTCGTCCAGGAGACCGCCTGCTCAAAGCTCAAGGGAGCCTATTTGTAGAAGCAATCGCAATGGAGCGCACACCGCTAGCCCCTTCTCCTGATCGCCCCTAGGGACTCTGGTACATGGAGTTCTTGAGTGGTTCACCCCAGTGGGTGCAAGTCGGTACTTGTAGAACTGATGATCTCAAGACCCGATACATGTCCCGGGTTTTTGGATATCGCCCGAGACATGGCTCGGGTTTCGGGATAACTTCCATCATCAGTAGAGAAAATAGTTAGGGATGGAAGAGAAGGCCTCCAAACAACCGTCAATGGCCTTGATGCCCGAACCGGCACGCAGGTGCGTCGTCCAGGAGCCCGTCGGCTCAAAGCTCAAGGGAGCCTATTTGTAGAAGCAATCGCAATGGAGCGCACACCGCTAGCCCCTCCTCCGGATCGCCCCTAGGGACTCTGGTACATGGAGTTCTTGAGTGGTTCACACCAGTGGGTGCAAGTCGGTACTTGTAGAACTGATGATCTCTAGACCCGATACATGTCCCGGGTTTTTGGATATCGCCCGAGACATGGCTCGGGTTTCGGGATTACTTCCCTCATCAGTAGAGAAAATAGTTAGGGGTGGAAGAGAAGGCCGCCAAACAGCCGTCAATGGCCTCGATGCCCGAACCGGCACGCAGGTGCGTCGTCCAGGAGCCCATCGGCTCAAAGATCAAGGGAGCCTATTTGTAGAAGCAACCGCAATGGAGCGCACACCGCTAGCCCCTCCTCCGTATCGCCCCTAGGGACTCTGGTACATGGAGTTCTTGAGTGGTTCACCCCAGTGGGTGCAAGTCGGTACTTGTAGAACTGATGATCTCAAGACCCGATACATGTCCCGGGTTTTAGGATATCGCCCGAGACATGGCTCGGGTTTCGGGATAACTTCCCTCATCAGTAGAGAAAATAGTTAGGGGTGGAAGAGAAGGCCGCCAAACAACCGTCAATGGCCTCGATGCCCGAACCGGCACGCAAGTGCGTCGTCCAGGAGCCTATCGGCTCAAAGCTCAAGGGAACCTATTTGTAGAAGCAATCGCAATGGAGTGCACACCGCTAGCCCCTCCTCCGGATCGCCCCTAGGGACTCTGGTACATGGAGCTCTTGAGTGGTTCACCCCAGTGGGTGCAAGTCGGTACTTGTAGAACTGATGATCTCTAGACCCGATACATGTCCCGGGTTTTTGGATATCGCCCAAGACATGGCTCGGGTTTCGGAATAACTTCCCTCATACGTAGAGAAAATAGTTAGGGGTGGAAGAAAAGGCCGCCAAACAACCGTCAATGGCCTCGATGCCCGAACCGGCACGCAGGTGCGTCGTCCAGGAGACCGCCTGCTCAAAGCTCAAGTGAGCCTATTTGTAGAAGCAATCGCAATGGAGCGCACACCGCTAGCCCCTCCTCCGGATCGCCCCTAGGGACTCTGGTAGATGGAGTTCTTGAGTGGTTCACCCCAGTGGGTGCAAGTCGGTACTTGTAGAACTGATGATCTCAAGATCCGATACATGTCCCGGGTTTTTGGATATCGCCCGAGACATGGCTCGGGTTTCGGGATAACTTCCATCATCAATAGAGAAAATAGTTAGGGGTGGAAGAGAAGGCCGCCAAACAACCGTCAATGGCCTCGATGCCCGAACCGGCACGCAGGTGCGTCATCCAGGAGCCCGTCGGCTCAAAGCTCAAGGGAGCCTATTTGTAGAAGCAATCGCAATGGAGCGCACACCGCTAGCCCCTCTTCCGGATCGCCCCTAGGGACTCTGGTATATGGACTTCTTGAGTGGTTCACACCAGTGGGTGCAAGTCGGTACTTGTAGAACTGATGATCTCTAGACCCGATACATGTCCCGGGTTTTTGGATATCGCCCGAGACATGGCTCGGGTTTCGGGATTACTTCCCTCATCAGTAGAGAAAATAGTTAGGGGTGGAAGAGAAGGCCGCCAAACAACCGTCAATGGCCTCGATGCCCGAACCGGCACGCAGGTGCGTCGTCCAGGAGCCTGTCGGCTCAAAGATCAAGGGAGCCTATTTGTAGAAGCAACCGCAATGGAGCGCACACCGCTAGCCCCTCCTCCGGATCGCCCCTAGGGACTCTGGTACATGGAGTTCTTGAGTGGTTCACCCCAGTGGGTGCAAGTCGGTACTTGTGGAACTGATGATCTCTAGACCGATACATGTCCCCGGTTTTTGGATATCGCCCGAGACATGGCTCGGGTTTCGGGATAACTTCCCTCATCAGTAGAGAAAATAGTTAGGGGTGGAAGAGAAGGCCGCCAAACAACCGTCAATGGCCTCGATGCCCGAACCGGCAAGCAGGTGCATCGTCCTGGAGCCCGTCGGCTCAAAGCTCAAGGGAGCCTATTTGTAGAAGCAATCGCAATGGAAAGCACACCGCTAGCCCCTCCTCCGGATCGCCCCTAGGGACTCTGGTACATGGAGTTCTTGAGTGGTTCACCCCAGTGGGTGCAAGTCGGTACTTGTAGAACTGATGATCTCTAGACCCGATACATGTCCCGGGTTTTTGGATATCGCCCGAGACATGGCTCGGGTTTCGGGATTACTTCCCTCATCAGTAGAGAAAATAGTTAGGGGTGGAAGAGAAGGCCGCCAAACAGCCGTCAATGGCCTCGATGCCCGAACCGGCACGCAGGTGCGTCGTCCAGGAGCCCGGCTGCTCAAAGATCAAGGGAGCCTATTTGTAGAAGCAACCGCAATGGAGCGCACACCGCTAGCCCCTCCTCCGGATCGCCCCTAGGGACTCTGGTACATGGAGTTCTTGAGTAGTTCACCCCAGTGGGTGCAAGTCGGTACTTGTAGAACTGATGATCTCTAGACCCGATACATGTCCCGGGTTTTTGGATATCGCCCAAGACATGGCTCGGGTTGCGGGATAACTACCCTCATCAGTAGAGAAAATAGTCAGGGGTGGAAGAGAAGGCCGCCAAACAACCGTCAATGGCCTCGATGCCCAAACCGGCACGCAGGTGCGTCGTCCAGGAGCCCGTCGGCTCAATGCTCAAGGGAACCTATTTGTAGAAGCAATCGCAATGGAGTGCACACCGCTAGCCCCTCCTCCGGATCGCCCCTAGGGACTCTGGTACATGGAGCTCTTGAGTGGTTCACCCCAGTGGGTGCAAGTCGGTACTTGTAGAACTGATGATCTCTAGACCCGATACATGTCCCGGGTTTTTGGATATCGCCCAAGACATGGCTCGGGTTTTGGAATAACTTCCCTCATACGTAGAGAAAATAGTTAGGGGTGGAAGAAAAGGCCGCCAAACAACCGTCAATGGCCTCGATGCCCGAACCGGCACGCAGGTGCGTCGTCCAGGAGACCGCCTGCTCAAAGCTCAAGGGAGCCTATTTGTAGAAGCAATCGCAATGGAGCGCACACCGCTAGCCCCTCCTCCGGATCGCCCCTAGGGACTCTGGTAGATGGAGTTCTTGAGTGGTTCACCCCAGTGGGTGCAAGTCGGTACTTGTAGAACTGATGATCTCAAGACCCGATACATGTCCCGAGTTTTTGGATATCGCCCGAGACATGGCTCGGGTTTCGGGATAACTTCCATCATCAGTAGAGAAAATAGTTAGGGGTGGAAGAGAAGGCCGCCAAACAACCGTCAATGGCCTCGATGCCCAAACCGGCACGCAGGTGCGTCGTCCAGGAGCCCGTCGGCTCAAAGCTCAAGGGAGCCTATTTGTAGAAGCAATCGCAATGGAAAGCACACCGCTAGCCCCTCCTCCGGATCGCCCCTAGGGACTCTGGTACATGGAGTTCTTGAGTGGTTCACCCCAGTGGGTGCAAGTCGGTACTTGTAGAACTGATGATCTCTAGACCCGATACATGTCCCGGGTTTTTGGATACCGCCCAAGACATGGCTCGGGTTTCGGGATAACTTCCCTCATCAGTAGAGAAAATAGTTAGGGGTGGAAGAGAAGGCCGCCAAACAACCGTCAATGGCCTCGATGCCCGAACCGGCACGCAGGTGCGTCGTCCAGGAGCCCGTCGGCTCAAAGCTCAAGGGAGCCTATTTGTAGAAGCAATCGCAATTGAGCGCACACCGCTAGCCCCTCCTCCGGATCGCCCCTAGGGACTCTGGTACCTGGAGTTCTTGAGTGGTTCACCCCATTGGGTGCAAGTCGGTACCTGTAGAACTGATGATCTCTGGACCCGATACATGTCCCGGGTTTTTGGGTATCGCCCGAGACATGGCTCGGGTTTCGGGATAACTTCCCTCATCAGTAGAGAAAATAGTTAGGGGTGGAAGAGAAGGCCGCCAAACAACCGTCAATGGCCTCGATGCCCGAACCGGCACGCAGGTGCGTCGTCCAGGAGCCCGTCGGCTCAAAGCTCAAGGGAGCCTATTTGTAGAAGCAATCGCAATTGAGCGCACACCGCTAGCCCCTCCTCCGGATCGCCCCTAGGGACTCTGGTACCTGGAGTTCTTGAGTGGTTCACCCCAGTGGGTGCAAGTCGGTACTTGTAGAACTGATGATCTCTAGACCCGATACATGTCCCGGGTTTTTGGATATCCCCCGAGACATGGCTCGGGTTTCAGGATCTGCAAACACAACAATGATGGACAGAATGTGGATCAATGTCACACATTCACCCCAGTCCAAAGATCTGGGCCCAAATCCATCGTTTTTCCACTCCACACCACCCTGGGTTAGACAATGGCGATATGCAAATCAGCGCTGACCCTGTGCTCCATGGGAACAGTCCAGTCCGAACTACAAAAGCCATGTCCTTCCCAGAACGGAAACAAGCATCCGAGGACCGGCCCGGTTTCGAGGTAACACCTCTCATCAGCCCGGCTAGCTTGATTCCTGTGGTGTGGAGTGCCTGGGACTCACGTCTGAGCATCCCCAGTACACTTAGAGCGGTACCTGCAAACACAACAATGATGGACAGAATGTGGATCAATGTCACACATTCACCCCAGTCCGAAGATCTGGGCCCAAATCCATCGTTTTTCCACTCCACACCACCCTGGGTTAGACAATGGCGATATGCAAATCAGCGCTGACCCTGTGCCCCATGGGAACAGTCCAGTTCGAACTACAAAAGCCATGTCCTTCCCAGAACGGAAACAAGCATCCGAGGACCGGCCCGGTTTCGAGGTAACACCTCTCATCAGCCCGGCTAGCTTGATTCCAGTGGTGCGGAGTGCCTGGGACTCACGTCTGAGCATCCCCAGTACACTTAGAGCGGTACCTGCAAACACAACAATGATGGACAGAATGTGGATCAATGTCACACATGTAAATGTAAATGTATGAAACTTATATAGCGCAGGACTTACCCTGGGGCATCTCCGCGCTTGCTTAGGGAACCCGTCCTGGTATTCCCCTGTGAGAAACCCCGGCAGGGTATCCACAAGGTGAAAGCCAGGCATCCCGCCGCGAGGGGCCGATGTGGAGATTAAGCAAGCTATTGCCCAGAGTCGCAGAGTGTGACCCCGTGAGTCGAGTAGGCACCGGAGCGAGAATTGTCGAGGCCGTGGAATTTATGAGCCCGAGACCCACCGAGGCGGGGAATCGAACCCTGGTCCACGGTCGATCTCAGATTCCGGGTCTGCCGCCTCTAACCACTGAGCCACACTTCTCCACACCACCCTAGGTTAGACACTGGCTATATGCAAATCAGCTCTGACCCTGTGCCTCATAGGAACAGTCCAGTCCGAACTACCAAGCCATGTCTTTCCCAGACCGGAATCAAGCATCCAAGGACCGGTTTCTGGCTATCAGCCTTCATCAGCCTGGATAGCTTGACTCCAGTGGTGTGGAGAGCCTGGGACTCACGTCTGAGCATACCCAGCCCACTCGGGGTGAAAATTGCAAAAAACACAGTTGATGGACAGAATGAAGAACAATGTCATACATTCACCCCAGTACAAGGATCTGGGCCTAAATCCATCGTTTTTTTGCACTCCACACCACCCTAGGTTAGACACTGGCTATATGCAAATCAGCTCTGACCCTGTGCCTCATAGGAACAGTCCAGTCCGAACTACAAAAGCCATGTCCTACCCAGAACGGAAACAAGCATCCTAGGACCGGCCCGGTTTCGAGGTAACACCTCTCATCAGCCCGGCTAGCTTGATTGCAGTGGTGTGGAGTGCCTGGGTCTCACGTCTGAGCATCCCCAGTACCCCAGTGGGTGCAAGTCGGTACTTGTAGAACTGATGATCTCTAGACCCGATACATGTCCTGGGTTTTTGGATATCCCCCGAGACATGGCTCGGGTTTCAGGATAACTTCCCTCATCAGTAGAGAAAATAGTTAGGGGTGGAAGAGAAGGCAACGAGGCCTGTGACGGTTACTTGGCAGCCTTCTTCTCCACCCCAGATACGTTCTCTACTGATGAAGGAAGATATCCCGAAACCCGGGCCATGTCTCGGGTCTAGAGATTCTTGGGAACAACAAGTTCATACTTGCACCTTCTCAGGTGAACCACTCACGAACTTTACAGTCATTCTTCGAACTTCACGCACTTCACGTACCTGAGTGCCTAGGGGCGATCCGGAGGAGGAGCTAGCGGTGTGCGATCCATTGCGGTGGTTTCTTTTATTCGGGCTCCCTTGAGCCTTTTAAGCTGAAGAGCTTCTGGAGACGCACCTGCGAAGCCTGTTAGGCAACGAGGCCTGTGACGGTTACTTGGCGGCCTTCTTCTCCACCCCAGGTACGTTCTCTACTGATGAGGGAAGATATCCCGAAACCCGGGCCATGTCTCGGGTCTAGAGATTCTTGGGAACAACAAGTACATACTTGCACCTACTCAGGTGAACCACTCACAAACTTTACAGTCATTCTTCGAACTTCACGCACTTCATGTACCAGAGTGCCATGGGGTGATCCGGAGGAGGGGCTAGCAGTGTGCGATCCATTGCGGTGGTTTCTTTTATTCGGGCTTCCTTGAGCCTTTTAAGCTGACGAGCTTCTGGAGAAGAACCTGCAAAGCCTGTTAGGCAACGAGGCCTGTGACGGTTACTTGGCGGCTTTCTTCTCCACCCCAGATACGTTCTCTACTGATGAGGGAAGATATCCCGAAACCCGGGCCATGTCTCGGGTCTAGAAATTCTTGGGAACAACAAGTACATACTTGCACCTACTCAGGTGAACCACTCACAAACTTTACAGTCATTCTTCGAACTTCACGCACTTCATGTACCAGAGTGCCTAGGGGCGATCCGGAGGAGGGGCTAGCAGTGTGCGATCCATTGCGGTGGTTTCTTTTATTCGGGCTCCCTTGAGCCTTTTAAGCTGACGAGCTTCTGGAGACGCACCTGCGAAGCCTGTTAGGCAACGAGGCCTGTGACGGTTACTTGGCGGCCTTCTTCTCCACCCCAGATACGTTCTCTACTGACGAGGGAAGATATCCCGAAACCCGAGCCATGTCGGGTCTAGAGATTCTTGGGAACAACAAGTACATACTTGCACCTACTCAGGTGAACCACTCACGAACTTTACAGTCATTCTTCGAACTTCACGCACTTCATGTACTAGAGTGCCAAGGGGCAATCCAGAGGAGGGGCTAGTGGTGTGCGATCCATTGCGGTGGTTTCTTCTATTCAGGCTCCCTTGAGCCTTTTAAGCTGACGAGCTTCTGGAGACGCACCTGCGAAGCCTGTTAGGCAACGAGGCCTGTGACGGTTACTTGGCGGCCTTCTTCTCCACCCCAGATATGTTCTCTACTGATGAGGGAAGATATCCCGAAACCCCGGCCATGTCTCGGGTCTAGAGATTCTTGGGAACAACAAGTACATACTTGCACCTACTCAGGTGAACCACTCACAAACTTTACGGTCATTCTTCGAACTTCACGCACTTGATGTACCAGAGTGCCTAGGGGCGATCCGGAGGAGTGGCTAGCGGTGTGCAATCCATTGCGGTGGTTTCTTCTATTCGGGCTCCCTTGAGCCTTTTAAGCTGACGAGCTTCTGGAGACGGACCTGCGAAGCTTGTTAGCCAACGAGGCCTGCGACGGTTACTTGGCGGCCTTCTTCTCCACCCTAGATACGTTCTCTACTGATGGGGGAAGATATCCCGAAACCCGGGCCATGTCTCGGGTCTAGAGATTCTTGGGAACAACAAGTACATACTTGCACCTACTCAGGTGAACCACTCACGAACTTTATAGTCATTCTTCGAACTTCACGCACTTCATGTACCTGAGTGCCTAGGGGCGATCCGGAGGAGGGGCTAGCGGTGTGCGATCCATTGCGGTGGTTTCTTCTATTCGGGCTCCCTTGAGCCTTTTAAGCTGACGAGCTTCTGGAGACGCACCTGCGAAGCCTGTTAGGCAACGAGGCCTGTGACGGTTACTTGGCGGCCTTCTTCTCCAACCCAGATACGTTCTCTACTGATGAGGGAAGATATCCCGAAACCCGGTCCATGTCTCGGGTCTAGAGATTCTTGGGAACAACAAGTACATACTTGCACCTACTCAGGTGAACCACTCACGAACTTTACAGTCATTCTTCGAACTTCACGCACTTCATGTACCAGAGTGCCTAGGGGCGATCCGGAGATGGGGCTAGCGGTGTGCGATCCCTTGCGGTGGTTTCTTCTATTCGGGCTCCCTTGAGCCTTTTAAGCTGACGAGCTTCTGGAGACGCACCTGCGAAGCCTGTTAGGCAACGAGGCCTGTGACGGTTACTTGGCGGCCTTCTTCTCCACCCCAGATATGTTCTCTACTGATGAGGGAAGATATCCCGAAACCCGGGCCATGTCTCGGGTCTAGAGATTCTTGGGAACAACAAGTACATACTTGTACCTACTCAGGTGAACCGCTCACAAACTTTACAGTCATTCTTCGAACTTCACGTACTTCATGTACCAGAGTGTCTAGGGCGATCCGGAGGAGGGGCTAGCGGTGTGCGATCCATTGCGGTGGTTTCTTCAGTGGTACTGCAGCAGTCTGCAATGTCGGCTGTACAGTCAACGATGCTGCCAGGTCTGCTGTCCACCCTCCAAGCATATTACAACTACACAGTTGTACTAGAGGTCCCACACTGGTGGTCAACACACTGCAGTTACCTAACAGTGGTTGACTGCCACGGTACGCAGCAAACAAAAAAAATACAATAGGGACCATTGGATGGATGCAAAAACTACATACCTAATGTGCTTTGGCAAGTGGACACACCTGCAAATCACACTGTAAAACCCACCCCACATCCGTGGACAGCATCCTTAGCTTCCAAACTGAAGAACATCAATACGGGCACAGTTATTTTCTGCATTTTTAGATGAAGCACTCCTGCTTTCATCTTCCCATTAGCACTCTTCACCACCTGTAATATTTGTTTTTCACCTTGTTACCGCTATCACTTGTTGGTTTTACATTTGTATACTCACTGACTTTTCTTTGTTCATCATGCCTGAGGAAAAAATAACAAGCTTCACTGGGCAAGTCTTGACAGTATGGGTGGATGAAATCCTTAGGGTAGAGCCACACATTTTTGGAACCTAAGTCCAGCAAACTCCTCTTAGTAGGAAAAATTAAATGTGGGACAGGATAGTCATCAGAGTGAATGGTATTGGAACCACTCTGCACATATAGGGCAACATTAGGAAGAGGTGGAATGCACTCAGGCTGAGGGTATGTATCAAGTCAAACAGCCACTACTTTGACACCCAGAAAAGCGGCGGTGTCCCTCCCAGCATACCAATGCAACTCTTAGCCTGGGAGGAGAAGGTCTTGGTCATCCTGCATACTGAGGGCTTGACAAGAACAGAAGGGGTAATAGACTCTGGTAAGTTACACATCAATAACTGCCACAATAACACAATGTCCTGTTTGCTCTCAACTCCGCTTTTCATATTCTGTTCTCTATCTACTTTCCTAACAGGCAGTGCTCAAAGTATCTGAGATGTTGGTTTGTATGTTGCAATGTGTATTGTTGAACATAAGAGCACATGTGTCAAACTCCATGACATGCCACATGATGCAATGCTGTTTGTAAGTGCATTACCATCAACATATCAACCCAGAACTCATAAAATGAGTGAAAATGTAAATTTATGGTCCATTCCCAAATGCATGGTGCCAACAGCTATGGTATACTGATCTTTTGTCAAGTGTTGCTCAAGTGAGATTGTACTGACTGCATTTAAATGAGACCTTGTCACTCCAACTCTAAACAAGATTCTACAGTCCTTTTGCCCCTTTTCACTTGTCTCCCATGTTACTACTGATGTGAACTTATTATGCAGGTTACCATTTATCAAGTGTTGCTAAATTGACATTGAGTGAATACAACTACCATAAAGCCATGTCACTCCAACTCTAAACAAGATGTTACACTCCTTTTTCCCCTTCTCACTGTTTGCCATTTTACTACTGATGTTAACTTATTATGCAGGTTACCATTCATCAAGTGTTGTACTGATCTAGCTCCTCATGGACTGTGCAATGTACATACAATGCTCCACTCGGGTATATACGTCTAAATACCTTGGTTGATGTTGTCCTGGACCCATCAAGTGAAACTTATTATGGCATCAGTTACACCTTAAGAAAGGTCCACCCCTAATACAATTCAGTCATTGAAGGAAACTTAACTGATTAGCATTGTCAGGTGTACCCTTGACTCAGCACTTCTCACATAATGAACAATGCTAAATTTACAACCAAGTTGGGTGTTTGCCTGTATTAGACACAACTATTCATTGGAATGGACAAATACACATATTATGAATACATTGTGTTTGTAGCAGAGTCCCTAAAGCATAAATGCCACATATGTGCCCAGCTAATGAAATCTACTACAGCTATTGAATCTTTTTTGGTCCATTCTAGGTCCTCGTTTACCTTAACTCAAGCAATATGGATGTAGATACCTCACTTCCACCATCACAAATGTTTTCTATCTTTCAACGGGTCGATTCACCACTGGACCTGCACAATGGTTGGAATCCAAACAGAGTTCCTCTCCACCCCTGAAGAGGGGGATGACGGTCGTGGCTCATTTGGTCAACCTGGACAGATGCCAAAAGTGGGGCTAACTATGCCCACTACAACACCTCCCACCACCGCTGCTACATCGCAGCCAACCACTGCCCCCCAACCTGTGCACCTAGCACAGTCAGTACCATACTGTGCCCCAGTCCGGTATTCTTCAACAGCTATCACCACCCAGGTCACGAAGCACCCCAGGACCCAGTGGGAGGGTGCAGTCCATGACAGAGGCACAGGGCCGTGGGGGTAGGCGTAGTGGGAGGGTAACTGTGGGGCAGAAGATTGAGCCCACTGATGCCATGGACACCCAGGCTATCATCACCCAAGTTTTGGGAGTAAGCCAGGACTCCCAAAGTGTCATGGGCCAGGTATTGACCAAAATCCAGGTAATTAAGGAGCTATAGAGGGCTACATTGTAAGAGGTTGTTGACATCCACACTGAGTAGGCCGACATTGACACAAAGTTGACCAGCATCCACACCAAGGTAGCTGGCATTCACACCAAGGTGGGTTCCCTGGTTGGGGTGATGCAGGACATTAACACTACCCTCTACAGGGCTTTTCCAACTGCATCTACCCCTTCCTGTGGTCCAAGTATATCCACACCATCCACATCTGCCACAGCCACAGGAAAGGAGACCATGCCAGAGGACTACAGGCCTGCATGTGCCCCTATCTCAGTAGCTCCAGATCCCTCTCTGTCAGAGGAAAGGGATGTTGACGCAAAAACCAAGGTTCAGAATGGCAAGATACCTACCACTGCCAGTAAGAGACCTCGGCCCTAATGTCTCCCTCTGTATGCTACACAATTACTCATTTAGACTATTCCTGCCCACATCCATAGCTGATGGGAGGAGTATATTGGACTTTATCTCCTGGACATTTGGATTCGACTACAATGGTTTCATCCACCATGACTGAAGAATTCACTTTTTTTGCACTGTTAAATTTTAAGGTAATGTCTTTATCTTATCCTTGTTCACGTCACCAAAGCATTATCTTGTGTTGTAATTCTCACATTTAACAATAGAAATGTACTCCCAGGTTAACTTTGCAATATTAAAACTAGGGGATTCTGGCAGCATGAGTATGTTGTATGTAAACACTGTTCAATCCAGGTTTACTATCATGTCACACCTGCACATACATACGAGAACATCGCTATTTATTTATTTTGATTTCAGTGATAACATAATCACTTGCAGACTTTCACTGTTGTATAGCGTTTTAGGACCCTAGTGTAATTTTCCCGACTCATGCCCTTATATAGGTATAAAAGACCATATCCTTATATAGGCATAGAAATAATAACCATATTAAGACATAGCTCTAGTAGTCCTAATACGGCTTGGCTACTTCCACTAGTTCCGAAAATCTACAACGATTTCTTGGAAAAACTCGCCTTCAGCAGTCAGAGACTTCCCCCTGCATGAATTTTGATTTATCCAAGAACTCAAGGAGTTTTCAGAGAATTAAGTCTCTAATGACAATATTATGTCCAATCTTACGTCAAACTCGGCGCCTTCAAGGTATAAATATGTCCACACTTGTCCAAACAAACACACGTTGGTTTGGAGCAGTCCGACTATATACTTGCCTGACGCGCCCTGCTGCAGCAAGTGCCGAAGGATGCCGACCCTCCAGCTGACGCACTGAGAGACACTGTACTTTCTCCTGCCGAGAAATCCAGCTCCAGTTTTTCCAGGCTACCCTTGCGGGTTGCTGGGAAATCGAGTCTTGAGAGAGAGATACAAGACCTCCTACATTCTAAAACCAAGGTACGGAGCTGATTAGACCCTAAGAGAATTCTTGGAATAGATTCTTGGCAAATAATACTAAAACTAGGCTACACCCTACTTACTTCTTCCCTTGTCATAGACCTAGGTTAGGTAAACCAGGTTAGTCGTATTTTAGAAGCACCAGTTGACTACTTTTAGTCCTTATTTATCACTGTATGTATTTTGCCCGTCTCTCTATTTCTCTGCACCTCTGGTGAAACGAAGCATGCACAACTGACTGAGTGAAATAACTATCTATTGTTTCTGCGACTCTAGAGATATATTTCTTATTCTTGGGGAACAAGTGGTTGTCAGAAACTAATCCCTTCTTGTTCATTCAAGAAAGTTTCTGGTGACCTCTGAGCTAGCTCGCACACACACAATTAAGTTTAGTATATTCAGTAGAGACCCAGTTGACTGCAGTTCTACGTCTAAACTACAGGATACACTATTCCAATGCGCAGAGCCTATTGGGAATATAGGAACTACACTACATCACAACATGGAAGAAGGAGATACATCTGACAATATCCCACACAATAGGCAAAAATAATGTATGACTACATCATCAGCTGGAGCCATATTGTCTACCTCACAAAAGGAATCCTACATCAAATAGACAGACACATGTCAGTACAACAGTTTGTGACCACAGGGTCATTGACCTACAATGAGGAGACACTTCAAAAGCTACATCCAGTTCATACAAAATGACGATTTAGCCAAGGTGAAGGCAGGAAACATGAATTGGTCGTAACGCAACATTGTGTTGGATCACATGATGGCATACATATCGCATTAGGACCAATACACCACAAGGACCAAGTCCAATGGAAGGCAGAACACTTCCATACTCTCACTGTGCAAGCTGTCTTGGTAACAGCTTTGTACACCCAAGATCTGTGCCTGACATTCCCAGAACCAATCCATGTCCACTTTATTTGTCTGAACAGCATCACCTACCTGCTAATGTCACAACTCTGATATGTCCAATTGAAGATGACATGTTGAAGCTTAGGCCTGGATGGAGTTCGCAGAGTTCTGCCAGTGGAACTCCGTGGAGCGACTAAAAACACAGGGGCACATTCTCAAGGATTTATTGCTGAGTTATTGGCACTTTATCGCAGCCAAAGTGGTAATAAATTTACAGCCCCCTTCACAAGCTGGTGCTAACAGCCAATATCACCAGTTTACCTGGGATAGCAGCCACAAAAAACATCGCCACAAATGACCCCAGCAACTATCGCTAATGAGATGCAGAGTAGGCGTACCTGTGCAAAAAGCAGCGAAAACACCACTCCGCAACATTCTCAATGACCAGCCAGATCGGTGGTAAGATTCCAAAACAGGCAATAAGGCACGTTAGTAGCAGGATATTAACACCTGCTCTGACCTCGAGTAAAGTCGGAAGACAACCTGCACCAGAACAGGGAGTCCAGCCCAGAGCCACACCTGAAGAACAACAGATGCCATGGAGACATTGCTCATGCAGCGCGGACACCCAAGAGGGCCACAACACCCACCACCACCATACCCAGGACTCCCCCTGGGTCCTACCCCGGGCCACCCTGCATCCCCCCGGACTACCACAGAGGCAGCACAGACAAAGACAGCGGTCCTTCAGAAAACGCAATAGCCTCACAGACCCAACACAAGAGGATGTCATTGCCCACTACAGGCTCAGAAGGACAACCCTCCTGTGCATCCTGAACATCATTGCCCACGGGCTGACGGTACAAACACTGCAGAAAACCAACATCCCTCCACAGACAAAGCTGCTGGGTGTGCTGCATCTGTTGGCCTCTGGTACCTTCCAAGCAACAACCACCAGAGTCGGAGTAGTCTCACAGCCAGCCCCATCAAAGTTCATCACAACTGTCTTGGATGCCATAATTTGAATTTGAATTTGTATAGCGCGTAAATCACCCATAGGTCTCATAGTGCTTGCAGAAATTCAGTGAGAGGACAGGGTAAAGGGTTGACCAAGGGTTTAAAAGAGCCAGGTTTTCAGGTTCTTGCGGAATGTGTTGTGATTCGGATCTATTCTGATCGGTAGGGGTAGAGAGTTCCATGTTTCTGGGGCTATTTTAGAGAAACATCTGTCCCCGTTTCTGACCGTGGAGACCTGTGGGACTGTTAGGAGGTGTTTGTCCGAGGAGCGGAGGGTTCTAGTCGGGCAGTAATCGGAGAGTTTTCTTTCCATATATTTCGGTCCTTGGCCATTGATAGTTTTGTGGACTAGGCAGCTCGATACCCCAGCACCTTCACTTCCCCCACACTGCGCAGGAACAGCTGGAGACCACACAAGTCTTCTACGTCATAGCTGGCTTCCCGCACATGTTGGAGGCAATTGACTGCACACATGTCCTACTTGTGCACCCTGCTGACACTGCACCCAATCACCACACTAGAAAGCACATGCATTCCATCAATGTGCAGGCAATTGTGGACCACCGGGGATTCTACACCAATGTCTGTGCCAACAACCCAGGCAGTGTGCATGATTCCTACATCTTTCGACAGTCCATTATCAACCGGCGCTTTCAGGATGGCACCTATGGAAATGCTCTGTTCATTGGTAGGTACCAAATGAACACACCACACACCCCAACTCCACAATCATGCATCTCACAACTCTGGTAATGAACACTTTATAAACTCACAATAAACATGCCAAACAACATGCACATCCACAAGACACAACAGCAAAACTCACTGTGGTAACCTGGGTTAGCCATATACATGAGCCATCAACAACAGGGCACCTCAGCAACACAATAGCAGATTGTGGGGAGCGGCGCGAACCAGGCATGTGCCAAAGAGGAAAGTGACCCATGAAAGAGAAGGTACACAATGCCAAGTGTGGTGCCAATGTGCTGGACAGACTGAAGCTTGCAGACCACAGACATATCCATATCGACATACACTGCTGCTGTTTGGAGTGTAGTGGATAGCGAAAGCAACCATGTTACCCCAGCCAGTGGGGAAGATCACAGAAATGTAGCTTGTTACGTCCCCCCTGTAAGCGTAAGTGGAGTGGGCTGGCCCGGCGTATGCCTGGCTAGCATAGGGGTTTGCATAAAAAGCACGTAGCCCAGAATGGCCAACGTGTCTGCCAGGGCGGTGCCTCTCACCCCGGCACAAGGCCGACACAGTCACTGTGAGTGGTGTTGCCTGCGATCCTGTGCGCCTGCTGCACCCCGGGCCTCGGGCCCCCGAAACCGTCTTGGCTGCTTCTGCGCACCCAGGCCTCACTGCTCAACTGGCAACACTGGCGTGTGTCAAACAGGGCCCACCACATGCCGGTGCAAGCTCCAAGCCTGAGGCCCACAACCTTGGCAGCCTCCTCAGACCATCAGGAACTCCGCGACACAGATTTGATTTGATTGATTTGATTTTTGGATTTATAGAGTGCAACGAATGCCCGGAGGCGTCTTGGTGCTGAGGACTGAGAAGAACGTGCAAGGATAGGGTATGCAAAAAGAATTAGAGGTCGGATTGGACTAACCATGTTTTTACTGCTTTCCTAAATGCTTTAAGATTTGGACTGTGTTTAATTGTTAGAGGAAGAAGATTCCACAATTTAGCAGATCTCAGCAAGAAGCTCCTTCCACCCCATCGTGCCTGCTTGAACCTGGGGACTTGCGACAGTTTTTGTTGTGCAGATATAAGGTTCCTGGACGGCACATTGTATTTTATGCATGATGTCAGGTAAGAAGGGCCCTTTCCTTTGAGCGCTTTGAACATGATGCATAATGACTTAAAGATTATTCTTTTCCTAACCGGTAGCCAGTGCAATGCTCCTAGTTGCTGGGAGACTGATTCATGTTTCGGAATATCCAAAGTCAATCTTGCTGCTGCATTCTGCAGACGTTGGTGCTTTTAAAAGAATTGAGAGGTCCATTAGGATGGCGGACATACAAAGTCCATCTGCCATCCTGTCGGGGGCCGGTACCGTCCGCCACAAGGGCGAAGCAACTGTGCCCCAATTAGGATGCATCCTCCACAGTGGCGGGTGCATCCCGCATTTTTTACATTGCAGCGGACGGTGCTTTAAGCACCGGCCGCCGCAATGCAAAAAATGCACGTTGTACATTTCAATGCACAACATGACAGGCACCGCGCAGTGCCTGTCATGGTGTACATTGAAATGCTGGGGGGGCCCATAGGTACCGCCCATGTGCACCCCCCACCCCCTTCACCCTGGGGGCCCACAACAGGCCCCCAAAGCAAAGAATGTATGCCTTTCCATGGCGGCAGTGCCGCCACGGAAAGGCATTCCTCACCGGCCATCCTAATATGGCTGGCGGTGTCTGATAGACACAGCCACCATATCAGGCCTTTTCCGCTGCAGTCGCAAGCCGACTGTGGTGGAAAAGCGGCGGACAGTCTTCCCCTCCGCCAATGATCCCCCTGCCATCATAATATGGCGGGGGGAAGAAAGGTGGCGGACGGGCAGGGATGGCGGATGGATCGCCACCGCCTGCATTGCGGTTGCGATCCGTCCGCCATCCTAATGGACCCCTTAGTTTGGATCCCCATGAAAAAGGGCATTACCATAATCTAACCTAGAGATAGCAAGGGCAGTCACCAATGTTTTTAGAGCCCCAGGGGGGACGAAGGAACACATTTTTCTAATCATTTTAAGGATGGCCCAGAAACTGGCGGTAAGACAGTTGATTTGGCTATTAAAGGTCAACCTACAATCAAAGGTAATCCCTAGATTTCTTTCCTTTGAGACAGGTTTTGGGCACTCACCCAGCTCTGGAGGCCACCATTTCGAAGACCAGATCGGAGGATTGGCTCCCAACAGCAGTACTTCAGTCTTGCTGCCGTTAAGTTTGAGACAATTAGATTGCATCCAGGAATTAACATGGGACATGCAGTTGTTAAAACAATCGGCAATCTCCTCCTCATTGTTGGTTATTGATACGACCACTTGCGTGTCATCTGCATAATATATTAAGGAGAACCTGAACTGTCTAATCAAGGTGGCCAGAGGGGCCACGTAGACATTGAACAGCTAGGAGCTCAAAGATGAACCCTGGGCTACTCCGCATTGCAGATTGAAAGTTTGCGAGCTGGATCTCCTAATTCAACTCGAAAGGATCTCTCCGTGAGATATAGAGTCGTGGCAGATTCTTGTACGCCCAGGTTGGACTGTCTGGCGATTAAGATTTTATGATTGACGGTGTCAAAGGCCACCGACAGATCTAACAATATCAAGGCGGCCTTCCCGCAATCGTCCAGTGACTTCCTGAGCTCCTCACTCGCAGTGATTAAGGCGGTTTCTGTTCCGTTGCCCTCTCTAAACCGGAATTGTGAGTGGTCTAGCAAATTATTAGAGGAGATAAAGGCAGTAAGCTGAGTGTTAAGCAGTTTCTCCAGAACCTTAGAACAAAAAGGAATTCTGGAGATTGACCGATAGTTGTTGGGGTAGTCTGGGTCTAGATGAGTTTTTTTTAGCAGGGGTAGCACAGATGCTATCTTTCATGCCTCAGGAAACTTTCTGTGGAGTATAGTCCCGGAGAACATCTCACTTAGTTGTTCACTAAGAATTTTCTGGAAAAAGATTAAATGTTTTCGGGGGGGAAGGCTCAGAAGAAGCCCCATAATTAGTTATTTTATAGTTTGAGTGATCTGTTCACTTATCGGAAGGGAGAAAGAAAAACTGGGTGGGCTCGGAAAAGGGTCGCTCCTCAAAGAAAGGAGTTCGTTAGGAGAGTTAGAGAACGTTTTATAGACTGTCTCCACCTTGTCAGCAAAGTCCTGGCCCAACACATTACAAAAATCTGTGTTGTTGTCTGTTTTGGCTTTGGTCGGAAGTTTGGCTAATTTTTTAATGGTGGCAAAAAGCTCTTTACTAGAGTTCTTTGCTGCCGAGATTTTAGTAGTGTGGTAGTTGCTTTTTTCCTCCATAATTATTTTTTTATAGGTAGCTAATAACTGCATACTTCTTTTTCAGATCCTTATTGTTGTTCAGCCTTCGCTGTTTTTCTGTTCTTCTACATAGCTGTTTTTGTTTCCTCAGTTTATCTGAGAACCATGGTACCAAAGGTTTTTTCCTTCTCGAGGAGGTGGTTTTTAAAGGTGCTGCTATGTTAGCAGCCTTAGTGATCCAGGTGGTTAGGTTATGCACTGCCGTATTAGTTTTGACCAGCAAGTTTGGCTTGTTTTTTGGTAGTGAAGTTTGAAAGAGGTCAAAACCAATTTTTGCCCAATCTTGATAGGTATGTGCCACAAGTGAATTGGTCCCTGTCTTGGGTTAAGATGAGGCCTCGATCGTAAATATAATGGCTCTATGGTCTGACCACACCACTGGTAGGACCTCCTGTATTTTGATCTTGGGATTGGAGGTGAATAGGTCGTCAAGGGCAGCCGCGGCCTGTGGAGGGAGTTACGGTGGGGCAGGAAGGCAGGGCGGGGGGTGCTAAAAACCGGAATATGGATAATTTGAGGTAAGTAAATAATTTAATAAATAAAACGAATTTCGTAGCGCATTTTGCGATGCAGTGCGCGCTACAAAATTTGTTTTATTAATTAAATTGTTTACTTACCTCCAATTATCCATATTCCGGTTTTTAGCACCCGTCACCCTGCCCCTCCCCTGCCCCGCCTTTCTGCCCCACCGGAACTCCCTCCACGGGCCGTGGATGGTCAAGGGTATGTCCTGCGACATGAGTGCTCTCTTTGACCAATTGTTCCATCCCCAAGCCAGACATGGTATCAAGGAGTTCGAGGTTCTTAGGGTCTAAGGCATTCTTTAGGTGGTGATTGAAATCACCTAGAATGGTGTAATTTGTGTAGTTAATACTAGCTTCCAGAAATGGGGTAAGTTTATCCACCAAGGGGGACTGGGCTTTAGGTGGTCGATAAAGTAGTAAGCTGTTCCAGGAGTCATTTGGATTTATTGTATCTGGAAGGATAGCAGTTTACAATCTTGTGAAGTGCCTAACAAGGATGCTATTATTGATTTGCATTCTTGACAATGATGGCTAACCCACCACCTCGTTTATCAGTTCTATCTGCTCTAGTAATCTGGAAATCTGTGGGAAGTGCTTGTAACAGGTCTGGGTTGGATGCATCATTGGCCCAGCTTTCGGTTACAAATACTAAATCGAGGCTGTGACTTTCTATCATCTCTGCCATTTCTATGTTGTGCTTAATTAGCAAGCGTGAATTAAGTAGCATGGCTTTCAGCTCTCTGGTGGTCTCTGACTGTTTTGGTTTAGTTGGAGGCAACAGCTGTTTAAATGTATTAAGGCCGAACTGCAATTTGCCGTTTTCACACTCTTTTAGTTACAATAGAGGGTCAAGTCTGGGACAGCATGAGGGGACTGGCCTAAGGCTCCAGCTGGTTAGGTCCTCTCTGGAGTAGCTGATGCGTACCGGGCTTTGCAGGACAGAGGTTCCGGCCCTCGGCCCGGGCCATGCGGGGCATGCGCATAAGGGGGTCCCTAAGTACTGGTGGGCGTGCGAGTGCTAGAGCCCTGACCTCACTGGAAGTAGTGCTATCCTCTCCAGGGGTCCTCCAAACAAACGGCACATGCTGCATCTGACCGGGGCTGGGGAGTGCAAAGGGGTGAGTGCAGGTACAGTAGAGTTTAAAAACAATGATTAGTAAAATCAGCAAAGTATAGCCGCTATCATAAATTAAATGTTTCACAGAGCAAGCGTACCACAGCTAACATCGTCTCTTGTGTGTCCGCTGCAAGTGCGCATCAGGGGGTCCCTAAGGACTGGTAGGCGCATGAGTGCTAGAGCGCTGACCACACCGGAAGTAGTGCTATCCTCTCCAGGGGCCCGCAGGCCAGCAGTACTCCTTTCTCGTTGACGTACTCCACCGCTGCCTCTGGCGTACGCTACGGTCAAGTAGGTCACACATTTGGAACTTAGTCTTGATATCCTGATGGCGGAGTTCATATGTTCATGGGACGTTTGATATTACTGAACTCCATCCATGTGGTGCCACCAAGTCTGTGAATAGCATTCCAACCACACGTGTCTGTGGTCCCTCACGGACCACTGCCTTCGGCCCACAGTGTGGTCCAGTAGGTCACACATTTGGAACTGAGTCTTGATTTCTCAATTGCAGAGTTCATATCATTGCACGCTAGGAGAGGCGTAAGAGGAAGACGCGGTTCAGTCCGGAGGATAAATGGATCATCGTTATGGAGGTGTTCGAACACTAACAACAACTGCTCTGGTGTCACTAACTCTGTGCACAGCAAGCCAACGACACGTGGCTGTGGGCCCCTGCTGACCGCTGCCTCCGGCCTACACTGCGGTCAAGTAGGCCATACTTTTGGAACTGAGTCTTGATTTATTTATGACAGAGTTTATATCATTGTACCGGACGCATCGTACACTGCATCCCATTTCCAGGCCTGGTGCCACTAAGTCTGTGTCCCAACATTCATGGACACTTTCTGGTTGAACTTTGGTGGCGTCTGAGTCTGTGAATGGGGGTTGTCTTCATCATCATGTAGGTGATACTGACTTGGTGTCAAAAACAAGGCTGAAGCCTTTCACTCCTCTTTTTGCCGCTTCCGGACGGCTTCTGCCCTCTGCATCACGCCCTAGAGGACACCTTTCACTGTCCCCAGCAACCCTCTGCTACATTCACCTTCGACATCGATGAGGACCCGCTCAGCCTGCGTGGCCCTACCTCACTGCACCGCAAGTCACGGTCCCATGGCGGTGTGCCTGAGCCGGCCACTGTGCATCCCGGTCCACTAACTCTGTGCAGCTCAAGTCATGGACCCTGTCGGATTAAACATTGGTTGGCCTCTGGGTCGATGAACTGGGGGTCATCAATGTCATAAGTCTGTGGCCTTACGCTGTCCACTGCCTTCGGCCTCCGGCCTCAACTGCGGTCCACCTAGGCTCACACATCAAATTGAGTCCTGACCTGCCCAGATGTTGCATCACCGCAGGATGCACATGCCACCACAGCCAGTACCTCCTCCAAACAACAAGTGCCAGAGTCGGAAGAGTCTTACTGCCAGACCATCAGAGTTGCTCACACCTGTCATGGGTGCCTTCATCGGCTTAATTCCCTGCTTAGCTCTTCAGGTGCCACTAACTCAGTGCACTGCAACTCAAGGACCATTTCTGATTGAGTGTTGTGCTGTGGAGAGCTCACACAGCAATGTCACCTCAGGCAGTGTGGGAGACCTGGGACGATGATGAAGAAGATGATGCAGGTGATACACACCCCACTACAGCTGCATCAGGAATATGCCGAAGGGACACACTCCTAGACAATACATTCTCATGAGCACCCTCAGTTCTAGTGCCCCAACCTCAGTGCACTGCAACTCACGGACACTTCTGTTTACATATTGGGTGCTCTCTGTACTTGCTCCGGCTACCGCCATGATGCTTCGCAGTTATTTCTGGCATGCTGGTGTTTCCTGTTTCAGTTTTAATAGTGATCACTGTTCAAGTTGTTGCCAGCACCAACCACTTTGTGAGGGCTGGCTCACACTGACCCCACACACATCCAGCACAGGTGTCACTGTACATGTGACCCTGCCAATAAAGTTGCCGGGCACACATGCCCATAGCCAGTTCCGCATACTATCTGAGTGTGTCCGTGTGGTCATAATGTATGCATGAGGGCCCCGGGCCCTACAACATTACATTGTGCTGTGTACTGCGGACGCAACCATGTTACAGCAGGCAGCGTGTAATACCTTGGACATGTAGCTGTGTCGTCACCGATTTAATACGTAGGAGGAGTGGACTGGGCCATCGTACGCAGGTCCAGCGTGGGGGTGTGAATGATTATTCCGGGGCTCTGGGCGTGGGTCAGTACAGGAAATGTGCAAATGCAAGTTTCTCTGTTGCAGTGTGGGTCTCCGTTGTGGAGTGTAGGTGGTCCCTGATGGGATTTAGACACTCATGTATATTATCTAGTTCGGCTTCCATGAGGCTTCCATGAGGTCGGATCCTACCCGCACCTGTACGGTCACCTCCTTTTGGCAGTCTAACACCTGACATTGGAATCCGATGTGTGCTTCGGTGAAGTGTTGGGAGCCAGCTGTGGTGGCGGGTGCGTCCTGCTGTGTGGTCTGTGCAGGGCTGGGGCTCCCTCTATGTAGCTGGGCTTCCCTGCTCCTGGAGGTGGGTTGACTAAGATGTCCATGAGCTGTTGTAGGGCACCAGTGTCGAAGGTGTGGAGGTCCCCTCCAGAATCACTGATGAGTTGTCTGGTCTGCCCTGCTGGAGGTGTTGTTTGTCCCTGTGCAATGTCAAGTGGAGATGCATTTTGACATTGTGTTGACATGTATGTTGGTGCATTGTTCATGTTTACATGCAGACTGTATGGCAATGTACATTGTGACTATTTGGAAGGCGCTGAATATTTGATGCGGGACAGTGGACATTTGGACCACATGACGGACGTAAGGTTGTACACATACTTTTTCATCTCACAGTTTCCTGCTATGTCAGATGTGTTTGTCCAGTTTCTACGCATGAGCGGACCCATTTGTGTCCTCTGTTCTGCAGTGTAATTGTTGCACTTTGTACCATGTTGTCATCAATGTGGATGTGCTGTTATTGCTATGTGTGTGTGTGTGCAGCATTGTGGGAGAGTCACCCCTGCAGCTGTGATATTGCTGCCCCTTATCCCTTTGCGGCGGTGTTCCTTTGACTGTTGGGCTTTTCCGGTGCTGAAATGTTGGGGACTTGGGTCATTTGTGCTCTTGGATGGTTATTGTACTCTTGTACATTGTTTGTCTGCAGATGTTTTGTTGATATCAGGAGTTGTTTGTGCATGTGGATGTGACCTGCTCCTTTCCGGATGTGATCCACACTCAGCCACCTCAGTGTTGTGGTGTGCACAATATCATGATGATTGTACTGTAGCCATGCTGATCGTCATGTAGTGTCACTTGCATTGTCAGTGTGGCTCACAAATACGGATCTGTGCAGGGTTTCCCACGTGTGCATGTGTTGGTTGTGGGACTTTTGATATGTGGGGTGGGACCCCTTTGGGCGCATGGTGGACGGGGGCCTACTTCGTGTTTGTATGTGTGCTGCAGTGTGCCACGGGGATCAGGGACATGATCCTGGGTCATTGTGAGTGTGCTACGTATCGTTGTGCATGTGTGCCATTGTGCCCATCTCTCCCTGTCCCCCCAGTCCCTGGACGTTACTCATCCTGTTGATGTTGTGTCAGGTCCTATCGAGCTGAGTCCATGCTCCCAACTCCTTGCACCGTCCCCACACTGATGACTGTGGCCTCTTTTTCCTCCAGCTCCTCCTATGGAGTAAGACTCTCAAATCCAGTCGCCGAGGCTGCCTTCCTGTTGGCAGCAGGTTTGTGCTTGGTTTGTCTTTTCACATCATGCCAGCGCCTCTTGGTCCCCTCCATTGACCTCCTCGACACTCCGACTGCATTCACGTTTCTCAAATTAAAGTTCAGTTGATGGTAGTGTTCTGTCACCTCCATGATGCTGATACGGTTTTCCTGCAGACTGCGCCCCGTCTTCCTCTTCCTCTTCTCCTTGGCCTTCCCCGAGGTTCCTTGCTGGTGGTCTGTGGGTCTTGTGGGGTTCGCGCTGACCTCTGCACACTGTATGGGTGCATCCATGTTGCTAAGCAGTTTATTTTTTTTTCCCTTTGTTTTTGTTCAGCTTTTATGGTGCCTTTTCCCGCTTGACGTGTGGGAATTGCAGGCATGTCACTGGTTTTCACTGATTTTTGTATCGCGATTGGCCTCATCGCAACTTTTTTAACGTTCGTGTTTCGCATTTTTGTGACGTCACGTTGACTTTATTGTGGACATTTGACGCAATATCGTGTGCCTATTGCATGGTACCGTCATGTTGAGAATACAAATTTAACACGCCGTTATTTTCCCGTGATAGACTCCGATGTGAAGAGTTGAGTTAAGCTAGTATTGCAGTAATTATCATACATTCTTGAAAATATGCCCCTCAGTTGGCACGTGGAGTTCCTCAAGTGGCAGAATGCGTTAGGTCACGCCATTCTCTCTGATATTTTGCACCGGATATTTGTGCCAGCCCAAACTGCATCATGCGCAGTGTGAGAGGGCGCTGCTTCTATCTCCTACTCAAGTAGATTTTCTACCTATGCAGCAGCTTCCTCAACATGAACGGATGATTTCTCAACGCTAACGGTTGGGACCATCCATTACTGCCCACGTTGAGAAGTCTCGCCAGGAAGAAGTTTAACGTTGGAGTTTCCTTGCTCACACTTGCCAACTTAATGTTGGCAAGCGCAAGCAACGAAAAACCTCTGCTTCACATTGTGGAGCGGAGTTGTTCAGAACCACGTGCTCCATGGAGTGTGGAAAACTTCACAAATAGAGAGCAGTTTTACCACCCAAGCCTAGTGAAGATACCTAAAACAGACCAAAACAGAGAGATTAGCTAAGAAAACATACATATGACACACAACACATTGTCAACTTCTAGAGAACACAGTCCAAAACAACATTTACAGCTGAACAAAGCTATACTTACAATACAAACACCGTTCCCCAGATATCTCCAGACCCTATATTCCTAGTATGTAGCAGTAACATCCTCTGACTATAATGATCAAACAAATGGAATCCACCCACAAGGAATAGGTGAAACAAGATATATGTGTTTCCTACATTGCTAGGAAGCACATTGTGTTCTTTAAATACCCCTCACACACCAAAAGGACCCTTGGTGTCATGCTTCATCATAGGGGTCTTTGCACCCCTCTACGGAGCGCGGCGTGCTACTAACCAACGGGTACACAGGAGCACTTGATGTAACCGGTGATTATTAACCAGTACGGATAGTCAATTAGGGATTCTAACACAATGCATTTGTCAATTTCCAGATCAGAAAATACGATCTAGGAATAGGAAAACATATATTATTTTATGTTTATTGGTTGATATAGGCAAATATGGTCAATTTAAGATTGTGCTCTATTACCTCTATATGATGAGAGAAACTCGTCCAAGGATAGATCCAATTGGTATGTCTCGCACGGTTGGCGGACATATTACGGACGTGATTTTTCGTAATAAACAAAAGAGAAGGATGGAACCTAAAAGGGCTTATTTGATGTATAACATAGCGCTCTAATTCATCTATATATATTTTTAGATCACTTGTTTATACAAAACTATACATGGTCTAATATATTAGTACTATTTGTCCCCTCGCCAATACTCATGTTCAATTCTATTTATTAAACATATTATTAACATAAGACTATACGTGTTATGTTATGTTAGGCCTTACTTTTAGAGCGCACGGCTACCCAAAGGGGTGTCCCGGCGCTTTGAAAAAGAGGCCTGGAAACCAAGAAACACAAAGGCTGCGGAAACGCTACGGTCACAGGATTTAAGCAGTAAAGAGCATGGTCTTCAGCTCCTTCCTGAAGGCTAAGAGGCTGTTGGCTTTCCGAAGAGTAAGAGGGAGTTCATTCCAGCGGCAAGCGGCCACATACTGGAAAGACCGTCCTCCCATCCGGGCACGTCTAATAGACGGTACCTCCATCTTAGCCAGTGCAGCTGAACGCAACATCCTCCGTGGCGCATAAAAAGTCATGCGCTTCCTGATATAATTAGGACCCACGGAGTGAAGGGCTTTGAAAGCCAGTGTGAGGATTTTGAACGTAATTCTTCTAGAGATAGGGAGCCAATGCAACCTATGTAGAAGCTCTGAAGCACTGGCTCTCCTTGGTAGGCCAAATATGGCTCTAGCTGCCGAATTTTGTACGATTTGCTGTCTGGTCAATAAGTACTTAGGCAGTCCTGCATATAGCGCATTGGCATAGTCTAAGCGAGACCCTACCAGCGCCTGGACGACAGTCTTTCTATACTGCAGGGAAAGAAATGGAAGAAACTTTCTGAGCATCTTTAAGATGCCAAAGCATTTCCCTGCCAGCCCCATGATATGGGGTCGAAAAGAAAGGTTGTCGTCGCACACTACCCCAAGATTTTTGGCTTGGGAGGACACCTTCTCAGGGGGGAACATGTCCTGGGGCCACCACGATTTCCAGCCGGGATCAGGGGCACAGCCAAAGAAAAGCAGCTCGGACTTATCCGAGTTGCACTTCAAACTGTGCCGCTGGAACCATGCAAACATCGCACTCAAACAGTCTTTGATCCTGTCGCCGTCAAAGACCTCTCCTTTCCTGCAGGTGAACAGGAGCTGGGTGTCATCAGCGTATGATATGATCTGGGCCCCAAAAGTCTCCGCTACCACCGCCAGAGGGGCCATATAGATATTAAAAAGTGAGGGGCTCAAATATACATATATAAAGTCTCATATATTGGTATTGTTTAAAACCTCGCTAATTCTGATGTTAAATTCTATTTGTTAAAGCGATACCAAAGGGGATGGTGGACAGAGCGTTTGAGCAAATCAAACACGCACCCCCAGTCAACTGATCTGGGTTTAATCCATCATCAATCTTTAGCTCACTCAAGTTGGCAGGGTATGCCCAGACATGGGTCCCTTGCTCACTTTGTCACTAGATTCAAGATAGCCTGGCTGATAAGGGTTATGAACCCGAAACCGGTCCCAGGATGCTTGTCTCGGGTCCAGGGAAGACATGGCTTGGCAGTTCGGGCTGGACTGTTCCCATGAGGCACAGGGTCAGACTGATTTGCATATTGCCATGTCTGAACTGGGGTGGTGGAGTGAGCTAAAGAATGATGATGGATTAAACCCATATCAGTTGGCTTGGGGTGAGTGTTTGATTTGCTCAAACGCTCCGTCCATCATCCCCTTTGGTATCGCTCAATTCTATTTGCTAACCATATTATTGAGCGAGACACTGCTAAAGACAACTGACAGGTATTGTGGTATTTATTGCAGGAATAGTTTGTCCTATACTGCGGTTTAATAAAATTCACGCATTGCTGTATGTGTTTAAAATAGACAATGCGTTCGTCTGTACTTTTCTTAAGACTGAGTGAGCAGGAATCACTGGTTACAGCAGACTCTCTCATACAGCTACAATGTAGAAAAAAAAGTGGCGATGCGTCTATATGCTTTTTCCTGACGAAGGCGTAACTTACGCCGAAACGCGCGTCAAAAAGTAAACAATCTTGCCACAGAATTGTTTGCTTTTTTAAGAATATTATTTTAACAATATTTTCTGCAAACTGTGATGATTTTACTGCATGTATATATAGAAGAACACTGTTTTATATATTTTGCGTAACTCATATGTAAAGAATAAAAAAAATAATTAAATGAAAAATACTTTTGGTATTTTGCAAATCAGCTGTTGTTGTTACCTATAGTTACATTGACAAGACACATATACTTAGTACATTTTTTTATCTTGAGGATTGCCTAGTAAGTTACTTTTTATTGTGTTTTACCCTGCCCTAGGAATTGTATTTACCAGGGGGTCCTTGCTATTTTCAATTATGAATAGATCATAATACATGTGGAATGTGACCAAATCCATAGAAATACACCTTCAAAGTGGCTAAATTCTCACATTTGTGGAACTGGATGTGGCTGTCCAAGTGTCTCAAAAGTGCTGCTAGGACCTCTGTGAGTACCTGACTGAACATAGGGTGTGACATTGCACCTGAAATAGCAGCATTGAATTGCAGTGAGCCTTTGGCAAAAACTGACATGAGTTTCCCTAATGGGCGTATTGTTGTAGGATTATTGAAGTGATGTATGATGTCAGGCTCCAACTGATGACATAGATCCACGATAGTTTGCCTATTTAAATGGAGCTTTATGATTTTATTTCATTCATTCATGGTGTGTAAGCCTGGAAATGGGTGGTACACAGGAGGCTGGCCTGTCCTCCCTCTCCCAGGGTACCCAGGTAAGTAGTAACACAAAAAATGTATTTTAGTGAAAGTGTGCAGAGTAACATATGCAAAGAGTAAGGGACAAGTCACGTGTCTGAACATCAATGCTTTATGAAGCAGTACCCCAAGGTGGCTTTTAAAGGTCTGTAAAAGAACTGTGCACATCGTCAATTCAGATATGTTTAATTGCCACTGTAGTGAAGTTAGCAAAACATGTAATACCACCAACCACGGTGTACAGTGCACAGCACACATTTTGCCTATGTACAGTTTTGCCAACCACTACGATTCGAGAATGCCTGACCTCATTAATAGGACATGCCGAATGTGCTCTCCTGGTGAAACGGTTGTGAGCCAATGGCTGTGTGTGCCAGTGCTAATGGCCATCCATGTACGTAGTTTACATGTATACAGCGGTTGGGAAAAAACTAATTTGACTCCTGACACTGCTGCTATTAACACCTCCTCCATTTTAGCTGCTGTTTGCCACATCTGGGAGCAATCTTGTCACAGACTACAAGGGATAGGGCTGGTCTCTTCACTCCAGAGGAGCTGGACACCCTTGTAAATAACACCCTTCCCCAGTATCCTCAGCTCTATGGCTCACCAGAGGAACGGGTATGTTTCTCAAATATATATTTAACTCATTTTCAGTGCTTCCCTTCTAGTCCTTTTAGCTACAATGTGCCTCTGAGTGTCACAGTGTATGGTTTATGGGGCCCTGGACTTTGGGGAGAGAAGGTGACCATTGGAATGTGTGATGAGAGTGATTTCTGCTTGTGTTACATGCATATCTCAATGCAGGGCTTAAGGTCATAGTAGCTAAAGTGAGTTTTCAAATCTCATCATCGTGTATGAGCATTGTAATGTATGGGATCCACTCCATAAGCCATGTCTGTATACTGTTAAAAGCATGTGAGGATGGTGTTAGTTGACTGTACCATCCCACTGATCACTCAGCCCACATCAGATTTTGTAAAACAGTTGTATGGGAGGTAACTATACTTCACAGAATCCCTTCAGAGTGCCACACAAACTTATGTTTACATATGGAATGCCCGGAACTTTGTCCTTTTGGTATCTGAGACATGAACAGTGTAGAGGATGGGGTACATTTGTAGATATTTAGATATGTGAATCATTGAATTGGCTACAATATTCACTATCACACAACACATAGAATGATATGTTGATTGTCATCCCTGTTGCAGTGCCTCATATGGCAAAAGGGGTGTCCTCTGATAGCTGTACAAACAATGCAAACCTATGTTGACTTACTAGGATACTCAAAGAAGTAGTCCACATGCCCACACAACCCTAGAGAGATAGCTCTCAGTGTCACACATAGCAGCCCTTACGTTATGACCTTAGTCTTAATGATGTTGTGTATACTATGGTACTTGCTTGCATGGACCATATGCGTCAATGCAATGGACCTGGCAGGAAATATGTCTGGACAGTAATGCACAGGTAGCTTACCCTACAAGAAGGTAAAAATCATGTGTTGTGCGTCATGGTACCTCTCATCACAGTCCATGTAGGAGAGGCCTGGCCTAGATGATGTTAGTGGACTGACTCTGTCAGTGTAGGTCATGAGCAGGGTTGAGGTTAGTCATCAGATGACCACAAAGGTGTGTATCCATGCTTTAGTTGTGATTCATATGTGACATGGAACATATGTAATATGTTGACTCTTGATGACAGCTTGTGCTATATGTCACCGTAATGTGTATCAACCCTACAGTTCTCCTCAAACTTCCAGTTACAACCTGGTTCTACATCTATTGCAGCCATATAGGTCAACATCCATCGTAAACATCCCTTTTGGAGAGCCATAGCGTGGAAGGTTAGGGCCCTGGGTGTCTATAACCGGCATAGTGACCACTGCAGGAAGAGGTGGGAGGACCTGCAGCGCAGGACCTGGAAGATCATTGAGGTCCAGCTGGGGAAGTCCTGCTGACATAGAAGGGAAGCACACCGAACCCTGACCCCCATGATGGCCTGCATACTGGCAGTGGCCTACCCGGAGCTTGATGGGCAGTTGACTGCAACAAGGTGGTGAGTCCTGGCAAGAATCATACATGTCATATATATATATAGGTCAACATCCATCGTAAACATCCCTTTGGAGAGCCATAGCATGGAAGGTTAGGACCCTGGGTGTCTATAACCGGCATAGTGACAACTGCAGGAAGAGGTGGGAGGACCTGCGGCGTAGGACCTGGAAGTTCATGGAGGTACAGCTGGGGAAATCCTGCCAACATAGAAGGGGCGTACACTAAACCCCGACCCCCCATGATGGCCTGCATACTGGCAGTGGCCTACCCGGAGCTTGATGGGCAGTTGAGGACACCAAGGGGGTGAGTCCTGTCAAGAATCATACATGTCATATATATATATAGGTCAACATCCATCGTAAACATCCCTTTGGAGAGCCATAGCATGGAAGGTTAGGACCCTGGGTGTCTATAACCGGCATAGTGACAACTGCAGGAAGAGGTGGGAGGACCTGCGGCGTAGGACCTGGAAGTTCATGGAGGTACAGCTGGGGAAATCCTGCCAACATAGAAGGGGCGTACACTAAACCCCGACCCCCCATGATGGCCTGCATACTGGCAGTGGCCTACCCGGAGCTTGATGGGCAGTTGAGGACACCAAGGGGGTGAGTCCTGTCAAGAATCATACATGTCATATTGCCAACTTTATGTGTTCTAGACAGGCATTTCACCAACCATATTGGTGATGGCCCATGTGCCGCATGCAAAATGAGTAACTGTTATTGTAAGTGAGGTGGTAGGTGCATGCTGATGTGCTGTGCCTATTGTCTTTTTTAACCTGGAAGACAGCACGGTCCTTTGCACATCCAATTCTCTCATCTTGAGCAGACAGCTGGCTGAATGAAGTGAGTAATCATCTCATGTTCTCAGTAAATCTTGGTGACAATTGTCCCACGCTGGCAACTGGTCTTGCTTGTGTGAGCACTAGTGGTGTGCCCTCACTACTGTCTCTCATGTGATGGTATCCCTATTGCATGTGACATGACATAGAGTTCAAAGTACATGCAGTGACTGTACAACAGTTCTGTTAGACCTGGCATCATTGGCGTGGGTCTCCCTTCCTCTGTACTCTCCCTATCCTTTATATTGGCTGGAATTAGATGTTCTGGGCGCCGTGCCACTGCTACTCAGTGACACAGCATGAATGATTCCTGTATATGAATGACTGTATGAATAAGGATAACTATAATACCTACATCGACGTAGCCTGTTTCAATTGTGAGTTAGCCTCCATTTCACTGTTACTACTGCAAAAAGATCCATTCTCATAGGCCAGGATGGGCCGGTTAAAGATTGCTTTCTATCCTTCTATCGGGGCCTGGGCACCCGATAGGAACCTCGAGTTTGGTAGGTATATGCTCAGGACTATGAGGGGCACCTTTTAGTAAGGACCGTTTATATCTTACATGTGTAGAAATACCTTTCCTGAAACCGTGGTAGTTTCTTGCCTAAGCTTTACTGTAGGCTGTTGCATATATGTGTATTGGCCGTCTGGTTTTGGAGCAGCAGGGCCAGCTGGGTCAGACCTGGCTGGAGAGAGAGATCGGTATTCAGAGCCTGAGGAGGGCTGATGCTTGGCAAGGTGAATGATGGCTCCACCTCCCACTGGGTGTCCCAGTCCCCTCATTCTGAAAGGGCAGGATGTCAGCTCATAAACCAAGTGCTCCTCGACCCCACTGAACTGGTTCTGTCTGGAGTCAGTGATTTGCAACCTTAGAGGACAAAGACTTTTTAGGGGATGTACGTTGTTACAACGCATGCTTTTACTACGCATGCCTTTACAACGCAGGTTTTTCAACGAAAGTCGTTACAACGACTTGCGTTGGGGGGTGCTGGATAGTGAATAGTTTAATTTACTATTCCAACTCCAGTCCCCTTGGATAGTAGGGAAGGTGTTGGATAGTAAATTAAACTATTACCTATCCTAGAGTGCCCCCCAGCGCAATTTGTTGTAATGACTTGCGTTGAAAAACCTTTGTTGTAAAGGCACTGCGTGGTAAAAGTTGCGTCGTAAAGGATGTTTCCCTTTTTAGGTATAAAATGCTGCACTGGAACTTTGGCCAAGTCTGTTCCTTCTGGATGTCAAGACGAAACTCTGTCCGAGTGAACAGAGGAAAGGACTTGGCAACTTTCATCAAGCTTGCCGAAGAAACTACCCGAGGGCCTAAAATCGAGAGAGCCTCCTGCAGAAGTCTCAGGGACATTAAACTTTACTTGTCCGCCGCCGGAATTCCTGTGTGAGGAGTTCTGCTTGCAGGCGAGGCGTCCGTCGAGCAATCCGGAGCCTCTAGTTCTACTGCGAGGGCCGCGGACTGGGCATTTCTTAACGTTTGCTAAACCTGTATGGGCTGCTGCAGCCAAGAGAGAGCTGCCGCCGCTGAGAGCCCGTCTGAATCGAAATTGAGACTTTCTAAACTTTTGCTCAACCTATGCAGGCCACTGCAGCTAAGAGAGAGCTGCCGCCGCTGAGCGCCCGCCTGACTCTGAACCTTTGAACCTCTTTGCTAAACCTGTGTGGGCCGCTGCAGCTAAGGAGAGAACTGCCGCCACTGAGAGCCCACCTAAATCTGTACCTTCAACCCTTTCGCTGGATCCATGTGGACTGAAGCAGCTGAGAGAGAGCTGCCGCCGCTGAGCCCCCACCAGAATTTGCACCTTTTAACCATCCACTGAATCTGCGTGGACCGCTGCAGTTCAGAGAGAGCTGTGGCCACTAAGCATCCACCGTGGTGCCCGCCTGGTGTAGTAATCCAGGAGTCATTTTAGATGAAATGAAAGAAGTTTAATTGATAAAATCTACACAGCTTATCATCTGCCAGCTTTTCCAGGATGTGCAGTTTCCAAAGGTTGAATCATAACATTCCAGTCTGGCTAAGATGCAGATGACATCATAAAGTCAAAGACAGCTGAGCAGAGCTATCTACTTAAAGTGACAATGTACAACTTGGAATACAACATACCTCCTGTCCTTCCAGAAGGAGAAAACAAAACACAAAGAAAATTAACAATTCATTAGTACAAGTGTAATAATTAGTACAAAGTTCATTTTCAATATAAAATACATTTTGTGAATGTTCAATCACGTAACCTACAAGGTAAATTAATAGGTCTGGTACTCTTCCTACAAGCGGTATTCATATTGTTAACATGTATATCACATTTTTGAGAAACAGTAACATTCTCTTTAGCTTTTACAACTTTCGAAATATTCCACCAATGTCCTCCCTCAACTTGTACAGCATTTCCACCAATTTTCACAATTTTGATGGGTTTACTGTATTTACTCCTTCCTTTCTTTGTGTGAGTAGGATTCTTTATCTTAACAAAATCTCCTTTACACAGTGTGACTATCTTGGCATTTTTCTTTTGATCAAACCAGATTTTTTCTTTATTTTGTGCTAAAGTGGAATTAGACTTGACTGTTTTTAAAACAGACTCAATATCAACTGAGGGACTAGACCATTTAGACATCCAACTGGGTCTAAAACTGGTATTGGCTGTTCTTCCTCTTAACACTTCAAAAGGGGAAACTTTCGTGGCAGAATGTGGTGTCGTTCTATAAGACCAAATCATACTTTCAAGGGACGCAAATACATCATGTCTCCCTTCGACTGCCCACCTGATGCACTCACCCACAACACGGTTCATCCTTTCTACAAGACCATTCGTTTGTGGATAATAGAGTGAACTTCTAAGATGTTTGATTCAACAAGATTTAAGAAACGATTGGAACTCAAGACTAACAAACTGAGTCCCATTATCTGAAATGATAGATTCAGGAAACCCTTCTCTCAAAAATGTTTCCTTAAGAAATTTGATAATAGTAGAGGCATTTACCTCCTTCACAATTTTAATCTCAGGCCATTTCTAAGTATAATCCATCAGGACAATAATGAACTTCATGCCATAAGGTAAAATTTCATAGGGGCCCATAATGTCAATTCCTACTTTTACCCAAGGATTGGTGGGACACTCAATGGGAGATAGAGGAGGCACTGCAACTTTGAGTGATTTTTCAGACATAGAACACACTGGACAGTTCTCAACAAAAATACATATCTCATTGTCCATGCTTGGCCACCAAAAATCTTGTCGTACTCGACGTATAGTAAGAGAAATTCCTGAATGCCCCTCATGATCTTCCTTCATGATGGTAGGTCTGAGACTATGAGGCGGTATCAGTTTGTCACATCTCATTATTAAACCATCTTCAATCGAAATCTCAGATTCAACCTTTGTCGTGTTGGCCCTTTAATGTTTTCCATAGAATTGTACTCCTGTAACATTCTTTGTTGTCACAGGATTCTTCTCCAGTCTCTGTGCTGACAGTTACTGGGGAAGAAGTCCTGTGTAGGTTGTACCCTACCTTGCTCCTGTGCTTTTCCTACAATAAATCCTTTTAATCCTTACTCTACTGTGTGGACTCTACACTACAATTTTGGCGACGAGGTCCAGGAAGCACCAGGAAACCCCCGAACCCTAATGACTACAATTTGAAGTATTTTTGAATTTTCCACCTATTTACAAGGAAGTAACTCCTCAATGTGGAACTGACTTCTCTGATGTTTTTACAATTCCTTCTTGAAGAACGTCGTGTTTGACACCGCCTTGGCCCTGCCCCTTTGACAGCACCGTTAAAGAAAAGGACGAGTTCCCACTACATCGTGTGAGTAAAGAACTTGTTTTTTTTTTTTGGTTTTTTTCGGTGTGGTTAATTGACCCTTATGCTAC
Source organism: Lissotriton helveticus (assembly GCF_964261635.1). Lineage (NCBI taxonomy): Eukaryota > Metazoa > Chordata > Amphibia > Caudata > Salamandridae > Lissotriton > Lissotriton helveticus. The sequence continues at coordinate 606,282,427 of NC_136063.1, forward strand.
ACATCGCTTTAAAGATTTTTTTTACGCGCTGGGTCTAACTTTAACTATACTTTAACTAAAGATTAACTGGTGCATCTTTCAAACGGCAGAGGCTTGGGAGGCGGTTACCGACAGAGGCTTGGGAAGCGGTTACCTTGAGGGAGCGAGCGCTTTCGTTCTGAATCCTCCACTGCCTCGAGAGCCTCCATTCTTCACTATATTGAGCATTCTCATTCCTGCTCACTCGAGAACGCCCTGACTTCCTTCTTCGTGGCGGTCTATCTTCGTGACGCATCACGCACGTCGCGTGATGACGGTAGACGCCGGCAGCCATTTTAAGAATCTCCATGGCAACACACTGTAACGCTACTAACGACTCGGCGTTCATCATTGGAAATATCGATCGGCAATGTTATTTGAGCTAAATTCAACGGCGCTTAATAATTAATTAATAATCCACTTTCCTTCATTGAATTTCTTCATTTTCCACGGATTTCTTACTGTTCCAGCTCTTCAGAGACAGTCAGTAACATTTCCCTTCCTACATTGACTATTTATGACAATTGATAATTATCTTCATTGACTGTTTTGGGATCTCATAATTTAACTATGGCTACTCAGAACTTTACTATTCAATCACCTCAAGCCTTTTGGCCTTCTGGCACAGAACCTTGCATGAAATGGCTCCAATGGAAGGCTTATTTTTTAAATTTCATTGATACCATCGACGAAGAAGGGAAAATGAAACCTGAAAGGAAAAAGAAATTATTCTTACATTCTCTTGGCGCTGGTGGTTTAAAAGTCTATGAGGAAATGTCAAAATGTACTGGTGGTGGGGAATCCAATGTTTTTGATGATGTATTGAAGGATTTTGATAGTCATTTTTCCCCTAAAGTGTGTATTTGTATAACCAGATATGAGTTTTTCCGCAGGAAACAGCAGCCTGGTGAAACTATAGATGTTTATGTTTCCGAGCTGAAGAAGATAGCGGATGACTGTAAGTTTGATCACCTTCAAGAGCAGTTTATAAGGGATCAAGTTGTGATGCACGCTTCTGATCCATCAATCCAAGATAGACTTTGGATTAATGGCGATTCAGACCTTAAGGATGTTTTAACTATCGTTAGAAAGGCTGAACTTTCTGTCCGTAGTGCTAAAGCTATCAAAGTTAATGATAAATCTACTGATTCTAATGTTGTTTCTGAACATACTATTTCTAAAGTTCAGAGCAAATCTAATTATAAACAGAAATACCAAGTTAAAACGAAACCTAGTGAGGTCAAAAGTTCTGAGAAGCTCAAATGCTTCAGATGTGGTAGTAGTTCACACTTGGCTAACTTTAAATTATGTCCGGCTATTAAAGAAAAATGTTCCAATTGTGGTCTAATTGGACATTATTCTAGAGCCTGTCATAGGTCTAAGAATAAAAAAGTAAAGGTGATTTGCAATTCCTCTTCTAGTGAAGACGAGGATATTGTTAGAAAAGTTCTACATTGTTCTGTCGAGGATGAATGCATTAAGAAAGTCACTCATTGTTCTATGGAAGATGAGTGTATTCAGAAACCACTTGAGAAAGTTTATATTTTCAATATTAATGACTCCTTTAAGAGGAATGTTCTTAAGAAACCTATTTGTAACATGTTAATTGGTGGTGTTCCAATTAATATCTATGCTGATTCCGGCTCTCCCTATACCATAGTTAATGAAAAAGTATGGAAATCGGAATTTGCACAACATTTAGGGAATGAATTTTACCCTTCTGACATTTCTCCTGAAGGATTTTTGGGGGAAAAGATTGAGATTATTGGTTTCAAACCTTTAAATTTTAGATTTAAAGATAGAGATTCTTTAGGGAAGCTCTATGTGTCCAAACGGGGTCCTTCTGTCCTGGGATGGAAAGATCAATGGGATTTAGACATTATTCTCAATCCAAATAGCCCTGAACCAGTTTTAGTAATTAATGATGGTGAAAAAATTGGTGTTTCCATGTTAAAAAAATTTCCCACTGTCTTCAGTGGCAAGATTGGAAATTTTCAAGGATTTTCTCATCACATTGTCTTGAAGAGTGATGCGAAACCTAAAGTTTTTAAAGCTAGAAACATCCCTATTTTAGTGAGAAATAATGTTGAAAAGGAACTAGAGAAATTAGTTAGAGAAAACATAATTGAGGCAATAGAGTCTTCTGAATGGATTTCTCCTGTAGTGATCGCCAGACGTTCTAATGGTGAAATTCGGCTATGTGTAGATCTTCGCCATTTGAACGAGAACATAGTAGTCGATAAATTTCCATTGCCTAAAATTTCTGAAATGCTGTCTTCAGTTAAAGATGCCTCCTTTTTCTCGACCTTAGACCTCTCTGCTGCTTACCATCAGATTTCCTTAGACGATGACAGTAAACACCTCACAGCATTTATTACACCCATGGGTTGTTTTCAATTCAAGAGGATGCCTTTTGGTTTAGCCTCTGCTGCTGCCATTTTCCAACGTATAATGCACCAACTTTTTGGCAAACACCCAAAAATTAGATTTTTTCAGGACGACATATTAATTTATGGAAAAGATGAAGTTGAACACAATTCTATTCTTGAAGAGGTTCTTACCATTCTTGAAGAGAAAGGTTTAACTATTGAATTTTCAAAATGTCATTTTGGGGTGAAATCTGTAACTTACTTAGGTCATGTTTTATGTTCTGATGGGGTATCGACTAAACCCAAGCTAGTTGATGCTATTAAAGAAGCACCTTCTCCAACTAGTAAGGATGATGTTCGATCATTCCTGGGTATGGTTGAATTTTATTCTAAATTTGTTAAAGGGTTCTCCAGTAAAGTGTTTAACATTAGACAACTTTTGAAAAGTAAAGTCAAATTTGAGTGGTCTCCTCTTTGCGAGAATGAATTTAATAGGATTAAATCCGACATCATTAATGCTCCGGTTTTATCTCCTTTCGATGTGGACCTTAATTCTGTTATTACTGTAGACGCCAGCAATAAAGGTCTAGGAGGCGTTCTTTCGCAAATCGACAATTCTGGTAAAGAACACATTGTTGCTTTTGCGTCTAGAGCCCTTTCCGTTCCTGAAAGTAAATTCTCAGTTATTGAGAAGGAAACTCTAGCTGTTGTTTGGTCATTAGAGCATTTTCGGAGTTTTATATGGGGAAAAAGGTGTGTAGTTAGAACTGATCACAAACCTCTTACCAAATTACTTTCCACTGAAGGTCTTTACAATGCCACTGCCAGAATTGCTAGGATGACTATGCGTTTACAAGACTTTATTGTTAAAATCAAATATTTTCCAGGAAAGAGTAATGTTATTGCGGATTTCTTGTCACGCATGCCCTCTGAATTACAAGAGTGTACGGTAAATGAGTGGGATTCCTTTCAAGTGGCCCTTATTCATGATGAAAATCCTTTTTGTATTGAAAAAAAAGTTTGGATGGAAGAATATATGAAAGACAAACTGTTAACCTTAGTTGTTTCCTCTATTCGTGGAGGTTGGCCAGAGAAAAGTAAATTGGCTTCCGACCTTAAACCTTTTTGGGAAGTTAGGAATTAACTTACTGTCTTAGACAATACTATTTTTCGGGGTGACAAAGCTATTCCTCCTTTATCTTTGAGAGACTCTATTTTAAGTTTATGTCACAAAGACCACTGTGGAATTGTCAAAACTAAGCAGAATATTAAGCTTTGGTACTGGTGGCCTGGTATTGATGTCATGACGGAGAGAATGGTACGTGATTGTATAGTTTGTTCAAATTCAGATAAAGTTCTTAATACCTTAAAACCTGAGATGTGTGTACCTATAGTTCCTGATGGTCCTTGGCATACTGTTGCTATGGATATTATGGGACCTGTTGGAGACAATCACAGATTTATCATTTCTGTCATTGATATTTTCTCCAGATGGCCTTGCATTACCATAGTAGACAAAGTTGACTCAACCACTGTCTTAGAATTTATTGATAAGGTTTTTATGGAGGAAGGCTTACCCACCCAAATCATAAGTGATAATGGTGTTCAATTTTTATCTAAATTAGCTAAATCTTATTTTGATAGAACAGGCATCACTCACAGAACTACTTCACTATATAATCCTAGTGGTAATGGTTTATGTGAAAGGTTTAACAAAGTCCTAAAAAATGCTATCCAAATTGCCAAGTTAAAAAAAGAAGATTGGGAGGTTTGTGTACACAAAGCTGTTTGGTCCTACAGAACCAACATCCATGACGCTTTGAAAATGTCACCCTTCGAGATCATGAGGGGTCGTGTTGCTAGAACCAAATACAATCCTGACTGGTTACATAAGAAAGATTGTGTTGACATCCGGATGAGTGAAATCAAAGACAATATAATTGAGAAACATCTCCAATATAAGAAGAGTTTTGACAATAAATATGCTTCTGGTTCTATAAATGTTGAAGCTGGCATGTTAGTGAAAGTGAAATTACGATGGAAGGTTCGCAAAGGTGAATCTCAATTTTCTACACCTTTGATGGTAAAGAAAGTCTTGCGAAATGCTGTTCTTCTTAGTGATGGGAAAGTATGGAATTTAAAGAGAATTGCTATTTACAAAGGAAAGAAAGATCTATGTACTAATTCCTGTAATTCAGGGACATTTTCTAATGTTACTCCTGATTCTCAATTTATTCAAAATGGGGATCATGGTGGTTTTCTTTTTTCTGAAAATATTTCTACTCCTGTTAGTACCTCTAATGTTGTTAATTCTGATGGCATTAACAATGAGTCTAATTCGGGAATTGAAAACATATCTGTTCCTGATGGTGACATTCCTGGTTGTATGGACAATGCAAGTGATACTCACATTACAGGTGAAGGTTGTTCTTCAAATCAAAACTCCAACAACACTATTGTTAGGAATTCCAATTGTTCTGAGAATACCGTCATTGGGAAAAAACGTGTCTGTTCTAAACCTAATTGGTTACAAGATTTTATTTGTGATTGAATTAATTTTTGTTTTATAAGGAAGAAGATGTGTAATGTTGGCCCTTTAATGTTTTCCATAGAATTGTACTCCTGTAACATTCTTTGTTGTCACAGGATTCTTCTCCAGTCTCTGTGCTGACAGTTACTGGGGAAGAAGTCCTGTGTAGGTTGTACCCTACCTTGCTCCTGTGCTTTTCCTACAATAAATCCTTTTAATCCTTACTCTACTGTGTGGACTCTACACTACAACCTTCCAATACGGTTGCAATACAGAAGCTAAAGATTTCTCCTTGGGCCACCCATTTTTGACAAATTTGAACACTTCTTGCAAAATGTTGTCCTTTAATAAAGATTCTCTCCAATCTTCTTCAGACTCCACAGCAAGAACAGGCACATCTATTGATGCTACAAAACAATCTTCTTCATCCTCATCATTCAAATCATGGAAATTTGTACCTTCACTCATACCGTCACTCTGAGGATAACGTGACAAAAAGTCTGCACGTGTGTTTTTACCACCAGGAATGTGTGTGATGTCAAATTGATATTGAAGTAACTTGGTTACCATTCTAGTGATCCTGGGTGTACAACACTTACTGGGACCAGCAGATAATATAGACACCAAAGGTTTGTGGTCGGTGATCAAATTAAAACGTCTACCCCAGACATAAGGTCGATATTTGTCAATAGCCCACATACAGGCTAATAACTCCTTCTCTATAACGGAGTATTGAATTTCAGAATTCCTAAGAACTCTGGAGGCAAAAGCAACTGTGAATTCTCTCTCACCATAACGTTGAGTGAGAATGGCTCCCAAACCTACTTTGCTCGCATCAACTGTTATGTAACAAGGTAAGTCTGGTTGAAATGGAGTAAGTGCATCACCTCTTTTTAAGATACTTTTTACTTCCATAAAAGCATGATCACAGTCACTTGTCCATGAAAACTTTGTAGACAATTTGAGTAAATTGCTAATGGGTCTTACTATTGATGCATAATCAGGTATAAATCTCGAATAGTATTCCAACAAACCAAGTAAAGACTTAACCCCAGTCCTGTCTTTAGGTATAGGTGCTTTCATAATGGCTTCAATTAGATCTTGTCTTGGCTTGACCCCTTCAACTGAAAGTAAATGACCAAGGTACTCAATCTCGTTGCAACTAAACTTTCATTTCTCTGTTTTTAAGACAACACCACTTTTCTTAAAGATTTCCAAAACTTCCCTGACAATGTTATCATGAGTTTCATCATCTTTGGCATAGATTAAAACATCATCTTGAAACACAAGAACACCTTTGACATCTCTTAATAGATTTTGCATCACTCTCTGAAAAACAGAGGCTGCTGAGGCTAATCCAAAAGGCATCCTTTTGTAACGGAAGGTACCAAGTGGTGACACAAAAGCGGTTAGAGATCGTGATTCAGGGTGAAGTTCTATTTGATGGTCACACCAGGAGATCCCCCAGTAAAATGGGATATTTGGTTTGATGCATTTGAAACGTATTTAGGTGCTATAGGTGCTTCAAGATATCGCCCTGAAAGGAAGAAATGTCTTTTATTACACTCACTTGGTTTTGAAGGTAGATCTATTTTCAAACACTTACCTGATCCTCCTACAGATTATGAAATTATTGATGAATATCATACTACTATCACTAAACTTAAAATGAGGTTCGATAAGAAGCCAAATTTGATTGTACTTAGACACAAATTCTTTATGAGGAAACAATCTGAATGTGAAGATGTTGATTCCTATTTTTCCACTCTTAGGAAATTAGCTTCTGTCTGTCTTTTTGAAAACTTTACTGAACAATTAATTCGTGATCAATTTGTTAGTCATTGTAAAGACAAACAGACTAGACAAAAGTTACTCACAATGGATAACCCTACTCTTGATGAAACCATCAAAATTGCTAAAAGTATTGAAACTTCTCATATTTCCCTTAAGGAGTTAGAAGACAAACCAGTAGATAGCATCAATTTTGTTGGAAGTTCAAAAAAGAGTAAAAATAAGTCTTTTACAACTTCTAACAATTTTTCTTCAAAATTCAAAGACACCTCATCCCCAAGAGTTAAAGATAGTGTGTCTGTTCCAAAAATATGTAGTAATCCAGGAGTCATTTTAGATGAAATGAAAGAAGTTTAATTGATAAAATCTACACAGCTTATCATCTGCCAGCTTTTCCAGGATGTGCAGTTTCCAAAGGTTGAATCATAACATTCCAGTCTGGCTAAGATGCAGATGACATCATAAAGTCAAAGACAGCTGAGCAGAGCTATCTACTTAAAGTGACAATGTACAACTTGGAATACAACACCTGGTCGTGTCCATCCTTTGTTGTGCAGACCGCCACATCTGAGAGAGAGATGCTGCTGTTGCTGCTGAGTGACCGCACACTTTGCCAATTTGCATCACCGTGATTTGTCCCGTGGGCCACCGCAGCTGAGAGAGAGCTGCTGACGCTGAGTGTTCGCACCCTTTGCCATTTTGCGTCACCGTGATTTGTCCTGTGGGCTGCCGCAGCTGAGAGAGAGCTGTAGCCGCTGAGTGTCCACACCCTTTGCTACTGTGCATCATTGTGATTTGTCCTGTGGGCCTCCGCAGCCAAGAGAGAGTTCTAGCCACTGGGTGCCCACACCCGTTGCTACTGTGCATCATCATGATTTGTCCCGTGGGCCGCCGCAGCCAAGGGAGAGCTGTAGCCGCTGAGTGCCCATACCCTTTGCCACTGTGCACCATTGTGATTTGTCCTGTGGGTTGCTGCAGCCAAGAAAGAACTGTAGCCGCTGTGTGCCCACACCCTTTACTACTGTGCATCATCGTGATTTGTCGTGTGGGCCGTCGCAGTCAAACGAGAGCTGTAGCTGCTGAGCGCCCACACCCTGTGATACTTGGCATCCTCGTAATTTGCCCGTGGGCCACTACAGCTAAGAGAGAGCTGTGGCTGCTGAGTTCCCGCACCCTTGACAACTTTGCATCCTCGTAATTTGCCCCGCAGGCCGCTGCAGCTAAGAGAGAGCTGTGGCCACTAAGCGCCCGCACCCTTGACCACTTTGCATCCGTGGGATTTGCCCTGTGGGCCTCCGCAGCTAAGAGAGAGCTGCTGCCGCTATGAGCCCACCACGGAGCTGCATGACGAGAGCCGTCACCACCAGCCGCAGCTGCAGCCGTGCGCTGCTGCCGCTGAGCGCCCGCCTGTCCCTGAATGCCCAAACCACTGTGAGTGAATGCTGAGGACCTCAGCTCCTGAGACTTCTGGTACATGGGAGTTCGCCTGTCACCCTCTCCGCTTCTTTCAGAAGCTGCGTGCTGTAGTCCCTTCCAACGACAGGAATCTGGTGCGCAATGGGCCATGTAGGTCCCAGCTCTGAACTCAGTCAGTATCACGTTTTGGGGGAATACGTTGTTGTCTCTTTGAATCCCTACGGGTTGACGTGAATTGCAGTTGTAGAAACGCTTTGAGAGTTTTGAGTTAAACTGTTGGATAAAGATAATATTTTTCTATATCTACCTGAGTTGTGTCCTTTTGTGGTGTCATTACTGCCTGATTGTACGTGGTCATAAATGCTTCACACACTGCCTCTGAGATAGGCCTAACTTCTTGTGCTACGTTACCACAGGGTTTAGCAGGGGTTATCAGAGGGGTAGCCCACTTGCCCTGGCTTTGGCAGAAGGGTCCCTATTTGGACATTGGCGCCAGCCAGGGCCAACTGGAGACCCCCATTTCTAACATTAGTTGTCAGCGGTGAGGATCAGGACTTGCCTTTATGATCCACGTACAATAACTGGTAAACACCACTGGTGAGTGTAGACCAAGCGCAGCCACTAATTTTTTTATTGTTTGGTTGGTGGTCTTAGAAGTGACTTGTTGATAGCAGCCATGAGTACTGCTAGTAGAGGAAGGCCAACGTCCAATGCTTCGTAGGATCTCAGCTTTGAGGAGGAAAGATTAGATACCTTTACTACCAGACAGCTGAAGTCATTGTGTAAGCAATTGGCAGTCCCTGTGATAGGCCTCTCTAGGAAGGAGGAGTACCAGAAGGCACTGAAGACCGGGTGGGAAGTGATGGAGCGGGATAGAAAACAGAAATCTGTTTAAACCCGTGAAGTCACACTTCCATAAATAAATTAATAATGTTAACAATTTGTGCTGTGTGTATGCTAATTCAACCTAGTTTAAAGTTACATTACATTACAGAACACGTGGGAAACTAACATGTGTGCTCATAAATGTGCATTATGTTGCATTCTTATGTATGTGGAAAATAATAAATTAATCTTGTCTATTGTCATGTCATAACTAATAGCAGCTGTTTTTAAAATAAAGGCATGTGCTTATTTTGCTTCCCTTGTCTATGTGATGTCATTTCTACTATTCTAGGTGCACATAAGGTTTTATGGATTCATGAAGACAGGTAGATATAAAATGCTGCTTTATTTGTGCTTTACTGCTAGGTAATTTAGACTAATGGGTTAATTATTAGCAATGATGGGAGGCAACAGAACAAACTGTATTTCTTGCATTAATTATTCTTTGTGTTTGTTTATATAATAGTTTTACAAGTGAAGCTTAGAGATGGCTGCAGGAAAATAGTACCCTTTTAAAAGTGACGCAGGGAAGGTGGCGCAGAAAATTGACGCTTTCTGAAAGAGGCCTAATGATGAAAATGGCTCAAGTGAAAATAATTCCAAGAAGGATGGAAAAGGCCTCTGAGCTTTTATTTTGAAAGGTTTTGGAATGAACTGCTAAAAAGATGACTTTTTGGAGAAATCTGCTAACGTTTGCTAACGTGCCACGGGAGTTCAGAGCTGACTAAGCTCAAGGTTAAAAAGGAAGCTGTCGCTACAAAATGTAGCAGTCTAAGGAGAACTGCCAAGACTTCTAAATGAACAATGGACTAGTGAATTTGCCCGGGCATGCAAGAAAGAGGTGTCACAGTTTACTGTGGTACGAGGTGGCTCAGCCAATGGAGAACTAGAATTCGTCTGCTGGAATGTGAAAAATAGTTAGCTCAGCTAAAATTAGGGTATAAGAATAGGTTCAGAGAACACATAGTTGGCTTACGCTCGAGAAAATCTGGAGGACGATGTTATGCTGATGGACTTTACACGTGAGGACAGGAGTTTTTATTAATTACTTTATTACTAGGTGATGAGGGTAGAGACAGAGATATAGTTAGGATTTTGGAAAATGCTTAATTTTACTTATTCCTGCTAATGAATAATAATTCTTGATTTATGCTCTTTTTATTAATACTGAATAAATCTTTCTTTATGACATTTTCTAATGCTTGTTTAATAAAATACCAAAACCTAAGTTTTCCTAGATGTGTTAAAATAAACTTTCTAAAATGACAAGCTGGTCTTGATTATTGCAGATGGTTTAAACAACTATATTTAGATCTTATCGCCTCATGATTCAAGCGCTCTATTGTTGTTATGGGCCTAGTGTTATAGTGTAAGTTTTGTGGTAGTAGATAGTGTCATTTGTGTAATATTTTGGTGAGAGCGCTGGATCAATTTCTGGTAGCCATCGGACGGTTTATATATGTTGTTTTTGACATACATGTTACATGCATGATACATATATGTAGGTAAATTCATAGGATTAAATTTTAACACATGTTAAGTTTGTTTGTTTTGTGGTATATGTGAGTTGTACCGGTACTGTTTGTGTGATGAGAAGGCAGTCACACAAGACATCTGTTCTGTTTGTAGTGATATCGCCGAGTATCACAAGAGGTATCGCCGTGTACCATAGTGTTGTCGCCGAGCAGCACAGTTTTAGGGCTAGGTGTGAATGTTGAATAGTGAGGGTTTTCTAAGAAATTAGAGCAGCATGAGAATAGGGACAAAGCGCCTTCCATAAAACTCACTGTGATAAGAGTATTAGTTATATTCAAGCTTGAGTGAAGGGCAGGGTAATGTCGGTGCATGATTATCTATAAACAGGTGAGAGTCCTGTACGGGTACATGTTTTATATCTATAAACAGGTGAGAGCCCTGTACGGATAACGGTGTTATTTTGCTAACGGTGCATGATTTCTATAAACAGGTGAGAGTCCTGTACGGATTTCATGTGTGACTGAAGTTAGGGAATTTTCAGTGTGAAAGTGCGTGATTGTTTTGTAAGGTATGTTCAAGTGGAACTCTTAGAACTTTCACTTCGCGGTGGGTTCAGAGGAAAATGAGTTCATATTTTACGTGTTAGAAGGGTAGGGTAAGAGTTACTCTACTGGCAAATGAAAAATATTCTATGGGAATAGCGCCTTATATTCCGAGAATGAGAATACTTGAATGCATGTAAAACTATCCTAAATAGTGAAACAAACAGATGAGTTCGTTTTATGTATTCACTAAAATGTACCAAAAGTAATTCTAAGGTACTTAGGAAAGTTCAGGATAAAGTCTGTACCATTCTAAGACTTTTATGATGATGTGCAGTGTTTAAATACATTTAAAAGTTCTGCACGCTAATAAAATTCAATTCAAAAGTGTTCAGCATAGTTGAAAAGTATAAAAAGGTGAACTGTGCTAATTTAAAACATTCAGGAGCATTTTAGAATGTTCTGTGTTAATTAGGCTATAATTAAGGTATTCCACGTTGTTAAACATTTTTAAATAAGTAAAAAGCGATTAGTATTGATTTTATAAACATTCCACGTTTTAAATATAGTATTATATTGTTCTCCGTAGTTTAAAACCATTAAAATGTGCCCCGATCGAAAATTGTAAGGGAGGGGCTGGTTTTAGGAGTGAGAACGTGTGGGGAGAGAGCCTGCAGCTGCAGCAGCTGCATACGTCAGAGCTTGCCGCGCTCTGATTGGTTGTCGTGCCCTGAACTGTCAGAGCAAAGTAACGTTCTCATTGGCTGAGGAGCGAGTATTAATTTAAATTGGTTCCTAGCCTTTGTGAATGTTTTCCGATCGCGCTGCATTTAGCATGTTGTGAGCGTTGTGTTGCTTGCAGCGCGAGGAGAGACTACAGTAGCAACAGTGATAAAATTAGCTGCAGCCGTGTAGTAATTGGCTGAGCTTACAGGGACAGTGCGCTAATTAGCTAGAGCGTGGTGCTAAAATTAGCTTAAGCACATTGTTAGTATCTTGTATTCTGTAAGTGTCCCCAGTGTATTAAATCATTAGCTTTCCTTTCCAATGAAATAGCGCTGTCCTATGTAATTGTAGTACATTTTGTGAAGGAGGGGGGCTGTTGAGGAGTGAGTAGGGAGCGAGTGGGAGAGCTGCGAGCTGCAGCGGCTGTCTACGTCAGCCGCCGCGCTCTCATTGGTTAAAATATCGTAGCTTCAAGACAAGGCTGTGTCCTGATTGGTTAGGATGCCGCCGTGTCATAAAATGGCAGCGCTGTAATTGGTTAACAGCGTTTTTTATTAAAAACGATTGCCTGTCAAATAATATTTGTCCCAAGGTTTGAGGATGAGTTAAAGAATAGTAAATAAGTGTTGTCGGCTAGCTCATCTAAAATAAAAATAAAATCCCGCTTTGATTTCTTCCTTAATAGGCGCTATTGATTAGAAGGGAAAGGGCATTGCAACTAGTGTGTATGGAGAGCGCTAGACATTGTGTTTGAGTCTTAGAGTGTTTTTAAGAAGAGAAATTTTTAAGGCACGAGAGGAGTGAGCTGGAGCTGCAGCGCTCGTGTGTATGGAGACCGCCGCGCTCTAATTGGGTGAAGTAACGGAGCGTCATCAAAAAGCAGCTCTCTGATTGGTTGGAGCTGCCATGTCATTTTCAATTGTCCCCGTTTTTGATTAATTGTAATGGTTGTTGTGGTTGAGCGAGCGAGTTGACACGGGATTGAAATTAACATAAGGCAAAGTGAATTGAAGGCGACTACGCGCTGTGTTCAGGTTGGAATTCCTAGAAGAGAGGCAGAGCGCAGGGATCTTGGAACTGCGGTGGCAGTGTTTGTCAGAGCGACCGCGCTCTGATTTGTTGAAGCACCGGAGTGTTAGGGTAAAGCTGTGCTCCAATTGATTGTGTTGTCTGGAGCGCTGTATTTCTTTAGCCTGCTCGCCTCTCTCGATGTTGGAACATTAGCGAGGGGGCTGAGCTGTAATTGGTTGAGGCCTTGCCAGGTCGCGCACCCATTAGCTATTGACGCGTAGCGTCACACAAAGGCCGCGACCTCATTGGTTGAGGCTTCGTAAGCCTCGAGGTTGTCTAGGCTTGAATTAGGAAAGCGCTGACCGGTTAGTTGTGACGTCTGCTGTCACAGGAGAGGAGCCGCGACCTGATTGGTCAGAGCTCCGTGTGGTTAGACTTCCTCTTCTTCTTTTTGAGGGAGTACTGGTGAGCGCTAATAGTAAAATAGTGCTACACTTTGAAGAGTTGCTGCCTTGATTTGAGCGCTCTGACATCTTTTGGGTAATGTCTGCGCTATATAAAAATGCACAAATAAATAAATAAATTCCTCAAGAAGAGGCTTGATGTGTTCTAATTGGTTGTGCTTGCAAAAGCAGTGTTCTGATAGGCTGAAGACTTGTCAACAGTGCTGTGATTGGTTAAAGCGCGATAATTGTATATTAATGCCTTTCATCGCCGCGCTGCTGTTATAGAGTGGGAAAAAGTATTATTGCTGATATATGATTTTGCTTTAGAATAATTAGTGAGTATTGCGCATTTTAATTAAAGTAATAGCACATGATTATGAGCTAATGCGCTCTGAGTGTTTTGGCTTTGTTTTTCTTTGGAATAAGAGCTCTGGTATTAATTATTTACACTTGTAAGTGTCCCCACTGCAACAGTGCTTTTAGTTTAAAGAAAAGAAAGTGTGTCACGGCTGGTTCATTGCGTATCACAGCTGAATTGTGTTTAGCTGACAACAGTGTTGCGTGCTGTTTTAGAATAATAGCATGATGTTATGAGCCATAGTGTTCCTCATATTAAAGTATTGAGACGCTAAGCGCGGGAGGGGGAGAGAGACTACAGCAACGGCATAACATTATAGCTACAGCTGTGTTGTGATTGGCTGTGCTAGCGAAAGCTGCGTTCTGAAGCGCTGTGTTATGATTGGCTGAGGGACTGCGTGTTGTGTTACCAGATGCCCTGTCAGTAAAGTGCATGCGCGTAATGTTCTTTCTCACACTCCCTAATGGTAGCTTTTACAGTGGATATTAGCAAATAGATTGGGTTTTCTCTTTCCACAGGTATATGTTGCAGAAGGTGTGTAAGTGAAAAATAAGTACAATTAAAACACATGTGATTATATGTTGGTATTATTGTTATAAATAAAAAAATTTGCGTTGCTGTTTTTGCAAATTGATAATTTTTCTTTCCAGGTTTATTATAATTAGTGATACAGGTAAATTAAGAGAAAAATTAAATTGACCAAATTATAAGGTTTTCTACACCTGATAGTGTTAAATTAAATTAATTAATTAATTGATTAGCAAACGCTGCAAGGCAAATTTATAGAGTACATTTACCAAATTATTTAAAGAAAATGTCTTCCTTGTATAAGAAAATGAAAAAGGTTGTTGCCAAATGCGAGAGTAAATTAAAGATTCACAAATTAGCGAAAATAAATAATAAAAGTGTCAGAGTAGAAAATGTTGATCAGTGTAAAATTGATGTTGTAAATATGGATCAGAACAGAAATTCAAGAAGACCCCCAGAACAGGTTAATACAACGCCAAAAGTGTCGGATCAAACTGATAAAGTGCCAGCTCAAACTTCTTTTAAAATTAATGCAATTGAAAAACATGATGAAATGATTGGTACTTCTGGAATTAATATTCCTGATCATGTAAATTCATCAAATGATTTAAAGGAGTCCATGAAAATTATGGAAACAGAGACAGTCCCTGTGCTGGGAAAAGATGAAATTAATTCCGCAGTTTTAAAGGTCCCATTAATTGAAAAAGTTTATTCTATTGTACTTGAAATTGAATTAGTAGGGATTGCAACTCAGCAAGAAACAGAAATGACTTCAGTTCTGGTAAGTGAGAAGTCTGATACTGATCTGATTAAATTGATACAGCCTGACGAATCAAAATTCTGGTCAATTAAAAAGGAAACTGAAATAAATGAGCTGAATGAACAGTTACAAATACAGCGACAGGTAATGACTCAAGAGAATGACATGGCTTCATTGCCATTACAAAATGTTGTTAATGAACAGATAGACAAAACAGATACAGGATTAATTAAAGATCAAGAAAATAGTCCAAAAAGATTAAATGCACTTCCAGAATATTGGTATAAAATTGATGTTCTTTTGAGTGAAGACATCAAAGTAAAGGATGCAATTGATCAACAGATTGAAACATTGACTTCTGCAGGTTCACTTTTCAGAAATGCAAATTTAATTAAAAGATTGATTGATGATATTCAATTGGCAGAAAGGTTTGCTGTCGTGATATGTGCAGCATACAAAATGAATGATGAACATGCTTTGAGTTCACTAATACTAACAGCAGTTGAAACATGGCAGGTAGTCAAAGATTTACAAGATAATGCAACTCATGAGGAGAAAAACACATGGTTGAGAAACACATGGTTGAGTACAGATTTTAGACAGCGAGATGAGAATGAGATTTGGATACACAAAAATGACAGAGTAGTTTTGCTAAATAGCATGATTATTGTCATAGACAGAATGTACCATAAAATTGCAGAATTTCTTCACCAGAGGTGTCTGACATATCAGCAAGTGAACAAAATTAAGAGAACAGTTGTGAGTTTGAGAACAGAATTACAGGAGAGTGGTTCATTGAACAGATTACAAATGGATTTCTGTGAGATGTCACTGTATGATAAACTGTGCTACATTTTTGTGATTTACTGTTTGATTACAAAATGGATTGAAACATCTCAGATGCGACATGATGATAAAATTACTGTTGCAAAGTTATCAGATAACAGAAAACATATTGAAAACAGATTGCTCTATTGTACAGATAGAATAGAAATTTCAGATGTTGAGGAGCAAGAGAACGGTACTATAAAAGACAGAAATGTAAAAATGTGCCTAGTTGCAGGTACAAAGTGGACAGATGTCCTTCCACTTGTTTTGATGTTTCTGAGAAACACTACTGATAAAAAGACAGATTTAAATCCACGTGAGATTATGATGGACAAGGTCATGAGACAAACATTCATACCAGAGAAGAGAATGATGACTATCAATGATGGCATCAATTTGGAGAACTGCAGGAATTTATCAGATGAAATGATTTCTGTGTTTGATGAAAATGAAACTGAAGTGCAAACAAGAGAAAAAGAGCAAGTATTTGAATTGTTACCAGGAAAAAGAATCAGGAAAAAGGTTCGTCTAAAAAGAAATTCTCTAGTGCCAAGGTGGCAGAAAAGGAGGCTAGTCAGTCTTGTCACAGCAAATGCAGAGAAGTGCAAAAGACTGAAGAGGTGGATTGACACTGGCCATACTTTTCGTGTATCTACACCTGAAAATCCTGATAAGGATAGTGTCACTATTGATGATTCAGATTCTGAAGAAGAGCCTGAAAAGAATTCAGATCTTGAAGATCGACAAGTTGGTCGACATCTGGAGAATATAAAAAGAAAACAAGCCTTGATTGAAGAAGACTTGAAAGTTGTGACTGAAGACTCAGAAAATGATGGAAATCTGCCAGAAAAAGAAGCAGAAGAAAAATGTGATCAGATTGTGATTCAAGACCAGGAGAGTATTGAAAAGCAGAAAAGTAGCTCTGAAAGCAGGAACAGGAATTCTGAAACTGGGAAGTTGAAGGTAATTCAAGAAGAAAATGAATTGCCAAGTACCAGCTGCAAAGATGATGTTCCTAACGGAGTGAAGTTGCTGAGTAAAGAAGTACCTGAGTCCAGAATGAAAATATCTGACACTGAAACTGATGAAAATGACGAAGATTCTGAAATAAGAAAATTCAGAAAAGGAGCTTGGAGAACAGAATGTAAAGTGACCAAGCAAAAGAAGAAATTACTAAGAAAAAGTGATAACTGGCAAGGAGAAAATGAAGGCCTAAAATTCAAATTGAGATACAGATCAAAGGAGCAGATTGATGAGATATCAAGTCAAAAAGATTCTGAAAAGAAAAGTGAGGCAGGAAAGAAAATGGAAGTGATACCTGTAATGGATTACAGTCAGGAAAAGATTGAAGAGAATAGTGACAATGGTTGAAGTACATACTTGTTAAATTTTAGGTTTTCTGTTTTTTTTGGCATAAGGCTGAAGAAATCTTGTTAGGTGACACAAGGTCGAAGAAATTCTGTTAGCTGAAAAATTAATTTGTGACATTAGGTCGAAGAAAAACTGTTAGAAGGTTTAAAGAGTATATAAAAAAAAAAAAAAAAAAAAAAAAATTTGAAAAAGGGGGGTGATGTTAGAAATTTTTAGAAAATTTAGGTAAAATTTTTAAAATTTTTGTTTTATTTTTCTTTGCAAGCTTAATGAAAATATAATTCTGCTTTGGTTAATTTAGGTTATTGTTCTTTTAGAGATTAACTAGGAGAAGTTTTAGGTTAATATGACAAGCAAGATACTGACATTATATTAGTTATAGTTTTTGCAACACATTTATTGAAGCTTAGTTGTATGTTACACAAGAGAAAGAAATAGAACTAGAGGGGTTTCTTAAATATATATATGAGAATTGTAGATAAACTGATGAGATAAGTCTTTAGAAATACTAACACAGGTGAAATTGAATCATGTTCATCTTAGATAAAATCTTTGCTAAATTTTTGGGTGCTGGTGTGGTGATTTGTTAATCACCAGATGAGGGAGTTGATGGAGCGGGATAGAAAACAGAAATCTGTTTAAACCCGTGAAGTCACACTTCCATAAATAAATTAATAATGTTAACAATTTGTGCTGTGTGTATGCTAATTCAACCTAGTTTAAAGTTACATTACATTACAGAACACGTGGGAAACTAACATGTGTGCTCATAAATGTGCATTATGTTGCATTCTTATGTATGTGGAAAATAATAAATTAATCTTGTCTATTGTCATGTCATAACTAATAGCAGCTGTTTTTAAAATAAAGGCATGTGCTTATTTTGCTTCCCTTGTCTATGTGATGTCATTTCTACTATTCTAGGTGCACATAAGGTTTTATGGATTCATGAAGACAGGTAGATATAAAATGCTGCTTTATTTGTGCTTTACTGCTAGGTAATTTAGACTAATGGGTTAATTATTAGCAATGATGGGAGGCAACAGAACAAACTGTATTTCTTGCATTAATTATTCTTTGTGTTTGTTTATATAATAGTTTTACAAGTGAAGCTTAGAGATGGCTGCAGGAAAATAGTACCCTTTTAAAAGTGACGCAGGGAAGGTGGCGCAGAAAATTGACGCTTTCTGAAAGAGGCCTAATGATGAAAATGGCTCAAGTGAAAATAATTCCAAGAAGGATGGAAAAGGCCTCTGAGCTTTTATTTTGAAAGGTTTTGGAATGAACTGCTAAAAAGATGACTTTTTGGAGAAATCTGCTAACGTTTGCTAACGTGCCACGGGAGTTCAGAGCTGACTAAGCTCAAGGTTAAAAAGGAAGCTGTCGCTACAAAATGTAGCAGTCTAAGGAGAACTGCCAAGACTTCTAAATGAACAATGGACTAGTGAATTTGCCCGGGCATGCAAGAAAGAGGTGTCACAGTTTACTGTGGTACGAGGTGGCTCAGCCAATGGAGAACTAGAATTCGTCTGCTGGAATGTGAAAAATAGTTAGCTCAGCTAAAATTAGGGTATAAGAATAGGTTCAGAGAACACATAGTTGGCTTACGCTCGAGAAAATCTGGAGGACGATGTTATGCTGATGGACTTTACACGTGAGGACAGGAGTTTTTATTAATTACTTTATTACTAGGTGATGAGGGTAGAGACAGAGATATAGTTAGGATTTTGGAAAATGCTTAATTTTACTTATTCCTGCTAATGAATAATAATTCTTGATTTATGCTCTTTTTATTAATACTGAATAAATCTTTCTTTATGACATTTTCTAATGCTTGTTTAATAAAATACCAAAACCTAAGTTTTCCTAGATGTGTTAAAATAAACTTTCTAAAATGACAAGCTGGTCTTGATTATTGCAGATGGTTTAAACAACTATATTTAGATCTTATCGCCTCATGATTCAAGCGCTCTATTGTTGTTATGGGCCTAGTGTTATAGTGTAAGTTTTGTGGTAGTAGATAGTGTCATTTGTGTAATATTTTGGTGAGAGCGCTGGATCAGAAGCGATAGAGTCTGCAGGGGATGAGGAAGAGAACGTTGGAGTGCAGCCGGATGATGCAGTAGAGGGGGGTGGGGATAGAATACCCACCAATCCAGGTGCTAGTGTATCCCAAAGGAGCCTGACCCCAGAAGAGCTGGAGACAGGGAGAGAGATAGGAGGCATAGTTTGGAGATGACTAAATTGGAAGGTCAGAAGGTCCTTGAGAGTAAGAAGTTAGACATTGAGAAGAATTGATTGTCAATTGAACTTGAGAAAATGAAAATGGAGCATGAGAGAATGTTGAGGGAGATAGAGCGGAGTGTCCCGGTCTCCCCCTCTGGTAGCATACCTTCAGTAACTCCTGAGAGTAGAGTTTATATTCCTAAAGATGTCATTAAGGATTTTCACAAGAGTGAGGATATTGGGCAATGGTTTGCCGCATATGAGATAGCAAAGGTGTCCCTCCGGATTCCTGAGAAGGATTGGGGAGCGGGGTTGTGGGGGCCCTTCGTGAGTGATGGTAGGAATACCCTGGTGGACCTGCCTGAGGAGAGCAGGATGGTGTATGCCCATGTGAAGGAAGCTTTGATGACCCGTTATGGTTTGACCCCAGAAATATACAGGCAGAGGTTTAGGACCTGTAAGAAGTTAGAGGATACCAAATGGGTTGAATATGTGTCTTATTTCTGCAGAGCAATGGATCGCTGGGTGAAAGGTTGCAAAGTGGAGACTTTGGAGCAGTTATAAGATTTGTTAGCATGGGAGCATTTTTCTAGTAACTGTTTTGCAGACCTACGCCAGCACTTGATTGATAGCAAGCTGACTAACCCTAGGAATATTGCTGAGGAGGCAACCACTGGGTGAGCACCCGGGTCCGCAAAGGTTTTGTGGGAGACTTTACCAGAGGTGGGCAGGCTCCCCAGCAGAGAAGTGGGGGGGACAAGGGTAAGCCGAGGGAGTTCAAGAAAGGGCCCGAAAGTAATTCCCCAAGGAACCAAGCAGTGGTGTCCCATCCTCCCCCTGAGAAGAAGCCACGCTGGTCCTACCACCCACCGAGACATGATAGGGACATCATCATCAAAGTGCAGAGTCTTAATTAGAACAATCTCTGCCCCAGGATAGGTAGTACAGTAGTACTAGTGTGCACTATGGCCTGATTCACAAAGATAAAGTTACACTTTTGGAGTAAAGTTACTCTTGAAGTGTACATATGTTCCCAGTAACTTTCTGAGTAGTAGCTTTCCAAGTAAAAATTAAATAGTGCTGTTGCTCGTAAATTAAGGTTTTTGATGGAAAAGTTGCTAGTCATAAACTTGCACTGCAACTGTAAAGTACCAGCAAAAGTTAACTTACTTTACCTATGTGAATGAGGCCTTGTGCTGTTTACAGAATGTATGCAACATGGGGTAAGCTTCTCTTGAGTCCTGACTCTTCACTCAAGGTTTTTGTAAATTTAGTTTACATTTTTAAAATAAAGTAAATAGTTGTTAGCTCCCCATATTACTTAGAAGTTACTATTGCTAGTTGTTTGGCTCTTTGTCATGGTGGTCTCAGTATTGGATTACCCACTAAATCTGTGTTTTCTACCAGTCTATTTGACTGTGATGGATAATATTTCTGAATAATCCTACAGTTGGAGTTCACCTTGCAGGCATCAGAATTGAACTAGTTAAGAACTCAGTACTTAAATTGTTCTTGGGAATGAGAGACAGACAAGATTGAGATTTTTGTGTATGTTTTTGGCAGACCCCATTAATGGTTAAGAGTTACAGAGCATAGGACAAGGGCAGTAAGTAACTAGGTAGCTGGGGCATAGGTTGTTTAATGCTTTGTGTGCCATGCAGCACATCTTAAATGTAATCCTCTTCCGTATTGGTAACCGGTGTAGTTTTTGAAGAAGAGGGAGTGATGCAGTCCGCGGGGGGGGGGCATTGGTCACCAGTCGGGTCGTGGTGTTTTGGACCACCTGGACTTTATTTAAGGAGCTTTCATTGGCTGAGATCAGCAGCGCGTTGCAATAGTCGAAGCGGCTTAGGACTAGTGCCTGGATCAAGGTTTTCCTGGTTGATAGTAGCAGGAAAGGGAAACTTCTGAGTAAGCTAAGGCTGTGGAAACAACCAACCAAACTCCAAGGTTTTTTACCACATATTTGGGACATGGGGTAGGACCTAATTCCTCTGGCCACCAGCATAGGGGACCATTTCACAGTGGCTTCACCAAATAGCATAATCTCTGACGTAGCTGAATTGAGATGGAGAAAAGTAACTTTCATCCACTCCGCTATGGCCTTCATTCCTTCTGCAAAGGTGTTTTGAATGTTAGAATTGGATTTGTGAATTCATATCGATGTGGCAGGTGCACAGCCTGTGAGTTGCAAAGATGATTTCCTTGAGTTATGCTGTCGGATTTGTTCCAATGTTTTTGAGCGATAGGGTGCACTCAAGGTGGCGTATCCGTACTATACGCCAATGCATTGAACTGAAAACGTGCTTCCAAACACTGGAAGCATCCCTTGTTGAGGCACTCCTTTGGTTCTTAGAAAACAAGACTCCTCCAGTTATTTGTTTTCAAACATAAGTATCGTTTATTTTATTCATTTGTGAAGTTTAGAATTCTCTTTCATTCCATTTTCACATATGTCTATTTGTGGTCATACATTGAATCTTTACACAATGCTCCAATGCATTTCGGCCGTAATGGCCTTCTTCTGGGAGCTTTCCTGTCAATGAAAGGATATATCTTAGCATCTTACGAGTCTTAACCAAACCAATGTATAAAAAATACAAACAATATAAGTCTCTATAAAAGGTACAAACAATATGAGTCTCTGATTGTGTTTTAAGTATAGCGATCTATAGGAATTGGATTTGTCAAATGAGAGGAGCAGTTGGGTGTCATCAGCGTAGGATATGGGGATGAATCCCAACTTCCTCAAAAGTCTCGCCAAGGGAGTAACATAAATGTTAAACAAGGTGGGGCTTAAACATGAGCCCTGTGGTTCTCCCTTGGTCACCCTGGTGGTCTGTGAGTGGAATGGTCCTAGGTTATTGGTCTGAGTTCTGTCAGCCAGAAAGTTGGACAACCATTTCAATGCATTCCGTGTGAGGCCTATGTCTCTTAATCTCCTAAGTAAAGTCTGGTGTGAGATGGTATCAAATGCAGCGATTAGGTCAAGCAGCACCAAGAACACTGCCTGACTGTTATCCAGCAACATCCTGATGTTGTCCGTGACTGCCACCAGCGTGGACTCTGTGCTATATCTGGGACGGAATCCCAATTGAGAGTCCAGGCAGTTTGTGGTTTCAGCGAAATCTGATAGGTGTTTATTAATGTGTTTTTCCAAGATTTTGGTATGTATGGAAAGTAGGGAAATGGGACGGTAGTTGATTATGTCTTCCGTTGAGATTTTAGGATTTTTTCTAATTGGGAGAACCTGCGGAGCTTTCCAATCCAGAGGGAGGATGCCTTCCTTCATGGAGCAGTTTCAGATAGAGCAGATGGGGCCGGCTAGTTGTTTGGACAGAGGGGCGGCTATTTTGGAAGGAATGAGATCCAATGGGGACCCCGTTTTTGTGCTACTTAATAGAGCTTCCTCTGTAGTGAGTAACGGGAAGTTCTCCAGCATGGAAATGGTCATGGCCGGTTGGATATCATACTCAGGGTCAGTCTGAGGGCCCTTCGATGAAGTGACTTTATTATAAATCATGTCCATTTTCTGTGTTAGATGGCTTTCTATACTGTCGCACAATGCTTGAAATGGGGCATACTCAATGTCACAGGCCTTAGGGTTGATGAATGTTTTTAGGATCTGGTAGATTATTTTCAGAGAGCTCCCTGCTTGTTCAAGTGTGTTTGCAATTTGAGTTTTGTGCTCGTTTTTTAATATTATTATGGTATTGTGTTAGTCATGTGAGCGCCGCCACTGGTGTTCAAGTTTTTTACATTGCCTTTTTTCGAGCCGCAGGGTGGTAGAGTACCACGGTGTCTGGCGTTGTTTTATGTTCATGGGGCACTGTCTCAAATGAGCTAAGCTGTCCATAGTGGATAATAGGCTGGAATTGAAGGAGGCTAAGCGTTCCTCTATATTGTCAGTTTCAGAGTATTGGGGTGGACAAAAAGCAGCTTGAAAATGTGAAGGCGTACGTTTATGTCAATGTCTGTAGATTGTTTTAGGGTAGTACTTGGCGACAGTCTGTGCCTTGATGCTGATAACACGGAACTCGACCATCGAATGATCTGACCAAGTCAGGGGGTGCGTTGCAACATAGGATATATTGGGGAGTGTGTTAATATTATATCCAAAGTATGACCTGCCTGATCAGTAGGGTCTTTATTTATTTTAGTTAGATTGAGTGAGGACAGTTTGTCAGAATGGACGTTGCCTCTGGATTATCTGGGTTTTTGCTGTGTATGTTAAAGTCTCCAAGAAGTAAAAAAATTCCTGGCTGATATAGCATGCAGAGCAATGAGTTCCATAAGCTGACTAGTGCTGTTGGATAGTGGTTCCAGGGGGCGATAAACTAAAGCTCCTTTCCAGCTAAGACTTTGGTGTAAGTCCATTTTAAAAATCAATATTTTCAGCTGGTCATTGCATATTTGGTCTAGGATGGAGAATGTGATAGGGTCTTTGTAATTTATGGCTGTTCCTTCTCCTGCCCTGTGCAGTCTGTCTAGTTTTTGTATGTGGTAGCCATTAAGAAGTGCCACTTCGTTGAAGTGACTTTATTATAAATCATGTCCATTTTCTGTGTTAGATGGCTTTCTATACGTGCTTTACGTAGATCAGTCTACACGAAGTTGCAACCAGAACAAGAAAATACTTAATCCAGTTGTGACTATTGTATTCTAAAGTGGACATCTTGTACCTATTGTTTTGTCTAAGTGTATGAATACATGTCTTTTGTTTTATCCTTTGCACAGCACTTTGTCACCAGTCACGACAAATCACTAAATGTCCATAGAGTTTATATGTCCCCTGGCTTTGGACAGCAACATATAATTTGTTTATTGACTCATTACAAGGTTTCTACTAAAGATTGACCTCCAGAATTATATACAGTAGTGTGTGTCTTCATATATTTTCCCAAGGGAGATATCTAGTAATATGTATTAAGTACAGTGTTTCAAATTGATTGTGTTCCCCGACAAAACCACTATTATCGTTCAGCCCACACCTGAGCAGCACCAGTTTGTGTAGGACACAGTAGAGGAGGCGATTGGATGATGATAAGGAGGGGGCGGGTGGTGTTCCAGTCAGCAGTAGATGCAAGCTGCAGGTAGCACCGGCATTAGCATGGCCGGGTTGGGGACTGGTGGCCCAAGAAACTGGAAGCCCTTGCCTTCTCTCCTTACTTCTCCAAGGCAACCAAGTAGTAGTATTCTGCTTCTTTGGACCCCACCGTTTGGTAATGCAGCTGGCCAGCTATCTACAGTCGGGAAGGTTGCGGGTCCGCTCCAGCAGCAGGAGTTGCTATATCAAAAAAGTTAAAACAAACGTGAAATGTGATGCTCAGTGCAAACACTCAGTGATATTGTCTATTGTGGCAGAGCAGCAGAACATTGCTGGTCCCCTAAGGCCATTGGAATTTAATGTGGCTGTGATGATTAGTCAGAGGGTCAAGTTTTTTCCAGGACATGCATCACATAATGCAATAGCACTGACTGCAAAGAATTAAGCCAGAACACTAATATAATCAAAAAGTGATTTTATTTTTGAAGGATTTCATAGTGATCAGACACGTTATGTGCACTAATAAATGAGTTAACACCCATTAATGAGTAAGGCGTATACATGCTGCACAATGAATACTTGACTATATGTGCAACATTAATGTAGCCATTCTGGCAGGCCTGCTACTCTGCAGCTTGTTTTTTATGGCAAATCTAATGGCATGTTGTGGTATTAACTTATGCAATTAATTCAAATGGCTCTGCTCTTCTAAAACTCCCTCTTCAATTCTATCCTGAGTCAAAACTTATGGGATGATAACATCTGTCAGATAGGATACTCCTTGTAGCAGTTAACGGATATCCCATCCGTTATATTGCAGTAGACACTGCATAGATCAGAAACGATGCAGTGTAGTACAGGGAACATATTATATTTTATATGTCACAGAAAGAAAGAATGATGAAGTGAAGTACTAGTAGATTTCTAAGTGGGCACTAGGAAACACAATTTGTCTTTGATTTGTCTGCATTGCAGACTTTGTTGTGCTGCACTGTTACCAGAAGCAGATGCACATTTCACCCACTACACTGCAGCACAGAATTAAAACTGTGCAGCAGTTTTTGGTGGCGAACTGCAGTTGGCAGGGAGGTACTAGGCGTGATATCTGCCTTGCCTACCAAATACAGTATCGTCAATACGAAAGTATGGTGACTTACCACTTGTCCCTCACATCTTTGGTACTGCTCCACCTCGCTCGACTGACTGGGAGATCTCCGACATACCTGGATGACTGGCACTGGTGGCCGAACTGGCGGTCTGTCTACCTAGAGAAAAACATAATGCACCAATTTTAGATACCAGATTAGCCACCTAGGTAATTATTTGTTTTGCACAAGGGACAACAGCAATACTTCACTACAGTTAGGTTAGGTATCTGTCAGTATTTTCTATCGAAAGTATCACTTTGGGAGGTTTATTGGTCGACAACATTTTGAAGAACAAGTAAACCAAAAACTTTTTTCAAGTAATGGAAGGATAAGGCTATGAAGGTAAAGAGTGAAATGCAAAGAAGTGGTGTAACGGAATGAAGGACATATGGTATTGATTGGTAACAGTATCTCATTCCTGCCATGCTGCACTGTCATAGAAACAGCTAGTATAAGACAATATTGGGGTTCCATGACCAAGAGCACTCTATTTCTTTCCTGGTACCTTTTGACTGTGTGATCAAAGAAGCCTTCTCAACCAACACGTTTGGTGAAAACTTGAGCCAGAGATCCTCTTTACATTACAAAAAAATATGTCCCTTAACAGTACTCCACAGATATGTAAAAGAGGGGTGAGGTAAACTTACTAAAAAGAGGACAGAAGGAAGCTACAGACAGGACAATGTCAGCTGTGGAAACAGAAAATATAGAAAACACAGTGAAATGCAGGGACAACAAACATTAAATAGCAGAGTTAGAAAAAAAGTAAATGGTATAAATACAAAAAGCCATGGGGCTTATTTATGAGCCCTTGTGCCACTTTTGTACTTCCGTTGCTTTACTTTTTGTGACGCACAGCAGTGTAAAAAAGGCTCCTTGTTGTGCCATATTTACAAAGTGACGCATCTAGGTAGATGAGTCACTTTGCAAACCCCTACGCCACATTATACCTTCGTCAGGTATAATGTATGCTGGTGGGGGGGCATTCCGACACAAGAAAGGGGCTTAGAAGTGCCGCAGTGAAATCTACAAGGTTTCACTGCGCCACTTCTAGGACGCAAATGTTAACTTAAGACAAAATACTAACTAAGACAAGATCCTAACTTTAGGAAAAATACTAATTTGAGACAAAATACTAACATAAGACAAAATCCTAACCTAAGACAAAATCCTAACTTAGGACAAAATCCTAATTTAAGACAAAATACTATTTTAAGACAAAATACTATCTTAAGACAAAATCCTAACTTGACAAAATCCTAACTTAAGACAAAATACCAATTTAAGACAAAATACTACCTTTACTACTACTAAATGCCTTCTGTGAATACCAAAAGTAGTAAGTTTAGGATTGTGTCTCAGATTAGTTCTGTTAATCGGCCCCGGAGATTTCAGATGACACATGGGGGGCCATATGGCAGAGAGCAGCTGAGTCCTTGATCTGTTATAAAGAGAACGCTTATAAGATACTAACCCATTGGTACCTCAAGTCTGTCAGATTTGCAAGGATGTTCAGGGGCTCGGACCTATGCTAGAAGTGGGGAATGAGACACGCTTTTGCACACTTGCTGGTCCTGCTGTCTGATCGGTACTTTTTGAGTAGAGGTCCAAAACACAATACAGACCATCACAAATGTCTTGTTACTGCTTGATCCACTCATGTTCCTCCTAGGGGACCCAGGGCCAGATAGGCTCTTTCCTTTAACAACTGGGCAGGGCTACCTGTTTGCTCATCTACTCTTAGATGCTCAACTGTGTGTGGCCCAGTGTAGAAACAGTTTCAACCCCTCTCTTTGAACATATGGTGGGGAAAGATTTGGTCACATTACGCCATGGAAAATGTAACTGCCACTATACTTGATCGCGTGACCAAGTTCAACACCATATGGCGCCCCTTTACTACTTGCATACAATGTCTAATATGAGCAGGAGGGCTCCACATGACAATGTCTAGAACTTTAAAGGTGTTTGACATGCAAATCATGTCCCCATCAGACACCGGTGGGGGGCGTTCATCGGGGACTGACCTTCCAAATGGTTGACCAGGATCTACTGGGATCAGGGGGAATGGTGATTTTCTATGTATGCTTCGAACAAAGTTATAATTCATTGGTACTATTGCCTTGGGCGTGGGCCGCTGCCAGTGCTTTCCATTTTATGTTCTTCACACTACTTTACTTTGGAAATGTACTGTGTGTCATGTTCCTTTCCTGAAAATGCATAGTAAAACTGTTAAAAAACACAAGAAATTGGTTCCTTAACAGTGGATAAATTCTAAAGATTAATCCATTGAAATCGCATCTCTCCGTGATTTAAATCCCTCAAAACGATGGAGCAGCTTTACATCACACCAAATAATGCATATATTCTGGGTTTGGTTCTATCTTCTTTTCAAGTTTGTTGCTCAGCAGTTACCATAACAGTAGCCATCACAAATTCAAATAGGTGATAAAATGGGAAGTAAATATTTTTTATCTAATAACACCCCCCATGTTAAATTACTACCAAACAGTCTAATAGAACAACTCAACAATAATTTCATATACGATATAAAAATTCACATCCAATTAATCTGTTTTCATGGTATTACTTCTGACCAGTTTTAGACACATGTATCTTTTTAAGCAGATGTTTTGTTATTACTGTTTGGTCCTAGATTTGCCAAAAGTTTGTTTCAGCAATTGATTTTTTTTTAAAGACAATACCCTGGTCAGGCACAGGGGCGGCTCCTCCATGTGGGCGGAGGAGCATCGCCTCACTACTTTCTCGCAGTGCAAAAAGCAGAAACATAAAATGGTATTTTGCATACCATTTATTGTTTCTGCTTCTTGCACTGCGAGAAAGCAGAAGAAGGGTTTGGTTGGGGACGGGTGGGTGGGCGGTCCTGCTGCAGTGCAGAGGATGAGTGGCTAGCCCACTGTTGTGGGCACTGACTGTTTGGTCGGCCCTGGGGCCGACCAAATCAGTCATACACACACTCCCGTTTTCTCTATGTAGGCTGTATGCAGCCTGCTAGGAGAAAACAGCCTCCCCGTAGACGCCTGTGTGGTCGGCGTCCCAGCCAATCACAACGCTGCCATTGCAGCTTTGTGACTGGCTTAGGGGAGGAGAGGGAGGTTGCCTGCTTCCTGGGACTCGGAACGGAGAGCAAAGGAGATGCGATGCAGCACCGGAGGTGAAGGTAAATAGTATTTTTTTTTATTAACCCCCCTACCCGCTCTGACCCCTGCCCCCCCTCCCCCAACACGCGAGTCATGCCGACCGCGACTGGTCAGGCGTGGATGTGGAATCCAATCGCGTCTGGATAGGATTATGTTATGCAGACCGTGTTTTGAACTATAAAATCCCTTTGTGCTTTGATGAATCAGTTTGCTACTTTTCAGCTATGTATAAGTAAAGCTTTGACAAGAAGGCTAGGAGGCATACGCTTCAGACCCAGCTTGTTGGTTCTGTTTCAGAGAAAACATTTCAAATTAATTGACCTCAAGGTTTTCAGTTTTCTAAGTCACAGTTCACAAACCAAGCCTCGCCAGCTCGGACGAAGAATTATGTTTGTTTTCAACAACCACGGTTACATGGTTCTTAGATAAAATATGACAAATGTAGCTCCGTAAACATTTTCAGTTAAGATGTATTCACATTTAAGAATTATAGTCGCCAGTCCCTATATTTCTAAAAGAGACGTCTGTAGCTGTCGACTTCCAAAGTTACCGTGAATAGGGATTTTATTTCATTACAGGTTTAGTTGTGAAAGTCATATGAGGTGAAAAAGTTACATGTCCATCAACTCTTATAAAATAAGTGCATTCATGGCCAGACAAGCATGACCCAAATAGGCAGCTGATTTATGGTGCATTGGATATTGATAATTCACATCTTTCGGTTTGCATCTAGCTTACTGATAATTGTGAAATCAGTCCTATGTTAGCCTTGTTAGCCTTGGATGTGATTGAGGGGAAAAGGTTCAGGCAATGTAAATAAGTCTGTTTGATCTTATGTACTTGCCCTGGAGCCCAAGCTATCGCATATGTCAAAGTCCAGATACGAGCCCACCAGAGCGAGATGTGAAGATGGGTAAATGATACAGATTGATAGCTAAAAAGCACAGTGCAAACACAAACCGAAAGGATTTCCTTAAAGTCGCCAGATGAGGAAACAAAAAATCTAGAAATAAAACATATAAATTATTTAATTATCATACATTTGAACAATATTATGAGAATTTATAATTTAAGAAGCTAAATAACATTTTAATACGTTAATAAAGTAACATTAAATTACTTATAATTACCTTTATATTTCGGCTTTAATAATTAATAAAGCATATTAAAACACATTTCTTTTCTTTTTATGTGCCAATTTGTATTTGAATTTAAACTTCAGAAAAAATATTTCTATTTAATTAAACATAATTAACTTCATTGAAGAGTTAATTCAAAATTAAAATAATTTTGCTTTGACAGTTTATTAATTGTGTTTTACATTTAAAATAAATCAATACAATAAATTTACATTCATATTTAATATAACCATATCTTTACTAATTGTTTTCAAGCTTAACTTATGTATTTTTCCATATCATTTATCATAGAAAGACTCCACAGTCGGGGTAAAGATCTCCCGATGGTAAAGTATAGGGAAAATTGAAACAGTTTATTAGGCTTTTAAATAAACTAGTAAAAATGTTTTTAATATTAGATATTCATGTAAATCTTTTTTATATATTTATTATAAATGTAGACAAAAAAAGTCAACCAAAGTAATTTTTTATCCTGCGTTATTAGTTATTAAAAGTAATGTATAGAATTAATTAAAATCAATGTAATTACATTTTAGTGAAAATTAATGTTACATTAATTTATAAATTCAAAAAAGTGTTCAGATCAGATCAGTGGAAACAAGGCTTTATCAGCCACCCTCTGGCTCAGCCGTGAGAGATCCAACACTCTCCCGAGCAGCCTACCCTGACAGCCAGAGCCACCTCATCATCACCAACATAAACATCAAGGAGGCCAAGAGGCACTGATGGCTCATGCCTAACCCAATAGAGGCAGAGCAGAGGAAGAACAGGGTGGCCACGCGAGAGCACTGACCAATCAGAGACTCAAGTGTGAAATAGTGAACTGAAAGAAGAAAAGCTGTGTATAATAAAAAAGAGTACATGGTAAACAGCACCTGAACCTAATCAGGGTAGATATATAGACCCAGGGATCATAAAGTAGGATCTGGCTGTAGATAGTCAGTCATTGTCTTATGATTATTTGTTATGTTAATGAGTGCTTGCTGAGTGCTGAGCTCAAACAACCAGACATTACCACAGAGGCATAATAGGATAGACCTTGAGACATCAGAGGCAAATTATCTCACCCTGCACAGATGTGGCCCAGCAGTTCCTTAGTGACCTGTGGCTCCTTGAAAAGGGTCTGGCCGTAAAGTAACAGATTCCCTATGGTGAAATCACTATACAAACCTGATAATAATCTGTGTCATGCTTCTTTCTTTCTTCCTACCCTGGAACTCATGTTCTCAGCGAGTCATAGAAATTTAACTCATTCATACACACATGTTAATACATCTCCAAAGACCATGGATTTACTCACACACATTCATGAAGAAGTGGGCATCGATTTTATTTCGGACCTAGCGGCACTGCGCCCCTTGCTGCTTTGGCGCTCAATTTGGTCCAAGTCCGAAACTCAATTTACCCAGGAGATTATTCTTGACTGTCTTAGGCTGGATTACTCCACACGTATCACCTGGCTTTAGTATATACATTATTGGTTTTATCTCCTGTTTCAGTTTGACATTTTTCTTGACCCTAGCTCTGTGGTTTCGATCCCAAAAAAAGACATTAAAAAAAGTTTTTGAATTACAAGAAAGAAGGCCGAGCAAAGGTGTCAGGAAAGCTGCAAACCGTGATGACTTACCGGGACTTTAATCTTTTTACTGGCTTTCAACCTTATCTCTCGGGTGTCACCCGTAATTCCCACCGGTTTGTCCTAACACGATTACGATTGGGTATCGTTCATCATCTTGTTGCATTTCCTACGATGAACCACAGATCGGATATAGCATGCCCTTGTGATAATGTTTCCCGCCAAAGCTGCTGTCATTTCCTTTTGTTTTGTAAATTTTATCATTTCTTCAGGGTAACATATTTGAAGCCCATCTTTCTAAATCATAAGGTTCGTTCAACGAGGAACGCTTTACGGCTACTTAGTTCCTTAGAAGATATGAATATCTGCTTCTTCGTCGCTACATTTATATTAAAATGTACAGTTGCCAGGAGAGCCATGGTTTTTGATAATTGAGATAGTGTTCCGTTTTTACCGTGGCTTCCTGTCTGTACATTTTAATCATGCACAGCTGCCAGGATAACCTTAGTTATGTCACCCTGGTTTGCGTTTCGCTTCCCGTACTTTGGTTTCCTGCCTGTACATTAGTTTAGTTTAGCAAGTTTATTTACTAGCTTTTGTGCCATACATTGTATGTTTTAAGCATTTACCATGTATTATTAATGAACTTGACCTTTCTACTTTATAGCTTTGTATTGCTGAATTCTCATATTGGTCAACCCATGCTTTTTAAGAATTCCCATCCCACTATGTATGCTATGACTTCCTTTCGATCACCATGTATGCTATGACTTCCTCTCGATCATTTTTAATTGTCGTGTCCATGTATTATAAATGAACTTGGCCTTTTTAATTTATAGCTTTGTATTGCTGAATTTTCATATTGGTCAACCCATGCTTTTTAAGGATTCCCATCCCACTATGTATGCTATGACTTCCTTCAGATCACCATGTATGCTATGACTTCCTCTCGATCATTTTTAATTGTCGTGCCCTTGATGCCTTTTTACCTTTATTAGACAGGCGCTTTCTAGTTTTGTCACTTTGTTGTGTAAGTTTATATGCCATTTATGTTTGTGTTCTGCTTGTATGGTTTGTTTTTCACAAATCGAATAAAGCTTTTGAACTTGAACTACTCACACACATAATGTAAATTCCTAGGGCAACTCAAGCTTAATACAATACATGACTATAATACTTCTCTGACATGAGGAGAGACAAAGACAAAATGTGTATATTGAAAAAAACAAAAAAGATTTTTAATAAAGACTTAACAATAAATATGTGTACAAAACAAATCTAAAACAATCCACAAACACACCACATTCATGTCATCGTTTATACTCAACAATCATAATATATACATCAAAGGCAAAAAGCACATAGAACAGATATCTATAGATCTTTCATATTCATGGATGTATTGCCATTTTGATGATTTATGATTTAGACATTTATTGCAACAAAAAAAAACATGGATTCAGGCTATTGGATCAATGTTAAATTGGTGTCTATATCACTGAGTGGCTGCAACCCAGGATAGTATCCTACACGTGTTTCGGCGCAGCAGTGCCTTCTTCAGGAAAAGCCACAGCAGATAAAATGCAATATCCTTTAAACAGAGGATGTCCACCCTTGTCCAAAAGGGCTGAGGGATTTACAGCACTAATCCAAAACTTATGCCTTTCATCATCAGAATGAGCGAGGCCCACTGTAAAGATGATTGATATATGAAGATAAAAACAAGGTGAAGGTTGTCTGGAAGATTCCTTGGCTCCAGATGACTGATAACTCAGTATAAGTCCGGGCGTCTTCAAATCAACATTCCTCGGACCACACTGATACACATTGCAGCCCTCTCATAGTGCCCCTAGTCAAAGATTTTTGTTCACACAATAGTATTTGGCTCTTTGTACATTCGGCTTAAAGTCAATGAAGGTCGGCGTGGGGGTTTCTAGTAACTATGTGCAAGCTTTTTAGCTTTCAGAAGTTCATAATGACTTTCACTGATCACAAATAGCTTTCACTACAGAAAATGTTAGTAGAGGCAATGTTCTCCATAACTGCAGATATCTTTTTTGCTGAAGTTTACTATACTGAGAGGGCCAGAGAGCCTGTAACTGGTATATTTGACTTCAATGAAATATTGAATTTTAAGCAGATGTTAAGATGTTCTCAGAGAGACAGTCTTTCTAACCTCCACAGCACTTTAGAAATCAGAAAGATTTTATTGCAAATGACTAAATATTTAAGGAGGATGAGGGATATCAGAGGAAAATTGAGCTGCAAGTGTTTAAATTCAGTTGGCTCTAGAACAGGGCAAGAGTACAACTGAAGAAAAACAAGAAGAAAGTATCAGCTGGTTCACTAACATGTGATAAATGTTTCACCAACAAAATTCCAAGATCTCTGTTCTCCAGGAGTCCTCTAGTAGGACATGCATTCGTGTTTATCGGCTTTAAGATCCTACACAGTCATTAGCATCCCTTCAAAAAAGAATGAACTTTTGGAATAAAATCCAAAATTGATTTGAAATCCAACAAAAGCATAATAATAGAGGGCCACCAGATTAAATAAATCATTATGATTCTGAATGCGGAGATTACATTCCCCAACAAAGACAGATTTAGGAAATATCTGGTCAGAAACTCTTCGAAGGATTCTGGTTGTTGGTAAATGACCACAAACCTATAGTCTTTTCTGGAGCTACCTAGTAATGGCAGAACAGAAATTAACACAATTCGATAAATGGGTGGTGCACAACTGTTTAAACAAAGTTTTTTTAGCAAAGTTTTTTCAGGATGGGTGCACTCGAGGGTAGCGTTTCCGTCAAACGCCTGAAATTATAGAGCCTGTAGTGTACGCATGAAGATGCATGTACATCCCCAGATGAGGCACTCCGTGAAGGGTTCAAAAAATGATTCCAAGGTTAGTAGATAGTTGAAAATAAGTACATTTATTTTTCTATGGTGGTCAAGTGAAAAATTCTCAATGATATTTAAATCATATCAGTGATGATGGTCAAAACATCAATTATCAATTCACACTCCAATGCATTTCGGGCGGATTGCCCTTTATCAAGGAAAGCTGAAAGGAAAGACAAGCCCATATCAGCGAGGCAGGTAATGGATATGCATAACGTATAAAGTTTTACGTGCCGATCAATAGGTGCAAAAACTGGAAAGAAAAACGTGAACGGCGTGATAAAACGAGTAGAGCTAAGAAAAGGGGAGGAGGAGTAAGCTGCCGGGTAAGGAGTGTTGGGACTCTACCGCGGTGAGAAAAAAGTAAAAGAATAGAGGATAGTTGGACGGCTCTGTCGAGAGGCAGAGTACTTACTTAAACGCGAAGGCGGTGAAGACCGTTACTCCGAAGAGTGTGTCCGCGTCTTCTGACTAGGTGCACTCCGGTGTGTGGCGACAGGTAGAAGAACAGGGAAGTGAAGTGAGAAACATAAACGAAGGACTTACTGATGTGAAGAAAAGTGAACTAACGTGGTGGCCATTTTGGAATGTGAAAGAAGACGGGGGTGTGAAGAAAACCAGAGGATACGGAGGAGAAAATGGAGAGAGAAAGAACAACAATAATAAAGAGAATAACAATGATAAAGAAGATAACAATAATAAAGAAGAATAATAAAGAGCAATGCTATGTGGGATACATATAAATAGATGTCGAGTGGCATGATTACAGGTGACAACTGTACTCCACACGATCATTGAGTACGTGAGGGTTGAGTGATTGCAAACGATATATCCATTCGAGTTCTCTTCTCAGTAATGTTTTACGAATGTCAATCCCCTCTTTAGGGGTCATAAGTTCCAAAACTACAAATTGTAGTTGAGCAATGGTATGATGCTGTTCATGAAAGTGCATGGCGACATAAGATTTCTCTTGTTTAGTGCGGATATTAGACTTATGTTCGTTCATACAAATTTTTATTTTCCTCTCAGTCTTGCCCACATACATTTTACCGCAAGGACATTTTAGGGCATAGATGAGGTTCATGGAATCACATGTCGCGTTTACTTGAAGTTTGATGGGGTGTCCTTTCATAGGGTGTCTGATGGTGTTTCCCTTTATTATACAGTTACAATTGTTGCAATTAAAACATGGTTGGGTACCTTTGTAAACTATGTTGGGTGATGTAGGTTTAGAAAGAATTTCTTTTAAATTCTTGCTACGCGTGTAAGCGAACAGTGGCAGAGATTTGAAAATGTCCCAAAAATCTGGTTCCATCTGTAGGATCGGCCAATGATTCAAGATGATTCTCTTATATCTGGTGCTAACTGTGGAATGTTTTGATACCAAGACCATGCGTTCTTCTATTTTTTTTTTTTTTTTAAAGACTATCTTGTCTAGTGATGTTTGCAACTCGAGTGTGTGCTTCCATGAGGATTTGTTCAGGGTAACCTCTGTCAAGAAAGCGTTCTTGCATTTCTTGGATTCTGGTGTTGAAAGTTTGTGCTTCTGATACAATACGTCTGACGCGTAACATTTGGGAAAACGGAAGATGCTTCTTGAGTGATCCCTGGTGGAAACTAGTGAAATGTAATATGTTGTTTCGGTCAGTCGGTTTTCGGTGTAAATCAGTACAGAATCCATTTTCGGTAATTTTGACATTGACATCAAGGAATGAGATCTCTTTGTCGCTGATGGACCAAGTAAGTTTAATACGTTCGTCTTTAGTGTTGAGTTCCACAAAGGCATTGGTCAAAGTGTCTTTGGTGTAGGTCCATATAAGGAACAAATCGTCGTTGTATCTCACGTACATTTTGATTTTGTCATAAAGGAGGGTGTTTGCATATATATGCAACTTCTCGAAATTTTCCATGTAGATATCAGCATAAGTCGGAGCTGCGCAGTTTCCCATTGCCATTCCGGATAGCTGTAGGTACCATTTATCATCTACTTGAAAATAGCTGTGATATAAGGTGTATGTCATAAGTTCCATGATGAATGTTTGCATGGTCGTTTCTATATCACTGTTGAGAAGGGCTTGTTCAATGGCTTCAATACCTCCCTGATGGGGAATGGAGGTGTATAATGAATTAACGTCTGCGGTGCACAGTATGAGTGAATCACCAGAGTTAATTTGAATTTGAGCAAGTTTTTGTAAAAACTCTGTGATGTCTTTGATGTAGCTTTTGGATTTAATGACCAACGGTTGCAGATGTTTATCAATGAATTTGCCCGTAGGTTCATGTATTGATTTCCTGATGGACACGATGGGTCTGAAAGGTGGGTTATGGAGGTTTTTGTGGATTTTCGGGCTCATGTGTATTGTCGGACTCTTGGGATGCTCTTGTAAAAGGTAATTCAAGGTGCAATCTTCAATGATGCCATCTCGATGTGCTCTCCACACGATGTTTTGTAGAATGCTCAGAAATTCCCGAGTGGGATTATTATCGAGTTGCATGTAAATGGAAGTGTCCTGTATGTGTTCAAGTAAACGTTGGTTGTACATGTTGGAATTAAGAATCACAAGGGCTCCCCCTTTGTCGGCCTTGACACATTTGATGTGTGGGTTGTTTGCCAGAGCCTTAAGAGTGTCTCGATCTTTTTGTGTGATATTTTTATGTTTTGATGCACTTTTGAAATTGATTTTGGACAAGTCACTGCGGACAAGATTTTCAAATAGGTCTATGCACTTATGGCTATTGGGGGCTTGGTAAGTGCTAGTCGGACGTAATCCTTTCAGTTGGTCACTTTTAACAGATGGTTTGGGTGGTACGATATTATCAAAAAAGTGTCGTAGTTTAAGTTTTCTGGTGAATTTGAAGGTGCTTACTTCAAGTTCTAGTAGGTTGGTTTGTGCTACCGGGATGAACGATGTGCCTTTCTCGAGAAGATCCATTTGATGTTGAGGGATTGTGGTATCAGAGATGTTTATGACAAGTCGGGTTTTTTGGGTTTGGGGTCCTTCTTGGTGTCCTTGCTCCGAGTGATTGGAGGACTCACGTCCTTGTCTTTTCTTTTTGCTCCGCCCGGAGTCTTCGGTGGCTTCTGGGTCTAATCCTAAAAAATGAACCGCAGATGGGTCTTCTTGTGCTGATGTAGAGGTTGACGCTTGATCAGCGGTAGCGGATGGCCGAGAGGTAGTGGTTATTGTGGATTTTTGTGCCGGACGATAGGAAGAATCACTGCCAGATGATGAAGTGTCTGTTTGGGCGTTAGATGGTTTGTTTCGGCGGCGTTGGGCATACACTTCAGCCCAAGTGTATACTTCATCTAGCTTGTAATCAAGCGTGTCTCTGCGGAATTTTCTAATTTTTCATTCATTGATTTCCTTATAATGTTTATCGAGGTTGGTTTTGATGTCATCCAATGTGGCGGTGAGCTCTTCAGATGTCAATAGATTTTTCAATTCACTGTTTACCTCTTTGATCTCTAGTTCAAGTTCTTTCAGGATACCTGAGAGTTCTTCGACGATAAGGAGGATCAGATCCAGACTACATTTATTGAGGATTCCGTTCCATTTGTCTTTAAATGTTTTAGAATTTTTACATAAAGAAGGCTTAAGGGCTATCCGTAATCCTCGTGGGATTCTGAGCGCTCGGTGGTATTTTAGTAAAGTGCTTGCGTGAAGTTTTTGGTTGATATGCCGTTTGGAAAGGTAGAGTAATTGTCTCATGCATTGCTCTTTATTGCGGGTTGTCGTTGAGGGGCTTATGTCTTCTTCAATCAGTGCGTAGATACGTTGACGTTCATCCTCGTCATAGGCTAGAGTATGAGCTCTGGACTCAGTACTCTTACTGATTTCGTCAAATTGCATTTTTAGTGGCGTGCTACCCTCCCACGGGGCGGATGAAGGAAAATGACACAATTCGATAAATGGGTGGTGCACAACTGTTTAAACAAAGTTTTTGAGCAAAGTTTTTTTAGCAAAGTTTTTTCAGGATGAGTGCACTCGAGGGTAGCATTTCCGTCAAATGCCTGAAATTATAGAGCCTGTAGTGTACGCATGAAGATGCATGTACATCCCCAGATGAGGCACTCCGTGAAGGGTTCAAAAAATGATTCCAAGGTTAGTAGATAGTTGAAAATAAGTACATTTATTTTTCTATGGTGGTCAAGTGAAAAATTCTCAATGATATTTAAATCATATCAGTGATGATGGTCAAAACATCAATTATCAATTCACACTCCAATGCATTTCGGGCGGATTGCCCTTTATCAAGGAAAGCTGAAAGGAAAGACAAGCCCATATCAGCGAGGCAGGTAATGGAAATGCATAACGTAGAAAGTTTTACGTGCCGATCAATAGGTGCATAACTGGAAAGAAAAATGTGAACGGCGTGATAAAACGAGTAGAGCTAAAAAAAGGGGAGGAGGAGTAAGCTGCCGAGGAAGGAGTGTTGGGACTCTACCGCAGTGAGAAAAAAGTAAAACAATAGAGGATAGTTGGACGGCTCTGTCGAGAGGCAGAGTACTTACTTAAACGCGAAGGCGGTGAAGACCGTTACTCCGAAGAGTGTGTCCGCGTCTTCTGACTAGGTGCACTCCGGTGTGTGGCGACAGGTAGAAGAACAGGGAAGTGAGGTGAGAAACATAAACGAAGGACTTACTGATATGAAGAAAAGTGAACTAACGTGGTGGCCATTTCGGAATGGTGAAAGAAGACGGGGCGTGTGAAGAAAACCAGAGGATACGGAGGAGAAAATGGAGGGAGAAAGAACAACAATGCATGGTCTTGGTATCAAAACATTCCACAGTTAGCACCAGATATAAGAGAATCATCTTGAATCATTGGCCGATCCTACAGATGGAACCAGATTATCGGAACATTTTCAAATCTCCGCCACTGTTCGCTTACATGCGTAGTAAGAATTTAAAAGAAATTCTTTCTAAACCTACATCACCCAACATAGTTTACAAAGGTACCCAACCATGTTTTAATTGCAACAATTGTAACTGTATAATAAAGGGAAACACCATCAGACACCCTATGAAAGGACACCCCATCAAACTTCAAGTAAACGCGACATGTGATTCCATGAACCTCATCTATGCTCTAAAATGTCCTTGCGGTAAAATGTATGTGGGCAAGACTGAGAGGAAAATAAAAATTTGTATGAACGAACATAAGTCTAATATCCGCACTAAACAAGAGAAATCTTATGTCGCCATGCACTTTCATGAACAGCATCATACCATTGCTCAACTACAATTTGTAGTTTTGGAACTTATGAGCCCTAAAGAGGGGATTGACATTCGTAAAACATTACTGAGAAGAGAACTCGAATGGATATATAGTTTGCAATCACTCAAGCCTCACGGACTCAATGATCGTGTGGAGTAGAGTTGTCACCTGTAATCATGCCACTCGACATCTATTTATATGTAATCCACATAGCATTGCTCTTTATTATTATTCTTTATTATTCTTCTTTATTATTGTTATCTTCTTTATCATTGTTATTCTCTTTATTATTGTTGTTCTTTCTCTCTCCATTTTCTCCTCCGTAGCCTCTGGTTTTCTTCACACCCCCCGTCTTCTTTCACCATTCCAAAATGGCCACCACGTTAGTTCACTTTTCTTCACATCAGTAAGTCCTTCGTTTATGTTTCTCACTTCACTTCCCTGTTCTTCTACCTGTCGCCACACACCAGAGTGCACCTAGTCAGAAGACGCGGACACACTCTTCGGAGTAACGGTCTTCACCGCCTTCGCGTTTAAGTAAGTACTCTGCCTCTTGACAGAGCCGTCCAACTATCCTCTATTCTTTTACTTTTTTCTCACCGCGGTAGAGTCCCAACACTCCTTACCCGGCAGCTTACTCCTCCTCCCCTTTTTCTTAGCTCTACTCGTTTTATCACACCGTTCACGTTTTTCTTTCCAGTTTTTGCACCTATTGATCGGCACGTAAAACTTTATACGTTATGCATATCCATTACCTGCCCCGCTGATATGGGCTTGTCTTTCCTTTCAGCTTTCCTTGATAAAGGGCAAGCCGCCCGAAATGCATTGGAGTGTGAATTGATAATTGATGTTTTGACCATCATCACTGATATGATTTAAATATCATTGAGAATTTTTCACTTGACCACCATAGAAAAATAAATGTACTTATTTTCATCTATCTACTAACCTTGGAATCATTTTTTGAACCCTTCACGGAGTGCCTCATCTGGGGA
Source organism: Lissotriton helveticus (assembly GCF_964261635.1). Classification (NCBI taxonomy): domain Eukaryota; kingdom Metazoa; phylum Chordata; class Amphibia; order Caudata; family Salamandridae; genus Lissotriton; species Lissotriton helveticus. The sequence continues at coordinate 606,322,896 of NC_136063.1, forward strand.
TGTACATGCATCTTCATGCGTACACTACAGGCTCTATAATTTCAGGCGTTTGACGGAAACGCTACCCTCGAGTGCACCCATCCTGAAAAAACTTTGCTAAAAAAACTTTGCTCAAAAACTTTGTTTAAACAGTTGTGCACCATCCATTTATCGAATTGTGTCATTTTCCTTCATCCGCCCCGTGGGAGGGTAGCACGCCACTAAAAATGTAATTTGACGAAATCAGTAAGAGTACTGAGTCCAGAGCTCATACTCTAGCCTATGACGAGGATGAACGTCAATGTATCTACGCGCTGATTGAAGAAGACATAAGCCCCTCAACGACAACCCGCAATAAAGAGCAATGCATGAGACAATTACTCTACCTTTCCAAACGGCATATCAACCAAAAACTTCACGCAAGCACTTTACTAAAATACCACCGAGCGCTCAGAATCCCACGAGGATTACGGATAGCCCTTAAGCCTTCTTTATGTAAAAATTCTAAAACATTTAAAGACAAATGGAACGGAATCCTCAATAAATGTAGTCTGGATCTGATCCTCCTTATCGTCGAAGAACTCTCAGGTATCCTGAAAGAACTTGAACTAGAGATCAAAGAGGTAGACAGTGAATTGAAAAATCTATTGACATCTGAAGAGCTCACCGCCACATTGGATGACATCAAAACCAACCTCGATAAACATTATAAGAAAATCAATGAACGAAAAATTAGAAAATTCCGCAGAGACACGCTTGATTACAAGCTAGATGAAGTATACACTTGGGCCGAAGTGTATGCCCAACGCCGCCGAAACAAACCATCTAACGCCCAAACAGACACTTCATCATCTAGCAGTGATTCTTCCTATCGTCCGGCACAAAAATCCACAATAACCACTACCTCTCGGCCATCCGCTACCGCTGATCAAGCGTCAACCTCTACATCAGCACAAGAAGACCCATCTGCGGTTCATTTTTTAGGATTAGACCCAGAAGCCACCGAAGACTCCGGCGGAGCAAAAAGAAAAGACAAGGACGTGAGTCCTCCAATCACTCGGAGCAAGGACACCAAGAAGGACCCCAAACCCAAAAAACCCGGCTTGTCATAAACATCTCTGATACCACAATCCCTCAACATCAAATGGATCTTCTCGAGAAAGGCACATCGTTCATCCTGGTAGCACATACCAACCTACTCGAACTTGAAGTAAGCACCTTCAAATTCACCAGAAAACTTAAACTACGACACTTTTTGGTAATATCGTACCACCCAAACCATCTGTTAAAAGTGACCAACTGAAAGGATTACGTCCGACTAGCACTTACCAAGCCCCCAATAGCCATAAGTGCATAGACCTATTTGAAAATCTTGTCCGCAGTGACTTGTCCAAAATCAATTTCAAAAGTGCATCAAAACATAAAAATATCACACAAAAAGATCGAGACACTCTTAAGGCTCTGGCAAACAACCCACACATCAAATGTGTCAAGGCCGACAAAGGGGGAGCCCTTGTGATTCTTAATTCCAACATGTGCAACCAACGTTTACTTGAACACATACAGGACACTTCCATTTACATGCAACTCGATAATAATCCCACTCGGGAATTTCTGAGCAATCTACAAAACATCGTGTGGAGAGCACATCGAGATGGCATCATTGAAGATTGCACCTTGAATTACCTTTTACAAGAGCATCCCAAGAGTCCGACAATACACATGAGCCCGAAAATCCACAAAAACCTCCATAACCCACCTTTCAGACCCATCGTGTCCACCAGGAAATCAATACATGAACCTACGGGCAAATTCATTGATAAATATCTGCAACCGTTGGTCATTAAATCCAAAAGCTACATCAAAGACACCACAGAGTTTTTACAAAAACTTGCTCAAATTCAAATTAACTCTGGTGATTCACTCATACTGTGCACCGCAGACGTTAATTCATTATACACCTCCATTCCCCATCAGGGAGGTATTGAAGCCATCGAACAAGCCCTTCTCAACAGTGATATAGAAACGACCATGCAAATATTCATCATGGAACTTATGACATACACCTTATATCACAGCTATTTTCAAGTAGATGATAAATGGTGCCTACAGCTATCCGGAATGGCAATGGGAAACTGCGCAGCTCCGACTTATGCTAATATCTACATGGAAAATTTCGTGAAGTTGCATATATATGCAAACACCCTCCTTTATGACAAAATCAAAATGTACGTGAGATACATGGACGATCTGTTCCTTATATGGACCGACACCAAAGACACTTTGACCAATGCCTTGGTGGAACTCAACACTAAAGACGAACGTATTAAACTTACTTGGTCCATCAGCGACAAAGAGATCTCATTCCTTGATGTCAATGTCAAAATTACCGAAAATGGATTCTGTACTAATTTGCACCGAAAACCGACTGACCGAAACAACACATTACATTTCACTAGTTTCTACCTGGGATCACTCAAGAAGCATCTTCCGTTTTCCCAAATGTTACGCGTCAGACGTATTGTATCAGAACCACAAACTTTCAACACCAGAATCCAAGAAATGCAAGAACGCTTTTTTGACATAGGTTACCCTGAACAAATCCTCATGGAAGCACACACTCGAGTTGCAAACATCACTAGACAAGAAAGTCTTTTAAAAAAAAAAAAAAAAAATAGAAGAACGCATGGTCTTGGTATCAAAACATTCCACAGTTAGCACCAGATATAAGAGAATCATCTTGAATCATTGGCCGATCCTACAGATGGAACCAGATTTTCGGGACATTTTCAAATCTCCGCCACTGTTCACTTACACGCGTAGCAAGAATTTAAAAGAAATTCTTTCTAAACCTACATCACCCAACATAGTTTACAAAGGTACCCAACCATGTTTTAATTGCAACAATTGTAACTGTATAATAAAGGGAAACACCATCAGACACCCTATGAAAGGACACCCCATCAAACTTCAAGTAAACGCGACATGTGATTCCATGACCCTCATCTATGCTCTAAAATGTCCTTGCGGTAAAACTGTATGTGGGCAAGACTGAGAGGAAAATAAAAATTCGTATGAACGAACATAAGTCTAATATCCGCACTAAACAAGAGAAATCTTATGTCGCCATGCACTTTCATGAACAGCATCATACCATTGCTCAACTACAATTTGTAGTTTTGGAACTTATGACCCCTAAAGAGGGGATTGACATTCGTAAAACATTACTGAGAAGAGAACTCGAATGGATATATCGTTTGCAATCACTCAAGCCTCACGGACTCAATGATCGTGTGGAGTACAGTTGTCACCTGTAATCATGCCACTCGACATCTATTTATATGTATCCCACATAGCATTGCTCTTTATTATTCTTCTTTATTATTCTTCTTTATTATTGTTACCTTCTTTATCATTGTTATTCTCTTTATTATTGTTGTTCTTTCTCTCTCCATTTTCTCCTCCGTATCCTCTGGTTTTCTTCACACCCCCCGTCTTCTTTCACCATTCCAAAATGGCCACCACGTTAGTTCACTTTTCTTCACATCAGTAAGTCCTTCGTTTATGTTTCTCACTTCACTTCCCTGTTCTTCTACCTGTCGCCACACACCAGAGTGCACCTAGTCAGAAGACGCGGACACACTCTTCGGAGTAACGGTCTTCACCGCCTTCGCGTTTAAGTAAGTACTCTGCCTCTCGACAGAGCCGTCCAACTATCCTCTATTCTTTTACTTTTTTCTCACCGCGGTAGAGTCCCAACACTCCCTACCCGGCAGCTTACTCCTCCTCCCCTTTTTTAAGCTCTACTCGTTTTATCACGCCGTTCACGTTTTTCTTTCCAGTTTTTGCACCTATTGATCGGCACGTAAAACTTTATACATTATGCATATCCATTACCTGCCTCGCTGATATGGGCTTGTCTTTCCTTTCAGCTTTCCTTGATAAAGGGCAATCCGCCCGAAATGCATTGGAGTGTGAATTGATAATTGATGTTTTGACCATCATCACTGATATGATTTAAATATCATTGAGAATTTTTCACTTGACCACCATAGAAAAATAAATGTACTTATTTTCAACTATCTACTAACCTTGGAATCATTTTTTGAACCCTTCACGGAGTGCCTCATCTGGGGATGTACATGCATCTTCATGCGTACACTACAGGCTCTAGAACAGAAATTAAGACATAATATATCCTTCCTCTTCCTGTTTACCCACTGTATCATGGTGGATAGTCCTATATCTCTATGGGGTGATAATGGCGACGTCTAGCTTTGATGTTTCATGAGTATAAGCAAACTGCAGTTGGCGTCAACAAGAAAATGAAAAATATCTCAATGATATTTTGAAAAAGATTGAATATTCTATAGGTGAGATGAACATCCGATTTAGAGGACTCAGTGAAATGAAGAACTTAGGGCCTCATTTATATCTTGGCAGATGGTATGTTGTTCTGCCAGGGCGATGTAGTATATTATTCCATTGCCCTGGTAGAGGAACTGCCCACCAGATTCATAAATGACGGCCAAGCCAGCAGTCATTTATAAAGCACTGACAGGAACCGCTGTCAAAGCAATTTCTGTCAGTGCATCTCACTGTTGCGTGCAGAGTTGTGTCACATGGTACAACCCTACACTAAGCAGTTTTATTTTTTATTTTATTTAAATAAAATCCCAAATTGGGAGTCATCTTCCCTGGTGGGGGAGCATTATTTAAATTGTTTGTCCCTCACGTCCAGGGTTTGCCTGTCAGTGACCACTGTGATGGACAGTAAAAGAAGTGGAGTCACAATAACAACTTTCCTAATAAGGAGTTTCTTAAGGTTTTTTAAGAGACCCTCAACCACTCAAATTCACTAGTGGCATGCTTTATCATCTTGTCCACACTTTTGATCCCTAGTGTGACTGAGTTGCTCAATCATTATGTGGAGGGAGTGCTTCTAAGTGAAACTGTCCGTGGGATCTATGTGGTGTATGTAAAAGTACCAAAATATCCCAAAGTGATGTATTCTGCTTCTGGGAATTTGAGTAAGGTTAAACACAAAAAGGTGTGTGAACTGGGGACATTCAATGATCCCCTACATCTACAAACAATCCCAGTGTACATGTTTCAGCCATCTAACCCCAAACCGGGACTTGTGGATTTCCTCAGGACCTATCTATGGCAGATCTCTGTTCTCCTAAGTATGGGGACAATATCCCATACTTAGGGGCCGATTAGGATGGCGGACGGACTTGCGTCCGTCCGCCATCCCAGAGGTGGAGGGACCGTCCCCATGGGCTGCGGCGGTCCCTCCGTGCAAATTAGGATGTGACCGCCACCCTGGCGGTCACATCCTGGATATTTAACATTGCGGCGGGTGCTGCTTCAAGCAGCACCCGCCGAAATGTTAAAAGTGCATGTTTTACATTTACATGCACAAAGCGGCAGGCACCGCGCGGTGGCTGCCGCTTTGTGCATGTAAATACTGGGGGGTACCATAGGTACCCCCCATGTGCACCCCCCACCCACCTACACCCTGGGGGCCCGCAACGGGCCCCCAAAATCAAAAGTACACATGCTTTTCCACGGCGGAAAAACTGCCGCGGAAAAGCATGTTTACTAATGCATCCTAATTTGGCTGGCGGTGTCTGATAGACACTGCCAGCCAAATGAGAGCGTTTCCGCCGCGGTTGTAATCCGACCGCGGCGGAAAAGCAGCGGACAGAAACCAAGACCCACCAGCCATCGTAATGCGGCGGTGGGTCTTTGGTGACTCCGCAGAGGATTTTCTGCCTCCTCCGGGCCGGCGGAAGCCACCGCCGGCCCGGAGGAGGCGGAAAATCCTCCATCCTAATCGGCCCCTTAGTGTATCAGTGATCACTAATTGTGATGTAAAAGTGAAAATTGAAGTCTATGCAAATGCATCCATTCACTTATGCAAGTTACTAACTTAAATATTCCCTTGGTACAAAGGCCCGGTATGGGCAGGGATGACTAAAAGCATTGTAACAAATCATTGAAGTAAGGTAACAACGGCGGTTCTCTGGATATAATGTCCTGGAAACGAATTTTCATCCCACCAGTAGTGAGCACTGCAAAACACTATGAACATTTCAAAGTTACGTGATGGTAAATGAACAGACGTGGAAACAGACAACATGCATGGAGAAACTTATTTGTGCCAGCCTCACAGGCTAGACTAAGCTTTACATATATAGTGACTTGGTGAATAACACACTCATGCAAAGTAAAAGGCTGGCATTTTAGCGTGTTAATTAAGTGAAAAATGAGTACCTGGATACAGGGCTCATGAGCGCCCAATGGGGCAGAATATAGGAGGGTAGACCCTGTAGTCACAATCTGCGGAGGTGGTATCAAATCAAGTTCTTAGCAAGGGTTTCATCGTTTAGCAAAAATGTTTAGTTTTTTTTATCCATCCCCATGAGTGCATGTCACTTACGTCGTCAAGGATGCTAGCCCTGCCAGTTTACCTACTGCAACCTCGATGTCCTGCATCTTGTGTCAGACACAGAGAATGCCAGACAGGTGTGGTGTACAGTGACACAGCCCCCTTACGTGAGGCTGTGCCATCATGTGTCATGGGGGCGGGCTACAGTAACCATGGGCGTAGTCAACGCCTTCCGCCTTTTTCCCTGGAGAGAATACATTTTTGAAAAACCTATTTGCATGCATTGGAATACTCAAGACCATAATAATCAAAAAAGGATTAGTCCCAAATTGGGGGACTTGTATCATGTAAAGAAATTGATAACGCATTAGGTTTTACTTGCGTGCAAACACAGTCCGGTGACTACAGACAATGTAGGGTAAAGGAATTTAACTATTACCAGGCACACATTTCTCACTAGGATAGGAATTGATGGTTTATACTACTATACTGTCAAAACCAGACTGTGGGTCTTACTTGTTGTCCCAGATTATATGGGAATCAATAAACTCCAGGTTTGTTCTTTGAGAACTAATGTTATAATGGATGTAGAAAAGGAAGAAGGCCTACTCATGTCAATGAAAATACCAGCAGAAAGACGTGGACAGATAGGCTTGATAAAGGAGAAATACAGGCCTAAGCTGTCTTTGGTAGCAGAATAAAAAAAAGAGCTCAGATGGAGTCAGATACCCCAGGGGGAGAGAAGGAGAAAACAGCTTCAGTAGAATGAAGAAATATAATTCAGCATAGTAGAAAAGGATGGTCACAGACTTGCATTGCAAGAAGACGTATCTGAGAAAATAGGTAGGTAAGATTTGAATTGATTTGACTTTTGTAGAGTGCAAACAAATACTCAGAGGTGTCTTGGCTCTAAAAGGTTGAGGAACATAGACAATGGAGTTAAGCAAAAAGCCATGTTTTTAAGCGTTTGCTGACATTCCACACAGAGGGGGCTGATTTCATTGCTAGAGGAAGCCTGTTCATAGTTTTGAGTTGTACCGATCAGAAAGCTCCTTCCTTCCCAAGAAGAGAGCTTATAGGAATGCATCATCACATTAATCGTTGAGCTGGACCTGAGGTTCCTGTTTTGCACATACCTTCTAAGAAGGTTGGACCTTGTCCCTGAAGCACTTTATAGGTTATGCATAGCGCTTTGAAGAGAATCCTTTGACGAACAGGGAGCCAATGCAGTCTTACCAAAGCCTGTGAGGCCGACTGGAACCTCGGGATTTTCATCAGCAATCTTGCTGCTGTGTTTTGTAGAATCTGCTTTTTCTTTTAGATGGGCCTTGTATACGTTGACAAAAAGACCAGTACAGTAGTAAATCCAGGAGATTACAAGGAAGAGGACCACTGTATTGTGTAAATTAGTCAGAAGAAATTGTGCTATTTTCCTAATAATGCGCAGTATTAGGAAGCATGTAGAAATTACTTTATTAACTTGTTTTTTGTAAGTAAGTCTGACGTCTACCAGGATCCCCAGATTTTTCACCCTTTTTGCAAGAATTGGAAGTGAACGCTGTTCCTCCGGCTATCAGGACTGATTCCAAAAGGAAGTGGTGTTATTACCAAAGAGGATAACCTTTGTTTTTGCAGAGTTCAACATATAAGGCAGTATACATCCATCCAGGCACCAACCTCTTGCATGCAAATCTGGAATGACTCATTCATGTCGGGACTATTTCTGGGCAGGAAGCACAGAGGCGCAGAATAGGTGGGAGTTTAGGCTTTGCCAAGCCGCAGATGGGTAGGCAGTAGAGCTTTGCTAAGCTTCAAGTATGAGACAAGCCAATCACACTGTTCATGATAGGGAGGTGTGGAAGCATAAATAATGCTAACAAATGCCCCTGAGTCGCGTTTAGTGACCACATGATTAACTGTTTTTGCAGAAGTATAACCGTTTGATAACAATGTTGTGCTTTAGCAGATGTTCATTTAGTATTCAAATGTATGACGTATTCATAGTTACAAGAATATAAAAGTAACTGTCTATGGTATTAATATAAACGCTGTACTATATTAGCAACAGAAGTTGTCTTGTCTTTTTTCTTTCATCCTGCAACATGTTTGGTCGAGCCAGCCAAGGAGTACATCACAACTGTCCCAGACTGTTCCAGAGGGAAGCGCTGCCTGCTCTTAATTGAATAGAAACTGTGAATTTTATCAGGTAAACGGACACTGAGGGGCATATGTACAAGCCCCTATCACCACCACAACATCATCTATAATGACGGTGTGGTGGCGATAGGGGCTGCTCCTTATGTACAAGGCAGTGTTAAGCCACGTAACATGGTTTAATGCTGCCTTGTACATAAGGCCCCCTTTAAGGCTATGGTTAGTTTGAAATGGGTGGGCAGTGGATGTTGCGGTGGCCGTTCCACTGCAACACCCATTCATTTCGACACTGGCCCCTATGTACAAGGGTGGCGTACATAGAAGGCAAAAGGAGGTGCACGTGCCGCTACTCAATTGTCCTGGAATTCTTTTTTCAAAACATCCGAATAAAACGCTATGTTTTGTGTTTTTAGTTTTGATTATTTTATTTACTTCAATGTTTTGTTCAATGATCTTCTATTTGATATTGCAATTTTTCAAAGTTGCATTTGTTAAGACCTTATGTACACAACAAAAAAAAGAACCACAACATTCCTATTTACAATAACAATAATACATTTCAAAGTTCGTCATTCAAACTGTCAATCATCCCTCTCTCATACCATTACAAACGAAAAAAATAGAGTGCTGGAATAAAATTATTCACAACAAAGCCCTAAACAATTATTAATCTGAAAAAAATGCCTGTTTGTTCCAATTTCTGTGACATTTCTCTATTTTGGGCTTTTAAACAGTCTATGCGTTTCGAACTCGCATTATTTGGGAGTTCTCATCAGGACCATAGTCTGTAATAAAAGAAAGAAAGAAAGATTTCTTTAGAACATGAATTGCTACCAAACAGGTGCTGCCTACACCATTACTACAAGCCTCCTTGTCTTACCTCTCTCTCATCAGAGTACAAGGGAAGGTGAATTATGCCCGACGTAAACACAAATCTAGTGTGGGAGAAAATCACAAAGTCACATTTCTCTTCAGACTTAGTCTCAAATGCACTTCTGAAGCAACCATGCTTGCATCACTTACTTCGTTAAAATTGCCAGTGTCCTGCTTACTCTTTCAACTGCCTGGCTCACATCCCACTGGAGGAAGGGAGAGAGACTGATAAGTAACGACTTAATGGGGGTGTTTTTTGATCTCACATAGATGATGAACTTGAGGTTCTTACCTTAAACAGGGGGCTCAGGCGTCTATGTGTACACCTTGTGCGCCTCCGCCTGCAAGAACCAACAACGAATCGATTTTTTTGTGTAATCTAGCCCCTCTCTGGTTTCTTAGAAGAAAGATTAATGGTACCACTTCTTGGGGAGTCCATACCTTAGGGGATCGGGGCACGGGGCATCAACAGGTCTCCTTGTTAGTGAATAACGCCGCGTCTGAATCGCGCTGACTTCCGGGTCCGCAAAGGAACACGGGAAATGTGGTCCAGTGAGCGTAATGCACTTAAAGTAACCCGGCTGGGTCCCGTGTTGTATGTGCGATTAATTGTAGGACGCTTATACATGTAAAATGTCCCTTTGGCACCGTTGATTACATGGTGGCGAGAAATGTGTCCTCACCGTCAGTATAATATACTGGTGGAGCCTTGAATTTCAAATTTTATAATGCGTGCATTGCGATTGTCGCTGACTCCGTGATGCAGGTGCTTGCCCTCGCTCTATGCTACCTGAACTTGGGAGTGTAGTTCTTGTGTGTGTCATTGAAATGGTGGGAGCCAATTAGTGCCATGTTGTCTGAGGAAGTAGCATGGTGGTCTAGCCAGTGGCTGTAGTGCTGGCTTGTGTGTAAGCGTCAACGAAGTGTTTCTCAGGGATTCTTCCGGTACATTAGTGTCATAATTTGAATATTTCTGTCAACTCATTCAATCCATGTATTGCTGTGTCAAATTTTACTATTAACATGGCTTCCCTTCTTGTGAGTTTCGCTTCCAAGTCCCCACCTCTAGCATCATTTTCCACTTTCGAAATTACTGTCCATACTAAGTCAGTGTCTTTGTGCCAATGATTAATAAGGGGTGCTGTCACTACATTGTTTTTAATTCTGGATTTATGTTGTTGTATCCGTAGGCGCACTTCTTGATTAGTTTTTCCGATGTACACTAGGTTACATGGGCATATGATTCCGTAAACTACGTACCGGGATTTACAGTTTGAGAATGCCTCAGGTTTCCAACTTGCTTGTTTGTATGTAAATAAATACTGTTCCTTCTTTTGTTGTATCACAACAAGAACATGTGCCACATCTGTGGTGTCCTTGAATCGGCGGTAGACGTAGCATGGTACGTAGGTTCATGTTTTTTTCTTGTGGAAGGGCAGCCCTCACCAATTGATTGGCAATGCTGCAATTCTTTTTAAATGCAAAGAGTGGATGGGGGCACTTCTACTTGTATCTCTGACGAACAATGCAATTTTGATGTTGTGTAATTTTGGATCGGAAATTCATGAATGCCCACTGGGGCGAGGATGTATGAGCAGTGTGCCAAAACAGACACTTACCACTATTAGGTCTGCTAATGCCCACTTGGGCATGGAAGTAAAGGATGTTTTGGGCTATTGGTGTTTTCCCGTTATTGAGGGTAGGATCACGGCTGCGGTGGCAAGCAGTCGAATGCTATGTGATCTCCTAGCAACCGAGCCTTTGTAACAAATGAAAAAGCCGGAACCAGTGCGTCTAGGTGTGTAACCAATGAAGGCTTAGCTCTTAAACTGTGCATTACCACGTGACACGGAACTGGTAAATGGTAACTTGGAGGTAGTTAATCCAATATGATGACACACCAGTTACTTAGCATCCAATCTAGTTTGGCTGGAATCTAATTGGCATTTTAACATGTTGTTTTGAATTTAAATATGAATTTTCAAGGTTTACATCGTTTTGATATTTTTTGTGAATCTACAATTCAGCCGCATCGATAATTATGAATGAATATATAATTACATGCATTTTAGATGTGGCGATTGTATTTTGTAATAGAACTATCAGTGCCATGGGTCCATGCCAATATGTCCGCCAATATGTTACTTTTTGCACTGTGGTGACTCTACATGTTTGTGTATTTAAGATGGCGATTTTAAATGTTTGGTGAGCGTGAGCAAGCCGTAATTGCGAAATGCATCGTTTTTTTATTTGCCTAATAAATTTACTTGTAAGTTACCCTGGGTGTCCGAGTTTCGTCCTTATCAGGAGGTTTGTTGGAGAGAATATATATATATTTATATATATATATATTTATATACACTGAAAAAAACATAGGTTTTACAGACGTTATAGTTAGGAATTAGCATTTAAAAACCTTTGAAATTCCCTAAAAAACATAGGTTTCAGGGACGTTATAGTTTGTTGAACATTTGACTCATATAAAACCAGAGAAATTTGCCTGGTATAGTTAGTTGAGCTAACAATAACTCGCGCGCCCGCAATGCACAGCTGATGTTGTCACATATTACATCACTCATGACATGGTCGGTGACATCACTGATGATATAACTGATGACATCTCAAAGGACATCTCTGATGACATCACTCTTGTTTTTCAAATAAATAACTGAGTGTATAGGTCTTCTTTTTCTGACAACACTTGTCTATTATTTATTGTGAAAATCATCTGTTTATAGGAGATATCAAGAACAAAATTTTTTAATATTAGAGTGCACCTACCAAACATAATCTAACCGACTATTAGATAAATGAAGCCTAGGTAATTGTACAACTGCAAGAGTTCTATGAGTGTATCACTTTATAACACCATAAGTATTGGCCGTGTGAATACAGAACGAATAAGGCACTGCCTAGAACCACCGAGGCATCAAGGACTGCTGAGGCCCACCCTGCATAATTAAACAAAGACCTTGAGTGTGGCGAACCCCGGACTTCAGTTGGCCTCGAACCCCCCGAACAATTAGTAAACAATACCCGGGAAGGTGGTGCTCCCCTAGGCTGCAAAACATCTCTGTGCCCTTCTGCGCCTAATTTACATGTCACATTAGGATCCCCAGTCCTACAGAGACCCCACAATATAATAATTGGATTGGCCACGGAACATTACCCACCAGGGGCCTCATTTAAAAGAACAGGTGAGACCCCGCTTTTTTTTTGTTCTTTTCTCACCATTTTTACCATCCGCATCCCCTCTATTAAACCGATAAGAGGTTATCCTCCTCTTTCTTCAAGTAGTCGAACAAGTATTTGCTATCACAGGGTGGAAGCCATGCACCACCCTCTAACGTCTAATGTCCCGCGAATGCACACCCCGGGACATTGTATGAGCTGCGCCTGAGAGGTCGCCCTCCCTAGGACCATGATGCATTTGTTAGTATAAACGCATACTAACACTACTTACACACGTGTAGTACAGCAACCAGAATATAGTGAAGAAGTAGAGGAAGCGCAAAATCTAAAAATATAAATCCTACCAGAAGTCAGATGACATTGTTCAATGAGCCGACGACCCTGGCATGAATAGAAACAGCTACACGAAGTAAACGGGTCTTCAGCATAACAAAAGCAATTTTGAAATATTGGTGAGTGGTGCCTTCTTTTTACCTTCTCCCGCTCGTCACCAAATTTATGTAGTGAAAAGGCAGACAGCAGTGCATACAATAAGTAGATTTAAAACAAGACACCTGAAATAACCACCAACAGGAGCAGCCAGCAAAGCAACCATCTAATCCAGCACCGTGTACAAACTCCTCAAGGTTCCCCTCATGACAGCCCTACATTCTAACATTACATACTTAGATTCTAGTAGAATTGCATACTAACATTCTACTATGACTTAAATTGGAATATTACACAGAGCACGTGACTTTACAGCAATGAGCTCATGGTTTCATCCATGAGTCATGAGACCCATAGGGGTAAGTATTTCGCTTCCCACTCCCTATATTGTATAAACGTAAACTAACACTTCTTCCACAGGTATGCTACAGCGCCCAGAGCATATCAATTTACAGCAATGAGCTCACAATTTGGGCTAACCATTTAATCCCCAAGTCTTCACACCAGTAGGGGTGAGTGGCTTGCTTCCCACTCCCTATATATTGTAAACACATTCTAACACTACTTACACACTTATACTACAGTGGCTAGTATCCTACAGCGCCCAGAGCCCATCACTTTCCAGCAATCAGCTCAGTTTCATCCCCAAGTCTTCACACCGGTAGGCGTAACTACTTCACTTCCCGCTTCCGTTATACTATCAACGCACTGTAGCGGTCAGTGGTTCGCTTCCCACTCCCTCTATGGCATATACGCCTACTACCACTACTTGCACACGTATGCTACAAACACTAGACCGCATCAGTTTACAGCAATGACCTCACGGTGTAGACTCTTGGTTTCATACCCGAGTGTAGCACCGTATCAAATCAGCACCATGCGACCGCCAGTAGGTAATCAAGAACAAATTACAATAGTTCCTTGATTCTTTTAGCTTTCAAAACTTCTCTCTATTACTGTCTTTCAACTTTTCCATTTAACAGTTTTTTTTAATAATCAAGTACACATCGAAGTCAGAAATGCAACGTATTCATCAACATACTTTCTAGAACATTCTACAAAATGTGGAGGTTAAAAGTACATCAATTTTTTTAAACCTAACGATATTTTTTGCAACATTTTCTCAAACATTTAACGGCACGTGCAGGTTAAAAGTTCACGATTGTTTTAAGTTTGAAAAGTGCCTTCCAGATGCAAATGGCAGGTGTGGTTGAGTTGAGAAAATGTTATCCTATAATATGTACTCCACGTGCAAACTGCTTTTTCTTAACCAATCACCAAGATACTTTTCTACAAAACAAATGTGCACCCTTCTTTTAAAAACAATACTTTTCATCTCAGGTACCGTTTTGTATGCGAAAAGAAAGTTGTTTCCCATCTTTAAACATATCTCTTATTCTATAAAGGAACTGCATGAGCTACAGACATCTTTCCACACCTTCTAGCCATACCTTCAAAATGCTAGTGTGGGTCGTAGGACATAGCTATATTTTCTGGTGCAAGAGGTATGCAGAACAGAGACGTATTGACTTTGACCTAGGTTTACAAAATGTGGACATTAAATGGTTTGGACAGAGAGAATTGAAGTGGCACCAACGGTTGCCTTTGGTTAAAACCTGTTTGCATCTCCAACACCCTGACCTCATGATTGTCCACTGTGGTGGAAAACGACCTAGGCACTTTGACTTGGATAGGTTTGGAAATGCTTATGAAGGGCACCTTTGGACAAATGATGTTACTTTTGCCTCAAACTGTCTTTGTAAATTCCAATATATGCCAAAGACAGGAGTGGAAATGGTCCAAACAATTTTGTCCTCAGATTGAAAAATCTCGGAAAAAAGTCTACAAAGCTGTATCTGCATACCTCAGATACCACAAAATGGGCTCCATCTACAACAACAACATACGTTTTGATATGGCAGATATATACAGAAGTGATGGAGTACACTTTATAGATCAGGGAAACCGAGTTTTCCTGAATAACTTGAAGCTGTGCAAATGAACTTATATGTAGCTCCAACTAATGAACACAAGGGCTCTTTTTAGAGCCACCTTAAAACTTACAACTTAGGCCTGCTATTTTGGGCCATATAACGGCAACTCCAGCCCCCTTGCCAAAATGTATTCTCCACACAGCTGTGGCGCAGCGGCCAGACCATCTCATTTTGCAGCACAGACCTCTCGCTTTGATCCCCAGCTCTACTCACCCATAGGGATGAGTAGTTGGCGCTTAACAAATTACAGTATTGATTTACCTTTGCACTCTCTATACAACACTACCTAAGCACCATACTCAAGCTACAATGTTCTGAACAAAAGTTTATCCAAGTAGCTATAACTCCATGCTGACACTACTTGCAGAGATGTGGCACAGCGGCTAGAGCACATGATTTTACAGCATATGACACACACTTTGGGCTCACGCTTTAATCCCCGACTCCGACAGCAGCTCAGCTTAGCAGCATGAGACTCTGGACAATACCTCACATATATTCTGTACCTAAGGACTTTCAGAAAAGTACAGGTCATTAGTTTGTCCTAGTAGTTATAAACACATGCTGACACTACTTCCACAACTGTAGTGCAGCGGCCACGGCAAATGACTTCACAGCATAAGACTCACAATTTGGGCTCATGCTTTAATCCCTGAGTCCCGCACCAGCTCACCTTACCTGCATCAGACTCTAAGCAATACCTCACTTAATTTCTGAAGCTCACCACTTACACACTGGTAGGGGTGAATACTTCGCTTCGCACCACCTCTACAGCACACCCTAAACACCCCACAAAGGTTACAGTGCTCCTACCCTCCTATTTTCCAGTTTTTTTTCCTCACGCACTTCAACAGAATCACAAATTGGTGGCCGACACTTCCTAGTTGCAACTGCTCATATCGCTCGCAGCCAATCAGCAGCAAGCTGGTGCTCGTAACACCTCAGCCAATCTGATGGCAGAATTCTCAAATATCGATATCTGTAAATTTAGATATTTCTCAAAAAACTACTGAACAAATTTACACCAAATAAACAAAAGCGTGCTTTTTAGACCAATACCCTTCTCCCTGCCAAATTTGGGGTAATTCTGTTCACCCATTCGACCTGTAGCCTTGTCTAAAGTTTCCTATGGAAATTAACATGGAGGAAACACGTTTTGGGACCCCCCTTTTTTCTTGGCCCCCCCTTAACGAATCACCCCCAAACTTTTAACAAGGAGCTGATATCAGCAAATATTTAGTTTTGAAAATTATATATATATATATATATAAAACGCAAAAACCTGCAGTACACCAACATCCTTCAGCGCAGTGAATACAGGTACGAACCACACGAGGGACTCCAATAAGGTTTCTCAGTGCTTCTTTTTATTTAATGGCATCCAGTCAGTCCTGGCCAGTGCCCCAGCATGACACGTTTCGACAGACGCAGTCTCAAATGTATATATATATATATATATATATATATATATATATATATATATATATATATTTTTTTTATTTTTTTTTTACCTACTGGCGGGCGCCAGTAGGTAGTTATAGTTAGGACCTAGTTTCCATAGGAAGTCCACAACATTCTATTTGGAATAACTTAGGCATTGATGGATGAATCTTCGTGAATTTCTCCAAGAAAATTGCCTGCTCGGTTCTGCTCCTTCCCTGAAAGATTGGGGTTGATTCGTCAAGTGGGGGCCGAAAAAAAAGTTGGGTCCCAAAACGTGTTTTCCTCATGCAATTTTCTATAGGGACATTTAGCCAGGGGTACAGCCCGAACGGCTGAATGGAATTACAGCAAATTTGGCAGAGAGGTAGAGTTCGGTTTGCAGATTGTGCTTTTTGTTAAATGGTATAATTCCATTTAGTAGTATTTGAGAAAATTAGAAGTAAAATCATAGCGATATCTAGAGACGGAGTTCTGCACGCGTACGGAAATTCACACAATTACGAGCACGAGCTGCATGCTGATTGCTGTCAACTGTCTGTCAACACTCCAAACCAGGAAGTGATGGCAGCCATCTTGTTCGTCGCAAGAACCGAGTCACAAGAATACAGTAAAAAAAGGTTGAGGAATAAGGAAAGGGGGCAGGGTGGAAACATTCTGACCCTGTAGGCTTGCTCAGGGGGTCGTCAAATTTGTTTTTAAAAAAATGTAAAATCGCGGCGTACACATATGAAACTCGTATGCACTGGAAAAGGGGGGAAAAAAAGTTGAAGTCTGTTTTATTTATTAGGTGTCAGGGGCAATTTTTAGAGCTATATTTCTATGATAGTATGTAAAACTTTCCTTTTTTTTTGCACCAGTTGTACTCTATGTATGTGCAGCCTTGTTTGCAAGCGCACTTTTTTTTGTTTTTCTCAAAGTTCGCCAAGCAAACCTCTACTCATTTCAGGTATTAAATTTGCCACTTTCTTTTCCCGGGTCGTGCGTGTCATCCGCTGCAATGCTTTTGTAATATATTAATAAACATATTCTATCTGTATTTATTTGGAATGTAGTGTTGAGCCGCCAAATGTTGATTACATACTCCGTCCAACCGCCATTTTAGTAGTTTTCCTCTGTTATTTTTATTATACCTGTTACTTTCATTTTACCCTCCGCAAATTTTCTGTGTGATCGATGAGATTTCCTGCCACAGACACCACGGTGTTTGTCCTTGGCCTCCGATCTTATCAGACTTGGTAACACGTATAGGTAGAAACTAATTTGAAGGACATACTCTCTACGCATGCGCAGCCTTGTTTCCAAGCGCACGTTTTTTTTCTTTTTCTTCAAGTTCGCAAGCAAACCCCTCCTCATTTCAGGTAATAAACTTGCCGCTTTCGTTTCCCGGGTCGTGTGTGTCATCCGCTGCTAAGGTTTTGTAATATATTAATAAACATATTCTATCTGTATTTATTTGGAATGTAGTGTCGAGTCGCCAAACGTTGATTACATACTCCGTCCAACCGCCATTTTAGTAGTATTCCTCCGTTATTTTTATTATACCTGTGACTTTCATTTTACCCTTCGTATATGTTGTCTGTGATCGATGAGATTTCCTGCCACAGACACCACGGTGTTTGCCCTTGGCCTCCAATCTTATCAGACTTGGTCACACGTATACCTAGAAACTAATTTGAAGGATGTAAGCCACAGCCATTACAATGCGTGTTCGTCAACACAAAGAGATTATTAAGATTATGCTTTTATCATGTGTGGTAAATGCATAGTAGTTGGAAAAGCATGTGTGGTAAAGCCATATGCGTGGTAATGGCTTCTTGGTGACGATCAGGTATTGTAATGACTGTTTCCCCCCAGGACACTGCAGAAACCGGGTCTGGGGGTGGTGGACTCCAGGGCACCAGGCGGAGGGCCACGCAGACCCTCTCATAAAATATTGAAGTCTTTGTGGGATTATTGTTTCTGTGGTTTGAGGGGCGCCATTGAGGCCCACACACTTAATTTTGTAGGGGGTAGGTATTGCATGGGGAAATGTCGCAAGGGGTTTATAAATGTGGTACACATTGTTTGGTATTAGTTTGATTTCTTTACCATGTTGTAGTGTATCCAGATAACATATCTCAGTAGTTTTCAATGCTAGTCTTTAACAACTTACTATAGTACTTCAAGATTATAAATATTTTTATTGTGGATCGTCACCCCCCACACAAAGAAAAAGTAGTATGTAGTTTTTTTATTAAGTTTTATTAAATATTAAAAGAATAACTGTAAACGAAACTTATTGATAACTATGTAATAAACAACTAGAAAAATAACTTTAAAAAAAACAAATTGGGAAGTTGACTTCAAAAGATGTATGATTGGTAATCTGCAAAAGAAAAAAGAAAATTAGAGTTTAGAATTATGTAGATGTGACTAATTGAGCTGAAGCATTACAAGTCTAGGTAACATTACGATTTTACATGTGCAGTGTGCCTGGTATATTTCAGTTCTGTTATAGTGCAGCGTTCAAGTGGTGTCTATATGGAAGTGCCTATTGCGTTAGTGACACAGAAGTTGTAGAATGGGAGAGGGAAAATGTTCCATTTCGTGGTTCTGGTGCAAACAGTGAACTAGAGAGATTCTGTATAAGATTATCTACTGCGTGAGTGGCATTCTTCTTAATGTACAAATCAATTTGAAAGGTGAGTTGATAAATTGTATGGGAATGTATGTGGCGCATGTTTGTACATTAAGGAATTGTGGGGCATATTATCAAGACAGGCAATACAATTATTGATGCTTAATTGGCAGAAAACTGCAGATAAAGCAGCTAGAATGGGCTCGATAATATGCTGTATGGAATTCCAATCGAAGTCTATGTTAGATGTGAGAGACATCTAACATGGGTTTCGATTTGAATTGCATAGAGCAGATTATCAAGCCCATTAGCGCTGATTTATCGGCAGTTTTCTGCCGATTAAGCGGCAATAATTGTATCGCCTGTCTTAATAATATGCCCCGATATTCGTGCCTTGTTAAACGTTTTATAGTAGTAAATGTGTTTTGCTATAATGCATGCTGTTATGTTTTATTGCTTAATATCACATTGTGCGTCTGTGTAGTTCAAGGAATTATGTGGCATATTATCAAGAAAGAGCTATACATTATCGCTGTTTTTATTGGCAGGAAATTTCCGGTAAAGTGGCGATAATGGGCTTGATAATATGTCGTTGTGAATTGCCATAGAAGCCCAGGTTATGGTGTTAACCTGGGCTTGTATGGGAATTCACAAGGCCATATTATCAAGCCCATTATCGCTGCTTTACCGACAGTTTCCTGTCGATAAAAGCGGGGACAATGTGTCGTCCTTGGATGTATGACATTACAATGCATGCTTTTACCACGCATGCCTTTACAATGCGGTTTTTACAACGCATAGCGCTTTGGGGTGCTGGATCGTGAATAGTTTAATTTACTATTTCAACTCCAGTCCCCGTGGACACTAGGGAAGGTGTTGGATAGTAAATTAAACGTATTCCCTATCCTAGAGCGCCCCCCAGAGCAATGCGTTGTAATGGTTAGCGTTGTAAAAGTTGCGTCGTAAAGGCACTGCGTGGTAAAAGTTGCGTTGTAAGGATGTTTCCCGTCGTCCTTTGTTCATGATATGGGCCTGAATTTGTCACTTTTTCCGTAATTTCTAGCCTCTTTTTTATACTTTCCTCTGTCTCCTCTTAATCCTTTCTCTCTCTTGGTAGTACTTTCTTTTTCTTATAGTGTCCTCTGTGGTGATACTGCCCTTTTTTGTCTTTATATTTTCCTATTTCTTCTCTTATTCCTTCTGTCTCCTTGTTTTGGGGCATATTATCAACAAAAGGCGATAAATTATCCCCGCTTTTATCGGCAGAAAACTGGTGATAAATTGGCGATAATGGGCTTGATAATTTGCCCTTGAGAATTCCCATAGAAGCCCATGTTCTGGTGTGAACATGGGTTTCTATGGGAATTCTCAAGGGCATATTATCAAGCGCATTATCGCCGTTTTGTGATTTTTTTGGGGGGTGAATGGAAACATAGGGGGTCATTAGGATGACGGGCGGACTTTGTCCGTCCGCCTCCTAGCGGGGTTTTGGACCGCCCGCCATAAGGGCGGGGGTCCCGGGGGTGGTATTAGGATGTGCCCGCCACAGTGGCGGGCACATCCTGTATTTTTAGCATTGTGGCGGGCGGTGCTCTCTGCACCGCCCGCCACAATGCTAAAAATGCTTTCCAGCATTTGCATTTACAAAGCGGCAGGCACCGCGGTGCCTGCCGCTTTGTAAATGCAAATAAAGGAGGGTACCACAGGTGCCCCCCGTGTGCACCCCCCTACTGTCCTTCACTCTGGGGGCCCGCAGGGGGCCCCCAGAGTGAAGTCCGCATGCCTTTCCGTGGCGGCATTGCCGCCATGGAAAGGCATTGTGAAATGCCTATCATAATATGGCTGGCGGTGTCTGATAGACACCGCCACCATATTATTCCTTTTCCGCCCCGGCCGCAAGGCGACCGGGCGGAAAAGCGGCGGACGGTCTTTCCGTCCGCCGAGGTCCCCCCGTCATACTAATATGGCGGGGGAGAAAACGAGAGTTGATTGCGGGCGGATTGCCCCCGTCAGGCAGGCGGTGGCCACCGCCAGCCTGGTTGGGGCAATCCGCCCGCCATCATAAATGGCCCCATAGTTCAAGTTCTGAGCCTTTTTTTAATGAAGAATGTTATTTTCAGAGTAATGATTTGTTGCATGCAGTTGACACTAGTGGTCGTGCTTATGAGGTTAGACATGGTTGTCCTATTGAGAAAGAGAAAATTGTTCTCAGAAATGCAGAAGAGGTGTTAGCTGATGAAGTTTTAGGAAGACGTCCTAAAGCTCCTGTGTACACTTGGAATTGTAGTAGTTTTTGCAGTGTACGTCAAGAATCTATTGATTTATTACGCAATTTCTTACGTAACTATACTAAGAAAAGTGTTAAACAAAAGATTAAGATGTTGCAAGGACTAGACCCTTGTAGAGTGAGAGAAAATACTGGTTTGCAAGGTCATTCTCTGGCTTGTCTTTCTAAAAAAGTATGTCGAAGTGTTTTCACCATTTCAGGATGTTAGCAGTACATCATTCTGGAATGAGGAAATTAGTCAGAAGATTGTATTATGCAAAAAGTCAAGCTCTAATGTTAAAGAAGTTGAACAGTGCTCTTTTGCATGGATCTGTATCAAGTTTAAAAAAGGTTTGTGGTGAAATTGAGGTTAGTTATTTTGGTCCTGAGGAAGACAGTGCAGAAATTGAGATATTAATAGAAGGAAATGTAGAAGAGAATGTACAACATTGTAGTACAAAAGAAAATTTTGAGCAAGAAATTACAAAGTTTAATGTGATTTCAGGCGAAAGGCAAAATTATTGTTGTGTGTGTTGTCGACCAACTCATTATAAAAATCAGACCAGGACTGTTGATCTGTATTTAAAAAGTGAAAAGGAGAATAATAATGAGTGGAAGGATTTTGCAACGTATTTGTTGGTAGAGAATTGTTTTAATTTGGGTTCCGATCAGCGTATTTGTAAATATTGTTATAACAAATTATACGAGAACAAAATGCCTGCTAGAGCTGTGCATAATAATCTTGAGTTGGTAAATATTCCTTCTGAACTGATGGATTTAAATACCTATGAGTCTATTCGTATTCAATGTGTGCATCCATTTCAGGCTAATGTTCGTATGGAGCCTAAGACAGGAAAAATGCCTCCTTCTGATTTACAGAGAGGATTAAAGGAAGAGTTGTATATTTGCCTCTAGATTTAAAGAAAAATATTGAAACAATTGGTGTAGAAAATGTAGAGGATGAACCTTTAGTTATTCTTGTTAATGGGGTTCCTACTAAGAGTAAGAAAATCTGGCAAGAATTAGTGAATGTTAGGAAAGTGAAAAAGGCAACGTTGTATCTGGTAAAAAAGAATCAATATTACAGAAATGTGTATGTGAGAGAAGAAGAAATAACTGTAGAATAAGATAGTGACTTGCCATCTGGACAAATTGAAAAAGTGGATGCGTCCAGAACTGAAGAAATCTACGAACATTACAGTGTTCATCGACTGCATTCTAAAGAAGTGATGGGGAATACTATAGAGTTATTCCAAATGAAAGAAGCAAAGGAAGTCCCATTAGTGTATGGTAAAAAAGCTTGGAAGCTCGTTGTTTCCCTCAATTGTTTCTCACAGGAAAAGGAGGACGATATGATGACCGACCTGTGCAGATTCCTGCATCTGAATACCGGACATGAAGATTATATGCAGAAGATCCAAGATTTCGACAATGTATTCTGTCTTTGTTTCATCTTTTGTTTGAGAGTGATTTGTCTGGAATTTCTTATGCAGTAAACCATATATTGAAAACAGGTCTACATCTGCAAAATGTTTCGGCAAAGTAATTTATGGATAAAGTACTGCAGAAAGATAATGTTTTGGAATCTCAGCTAATTAATCTCGTGGCATGTCAGCGTGGTACTAATGAGTACTTGTATCGTCGTCATGGAGAACTGAAATGTATGCTAAGGAACTTAGGAACTCCTACATGGTTCCTTACTCTAAGCTGTACTGAATATGCTTGGGATGATTTACTTCAATTTCTTCAAGAGGCAAGTCCAAATATACTAAATATTCAATACAAGACACCTGGAGAATTGTGCTCTTTGGATCCAGTTATTGTATGCAGGTATTTCAATCATAGATTTGAAGCTATGATGTCTTTTATCACCAATAAAAAAAATCCTCCTCTTGGAGAGGTTCTGGACTTCTTTTGGAGAAAGGAGTATCAAGCAAGAGGTGCTCCTCACATACACATTCTAATATGGATCAAAGATGATCCCAAATTTGGAACAGACTCAGATGATACTGTGTTGTCTTTTATTGAAGAATATGCTACACTTGATATACCCAAAAGTACACAAGATAAGGACTTAAGACAACAAGTCTTACGATTCCAAAGCCATCGTGGGAAATACTGTCGTCGAAAGTACAAATCTAAGGACAAATTCTACACCAAATGCCGTTTTGCATTTCCACGACCTGTAATATCAAAAGGAAGAGGGAACAGTTCTATGTCATCCTTGCGACATACTATCACAAGAAAGTCTCCAAAAAATACCTACAACTTAAGAAGAACTGAAGAGTCAAAATATATAAATGACTATAACCCAGTCATTTTGTCCATGTGGAATGCTAATATGGATATTCAATATGTTGCGGACAATTCCATTGCTGTTGCTCGATATGTAACATCCTACATAACAAAATCAGAAAAGACGTAATTGAAGGAAATGTGGGAAGAGATTTCCCACGAGAAGAGTCTAAGTAAGAAGTTATATACTTACAGTGTGAAGATGTTATCTCATCGAGAAATTGGAGCGTATGAATGTTCGGATCGGTTATCATCTGCAAGTCTTTATTCCAAATCTAGAAGAATCATTTGGGTGAGTCTAGGTCTTGCTGCAACATGAAACCGAGTTCTTAAATCTATACAAGAATTTGAGTATTTAGCTGAAAAAGAGCCAGAAAGTACAGATACTGTGAAAACAAATATGTTGGATACATATTATCCAAATAGAAGTCATCATCTTGAGAACATTTGTCTCTATGAAGTGCTGCAAAGCTATATTTTTAAACGGAATATTACCGAAAACATTAATAATGGTATATATGCTGTTATTGGTTCTGAAGGATGTCTGGTGAAACAAAGAAAAGGACATTTGATTAATCACCGTAAACTGAGTTGCAAAACACCTGACAAAAGGGAATTTTACTATTTAGTTATTTTGCAACTTTTCAAGCCATGGCGTTCAGAATTGGAATTACTTGGAGATTTCGAGAGCTATGAAGATTCCTTCAATGCAAGTAAAGATACTATAGAATGTCCTGTTTTTGCCAATTATGTGAAAATGTTGAATGACGAAATTGAGCAAGAAGCTAGAATTGCAGCTGAGATTGCTAGAGACAGTTCTCAAGACAGTCAAAGTTCTGCTCCATTGACCCACTAGGAGAACCAATTGTTCAAAATGAGGCAGCAACTGCTATGGAAGAGGTGGAAATAGCAATGTATCAAGGTCAAGAAGATGTAACAAACTTAGGAAACTTGGAAGAACAACTGAATCTGGAGCAGAAATAAATATATGAGCAAGTGAGAGAACAGATTGACCATGGATTACTTCATGAGAAGAAAGAGTGCTCTTGCTCATCATTTGAACCTATGGGAATGTACGCGAGTGGAGAAGCTGGAACAGGCAAACGTTTTTTAATTAAAGTAATCACAACTTTTCTACAGAAAACAACTGAGTCGCATTTGTCTTGTGTTGTCACTGCCCCAACTAGATTAGCAGCCCACAATTTTGAAGGAATTACTTTACATTGTTTATTAATGCTACCAGTAGAGCATGAAAATAAATTAGAGTACCATAAGCTGTCTGGAGAAGCTTCTTGTGAAGTTGCAAGAGTCTTGAGGGAAATTAAACTTCTCATTATTGATGAGGTAAACATTGTATCAAACGTAATATTTGCTTTTGTGCATTTAAGAATGCAGCAAATTCTTAAAACAGAGTATGACGTATTATTCGGAGGAAAACACGTCATAGTTTTTGGAGATCTTCTACAATTTTCTCCTGTAAAAGGACAACCAGTGTTTAAAACACTGTTGCATGAAGAAACCTGAAAGTGTTTGGGTATCATTGGAAATGTACACATTTTTTTTTAAGTATAAGGAACTTATTACAAATATGCGACAGGCAAATGATGCTGATTATGGAACTATTCTTCAAGATATAATAATTGGGAAAATGACTGAATATGGCAAACAAGCTTTACAGAGACGATTACTTTCGAATTTGTTTCCAAATGAAAATACTGTCACAGAGAAAATATGCATGAGAATTAAAGAAAAGCAATCTGTAATCTGCTTATTGCCAACACCACGTGAATGTTCTATATTCAATGAAGAAATGTTAAAGTTGGAAAATGAAGAAATTATAAAATTGGAAGCTATTGATAAAATAGAACATGAAGGAATCACTATTATTTTGAAAGAAAAGTTGAAGAGGAAATTGGATTCTTTAGAGAAATCGATAAGTAAAACTGCAGGTTTAGAAAAGAATTGGTATGCATGTGTAAACTGTAGGGTAATTTTACGACGTAATTTGAATGTGGAAAAAGGTTTAGTAAATGGAGCAATGGGTAAAATTGTTGATTTTGTTAATTATGTAAATAGAGATGGGATTGAATTTTTGAAAATCAAATGTAATGAAATTGCTGAAGTACAACAATTTAGTCGTTGTTCATCTCGGTTTTTGCTTGTAAAAGATTTGTATGTACGCAGAAAACAGTTTCCTGTTTGTTTGGCATATGCGGTGACCATTCATAAATGTCAATGTTTAAGTGTAGATAGTGCTTTAGTGAATATTGGAAGTACCGTGTTTAAAGAGGGGATGGCATATGTTGCTTTGTCTCGAGTCAGAACTTTATCTGGATTGTATTTGATTGATTTTGATGAGACAAAGGTTAGTGCAGATGCAAATTGTGGGAAAGAGTATAGTAGGTTAAGAAGAGAATATGCACCCAATTTAGGTCAATATCCAGTATTTGAAAAGCGTGTGGTAGGTAGAAAAAGGAGATTTGAGAATTTCTGTAGTGAAACTGTAGAGAAAGAAAAAGAACAACATGAAGTTGCGCCTGCAAGCAAAAAGAAAAAGGACAGTGTTGAAGAGAATGTTGGTTATCGGTTTGAAAATAGTTGTGGTGTCAACTGCTATGCTAATTTAGTTGTTAATGTTGTTTTTGTTCTTGAAAGTTTGCAAAAGCAAATTGTTGAAAATCAGGACGAAATATTCTGTACATTGTTGTATTCTGTTTATGAGAAATGTGGTAGTGATAAATATAAAAAAAAGTGTTTCTGATATTCGAAATGTTTTGGATATATGTTCTGGTTCTAGTAAATGTACGCAGAATATTCAGCAAGATTGTCAGGAATTTTTAATGTTTATGCTTGGTGTACTGGAAGATGAAGGTATAGATATTGAAAACCTTTTTGGCCTTTCTTATCAATGGCAACATGATTGTCAAAATTGTTTGTTTACATGTAGCACTAGCATAGACACTGAAAGATTCATATATTTGACTTTACCTGACTGTGAATCAGTGTCTTTTAACAATCTAATTAGAGGAGCAACTCAAAACGTGGAGTGTAGCCAATGTAAAACAGAAATGTCATCAACATTGTTTATACAAAGATATGGACAGTATGTAATTTTAATGCTGCAACGTTGTAGAGCTGATGAAGGAAAAATTGGAAACTTTATTTAAACATTTTGTAGCTGGGCAAGTTTCAATATCAGGAAGAACTTTTGTAGCTGTTGTAATTATATTTCATGATGGACCTTCTACAACATCTGGACATTACACTGTTTATTTAAAATGTCTGAAAGGTTGGATACATTGTAATGATAGTCAATTGGAGGCCGATTACGATGACGGACGGAAACGGGTCCGACCGCCATGGTCGCGGCAAATATACTCCCGACCGCACCGCGGATAAGCCACCGGTGCAATTAGGATATTTCCGCCATCACACACCGACCGCGGCGGACGGATCACACCAAAGACCACCGCACGTGGGCGGTACCACAGAAACACCTTCCGCCGCGGTTGCAACGCCCACGGAAACAGGCCCAACCTCCGCCAGACCTGCGGAAGGACCGCCCGCACGATTAGGATAACCCCGCCATACTAAAGGAACTCACCACCATCCACGACCGCCGCGGACAAAAAACAACGACAAACTGAGCTTTGCTGCGGAAGGACCAAACGAACATCACCCCCTGCCGTCAAACCGAAACAAAAATGGCGGACGGAAGTAAATAGTAAACCAAAAAAACAGGACACACACCCACCTGGAATACCCACCCCCAACAACTACACGCCCCAATGCCACACCCCACAGCACAAGTCTCCAAACCCACAGAACACCTCACAGCAAAAAACCATTGGGACACAACCACCACACAGAGTATAAAAGGGATCCCTCCCATTACCACAATCCTTTGCATCACAGCACAGCTGCAAGAAAGAGGCACACATCAAAAACACAACAGACACACATAAACACACATACAACCTGCACAACAACACGCCCACCACACCAACCCCCACAACACCATCCCTACATACCACACACCTGCACACCCAACAACCCCAACACCTTACACATCACACACCATGGCCCCCAAGAAAACACCAAGTTCACAGAGAGTGAGTTGAAGGTCATGGTGGATGAAATCATCCGTGTTGAACCACATCTGTTTGGTACCCTAGTGCAGCAGACCACCTTGGCAACTAAAACCACTATGTGGGACAGGATAGCAACCAGAGTGAATGCTTCAGGGACCGTGCCATGCACCAAACACGATATCCAGAGGCAGTGGCACAACCTCAAGTCAAGGGTGAAAGGCATCAGGTCCAAGAACCACCTGAGGGTACACGACACTAGTGGTGGCGCTCCCATGGATCAAATACTATACACCGAATGGGAGGAGAAGGTGCTAGCACACTGCACCCTGAGAGCCTGGAAGGAATAGACGAGGGAGCGGAGGCTGGTAAGTACAAACCAATGAACACTATCACACTGTTATGTCCTGCCTTGCACAACTGCTAAGACACATCTCACACTCTACAATCCATGCATGTGGAACACACAGTCACCCAAATGTGAAGCCCAGGGCTCAAGTCCACCCACCATGGTCAACCACAAATGTAGCCTCCTACGTTCCCAGGCTTGCATGTGGTCAAGCAGCTAACACCACAACTCCCATCAGGCCCCCATGTCTACAGGGAGGGTGGGGGTGTGTGAGAGGCCAACACTATGGGGTCGATTCCGATCCGGTAAAAAGCACTCCGAATTGCCGTTCGGAGCGTTTTTCTCCGTACGATTCGTACCCGTAAGCGTCCCCGTACGAACGACGAAGTACGATCCGTACGAGGAGTCGTACTCCGTACGAGTCGTACAAGACACCATATGACTCTAATCTCTGTACGACTCTCCCTCGGAACCCGCTGTATGCGACATCTGTACGGTTCGTGGCTGATTTTTCCGACCCGGCAAGTATGATTCGTGTTGGGTACGCACCGTACAACCCTTTTCCTACGGGAGCTGAAAACAGCCGTGAAAACAGAGTTCGCCCCGAAACACGTACGGAACGCCCCCCCCCCCGGGTATGGCGCGTACACCCCATGATCCCAGGGGTACGGCGCGTATGTTATGTTATGTTATATTATGTTAATGGTGCTTGTAAAGCGCTAACAATCATCCAAAATTAGGATATCACGGCGCTGTAATGGCAGTAGTGAATGTCAGTGATAGGCAGAGAATAGGATCCATGTTTTAATCAGGCTTGGGGAAGAGAAATGTTTTTAGTACCCCTGCGATCATGGGGGGTACGTGCCGTACACCCAGCGTACATTGGGTACTCACCATACCCCATGTACGCTGGGTGTACGGTGCGTACCCCATGTACTCTGAGTGTACGGCACGTACCCCCATGATCGCAGGGGTACGCGCCGTACACCTGCGATCATGGGATGTACGCGCCGTACGGTGTGTATGTGATTGTGCGCTTTTCCGTACAAATCGCCCTTACCTGACGTGGACCCTACGACTCGCGTCCTGGTACCCCGGTGGGGATCGTACTCGTCGGGTCATACGGCGTCTGTACGAGTCATACGGAAACGGCTCCGGATGCGAGTCGTACGGATGGTGATTCTACCGAATCGGAATCGGCCCCTATAACTCCCAACAGGCCCCCATGTCTACAGGGAGGGTGGGGGTGGGTGAGAGGCCAGCACCACAACTCCCAACAGGCCCCCATGTCTACAGGGAGGGTGGGGGTGGATGAGAGGCCAGCACAACAACTCCCATCAGGACCCCAAGTCTACAGGGAGGATGGGGGTTGATGAGAGGCCAGCACAACAACTCCCAACAGGCCCCCATGTCTACAGGGAGGGTGGGGGTGAATGAGAGGCCAGCACTACAACTCCCAACAGGCCCCCATGTCTACAGGGAGGGTGGGGGTTTGTGAGAGGCCAGCACAACAACTCCCAACAGGCCCCCATGACTACAGGGAGGGTGAGGGTTGATGAGAGGCCAGCACAACAGCTCCCAACAGGCCCCCATGTCTACAGGGAGGGTGGGGGTTGATGAGAGGCCAGCACTAAAACTCCCAACAGGCCCCCTTGTCCCATCCCAGAGCAAGATGGAGTCACCCCACCATGTGCTGACCAGTGCATCTCCCTCTATAAACTTACAGGTAGGTAGCCATCTTCACAGGGAGGGGTGGGTGTGAGGGTAAAGTCTGTACTCCAAATTCCAATGTGCACCCTCCACCCTCATGATTGCAGCGAGGAGCAACACAACACGTGGCTCCGTAGTAACTCCATGGTCAAAAAGTGAAATTAAACATGGGACAGGTGAGTACGCAGTGCCTGCATACTGCATTCGTCGAACAACAAACAAGTACCATATGTCCACAGAAGGACCCACAAATAACAGACCCTTTCACACATGTAAGAGAAGCCTCAAATCTGCACGCATCAAAGAACCAGCAAGGGGAAACTTGGACATAGTGGCAGCCCACTTAATCCATGTCGTAGGCAGTCTGTGCATGATGTGAGACTTGACATACCCACAACAGCAAGTACAATGTGTATCTTGACACAAGGCACATGGATGCAATGTCCAAACCCTGTCCCTAACACAAGGTAGACCATCCACATGAAAGACCAACATATGCCTCTTTTGACAATGATTAGACCAGTAGCAAGGTAGGTTGTCGACAACCCTTGTGAACATGGCCTAGTTCACATTGCAGAGCCACTGCAACAATGTCACAATGACTACCAAACTACACAGAGTCCAGGGGTGCCATCCAATAGCAGAACAGCACCACACATATGAAATGAAATGAAATGAATTTGTACTTGTAAAGCGAACTTATACCCCAACTGGGGTTTCCTGGCGCTGTACGCATACCGCTGTGGAACCCTTCCTGGATTTTCCCTGTGAAATGTCCACTCCTGGGCACCCCCAAGGTGAAGCCAGGCATCCCAGCGCTGTTGGGGCCGTTGTGGAGATTAATCAAGCTATTGCCCAGAGTTGCAGAGTGGGACCCATTATTAGAATAGGCACCGAGGCGAGAATTATCAGGTCTGGGGAAATTGAGCCCAAGACCCGCTGAGGCGGGAATTGAACCCTGGTCCCGGGCCAGACCTCTGCATCAGGGTCTACCGCTCTAACCATTGAGCCACACTTCTCCACATATCCAAGTATTGTCTCCCCACCTCCACACCACCATAAGGCCCAGTACTGTGCACCACACCATTGTGATGACATCAACAACCATGTCCTGAATCCCTACAAAATTGAAATTTAACAACAACAAACCTGTCCCTCAGGTGAACGAGAAGTGGCAGGAGAAAGCAGCAACCGCCAGCACCATTCGCCCCCCTCACAGCATGGACTCTCAGGTGATGATTCCCTGGACACCTCGGGTGCAGAGGGGGATGCCGGTCCTTCTATATTCCCAGGGTCATCAGGCTCCCAGGACATCCCTGCCCCCACCACCTTGGCCAGTGGAACCACAGCAACTACTGCCATTGTGACCTGTGCAGCTACCACCACCACCACCACCACTCCTGCCTGTGCCACCTTCCCTGACCCATTGGATGATGGTGGACCATCAACATGACAGGCTAGCAGGGAGAGTGGACGGGTGAGGACACAGGTGAGGCCACAGCTTTCGAACAGGAGGGCAGGTGCAAGGCGAGGTGGGGGACAAGACCCACCCAATCCTGGGACCGAGACCCTGGATGCCATTGCAAGAGTGCATGCGTCGTACGAGTGGTCGCAGGCACAGGCGGATCTGGCGCGCCAAGACTCACTTGAGACCCGCCAACTGTTGAGGTCCATGGACAACCGTATGGGACAAATAGTGGACATCATGGGGCAGCATACATCTGTTCGGAGGGAGTGGTTATCCCGCAACACACCAACTCCCCTCCCCCAAGTGCCCAGTGGGACAGGACGATACAAAAGGGGATGATGGACGGAACGTTTGAACAAATCAAACACTCACCCCCAGTCAACTGATCTGGGTTTAATCCATCACCATTCTTTAGTTCACTCAGCCACCCCAGTTCAGACATGGCTATATGCAAATCAGTCTGACCCTGTGCCTTATGGGAACAGTCCAGCCCGAACTGCCAAGCCATGTCTTCCCTGGACCGGAAACAAGCATCCTGGGACCGGTTTCGGATTCATAATCCTCATCAGCCAGGCTATCTTGAATTCAGTGGCCAAGTGAACAAGGGACTCACGTCTGAGTATACCCTGCCACACTTAGGGCGAACAAAGCGATACAAAAGGGGATGATGGACGGAACGTTTGAACAAATCAAACACTCACCCCCAGTCAACTGATCTGGGTTTAATCCATCACCATTCTTTAGTTCACTCAGCCACCCCAGTTCAGACATGGCTATATGCAAATCAGTCTGACCCTGTGCCTTATGGGAACAGTCCAGCCCGAACTGCCAAGCCATGTCTTCCCTGGACCGGAAACAAGCATCCTGGGACCGGTTTCGGATTCATAATCCTCATCAGCCAGGCTATCTTGAATTCAGTGGCCAAGTGAACAAGGGACTCACGTCTGAGTATACCCTGCCACACTTAGGGCGAACAAAGCGATACAAAAGGGGATGATGGACGGAACGTTTGAACAAATCAAACACTCACCCCCAGTCAACTGATCTGGGTTTAATCCATCACCATTCTTTAGTTCACTCAGCCACCCCAGTTCAGACATGGCTATATGCAAATCAGTCTGACCCTGTGCCTTATGGGAACAGTCCAGCCCGAACTGCCAAGCCATGTCTTCCCTGGACCGGAAACAAGCATCCTGGGACCGGTTTCGGATTCATAATCCTCATCAGCCAGGCTATCTTGAATTCAGTGGCCAAGTGAACAAGGGACTCACGTCTGAGTATACCCTGCCACACATAGGGCGAACAAAGCGATACAAAAGGGGATGATGGACGGAACGTTTGAACAAATCAAACACTCACCCCCAGTCAACTGATCTGGGTTTAATCCATCACCATTCTTTAGTTCACTCAGCCACCCCAGTTCAGACATGGCTATATGCAAATCAGTCTGACCCTGTGCCTTATGGGAACAGTCCAGCCCGAACTGCCAAGCCATGTCTTCCCTGGACCGGAAACAAGCATCCTGGGACCGGTTTCGGATTCATAATCCTCATCAGCCAGGCTATCTTGAATTCAGTGGCCAAGTGAACAAGGGACTCACGTCTGAGTATACCCTGCCACACTTAGGGCGAACAAAGCGATACAAAAGGGGATGATGGACGGAACGTTTGAACAAATCAAACACTCACCCCCAGTCAACTGATCTGGGTTTAATCCATCACCATTCTTTAGTTCACTCAGCCACCCCAGTTCAGACATGGCTATATGCAAATCAGTCTGACCCTGTGCCTTATGGGAACAGTCCAGCCCGAACTGCCAAGCCATGTCTTCCCTGGACCGGAAACAAGCATCCTGGGACCGGTTTCGGATTCATAATCCTCATCAGCCAGGCTATCTTGAATTCAGTGGCCAAGTGAACAAGGGACTCACGTCTGAGTATACCCTGCCACACTTAGGGCAAACAAAGCGATACAAAAGGGGATGATGGACGGAACGTTTGAACAAATCAAACACTCACCCCCAGTCAACTGATCTGGGTTTAATCCATCACCATTCTTTAGTTCACTCA
Organism: Lissotriton helveticus; assembly: GCF_964261635.1. NCBI lineage: Eukaryota > Metazoa > Chordata > Amphibia > Caudata > Salamandridae > Lissotriton > Lissotriton helveticus. The sequence goes on from NC_136063.1 coordinate 606,356,215, forward strand.
GCCACCCCAGTTCAGACATGGCTATATGCAAATCAGTCTGACCCTGTGCCTTATGGGAACAGTCCAGCACGAACTGCCAAGCCATGTCTTCCCTGGACCGGAAACAAGCATCCTGGGACCGGTTTCGGATTCATAATCCTCATCAGCCAGGCTATCTTGAATTCAGTGGCCAAGTGAACAAGGGACTCACGTCTGAGTATACCCTGCCACACGTAGGGCGAACAAAGCGATACAAAAGGGGATGATGGACGGAACGTTTGAACAAATCAAACACTCACCCCCAGTCAACTGATCTGGGTTTAATCCATCACCATTCTTTAGTTCACTCAGCCACCCCAGTTCAGACATGGCTATTTGCAAATCAGTCTGACCCTGTGCCTTATGGGAACAGTCCAGCCCGAACTGCCATGCCATGTCTTCCCTGGACCGGAAACAAGCATCCTGGGACCGGTTTCGGATTCATAATCCTCATCAGCCAGGCTATCTTGAATTCAGTGGCCAAGTGAACAAGGGACTCACGTGGGACAGGACACCACCACCACCACCATCACCTGACGCCACTGACAGGGAGGTGTCCCCCGAACAACCTGCCCACACAGCTGGGTCCACTCCGGATCGGAGACGGAGGGGCCGTCCGAGGCTGGATCCAGGACAGAGCAGTGGCAATGCACCAGCCACCCACCAGAAGAGGGGCCGGCACTGACTTCACCCTTCCTTGATCCTGGCATTCACTCTGTGAACTATCTTGCCCCACATTCCCAAGCATTGGCACACGTCTGTTGGACTAGGTGTGCACCATGGTGGTATCATCTGACATGACCTTCAACTCACTCTTCCCCTCCACCACAATTTTGTAAATATGTACTAACACAAATCCACACCCTGTAAATAAAAACCACGGAAACACTCAAGGCTCTGTGACCTCCATGTTTAAACACAGGTTTGTCTTATTTGTTGTCATTACCAGGTGCAGGGATCATTGTTGTTCGGAATCATGGCTCTGTGTGAGTGACCTAGGGATAATGAGAGAACAACAACCACAAGTCAGGAAACTGAATCAAACCTATCACACCACACCGTACTGCAACATCCCACTAACCACAATCCTCACAAAGTAAGCGGATCACAGGACATACATAAGGGAGCATTCCATGTACACCATGGCCCACACTCATGTTCAAACAGATCATACCAGAACAGGCATCATTCACACACCACATCCACCCATCACCAACAAACATACATGACACATTGAACAGCATCACAAGACGTAGTTACTCACATTCAAGGAAAGTAGCGGTCAATGAGCTGACGCCTCTGGTCCGCACCTTCTTCCTCCCCACTATCCTCCTCGCTGGACATGGGTGGGATGGGAGGCGGAGCAACCTGTTGGTCTGCAGGGTCCATGATCAGTTCAATATCCTTGCGCAAGGCCAGGTTGTGGAGCATGCAGCAGGCAACCATGATTTTGCATACTTTGCCGGGTGAGTATGGCAGGGCCCCTCCGGTTTTATCCAGGCAGCGAAACCTAGACTTCAGCAGTCCAAATGTACGTTCCACCACCCGACGTGTGTTCCCATGGGCCTCATTATAGCGCATTTCACCTGGGGTAGTAGGATTCCGTACGGGGCTCAGCAGCTACGGGCGGTTTGGGTACGCAGAGTCACCTAGGTGGGGGAATGACAGACACATACATCATCACCAGGACTGGTGGGAACAGCATGTTACACATACAATACAGTAGCCATCACAGCACACTTACCTACAAGCCACGCACGTTCTTGACGCAGATTAGCCATCAGTTGGGGGACAATGCTGCTCCGCAGGATGTGGGAGTCATGTGCCGATCCCGGAAATTTGGCACACACATTGGATATGATGTTGTCAGCCAGGCACACCACTTGCACATTGATTTAATGGTAGTGCTTCCGATTGCGATAGATGGGTTCACATGCCTGGGGTGGAACTAGACCAATATGTGTGCCATCAATGGCACCTCCTACGTGTGGAATCTGGGCCAGGGCATATAAGTCTCCTTTGACTGCTGCCAACTCTGCCGGACGTGGGAAATGGATGTAATCATCCTTGTAACGCATCATGGCTTCCAGCACATCCCACAGTAGCATGCTGAACATGGACTGGGACATCCCCCCGGCATGACCAACTGTGTACTGGAATGTGCCCGTCACGAAGAAGTGAAGTGCCGCCATCACCTTTGCTGTGGGTGTAATTGCTCCAGGATATGGCCTGCGTGGCTGCAGGTGCGGTGGCAATTGTGCTACAAGGTCCTGCAATGTCGGTCGGTCAAGCCAGAATTTGCGGATCACCTACTCTTCAACTATGTCCTCCAGCACAATGTATGGTCGATGCACATTTGGAGCCCTCCTGTGTGAGAGTAGATGGGAGCAGATGTCAACACGGCACAGCTTAACCACACTATCACATCTTGACCAACACACCACAAATAATCCATGTTGCAGACACTGATTGTATGTGTGACGTGACAGAAATATAAGGCACTACAGCTAACTACACACACAACGTTCACCCACAAACAACAACCTGTGTGCAAACATGTACAATGGTACGTGCACACATGTTGAAAGAACAGCCAACATCACATTACGGAGGGCCCATGTGTGGACAAGCAACCCCACAGACACACATGGATGTGCACTCACAACATGAACCTGGAACACACCCTCCTTGTCTTCATGCACCCATGACACCACCAACAATGCTGTGCATGCTCACATGACAGGCATTGACATACAACAGACGACACACAAACGCATACACAGAATGTATGTATTCCCCATCATTGCTACTTGCACACACAAAACACACACTCACAACTGTATCAAACTGTGGGTACACAGCCTTAATGGACTGTGTAGATGTGTACACTTTGAAACGTGTGACCTCAAAAACAAGATGTCACCACATTGCCATGCACATCTGACGCAACTTGAGCTCACATCATTGTCCTTTGCCAACCACTGGCAATGTCAATAGTATGATTATATGCAACAAATGGAAATTGATGAGACACGTGGACACGGGCCATTGACAGAACATGATGTGTATTGAGGAATTCTGGACATGCCCTGACACACATGTACACCTATCATCATTACATGTGTGCGGAGACATGCAGTGTGTCTACACACTGCGTCAGGGGACGCCGTCTGTCATCACAGAAAATGATCCTTGCTACTGCAATTGTGCATACCATTGGCTGTATGGTCAAGGTCCATCACGGTCACACACCGCCAGCTGCATGTGTGCGCTACCGCGAGGGTGCATCATTTGAAAATCATCACCCGCTGTCCTAGCAATGGCGGAGCACGCATTCCACGGGGGCTGGACAGGCTAACAGATACATTTGAATGTGCAAGTGGAAATGGCAGTTGGTATCCCCCCTTTCAGTCACATAGTGGCCCCCACCGCCGGGTGCGGGCGGTGGGTGCCGCTATGTGTTTTGATGTTACCGTAGCATGGATGGCCATTAGCGGCACCCACCACCCGCACCCGGCAGTGGGTAACCGCCCGCACCCGGCGGTGGGTGACCGGCCATGGCCATCCATGCCACGGTAACATCAAAACACATAGCGGCACCCACCGCCCGTATCCGGCGGTGGGTGACCACCCGCACCCGGTGGTGGGTGACCGGCCATGGCCATCCATGCCACGGTAACATCAAAACACATAGCGGCACCCACCGCCCGCACCCGGTGGTGGATGACTGGCCATGGCCATCCATGCCACGGTAACAGCAAAACACATAGCGGCACCCACCGCCCGCACCCGGTGGTAGGTGACCGGCCATGGCCATCCATGCCACGGTCACATCAAAACATTCAAATGTATCTGTTAGCCTGCCCCACCCCCACCGAATGCGTGCTCCGCCATTGCCAGGCCAGCGAGTGATGATTTTCAAATGATGCACCATCGCGGTAGCGCGCACATGAGGTTGGCGGTGTGTGACCGTGATGGTCCTTGCACATGCAGCCAATGGAAACAGGTACCGCGGGACGCGTAAGCGATTTCCCAAAAAACGGAAGCCGTGCACCCCCACAGCGGGGCCAGTCATTGGCTCAGAGCCCTATAAATGTGTGAATTTCAGCACCACACATCCACTGCTTCCAGCCACTGCTGCCTGCACCCATCACCTCTACCTGCTGCAGCTGCCCACTCCTCCAACTGCTGCTGTTGAGAGTTGGAGACATCTGGTCCCGTCCCTTCAGTGCAGAGGAGCTTGAGGTCCTTGTGGATGGTGTGCTCCGCCACTATGAACGGCTCTACGGTGCCCCAGGACAGATGGTAAGTGCAGTGGGGGACATGTTGGTGTGCATGAGGTTGTCCCTGACTCCTGGCCTCTGCAATCTGGACGGTGTTCTGTGGGAGGCATTGTGGGTATGCCCCAGCAGGCCAGGCATGCTGTGATGTGTTCCTGGTTCTGTCACTGACTGATTGACCTCTATGCTGTGAAGTGTTATCTCCGAGGGGTCACAAACATGACAAGTGTAGTCTTGTGGCTGTGCTTGGGGATGACCGATCACATCTATCTTGTGGCTGTGTACCCCACCTGCTTTCCATGATGGACTAATGCCATATTGACCTGTCAGTCACATATGTTGTACTGTGCATGGCTGGTGACAGATACCTGTACCTTCTATCTGTGTGAACGGCCAACGGTTCACTGACTTGCCCCCTCTTGTCTCCCATTATGGTAGGTCAAGCTGCACCATCGCAAGGCCGTGTGGAGGGCCATAGCAAGTGATGTACGGGCAGTGGGGGTGTGCAACAGTCGACACACACACTGCCACAAGTGGTGGGACGACATCTCCAGGCTCAGCAAGAATGTAGCGGAGATGACACTCGGGCTGATTTCCAGATCAGGCTGGCTTGCACGACATACCATGACCCCTCTAATGCTACGTATCATAGCTGTGACACATCCTGACCTGTCCGCACGGTTGAGAGGGGAGCAGCAGCAACCTAGCGGTAAGCACACTGAATGTGTTTGTGACTTGGGAGTGCATGCATGTATTGCTGGTCAGACACAGTAGTGACATCCATGGTATATATGTTGCGCTGCTATTGCATGTTGATGGCATTAGCGGAGTGAGAAGTAGCATCCATATCAGCCAGCTGGACATCGCATTTGCATTGTAGTGCAGGGACCCAGGACATGCCATTCAGGTCTGTGGTCCCATGGCATCACATGTGTGGTGGTCTGCATGCACTTGCCCTGTTTGTTTCTTGTCACAGGGCCCACTGATTCTTTGACATGAGGATGTCTGGTAGGGGTGGTTTATGTGCAGGATGGGTGCGACATGTTGTTCAGCAGTCAAGGCATTTTGGATTTAGTATTTTGCAAGATGTGAGTGTGGCACTTACGTATACCTCTTATCTCTCACTTTCAGCTTTGGACGAGGGCACTGACAGACAAACGACGGAGCTAAGTGGTGGCAATGCATCCGGATCAGAGATCACACAAATGCAGACTGAGACTGAAGAGAGCAGCCCCGGAGAGGGGGACAGAACTATCCCTGAGGACTCACATGTGAAGACACCATCGTCCTCATCTTGAGACAGCGGTGGTGAGTCATCAGTGTTGGTAGACACAGGGAGTAGAATATCTACACCTTCAATCGGTACACAACACACTGGGCCAACACTGCCACCAACTGTAACAAGTACTGTTCGTGCTCGCCAGAGTAAGGGGAGCAGAGTGGCCTTTGGTGCAGGCACCGCTGCCCCTGCCCCTGTGACACAAACTGCCCTTAGTGCTGAGACGGTTGATCTGCTGCGACAGCTGTGTGTAGGGCAGACAAACATGATAAATGCATTCCTGGACCACGATAGGAAGTTGGGGCAGGTGGTAGCATTCATGGAGGGGATGCATGGTGATGTTGCTGGTCTCCACAGGACAGTACAGTCCTTATCCAACACAGTGTCTGCAGCCATTCAACAGTCACATGTACATGGTTCTACTTCAGTTCCCCCATCCACACCACTTACTGTCTCAGGGAAGAGTGACATTTCTGAACCTGTCTCATTTTCTGTGTATTGCACTAGAAGCAGTCACAGGCATCAAGGCAGGCAACGGAGGCCACAGTCACCATCCCCTAGGAAAGGGAAATCGCTCACAGAACACGATATAACCTACCCTGGAGATGACACACAGGAGCCTCAAGGGGTGATGGGGGACACGGATTCACAGGGCACACAGCCACCCCCCTCAAAAGGTACTCCCAGTAGCAAGGAACATCTCATGGACAAGGCACAGACCAAGGACAGGGCATCCGCAAAGGACAGGACACCACCTACGGGCACGGCTCCTCACAAGGAGCAGCCACCTCCCAAGGACAGGGACACTCCCAAGGACGGGGCCACTACAAAGGACAGGGCACCTCCCAAGGACAGGGCCCCTACAAAAGACAGGTCACCTCCCAAGGACAGGGCCCCTACAAAGGACAGGGACACTCTCTAGGATAGGGCCACTACAAAGGACAGGTACGTATAAAGTGGTCAGAGTCTATTGCTTTACTAAACAACAAATGTCACAAATAAACATTACATAACTCAAATTATGAACAGTCCATAGATCCAGTGCGTATTTTATTTTCATACATAGTTAACTGGATACTTAGTATCAATCAATAGGTACCAAAGGTTGTTGAGTCAAACAACCGTATCAACAAGCATATCAATTAATTCATTGAATCAAGTAATTTTATAAACATAGATAAGAATCAATACATTTGTAATTCCTCGTATGGATAGCTTGAAGTTGTCAAGAAACGTCACATATTATTTACATGGTAATATAATGCGCTCATAGTGATCAGAAAAAGGAGGTAGTTAGAGGGGATAGGTGTGATGGGATGCAGGTGGGGACTGGATAAAGGTGTTGTGACCATAAAACAATCACAGTGAGATTCAGTGCAACCTTTACAGTCTGGTTTAGATCAATAGTTCCATAAAACTCTTTCACATAGGATCCGTATTACTCCATAGCTTTCTCCTATGTTTAGAGGAATGGTGTGATCTGGTCGTCTACGTTTCGACCCCTGGTGTAAGGGTTAGTGGTAACCTCATGCTGGGGTCTTCATCAGGACACGAAAAGGACAGGAGCGCCTATGAATAATATAATTACAATGAATATATCGAACTATTGGCCTAGATCATTAGTACACTAGGACTGGGCTAGGAATCAAATGCATACTTTACATAAGGCCATCCAGTGGCTCTTAGGTTGGGACCATCAAGGGTTCCTGTGTAAAAGGATATACCTGCAATCAATCAGAAGGATCTGTATTAGACTAGGGTACAAGGGGAGGCATCCCCTGCATACATTTGGATGAGGAAGTTAACAGAGGGGGCACTTACTGGGTTGTGGTAGCTTTCCAATAGCTAATTCCTGTATTTGCCAAATCGTCGTATTCCAAAGATGGCCAAGGGGGTGCGCCGGAAGAGTTTTATGGAACTATCGATCTAAACCAGACTGTAAAGGTTGCACTGAATCTCACTGTGATTGTTTTATGGTCACAACACCTTTATCCAGTCCCCACCTTCATCCCATCACACCTATCCCCTCTAACTACCTCCTTTTTATGATCACTATGAGCGCATTATATTACCATGTAAATAATATGTGACGTTTCTTGACAACTTCAAGCTATCCATACGAGGAATTACAAATGTATTGATTCTTATCTATGTTTATAAAATTACTTGATTCAATGAATTAACTGATATGCTTGTTGATACGGTTGTTTAACTCAACAACCTTTGGTACCTATTGATTGATACTAAGTATCCAGTTAACTATGTATGAAAATAAAATACACACTGGATCTATGGACTGTTCATAATTTGAGTTATGTAAGGTTTATTTGTGACATTTGTTGTTTAGTAAAGCAATAGACTCTGACCACTTTATACGTACCTGTTCAACTGATCCAGGTCAGATAGTTTTTAGGGTTTACCCCGTTAAAACTCATCACTCTCTGTGCAAGAGCTGTCTTGCGAGGGTTTTTGCTAATTTATCTGCATTTATTCACGAGGACTTTATTGAGGGTAGTATCATGTTTGAATCCGAAATCCTCTCTTACACTGAAGACCATATTAGAGATCTCATAGGGGGCTAGACAGGGACTGCTTTCCTTTCACCCAACACCACCACAGTTGATTTCTCGCTCAATGAGAAAATCAATAAATTAGAGCGCTTGGAGAAAAAACTAGTACGTACGAAATTGCATGGTCATCTCCTAACGGGGTATCTCAAAGCCAACGTCATACCTACAGGCCTACAAGTCCGCAACGAACCAGCAATATTTGTGGACAACCCAAACGTCTAGGAGGGCTTCAGTTTTGTTGCAAATAACTGTTCCCGCCATTGGATGGTCCTTGGGGTGGAGACCACACGGGACCAGGTGGAACAGTTATCGAAGGAGATAAGCGAATTACAAGCAAAAATTGCCAGCCATTCAGCCTTCGCAAGTGCGAAGGAGACACTCGAACGTCTGAATAAGACCCTTTAAGACTTTGACGTTGAAACACAAAATAAAAAATTGGAGAAATTGGCTAAAGACATTCAATACTACAATAAAAAGAAAACATACCCGTATCTGGCGGAGGACTACTTCAAACAAGACAACCAGGGGCGTTTCTTCTATAGAGGAAGAGGAGGCTATAGGGGCGGTTACTGAGGTGGAAGAAGATACACGAACTTCTCGGACTCCTCATACAATGGGAGCAGTGATAACGAAACAGCTGGACCCAGTGGCAACTACCAGAACCCAGACCAATGGTACCAACCCCCACAGGACCTTCCAAACAGACCTCAACAGCCTTTTTTAGAAGACAGCACGTGGAGACCCCCCCGTGGGAGGGGTGGGGGATGGAACAGACACCCTACCAGAGGACAAAACCCACAGAACTGGGACGACGGGAGACAACAAGGATACAACAGCAAACAAGTAAGATTCCAGCAGGACAACCACAGGGAAATCAGCACCCGGAGGAAAACCTATCGCTGGTGAACAAAGAGAGTCAGATCATGAATCTATCGAAACAAACGCAATCAGAAGATGAAACATGGGTCCTTAGTAAGGGCCTTTCCTTCGTCCCGACATCTCATGTGAACTTGTTCAACATTAAAACCGAACTAGCCAAATTTTTCCGTAAGATTCGCCTCATAAACTTTTTTCTACATAAACCAATGAACATGACAAAAGCATTCACTAACCTACGACCACCCTCCACCTTCACCCCACACACGGCTATGATCAACCATCGGAATTTAACGTACGAGAGCTTAGTACTAAAGGATGTACTCAAGACTTGTGATAAAAGACCTTAAGTGAAACACAATATCACAAAGAATGAGTGTGCCGCCCTGGATGGATTGAAGAACAACAAAGCGTTAGTTATCAAGCCAGCTGATAAGGGAGGAGCAATAGTCATCATGGACGTTGATGATTACACACAGGAGATATACTCCCAATTGAGAGATGGGGTCAGTTATCGGCCTATAGCAACCAATCCGACCTAGGAGATCAGACTCCAGATCATTGCTATCACTGAGAAAGGGAAGGAGGCTGGGTTTCTCACTGAGAAAGAATGCATGTATCTGAATGTAAACCAACCACGTATCCCTACCATCTACGTCCTACCCAAGGTCCATAAAAACCCTACTAAACCACCTGGACGACCGATCATATCGGGCTGTGGTTCTCTTTTGGAGCCACTCTGTAAATATGTGGATGTTTTCTTGAAACCACTGGCAGAAGCAACTCCGACATACCTGAGGGACACCATGCAGGTGATTAACCTTGTGGATCAATGACCCTTTGACAAAAACAATCAACTGCTTGTCACAATGGATATTGTGTCATTGTACACGAGCATTCCCCAAGGACCAGCGCTAACAACGATACGGAGAGCTTTGGCATTAAGACCACAACCAGCAGAGGTCCCTACAGAATTCTTAATTGACTTATTAGAAATCGCTATGACAAGGAACTTTTTTGTATTCCAAAATAAATTCTTCATGCAAAGTAAAGGTGTGGCGATGGGGGCAGCCTTCGCCCCAGACCCGGCTATTCTTTACATGAGTGACTATGAACAACACCACATTCTTTCCCCTCACAATCCTTATCTCAACAACATCTCTGAGTACCGTCGCTACATAGATGACATTCTGATCATCTGGACAGGACAACAACATGAACTTGAGTCTTTCACCCAATGGCTCAACACCCAATCAGAGGACATTAAATTCACCTCCAGTTGCAGCAATGATTCAATTGACTTTCTGGACATCAGCATCAGAGAACGGGATGGAGTCTTGTACACAACACTGTACAGAAAACCAACTGAGCGGAACACGCTGTTAAGATATTCAAGCCATCATACCCGGGCCTTACGTGACAACTTACCCTTCGGTCAGTTCCTCCGATCCGGAGGAACTGTACCTTGAAGGAGGATTATTTTGCTGAATCGGATGGACTTATCTCCCGTCTGCTCGAAAGAGGCTACCCTAAAAAATTGGTCAAAAGGGCATAGAAGAGGGCCTGGTTCAGCGACAGAGAAAATCTGCTTGTACCCAAAAACAGAAATACTCCAGAAGACAGGATGATCTGTGTTACTACCTACTGCAGCAAGAGTAATGAAATAAGGAAGATAATGAACAAATATTGGAACATTGTGTCAGATGCTATCGAAATGCCTAATCTGCCATGCACGTTTTTAAAAAAGCTAAAAGTGTCAGAGATTACGTAGTACGTTCTATGTTGGACAGCCCACCGGTCCCCACCATTCAATCAATGCTGAACTTACCTGCCACACTTGGAAACTATAAATGCAGCAACTGTAAAGCCTGTGCATTATGTTTAGAAACCAAGACAATCAGGCACAATAACTGGACCATTACCCTGAAATCATTCACGAACTGCAATAGCAATGGAGTGATCTATGCTATTTTCTGCCCATGTGGATCCATCTACATTGGACAAACTAAACAAAAGATAAAGAATCGTGTACTGCAACATTGCAGTAGAATAAGATGCCAAACGGCAGGGGCACCCTTGGTGGACCATTTTCTAGCAAACACTCACACACCAGAATCCTTGAAGTGGGTAGTTATTGAGAAAACTCACGCTGGGCCCACGGGGGGGTGACTTGAATTCAATCATGAATATAAGAGAATGCAAGTGGATGCAGTCCTTTGACTCCGTCCAGAATGGACTGAATGAATTGGATGCCACATTTGCCAAGATGGCTTTGATTGATCCTGAATAACATATAGCCTCAACCACATAGTTGTGGATACATAGAGATGAACCCTCCTTTTGTATATGAAACTCATGACTAATATACATTTCAGGGATAATGTACAACCACTATTAGGACTATGTTTGCATCTATGTCTCCATGGTAAATGGACATGTCTATTAGGATTTCCTGCTCAATCTGCATGCAAGTGGTTTCAGTCCTTTTTGTGCAAATTGAATATGAACCTCATGACCAATATACATGTCAGGGATAATGTACAAGTACTATTAGGACTATGATTACATCTATGTTTGCGTCTGTTTCCAGGGTGAATGTGCAAGTGGTTGTAGTCCCTTTCGTGCTAATTGAATATGTGTAACAATATCGACGGCCTTTTCATGCCGATTTTTTTATAGTTCAGTTATGTACCCTGTGAATAATGAGATTAATCCATGACGGAACAAGGTTTCCCCTGTTCGACGTTGTTTATCTGATGGAGCGAGTCACCTTATTGCTAGGCAAGGCACTGTGACATTACTGACAACGATCAGGTCTGCATTAGGGTCCCAGGCTAGCTTTACGGTATCTTTAACCACAATCCCTTGAACAACACCGAGTACTGCCTCCTGATTGGCTGGCTGTGTACGAGCCCCCGGACAGTATCCGGCGGCTGCACCTCGAGGCAGCTCAGTCACTGTCCGGCAGCCGACCGTATGTGATGCCTTTAGGGAAACCTTGGTGATGATTAGGTAAGCAAGAGTACTTTGTCCGTTTTCACCACCTACCCTTGTAAGATAAACTGAGAGACAAACCCAGGCGTCGTAACTTCACCCCTTTTCCGCGCCTCATGAATAAGGAGATTTCATGTACTCACTACCGGCAATGCCGACTTTAAGATTATTTTCCACCCTACCACCTTGGGTTTAACCCTCTCCCGCTCCTAACGTATTTTTTATTACCCACATTTGCAGGAAGATGCGTGTATTTATTGGCAATGCGCAGTTGTTGTCTCAACAAGATGACACACCTCCACAGCCTAATCTACGTTATCTTAACCACTGATGTTACCGCTATGGCTACTAATTGATTTAAATGGCGATTATCACCGAGCTGAACGCGATACCCACCAGATCCTTATATGAAATTTTTACCGGGCCACATTTTACAACATGGCATATGGGCTGTCAGTCTTACTCAAAATCCAGACATGACCCCCGCCCCCTCTAATTAAGCGCAACACAGATAGGGCTCTGAGACCCATTAGACCCTCATATGTACTTATTCTCACCCTCCAGAACCACCGGGGAAGTGTGACTTCCGGCGCACCCCCTTGGCCATCTTTGGAATACGACGATTTGGCAAATACAGGAATTAGCTATTGGAAAGCTACCACGACCCAGTAAGTGCCCCCTCTGTTAACTTCCTCATCCAAATGTATGCAGGGGATGCCTCCCCTTGTACCCTAGTCTAATACTGATCCTTCTGATTGATTGCAGGTATATCCTCTTACACAGGAACCCTTGATGGTCCCAACCTAAGAGCCACTGGATGGCCTTATGTAAAGTATGCATTTGATTCCTAGCCCAGTCATAGTGTACTAATGATCTAGGCCAATAGTTCGATATATTCATTTTAATTATATTATTCATAGGCGCTCCTGTCCTTTTCGTGTCCTGATGAAGACCCCAGCATGAGGTTACCACTAACCCTTACACCAGGGGTCGAAACGTAGACGACCAGATCACACCATTCCTCTAAACATAGGAGAAAGCTATGGAGTAATACGGATCCTATGTGAAAGAGTTTTATGGAACTATCGATCTAAACCAGACTGTAAAGGTTGCACTTAATCTCACTGTGATTGTTTTATTGTCACAACACCTTTATCCAGTCCCCACCTTCATCCCATCACACCTATCCCCTCTAACTACCTCCTATTTCTGATCACTATGAGCGCATTATATTACCATGTAAATAATATGTGACGTTTCTTGACAACTTCAAGCTATCCATACGAGGAATTACCAATGTATTGATTCTTATCTATGTTTATAAAATTACTTGATTCAATGAATTAATTGATATGCTTGTTGATACGGTTGTTTGACTCAACAACCTTTGGTACCTATTGATTGATACTAAATATCCAGTTAACTATGTATGAAAATAAAATACGCACTGGATCTATGGACTGTTCATAATTTGAGTTATGTAATGTTTATTTGTGACATATGTTCTTTAGTAAAGCAATAGACTCTGACCACTGTATACGTACCTGTTCAACTGACCCAGGTCAGATAGTTTTTAGGGTTTACCCCGTTAAAACTCATCACTACAAAGGACAGGGCACCTCCCAAGGACAGGGCCACTACAAAGGACAGGGCACCTCCCAAGGACAGGGCCACTACAAAGGATAGGGCACCTCCCAAGGACAAGGACCCTACAAGGGACAGGGCACCTTCAATGGACAGGGCACCTCCCATGGACAGAGCACAGCCCACGGATAAGGCATATGACAAAGACAGGACACCTCCTAAGGCCAAGGCGTCTCAGACAGCCAAGGCACCTCCCAGGGAGCAGACACCTCCCAGGGCCAAGGCCTCTCCCATGGACAGGACATCCACCAAGGACAGACATCCACCACCCATGCGTCCCCTAAAGCTGGTGTTGGTGAAGGAACGTAAAACACATGTGTCAGAGGTGGAGTCCCCCCATACCTATACTCCCATCCACACCCCGGTGAAGCAGAGGAAGGAGTACACTGTTGTTGCATCCACCATTACACATGATGCAGAGGGCAGAAGGCAGGGCAAGAGCAAGCGTCAAGCAGGGTCCAGCACGTCCCCAGAGAGCAGACCCACCAGCACATGATCCACCTTTGATGGGTGATTTTTCTGATGAGCCCGCACCACTTACCAGTCCAGACATGTCCAGGGTGGCCTTGCAAATCCCAAAGAAACAGAAACACAGACCGGTGACACCTGACCGCCCCAATGTTGCTCCAGTACAGCTGTCCTCAGATCCCAGAGCCACCCTGCCTCCTGGCCCATACAGCCCTGTAGCTCATCATTTCAGTGGTCCTGGTGTGTTAGCTGCAGTTCACTCTCATGCGTCAGATAGTGGCACTGTGTCTGTTGTTCGCTGTCATGCCTCATGTAGTAGCACTGTGTCAGTTGTGCCCTCTCCTGTTTCAGGTGCTGCCACTGTGTGTGTCCTCCACTCTCATGTCTCAGATGCCGGCATGGTATTTGTTGGTCACTGTCCAGGGACAGGTCATTCCAGTATATCTGGGTCTATCGCTCATGTGTCAGTCACAGGAGCTGTGGCTGCTTCTCACACTCCTGTCTCAGGTCCTGCCAGTGTGTCAGGGTCTATCACTCATGTGTCAGTCAATAGAGATGTGGCTGTTTCTCACACTCCTGTCTCAGGTCCTGCCACTGTGTCTGGGTCTATCGCTCATGTGTCAGTCACTAGAGCTGTGGCTGTTTCTCACACTCCTGTATCAGGTCCTGCCACTGTGTCCGAAGCTAAGCGTCCCACAGTCCACCTGATTCTGTGCTGTGAGATGCATTTCCCATCACTCAAATGTCACTGTACTTGATGTCTGGACTGTCCATTTTAGGCACCCTTGCAATATTATTGTCCATGGGACTGTCCGTATGACACACGTCCTTGTGCTGCCTCAGATGTACCTGCTCTGTTGTGCACACTGCCATGTTGCTGTTATGTTGCTGCATTGTGCCCTCTCCTGTGCTGCCTCAGATGTACCTGCTCTGTACCATGGACTGTTGATGCACTTTGCCCCTCTCATGTGCTGCCTCAGATGTACCTGCTCTGTACCATGGACTGTTGATGCTCTTTGCCCCTCTCATGTGCTGCCTCAGATGTACCTGCTCTGTACCATGGACTTTTGATGCTCTTTGCCCCTCTCATGTCTCATGTGCTGCCTCAGATGTACCTGCTCTGTACCATGGACTGTTGATGCTCTTTGCCCCTCTCATGTGCTGCCTCAGATGTACCTGCTCTGTACCATGGACTGTTGATGAACTTTGCCCCGATCATGTGCTGCCTTAGATGTACCTGCTCTGTTGTGCACACTGCCATGTTGCTGTTATGTTGCTGCATTGTGCCCTCTCCTGTGCTGCCTCAGATGTACCTGCTCTGTACCATGGACTGTTGATGCACTTTGCCCCTCTCATGTGCTGCCTCAGATGTACCTGCTCTGTACCATGGACTGATGATGCTCTTTGCCCCTCTCATGTGCTGCCTCAGATGTACCTGCTCTGTACCATGGACTTTTGATGCTCTTTGCCCCTCTCATGTCTTATGTGCTGCCTCAGATGTACCTGCTCTGTACCATGGACTTTTGATGCTCTTTGCCCCTCTCATGTGCTGCCTCAGATGTACCTGCTCTGTACCATGGACTGTTGATGAACTTTGCCCCGATCATGTGCTGCCTTAGATGTACCTGTTCTGTTGTGCACACTGCCCTGTGGCTGTTATGTTGCTGCATTGTGCCCTCTCATGTGCTGCCTCAGATGTACCTGCTCTGTTCTGCACACTGCCCTGTTGCTGTTATGTTGCTGCATTGTGCCCTCTCATGTGCTGCCTCAGATGTACCTGCTCTGTACCATGGACTGTTGATGCACTTTGCCCCTCTCATGTGCTGCCTCAGATGTGCCTGCTCTGTACCATGGATTGCTGATGCTCTTTGCCCCTCTCATGTGCTGCCTCAGATGTACCTTCTCTGTACCATGGACTGTTGATGCTCTTTGCCCCTCTCTTGTGCTGCCTCAGAAGTACCTATTCTGTACCATGGACTGTTGATACTCTTTGCCCCTCTCATGTGCTGCCTCAGATGTACCTTCTCTGTACCATGGACTTTTGATGCTCTTTTCCCCTCTCATGTCTCATGTGCTGCCTCAGATGTACCTGCTCTGTACCATGGACTGTTGATGCTCTTTGCCCCTCTGATGTGCTGCCTCAGATGTACCTGCTCTGCACCATGGACTGTTGATGCACTTTGCCCCTCTCATGTGCTGCCTCAGATGTACCTGTTCTGTTGGGAACACTGCCCTGTTGCTGTTATGTTGCTGCATTGTGCCCTCTCATGTGCTGCCTCAGATGTACCTGCTCTGTTGGGCACACTGCCCTGTTGCTGTTATGTTGATGCATTGTGCCCTCTCATGTGCTGCCTCAGATGTACCTGCTCTGTACCATGGACTGTTGATGCACTTTGCCCCTCTCATGTGCTGCCTCAGATGTGCCTACTCTGTACCATGGATTGTTGATGCTCTTTGCCCCTCTCATGTGCTGCCTCATATGTACCTGCTCTGTTGTGTACACTGCCCTGTTGCTGTTATGTTGCTGCATTGTTCCCTCTAATGTGCTGCCTCAGATGTACCTGCTCTGTTGTGCACACTGCCCTGTTGCTGTTATGTTGCAGCATTGTGCCCTCTCATGTGCTGCCTCAGATGTACCTGCTCTGTTCTGCACACTGCCCTGTTGCTGTTATGTTGCTGCATTGTGCCCTCTCATGTGCTGCCTCAGATGTACCTGCTCTGTACCATGGACTGTTGATGCACTTTGCCCCTCTCATGTGCTGCCTCAGATGTACCTTCTCTGTACCATGGACTGTTGATGCTCTTTGCCCCTCTCTTGTGCTGCCTCAGAAGTACCTGTTCTGTACCATGGACTGTTGATACTCTTTGCCCCTCTCATGTGCTGCCTCAGATGTACCTGCTCTAAACCATGGACTGTTGATACACTTTGCCCCTCTCATGTGCTGCCTCAGATGTACCTGCTCTGTTGTGCACACTGCCATGTTGCTGTTATGTTGCTGCATTGTGCCCTCTCATGTGCTGCCTCAGATGTACCTGCTCTGTACCATGGACTGTTGATGCTCTTTGCCCCTCTCATGTGCTGCCTCAGATGAACCTGCTGTGTACCATGGACTTTTGATGCTCTTTGCCCCTCTCATGTCTCATGTGCTGCCTCAGATGTACCTGCTCTGTACCATGGACTGTTGATGCTCTTTGCCCCTCTGATGTGCTGCCTCAGATGTACCTGCTCTGTACCATGGACTGTTGATGCACTTTGCCCCTCTCATGTGCTGCCTCAGATGTACCTGTTCTGTTGGGAACACTGCCCTGTTGCTGTTATGTTGCTGCATTGTGCCCTCTCATGTGCTGCCTCAGATGTACCTGCTCTGTTGGGCACACTGCCCTGTTGCTGTTGTGTTGATGCATTGTGCCCTCTAATGTGCTGCCTCAGATGTACCTGCTCTGTACCATGGACTGTTGATGCACTTTGACCCTCTCATGTGCTGCCTCAGATGAGCCTACTCTGTACCATGGATTGTTGATGCTCTTTGCCCCTCTCATGTGCTGCCTCATATGTACCTGCTCTGTTGTGTACACTGCCCTGTTGCTGTTATGTTGCTGCATTGTGCCCTCTCATGTGCTGCCTCAGATGTACCTGCTCTGTTGTGCACACTGCCCTGTTGCTGTTATGTTGCTGCATTGTGCCCCCTCACGTGCTGCCTCAGATGTACCTGCTCTGTACCATGGACTGTTGATTTACTGTGCCCCTCTCATGTGCTGCCTCAGATGTACCTGCTCTGTACCATGGACTGTTGATGCACTTTGCCCCTCTCAGGTGCTGCCTCAGATGTACCTGCTCTGTACCATGGACTGTTGATGCTCTTTGCCCCTCTCATGTGCTGCCTCAGATGTACCTGCTCTGTACCATGAACTGTTGATGCACTTTGCCCCTCTCATGTGCTGGCTCAGATGTACCTGTTCTGTACCATGGACTGTTGATGCACTTTGCCCCTCTCATGTGCTGCCTCAGATGTACCTGCTCTATACCATGGACTGTTGATGCACTTTGCCCCTCTCATGTGCTGCCTCAGATGTACCTCTTCTATACCATGGACTGTTGATGCACTTTGCCCCTCTCATGTGCTGCCCCAGATGTACCTGCTCTGTACCATGGACTGTTGATGCACTTTGCCCCTCTCATGTGCTGCCCCAGATGTACCTGCTCTGTACCATGGACTGTTGATGCACATTGCCCCTCTCATGTGCTGCCTCAGATGTACCTGCTCTGTACCATGGACTGTTGATGCTCTTTGCCACTCTCGTGTGCTGCCTCAGATGTACCTGCTCTGTACCATGGACTGTTGATGCAGTTTGCCCCTCTCATGTGCTGCCTCAGATGCACCTGCTCTGTAGCATGGACTGTTGATGCACTTTGCCCCTCTCAAGTGATGCCTCAGATGTACCTGCTCTGTACCATGGACTGTTGATGCACTTTGCCCCTCTTATGTGCTGCCTCAGATGTACCTGCTCTGTTGTGCACACTGCCCTGTTGCTGTTATGTTGCTGCATTGTGCCCTCTCATGTGCTGCCTCAGATGTTCCTGCTCTGTTATGCACACTGCCCTGTTGCTGTTATGTTGCTGCATTGTGCCCTCTCATGTGCTGCCTCAGATGTACCCGCTCTGTAACATGGACTGTTGATGCACTTTGCCCCTCTCATGTGCTGCCTCAGATGTACCTGCTCTGTACCATGGACTGTTGATGCACTTTGTCCCTCTCGTGTGCTGCCTCAGATGTACCTGCTCTGTGCCATGGGCTGTTGATGCACGTTGCCCCTCTCATGTGCTGCCTCAGATGTACCTGCTCTGTACCATGGACTGTTGGTGCTCTTTGCCCCTCTCATGTGCTGCCTCAGATGTACCTGCTCTGTACAATGGACTGTTGATGCACTTTGCCCCTATCATGTGCCGCCTCAGATGTACCTGCTCTGTACCATGGCCTGTTGATGCACTTTGCCCCTCTCATGTGCTGCCTTAGATGTACCTGCTCTGTACCATGGACTGTTGATGCTCTTTGCCCCTCTCATGTGCTGCCTCAGATGTACTGTTGATTCTCTTTGCCCGTCTAATGTGCTGCTTCAGATGTACCTGCTCTGTAATAATAATAATAATAAAACCACATTTAGAGCGCCTGGTTACACTAAAGACAGTGTGTCCCCGCGCTTAGAAATGCTGCAGCTCCCTGAAGAGGCCGAGGACCGGGGCTAGTCTGGGTCCTGGGCTGCAGGAACAATTATTCCCTTGGAAAGAGGTAGGTTTTTAATTTTAATCTGAATATTGTTTCTGAGGGCTCCATGCGCAGGTCAAGAGGGAGATTGTTCCAGTGCTTGCTCGCAAGAAAGCGAACTTGTACCATGGACTGTTAATGCACTTTGCCCCTCTCATGTGCTGCCTCCGATGTACCTGATTGGTTGTGCACACTGCCCTGTTGCTGTTATGTTGCTGCATTGTGCCCTCTCATGTGCTGCCTCAGACGTACCTGCTCTGTACCATGGACTGGTAATGCTCTTTGCCCCTCTCATGTGCTGCCTCAGATTTACCTGCTCTGTTGTGCACACTGCCCTGTTGCTGTTATGATGCTGCATTGTGCCCTCTCATGTGCTGCCTCAGATGTACCTGCTTTGTACCATGGACTGGTGATGCTCTTTGCCCCTCTCATGTGCTGCCTCAGATGTACCTGCTCTGTACCATAGACTGTTGATGCACTTTGCCCCTCTCATGTGATGACTCAGATGTACCTGCTCTGTTCTATGCAGTGGGCATGCTCCTGGCTAGTCACAATGTCAACTTCTATGATGTGCAATAAAGCAAGTTACTCCTGTGTTGTGGTTTATCTGTGTCATTCCTGGTTGTCTCCTTTCATTGATGATATATTGCTGCTGTCGTACATGCTGTGTCTGCCACTTTCACATTACTATTGCCCAGCACTGTTTCCTTTCGTTTGGCAGAGGTGACAGTCATTACAATGTGGCTGTGGACTGTGTAAGGGTGGGGTAGGCACTCTGAGGCTTATTTTGGGACAACAGTGTCTTCCCATGCACTGCAGGTTATATGGATGTTTTTCACATGGTGCATGTGTCACACTCATGATTTGTGGGTACCCAGGAGGTTGTTCAGTCTCGACTTTGTCTGTCAACATGTCAGGGCTCTTAGTGTGTGTGTTAGTTGTTGATGTGTGTGCAGCAGGGTTGGTTTTTGTGGTGTGTGGTGTATGGGCCCTCTCATGTGCTGCCTCAGATGTACCTGCTCTGTTGGGCACACTGCCCTGTTGCTGTTATGTTGATGCATTGTGCCCTCTCATGTGCTGCCTCAGATGTAACTGCTCTGTACCATGGACTGTTGATGCACTTTGCCCCTCTCATGTGCTGCCTCAGATGTGCCTACTCTGTACCATGGATTGTTGATGCTCTTTGCCCCTCTCATGTGCTGCCTCATATGTACCTGCTCTGTTGTGTACACTGCCCTGTTGCTGTTATGTTGCTGCATTGTGCCCTCTAATGTGCTGCCTCAGATGTACCTGCTCTGTTGTGCACACTGCCCTGTTGCTGTTATGTTGCAGCATTGTGCCCTCTCATGTGCTGCCTCAGATGTACCTGCTCTGTTCTGCACACTGCCCTGTTGCTGTTATGTTGCTGCATTGTGCCCTCTCACTTGCTGCCTCAGATGTACCTGCTCTGTACCATGGACTGTTGATGCACTTTGCCCCTCATGTGCTGCCTCAGATGTGCCTGCTCTGTACCATGGATTGTTGATGCTATTTGCCCCTCACATGTGCTGCCTCAGACGTACCTTCTCTGTACCATGGACTGTTGATGCTCTTTGCCCCTCTCTTGTGCTGCCTCAGAAGTACCTGTTCTGTACCATGGACTGTTGATACTCTTTGCCCCTCTCCTGTGCTGCCTCAGATGTACCTGCTCTAAACCATGGACTGTTGATACACTTTGCCCCTCTCATGTGCTGCCTCAGATGTACCCACTCTGTTGTGCACACTGCCATGTTGCTGTTATGTTGCTGCATTGTGCCCTCTCATGTGCTGCCTCAGATGTACCTGCTCTGTACCATGGACTGTTGATGCTCTTTGCCCCTCTCATGTGCTGCCTCAGATGAACCTGCTGTGTACCATGGACTTTTGATGCTCTTTGCCCCTCTCATGTCTCATGTGCTGCCTCAGATGTACCTGCTCTGTACCATGGACTGTTGATGCTCTTTGCCCCTCTGATGTGCTGCCTCAGATGTACCTGCTCTGTACCATGGACTGTTGATGCACTTTGCCCCTCTCATGTGCTGCCTCAGATGTACCTGTTCTGTTGGGAACACTGCCCTGTTGCTGTTATGTTGCTGCATTGTGCCCTCTCATGTGCTGCCTCAGATGTACCTGCTCTGTTGGGCACACTGCCCTGTTGCTGTTATGTTGATGCATTGTGCCCTCTCATGTGCTGCCTCAGATGTACCTGCTCTGTACCATGGACTGTTGATGCACTTTGACCCTCTCATGTGCTGCCTCAGATGAGCCTACTCTGTACCATGGATTGTTGATGCTCTTTGCCCCTCTCATGTGCTGCCTCATATGTACCTGCTCTGTTGTGTACACTGCCCTGTTGCTGTTATGTTGCTGCATTGTGCCCTCTCATGTGCTGCCTCAGATGTACCTGCTCTGTTGTGCACACTGCCCTGTTGCTGTTATGTTGCTGCATTGTGCCCCCTCACGTGCTGCCTCAGATGTACCTGCTCTGTACCATGGACTGTTGATTTACTGTGCCCCTCTCATGTGCTGCCTCAGATGTACCTGCTCTGTACCATGGACTGTTGATGCACTTTGCCCCTCTCATGTGCTGCCTCAGATGTACCTGCTCTGTTGTGCACACTGCCCTGTTGCTGTTATGTTGCTGCATTGTGCCCCCTCACGTGCTGCCTCAGATGTACCTGCTCTGTACCATGGACTGTTGATTTACTGTGCCCCTCTCATGTGCTGCCTCAGATGTACCTGCTCTGTACCATGGACTGTTGATGCACTTTGCCCCTCTCATGTGCTGCCTCAGATGTACCTGCTCTGTACCATGGACTGTTGATGCTCTTTGCCCCTCTCATGTGCTGCCTCAGATGTACCTGCTCTGTACCATGAACTGTTGATGCACTTTGCCCCACTCATGTGCTGCCTCAGATGTACCTGTTCTGTACCATGGACTGTTGATGCACTTTGCCCCTCTCATGTGCTGCCTCAGATGTACCTGCTCTGTACCATGGACTGTTGATGCACTTTGCCCCTCTCATGTGCTGCCTCAGATGTACCTCTTCTATACCATGGACTGTTGATGCACTTTGCCCCTCTCATGTGCTGCCTCAGATGTACCTGCTCTGTACCATGGACTGTTGATGCACTTTGCCCCTCTCATGTGCTGCCCCAGATGTACCTGCTCTGTACCATGGACTGTTGATGCACATTGCCCCTCTCATGTGCTGCCTCAGATGTACCTGCTCTGTACCATGGACTGTTGATGCTCTTTGCCACTCTCGTGTGCTGCCTCAGATGTACCTGCTCTGTACCATGGACTGTTGATGCAGTTTGCCCCTCTCATGTGCTGCCTCAGATGCACCTGCTCTGTAGCATGGACTGTTGATGCACTTTGCCCCTCTCAAGTGATGCCTCAGATGTACCTGCTCTGTACCATGGACTGTTGATGCACTTTGCCCCTCTCATGTGCTGCCTCAGATGTACCTGCTCTGTTGTGCACACTGCCCTGTTGCTGTTATGTTGCTGAATTGTGCCCTCTCTTGTGCTGCCTCAGATGTTCCTGCTCTGTTATGCACACTGCCCTGTTGCTGTTATGTTGCTGCATTGTGCCCTCTCATGTGCTGCCTCAGATGTACCCGCTCTGTAACATGGACTGTTGATGCACTTTGCCCCTCTCATGTGCTGCCTCAGATGTACCTGCTCTGTACCATGGACTGTTGATGCACTTTGTCCCCCTCGTGTGCTGCCTCAGATGTACCTGCTCTGTGCCATGGGCTGTTGATGCACGTTGCCCCTCTCATGTGCTGCCTCAGATGTACCTGCTCTGTACCATGGACTGTTGGTGCTCTTTGCCCCTCTCATGTGCTGCCTCAGATGTACCTGCTCTGTACAATGGACTGTTGATGCACTTTGCCCCTCTCATGTGCCGCCTCAGATGTACCTGCTCTGTACCATGGCCTGTTGATGCACTTTGCCCCTCTCATGTGCTGCCTTAGATGTACCTGCTCTGTACCATGGACTGTTGATGCTCTTTGCCCCTCTCATGTGCTGCCTCAGATGTACTGTTGATTCTCTTTGCCCGTCTAATGTGCTGCTTCAGATGTACCTGCTCTGTAATAATAATAATAATAAAACCACATTTAGAGCGCCTGGTTACACTAAAGACAGTGTGTCCCCGCGCTTAGAAATGCTGCAGCTCCCTGAAGAGGCCGAGGACCGGGGCTAGTCTGGGTCCTGGGCTGCAGGAACAATTATTCCCTTGGAAAGAGGTAGGTTTTTAATTTTAATCCGAATATTGTTTCTGAGGGCTCCATGCGCAGGTCAAGAGGGAGATTGTTCCAGTGCTTGCTCGCAAGAAAGCGAACTTGTACCATGGACTGTTAATGCACTTTGCCCCTCTCATGTGCTGCCTCAGATGTACCTGATCGGTTGTGCACACTGCCCTGTTGCTGTTATGTTGCTGCATTGTGCCCTCTCATGTGCTGCCTCAGACGTACCTGCTCTGTACCATGGACTGGTAATGCTCTTTGCCCCTCTCATGTGCTGCCTCAGATTTACCTGCTCTGTTGTGCACACTGCCCTGTTGCTGTTATGTTGCTGCATTGTGCCCTCTCATGTGCTGCCTCAGATGTACCTGCTTTGTACAATGGACTGGTGATGCTCTTTGCCCCTCTCATGTGCTGCCTGAGATGTACCTGCTCTGTACCATGGACTGTTGATGCACTTTGCCCCTCTCATGTGATGACTCAGATGTACCTGCTCTGTTCTATGCAGTGGGCATGCTCCTGGCTAGTCACAATGTCAACTTCTATGATGTGCAATAAAGCAAGTTACACCTGTGTTGTGGTTTATCTGTGTCATTCCTGGCTGTCTCCTTTCATTGATGATATATTGCTGCTGTCGTACATGCTGTGTCTGCCACTTTCACATTACTATTGCCCAGCACTGTTTCTTTTCGTTTGGCATAGGTGACAGTCATTACAATGTGGCTGTGGACTGTGTAAGGGTGGGGTAGGCACTCTGAGGCTTATTTTGGGACAACAGTGGCTTCCCATGCACTGCAGGTTATATGGATGTTTTTCACATGGTGCATGTGTCACACTCATGATTTGTGGGTACCCAGGAGGTTGTTCAGTCTCGACTTTGTCTGTCAACATGTCAGGGCTCTTAGTGTGTGTGTTAGTTGTTGATGTGTGTGCAGCAGGGTTGTTTTTTGTGGTGTGTGGTGTATGGGCCCTCTCATGTGCTGCCTCAGATGTACCTGCTCTGTTGGGCACACTGCCCTGTTGCAGTTATGTTGATGCATTGTGCCCTCTCATGTGCTGCCTCAGATGTACCTGCTCTGTACCATGGACTGTTGATGCACTTTGCCCCTCTCATGTGCTGCCTCAGATGTGCCTACTCTGTACCATGGATTGTTGATGCTCTTTGCCCCTTTCATGTGCTGCCTCATATGTACCTGCTCTGTTGTGTACACTGCCCTGTTGCTGTTATGTTGCTGCATTGTGCCCTCTCATGTGCTGCCTCAGATGTACCTGCTCTGTTGTGCACACTGCCCTGTTGCTGTTATGTTGCAGCATTGTGCCCTCTCATGTGCTGCCTCAGATGTACCTGCTCTGTTCTGCACACTGCCCTGTTGCTGTTATGTTGCTGCATTGTGCCCTCTCATGTGCTGCCTCAGATGTACCTGCTCTGTACCATGGACTGTTGATGCACTTTGCCCCTCATGTGCTGCCTCAGATGTGCCTGCTCTGTACCATGGATTGTTGATGCTCTTTGCCCCTCTCATGTGCTGCCTCAGATGTACCTTCTCTGTACCATGGACTGTTGATGCTCTTTGCCCCTCTCTTGTGCTGCCTCAGAAGTACCTGTTCTGTACCATGGACTGTTGATACTCTTTGCCCCTCTCATGTGCTGCCTCAGATGTACCTGCTCTAAACCATGGACTGTTGATACACTTTGCCCCTCTCATGTGCTGCCTCAGATGTACCTGCTCTGTTGTGCACACTGCCATGTTGCTGCATTGTGCCCTCTCATGTGCTGCCTCAGATGTACCTGCTCTGTACCATGGACTGTTGATGCTCTTTGCCCCTCTCATGTGCTGCCTCAGATGAACCTGCTGTGTACCATGGACTTTTGATGCTCTTTGCCCCTCTCATGTCTCATGTGCTGCCTCAGATGTACCTGCTCTGTACCATGGACTGTTGATGCTCTTTGCCCCTCTGATGTGCTGCCTCAGATGTACCTGCTCTGTACCATGGACTGTTGATGCACTTTGCCCCTCTCATGTGCTGCCTCAGATCTACCTGTTCTGTTGGGAACACTGCCCTGTTGCTGTTATGTTGCTGCATTGTGCCCTCTCATGTGCTGCCTCAGATGTACCTGCTCTGTTGGGCACACTGCCCTGTTGCTGTTATGTTGATGCATTGTGTCCTCTCATGTGCTGCCTCAGATGTACCTGCTCTGTACCATGGACTGTTGATGCACTTTGACCCTCTCATGTGCTGCCTCAGATGAGCCTACTCTGTACCATGGATTGTTGATGCTCTTTGCCCCTCTCATGTGCTGCCTCATATGTACCTGCTCTGTTGTGTACACTGCCCTGTTGCTGTTATGTTGCTGCATTGTGCCCTCTCATGTGCTGCCTCAGATGTACCTGCTCTGTTGTGCACACTGCCCTGTTGCTGTTATGTTGCTGCATTGTGCCCCCTCACGTGCTGCCTCAGATGTACCTGCTCTGTACCATGGACTGTTGATTTACTGTGCCCCTCTCATGTGCTGCCTCAGATGTACCTGCTCTGTACCATGGACTGTTGATGCACTTTGCCCCTCTCATGTGCTGCCTCAGATGTACCTGCTCTGTACCATGGACTGTTGATGCTCTTTGCCCCTCTCATGTGCTGCCTCAGATGTACCTGCTCTGTACCATGAACTGTTGATGCACTTTGCCCCTCTCATGTGCTGCCTCAGATGTACCTGTTCTGTACCATGGACTGTTGATGCACTTTGCCCCTCTCATGTGCTGCCTCAGATGTACCTGCTCTGTACCATGGACTGTTGATGCACTTTGCCCCTCTCATGTGCTGCCTCAGATGTACATCTTCTATACCATGGACTGTTGATGCACTTTGCCCCTCTCATGTGCTGCCTCAGATGTACCTGCTCTGTACCATGGACTGTTGATGCACTTTGCCCCTCTCATGTGCTGCCCCAGATGTACCTGCTCTGTACCATGGACTGTTGATGCACATTGCCCCTCTCATGTGCTGCCTCAGATGTACCTGCTCTGTACCATGGACTGTTGATGCTCTTTGCCACTCTCGTGTGCTGCCTCAGATGTACCTGCTCTGTACCATGGACTGTTGATGCAGTTTGCCCCTCTCATGTGCTGCCTCAGATGCACCTGCTCTGTAGCATGGACTGTTGATGCACTTTGCCCCTCTCAAGTGATGCCTCAGATGTACCTGCTCTGTACCATGGACTGTTGATGCACTTTGCCCCTCTCATGTGCTGCCTCAGATGTACCTGCTCTGTTGTGCACACTGCCCTGTTGCTTTTATGTTGCTGCATTGTGCCCTCTCATGTGCTGCCTCAGATGTTCCTGCTCTGTTATGCACACTGCCCTGTTGCTGTTATGTTGCTGCATTGTGCCCTCTCATGTGCTGCCTCAGATGTACCCGCTCTGTAACATGGACTGTTGATGCACTTTGCCCCTCTCATGTGCTGCCTCAGATGTACCTGCTCTGTACCATGGACTGTTGATGCACTTTGTCCCTCTCGTGTGCTGCCTCAGATGTACCTGCTCTGTGCCATGGGCTGTTGATGCACGTTGCCCCTCTCATGTGCTGCCTCAGATGTACCTGCTCTGTACCATGGACTGTTGGTGCTCTTTGCCCCTCTCATGTGCTGCCTCAGATGTACCTGCTCTGTACAATGGACTGTTGATGCACTTTGCCCCTCTCATGTGCCGCCTCAGATGTACCTGCTTTGTACCATGGCCTGTTGATGCACTTTGCCCCTCTCATGTGCTGCCTTAGATGTACCTGCTCTGTACCATGGACTGTTGATGCTCTTTGCCCCTCTCATGTGCTGCCTCAGATGTACTGTTGATTCTCTTTGCCCGTCTAATGTGCTGCTTCAGATGTACCTGCTCTGTAATAATAATAATAATAAAACCACATTTAGAGTGCCTGGTTACACTAAAGACAGTGTGTCCCCGCGCTTAGAAATGCTGCAGCTCCCTGAAGAGGCCGAGGACCGGGGCTAGTCTGGGTCCTGGGCTGCAGGAACAATTATTCCCTTGGAAAGAGGTAGGTTTTTAATTTTAATCTGAATATTGTTTCTGAGGGCTCCATGCGCAGGTCAAGAGGGAGATTGTTCCAGTGCTTGCTCGCAAGAAAGCGAACTTGTACCACGGACTGTTAATGCACTTTGCCCCTCTCATGTGCTGCCTCAGATGTACCTGATCGGTTGTGCACACTGCCCTGTTGCTGTTATGTTGCCGCATTGTGCCCTCTCGTGTGCTGCCTCAGACGTACCTGCTCTGTACCATGGACTGGTAATGCTCTTTGCCCCTCTCATGTGCTGCCTCAGATTTACCTGCTCTGTTGTGCACACTGCCCTGTTGCTGTTATGTTGCTGCATTGTGCCCTCTCATGTGCTGCCTCAGATGTACCTGCTTTGTACCATGGACTGGTGATGCTCTTTGCCCCTCTCATGTGCTGCCTCAGATGTACCTGCTCTGTACCATGGACTGTTGATGCACTTTGCCCCTCTCATGTGATGACTCAGATGTACCTGCTCTGTTCTATGCAGTGGGCATGCTCCTGGCTAGTCACAATGTCAACTTCTATGATGTGCAATAAAGCAAGTTACTCCTGTGTTGTGGTTTATCTGTGTCATTCCTGGTTGTCTCCTTTCATTGATGATATATTGCTGCTGTCGTACATGCTGTGTCTGCCACTTTCACATTACTATTGCCCAGCACTGTTTCCTTTCGTTTGGCAGAGGTGACAGTCATTACAATGTGGCTGTGGACTGTGTAAGGGTGGGGTAGGCACTCTGAGGCTTATTTTGGGACAACAGTGGCTTCCCATGCACTGCAGGTTATATGGATGTTTTTCACATGGTGCATGTGTCACACTCATGATTTGTGGGTACCCAGGAGGTTGTTCAGTCTCGACTTTGTCTGTCAACATGTCAGGGCTCTTAGTGTGTGTGTTAGTTGTTGATGTGTGTGCAGCAGGGTTGGTTTTTGTGGTGTGTGGTGTATGGGCCCCTGTCTGTTAGTGGGGTAGGTGTGGGGTTGGCCTGAGGGTGGGCCAGCATGTCTCCTTATGTGTGGTATGCCTTGTGTGTTGGTGTGTGTATGTGGGCCTGTGAGCTGTGTGGGATAACGATTCATGCCTGCCTGCCTAGTTAATTGTGGTTTCCGTCGTCTGCTCCGCTACGTTGCGTTGTCCGTGGTGTGGCTGTTTGTTTGCGTTGCGTGTGTGTTCTGGGTGAGTGGAGTCAGTTGTGCCCAGGTGGTTTTGCTGGTGGTGCATGTATGTGTGTTCATGTCCAGACCTGGGGTTCTGTTGTGGGCAGGGGAGTACCCGCCCCAGCACGTAATCCCCTACCGACCGCGGCTGATGTGTTTGCATACCTGCGTCGTCGTCAGCGACGGTCCATGTTTTGCTGGTTGTGGAGCACGAAGAGTAGCGGGAATGCGTGTAGAGCTGGGTCCGTGACGGTGGTCTGACTGTGGTGGGTCTCTCTGCAATGTTTTGCCTCTCAGCTGTGGTGGTTCCGCCGTGTTCGGGCTGGTGGTTTTTCTGCGCGGATTTGCTGTGTGGTTTCCGCCATCGTGATTTTGAGGACGGTCGAGACGTCATTCCGTACGGCGGTGTCTCTGGATTGGTTACGTCCGCCACGGGGTCGGCTGTATTTACGTGGCCGTTCAAGTTCTTCCGCGGCATACGTACATTTTACAGTGCTTCCCATCCTAATATTGCGGACGGACTATCCGCGCCTTGCGGACTGTAAAAGGCATTTTCCGCCTACTGCAGGCTGACCGTCGTCCTTCCGTCCACCATCGTAATCGACCCCTTAGCTTTTAAGCAACGTTTGCCTAAAGAGTTACCAAGTTCTTACCTAATATTTTTAAAGCCAACATTTTAAGTTCAACATTTGGCCTTTTTAGGATTACTGCTGATAAGGTACATTAGTCAGGTGTTGTAGAGTATTTTGTAAGTGAGGGTGAGGAGGTTGAAGGTTACCCTCTTGTTGATATTGAGGCAGTGTACGTGTATTAGGTGGTGACTGATATGGCTGCAGCAGGGAAATTTGATAATCAATCAGATGGTGGTCTTTTGGATTTGTTGTAGTTGTTGTAGGTGTTTGGCTGGAATTCATGTGTAGAGTGTTTTGCCACAGTGTAGTCTGCTGCTGATGGGGGACTATGTTACTGTTCTTCTTCTTTTGGTAAGGATCCACTTGTAAATGTTGCGGAGCATGTGGAGGGTGTTATGGCAGTACGAGGAGACGGTGTAGACTTGCCTACAAATGGAGAGGGAGGAGTTTAGGATGAATCCTAGGTTGTGGATATGGTTGGTAGGTGTTGGTAGTGTCCACAGTGTAGTGAGCTAGCAGGAGTCTTCCGAGGCTGAGGGGGAAGGTCTGAGGATGAGTACTTTTGTTTTGTGCGTTTTCATGTTTAGAGAGATGCTCTTTATGTAGTTGGTGATATCCTTCATTGTGTCGTGGAGGTTGGTTTTGGTGGTATGTGGATTCTTGGTGAGGAAGAGGATGAGCTTGGTGTTGTCGATGTAGGAGATGATGTTGAGGTTGTGACGGCGGGTCACTTATGTGAGGGTAGCCATGTAGATGTTGAATAGCGTCGGGCTGAGGGATGAGCACGGGGAGATGGAGCAAATGGTGTTGGTGGTTTTGGATCAGAAGGCTGGGAGGGAGACGCTCAGGATTACTATTGAACAATTAGCAAACTAAGAATTTGACGCATATTATTTGGCCGTGTGGAATAGTATGTGAAACCACAAAGGACTTGTTGTTATATATTTTGTCAGCATATATTTGTAAGTAATATTATTTACAGTGTATGAAAATTAATCATAATGTTTTGTTATGTTATGATTGTTTGAGATGTGTCATATTTACGTAAGAAATTGCTCTTAGAGAAAAACATTTAAGATATGTTTTATTTCTATTTTTTAGATTGTTATTGAGAATGTTGAATGTTTTTTTTTAAGATAATCTTATTGATTGTCTTTTTTTTGCCCGTTATTATATGATGAGTACTATTGAACTCACTGTTTCTAGTGAAATTCAATATTTTCTGAGAACAGCAAAAAAGGCAAATGTAATACTTTACAAATTATTTTGTGTTGTAAAAGATATATTGTAACTGTATTTTTTTGGGTCTTCCACAGATGGTAATTTTATAATATATAATTTTTTTATTATTTAATATGCTTAAGGTAAGTACAAATAAGTGCTAAAAACGGTCAATGGAATGTGCTTCAAACAAGCTCAAGTAACAAAACATGGACGAGAAGGTAAGTGTGTAAAAATGGTTTGTATCTTTAAAAAAATTATATACTGGGTGTACCTGTCAAAACCCCTCATCAATCAGTGGATATGATAATGACTTATCTAAACCCAAGCTGCTGCAGGAGAGATGAAGAATCCGCAAGGAAACATACTTGGAGTGCTTTAGTGGAACAGAGGAATTCTAAGATGGCCGCCTCGAGGAAAGACACGGTGGTGGTCTAGTCATTTAGCACACACCCGTGGGGAATCCTTGGTGAGGCGCGCGCTCCCTAACGAGTGCACACTTCACCTACGACTTTCCTGAGTTCAGTCCCGTTTTCACTTGCTCAATAGATATTCCTGAAGAGACAGCACAAATATTTCTGAGACAGTTAAAGAAGGTTCCCGGTTAAACTTACCTTAGTTATCGTGCCCGCAACTAGAATTCAGCTTCCGAGTTGGATGAAGCCCGCACATTGCACAGCGGTTGATTTTCCTGTCGGGGCTCCTTCAGGGCAGACAGACTCAGTTGTGTTCAGCACCTGAAGAGCAGAGAGAATAAGAAACCATGCAAGAAACCTAAGTGATACCTTATAGTTGACAAAGGTATATTCTTGGAGAATAATCGTATGACAAGTTACTGAGTGACTAAACTTACATGACATTATAGAGAATTTTGAATATATTCACTCGATGTATTTTCTGTAACCTAAAACGAGAAACGAGAAAATTTGTGGTAAGCAAGGTCTTAAGGTAAAAGAACACATTGAGTATGGAATACTAGAAACACTGTTGAATTAACAAGGAACGTTAGTGCAAAACATAAGATATTCAAGGATTAACAGAATAGATAACAAGCAACAGCATAAAGAAAGGTTAGTAGAAGAACACAAGGAAATTAATAATATACAAATTAGACAATAAACTGAGAGGCCTAGGTTAATGAATGTTACGTAATTATAGGTTATAAGCAGTGAGAAAAATAAAGAACCGCAAGCTACAAGGTTGCAGATAAATACTAGAGGAGAGGCTAGTTCGAAAGTTGAAGAGGTAGGTAATTAGCAGGGTTAGACTAAGTTATAGATGAGGAATAGAGATAGAGTAAAGACATGAAGTATTCAAAAAGTAGTGTGATAATGATGTCTAAATATACACAGATCTAATCTATTGTGCAAGCCACTTCAACCTACTTACAAGACACGAAAAGTCTGCTGAATCTTCTACAGGAAATGGACGTGGATGAAAATACCATCTTACTCAGCTTTGACATCGAAAGCTTGTACACAAGTGTACCACAAGACGACACAATATCAGTCCTGGAAATTACGTTGGAAAATATCGATTGGACATACGACACACCCAGAGCATTAATAATTGAGTGCACCAAGTTGGCATTGAAACGTAACTATTTTGAATTCGAAGGGTCCCTCTACTTACAAACGGGGGGTACATCAATGGGGAGTGTCTTTGCTCCTAGCGTGGCAGGACACTATGTCCATGATTTTGAACAGAAGTTCATCCTGAGCAACCGTAACCCATTCAAGGACAATGTAAAATTCTGGAAACGTTATATTGATGACGTCCTTGCAATCTGGCAAGGACCGATTGACCAGCTGATGGAATTCACGACCTGGATCAACACCTGTGATCAGAACTTAAAGTTCACCCATTGCTTTGACAAAAAAGAGATAGTGTTCCTTGATGTAGTTATCACCAAGGAGAATGAACATCTAGAGACCAGAACACACTATAAGCCTACCGCCAAGAATAACCTTCTTAGGTTTGAAAGCTTTCAGCCTCGGCCACTTAGGGAAAACCTCCCTTACGGACAATTTTTGCGACTGAGGCGCAATTGTAGCAAGCTGACGGAATATAAAAAACAAGCCTCTGACTTAACTGAAAAGTTATTGGTACGAGGGTACCCAACAAAGATTGTAAATAAGTGTCAAAAGCGGGCTAGGAACCAGCCAAGAGAAGCTCTCCTGGAGAAGAAACCGCACGCAGAAAACACTATACCACTCACTTGTGTAACCACTTTTAAGGCCATCTCCAATCAGGTCACTAAAAGCATCAATAAACATTGGTCAATCCTCAGAACTGGTAATCTTCAATGGGAAAAGCCAATGTTTTCTTACAAGAAATCGCATAGCCTGAAAGACACACTGGTAAATACCAGGCCTAAAACAAAGAAGCTAACTGAAAGCCAATCGATTACAAAAGCTTGGGGCCTACCTGAGGTTACTGGGCACTTTTGCTGTGGCAACTGCAGCGTGTGCCACTTAACAAGAAACACTAAAACCCTTGACATTGAAACAGGCAAGGTATGGAGACAACAATCCCACACTAACTGCAATAGTTGCAACGTTGTCTATCTAATTGAATGTACCTGCAACACACGATACATAGGGATGACAACAAGAAAGATAAAGCAACGTATCTGCGAACATCGCAACACAATTCGCTGTAAAAAAAGTGCCACAAAACTGACTGATCATTTCCTTGAATACAACCACACGCCCAACGACATGATGTGGACAGTTATTGAACTAATTGTCACTGGACCCAACATGCAGAAACGCTTGTATGAGAAGGAACAAAGATGGATATATAGATTATCCACTCACGTAACAGGACTCAACGACAATATCCCGTGGGCCAACGTTATGTGAAATGGTGCTCTATTGACATGCCCTGATATGTACATTAATAATTCCTATGCATTAACCCAATATGAGCAACCCCCCTTTTGACCCTATATGCGGTCCTTTCAATAACGAGTAATGACGTCTTTCTGCACATTACATTACCATGCCCATATCTATAATATCGAAACTATGACTAACAATACCTAAATTCCTGTGTTTTTTCATGTAGCTTTGCTCCCCCTTCGTATTTTTGTTTTTTCTGTAATTGCCGGTTAATTATTCTTGGGATTGATGCCCTTGTTCTCGTGTATAATGACAACCCTATTATACACAGATTGTTGCCAAAATACGTTCCCCGCTTCCACAACCAGCCCAGCGTCTCCAGAGTATCTACCGGAGCCTCCCCGACTCAACTTTTTTAGCTTTATGTTGCCTAGCGACAAAGATCACTCCGAGCTCTGTGTCCTTTCACTGTTTTTACCAATTAGACGCCGTGAGCACGACGTCATTACGCGTGCCGACCTCCCCGCCCACCCCGGAAGCCGGTTACAGTCTATGAAATACGGCGGCCGGCGTTCCACTTTCGCGGGGCGGCTTGGAGAGGCGAGTAGGTATTCAGCCACTGTACCTCTACGAAACTGTAAGTAACCGAAGTTTTGACGGCCCGGATGCCGATCAGGTGTCTAGCATTATCCCGTCAGCCCGAATCTCTGACTACCTTTTACTTTTTTCCCTCCCATAGAATATGTCCCTCAGCGAGGCCAACCTTCCCTCCACCCCGTGAAGCCTTAAGACCCGGAACAGGAGTAAGCCCTGTCCACCTATGGTCTTTTTATGTGTGCTGGATGTTTGTTTGTCTAGTTTGTGATTGAATGCATGATGGGGTAAAGAAAATACTGCACGTCGTTTTTACCTCACACTAGTATCAATGTGAGTAATCAAGCCACGCACCAGTAATTGATGAGTGTGATAGAGCGATAACGATGTACAGATCACTGAGCACGCCACGATTGATAGGTGTGCTAGTACAAGCCTCACTTGGGCTCTGTCATAGTACGTGTTAACAAAACAAATGTAAGCGCCATCATGAGTAGTTACTGTTGGGTAGCCTTGCATAACACGACCGATTTTAATTTGCTCTGAATTGGATGCACAGCGAGCAAGCAGACACGTGGGAGTCAGCACGGCTCTTCGTTACAGGCATGTAACAGGTCTATTCGTGACTTTTCTCTTTCTTCTCCCACAGGTCTTTTTTGCTTTTTTTCTCGCCCAGTTGGGCTTGAGATTCTTTCCTATGACAGATTTTTGTCAATAGGTATAAGGAATCTAGGACTGGCAGTGGGTTAGTGTGCACTGACCATCCATTTTCCTACGGTCCTGATGAAAACCCGGTACTCTCCATCCACGGGTTGAAACATGTAGACCTATCACATAGAGATACACTTGGTCATAACATACCTTTATTGTATCTATACACTTTTCTTTTTAATATTGTCCAGTAGCTTTAGAATAAAATTGTATTTCACACAAAGTTATACCAGGACAATTTTTAACATTTTTTAACACCACTCACACAAATACAAGCTCCACTGTAATCCAGGTGTCGAAGCACACCCTGATGGCACTCGGCTATCAGGGTGGACCCCGATGATGAAGCATGTCACCAACCAGGTTGGTGAGTGAGGGGTTTTATAAAGAAAAGAAGGACTCTCTTCTTACTCTATTGTAGTCATCCCACTCAGATTGATCTTTTGAGCCAATCCTGATGGTACTCCTCTTATGTTTGTTAAATATACACAGATACACAGTGTTATTCTGGACAATTAATAGTATCTTTTGCATTTTACTAAAACACATTTATTATTTTGGAATGGGTAAGGTGAATAGATATATTCTACATTTTTAGTAGTGTATTTTAGTATAATAGCCTGAGTCTTTTCCTATAGTGATAAGGAGTGACTGGTTTCGAAATTTAAGAAAAGCTAAGAACAGGATATTCTTATAAGTAATTATATTTGCTGCACCAATTTTTTCTTCTCAATGAAGAAGACCGTACTTCAAGGATCAGCAATAATCGTATTTATTTCAAACTTGCAGTTATCATCACCCGACCACCACCAACGCGTTTCAACCCCAATGGGTCTTGCTCACGGTAAATGAGTCCTTTCTTTGTGTTTGTATTTATAGTTCTCCCATAGTAGCCCATTAGGAGGCATTATGGGATATGTAGTTTATCCTTTCGTGTCGGTTTCTCAATTTACTCTCTCCACGAGTTTCAGCTTATTTTTTATATACATAGCGAGACTTAGATTGTATAGACATTATTCCATATTTCCAGTATTACATGGCTCAGTTGTTTTTGCGCATTAGTTGTACATTGAATTTCCAAACTTTATTGATAGCAACAATGTTCCTTTTCACAGGTATAAAGTTATTATGTGTGAAGTGTGTTTTTTGATTACATTGCGTGTTCTGGCCTCTTGATTAGTATCTCAAGGCAGTTTTTCTTTTTTCCTTTCAATGTGACGGTGTTATCCTTTAGTGATGGCTAAGAGCCCAACAATGTACACTATTGTTGCATTCTTCAACATTCCACGGAATTCAGCTCTTTTAACCCAAGTGTACGTGCAGTTCCTCATCTGCATTCAGACCATGTGGAGTTTTAGTTTTTAATTGAATTATCATTTTTGATTCGAGTCTCCGTAGCTTTAGAGTCCTGTTGCCTCCTCTCTCATTTCTAGGTATAGTTACCAATCCAAAGTATTTTATATCTTTCCATGATTTCTCTGTTTGAGTTTTCAGATGTCTTGTAATTGCGTAGTTGAAATCATTGTTGTGGATTGCTCTCAGATGTTCGAGGATGCGTTTTTTAGGGGGCAGATGGTGCTCCCTATGTATTGGAGTCCACAGTGGCATTCAATGACATATACCACATATGTTGTCTCACAAGTTATTCTCTCCATGATCTTAAAAGGTTTTCCCAAAAAGTCCTTGATCATCTGTGTAGTTTTTCCTATTTTGCAGGCTTTGCATTTGTTACAGTGTACAAATCCTCTGTTCTTATCTGTTAGCCAGTCTGATTTTTTGCTTGATGTCATGTGACTTCTGACTAGTTTGTCTTTCAGTGATGGTGCTTTACGGTACGATATGTCAGGTTTATCCCGAATTTTGTTCTTCAAGTCGGGATCTTTTTGTATCACATGCCAATATTTCTTCAAGACTTTTACGATCTGATAGTTCTCTTTGCTATATGTTAGCACCAGTCTGATCTTATTGTCATCTTTATTTTTTGCTTCCCTTTGTAATGTACTAAATCTGGGCACAAGTCTTGCTTGGTCTTGTCCTTGTTTCACATCATGAAAGCTGTATCCTCTCTGTAGGAATCTTTTCTCAGTTTCTTTGAATGTCTGTTCCATTGTGTCCTCATCCGAACAATTACGTTTCATCCTTATAAATTCCCCATAGGGGATACTAGTCTTGAGTTGTTGAGGATGAAAGCTTTGTCCATGAAGAATAGAATTTGTCGCAGTTGGTTTTCAGAAAGTTTTTGTTTTCATCTGATTGTGCTCTATATACACAGTGATATCCAAGAACTGAATTTCTTTGTTGCTGATATTATATGTGAACTGCAATCCTTCATCGTTGTTATTTAGGATGATCATATAGTTTTTGAATTCCTCTTTGCTTCCACTCCAAATGAGAAACAACTCATCTATAAATCACAACCAAAGTTCAGTTTTGGCAGTATATTCCTCGTTCTCATCTCTCCAAGCTATGTGTTTTTCCCACCAACCCATGGTGAGGTTGGCATAGCTTGGAAAGAATGAGACGCCCATGGCACATCCACAATCTGAGAGTAAATTTGATTGTCGAAGATGAACACATTGTTTCTCAGACATAATGATATAATTTCTTCAAGCATTCGTGATTGTTTCAGTTGTTGTACATTACATTGTTTCAGGAAATAACTGATTTCATTAATTCCCACATCATGGCTAATCGATGTGTATAGTGATACTACATCCATGGTGGCAAGATAGAAACCTTCCTGCCACCACATGTTTGATACAATTCTCAAGAAGTCTCCTGTGTTTTGAAAATAGGAGCTTAGATTTCTAACAATGGGATTCAAGAAGAAATCTACATAAGTAGAGACATTTTTATAGAGTGCATTATAGCTGGAAATAATTGGTCTGCCAGGAGGATTTATTAAAGTCTTATGTATTTTCGGAAGAAAATACATGGTTGGCTGTACTGGACTCTCATTTTTTAGGAAGGTTGCCTCTTCTTCTGACATTAGACCTTCTTGTTGCCATTTCCTGATCCTTGATTCAAGATCTAATGTTAGGTTATTAATTGGGTTTGTTGATAGCTTGGCATAATTTTTCTTTTCGTTCAGTTGTCTCAGGGCTTCATGAATATAGCCATGTCTATTAAGAAGGACAATGTTCCCCCCCTTGTCCGCTGGTTTTATTATCAGATTTGTATTTTCCATTAGTTTTTGTAATGCTTCTCTTTCTGATTTGCACAGATTTTCCTTTTTCTTTTGATTCACTGATTTACTGATTGTCTCTAAATCATTTATCACCAAGTCATGAAAGGGGTCTAACCTGTTCCCTGGCCTTAACATTGGACAGAATTTTGACTTCGTTTTAAATACGGTTCTTTGGGTAACATTCATTTTTATTGTTAAATCTTCTAGGATCTGGAAATCAGTGGATGTTTCCTCATCAGTGCCTTGAGCTAGATCTATTGCTGTTCTTAGGATTGATAGATCTTCAATTGCGAGGTCACTTTGTGGCGTTGATATATGTCCTTGTCTTTGACTGGTATTTGCTGAAGAATTTTGTTAGTTTTAACTTACTTTTGAATTTGTATATGTATATCCGTGTGTTGACATAATCATGATGTTGCTCAGGACAAAATGTTAGTCCTTTATTTAATACTCTCGTTCATTGTCATCCAAGGTGTAATCAGGTAGATTAATTATCAGGTTTTGTTTTTGTTTCCTACGATAATTTTTAAATTCAGAATTAGTTACTTCTTCATGCGATTCCGTAGTGGATAATCCTTTGGTTGTTCCACGGCCTCGTCGTGTCTTTCGCTTCCTGTTGAGGTTGACTGAAAGCCCCTTCCTCGGCCACATCCCCTTCCTCTTGGTTTTGGTGTTCTTTGGTCGATGTACATGAGCTTTACCTCGTCTAAAAAAGAGATATGTCCAGACCTTATTGTTCTCTCTTCCTCACTGAGAGCTGGTCGCAATGCTTGGATTTTCATTATTTCTTGTTTTTCCTAGTTGTTGTTTTAGTACATCAAATCTCCTCGCAAAAGTCAATATTGCGCCAGTTTCATAATCTGTTTCATCCCATTTAAATTTCCTCTGTTTTCATTGTTCCACTTCATGTTCAGATTTATCTAGATTTTTTCCATTTCTTTTCCTAGTTGTTTGCTTTCATCTTCTTGCTTGAAATCCAGTATAAGTTTTTCAATGTCACCAATTGTTATATGTAACTCCTCAATGTGCTTTTTGGCCTACTTTATAATTCTCAATACCATATTTTTAGAGCACTGCTCAGAATTCATACCCTACTCCACCAACATTTCAGGTTTAGTGTCCCACTAGTAATTGTGCTCAGTGCAATGCTTACATCGGCTAGATTAAAAACAGAATCAAATGAATTGGTGTGAGCCCAAGAAGGATCATAGTCTTTATTGTCGTTGTCTGCGTATTGTTCTGAGAAAAACTTTACCCACGTTTCAGGATCCACATGATTTTGGGGAGATTGCACTACTCCACCCGTGCCCCATTTTACCAGGCTACAAAAGCATTGCATATTTCTCTCACTACTTGCTTCTTTAGATCCTGACATCTTTTCTCATCCCAGGTCTTTCTTGCTGACAAGATTACCTTCTTGTAAAGCTTTCTTAACTGGACTCTAGACTGGTCTCCTAATCTTATTGCCCCCCCAAAGCTCTACGCGCTTGTTTGAACTCACTGGCATACCAATGTGGCTGTTGTTGATTTCCCTTCACCTTAGACCGACGGGGATTTGAAAATATAAAAGGATTCTTTAGAATAGAGTGTTATGTAATAGTGTTATCTCTTTTGGTAGGCAGGAATCACAAATAGAGGACACCATCCCAGTTAGAGTATGTTCCAAGTCAGAATTGATGACTGATATTATTTCTGGTCATTCAATTACCATTGGCCATTTAAGGTGTTGCATATCATTGGTCAGTGCCAATTTACCTGTAAGTAATAGGTTTGAAATTTGTGATTGCTCTTGTAAATCCTTAAATGTGATTGTGGTGCGTAGTGGATTATGGTTGCTCTCAGTTCTGTCCATCATGACCATATCTTGTAAGGTATGCCACATTTTTTAACTGATTAACATGTACTCAATATGGCTAGTATGATGGCCATTGCTAAACGTGTGTGCCCCTTGCTTGTCAGATCTTGTTCTTCCATTAACTGCCCTTAAGCCTTGTTCAAGGCTAAGGGCCTTCATCTGTAATGCTGCCTCTGTCCATCTTTTGATTGGGGTTATTTCCAGATGAGGAATGCCCCACTCCTCATTCTCCTCCTCCGCTTGATCGAATTCCTCGATGTCGAGGGGTCAAAGGTTGCATTCAGGCGGACAGCAAGAATGTCATTGCTCTCCGTCTGCAGTACTTGTATGGTGAAGCCAATACCCTGCCTAACCCAGATTGTGAGCTCCCCTGAAGGGCAACCTTTGTTGCCTCGGATGGCTGGTTTAAAATAGTTTCGACATCCAGATGATAATGTGCTTCAACTAACCAAGTTTCTTGAACGATACATATGTCACATTCCTCAACAAAGGAGTTCCATTTAGAGGGTATTCCCTTGGACCGCAGCCCGCAATGTTCCATGATGAAATCACTAATCTTCCTGATGTTTGATTGGAGAGTGGTAAAGGACCGATCATTGGGGCAGTGGCATCTGGGATGAAATCTGTCTCATTTGCTTGTTAGCACAGGTCTTCTCTACGGGAGTGTTTTCATCAGGGTACAGCAGAGGATAAATAGTGGCACGTACTGGAATATAGGGCCTGCTGTAGACGGGGTTGACCTTCAATCAATCTCATTCCGTGGGGACCCATTGATTTGGAGGGATAAATGGGGTGATCGATGTGCTTTCACTACCATTTCAGGATGGTTATTCTTGAAACATATTTTAGTTCAGGGAAACTGTGAGGCTACTTACAGCTGCTTTGAGTAATTTGATTTCCTGTACTATATCCGTTATTTGTGGTGCTAATGACCTTTGTGTGGATGCTTCATCGGCATAGATGGGTGAGTAGCTAGGTGGTCTGGCCATACAGTTGGCAACAGCACTATTTGGATTTGGAGCTAGCCTATCGGATGCTATAACATCCACATTTGGACATGTGTCAATCTATGGCCTCTTTGTTTGCACTACACTAGCTAAAGTGTCAGGTGAGTTCTCTAAATCTGCGTGCTCTAGCAGCGGTGAAAAGCTATTGCTGCAGGAGAAAGAAGACAAATCCACCATGGTCGCTGAAACATTACCATCCCCGCAGTCAAGCCTATTGTGATGCACAGTGGATTTGTCAAGTACTTTGTTCGTATCTACAGCTATTTAAACATAGCTGATATATGACCCGAGGGTGTGATACTTGAAGGGGATTGCGCATGGGAGAATTTAGGCAAGGAAACAGTGCTGGGAGTGTCGATAATGACCTCACATTCGGCTGGGAGGTTTTCAGTGCAAACAAGTACCCCCCTTGCTGCTGAACTTGATGACTTTTGCTTCTTTTTTGCCTTTTTTGAGGAAGTCTCCTTTGATCCACCCTCTGTACTTTTTCGCTTACCATTCCCTACTGCCCGCCAATACTCACAAGTAAAAAGGGAGCACAGAATAGGAATAAGCTAACAAACACAAGTGGCAAAAAGCCTAAAATGAGAGATACAAACATTTGCTGCCAGGGGCACAGTACCTTGCGTTGTTAAGGATGTCAGTTCAAAAGGAGATTTGCTGTGAATGTCAGGGGGTGGCCCAGCCCCGCCTTCACTGGGCTCTGATGGGTGTCGGGGTTCAAAGGCACCGCATATACACAGAGGGGATACAATACAATTAATGCACACGGACACTACAGTGAGCTCATTGGACCGGAAGTCCCGAGCGACCCCAGCCCATTTATTTATAGCCTTCTGGCCACGCCTGGCCAGAAGGTGATACAATTGTGCACGTGTTTCCGGGTATGGACGGGGCTAGTGCAGAACCACTAGAGCACTACATCCCTTCCGAAGTTGGTCTTTTAAACAATTAACACAAAAATGAATTAACAGGTAAAGTCTATTAGTCTCTGGTTGGGTCTTGGATTCGGCCTGAGGTTGTACCGCCATCGTCCTCTCGTTGGTGCGCACTCCAGATTGGTACTTGGTGTAGATTGTGGAGACATAGAAACTGTAGTCGAAATGGGTGTTGCCACTGCGGAATGGTGGGCTTCCTTGGGTTCACTTGTGGCACTGCACCCTGCTGCTGGTTCATCTGGTTGTGCCGCCCTGGTAGGCGTCGATGGTATTCGCTTGAACCATGAAACATTTCTGGTCACTTCTTCTCCATCTCGTTGTGCTGTTATTGCAGTGCCTTTGGTTGTTCTGACTGTCCATGGCGTGGCCTCATATGGTGGGCGGAACTTGCCCCCTGGCCGTCTCGCACTAATGAGCGACCAGGGAGACCTCTGGGTTGTGCTGTGAGGAGTGCTTCTGGACTCTCGGAGGAAGTGTTGGAGTGCTTCTTCAGGGTTTGTCCCTTCCACGGTGGCTGGCTATCCTTAGTATTTTGTTGATGGTCCTCATGAAACGCTCGACTTCACCATTTGCCTGAGGCCATTGAGGCGTGATGCGATGATGTTTCACTCCTAGTCCTTTCAGGAACTCCTTGAACTCGCTCCCTTGGAACGGGGGTCCGTTGTCTGTCTTGAGGCGGTGTGGAATTCCAAACATCACGAAAACCTTGCTTAGGATCGGTTGTACGTTTGTGAAGCTCGTGGACTGTGCTAGTTCAACTATGGGATATTTTGTATAGCTGTCCATTAGTACTACCGTAACTCTCCCATCCGGGAAACTACCAAAGTCCAAACTGACCCACGCCCATGGTGTTGGTGCTGGGTTTTCGGTGATTATGGGTGCGGGGTTTTCCGCTCCACTTGTCATTTGGCATGCTCAGCAATTCTGCACTACTGTGTCTATGTTGTTCTCGAGGCTGGGAAACCATACTTTTTTGCGCATTCTGGCTCTCATCCTTCTTGTGCCTTGGTGTCCTTCATGGGCCAGAGCTGTTGCTTGTTCTTGCAGTGTTAGAGGGATCACTACTCTCGATCCTCTGAGGATGAGGCCATTTTCTGCCATGCTTAGTTCGTTGTGTACTTTCCAGAACTGACCTAGGCGCAGGCGATCAGCTTCGCTCCACCCTTGGACTTCTTTTAGGAAGTGTTCCCATGACCCGTTCTGAATCGCTTCTGTGACTTTTCAAAACTACATTATTGGCATACTGTGACAGGATTGTTTCAGCGGATAGGGCTTGGGGACCGGCCCATTGCGACATCATGTTTACGAATTCTTCTGTCTGCTTGTCTGGTTCTTCTTCTGGTGTTGTTTTGGTTGCTGGGTGTCGCAATAAGAAATCCACAGGATTTTTTTAACCGAGTCTGTATACAAGGTCCATCTGATATTGTTGGATCTGAATAGTCCACCGCTCGATTCTAGGGGGTGGATGCGTTGCTGTTCCACTGAATAAAGGAATTAGTGGTTGGTGATCTGTCACCATCCTGAATGGTTGTCCAGTGATGTAGAGGTGGAAATGATTACAGGCCCATTTCACTGCTAGGGCTTCTCTTTCAATCTGCGAGTATCTTGCTTCGGTCGCAGTTAGTGCCTTGCTCGCAAACGCTAATGGAGCCCACACCCCGGGTTCTGTTTGTTGTGTGAGCAGGGCTCCTAGCCCAACGGGGCTAGCGTCTACTAAAATTTCAGTTTGTCTCGCAGTGTCGAAATAGGCCATGGTGGTCTCGTCTAGGAGTGTATCTTTGATCTTGGTAAAAGCTTCCTCTTTGGTGTCCGTCCATCTCCATGGGGATTCTTTTTTTGTTAGATTTCTTAGGGGTTGATCTAGGGTGGCCAGGTTTGGGATGAATCGGGCACAGTAGTGGGCCATACCCAGAAAGCTTCTCACTTCCGATGCCGTCGTCGGGGCAGTAGCATGTTTGATAGCTTGAGATTTCCTGGGGTCAACCTGAACTCCGTCAGAGTTGAAAACATACCCAAAGAACTCTATTGTTTTTTGGAAAAACTTACATTTGTCCTTATGTAGAGTTACTCCATGCTCTGCCAGCCTCTTGAGGGTGGCCTTCAGTCTTCGGTGATGTTCCTTACTGGTTTTGGAATGTATTAAAATGTCATCGCTGACATTTAGCACCCCTTGTAGGCCAAAAAGTATTTCCTTTATGGTGTTTTGAAATATTTCAGCTGCTGATGATATACCGAAGTTTAGCCTCTTGTATCTTCTTAATCCTAGATGAGTCGAGAATGTTGTTATGTATCTGCTTTCTTCGGCAAGCCTTAGTTGGTGGTATCCCGCATTAAGATCCAGTTTCGAGAACCACTGGGCCCCATTCAGGTCTGTCAGTATGTCGTCTACTGTGGGTGTGATGTGTCTTTCCCTCTTTATTGCTTTGTTTGGTATTCGCATGTCTATGCAGATCCTTATCTTTCCTGGCTGTCGGAGTTTTTCGGCTATCACCTAGGGTGACACCCATGGTGTTGGGCCAGTCACTTTTTCGATGACCCCTTGCTCTTCTAGTTGCGCCAATTCCTGTTCGACAGCCGTTCTTAGGTGGAAGGTGATTCTTTGGTGTTTTAGAGCCACGGGCTGGATGGCTTT
Source organism: Lissotriton helveticus (assembly GCF_964261635.1). Taxonomy (NCBI): domain Eukaryota; kingdom Metazoa; phylum Chordata; class Amphibia; order Caudata; family Salamandridae; genus Lissotriton; species Lissotriton helveticus. Next base: position 606,400,715 of record NC_136063.1, read on the forward strand.
GTCGATGTGTAGTTTCACGGGCTGATGTTTGATTGTTCCTAACCCGTGAAATAGTGATGGAAACAGCTGCAGGATGTCTTCAGTCTGCAGCACCTTGACAGCGTTGGCAAACGCAATGAGGTTGAGGTCCTCTGCCAAGTGGCTCCCGACTAGGAGGTCAGCTTCTTTGTCGACGACGTGGAAGGTCGTCATAACTTCCTTGTCTTCTGCTTTGACTTGTACCAGCATTTTGCCGCGCAGGGGAAGTGGTGTTTGTCTACCATATGTTAGGATTCGTACTTTGGAGAGCGTGAGTTTCGGCCTGGGATGGAGGTTTTTTGTAGTGTTGTATGCCCATCACATTTTCCGTGGCTCCGGTGTCTATTACTCCAGTGACCGACGAACCATCGATCTGAATTTGGCATTTTGGCTGGGGTCTACGCCTCCTCTTCAGGTCTTTCGTGAAGGACACAAAATAGCATTTGTCGTCCTCTTCGGTGGAGGAGTCATCTAGGCGTGTGTGGCGGTGGTGTCGGGTCATCGCTATTGGCTGCGATTGTTGGGCGTCATCTATGGCTAACTGTCTGACCGCCCCGGCGATTGTCCTTTTCGGGTTTCTTCCACGGAATCCTCCCTGGCGAACGCTTGCAAAATGATTTGGCACTCCGCACTTTGAGCAGGTTTTTCCTCACGCAGGGCAGCCATCTTGATTGTGTTCTTCTCGCCCACAGTACCCACATGGCGGCCGTCGTTGTGTTCTGGTCGGCCATCTTCCTCGTCCTCCCCTGCCTGGGGTGCGGGCAGCGTCTACTCGTTCCGTTTTCATGTTGGTTCCAGCCTAAGCATGTGGATTCAGGGCAGCTTCCATCGCCGTGAATCTGGCATCAGATAGTTCATGCGATCGCGCTAATATCAATATCTCATCTAGTGTGATGAGCGGTTGACGTAATATTAGCATTCTCAGTGTTTTATTCCGGCATCCTTGGATGAGTTGCGCGGTGACTTCTTTTATCTGGTCATCCTCGGTACATGTACATCCATTGTTTCTCCTTCTCTTTGTTTTGACTGGCGGAATTTGAACCTCTCATAGTGTGGTTTGAGCTGGGGGTCAAAGTGTGCATTGAGTGCCGCACAGCTGCGTCGTAGTCATTCGCGGCTCCAGTATTTGGGAGGTGGGAGAATAGCTTGTAGATTTCAGTTCCCCCAAAGTGCAACAGCAGCGATCTTTTAACTTCATTGTCCTTTTCTCGTGTGGCTGTGAAATAATTATTTAATTGTCCGACCCATACTGCCCATACTGCCCACCTCGGTGCTGCCGTCGCAGGGTCGATGAGCTCACTGAAGGGTGGCAATGCTTGGATCTGGGAATGGGCTGATAGTGTAGCCGGAGGTCCTGCAGGTTGTGCTGGGGCTACTACCTGTTGTGCTGGGGCCCCTGCTTGTTGCTGGTTTACTGCTGCGGCATTCAGTTGGTTTGACATGGTGTAGTGTCTATCTATGTCTTCTCTGTGTTTGGTCCTTTTGTTGCTGTGAGACTTCTATGGCTCTTGGTTTTTTCAAGGTTTGTTTTGTGTGCCTGACGTTTTCCTTTCCCAATGCTTGTTTTTTTTTTCCTCTCTATGCTTTGCTTGTGGGGGCACCTCTGGGCTCTCAATCGCTTGCTGCTTTACTGGCCCTGCCGGCGCAGGACTCCCCTAGCTGCTCCTTTCGTCAGGGTTTCCTCGCGCTCCTTTTGCCTGGCCTCGCTGGATCTGCGCATGCGCGTCAGTTATATCCGGCAACCGGGGTTTCCCAATGACGCGGGCTTACCGCTGGCTCTCGCGTCTCTGTTTTTCACCGCGCCGGTGCCTTCACGCAGCTCTTGCCACACGCTGCTCACCGGTGCGGTCGACTACGTCTTCGGATGCCTCAGACTGCAGGGTGCTCGCGACGCTGGGTGCTTCTCTTCGCTTCGGTTCTTCTTCTGCCCCAAACCTCATCAGGGGCGCAGGTGACGCCGTCTCGCTTTTCTGGGGGTTTCTTTTTTCTGTTATCCCACATTCGTCACCAGTGTCGGGGTTCATAGGCACCGCATATACACAGAGGGGATACAATACAATTAATGCACACGGACACCACAGTGGGCTCATTGGACCGGATGTCCCGAGCGACCCCGGCCCATTTATTTATAGCCTTCTGGCCACGCCTGACCAGAAGGTGATACAATCGTGCAACTGTTTCTGGGTATGGACGGGGCTAGTGCAGAACCACTAGAGCGCTACAATGGGCACAGACAGGCCTTCCCTTGGCCGGACTTTGCCTGGATGTGGGCCGGGCACACCCGCGTACATTGCGCGGGAGCTTAACAAAGATTATATGCGCCTCCAGGCGCAAGGAACTCACGTTGGAGCCTTCTTGATGCTTGGGCTGCTGGGAGGTGTAGTCGCCCCCGGTTCCGGTCTAAGCAGGGCTGCAGGCCAGCGAAGAGTGTCCAGTCTTTATTGGTTGTCCAGACATGTAGGTAAGTTAAATTTGTTCTTCTCTGTTTGTGTGTGTCATGACAGAGTCATTACTTGCAGTTTAGTTTATTATCCTTCTTTTCAGTGTGGCATTCTTAACTGGCTGACATTGGTTAAATGCACAAACAATGACGAGACTTTTCTTTTGCTGAAATGGTATCAGTGTTAAGCCTCATGGTAGAGCGGCAGTGGCGGTCTTCCGACCACTGCACTACGACCTTGGCGATCGTGCCACCCGGGGACCGTTGACTCCACCAGGGAACCACCATTCCCTGGTAGTGGCCCAGCGGGTTTGAGACAGTATTATGCTTGGCACAATCCCAACGGCACATTGTCTGAAAGCAACAACCTTGTAGTCTGGATCCAGCAGAAGCTATGCACTATTTTATCTTACCCTGCCTTCACTAATGACCACATACACCGAGCATAGTAGAAGCAGTAGTAGAAACCGCCTAAATACAAAGGGATAAAAGGGAACACAAATCAGACTTTTTACTCTGCTAGGCACTGATGTCTGCAGTTCGAAGTGGGTATCTAATAAAGACAATAGGAGATATCTTGGTAAGCTGCAATGAAGTTCTGCATCTGTCCTTACCAGTGAAAAGGATATATTTCAGCTGGATTTGCATATAACCTATTCAATATATTCTTCATGCGAAGCTCATATTCCCGACCCTGAAGCATAACATAAATGGTATTTTGGTATGTTGATCAACACTAAAGCTTCTTCCCTTTGGCTACCTCGAGCTTTGTAACTGGGTGCACTCTGAAAAATGTAGACTTAAGCACTGTTTGCACACAATCCAGTTTTGCATGATGTCTGATGATACTACACACCATGTTTTTTTCTCATGTACATTTAGTTACTTTAATACCTGCTATGCTCACATTGCATTTTAAAAAGACTGCAAAAAAGGTAGAAACTGACTTGTAACTGGTTATGAAATCTCTGACACCCCATGTTATTTCTCATTCCTACCTCGTAAACTGTCAGTCATACACTATTTGAACCCTTAGGTAAAACGGAAGTTTGCTGTAAGGGATTTTGATTGGGGCAAAATTCTACACTTCATTTATCCAAGATGAAAATACGTCGCTAAGTAATCAGCATTTTACTTACTACCTTGTTAGGCTGTATCAGTGAAATGTATTTTCAGTCCTCATACACAACCAACAAGAGACGGTCCAATCCAAATGAAATGGATGGACATTGCTAAAATATTTAAGAAAGTGCTTCAAATAGCCTTTTGTAAGGACTATGTTTAAATCTCCCATGTATGCTCCTGGAGCAGCGCTCCTACGTTTTGTTGACCCCTTATTTGCTCTTTGAAACATTATATATGCAGCCAAATCAGTGCAGACTAGTTATCTGCATAGCTGTATTTTTATTTTCGATTCGCTTCATTTTTGTACCAGTGATATGATATTGACCCTGCAGATACCTTCATGTTAGATTAACTAGTGAAATATGCAGTTACAATTAAGGATGGCTCGGTTACAATCTATTCCTTGCAAATCCAATTTCATTACAGCAAGATATCATGTTCAAAATTAAAATACAAGATGAACTCTAGGTTTGCGTGCTAAAGCTGAAGACGTACAGAATCCTTATCACTGCCTAGGGAAAAGCAAACGTATAATTACAAAGTCTGTCTTGGGTTACAGTTTGGTTTTAACAGCAAGTTCCTCAGATTGCACATGATACCAGATTAATACTGATTCAGTGTATGTGACCTTTAGCTACTTTGTATGATGACATCTAAAGTGTTACATTTTGCACATGGGAAATGATGATACTTCTTAGAAGAATGCAGGGAACTAGAGAAAAGACTAGAAAGCAGCACATTATCTTCAAAATCAGTAGATCAGAGGTTAATTTTCTTTAAAATAATTGAAAAACTAACAAAGATTATATGCTCTTTTGAAGTACAGTTCCGCTGCTATGAAAAGCTTATCAGATAAGTGAACCTCTGTCACTTCATGCATAGAATATTGTAGAATTAAGGAAATCTAGCCATTATCTAATTAATGGTAGTGAAAATTCTATATGCTTAAATATACACTCTAGTCTACTGACACTGATAAGGAACATGTCTTGTATCAGAAAAATACAATACTTACATTGATTGACTAATGTATTGAGTTAAAAGAAGGAATCTTTGATAGATATAGAATTATCGCTACGTGTCGGTCTCGGAGAACCAACACAGACATTACTGGCATCACAACTGATTTCATATTTCAGGATTTATTACGAATCACAAACCCTCACTGCTTTGTAGGCTGTGAGGGTTTGTGATTGAACATGAAGTCTGCACTATCAAAAAGGGGTGCATCCATTTTAACCTCTAACTCATCAGAAGAAATTTCAAAGTGGTAACAGAACTCACACTGCTGGTGCACATGTTTCAGGAAATGTTTCAACTCCCCCACCATACATAATGTAATCGGTCATCCAGCTGGGCAGTACTAATTTAGTGTCCGCTATTGGCCAGGGGCAGAGAACCCAGCAGACATTTTCTCCAGACACCCTTGTAGCCATCCAGGCAGGCCAAGCACCAGAAAGAAACCACTGAACAGTACGTCCAACTAATCTTTGAAGATGCATGCCCCCATGCTATCTCGCTACAGGGCTTTGCCCAGGCTTTGTTGTACAACTGATGTATGTACGGGATGAAAGAGGAAACCCAAAAAAACAAGTGGATGACCTTTTCGGCCATTTCCAGAATGCTCAATCAGGCCACCTACAACACCATCCAGCACCTCTGGCGAGTGCATACAAACCTCAGCAGGACCGCCAATGGCCTAGTCTTTGGGGGAGAAGGATTGTGGTACACTGGACAATGCAAGAACTTGTGGTGGTGCTAGCCCACCTAGGCCAACAGGGCAAGACAAAGAGAAAAGCTATAGTTTTCAGGCATGGATTAAAAAATAAACACCTTTGTAGCCCAGTGCCTGCCTTGTCAACTGAACAGCACAGCCAAAAGACAGGACCCAATCAACATGTGGAGCCCCTGTATGGTGCCCTAGATTCTAGTCATTGTGGACTTTCTCCTGTGGCTGACCCACTCTGGCATTTATGACCGTGTACTCAAAACTCCAAGAGGTCGGACCAGCAGAATCAACATTGTTTGAAAACGTGAAACACAAAATGGAATAAAAGTTCATCGTTTTTAGCCACCTTATGAGAGTGATGTCCAACAACAGACCCCCATTTCAAGGACGTGAATTCCAAGCATATATATATAGAGCTTGACGGTGTCAGGAAGCAATCCCAAGAAACCCAGTGTTCAATGAGGGGGACCCCCTGCATGTCACCAGAACCCTTTGTCCCACTGCTCATGTTACATCTTGGGCAGCAGAGCTGTGACACCATCTACTAAAACTTTATGGTTGGGATACGGTGATGCATTTCCGACACATAAGTAACATGACAGTATGATTAGAAGCGACTAACCTGTTAGAGGTTTCCTTACTCCATAAATTCTGCTGACTGCGGATCCAGAAGCTTTACAATCTTGAAAATCCGCTGGAAGGCTCTCTCATGGTTGATGCTGTGTCTTGTAGTACCCAAGATGAACCTTTGGGAGTGAAGGGCGTAGCACAGACCACTGATCACTTGTGTTGTGCGAGAAAGGTTGCTTTATTGTACACATCACAAACATTATCTGGGCATTCTGTCTTACAAAACGAAAGCCTCCCTATACATCGAACGTATCATTCAATCTCCGATAGAGAGGCAGAGGTCAGCTCGGCCTGCGATGCTGCGCTAGCGATTTGCTATCTGTTTTTAAAAATTCACTGAATTGTTTTTAAAAGGCACATTTCTCACCTATAATTTGTCGCTCTGTGTGCGCCTACTCCCCGGTCCACCACAGCAAATCCTATGCTGATTGAAGGGAGGGTGAGCACCGAGCTCTACACTTCATGATTGGGACATTCTTGGGTGGCCATCTTGGCAGGGTGATGCTCCAGCTTTCCTTCCTCTCCTGACTACTTCAGGGCGGTAAGGCACTGACGCGCAGCTGATAGAGAGGCAGAGGTCTGCTCGGCCTCCGATGCTGCGCGAGTGCTTTGCTATCTGTTTTTTTTAAATTGAATTGTTTTTAAAAGGCACATTCCTCACCTATAATTTGTCACTCTGTGCTTGCCTAATCCCCGGTCCACCACAGCAAATCCTATGCTGATTGAAAGGAGGGAGAACACCGAGCTCTACACTTCATGATTGGGGCATTCTTGGGTGGCCATCTTGGCAGGGTGACGCTCCAGCTTTCCTTCCGGCCCGAACTACTTCAGCACAGAATGGCGCTAACGCGCAGCGGACGCGTGCAGCGGGCGCGTGCAGCGGTTGCGCCGCTGGCGCGCTGAAGGCAAGCCTGTCTGCGCCCGTCCGCGCCCGACCCAGCCCAGGGGCCACAACCCCTGTCAATTTTTCTGAAAATTGTTTAACTTATAGCTCCAGTTCCATGCATGAGCTGAGAGGGGATACTAATTTCAACTGTTTACACTCTCTGAATATTGCCAATAACCCCTCTGACTGTCCCCACTGAGATGTTAAGCTTCTATCTCACAATAATTATAGGCCACAAGCCAGCACCCCACTAAGGATGTTTCTTTTAAATTGTAGATCTCTCCCTAAACATTCTGTCGAATTAGCGCCACTCATAGACGAGCTCAAGCCAGATGCTCTTTTTCTAACAGAGACCTGGCTCCAGATTGAAGCCGATCCTGCTATTATCCAAACTCTTCACCAAGGGTACTCAATACTCCATTATATTTAAAGACACTTTCAACTGCCGAACCACATTAAATACACTATCAGATTGTGAGAGCATGGCCTTCTCCCTAGAGTTTTCACCAACGACCACATTCTCCGGTTTGCTGGTCAATCGCCCCCTGGAGCCTTAGTGCAATTCCTTCCTAATCTCTCCACCTTAGTCACCAATCTAGCACTGGCTCCAGCTAATTTTACGGTGCTTGGCGATTTCAATATTCATTTGGACGACCCTTCTAACCATGTAGCCAGCAAACTATTACTGAATCTCCTGGCAATCCAACTTAAAGAAAAAGGATTTGCCTCTACACATGTCAAGGGCCATCTTCTTGATCATGTAGTTTAGTAACGTGCACAACCTTGTCGTAGGTACCCCTACGCCACTCCCATGGACGGATCACTTTCTGAATCCCCTAAATTGGGAGACCTTCGGGCCTTCTCCCCTCAAAGAGCAGTACCAATCCTGGAAAGGAAATCGTCTAAGCTCTCCTCTAATCGTTGGACCGCAGCTCTTGAAGACACAAGACCACTCAGCTATCCTAATCCCAATCTGGCCAGCAACAATTTTAATGTTTGGATCCAAAACGTCCTTGACTTAGTTCTCCCAAGGTGCCCACTCACAAAAAAAACAGACAGAAAAAAGCCCTGTGGTTCTCCCCCAAACTGAGGGACTCAAAGCAATCATGTAGAAGACTAGAAAGAAGATGGAGACACGGTTTCTCAGAGGCTAGGAAAGTGGATTATAGGAAGGCAATTAGGCTATACAAATCAGAAATCAAAATAGCCCAAACCACATTCTATGAAGAGAAAATAGGTACTGCCGCAAATTCACCTAAGGAGATTTTTCGCATTGCGAAATCCCTTACGACCGTACCCCAAAAAAATAATAACAGAGGGAGCACTAACTCGCTGCAATATTTTGGCAGCTTTTTGCCACCAAACAATCCACAACATTTATATGTCTTTCACTACCACAACGATTGAGCCTGAGGTGACCAGAACAAGAAGCTCTCATGCTAAGTCCACATACTCGTTAGCTCAATTTCCTCCCCATGAAGGTAATTTACTGGACCTGATCATCTCCAGAGTAACCTCAGGCTCTCCGTCTGACCTTGCCCCCCGCAGCCCCTTACCTTAGTTATTAATTCGATTCGCCCGTTGAGCCTTGATATTCTGAATTCTTCCATCACCTCCAGTATGGTACCCACAGTATGGAAATGTGCGATGGTTAGGGCCCTCCTGAAGAAACCTAATCTGGACCAATCCAATTTGGCCAACTATAGCCCAATTTCCCTTCTCCCTTGGCTGAGTAAGCTGATTGAGAAACATATTAATATCACACTTGAGAAACATATTAATATCACACTTGTTGACTATCTGGAATTCAACAACTTGTTGCATGATTCTCAAACAGGCTTTTGTCCTCAGCTTGGGACGGAAATGGCCTTACTTGCAGTAAAGGAGGAGGCAAGGAGGTTATTGGGCCAGGGAGGTACGGCGGCAATCATCCTCCTGGACCTCAGTGCCGCATTTGACACTGTTAACCATAACATCTTGTCCCACAGACTTAAAAGCATGGGAGTAACTGGCACAGCACTAACCTAGTTTCAGTCATTCCTCAGTGCCCGCTTCTTCCAAGTCTTTGAAGGCGATGTAGTGTCTTCCAGGTTGCCTCTTAGCTGTTGGGTTCTTCAGGGCTCTGCCCTGAGCCCTATGCTTTTTAACATCTACCCGAGTCCCCTAGCGGAGATTGTCCATCAGTTCGGTATCAAGAACATCACCTACGCAGACAACACTCAGCTAGTAGTAGCATTAAATCACTCTAAGGGGTCCTCTAGCTCCCTGGGTCCTTGCATAGAGGGGCTGGCCGAGTGGATGGAATTCTCTTGCCTCAAGCTCAATGGGGACAAGACAGAGATTATGTTCCTGGGCAACCCTCCGTCTTTCATCCCCGCTCTCCAGTGGCTGGTATGTCTTGGCCCTGCTCCTCCTCCAAAGGCACAGATCAAGAGCCTTGGCATGTGGCTTGACAGCTCCCTTAATTGTAACCACCAGGGGGGAGGAGCTTTGCGCGCATCCGAGATGGCTGCGTGAGCAGAGGGCTCCCGAGGACCCTCACTGCCTCCCACATTTATCCTGTACAATATCCTGATTTGATGGAAGATTATTGAAGGCACAACCCGGCTGATGTACCAGCAGGTTTTTGGGTCGAAATCGGACGCAGGGTCCCCGAGCTTTGCCGTCTTGAACTTTGTGGCCTTCTCCATGGAGCAGCCTGGACCTTGAGTGGTGGCAGTGCCCGGGTCGTAATTCAACAACAATGGCTTGCGGAGATCGGACCACAGCCTCACTTCACTTTCAGTTTCGTTTCTCCGGCGCACTGCCTCATATATGCGGTGTGTCTGTTGATCGGACGAGCCCTGATGCCAGCTCATTGAGTTTCGGCGGGCGACTGTTTGGCTGTGGTCTCCACTTGGCTCAACTTTGCCTCCTGTGTTCCCGTGTGCGACTTTAAAGGAGCCATTTGGACCAGATCCCAAGACTCCCTCCGGGGCACCCGACTCGCCATGACGGACAAGCCTGAGGGTGAGAAACGGAAGGTCAAGACTACTATCCGTGGAGGTTCTACCCAGACGAACGTCATGGACCGCTATACACTCTCTAAAGGATCCCTTGGTGGTGCATCTAAGACCCGGGAGGAGGTGGTCAATGATCCTGCTGTGTTGGCGGACTTAACACTACAAGACGTGATGGGCGCCATTGCTGGCATTCAGTCTTCTATTGGCCAACAGTATGAAGCCTTGGCCCTGAAGTTGGACACGGTGGCTATCGATGTCAACCTCATTCGCACTGACTTGGCCAAGACGAATGAGAAGGTGAAGTCGTTAGACCTGAAGACATCCAGCCTTACCACGGACGTGTCCGACTTGCAAACAGAAGTGCGCAATCTTCGATCTGCTAATGACTTTTTTGCTCGTCGCTTGGAGGATTTTGAAGGCAGTGCACGGCGCAATAACGTGCGTATGATTGGGGTCCCGGAAGAATCTAGTCCACTCGCCACTGATCTTCGAGTGGAGGACCTCATTCTTAATTATCTGGCACCAAAGGGCCTGAGCAAATTCTTTGCCATCGAACGTGCGCACAGAGTGCCAGGGGGACAGGCGAAACCTGGCTTTCCCCCCCGTCCGATTATTGCACGGATCTTCAACTTTAGAGATCGCGACGCCATTTTGCAGGCGGCACGGACAAGCGGCCCTATGCAGTTCGAGAACGCTGCGGTGAATTTTTATCCGGATTTTTCTCAATCGGTCCAGAAACAACGTATGGGTTTTCAGGGTGTGAAACGGCGACTAAGAGACATGGAACTAAAATATGCTATGTTATTCCCGGCCCGACTGCGTGTTGAATATGACAGTCGAACATTTTTCTTTGTCAGACCTGAGGAAGTGAGTGACTGGTTGGACACTTTGCAGAATCACTGTGCTGGCCAGGAACATGCTGGTGGTGCGGAAGGGGGACTGATGGACCAAGAATGAATATGGTGCCTGTGTCCGGAACACTTTTCAACGTGATCGGCCGGAGTTTACTGACTTTTTTGATCATTCCGTTCGTATCTTCGGAGGTAGCGGGGATGGCGGAGACCCTTTCCTCCTCTGGGGTTTTCTTTGTGTAGATTACTTCATGTTTGTAATTGTTAGGGCGACAGGCACACTGCAAATTGGGGTGGCTTTCGAGTCGGTGCAGGGGTGCAGGGTGGGGGGGAGTTGTGTTGGGGACCTCGGGGGGAGGGAGGGACATGTTTTGGGATTGTTTGTGTTTGTTTTTTCTTTTTCAAGGCAAGGTACTTTCACTATCTTTGACATTGGTGTGATGCTCATTATGCGATGGGAGTTTATTGTGAATGGGGGTAGGGGGTTGAGGGTATTATGCTGGAATGTGAATGGGTTGGGTGATCGCATAAAGAGAGGGGTGGTTATGCAGCTGTTGCGGCGCCTTTCGCCTGATGTCGTTCTGTTACAAGAGACACACTTGATAGGAAATACTTGTCACGCTCTTAATAGACGGGGTTATCGTCTTGCTGCCCACTCTGGTTTTACATCTAGTTCTAGAGGAGTGGGTATTCTACTTAGCGTTTCCCTTCCCCTCAAGGTTGATGATGTGATCCTCGATGCCAGGGGTCGATATGTTGCACTTGTCGGGCGGTGGGAGGGAAAACCTATCTCGTTGGTGTCAGTTTATGTCCCTCCGGGCTTGCAGTCCACGACATTCACGGACCTGGGGCGGATGGTGCTGGGTCTCCCTGAGGGTGTTTTGATACTGGGTGGTGATTTTACCTTCGTAATTTCTGGCAAGATAGACGCTATCCCCCCCAGATCTCCCTGCTGCGCGGTCCTGGTTGGGCGATTTCCTGGAAACATTGGGCCTCATAGACTGCTGGAAACTAATGCATCCAGAGCAAACACAGTTCACTTTTCACTCGGGGGCTCATGGCAGTCTTTCTAGATTGGATTATATCCTGATACCTGCGGCACTGTCCCCCTCGATTGGAGAGATTAGACACCTCGCCCGGGGCATTTCGGATCATTCCCCTATTTGGTTTCATTTTAATCTTAGCATCGGGGCTGAAGGCAGGGTGGCTCCGATTAACCCATGGTACCTCCTCAACCCCAAGACACGCGCTGAATTGATTAAATCATTTGTTTTTATTTTACTGAAAATGTTGGTTCTGTATCCTCACTAAGTATGGGTGGATTTTGCGAATCTGGCGTACGCGAACTTGCGTATGTACGGATTCGCAATCCGCAAAATCCGCGAACTCTCGCGAATTTGCGGATTTTTGTGTTTTTTTGTGTTCGCAAGGGTTTCTGCCAGTTCGCGAGGTTTGTGTACCAGTTCGCAATTGCGAACTTACTTGTCGGCTCGCAACGGCAGCGACTATGTTGTTTCTACGTCTGGTTCATCATCACAGGTTCACAGCACCCTCTGTTTCACCACTGCCACCCTCTGGTACACCCATGCCACCCTCTGGTACATCACTGCCACCCTCTGGTTGGTTTATCACTGTAGTTTATGGGGGTGAAAAAAAGCAAGCACACCTGCCCTGCTTCAACTGCCATGAATTAATTTGGGGTTGATTAATGTGTCACTGATTTTTAAACTTCCAGTCTGGCTGGCACCTGCTTCCTTCCTTATCTGTAATTTGCTTTCTGTTGCAGTGCAATTTTTTTTCACAGGACCTTTATGGCCTACTTGTAGCTATTCTATGAGCCTGCTGTGAGGGTCAGAGCAGGGTCATAGAATAGTTGCAAATAGGCAACTGAACTCTGGAGGGGCTCCTCAGGAAGCACTAGAGTGAATGGTTACTAATGTTAAGATTGAACTTTTGCACCTGCTGAGTGCTTTCAGTTTTGCAAAAATCGTTTTTCTGCAATTTCGCGCGATTTGCGGGGCGCAAATCCGTGCGAGATCGATTTCGGAAGCCGCGAATTCGTGCGAATACACGATTTGTTTTTTTTGTGGCGTGTTTGTTCGCGTGATTTTTTGCGTGTTCGCAAGCCGCTTGTAGCGCAACGTTTGCGAAGTTACCCTAGCGGTCGTACATGGGCGCGGCCATCTTGTTTGCGTGACGTAATTCTGTTTCCGGGCGCTATGTGTAATCTCGCAAAGTGTGCGGCTCGCTAGTACAATTTCGCGTGTGATCGCGAGGAAAATCTCGCGCGAACTTACCCACGCGGTCGTGAACGGGCGCGGCCATCTTGTTTCTCATTCATTGCTATGGTTCTGGGCATGCTCTCTGTATCCTCTGTGAATCTCTGCCATCCTTTGCTTGTTTGAAGTTTTTTTTGATCTATTTTACTTATTATCTATCCCTCTATTTTTCTAGCTCTATATTTTTGTGTTTTCTGCTACTTTTTGTTAATTTTAAACTACTTTTTTAAACGCTTTTCTTTTCTTCTTCCCTGTTCTATTTCTTCTTTATTATTTTGCTTCCTTTCTGCCCAGACCATGGCAGAGGGAGCCGGGAAGAAGCCCGCGAAGGGGAAGGGTCCCGCAGCCCGTGCCCGGCTCCCGTGCGGGCGTTTGAGGGGGGAGACAGTTATAGCTCGGGAGATTTTTAGTGCAGCGAAGGTGGCCGCACTGGTCTTTCACGTCCAGCGCCGCCTCCCCAAGACCATCATGGGAGGCGGCAAGATCGCTACCGGCTACGGGATCCAGGAGCACCGGAAGCGGTGGGAGAAGGTGTGCCGGGCCATGTTTGAACACTCTGGGGTCCGGCGCACCTATAACCAGGCCACCCACCGCTGGACGGATCTCATGGACCGGGAACGCGACTTGCTGGACGTGCTCGGCGTAGAGATCCCCGGGCTTGGTGAGTAGTAGTAGCTATTTCTAGCTATTTCATCACTACCCTGTTTTCTCCCGCTCTGTGTGTTATTATATTGCAAATTTTTGTTTTTTACCAAGAGCAATAAACTTGCGCCGGAACGCCCCCTGATGGCGCAGGGCTTTACAACGTGATGCATCTCCCATATGCGTCACGTTGTTAATATACGCCGCACCATGGCGCCTCTTTTATTCTGCCGCTGCGTCACAAAAGTCACGCAACAATGGAGCAAAAGAGCCGCAAGGGGCTTCTAAATCAGCCCCTACAGACTCAAGTCCAGTCCTTCCTTTGTACACATGGCGATAAGAAGAAATAGTGGTGGTGGATTGATAGTTTGAGTATTCACTGATCTGCAATCATGATGGACTTTGTCTGTCACTTCGCGTGCTGCGGACTGCTGCCTGCCAGGCCTAGGCGAACCTTTTTAGTAGTTTGTTTAGTGAGTTACAAAAGAACTTTCCAAGTCGACGGTCCGCAAATCAAGCAATACTAATAACGTAGTAGACCACATGAAATCGGTCAATATATCCCGTGGAATAGTTGTCTATTTGCTATTTCGCCAAAATATTTTGTTATTGTTCTTTTGAAATGTTTGATTTGGTTGACAAATATCATCCATGTTTTCTGGTCTTTCTTTCTTTCATGTTGTACATCAGCTCCCCCCAGGGGCAAGAGGGCATTGGAGGAGGCTGCTGCTGCTGCTGTAGAAGGCCAGGATTGGCCAGGCGAGGGCAGTGGCCCCAGTAAGTTTTCATTTTAATATAGAGTACCTATTTTTTTCTAGCGTTCCTCATTCGATTTTTTATAAATCGCCTTTGATCTTCTTCTAGACTGTATCTAAATTCTTATCCTGCCTCGACTATGACTCCCTGTGGTATTACTAGATTATTCTCATTAGGCTGTCTGTGTAGCTAACTAAGATTGCACATTTGGCAATTCCATTGGACTCCCATTCTAGTCAGCAATAGCTCTATGCACTGAGCCTTTCCTGGAAAAAGGAAAAATTTTACTTTAGATTAGACAGTCACAAATTATTAAATTGTTTTCTGTTTTTTTTTCACATTTCTTTATTCCTAGACCAAAAATTATATAGTAGTGAGTGGTGTATTCTAACATTCTTAAATGTACTTTGTAGGTGGAACATCTGGTGGCGGGGCCAGCGCGGAGGTGGTGGTGGTGGATGAGGACTCGGAGGACATTTCTGGGGAGGAGGCGGTGCAAGTGCCGGACGACACCAATGTGCCTGTGAGGGTTCACACGGTGGTGGCGGGCAGAGGTAAGCTATATATTCCTTACTTATTGAGATTGAAGACTGCAGACTGTGCTTTCTGCACGGGTGTATCAACCAGGTAGTAGCCTCCTCTAAATGTACTTCGACTTAGCTGTGAAGTTTTTGGCGAGAAGAATCCCAATCAGATCTGAGATGAACTTGATGGATGGGATGAACGAAAAGCAGTATTTTATGTGCATATGTCTGTGGTTACTGCTTTTGTCACAGAGATTCTTTTGTTAGTGTGCACATAAAAAAACGAAAAGCGAAAGAAGGGTGTAAGTAAGTGTGGAAGGACGAGAAATTTAATGATGACTGGCAAAGAAGAATGATATGTGTTTGCTTGGTCCCCAAGGTGGCTGAGAAGAATATGGTATGGTGCATGGCTGGGTGAATGATGAAGCAAGAATGGGTAGAAGGAGAACAGCCTTGGTGGGTGAAACAGAAACTGTATGTGTGCATATACTTTGAATGGATGGATGCCTGGATCATGGTACTATCTGACTCTTAGATAGCATATGTGTATCTAGAGAGAGTAGACGGTTACTGGATGAACTAAGTCAGGGGTCTTCAAACCGGTCCTGGAGGGCCGGATACATGCCAGATTTTTAAAATAACTACATGTATCTCAATGGGGATATCCAAAAAATCTGGCATGGATCCGGCCCTCCAGGACCGGTTTGGAGACCCCTGAACTAAGTGTTACTTTGAAGAGCATGTAACACCGCACCCGCACGTCCGTTCCAGTGTAGGAAAGGCAAGGAAAAGAAGTTGTAATTTTGTCCAAATACTACCATGAATAGTAGCAGTAGTTTGTATGCAACTGCAAGCACAGCATATATCCGGTTATTACGGTGGACCCTCCCTACCTCTCTTAATAATTTTAGTTTAGTAGTAGTACGTCATTCATGTGTGGGTGTATCACTGTTCACTCAAAAAAGCAAAGCACCTAAAGTCATCCCATATGTAATCAAATACATCCCATGTGAAGTGATAGATAATCAGATTATTTAGTTTCTTATTTTTCCTTCTCTAGTACTCATTTGCACTGTAGGGTGAAAGTTAAATTAATTAAGCAGTAGCCCTTTTAACAGAGTATTCTCAGTGCCACCTGTAATGGAAAAATATGAGCTTCACCACCTGCATGTACTGTACCGGTACAGTAACGCAAGTCTGTCTCACTCATCATGGTGTGCGTCTGTTTTTCTCGGGTGCAAGTTCACTGTGATGGCATTATGCCGGCTTGCAGAAGATAACGTACCAATTTTCATAAACAAGAGAGAAGAAGAAGAATGAGACTGGTGTACTACTGTCATAGTTGACTGTAATGGAAGTCCATAGTGCTCGTAGAATTTGTTCCTTAAACTCACACTAATGTTAGAGCAAGCCAAGGATGAAGAAGTGGGAGGTTAGATAGATACTGGCCTCAATAGTTATGTACTGTGCTTTCAAGTTACTACTTGTACTGTGACACAACTTTCTGCTCAATCATTTTGTGTTAATCTTAAGAGCATTGGTTACAGACTATGTCTTTCTTTCTTTATATAGTTGCTCCTCCCAAATCCAACAAACCATCAAGGAAGGAGCAGGCTCGAATGGCCCGGCAACGGAGGCTGGATGCCACTGTTGCAGACTATCGGCGGCTGCTGGCCCTGGAGGAGGAGGACACACAGTCTACTAGTACATCTACTGCGACAGCTGCATCCTCCTCCGGGCCCACACGGGCTGCCAGCCAGCGCAGTGCTCCAGCGGTACGGAGCCGGGCTACCAAAGCCAACCGCCACCGCCGAGCAGCAAAGACATCAGCTGCCCCCCACAGGAGTTGCAAGGCATGCCAGCGCCGCTTATCCCTCAGAGTGTCCTACCTGGAGCAGGAGGTCTTAACCTATAAGAACTTGGTGGAGGGCCTCCGCTTCGACCATGCCACCCTCTGCAAGGAGTATGATGCCCTGGCCGCTACAGTGAACAGCATCCTGCCGTAGTGTCCCTTGCCCCTTTTTTAGAGACTTTTGGGGGGTGGGATTTGGGAGTTGGGTTCTTTTTGGGACTTTTGAAAGATAATCGTTGGGGTTAGGGAGGGTCTTGAGGGAGATTATTTTGTTAGGGCTATACAAATATACTTTTTGAAACTTTATCTGAGCATACCTGTTTTTTACTGCTTTTGAGTCTGGTGGGTGGTGGTTTAATAGTAAGTTTGTTTTCCTGAAACTTAAGTCTGTGTCATTTTCTTCCTTTAAGTGTAAATGGCTAAATGTTTTCAACACTAAGTGCCTCTCACAGAGTAAGTGATCCCCCCTTTCCCACCATGGATTTTCTTCAAATCACTTGCAACAAAAATTACACATTCCCACGAGTGCTCTAAAACCCCAGAACTCAGTTGCAAAAATCAAGAACACCCCCAAACACATGCAATCCTGCTGCTAGGGCTAACCCTAACGAACCCTAAGTTACAAAAAGTGCCAAAACCTTTTTCCTCATGGATGTTGTTTAAACCAGTTTTATCCAGTATTAGACCTTCCCAGCAATGGCCCCAGAGCCGTCAACCCAGGCGAAAACAAGTAGAAGACCCCCAAACAGCCAAAAAGCAAAAATACAAAAATGTGGACTTAGTCACTTTTCTGAAAATTTGCAAAATCACTCACTGCGCGCTCTGCAGCTAGACCCTAACTCCCCTCTGCCTCCATGGATTTCCTTCAAACCTCTTGCTATCTAAACTATCCATACCCAGTAGTGCTCCCAGACCCCGAAACCCACCCACAAACACCAGGAAGCCCCCCAAACAGGCCCCCGAAAACGCTACATTGAGCGAAAAGTCAGAAAATGCAAAGCCTTTTTCCTCATGGATGTTGTTTAAACCAGTTTTATCCGGTATTAGACCTTCCCAGCAATGGCCCCAGAGCCGTCAACCCAGGCGAAAACAAGTAGAAGACCCCCACACAGCCAAAAAGCAAAAGTACAAAAATGTGGACTTAGTCACTTTTCTGAAAATTTGCAAAATCACTCAGCGCGCGCTCTGCAGCTAGGCCCTAACTCGGCTCTGCCTCCATGGATTTCCTTAAAACCTCTTGCTATCTAAACTATCCAAACCCAGTAGTGCTCCCAGACCCCGAAACCCACCCACAAACACCAGGAAGCCCCCCAAGCAGGCCCCCGAAAACGCTACATTGAGCGAAAAGTCAGAAAATGCAAAACCTTTTTCCTCATGGATGTTGTTTAAACCATTTTTATCCGGTATTAGACCTTCCCAGCAATGGCCCCAGAGCCGTCAACCCAGGCGAAAACAAGTAGAAGACCCCCAAACAACCAAAAAGCAAAAGTACAAAAATGTGGACTTAGTCACTTTTCTGAAAATTTGCAAAATCACTCAGCGCGCGCTCTGCAGCTAGGCCCTAACTCCCCTCTGACTCCATGGATTTCCTTCAAACCTCTTGCTATCTAAACTATCCATACCCAGTAGTGCTCCCAGACCCCGAAACCTACCCACAAACACCAGGAAGCCCCCCAAACAGGCCTCCGTAAACGCTACATTGAGCGAAAAGTCAGAAAATGCAAAACCTTTTTCCTCATGGATGTTGTTTAAACCAGTTTTATCCGGTATTAGACCTTCCCAGCAATGGCCTCAGAGACGTCAACCCAGGCGAAAACAAGTAGAAGACCCCCAAACAGCCAAAAAGCAAAAGTACAGGTGATTAAAGTTTTAATTATATTAACTTGTGCAAAACAAAGAAAGACAGAAACACAGGAATAAAAGTGAATAAGTACGAAAAAGAAAATTTCTGAATTCATTGGCTCATTTTCAGGGCTCGGTGTCAGGGAAGAAGAGTTCGTCCTCATACTCTGCAAATTCAGACAGGAGTAGGTCAGTGTCACCTAACACAGAAGAAATTCCCTCATCTAAGTTGCTGTCCTCCTCGTCTTCTTCCGTTGTGCAATCTGGTACTTTGAAATCTGGTGGTATGAGGTGCTCATTCATCTTGATCATTGTCAATATCTCCACATTTTTGGGCGAGAGGCGGGTCCGTTTGCAAGTTACAATGCCACCAGCAGCACTGAAAACACGTTCAGAAGACACACTTGCGAGTGGGCAAGACAAGTAATGTATAGCCAGGCGGGTGATCTCTGGCCACAATTCTTTTTTCCCATGCCAATACGCCAATGGGTCAGCATTAACATAGACCTCTGTTGAGTCATTCAGATAGTCCTGCACCATCGACTCAAAGTTCTCCACGGTTCCTCCACTTTGCTGAATTTTTGCTCGGACCTTTTGAGAACCATAACCAATCTCAGCTAGCCAATCCTCTTCATCGCCCGATATTTCTGTTGTGTCTGGTGCAGATGATGCGGTTGCCGGTGTCTTTAACGGCTGATAGGTCACTTCTGCCACAGCCACAGGTGCAGAAGTGGAGTCTTTTGACTGGGGATGGCCTGCTGATGCTGATGTACTGCCTTTTCCTTCTATTTGCTTCCGTTCTCTTTCAAACCTGATGGCTGACAAGGCTAGCCAACGTTTGTACTTTGTAACATCTTTATCACTAAAAGGAAATAATGCACAGCCTGCCAGCGCCTTTTTGTAGCGTGGATGCAGAATAGTAGCACAAATGTAATGCTGTTCTGAGTGGATCTTTTGAAGACGTTCATCGCCAAGTAGGCGCTCTAATAATTTCTCCGCCAAAACAAAAGCTTCTTGCTTTTCTTCATCTTTTTGAAACTTTGAAGACACCGCCTTCAGTTTGTGCTCCAGCATGCGCAACAATGGGATAGCTTTTCCCAAATTACAGTCCTCCCTGCTGACTGCACGCATTGGACCTTTAAAAGGTCCAAGCATGTCTGTCAGGCTTTTAACTAGCCCCCATTCTGCCGCATTTAACCTAAGGTCCTCCTTCACAGCTGTACCCAGTGTTAAGAAATACTGATCGAGTACCGTAAACTGCTCATACAGACGCTCAAGCATGTAGAAGGTTGAGTTCCAACGTGTTGGCACCTCCTGGATGAGTGCTTTCACTGGCATTCGACGTTCATGTAGCAGGCGCCTCAGCTGCTTCCGGGCCTTAAAAGAATGGCTGAAATGGTTGCACATTTTTCGGCAGGTGACCACTAACTGGCATGCTGGACTGTCTTTATCCAAGAATTTTTTAACAACCAGGTTTATACAGTGCGCCAAACACGGCACTCCGAAATAGTCACCCAGTTCCATGGCCTTAACTACATTGGCGCCATTATCCGTGGAAACATAAGCAATGCCACATTTTTTTGGAGACAGCCAGTGAAAGAACTTTGTGTTGAACTCATTCAAAATGTTTTTTGCTGTATGACGTTTCTCCAAGCCAAACATGGCTAGTGTTGCATGTTTCCGAGCAGCTTTAAAAACTTGGTCCAGGTCAGCACCTGCGTTTAGCTTTGCTTTAACCCATGAAAAAGAGACCCAGTGTGCAGTGATGCACATGTAATCAATGCCTGCGCCACTGGTCCACATGTCTGTTGTCAGATGTATAGTGTGAACAGCACTCTTCTGCAAAGCTGCCCCAATCACCTCCAGCACATCTTCATGTAGTGCTGGAACCGCAACTGGGGCAAAATAGTACCGGCTAGGAACCTTCCATTTAGGGCAGAGCGCTGCCACTAATTCTAGAAAACCAACCCCTTCTACAAAAGAAAAAGGGAGAAGATCCAGCGCTAGCATTTTAGCCAGCTTTGGGTGGTTGCGGTCATATGGCGCGTCTGAAAACAACATTGTTTTAATGTTGCCCTGGACCATTTTACGGGATGATGATGATGACTTCTTCGACCCAGTTACGCTCGCTGACGAACTTTTTCGCATTGGTGTCTCACTCTGTCCCACACTCTTAGTGTGGCTCACAGGGGGTGTGCTGACAGGGGTACTGGGTGTAAGTGAAGTGTGTGACACTTCTTCCTCCTCGTCATCATCAGATGGAACATCAACGTTTTCTCGACTTGCAATTCGGGCTTCCTTGATCTCCTTTAGGTGCGCCAACCATTGGACAGTGTGCTGTCTCTTAAGATGACCTCTCTGGCCTCCAGTCCCATAGTTGGTACCAAGCTTACCACGACTAACTGCAAGCTTACAAATGCTACAAATGGCTATGTTTTCCCTTTTTGGGCAAACACTAAAGAAGTCCCAAACTGCGGACTTCAAATGTCTGTGGGGGCCGGAGGAGGCGATACTGGTGGTGGTCGTGCTGCTAATGCCAGATGAAGTGGAGGATGTGTATTGCTGAACTTTACTACGTTGTGCACTTTCACCACCACTAATTGAGGTGGAGGTGGATGGAGGTCCCTTCTGGCGAGTAAGAAATATGGAAGCGGTAGGTTGTGGTGTACTAGTTAACATCAATGATTGTGGTGTTCCCATTGCCTCCTCGTCGACTTCATCATCACGCTCAGCAGCTTGTCGGGCTAGGGTCAAAATGTCTGTTTGCTGCATGCCCGCTGGGGCTTCAGTGACGTTAGTGATGATGACTGCGTCGTCGTCGTGAGAGTCTTCAGCAGCAGGAGTATACGCCACTTCTTGTTGAGCGTCATCACACTCCATAACTATGAGAGTTTCGACGACCTTCCTTTTACGCTTAGATACCTTTGTCAGATCATGGTGTGCCTCCTCAACCTCACGCTCAGACGGCAGTGGTGCTGGTTCCCAAGTAAGATCCATATCATCAGAAGGAGGTGGGCTTGAAGAAGATGTAGACACCAACACCCTTGATCTTTTCCTTGCTCGGGATGTGGAAGACAATGAATGATCATCAGGAGGAGTGGCTTCCTCGAATGATACCTCGGCTTGATTGTCGATTTCCAGATGTGCCCCTACTTCTGGAGGAACAACTATTGTGGCCACTTGTGCCCCTCCATGCACCTCTGCTTGCTCCTCTCCTTGCGCCGCCTCTCCTTCCACATGTACTTGGGCTTGTACTTGCACATGTGATTGTTGTTGCGGCTATGGTTGTTCAACACTCGTAAGATGAGTTACAACAACCTGTGTTGATTGAGGGACATTGCTGCTACTTTCTTGCGATGAGCCAACATCACTGGTCAATGGTGATTGAACAACTATACTGGCGGCCTCTGCAGCACTCAAGGGCTTGGACCTAAGTTGGCGTGGTGGTGGTGGCACTGAGCCCAATGGAGCGGGGGTGCTGCTCCCAGCTTGGTCCCCAGCAGATCCTGCTGCTGCTGCAGGCGTACTTTTTTTTTTATTCCCAAAAAATGTGGCGGGCGGCACACCAGTCTGCTTGGTAACTTGCTTCTTCTGCTCCTTTCTGGCATCTTTCTTGCTAGAGGAGCTACGGGGAACTTTTTTTGGGGCCATCTTCTTCAGATATCACTCTGAACAGCAGGCCGCAGTTGCACAAGTTGCAGAGTTGTCTGTGGCCACACGTGACGTTGTGCTGCACACACCGCAGCAGGACTTCTTCCTGGCACTGGTGGTTCTCTTGTGCACCTACAAGCAATGGAAGACAGAGGAACATCAGTTATACACCCCAAAAAGTCGAAAAAACACACAAAATTCTGCACAATCCCAGCCCATCCATGGCCTCAATGGTGTTTAAATTCAAGAAGACACCCCACAGAAAGACTAGGCCCATGCACCACTCACTACCCCTGGGCAAAAGGCCCCACCAGCAGCCCCAAAAAAACTACAAAAAACAACACAAAATTCTGCACAATCCCAGCCCACCCATGGCCTCAATGGTGTTTAAATTCAAGAAGACACCCCACAGAAAGACTAGGCCCATGCACCACTCACTACCCCTGGGCATAATGGATGAAAGCTAGGCAAAATGGGTGCAGGCCTCAGACACTGCCTCTCTTCAAAATGGCCCCTTGAACCCCAAGCACATGTTGCCTGTACCAGCACTCAAGATGGCCACCACCACCACCCACATGGCCAGTCCACATCAACAGTACACACCAAAAAAAACGAAAAACACACAAAAATCACCACAATACAATGCCATCCAGGATGTTTACATTAAAGAGAGTGAGACCCCACAGGCAGACTCAGTCCATGCACCACTACCCCTGGGCAAAAGGCCCCACCCGCAGCCCCAAACAAATCGACAAAAACCACAAAATTCAGCACAATCCCAGCCCATCCATGGCCTCAATGGTGTTTAAAATCAAGAAGACACCCCACAGAAAGACTAGGCCCATGCACCACTCACTACCCCTGGGCAAAAGGCACCACCAGCAGCCCCAAAAAAACGACAAAAAACACAAAATTCTGCACAATCCCAGCCCATCCATGGCCTCAATCGTGTTTAAATTCAAGAAGACACCCCACAGAAAGACTAGGCCCATGCGCCACTCACTACCCCTGGGCAAAAGGCCCAACCAGCAGCCCCAAAAAAACGACAAAATACACAAAATTCTGCACAATCCCAGCCCATCCATGGCCTCAATGGTGTTTAAATTCAAGAAGACACCTCACAGAAAGACTAGGCCCATGCACCACTCACTACCCCTGGGCAAAAGGCCCCACCAGCAGCCCCAAAAAAATGACAAAAAACACACACAATTCTGCACAATCCCAGCCCATCCATGGCCTCAATGGTGTTTACATTCAAGAAGACACCCCACAGAAAGACTAGGCCCATGCACCACTCACTACCCCTGGGCATAATGGATGAAAGCTAGGCAAAATGGGTGCAGGCCTCAGACACTGCCTCTCTTCAAAATGGCTCCTTGAACCCCAAGCACATGTTGCCTGTACCAGCACTCAAGATGGCCACCACCACCACCCACATGGCCAGTCCACATCAACAGTACACCCCCAAAAAAACGAAAAACACACACAAATCACCACAATCCAATGCCATCCAGGATGTTTACATTAAAGAGAGTGAGACCCCACAGGCAGACTCAGTCCATGCACCACTACCCCTGGGCAAAAGGCCCCACCAGCAGCCCCAAAAAAAATCGACAAAAACCACAAAATTCAGCACAATCCCAGCCCATCCATGGCCTCATGGGTGTTTAAAATCAAGAAGACACCCCACAGAAAGACTAGGCCCATGCACCACTCACTACCCCTGGGAAAAAGGCCCTACCAGCAGCCCCAAAAAAACGACAAAAACACACAATTCTGCACAATCCCAGCCCATCCATGGCCTCAATGGTGTTTAAATTCAAGAAGACACCCCACAGAAAGACTAGGCCCATGCACCACTCACTACCCCTGGGCAAAAGGCCCAACCAGCAGCCCCAAAAAAACGACAAAATACACAACATTCTGCACAATCCCAGCCCATCCATGGCCTCAATGGTTTTTAAATTCAAGAAGACACCCCACAGAAAGACTAGGCCCATGCACCACTCACTACCCCTGGGCAAAAGGCCCCACCAGCAGCCCCAAAAAAACGACACAAAACACATACAATTCTGCACAATCCCAGCCCATCCATGGCCTCAATGGTGTTTACATTCAAGAAGACACCCCACAGAAAGACTAGGCCCATGCACCACTCACTACCCCTGGGCATAATGGATGAAAGCTAGGCAAAATGGGTGCAGGCCTCAGACACTGCCTCTCTTCAAAATGGCTCCTTGAACCCCAAGCACATGTTGCCTGTACCAGCACTCAAGATGGCCACCACCACCACCCACATGGCCAGTCCACATCAACAGTACACCCCCCAAAAAAACGAAAAACACACAAAAATCACCACAATCCAATGCCATCCAGGATGTTTACATTAAAGAGAGTGAGACCCCACAGGCAGACTCAGTCCATGCACCACTACCCCTGGGCAAAAGGCCCCAACAGCAGCCCCCAAAAATCGACAAAAAACACAAAAATCAGCACAATCCCAGCCCATCCATGGCCTCAATGATGTTTAAATTCAACAAAACAGCCTCAAATCCAAATATCCAGCAGCACCCACAAAAAGTAATCCTTCCAGGTCAAGGTCCAAATGAAAGTGACCAGCACATGAAGAAAGCACTGGGAGGAGCCTGCTGGACAGGAACAGGAAGCTGGAGACTGTGGGGCACTTCCTTCCTCCCCCCCCCCCAAATAATGGACTCCTTGCAAAAAAAAGTGCAGGCAAACGTCAACCTGAGGAGTGATTCTGATAAAAATCATCATTTTCTGAAGGTTTATGCTGTTTGCTGGTGGATTTCTTGTGCAGAATTGCAAAATCTCTATTTCGCGAGTGCGAGATTGTTCCTGCCCGCCGCATCTACATGTTCGCAATTGCGAACTCTCACGATGCGTGCTGTGCAAGGTGGTGGCAAGCCGCGATTACGTATTCGCGGGCGCCAAACTCCCACGGGATTCCGCAGCAAGATCCAAAATGGCGCAGCACTCGCAAAACATT
The DNA here is from genome assembly GCF_964261635.1 of Lissotriton helveticus. Taxonomy (NCBI): domain Eukaryota; kingdom Metazoa; phylum Chordata; class Amphibia; order Caudata; family Salamandridae; genus Lissotriton; species Lissotriton helveticus. The sequence continues at coordinate 606,425,952 of NC_136063.1, forward strand.
GAGAAAAACAACTCGGCAAACGCTGAATGACGGAAAGTGAATGCCGCGTGCCACACCGCATGCAGAAATATTGTATCACCAAGCAAAAAAATCCGCCGCGTGCGGATTTGCGGTTTTTCGGCAAATTCGCGAGAGTTCGCGGATTGCGAATTTGTCGAAAATCCGCAAAATCAGCGAGCGGAACGGATTTTACGCCCATGCTTAATCCTCACCTGTTTCGTTGTGGGAAGCTTTTAAGACTGTGATCAGGGGACAGGCATTGTCTTTGGTCGGGTGTGCCAAGAAACGTAAGACTGAGACAATAGTTCAGCTCGAAACTGAAATCACTGACCTGGAGATTGCATTGGAGCGGGGGGTGTCTCGGGATGCATTACATGTCCTCCACCTTAAACAATTAGAATATAAAACTCTGGTCACTGATGCGGCAAAGACGATGAGGAACAGCAGGGACGACTCTATGATGTGGGTGATAAAGCAGGTAAATTGATTGCTTGGCTGGACAGAAGAGAGAGAGCGAATCGAGTGGTTTCGGTGATTTTGACACGTGATGGTGTGGGTGTAACTGATCCCGTGGGCATTGTTGAATGCTTTGCTGATTATTTTCGAGAGGGTTATACCTCGGTGTCTGACAGGCCTGAAGAGGATTCGCACTTGTTGCTCCGTGACATAGCGCTACCCTGTTTGTCGGAATCGGAGCGTGATTGCTTGGATGCCATGCCCTCGGTGGATGAGGTGGCTCTCGCACTGCCCTCCCTTCGCTCTGGCAAGGCTCTGGGTCCCAATGGCCTTCCTGTGGAATTGTATAAGTTACGCCCTGATACTATACTGCGTGCTATGTTTCTGGCTGCGCGAGATAATGGTTCCCTCCCCAGGGACCAGCGTCTTGCGACCATTGTGGTGATCGACAAGGAGGGTAAACCTCGAGATCGCTGCTCGTCTTATAGACCCATTTCGCTTTTAAATACGGAACCCAAGATCCTCGCCAAATTGCTTGCTAATCGTCTGATTACGGTGATCGGCGACCTGATTCATCCGGATCAATCGGGTTTCATCCCGCACCGTAACACGGCATTAAATTTGCGACGTTTGCATGGTGTTCTCACGAGGGCCCCGACGCTGCGTGAACCTGCCATCTTGGCGTCCCTGGACGCCACGATGGCCTTTGACACGATCGAGTGGTCTTATCTCGGGGCGGTACTCGCCAAGTTTGGATTCGGCGCCGGTTTTATCGGTTGGGTCAAACTCCTGTATGAAACACCGCTAGCCCAGGTGGTGGTTAATGGTCGCGTCTCCGCTCCTTTTACTCTTGGTAGGGGCACACGACAGGGTTGTCCGTTGTCCCCACTCCTTTTCGCTTTGGCGTTGGAGCCCCTCGCCGCCTGGCTACGGTGGGAACCCTCGATGAAGGGAATACGCTGGTCGCCGGAATTTGAGGATCGCATTTCCCTATACGCGGATGATATTTTATTGTACCTTACCTCTCCCCAAAAATCACTCAATGTGTTGTTTGACGTACTTACCTCCTTCGGGAAGAACTCGGGCCTTATCATTAACTGGTCGAAATCCTACATTTATGTACTGGTGGGTGATGCCCCTCGTTTGCCACGGGGCTGTCCTATCCAGTTGTCGCAATCTAGCTTTAAGTACCTGGGTGTGTTTATCTCCATGGAACCGGCGGTTCGCTACGAACGTAATTTGCTCCCCCACTCCAACGATTACGCTCCGATGTAGCGCGTTGGCGTAAATTACCGTTGTCTCCCCTGGGAAGTGCGGCCCTTTTTAAGATGATATCCTTACCTCGTTTCCTATATGCCCTCCAGAATAGTTTTGATGTTATCCCGTCGACGTATTTTCGGGAAGTAGAATCGTTGCAGAGGCAACTAATATGGGACGGACGTTCGCGCATAGCTCTTCCGAAATTGACACTCCCCTGGTATGATGGCGGTATAGCGCTCCCGGATATTCGTAGGTATTACTGGGCTTCCCACCTTGCTGCCATTAACCAGCATTCGAAATGGACAAGTGGCTGCTCCCGGGTGGAGATTATTATAGGGCACTTTACTCGAGACCCTCCCGTTCACAACTCACAGGACCTACCGCTATAGCTGTGCGGGTATGGCATAGCGCAACTGCGGCTATGGGCTGGAATGATAAATTGATGGGTGCGACACCACTCTATGCCTCTGCGAAGTTGGGTGGCCTATGGAGGACGAAGGGATTTGATAAGTGGGACATGATCGGTATTAGTAAAGTGCGTGATCTCTGGGTTAAAGGAAAAGTTAAGGCCTTCTCTGACCTACAAACGGAGTATAATTTGAGTGACAGGGAGAGATTTCGTTACATCCAGGTACGTCATGCTCTGAATTCTGTGTTGCCAATGGGTAGTGCTGTTCTGGATTCCTCCCCCCTCGAAGATCGTATACTGGATGGCTATGTGCGGGATAGTACTATCTCGCTGTTCTACAAGAAAATGATTAATGACCGATCGGGTCTGCTCGATCGCATCCGTGAGGCCTGGATTGCTGATGGTATTGAACTGGACGATGAGGATTGGCAGTCTGCAATCGCCTCTCCCAAGGAGGTGGCGATTCCGGCCCGTCTCCGCCTGGTCCAACTCAAGATCCTCCATAGAATTTATGTCACTGGTCCCCGTCTAATTCATATGGGCTTCTCTACGGATGGTATGTGTCGGCGTGGGTGTGGTCTCCTTGGCACCTATCTCCACATCATATGGGAATGCCCTGTGGTGGTGCGATTCTGGAAACGTACATGAGATTATGGGTGATGTCACGGGTGTTGTTATGTTGCCGGAAGCCCGACAATGTTTATTGAATGTATGGGGTCCGAATGACTATGATGTGTTGCAGCTTCGGTGGGTGACTTTGGCCAACATGGTTGCAAAGAGGGATATTGCCCAGTTGTGGGGATCCCCAAGGCCGCCTACAGTGACTGCTTGGAAAGAGAGTCTGGACTGGTGCATGTTTCGAGAGAAAACAGTATATATTGCAAGAGGCAGGCCCGCAAAATGGGGGAAGATTTGGAATCCGTGGAACTCATACCGTGGAGAGATTTGTACACCCCAGCTTATCGCTATCCAGAGTCCTTCCCCATCGCCCTGACTTATATCCCTTCCGGCTGTGGTATATCGTATTGTTCCTATGCAACTCTGCCTCTGCCTCCCTCCCCTCATCTGCATTCAATGACTTTTTGCTCCTGATTCATGTATCTCCCATCCCCCATGAGCACAGACCTAATGACTGTATTATTGCTGTACTGCCTTGCTTGTCTGTTTGATGTTTTGTTGTTTTTGTGTTTCAAATAATAAAAAAGTTACAAAAAAAAATAAAAAAATTGTAACCACCAGGCCACCAAGCTCTCGCCACCTGCTACGGGCTGACGAGAATGTTGCGGACAATTATCCCTCTTCTTACCTTCCATGGGGGAAGAATTATGGTACAGGCCCTCATACTCTCTTGCCTTGATTATGGGAATGCTGTATATCTTGGAGCTCCCCAATTTACCGTCCACAAACTGCAACTGATTCAGAATTGCGCAACTCGCCAACTTCTCCAGATTCCCTGGTGGCAATCTGCAAAACTAGCACTGAGGAGTCTTCATTGGCTCACAGTTTAAAGCCATGTGCCTGGCTCACAGAGCCATCTGGAAGACTGGCCCGGCCATTACCCTTTCCCTGGTCACTCCCTATCTTTCTCCCAGAACCCTTTGCGCTAGTTCTTCGTTTCTGGCCACCCCAAAGAAAATACGAAGATCTGGATTGGGTGGATGCTCCTTTTCGGTCAATGCCTCCAAGATATGGAACACTCCCCTCCCCCACTTTACGGAAGGAAAATAACCTCTTGGCCTTCCTGAAACTCCTAAAAACCCATCTCTTCCAGACATCGCTTTAACTCCACAGCTCTTCTGTTTCTCTGTCAACAGCGCTCGGAGGCCTCAGGGTAGCCATGCGCTATAGTACATATATAAGTACAATTTCATTAATTCATTCCTTCATTGATATTCAGCCCCTACCCCTACTTTTCCACCCACATACATCACCCCTCAATTATTCTTCCCACATGTTTCTCTGTGCTACAGGGAATTGGATAGGTGCCTGTAAAGACCACCCAACTTACCCATGATCTCAGGTCAACTTTCGAGCTACTCAGCCATATTACCAACCTGTCCTCTCCCCTCCTGCTCTGCCTTTATAACCTCCATCCCACTCCACAGGCACCCCTTTCTCTTCTGCCCCCATGTTGCCAGATTGTATGCTGCCCAAGAAAGGGCTCTTTAGAGCCACTTCCATGGCCCGAGCAGTGGGCCACGCTCCTTATTTATGTGGGCACCTCCAACTTTTACAAACCTGCTCCTGTGGAACCAACCATGATACCCCACGTGGCCCTTCTACAGCCCTCAGCAATTGCAATTCCTTTCCTGGCACCTGTAGTCAGCACCAACATGGCCCTTTTATGGCCCCCTCCTGCCCCCAGCGCTCACACTTCTCACCCTGGCACCCGTGTGTGCCCCCCAAATAGCCTTAGCTTTGATATTAGGCCTCTAACAGCTAAACTTATCACAACCCCATGCAGTCAGACCGCTTCCATTCCCTTATAACTTGGGGACTCGATCGCAGTTGCAATTGCCTCACTGCTAGCTTCCCTGTCCCTCCCTATAACCTCTGTGCCCCTCACCCATATTTTTGGCCACATGCTCATGAATGGCCGATGTGGCCTGGTCCGCCCCTTAAGAACCGTCGCTCCATGCCCTAGGCCTGGTGGCTTGACTTGTTGCAGAGCGGCCCCAAAGACTCACCTCAGCCTACCCTGCCTGCATATCAAAAGGCAGGAACAATCCCACAACGCCCTGAGGTCGGCAGTCACCACTGACGCACATCACCCAGGGGCATATGTAGGTAAATCACATTTTGCAAATTGCGAATCGCAATTATAGAATGAGTGTCCCATTCATTCCAATGGGCCAAGAGGCCCATAGGAATGAATGGGGATACATTCTCATATTGCGATTTTCTATGAGAAAATCGCAATTTGAGAATCGCAATTCCAAGGGTGCTATGGTGTCCAAAGGACACCTGTTGCACCCCTGGAATGTGCCTGTAAGTACAAGTGGCGCACAGACATGCCCTAAGGGCATGTCTGTGCGCCACATGGCACTTTGAATTAAAAAAAAAATCATTTTGAAAGGAAATCGCAAAATACTATCTACTTGGAGTAGGTGGTATTTTGCGATTCCTTAAGACATATTCGCAATGTCAAAGGCACTCCTACGTAGTATTTAAGGAATCGCAAAATTGTGATTCCTTAAATGCTTGAGAAAAATAAGGAATCGCAATTTTTGCGATTCCTTATTTTGAAATGTGGCACCTACATACCAAAAGGCTGTTTGCGATTAGCAAACACCGGAATTCTGCGAATTCCGGTGTTTGCGAATCGCAAACGCCTTCCTATATATGCCCCCAAAAAAATTGAGGCACCCAGCCTCCTACAGAACTACTCCACCTCATCAAACGCTCTAATCTCGGCTGAGAAGCACTATCTTGCCAAATATGCTTACACAAACCACAGAAAAAAAGATAATAGCTAAAACGCCCTGTCACCAGGTCACCTTTTCTTAAAACGGTGGCGGGGAGCCAAAAACCAGCCCATATATATTCCTTGGACTACGTTGGGCGCTATTGTAGCCCAAAACAAGGTGACAGTTGCTGTAATGTACCAAATCTCCCAATATCCCTGGGGGGTTGCCCTGCAAACCCCTATTATGGCTGAGGCTGGGATATTGGATTTTGGGCAGTCTTTAGCTGCCTGGAGCAGCACTGGCTGATGCTTTGGTGGGCCTTTCCGGCTAGGGCTGTACCAGAAATCACATGAAAAACCCCTCAAGTCTCAGTGCCCTTCTTGGAGTCTCTGAAGTTTTTAGACCCCACCAATGAACTTGCTCCATGCTTCACATTGAACTTCCTGGTGGGTGGAGTCTCCGGTCTGCAACATCGGCTGTCCAGGCAGTCAGACCTCCCGCACAGCATTTTGGATTTTGCGTTTGACATCAGAAATTCAGATAAGTGCCAGAGGGTCTGTTACTAACTATTGTGAGATTACTGATAAGCTTTGCTGGAACAACACCACTAATCCAGAGTGTATTCCTGCAACCTGCGAGGCACGGACATTACCAGAGACCACATTTAAAGCAATGTTGTGATGTTTATGGGCAGTTGCCTTTAAACTTTTGGAAAGCCTCTGCCTAAGTTGTTGTGGTAAGTGTAAAACCAAAGCATTCATGAACCTTGAACTCAGTGTATATAAGTAACTATTTGCATTCTGTTTGCAAGTGTCATGATGTGATTTTAGGACTCTCTATGTTGTAATATGATATGGGATATGTAACTTGCGATGTTTGTTCTGAGTTAGAAACTGGTACCCACATCTTCATGCATGTCAACATGTAATAGGGGAAATATCCCTGTGAGGTAGCAGGATCTGAAAGCTGCAACAAAAGAGGACACTCCAATCTTCTCTTGAGGACAGCGGGTATAACTCAAGTGAGGAAATTGCATTTAAATTCAACTCAGGAGGGTGTGAAGGTATGCTGTTGGAAATTAAATAGATTTTTTTAATGTTTATATGCTTCTCACTTCTTCCCTGAACAGGCTGGACTGCACTTGCTATCCTGTGAAATCTAGGATAACTATAAGTCAGCCAGAAGGCAAAGTCTATGTGCTAATTTCTAAGAGAATACGGAATAGATCTAAACGGCATGTCGTAAAGCATGCAGGTACAATACTGGAGACCTCACTGTTTGTTTTCTCCACAGGCACAAACACACACTCATCTGTCTTTCGTTATTTTAATTTATTTTGTTCTCAAACTCTCTTCCCTTGGGAGCATCGGTCAGGTATCAGTACAGAAGTGTCAGTGGCCGTTCAGATATTTTTGGTGAATTTTTGGTCCAGAGTGCATCTGCGACTACACACGGTGAGAAGAACGTGTTCTGCCTAGGTCTGTTCCTGACAGAACATGACACATTAGTGTAATGACTCTCAATGACATCGAGCAAACAGTTGAGAAGAGATTTATATGTACCATGACTAAAGTGCTTCAAATGTGAACCAAAGAGAATAGTCTGAGTGGGTCCTCCACAACTTACTGAAGCCATAAGGCAATACGCCTCTCTGTGTCATGCAGAGGACCCTGGGATTGCTCATGTTTGGAAGGAAGGTCGGCAACCTATTCCCAACATCAGCAAAGTGGAAAACAAAGAGGCTAGTGGCAGAATATAACCAGAAGAGGAGAGCAGAAACTTTTCAGTGAGTAACAGTGGCCCGAAATGCTAAGGACAGAGGGATGCAGAGAGGTTCCAAAGTGGTCAAAAAAGACCAGTATTCTGGATAGAGATACGGAGTGCCATACAAAAAAGGGGATATGGACTGTTTTCCATCCAACGCAAATGAACCAGGATCATTAAGACAAGAGGAACTGAAGATGTGACAAGGAACATATTGTGTTTCAAATGATTGCACCCAAGAACACCCTTAGAAATGAAGGAAGGAATCTCTGAGAATCCGAGGGAGGAACCCGAGTAGGGGAACAGAAAGTAAGCCACAGCTGAATTTCCAATAGCATCCACCGTGACCCTAGGATTGCCAGTTGGCCAAACGAGTCTAAGGAGCTTACCAAAATTGTGCAAATCCTTGCTGTAACCGTCTGCAGAAAGCTCTGGAACAAACAGCAGGAACAGTATCTCCTGCAAACTCATACCCAACCAAACACATGGCTGGGGGACTTTGACAGCTATGTCTTAGAATTAAAGAGAGGACTCTTGCAGAGCCTAGGGTGACGAACCATCCATAAACTTCACGGACCGTCTGTTAATTGAAAATCACGTCAATTTTCCGTCACGATACCCATATCCACAAAGACTTGTAGGCATGGATTTGCGCAGCCTTATGCCTCCCTGAGACTGACGGAACAAGAAGTAATATTTTTATTTCTCCTTGGTTTTTCCTCTTTGCATGTGTACTGCATTCACGCAGCACACATACAAGAGGGAATAGCCTCAACGGATTGTTTTTGAGCAGGAAGACCCTGCACAAAATGATCCTGACTGTAATGCAAACAGTCTTGCAGTATGGCACATGAGTGCCTATTTTGGTGCTAGGCAGCATCAAGTGCTCTCTGCATGGAAGAGCAGGGCTGTGTGATTTCTTTGACGATAAGATGCAGTTCTGCTTTCTCCAGATGATGCAAAGCAGTGCAACAACTTTGCTTGTTGTGCAGCGCTGCGCTAATTTTTCAGTCAATCTGGCCCATAATTCTAATTACGATTGTTGTAGACTAATCTAAAATTGCCCTATGATATATTAATGGAATGACAATATCTGACAAATGTTAACGTTTAAAATGAAAAAACAAAAATATGTGTGTTTTTGGATATTGCAAACCAAAGCTCCCAACAGATTGTATTTCACCATACCTGTTGTGTACGTTATTTCCCCGATGAATCTGATTGCGTGTTGTACTTGCTTGATGTTTTCTAGAGCCTCATACTGATTTAATGTACATCAAAATGTCCATTTGATGAACCACAGGCCTTATATAAGCTAAAGTGCTGTCTGTATACGAAAATAAACTACATTCAGCTCCCAGCAGTCAGCAAATGGTCCTATTTCAGAGACATGTCATTTTGAAAAACAAAAGTTTAGATGGTGTTTCACGACTTTTAAAAGATCAGAACAATAACATACAAGGAAGAAACTTTTGAAAGGCAATCATTAACATTTCAAAAGGCATGCTCTTGCTGGGCATCGCTGTATTTAGGTATTATGCACATTAATCTAGATTCGAGAACATACGAGTTACATTGGAGTTACAGTGGCCTAATAATTAAAATATCAGATAGTAGTTCCAATTCTTGTTTTATTTCAATTCCTGTTTCGATCTATAATTGTTACACACTGGAATTTACCAAACAATGGCAAGTTTGAGCTCAAAAGTATTCAAATATCTTTTGGAATTGCATCTCTGCACTACAAGTGCATTTAACTTGTCCCCCCCAAAAATACCCCTGCAAGTAGGCCGGAACAGCACAACATCAACACATAAAAAATATTTGTGACACCCACGCTGATTTTCCACGCACGTCATACATAACATATTGTCTGGAATGCATTCAAAACCAAATATGGCCCCCACACATTTTGTTGAACTAAACTTGATCCAACACAGGAATAATGAAAAACAATTATAAAAATACTGTGCGACCCTCAAGATCACTACCAGCACATACTCATGGGCTAATTGCGTTTGGTGGTGCGGGAGCGGGGTGGGATGGCACCGCCTCACACCACCAAAGTCCCCTGCCACTGCCCTCCAGATTAGGAGTTTTCACCTGGTCTGTCGGCAGTCATTTAGCCATAGCGGTGCATTTGAAAAAGGCACCACAATGGGAACGCCAAAGCAAGTTCCTGCAGGGCATGGACTATTTAGTCCATGCTGTGCAGGAGCTGTGCGTGTATGAACTCAGGGGGCACACCCTGTGCCCCCTTGCATGCATCCCAGCTAAAAAGGGGAACAGAGGGCCCTTTAGGTGCCCCTTTGTTTCCCCACGGCCCACTGCCATGAAAAGGCTGGAGGTGGAAAAACTCAGGTTATGCTTAACGGTGCTGCAACGGCACCACCAAGCATATTGCATACGTTGTTCTCTTGTAAAACAACAAAAGAGTGGCATTCATCGGGCCCACCAGGAGAAGCCGAATGCCTCCCTGGTGTGCTACAACACCAGATTACCGCGGAGCAGGGTCTTTGTGGCAAAGTTGTCAAAAAGAAATGTGAATTAAAAATGTCAGAAACTGTACCATACAACATTTTTTATTCAATGGTCAGTTTGACATAGGTAAAATATGTATGGGAAACTTACCAGTTAATGACTTGGTTGTTTCCATCTATGTGTCATTTACTGGGCTTTCATCAGGACCGTCAGGTGGTGTACCTCGGCGGTATGGGCGCGCTAAGGCCCACCCTTACCAGAGGACAGGAAAGTTAAAAACAAGTGTGTAAAATAAAGTGCAAAAACCAAACAAAAAGTGGTGGGATACCTTCAATTTGAGGTCCCTATACGGTTTGTAATGCACAAGATCCACACCCCATGGGTCTCGGGAGGGGGGGGAGTGACAATGGCACACCGCCCGCAACGCCTGCCACCCGTTCAGCACCTAGCGTCTCCTGCTACCGGACCCCGTGGATATGTTGTTCTCTGGCAGCTCCAGCAGACCCAAAATGGTCTGACCGCAGTACTTGGTATACAGCGGTCGAACCACTGGTGCGGTGGTCCGTGACCACCACCGCACCTCCACCACAGGTTCAGCGGTCAAATGGACCCCAAACATGTAATTAGGCCCTTACAAAGTAGCAAAATGTAACCCAAAAGGTATTGTACAATGCAGGAAGACATACGCTCAAAGACAAACAAACCTTAGGGAACATTGTCAGTAAATATTACAAAAATATGGCATCACAACAGATGTAGGAGAGACATTGAATAAACTGTAATCTACAAAAAATCTCATATCATGTATCACTCCAGTGGAAATTACTTTGAAAATGAAAATTTAACTCACAGACCATGTTAGACTTGCACCTTAGAATGCTTTTAAACTGCTTCAGAAATGTTTTCACATACAAAATTGAAGTAGATTGAGCATACCGGTGATTATGTTTGGGACAATCGTGATTCTCTGTGGGTAAAATGATCAGCGTGCCATGCTTGTGCAAAGCCTGCCAAGCATGCAACGTATAAGTGACAGTGTCCAAGTTCCAAAGGCAACTTGGACTCTAGAGTGCACAGCTATATGGACTACTCCTTACTACTGAATGAATTTTTAGGAAAACAAAGGAAACATTTGTTTAAAATTCACTCAGTAGTAAGGAATAGTCCATATAGCTGTGCACGCTCGAGTCCAAGTTGCATTTGGAACTTGGCCCCTGTTACTTCACATTGAAAATGACACATAGAAAAATTGTGCCTTCTTTATAATATGAGAGAATCCTCATTAATGCTGCAAATAATATAATAATTAGTCATATATAGGGGAAAGTGTGTTTATTAAAGTGTATACGATATTATGAAGAAAACGTTTTGTACCAGGCTATTATTTTTAAATGTGCCTCTTTAATTAAGCCTAAAAGCCTTTTCTCTTTTGACTCTTGCTCATAGCTCAAGACGCTTATTTAAAACATTTTGCCTAGCACCAGCAACTTGCTTAAGAATGTGCTGACTTCAAGCTTATGTTTCCTCAGCCTCGTCACACTGTGTTAGATCATCTACCTTAATACATTGAGCTTTGCTGTAACTGCGTGAAAAATAATGATTTAGATATATTTGAGTAATGCTTCACAGAATATTATTGCTAGTTTGTCCTATCATATCCAATTTGCTTTGTATTCACAATGGACACTGAGTGCATCTTTTAGCTTAGGTAAGAAGTTTCTCATGAGAACTTTCCTACATGTAACAAAGTCCTGAAATCAATGTTTAAACTATATCGGTATGAATGTTCATCGTGTGAATCAAGAGAAGAAGAATTGGAAGTTGACACCACCATCTGATGAGTGGTTTCCATTGGATGGAAAGATCTAGCGTCTAACAAGTCAGATGAAGGTCTAGTTCTCTTTTCCCTGCCTTGCGACTCTTCTTCCGGAGAGTTGGTCCTCTGCTTTTGTTGCCGACAGGTACTGCTAAAGTTGACTTTATTCTTTCTTTATTCAACGACCCTTTCCTGATTGATGCTACTGCAAAGATCATGCTATTATTGAAGGTTGTTAATGCAGCTGGAAAGAACTCGGCTGAATTTCCAGAATTACTCTGTATGGGTAGTTCTTCTTGTGTTTTAGATCTTGCTCTTTTACAAAAACAACTCTTCATGGGTTAGGTTAGGCTCCTTAGCTAGCTTAGTGACAATTTTCCTTTATGGAACATTTTATATTTATTTATGAAGTCACTAATCAATCTTTCTATTGATATTTCTGTAAACTGACTCATCTAAATAATGATGACAAAAACAATATTAATCCGTTAAGGTAAATAAAGGTGTTAAAAACTTCATCAACCTCTCGTCATTGACTGAACATTAGTATTCTGACCACTGATGATATATGCATAGTTTATGTCTTTGTTATAGGTCTATTCTAAAATGGTGGCAACGTCCACTGATCTATTAAGAGCCATCAGGATTTCCCAAAGGATTAAATCTTTGAGTTGGGTGTTTAGACTTAAATACCATTCTTTGGCTAATCTTGAGGCGCCCGCAACCCTATCCAAGACACAAAAAGCACACAAGGGAATAAATGAAGTTTTCATGAAAGCAACCTTTGGGGTGTCAAAGGTCAACTGGCAGAATCTAAATGTTACAAGCAATAAATATTTATAACGTAAGATGTAATTTACTTCAGTAAATTCAGGTGTGCATCAGAAGTTTGTCACACATGCTCAAAGAAAAATCTTTGTTATTGTGTATATGTGTAACATGTCTCAAAGACGCCTATTTTACCATCCCTATGGCCAAGGAAGATCAATCCTTCCTACAATTTATTTGGAAGGACCGACTTTATCAATTCCAAGCTCTCCCCTTCGGTCTCTCATCAGCCCCTTGGTGCTTCACCAAAATAATGAGAGCAGTCGCATCCTCGCTAAGAGAGAAAGGGATTCGTATGATTATTTACCTAGACGATATCCTTATCATGTCTCAAGACTTTACTCAAATTCTTCAAGATCTCAAAACTGATATGGATCTTCTAGAAAATCTAGGCTTTATTGTAAACAAAGAGAAGTCAATACTGTCCCCCTCAAAGTCTATGGAATTCCTAGGTTTCACTGTAGACACCTCCAATTGTCTTCTCCTTCTTCCCCCGAAGAAGATTTCCAAAATCAAAAAAGAAATAAGACATGTCCTCAAACATCAAAATCTTTCCTTAAGAGAACTAGCCAGACTCCTCGGTCTTCTCTCTTCCTCCATTCAAGCCATCTTTCCAGGCCCTCTGAATTATCGAGCCCTCCAAAGGATAAAAGGAAAAGCTTTGAGATCAGGTCTCTGGTACGGAGACCGTGTTTCCCTGAATCAAGAATCTGTTTCAGAACTAACCTGGTGGTTGGAGAATTTGGATGCTTGGAATGGCAAAGCAATATTCGGTTCAACACCAGATTTTATTTTGGAATCAGATGCGAGCCTTCATGGCTGGGGTGCCTGTCTCCTAGATCAAAATACTGGTGGAATTTGGTCTCGAGAGGAGTCTTCTCACCATATAAACTATCTAGAACTGACTGCGGGTCTTTATGCTCTAATGAGCTTCAAACACTCTCTTCAAGGCAGATCAGTAATTCTAAAAATGGACAATATGTCCGCTGTTGCTTACATAAATCGCCTGGGTGGAACAAAGTCGGAGGACTTGTCAAATTTAGCCAAAAAACATTGGATCTTTTGTCTAGAACACAAAATATCTTTAAGAGCAGAATACCTTCCAGGAGATTCCAACCTTTCTGCAGATTGGAATTCCAGATTCCTCTTGGATTATTCCGATTGGAAACTCAACACCTTAGTATTCAGATCCCTCAACTATTTCTGGGGTCCCTTTCAAATAGACCTTTTTGCGAGCAGACTGACTTTTCAACTAGATCCTTATTACAGCTGGATGCCCGATCCGGGTGCTCTAGCAGTCAACGCCTTTCTTCAATCATGGGTGGGAGTCAACGCTTATGCCTTCCCTCCCTTTGCCATGATCCAAAGGGTCCTCTAGAAAGTGAGACATCAACATGCCTCCATTGTCCCGATAACTCCCTTTTGGCCTTCACAAGCCTGGTTCCCAACTACTCTAGAGATGTCTTACGATCTTCCCTTCCTAATTCCTCCTCTCAAAAACCTTCTCACCGACATAGACGGTCAAATTCACCCTCTTGTTCAAATAGGGAAGTTGAACCTTCTTGCTTGGAGAGTGTCAGGAGATCCAATGATCTCGCAAGACTTTCGTCTACAGCTTCAACTCTCCTCGGAGAATCTTGGGCTCCAGGAACACACTACCGGTATAACAACATCTGGAAAGTATGGTTACGTTGGTGCTTGGAAAGGGACTTGGATCCCGTGGAAGCACCTTTCGTTGATATAGTCAATTTTCTCGGAGAACAATTCGACAGAGGTTTAAGTTATAGATCTATCAATTGCTATAGATCGGCTATTTCTGCTGGTCATTCCCTGGTCAACAGTAAAACGGTAGGTAAAAATCCTATCATTTGTAGAATTCTTAAAAGTATCAGACTTAGAAGACCCCCCAAACCTAGATATCAATCTTTGTGGGATGTTAAATTAATTCTTGACCTTTTCTGTAATTGGCCAGATAACTCACTTTTGAACAGAAAGAACCTTTCTATTAAATTAGCTACCCTACTTTGTTTAATTTCATGTCGTAGAGTTTCTGATGTTAAAGCTCTAGATATTTCTTATAGATCTTATGATATGTTTGGAGTTAAATTTGAACTCCACAGAAGGACTAAAACTATGTCCGATTCCATTTTCTATCCTCGTTTTGATATTTGTAAAAAACTTTGTATTGTTGATTGTATGAAACAATATGATTTGAGAATGCATGCTCTTCGCCCTTGTGGTGTTAATCAGTTGCTTATATCCTTTGTTAAACCTCTTAAGGGTATCTCCTCTGCCTCTATTGCAAGATGGGTCAAAATTATAATGAATTTTGCTGGTGTTGATCTAAATATCTTCAAACCACACTCTATCAGAGGTGCTATGGCCAGTACGTCTTTTTGGTCAGGAGGTAAGTTGGATGATATTCTTAAAGCTGCTGATTGGTCGAATTCTAGAACTTTTGCTCATCATTATTGTAAACCAATCACTCATATGTCTGATGTTGTGTTACATAGCTACCAACATGCATAATGGTAGCCTCCGGTCTTGTAATGAAATTGCGATTCTCCTATTAACATGACTAGAGAATCTGGATTTCATTAAAGACACGGAGGCTAACATTATCCCTCCCACCCTTCCCTGGGTGGTTGATGGTTAATCTTTACTTACTGTTTATTTCTTCTAAATATGTCTGTAAATGCAATGATAATCTTGCCTTGACAATAAACATATTGCATTTGATTGAATGTTTTATCTAAATTCTTTAAATTCCTTTTCAGGATTTATCTTTGTTTATATTTCTGGATTTATTTACACTTCTTTTCTTTTCAGATAACCTCTCGTGAACTCTTGTTCCTGATTCCTTCTCTACTGATCTTGGAGGTTTCGCTCGTCTTTCATCTACCTTGATTTATGTGAAGTCTCATCATTGAATTTCTCTTTGGGACATTTTCTCTCCTTTACTCCTTATTTAAAAGAGGCTGTCTACCTAGTGCTTACTGGAATTGTTTTGTTAAGAATGTTCTATTGGAACTATTGATTTATGACATATGCGGCTGTTTGGAGTTGCATTAAAAGTTGTATGCATAATGTTAGCCTCCGTGTCTTTAATGAAATTCAGATTCTCTAGTCATGTTAATAGGAGAATCGCAATTTACTTCAGTAAATTCAGGTGTGCATCAGAAGTTTGTCACACATGCTTAAAGAAAAATCTTTGTTATTGTGTATATGTGTAACATGTCTGTTAAAACGTTAGGAGGGGTAAACTTTGAGACAGCCAAGGTTCCCAGAACCTTAGAAACTGTATTTAGGGCCATGACCCACTCCAGCAGAAGCCACTCCAGGGCAGGTCAAATTGGAATTGTTGATTTGGGCTCTTCAGGAAAAACACTTCAAGCAGCTTGTCGTGTCCCTTATAGCCAAATAGCAGGTCAGCCAACTGACCCTTAGAATCCACTTCTTTGTCTTGAGTACAAGTTGGGCATGGTCCAGCTTTCACATCTCCTCACAGGTGTCAACAGCAGGTGCAGACCTTCTTCTGTTTTCCACCACCCTAGCAGTGTCTTTAAGAGGGTGCCAAGACATGCCACATTTATGCCTGGTACTAACCAGTATAGACTGAATCCTAACCCCCTCCATAACCATTAGGAAAATGATCATAGGGGTAATCATACCCACCTTTGAAGAGATTAGTTACTATGTGACCTACTTCAAACAATCCCACAGTGCCCCTCTCTACATAAATCCAACATGGTAGAACTGTTCATCTCCTGTACAGATCTCCTGTACCCTTCTTAGAGGTGTTGCTAGGGAAATAAGCAACCCATCCTCTGTGCTCACTTCATACCAGTTCTAGTGGCAGCTCCACTCCCCCTGGTATTGGTGCCTGGCTGACCAGGCGGACAAAAGAGTGCCCTGCCCAAATGTTAGCTAACATTTGCCTGTGACAGAGTAGGCTTCTTTGAACCTAATTAAATTTGTGAGCACAGTCCACATGATCCTCCTTCCAGATGAACAGAACACTTCCCCAAACACAATGCCTTTGTCACAGATCTACAAGGGGGCTATTGAGCTCCAGAGGGACAGTTGGAACCTCATGCAAATAGGTTTGGCATATAGAGGCTTTAGACATGAAAAAGGTGACTTTTTGAAAGTACACCGTCAAACATATTACTTAAAAATCTGACTTTACCTGTGAATTGGGCTTGTGATGAATATTTTAGAAAGTCAAAGAATGAACTTTGCAGCTGTTTCCTGGGGTGTAGATAACACTTTCTTTTAAATTTCATATTGCATCCCCATGCTTCCTTATGGAATATCTAGCCGTTCTAAGGTGAAAATCGTTTTTGGGGCCATGTCACTGTAAAGACAAATTTGGCATTAACAGTTTGCTTGTTCTACTTTTAAATGCCATGCAGCCTCTGGACATTATGGTGTACTTACAGATGGCTTATTAATATTTAAAAGGAGGGTTTGACAGGTCAAATTTGCAGTTTTAAAACTGTACAGACTGCCTACACTGGTACGGCTCCAGGCATGTTTGCATTGTCAATGTGGGGAGTAGCACAATGGGTGCTGAATAACACTAGTGACATTTTGCTCACATGATCTTCGCACACTTTGTACCATATGTACCAAGTACCACTTTGTACCAGGGCCCTACAGGTGAGTTTAATATGCCAATTAGGAGTATTGCCATTTCAACAGGTGTTAGGGGTAAGAGCACACACACTGGCGCCTGGTTAGTAGAGACCCATTGCACAGAGTAAAAAAACATAACCATCGGTCCATACAAAATGGGGCTATTCATGCAAAAATAGGCATTTTTCCTACAAATGTTATGGGGCTAGCTTTCATATCACTTTTAAATAAAATCCTATATTAAGGAAGAGAAATATTACATCCAACAATAGATTCTATACCAGTGATAAAAGTTACATTGTAGCATAATAATCCGAGGTTGGATGCTACAGTGGGCTATAAGCCTATTATAACATTCCTGCTCATGAGGGCTGAATGTTCTATTTACAGTAGAAATAAACTCTCTAGAGATACCCCTTGCTTCTCTGAAGTTTATGAGCCTTTTTCTCACAGCACTTGCTGTGTATGTTCAACATTCACTGTTACACGTGGGGACATGGCAGTAACAGGCAACAAAAGAGAGTGGGAACCACTAACTCTCCCTCTGCTTTGACAAACTGCTTTCTTTATTTGGCAGAGCCATGGGAGATATAGAAGCTAAGTCAAATTTCCTGATCTGTGGGTGCAGTGACATTGTAAGTAAACATAGGGATTCTATCAATATGTGGAGGTGTCAAATATTTAATGGTTTTATGTTTTTATTGTGAAATGATAGGCTCTCTCTTAGCGATGGAAAGATGAGAGCACGTGTGCTTTGTTAAAATACCCCTCACACACTAAAAAAATCCATTAGTGTCATGCTTCATCATAGGGGTCTTCCCGTCCCTATAACGGGGCGGGCGTGCTACGACCAGACGGACTACGCGGGAGCACTGTAGATGTGACAGATCTATGTGTAGGTGTAGTGGTGTCAATGAAGTGTAGGGATCTTACTAGTGAATGCACCAAAAAACAGAAAAATAGAAAAAATGAAAAAATTAAAAATTCCCTGGCTGGTAGAACAAATACATTTTATTGGTATCTCTAGCTGGAAATGTTAAAAAGGGGAATAAAAGGTAGAGTGATTACTAACTACCAAGTCGACATGTTTCATAGGCAGTCCCCAACTGCCTACTCATCAGGACCTTTCGGTGATCCCTACTAGGAAAAAGCTCAGTTCTACAGTAATATGCCTACTGTCCTATAAATATATCAGCAAAAATAAGCTGAATATTTATGCTTCGGGGCATGAGCTGGCCCTAATGAAGCAAAGCACCAAGAATTAGTGCCAAAAGGAAGTGACCACTAGTAAGATCCCTACACTTCATTGATTTTTTTAGTGTGCGAGGGGTATTTTAACAAAGCACACGTGCTCTCATCTTTCCATCGCTAAGAGAGAGCCTATCATTTCACAATAAAAACATAAAACCATTCAATATTTGACACCTCCACATATTGATAGAATCCCTATGTTTACTTGAATCGTTTAGGAGGGTGATTCTGTCTCAACCTCTACGCTTCCTCCTTCTGATTTTTTTGTGCAGTGACATTGTAACACATAGTAGGTGGAAGGGAGAATGCTCACTGTTTTCCTTTTTCTAAAGTATCAGCCTCTGTCATTCCTCTTTGCAGTTCATATATCCTGGAGAGGCATGTAAGAGAGAAAACATTTGAGGCTGTAGATTAGGAAATTGAAAAGTTGACAGCAGCAAGACTATATCAGTGTTTATAGCCTGCTGCTACTTCATTGTCTTGAGTCGAGCTGTCAACATTCCAATGGCCTTAGAGCCCGCTGTAGCACGTTCTACCAGCCATTAAAGGCTCGCTCCAGAGTTAGAAGCCTGAGCCAAAGGTGAAGGTCATTAACAAGGGAACTGGCCTTCCATGGCCGCTCAAGCCCACCACGGAGTATTAGAACAATTAATAAAACAAAGGCCTCAAGGAGCCAGAGGGGATTGAAATCCCCTTGGGCTCAGTGAAGCCATTATTCACAGCTGTTGCTGTGAAAGACAAACATTGGAGCTCAGGGCTTTTACCAGCTATTAGAAGCCCGGAGCTACTCCATTGTCTTCAATTAAGCCCTCAGCATTGCAGTATCCTAATGAAAGGTGTGTGGATGATTCACTAGTTTATTCAGGCTAGAAAGATCTCTTTTTCATATAATGCAATTAAAAGTATTTAACAATTAGGATGAGTCCCCAAGGGGCCTCATTATTGATTGATTAATTGATTAGTGGGCCTCTTTGTTTTTCTCTGTTTTTTATTGTTTAAATATAATATAATAGAAATAATTGCAAGGTTTTCCTGTCTTAATATTGTTAATTCTGCAATTGTGTGTGTTGTAAAGGATAGTGTCAGTTCATAGGATACAGCTGCAAGTATAGAAATATAAGATGTTATGCAAAATAAACTAATGTGCTGCAAGTTTAGAAATATAACAACATGTTATGTAAAATAAACTAGTCTTTTCTCATGATGGTGGCCAAGCCATTCAAGTGGGGAAAAGGTCATAGCAAGTCTGAGTAAAAACATAGCACATTTTCTATTAGCAAAAAACAGCTATTCTGGACCTAACCAGCCATTATTTTAGTGTTAGAAAATAACCAATGAAGGTGTTCAGCTGTAGCTGTAATTCAAAGATGAATGTTTTTCTATTTTATTTAGAAAAAATATCAAATCTATCATTGCAAAAAAATGGTAATGAGAGAAGTCTGGTTATTGTTGACATAACTTTGAAATATTCACCAATGGTTTGAATTATTGTTCTTCCATAGACACCAGTATTGGCATGTGAGGTTGTGCAAAACTGGCAAACTTTGCATCTCCAATTTCAGAAACCTTTTGTTATTTTGTTATTTTTGTTATTTGTTATTATGGGTTTATATAGCGCCGGGTCACCTACAGGTCTCAGGGCGCTTTGACCACAAAACAAAACATCCGGGATATAAAAAGGGTGGAGTACTTAAGCTGAACTGAGTGCTGTTCTGAACAAATTAGTTTTCAAGGCTTTCCTGAAACGGAGTAAATTCCCCTCCTTTGGGAGTGTCTCAGGCAGGGCGTTCCAAAGGTTCGGTAGTAGAACCGAAAAGGATCTCCCTCCCATTGTGGCCAGTTTGAAACGAGGACATACAAGGAGTTTGGCATCAGAGGACCTGAGATTTCTTTCCGGCCTATATATCTCAATCCGTTCCTTGATGTAGGTCGGGGCCTTCCCATAGATGGCTTTGTGGGCTATACAGAGGCTATACAGAGGCTTGTAAACATTGGTAACCTTAGAAGTGATTTTAAAGTGGCTTTAAGTGAAGAAAAATATTCTAAAGATATCAGTCAAAATGAATTCAGAATGAGAATTGCTTCATGTTTCATGTTATGACTACATTTAGCACTATCTACATGGATCAGGGTTGCAAAGAAAAGGCAGTTAGTTGATTAGACAACCAATCTTACTGCTCACTGATAAACATTGTAACACATGCACTACAGAGACTGATGGTGAAAAATTGAATGATCTTACAAGCAAAAATCTAATCTGTACTGATACAACATATTAGAACAAAACGAGGAAGGAAAAAAGCTTGGCATGTTGCAAATACGACTCTGCCCAGAACATGCAAGGTAAGCACGGAGGGATAAATTGATGGGTGGAAGGATCTTGCAGTAATGACAGGGGGTTAAGCAATGATGGGTTAGAAATGTCAGAAGCACTGAAGGAGTACAGAATGGGGGAAAGTTGTGTGCACAGACAAGGAGAAGTGAGGGAAGCCTACACCCAGGACGTTTTCGGATGGGTGAGAAGGAGCAGCCAGTTGCTTAATGGAAATAAGAAGGTTACTTTCTCCCATTGGGTGCTAAAGGACAAAAGAAACAATGTAAAGAAAAATAATTCCCTGACGTCAGCAGTGGGAGGGCCCACTCAACCACTCATAAAGCATGGAGGTACTAAATGCTAAAATAGTGGGACAAAAACAGGAAAAGAGGAATGCACTGAGTAAGAAGCAGGCAGCTGAGTTAGGCAAGAAAGCCATCAAACCATAAGCAAGGACCAAACCCAAAACCAAATCTCAGGATATTTCTTTATAATGCTGTCTGCAACTTACAGCTGTAGTTGTCTGTAACAAAACCTCACAAAATATGTAAAGTTGTAAGATGATCAGTTCCAACAAAATGGAAGAATGTCAGAGGAGTACTCATTCTCATTCTCAGGCACAATGCTTTTTTAATTTTAACACAATACCATCTGTATTGTTATTCAATCAGAACTACTTGTTTGTAGCAGTTTCTAGTGTGAAGGAAAAGGTCAGGATGCTCTGTATATCAATGATTTATTATTATTATTTATATCAGGAACTGGTATTCTCTGTCTCTCCATTTAAGTTTGTTGCAGCTATATGCTATCTTTACTGCCTTAACTATAATTGGATGACTTACATTTCTCTTCTAGTTTAATGACTTGCAAGTGTGTCTCTGAGCAAAACCTATTTATAAGGTGCAGATGAATCTGTTGTGAGGGGCATTGTCTAAGCAAAGGTAACTTGTTTTTCTAGAAAAAATTAGATAAGAGACTTTACGCCGACGGGTCTTAAAACCATACCATGGCACATTTTTGTTTCTGCCAGCTCACGTTTAGCTGAGTCAAAGGATCCAGAATGAATTCCATGCCTTTACCTGTGTAGTGCATGAGTATGACCTGCAAAGAGTGTTTAAGCATATGCAGTGAAAATATGTATTGCATCCACTGACACTTCTATTAAAATCAATATTAATAGATCCTAGTGAGTGAACGTATTTAACCTGATTTACCCTCATTTTACTGCCTAACCAGCCTTGGAACTTCACTCTGTATATCGCCAACAATCTGTGGATTCTTGTTGACTTATCTTTTGTTCCACAGGTCAATGCTGTTGACTCTTTAAGTAAGAAATGAAAGGGTCAATCGATGGGATTGGAAGTATCAGAGTATCTCATAGACTTAGTCAATGTCTATCAATAAAACGTGCACATGACAAGATTATAAAGTTAATAATCTTGTGGGTTAATCAAAAAATACAGTATCAATACTGTAAGCAAAAGTAGCTAGTTAATGAAGCAGGTGAATTAGCAGATTGACATATAATTTCATTCTAAAAAAAAAGCCCAAAGAGTTCTCAGACAGAGCAAAGCAAAAGACTTCTGACCAATCTCCAAATAGCATATTCTTTTATAATGTTTAGCAATTGAATGCACACACACTTATAGAATGATATTATGTGGCCTTTTTTGTTTAGAAATGTTTCATTTATGACATCTAATCATGGAGATGAAATTATGCTTTAGGAATCCCAGGAATATAATACAATGTTCAACTACACATGAGCTCTGTTAAGTAGCCTTGAAATTGCATAATTCCTGAACATTTTTCCTACCAGAGGAAAGAACAAATATGATTTATTTGTTCAACACACAGGCCATGGCTAAAGCTATATTTCCATTGATTTTCCTAAAAAGAGAATGTCACATGCAGATAGAAATCTAGTACAGATAATATAAGCATGCACTCTTGAGCTACATTCCATGAATGATTGTCAGTGTGGCCTAGTACAGACTAGTAATGCTAGAGAAAGCATACCAAACTTAACCATTATTTTCTAGCATATGAAACCTCACGAACGATCAGCCCTCAGAAAACTAATAGCTATTTATCACCTTACTCTACTCCAAAGTTTCTTTCATCATTCTTGATTTTGTTAATTTCTTCTACTCCAAGGCTTTTAGGTCATCATCCATCCTGGCCTTCAGATCATCAATAGCAATCTTCTCTTTGCTCGTTATTTTCTTTATCTTGTCTCTGCACTTAGAACTACACCCTCTAATGCAAAGTGTTTCTAAAAGCTGAACTATGAGAGCAGCATTCTTTATACCCAACATTATTCCTATTGGTAAAGTTTTCATTATTTTACTCTTACCAATCCTTCCAAACTGTGAACCTATCTTTTCCCAAAGTCCAGACTCTCCCATTGGATAAATCACACTTGTAATGTTAGCTATATTATCGATGTGTCTATTAATATTCTCACAGTTGTCTGGGATATATGTGCAACACTGTCTCCCTACCACATGACAGACACCAACTCCTTTAACCAAAAGCATATCAAAAGCAAAATAAATTTGGATAACCATCATTCTTATTGCAAATATCTCTTCATTAATCTTAATTTAGGCACCTACTGTGTTACCTGCTAATCACTCTACTAAAGTAGAGATTTTTCTAATCTTAGCATCATTTACAGCTATTCCTGTTGGAGGAATCAAAAGACCAAATACATCAAGCGATTGTTGACTCGCACTTTCTCTCTTGACTCTACCATGATGCACTTCACTCACTTCACTCAAACTTTTAATATGGTCGACTCTAGGAAATACAAAAGCTTAATAAAAAGAACCTATCCAATCTTGTGGGAATGTAAAATAAGAGGTCTTATTGCAAATGTAATACAAGCATTTAAACATCATCTTTATACTCCCTAACATGTAAATCCTATCTGTAATATTCTTTGTCACTGACTGTTCTCTCAACTCAAACCTAATTATAACTGATGTTTCCAATCTTTCCTTTTATATCTTTCTGTTATTTTCTCGAATTCAATCACTCTCAGCATGTGGCAGTTTACACATATTCAGTAAGAATTTCCATTGTTAGTTGCATACACCTTGAAAGAAGTCCTAGGAGTTAAGACAGTGCAAGAGTTCTAATAGAATGTAAATTATCTATAGACAAACCATATTCTATATTTTCTTCTTCTAGATAGTTCTGGTGGTTTACAACAGTATAGTTCACTGCTTATGAAAGACTATAACTTACTTACTGCTCAACAGTAAGTAATTCACAAACAGAAGTAGGTAAATGACTGCAAACATAAACATGAACCAGATTCATTATAGCTCTATAATTCTATAGTAATTGTATGTGTAAATGTTCTCCAAACTCTTCATAATAATTATCTTTATAATCTAATCTATAGCTTTTGATATCCATTTCATTATAGAACATTTAGCTGTTATTTAGTATTGTGACATATTCAGAAGGGGGATAGAGCTACTTTGATACACTAATTAGTGTAATTGAAATACCAATTATTAAAACAAATTGGAAAACCAAGCAAGTCTTTCTTTTCTTAAAGGCATCTGTTCTAGTTATTTAAAATAGTTTTTAAATCAATTTGGCATTTAAAGCAAAAATAAAAAAGTACAAAAAGTAACCAAGCAATCAAAGGTAATTAACCCCTTCCATGCTCATAAGGAGCTCAGCTCGTCATGCAGTACACTGCTTGTGTGCTCATGACGAGCTGAGCTCGTCATGAACAATGGGAAATAAGGATCTGCAGCACAGAGGATGAATTGCTGTAGCATTGATAGTGTTAAAAGGTTCCTCAAAAGAAGTTTAAAAGTAATAGAAACCCATCTAAAGCAAAAATTCCAAGACAAAGCATAGTCTTTCAAAATGTAAAGCAGCAGTTCACTTACTCACCAGGAAAATATTTTTAGCACTGATCGTTATGTAGCTCATTTATCATTTCACGGGGGCTCTTCCAGAAGATCTTTTTCATTTTTCAAATAAATGTCTCTTTCTTCTGGCACAAGTTTTGGCAGACACACTCTTTCAGGTGCTGTGTATTTTTGTTTCATACTCCTACTCTTGTTGATCTTCCTAAAGCCATATCTATAGTTGAATCCTCAAATAATTCATTGATGCTTTATTCATTGTCTTTGTCAGCATTCTATTGTACAGTTTAAGGTGATTTTACATCACTTTTCATCATTTTGGACACAGTAACCACACATTGGAGCTCTAACCTTCTTCAAAAATACTTCATGCTTCTAGCTGGTGTTCTGAAAAAACTGAAAGGAGACACACTGCGATTTATAAATCTCCATGATAAATACCTAACGGGTAGATGTAGGTAATGAAAATTCACTGATTCTAAAATTAGAATAGGTAAATGCTATGTAGATAAAAATTCGGCAAGTATTACCGAATCGGTACAATTCTGTATTTACTGAATCGGTATTTACCGATTAGGTAATTCCCATTCATTCTTATGGGCCGATTCGGTAAAATAGGGAAACATTCAAGGGTGGCAGGGTGTCACATTGACACCCTGTTGCACCCCTGAATAGTGCTTGTGTGCACATGTGGCACACATACATGCCCTAATGGTATGTATGTCTGCCACAAGGTACTGTTGAAAATGCACAGATTTGCTTTTTCAAAGGTATTCGGTATTTACCACCAACTAATAGTTGGTGGTAAATAACAAATCCTTACAGCGCATAAGCACTCTTAAAAGTGCTTCCTACATGCCATTTACTGATTTGGTAAATACCGAATCGGTAAATAATGATTCGCTAAATACAGGATCGGTAAATACCGATTCGGTATTTAGCGAATCATCCCCTACAGCAGAAATGGCTCAATACCGGTCGGTAAGCCTGAAATTTACCGAATTTTGGGTTTACCAAACGGTAATGGGCCACCTACATCGGGCCCCAAATAAGGACTTAAAAACGCAAGTAAAAAAGTAGAACTATACTTGGTTAGCAGTGAATAACAGAGATGGTTTTCAGTGAGGGGTGCTGAGTGTCATTAAATAAACAACAAGTGCAAAGCTTGAGCTGTTTATAATGTCACTAAAGGCCTGATTACGAGTCTGGTTGTCTTCCGACCGCCAGATTCACAGTGGCGCAACAGCAGCGGTTCACCATCTACTGCATTACGACTTCCAATGTCGATGTGGCGGTGGACACTTGTTCCCTGGCGGTGGTTTAGGAGCATCACAAAGCAATATGCTAAGCGGGGACCAATGCAGTCCTGCTCAGCATATTACAAGTTCCTGACCCGCCAGCCTTTTCATGGCAGAACCCCACCATGAAAAGACTGCAAAACGTGAACACATGCCATTCTGGGTAGCTCAGAAAATAACACAGCTAGAAACAGTATTCCCAAATGCCAGCCCTTATAAAAAACACAGAAGGCTTACAATCTGCTTTTTCATGGGGATCACACGACAGATAGAGGATTGTACCTCTTGGGGTACAGTTTCTACTGCCACTTATACCAGGACACATGGTATCCTGTCATTAGCAGTAATGCCAGATGTATTGAGACAAATAAAAAATGGGTACGGAGCAGAACCTGCTGTGAACTTAGGGGTGAAATTACTAGGTAATTTTGCCCGGGTATCAGCTATAATATTAGTAAACATTAAAGGCGAGGCAGCATCAGTGGCAATCCATCAATGCCTAAGGGAGTTCAGTCCTTTACAACAGGAACAAGAATTACCAAAAATAATTGAGATTGCGTATTCAGAGTTAGGCAGAGACAGTTAGCATGGAAAAGCATTAAACCCCCATTTTATGAAGAAGAAGAACTTGGGTGTACTTCTGGACACCAACCTCTCGTATGCCGAACACATTGGAAATGTGTCGGGTAAGTGCTATGGCATACTAAAGGTCCTCTGTAAAATCCTGGATCTATTACCCATTTTATGAAGAAGAAGAACTTGGGTGTACTTCTGGACACCAACTTCTCGTATGCCGAACACATTGGAAATGTGTCGGGTAAGTGCTATGGCATACTAAAGGTCCTCCGTAAAATCCTGGATCTATTACCCATTAAAGCTAGGAAAACACTAGTTCATGCCATGGTCACTTCTCATCTTGACTATGGGAATTCCCTGTTTTGCGGCCTGAATAAAAAAGGTATGCACCAACTTTAATGTGTCCAAAATGCGGCCGCCAGACTTGTCCTGAACCTGCCCAGGAAGTCATCGGGAAAACTTGCGTTACAGACCCTGCACTGACTCCCTATGCGGGGACGTATTCTGTTTAAAGCCTTGTGCATGGCTCATCGTATTGCACAGGGCAAAGGCCCCGTGTACCACCAAAGGATGCTGACTTTGTACCGTCCCAAATGCATGTTGAGATCTATGGGTATCGTGCAATTTCTGGCGCCGCGTATCCATAAAGCGCGTATGGGTGGTCGCTCCTTTAGGTATCTAGCTAGCAAACAATGGAATTAACTCCCTATTGAGCTGCGGATAGAACCTTCAGAATCCCGGTTCAGGCTCAAACTCAAGACCCACTTATTCCCCAAACTCTTAATTTGAGGTCCGTACGTCTTTCTCTCATCCTTCCCCCTTACTATGAAGCTGTTTCGAGTAGTCCTAGTGGACTGCATCCACAGTGCGGGGACGCACTGTTCTTTAGTGTAACCAGGTGCTTTATAAATGGTTTTATAATTATTATTATTATTTGATGGGTAATCTCGATAAGGACCCTTTCAAACAGACACTTGCTTCATCAAAGAAGAAGTGGGACAATAACAATAAGCAAAAGGTTAAAGAAAATAGATCTCAATCCAGAGTTAGATCTCCTCCACAGGAGCCATCCAATAGGAGGTATAACCTTAGGAATAGGGACAATATTAGAAAACCTGACAGGTATCAGGATACTGATACATGTTCATCTCGTTCCTTTCAGGGTTTGATGAAAAATTCAGAGAGGGAAGGACGGTCAGACAGACAGGAAGAGCGTACAAAGTTCAGAGACAAGCAGCACGCTCAAGACTATACTTCCAAAAACCAAAACCTAAGTTCAAAAAGAAGAAGGTTGCAGGTTTAAAGATTCGACATTCTCATAATTCTGAGGGCTCAACTACTGAATGGGGAATGGGCTCTGACGATGCTAGACAGTGCAGCAGAAGTAACAATAGCTCACCAGAACCTGATGGAATATCTGGTGACAGCGGGCTTGAGTGATTATATCATGGTGGAAACACCTGATACTAGGGTAAGTGCTGACATAAATTACATGAAATAACACTCCATATGGAGGGGGACAAGCCTTAAGTTTGGTTATGACATCCTTTTAGCTGAACAAGATTGGCCACCAGCATTTGTCATGGACGGACGTAGGGGAGAACAGTAATTTTACCAGCCTTTTCTGACCCTGTTCCATAATATCTAAAATACACATATGCACAGGAGTGGGCGGTAGCCCTAGCTCCGGCATTACATAAAAACCATGTTGGATAGGATGAGGATTCAACCCACCACATAATTCCATTAAAAAATACTCAAACTCCAGTAGTATCCAATGAAGCAAGAAGCTAAAAACAGAGGACATGGGGATATTAGATCAACTTAAATAGCAAGGGTGATTGAAACTTGCACCTCTCAAATGAATAAACTTTTATTTCCTGTAATGAAACCTGACAACTCATATCATCTAGTTTTAGATTACAGACTTTTAAACACTTGCACAAAGACATTTGCAGTGCAAAATGCACACACTAATGAGTAATATTGTGGGGAAAAAATACAAAACAACACTAGATCTCTCAAATGGATTTTTTTGCCAAAATATAGCACCTGTAAGCAGGTATTTAACTGAATTTCCTGTGTTAGGCTCCCAGAAGTCATTTTTGTTCACTCCCCCAGGGGTATATGAACAACCCGGGGTTAATTTCGGCCAGAGTAACTGAATTACTTCAAAATCTGGATGAAGAGGCATTGTCCTATGTGGATAATATTTATCTAATGGATGATGACCTGGAGGAACACTTGAGCAGAGTAAATACCATAAAATTGGGATTTCCCTCCGAGGGCTACAAATGTAATGAGAAAAAATCAAAGATAGCCCTCCTCATTGTCCTTTTTCTGGGATATGAGCTTTCAAGTGAAGGGAAAAGTTTAGCAGGTAATTTTTTTAGAAAAATGTGCGCTGATCCAACCTCCACAATCATTAAAGAACTTACAATCAATCCTGGGATTCCTGCACTTTGGCAGAACATACATTTTGGATTACACAGAATGGGTTAAACCTTTATACGATTTGATAAAACCAGACTTTTCAGTTAGACAATGGACACAGGTACACACAGGTATTCTTCGTTCCTTACAAGCTGATATGATAGCTTCAAAACACTTACAGACACGTGTAAATGTACGCAACCTGGTGATCCTCATAGTTGCGGGTCAATCAGGGTACACCTGCCTAATAATCAATGAAGGTGAAACAGTACCAATTCAATACAAATCACATTTGTACACGAATGCTGAGATGCTCTTTGCAACAACAGAAAATATTCTTTAGAGCAGTACAGACTGCTGTAGTGAGAGAAAGAGCTTTGGCTTAGGGGAAGCGAATAATTGTTGTAAGCCTAGTACCAACCTTAAAGGCCGCAACACAGGCTATTGTTCCAAACGCTAAAGCCTTACATCCGAGATGGATACAATGGGCTAATTCTCTTACTGCAACAGATGTAGAATACAGGTACGTCCCAATTCTAAATACACAAGCATTCTTGCAATATGAACAGGAATATCCTCACCCTAATGAACTAATGCCTCTAGATCGGTATGAATACATTAATTACACTGACGGATCTGCTCAGCCGGCCATAGGAAGTAAACAGCAATACAGTGCTGCATGCACAATCATTAAAGGTCTCATGCAGGATGGAACATTTCATCCAAGTTGTACAAAAACACAATCTCTAGGAGATTGCACTGTGCAGCTGGCAGAATTGAAAGCACTGTTACTGGCACTAGTGAATACAGATCGAGAATTCCCCATACTAATTGTGTGTGATTCCTTTTACCGATATCCTGATTTCCTGTGATTTCCTTTTGAGATGCAAAAAAATGGCACAATTAAGCACAAAGCGCTATAAGAACAGGTAGTGGAGTTGAAAAACGAACTATGAAGAGCTCACGTGATGCACACACTGACTCATCAATGTGATGGCGTTCACGTTGAAGGGAATGCATTGGATGATGAAGCCGCAAAGGGGGCTGTATGCACGGCTGCCGTAGCTGCAATCACTCATTCAAAAACGAGAATAGACGCTGAGATTATGGTTTCAATTACTGGTACTCGCAATAATTCAGCACTATCGAAAAGGTTTCTACTCAAGTACACCTACAAGTTAGATGACAACAATGTTCCATTTCCTCAGACTCCTGGAGTGGGGGATAGAGTAATACCAAATATGGATCGCAGGTTAGGTTTAATTCTAGCACCACACAAGGGTATAGGTTCTGCACACTCAGGAGCTACGGTGACTGTTTCCCTGCTGAAACAACGCTAGTGGTGGCCAGGATTAACAAAGCGGACTAAATATTATGTCTTGAAATGCAACATCTGTCAGCAGATGAAAGGCTCCACCGTAAAACATCCAGCGCAAACACCACTGCTAATATCAGACAAACCACCCACGTGTGTTTATTTGGACCACTGCGGCTCCCTTACAAGCAGATGGGGCTCACGGGTATATCATGGTTGCAGTGAATTCCTGCTCTAGATTGCTATGGGAATGGCCCGAGTTATCGGCTTACGCTTGAACTGTTTTAAAAGATTTGCAAGTCTTTATAGGGACATAAGCAATTGGCACATTACATTCTAACTGTGACCCCGCATTTAGCTCTAGGCTTACAAGGAAGCCATGGGAGGTATGGGTGTAGCATTGCGGTACTCCTCTCCGTACCATCCCAAGGGAAATTTGGTGGTGGAAAGGAAAAACCGGAACCTAAAGCAGTCTTTTACAACTGCAGTATTAGGCTCGGATTAGAGTTGGGTAAAACATTTGTATGGAGATTAACGAGCATTGAATAACATCCTAAGATGTTCTCTAGGGGATGTCCCACCTTATGAAGTCCTATTTGGGACAAGAATGTGGGTATCTGATCTTTATTGTGAAGGCACACTGGCAGATGAATAACTTTATATGCAAATTTATCTGATTACATGTTAGCAAATAGTTAAAATTTAGCACCGTTTGGGGCAGGTGTACAGTGCGTCTCTTTACAAACAGATTCTGTTTGGGATAGTGGAGATGAATAACCTTTTGACATCCATAAACGTTTGGCTGTTTTACAGAATCTGAATGAATCTAGGGCACTGCTAAGCAATGTCCAGGTAAAGCAGACCACCACTGAGGAAGTCAAGTTAGTCATGGCAAGATCTGCCTGGGTCCCTAAAGTTGGGGATCTGGTCAAAGAGAAAATTGTAGACAAAAAATAATTTGGGCCATCATACAGAAAGCCTGTCCCTGTCCTAGCTGTTGAATGAACAAGAACTGTACTTCTGCCGCCTCTTGCCGGAAAAAAGGAGAAAATATTTGTCAATGTGTCCGATAATGAATAGTAAGCCTCGTGGTCTACTGAGTAGCCGACGTCCTCCTCTCGCTACCATGCAAGAAGTTCAAACAGAAAGACTTATTACGATTGAAGAGTCCCCTACACGGAATGATGGACTATGAAACAATGCCATGGAACTCGTTACCCTCGAAACTGAAGTTCATGATCAGAAACAAAATCAAAATGAAAGACAATTTTCAATTCGACCAAACACAGATATCTACATCAACATGTCTCAATAAGAGCAAGCTACAGTTTCTACAGGACCTGCAGAAATATCGAAAACTGTCTAACCGCATCTGGCTACTTTATAGACTTTGATACATTTTCATTGGATCCAAGTGAATCTGAAACAATGCCAGTAACTTTCTTAAAAAGACTTCCCTGGTATCACCTTGGATAGAACTCTGGGTAATTACTGGAATGCTTTTTTTTTTCTTCTGGATAGGCCTAGTAACTGTTTTTAGCATGCTTTTAAATGGAACTTACCTTCAACAAATCTCTGCAGCACAAAAAGTGAATCTGATTCTGAAACCTCACCTATCATCACATTGTGAACAAAGAGACTTGTCATCAGTGAACATTACAGCAGTTCCTATACCTGATGGTATAGTTTGGGACGAGGTTGATTCCGATATATTTGGTGCAGCCAAACTTTTAAAAATTCCACATTTACTTAAAATATCATTGAGTGATATCATTACCTCCAGTATATATTCCGATGATTGGGATTTTGTAACTGTAAATAATATGTTGTCTGATTTAGTAAAATCTGCTGCCTTTTCTAATAGTGAAATGTTGGAAGACACCTCAGATTTTGAAACAATGTATTGCTATCAAAATTATGCTCATAATTTTCTGCATAAATCTGATAATGCCAGAAATGTTTTTACCTACCACCAATAGGAACATTCCCAACACCACCCACCCCTCCTATTTGAAAAGGCTCCCTTGAGCTAACGAGCTGATGAGCTCTGGTTGATGCACCTGTGCCCAGCGAGAGGTACTAAGACCTGAGAAGACTTTGGGCAGCATCGCCTGCACCCCCAAAAAAAGTGTTGCTCTCTACTGAAGAAGGACAATTATCCTGAAACACGTGTCTAGAGATACACAGCACGGGCTGCGCCAACAAGGGTGAAAATCTAAAGCCTGACACGGAAGAAAGTGTTATCATGCACTGCATTTAATATGATACATCAAGGCAAACTGAGTGCTGGAGTGTGAGGCGGGGTGTGCGCCCACCCACCTCCTATTTGAAAAGGCCCCCTTGAGCTAATGAGCTGACGAGCTCTGGTTGATGAACCTGCGCCCAGCGAGTGGTACTGAGACCTGAGAAGACTTTGGGCAGCATCTCCAGCACCCCCAAAAAACTGTTGCTCTCTACTGAAGAAGGACAATTATCCTGAAACACGTGTCTAGAGATACACCGCTCTGGCTGCACCAACAAGGGTGAAAAACTAAAGCCTGACACAGAAGAAAGTGTTGTTATACATTGCATTCATTATGATGCATCGGGGCAAACTGAGTGCTGGAGTTTGAGGCAGTGT
Source organism: Lissotriton helveticus (assembly GCF_964261635.1). NCBI lineage: Eukaryota > Metazoa > Chordata > Amphibia > Caudata > Salamandridae > Lissotriton > Lissotriton helveticus. Next base: position 606,458,711 of record NC_136063.1, read on the forward strand.
GCGCCCACACCCCTCCTATTTGAAAAGGCTCCCTTGAGCTAACGAGCTGATAAGCTGACAAGCTGATAATCTGACAAGCTCTGGTTGATGCACCTACGCCCAGCGAGGGGCACTGAGACCTGAGAAGAATTTGGGCAGCATCTCCAGGACCCCCAAAAAAGTGTTTCTCTCTACTGAAGAAGGACAATTATCCTAAAACACGTGTCTAGAGATACACAGCACTGGCTGCGCCAACAAGGGTGAAAAACTAAAGCCTGACACAGAAGAAAGTGTTATCATGCACTGCATTTATTATGATGCATCGGGGCAAACTGAGTGCTGGAGTGTGAGGCAGTGTGCGTCCACCCCCCTCCTATTTGAAAAGTCTCCCTTGAGTTAATGAGCTGATGAGCTCTGGTTGATTAACCTGCACCCAGCGAGTGGTATTGAGACCTAAGAAGACTTTGGGCAGCATCTCCAGCACCCCCAAAAAAGTGTTGCTCTCTACTGAAGAAGGACAATTATCCTGAAACACGCGTCTAGAGATACACAGCACTGACTGCACCAACAAGGGTGAAATACTAAAGCCTGACACAGTAGAAAGTATTATCATGCACTGCATTTATTATGATGCTTTGGGCCAAACTGAGCGCTGGAGTGTGAGGCAGTGTGCGCCCAGCCCCCTCCCAACATTGAAAAGCAGGGTTTAACATGTCAGACCCAGCCTCATATTATTATAAGGTTGCACCAACACCAGCACAGAAAAATATGTGGACAAACAACAAACAGATTTACTCTGCTTCTTTTACTACCCAGTTCTCTGAACGTTTGGACTTATGGAAGGACACTATAGACTTAAAATCTGTCTGGGGTACTAGAGACTGTCAAGTCCAGGGAACAGAAGAACTACTTAGAGCATGGCTTGTTCCTCAGCAAATCATGTTTTTGAATGACACCGTCCAACAAATGTCCAGTCTTGGAATAGCCAAGAACAAAGACTTGAATACACCTTGGATGCCCGCACCATAACACACCGAGGGTAACATAACATCACAAGAAGGGATTACGTTAGATAAGATCATGCAATACAACAGATCAGACCCCGATTGGAAGGGATGGTTGATTTAGCCCACAGACACCAATAGATGTCGGGAAAGTTTAATGGAAAAACCCAAAGGGTTTAATATCAGCAGGCCCGGATCCTTTTTATGTACAGAGAGAACATCTAGGGCTAGTGACATCACACATTGTTGGGAAGTTATGCCTCGATCGGCTAAAAACCTTGACACTGTCACAGGTAAACAATACTTATCCTTACTTACAAAGGCTGTGGATCTACAGTAATTTTTATTGGTCCTAGAAAGCTGCACCGGAAATGTTTCTATTATGCTGTCTATAATGAAATCTGGATAATATCCCAACAAGAGGCTGCGGAGAAATTACGTGAAATAGATAGTATAAACCTAGAGAAAGCTCTAGCCATGGTTGACAATGGTTTAACTACAATAACCTGTAGGATATATTCACTGGGCAACATTTTATCTTCTGCAATAGATATATTAGAGGAGGATTTGTCCGTATTACAATACAGGCAGTCACACTTGTGTTATATTATGTTGTTAAGCTGGACGCTGCAATCTTTGTGCGCAGGCTATGGGCCTGTACATCTCTGTTTTCTTCATACAACCTAACAGAAAAACAGATAGAAATGGCACAAAGGGAAACGAAGTATACAATGCTGCGTATTGAAAAACTGGATAGATTAACCTTTACAGTGGCAGAATCACAGTCCACAGAATGGTTAATCCATGGCCACATAACTCTACTGGTCACTACTTTTCAATTTCAATATTGCCTTGAACAAAAGCAGGCAGGCGGATATGAAGAAATGTGTAGGGAATTCTTCAAGGAATCTTGAGAATTATTGTACCGATTTTGATGCCGGAGTGGGGATAGATAAGTGTCTCCAGATCACAAGGTCTTCAACAGAGATACAGGCGCTCATACATATGAACTGCCCTTCCATTTTGCAGAAATGGTAAATTGTATCTTTGTTAGACAAAGGAGGGACCAGGGGCTAGTTTATCAAGGTCCAGCGTACATGCCCCAGCAGGCTGTGTACAAAGTAGGTACGGAGTTCCTCTGTGAGAGTATGTTAGGAAGGTTGGAGCCTATATAGACAGTTCGGTCACTGGAGGACCATTATAGTGTGAGTGAAGGAGAGGGGATTCTCCTTGTTGAAACTAGGGCTCTCACACACCAAGCAAGATAGGTGTCCTGCTTCATCATTTGAGCCTGCCCCTCATCAGGTCGGCGCTGAAATACCTGATGGGCACCCGGCACCGGGGCTCATTATCGGGGATCTTTTGTTCCTGCCGGTGGGTGCAGTGGGGGTGAGGGGCCTAGCGTGTGTAGATGTAAGGAAGGTGTGAGTTAAAATAGGTCAGTTAGTCCTAACCAATATTTATTCCGAAGGTAAACTGCCTAAATTAAAAGAAAAGGGGGGGGAAGGAACTAGTCGTAGTGTGTCTAGTGCTGTATGCCCAGCTCTCAAATGAGCGACATGTTTTGTGTCTCTATTGTCATTCTGATCAGGACACTTCTTCAGGATCAAAGTGATACTATATACACTACAAGTTAAGTGGAATCTACATACCCCGTACTCTGGTGGTAGACCTATACTGTCTGCAAAATGTGTTTGCAACAGTAGCTGGCGGTAATAAGAGGACACCGATTGGGTCCAGCATCTGTAACGCTTTTGAGTGTTCAACCTACCCTGCCGCCGACACCGGGATGGATGATATCTTTAACAAGTCTGATACGACAGGCATCATCCACCTATTTAAGACCAGAGGTTCTGGACTAAAAAGCATCTTTCAGATGGTCCTCGGAGTTATACCAAACTTTATACACTCCGTATTTTTAAGCATTTTTGAAGGACTGCCGCTGATCCTGTATCTAATAGCAGGTGTTCTGGTTGTTATTTTTCTGCTACATAATGGAGGTCGCAGTCACAATGGAGATGGAAAAGGCACTCCAGGAGCGTAAATACTGTGATCGCACTGTACAACTTCCATGCACACCTCACCTGAGAGAACTAAGTGCGTCTTGGTTCCTGTCATTTAGACCAATCTGGATGGACTGTATCTTACCTGTCCTCCGATGCCTATTTTGCGGAGAAGAATGCGCATTGGTTCTCTGTCTGACACTCCCATCATGTACACAACTGGACGTTGATGCTTTACTGGACCCGATAAGAGCCCATGTTTTGCAGTGTCCCCAACGTATTCCAATGTTGATGGCGGCATTCCTAGAGCCACCACAGGTATTGGCTCCTATTGGTATGAACATCGGCTCCTCCTCTGACACCCAGGCCTTTGATGGCACACAGGCTCCCCCAGCATCAGCTGTGGACAGTATGGAAGATCATCGGTGCTCAATTGACATAATCTACAAGGTGTTACAGGGACCGTCGTCTGCGGAGGCAGGCAACGTTAATGTTGCGTCTACCAGCAAGGACACATACATATTTGACTCATTTGGCCCTCCTTGTGCTGGGAGAAATTTTACTTTTTAAAAACAAGCTAAAATTTGAACTCCAAAACAAAATTGAAATTATTTTTGGGCATGCATGGCTTTCAAATGTTTGTAGTAGTTCAAACTATTCCTACGGTCACATTAGAGCTATGGCTTGAGTGACAATTTCCTTTTATTTAAAATTACAATTTTCTTTTTTTTCAGAACTTTTAATTCTATTTGCGTACCAGTCTCTAGTGCAGCCTGTTTAGAATTTAACTATGTTGTCCATTTAGAGATGAGTGAGTGTTATATTCCATAAAGGGACCCTAATATAGGCCCTACATTCTTCCACATGTATGCCGTACTGGAAAATTTTTGCTGTTCCCATTGCGGTGCCTGTTTTCCAGGCACCACCATGGGAATGGCAAAGAACCACTGACCGTATTACAACTTGTGCATTTCCAACTTGTAATACGGTCGGCAGTCCTTGGGCGGTCTTGCACAGCTTTGGCGCAGTAGACGTGGCGTTACACCGGCTCCGCTGAGCCAAACCCATAATCAGGCCTTAAGAATCGTAATTTAAAACACATCCTCATTGTTCACTGTGACTCATGTACAATGATTTACTATATATGCTGCCCAAAACATCTGCACCTGCTTTTATTTGCTACAAAGACATAATGAGATAATGAGGGAGCCAGATAGAACAGTGCCTAGTCTGCCTCAGCCCCCTGCCCTGTTGTACATCGGTTACCCTTCTATTCAACTCTCACCATCCTCTGCTCATTCCTCTTCATAAACACCAAAATTAAGAAATAAATGTCTGGCCTCCTGCCATCCTTCCCCCTTTACAAATTCAAAAAAATACCTGGCCACATACTACTCTCCTCTACCACCAATATTCTGGTGCCAAGAGATGGATTGAATCTCCAGCCACCTTTTCACGGCTGCGCTCAGGTTTGCATAGAAACAGACAACCTTCACTTGGATCATCACAGACACAGGATAAATGACTGCTTCTTCTGGTGATGTAACAAAAATTTCCCACTGTTGTTATGTCACAGCAGTTTCCCACCGTTTTTATTTCATAAAAGTGAATTACCAGATTTCCAATCCTGTGATTCATGCTAATTGCTTGCAATGATAGCTATTAATCTACATACAAGAATTTGAACATGGCAGATATTTGGAAGAAGAAACATGTAAGGATGGATAACTATGTGTCGGTTTAGAATATTTACATTTAAATATAAGATTGAATAAAAAGGAGAAGCTAAGATATAGACAAACCTGCAATTTTTTTCCAGACTATCACAAATATAATTTCAATTGAAATCACTAATATGCCAGGCATGACAAAATAATACGATTGCTTGATACCCGCATCATGGTACATTTAAGATCAGTAAAGACATTCCTTTATGAAAATTGGAACATAAAAGACATTTATCCAGTTGCAATCGAAAATGTGGCTTATAGGACACAAATCTGATTGCTAAGTCTGAAAATATGGCCTTCAAATTCATGTAGATTCAGTGCCTCGAGACTCCCAGGGGTGTTGTGCAGTTCTTTACAAATGTTGATTGACTGACTGATTGTGCTAGACTTATCATATTTTTTCCAAAGACATTGAAGCTTATATTTTGGGAGACGTTTTTGATCAACCATATTAATAAAATGTTCACATTTTTAAGTATTGGCTACACAGGACTTGAGCTGTCTCGAATAGAAGACATGCTGTATCTAAATTGTGGGCTTCAGCACATCTTCAGCACATCTACAGGCTTCCCATTTGCTAGGTCCATCATCACTCTCCTATTCTTTCTCTTCATTTGTCCGTGGCATGCATAGTCATGCGTCTCCATCTGACCAAATTGGGAACTTCTTTTTTCTTTTCTTTGTTTAAAAGCCTCGTCAGGAGTACTGGTGTTTTCACTTGCTCCTGAAATCAAGTGTCAGAGGCTGTTTTCTTTCTCTGACTTCAAAGATTGCTTAAATGCCAGTGTCAACTGCTTGTTAGGTGTAAACAGCATGATGACCAAGCATACCAAGGGCTGTTGTTTATGTTTAATCTTGTGATCTAGCCTGGAGATTTCTGACAAACCACCCCTATTCCACAAAGAAAAAGCATAACTTTTTCCACGAGAGAGTGATCAGTGGAGATTGTATGTTTAGTTGCCTTGCAGGCTGACGTGTTATATTCCTTGCGCTGTCATTGCACATTGCATTGACGTGATGATTGTTCATTTCAACCGAAGACCTACTTTCACGTTTGCAATCACCACATAAAGCATTTTGTTGTTAAGCTGATGCATCTGCAGATTGTAATCACATTATTGTTTGACCATGTTATAATTGAACTGATGGTTTCATTGAAATGAATCAGTATTGATGGAGCAAGGATTCGCACGAAGAGCGACTTGCTTGTACTCAACCCTCTCAAATAACTCATAACGCACTAATTAACATGTTTTGTCTAATTAATATTGCATTACATGACATATCTAGCATCTAGGGGAAGCTTTCCAATGTGCTTTTACTAACTATAATTCGCTTGCATTAAAATGGCTACTGCTACGCGGGATTTCCAACTGCGCATGCATCTGTCATATTCACGTGACATGACGTACTATCTTGCTTGGAGGGAAACTTCTGCTTCTGCGCACTAGAATTAAGATGGCTGCTTTGTGTTACAGCATGCTTGAAGCTTGCACTGCTGCTTATGCTAAGCTGTTTGTTTTGCCTAAACACTAAATGCTATAGTTAAAATAAATCAATGGGAATAGAGTAGAAATAAGGGGTATACAGTGCATTAATTTATTCTATGTTCTAAAACTGTTTCTTTTCTAGTTTTTTTATGTATTACATTTCGGGCCTGGGTGGTGCTAATACTCCATTTTGAAACCCACAATGCGCATGTCAAACTCCAAGAAAGAACTTAAGTCATTTTTTATTGAACTGAAGCCAAACTTTCATCACACTAGAAGACACGCCTGGGAACCTAACCTGATGACACCAAGCGGAAGACAAACTGTTAACATTGTATTTCTATAAGAACATTCAATTGTTGGGTGGAATAAAAACTCATGGGAAAAATAAATTGATGGGCGGGAACGCTAATTTCAATATTCAGAAGAAAAGTTTCATTTTGGTATGGTGTGATGACCTCTCCTCATCCTTTTGTACAATCAAAATTGGGAATCCTTACACTTGCAACATTGGGGGGTGGTACACTGCCCTGGAAAATAGTATAACTAGAGTAGGCTTAGCTAGTTAATTTGTCCGACTTGTCCGAATAGCTGACCTGTCACTGACCCAACACACTCAATAGGCAATCGAGAGCAGAGGTGCAGACAGAGCACTCTATCAGAAGAATCGATAATCCAATCGGGGTTACTGGGAAGGGAGATTCGAAGACCCAATCGGGGTTTGGCTGTTGGCTGCAGAGAAGGTACAACACAGGCGTAGCACGTTAGCTGTGGGTGCCGGTCTTAGCCTGAGGTGGTCCTGTCCTGATCCAATTTGGTCCGTACCTGTCCTGATTCTGGTTTGCACCTATTCTTTCCTGCTGGTACCTGCACTTTGGGGTTCTGTCCTTTGGCCCAGCCTGTGGCCAGGGTTGGTCTTCACACCATTCTAGTTAAATATAATTAATGTGGGTTTGTCATTGTACTGTTTCCCCTTTCCTACACTCCCTATGTTTAAATGCCTAATGAAAGTTTCTCATTCTATATTACCTTAATCATATTCTTGTTGATTGATCAAGTTTCAGTTAATGTAGTATGGACACTGACATTTAATAATTTACATAGATAAAGAGTTTAAACTTTTCCTGAGTCTGTGGTTATTATATGAGTGCAAATTATATATTTCTACCTATTATTCTAACTCCTTGATCCTATAGGATTTCAGGTACCAGGAGACTAGTATTGGTAAGTCAAATGGTATAGGTCCTGAATGGTTAAATAAACATTTGATTTGAGTGTAGGTTTACCTGCTCATTTGTGTATATAGTTTTTATGGGCCCAGGTGAGTATGGTAAGACGGGCAGGTGAACCTGCGCTCTATCAGTATCTTTCAATTGCGGAGAGAACATACCACTGGCTTATAGTTTAGCTTGCCTTTTTTCTGGGTGTAATGCTGTTTATATGAAACATGGGACAGTGACTTTGTAAACTAACCGAGAACCACAGGTTCCATGTTGATAGACTATTGTTTAAGTGTTTCGGTAATGCTGGGGTGACAATCTTACGTTTCTGGTTCACCTTGAATAGTATATTGTCACTCTGTCAATTGTGTGGTACTCTAGTTTAGCCCTTGTATCTTGTAAACCACCAAGGCAGTGCCCTCTTTTAAACAAATTTCCATGAGGTTTAACAGATGTCCTGCCCCAGACTCAGTTAACCGTGGGACTTTGCCATGAGAGTGGGAGCGTGGCGGGTTGTGAGCAGCAGGGTATCTAGTGGAGGAAATGACTCTGAGGCACTGACGCTTGGCTCCTGGGGTCAGCAATGGAATATGGTAAGCAGATACAGTGCCCAAGAGGCCCTTTCTAGGTAAATAATGAACTTTTGCAAATTGGGAAGCATTACCAAATCTACATAATAACAACTGCACAAATTCAAGGTCTATTTAAAAAGACGTTTGCCTCTTGCTAAAATTGCAAATATTTATTTTCTGTGGTTAACATTCTTTTATTTTGCCAAGTCTTCTTTTCTCAATTTGCACTTACTTTTTCTTTAGTTTTATTGCTTATGGGCACTGTTCTCAAAAGATGAGGATTACGTTGTTCTAAATATTGCAAAAGGACATTGCTTTTTCTGATGTGTAATTTCTGAAATGATGTTTTAACACATAATCGTGCAGTACACTCCACTCCACCCAACTCCAATCTGACCCACTACAATCCACACCAATCCACCCCACCCAACCTCACCCTACACCAACCCACCCCACTTAATCCAATCCACCCCAGACCAATCTAATCTGAAATAATCTACGCTTCTCCAATCTAAAACAGTCTGCCCCGCTCCAATCCAAAACAATCTGCCCCACTTCGATCCGCGCCACTCCATTTCAAAACAATCAGCCCACTCCAGTCCAAAACAATCTGTCCTAATCCATTCCAAAACAATCTTCCCCACTCCTTCGAAACACATTCTGCAATACTCCATCCAAAATAATATATCCCACTCCAATCTACCCCACTCCAATCCAAATCAATCTGCCCAACTCTAATCCAAATCTATCTGCCCTACTCCAATCCAAAACAATTTGCTCCACTCCAAAATGCTTCTACAATCCTCCCAACCCTGAAATCCACCTCACCAGCAATCCACCCGATTCTGCCATCCGCTCCACCCCACAATCTGCACCACTCCAATCCAAAACAATCTGCCCCTCTCCAAAATAATCTGCCCAACTCCATCCCAAAATATTTCCTACTAAAATTAAAAATAATCCACCCCACTCCAATCTGCCAAACTCCAATCCACCCCACTCCAATCTGCCCAATCCAATCCAAAACAATCTGCTCACTCCAATTCGCCCCATTCCAATCCAAAACGATCTGCCCCACTTCAATCCAAAACAATCTGCCCCACTCCAATTTGCCATACACCAACCTGCCAAACTGCAACCTGCCCCACACCAACCCCCCCACTCCAACCAAAACAATCTGCCCCACTCCAATTTGCCATACACCAACCTGCCAAACTCCAACCTGCCCCACATCAACCCCCCCACTCCAACCCAAAACAATCTGCTAACTCAAATCCAAAACAATCTGACCCGCTGCAATCTAACCCAGTCTAATCTGCCCTCTCCATTTTGCCCCCCTTTAATTCACCCCACTCCAATCCTCTCCACTCCAATCCAAAACAATCTGCCCCACACCAATACAAAACAATCCACCACTCTCCAATACAAAACAATTGGCTCACCTCCAATCTAATACAATCTACCCCACTCCAATCCAAAACAATCTGCCCCACTTCAATCCAAAACAATCTGCCCCACTCCAATCCAAAACAATCACTCCAATTTATCCCCACCAATCCACCCGACCTTGCAATTCAATCCATCCTTCAATCCACCCTACTACAAACTGCCCCCCTACAATCCAGATCAATCTGCCCACTCCAATCCAAAACAGTATGCCCCAATTCTAACAATCTGCCCCACTAAATCTGGAGCAATCTGCTCCACTCCAGTCCAAAGCAGTCTGCCCCACTCTAATCCAAAACATTCCGCCCCTCTTCAACCTAACACAATCTGCCCCAATCCAATCTAACACAAGCTGCCCAACTCCAATCCGAAACAACCTGCCCCACTCCAATCCAAAACAATCTGCCCCACTATACTCTGTCCCACCCCAATCCAAAACTATCTGCCCCACTTCAATCCAAAACAATTTGCCCCACTTAATCCAAAACTATCCTCCACTCAAATCTGCCCCATTCCACTCCAAAACAATTGATTCCATGCCAATCTGCCTATCCCAATCCAGAGCAGACTTCCCCTCTCTTATCTGCCCCACTCTAATACAAAACAATCTGCCCCATAACAATTCGCCCCACTCCAATCCAAAACAATCTGCTCCACTCCAATCCACCCCAATTCACTTCCCAGCAATCCAATCAAATCCTTCCCACTCGGCTCCAAATCACCCCACTCTGATCCACACCACAGCAATCTAATTTACCCCAAGCCAGCCAAATCTATTTTACCCCACTCCAATCTGCCCCACTACATTTCAAGACAATCTGCTCCACTCCAATCTGCCCCACCGCAATCTAAAACAATCTGTACCACTACATTCCAAAACAATCTTCCCACTCCAATGTAACACAATCTGCAATTCTCCACCCAAAATACTCTATCCCGGTCCAATCTACTCCACTCCAATCTAAAACAACCTGCCCCACTCCAATACAAAATATATTCCCCACTTCATTTTGCCCCACTCGAATTTGCCTGACTCCAATCCACTCCTTTCTGCCCACTCCATTCCTCCCCACTTTATACCACCCCACTCCAGTCCAATCTGCCTTACCCCAATCCACCCATGCATCCCAATTAATCTCACTCCAATCCACCCCCTCCAATCCAATCCACCCCACACCAGTTCAATCCACTCCAATCCAGTCAAATCCAATCTACCACTCTCCAATCCTCCCCACTCAACCCCACCCAACCTGACCCCAAACAACTCTAATCCACCCCACCCCAATCCAAGTCACTTCACACCAATCCACCTCAATCAAGCCCAATCCAATATACCCCACTCGGAGGAAAGAATTATGAATGTAGTGCAGACCGTTGGTACTGTATTTTAGGCGCGATCACTTACGCTATTACGTTATTAAATGTGAATGTATCATTTATACTTTTTGTTTGTCTTTTATTTGGTGATGTGCTGTTCCAACAATTCCCCCCTGAATTATCTTTATGATGTGGAATCCACTTCGCATGTCTTAGATTATTGGAATTAATGATGCTTCCCAATAATGAAACAGCTGTAACTCACTGACGGAAGTGGCAGGGAAACTATGATTGGGTATAATCAGCTGTCAACAGAGCACATTATTAGTTTTTCTGTCTGCATCTTCCTATTCTAAGTATGTGCCAATGCATAAGCGTGTATCTACTTTTAAACCAAAAAAATCTAAAATGCTCTAATAATCTGTGCTCTGACGCCTTTCTGTGTATCCATCATAGTAATAATAATATGTGGATTTATAGAGCGCCTGGTTAAACCACACCGTTGTCCCCCTCCCCCCTCCATCGCATAGGTTTCTAAACAGAAGTCCGTGTGAACAGAATAACATCTACACAGCTGTGGCGCAGCTTCAGTGCGAATTGTTACTTTTGGCGGTAGCACATCTTGGCAATTTAGTCCCAAGTAAAAGAAACCAAATACATATCTTCGTTATCGCCCCTGCGAACCCCTTAACTAAGAAAACTGAAAGTATCTTATTGAAAGTATCTTAAATTATTCTTCCATCCGACATTTGTGAAGATTGACACAGTTCATGTGCAAGCACCAAATCAAAATACAAGCTCTCCTCCGTCAAAAACACACAATAAGGTATTATGTAAAGAAACATGAACCCTCGCATATTTATTATTATTATTATTATTAAAGACCCTGTGGTCATTGTATTTTTTTCATACATGAAATTAAAATTCAGGCCCGGCTGGGCACTGAAAAACTCTGAGATATAGTACTTATTGGAGTCTATATGTTATATTGTACTGATAAATTCCTTATTCTAAGGACCACTGTTTTCTTTAATAATCTATTGCCCAAGGTCCTTGGTACTTCTCTGGGTTCCCTTGTTTTTTGAAAAGACTTGAGCGCAAACGCTGGTTTGCAAGGGCTCTTCATTGTCCAAAACCCCTCATGGCTTTGGGTCCCCCTAGCACCCCCATCCCCTCCCTATACCTAAACTCCTTCCTTAAACTTTCTATCCCCTCTAAAATATCGCACTATGTCAAGTCATGCTCCACTCTACACAGACGAATATTTAAAACAACTCTGCTCGGGCCCATCTCTACTGTCTGATACCTCAGAAGTCCCCAGTCAGGAGAATGCCGCACTACCCGAACAGTTAGAAAAACTCAGAAAGAAACAGGTCCGGCTAAAATTGATGATACTAATGCTAACAGATTACCTAAAGGCCGACGTAATTCCACTAGGGTTACAAGTCCGTAATATACCTGGGATTTTCACAGACAATCCTAAATACATAAGCAATTTCAGCTACATAGGAACAACTTGCTCACGTCATTGGCTGGCACTAGAGATAGATATTGCTGTTGAGACCCTTAAATCCCTCGAAGTAGAAATCTCAGACATCCTAAAACAAATTCAGGACTCAGATATCACTGAGGACAGCAAGAAACTCCTTGAACAGGTGGATAAAACCATCGCTGAGTTTCATAGAATAGAACAAAATAAAAAATCAAATAAAATAAAAAAAGACATAAAAACATACAATATTGAGGCGACATATCCATACCTACAAAAGGATTTTTATACAAATCGGGTATACACCAACCCTCAGCAATATAGACCTTGGGGCAGATTCAATAGACGCAGGAACATAGTAGGCTTCTCGGACACCTCAGCTGAATCGTCTGATAACTCAGACGCAGGCGAAGGTAGCAGCACCTCCAGACGAGGTGGTGCACACCAGAACACTGGGACTAGTGCTTTTTTACAGAGGGGCCAACAAGGCACCCCTCAGAGAGGGAAGGTCAAGAAAACCCAGAGATGGGTCAATCCACCGGGAGAGCGGCGGACGAGGAACAATTATTATCAGTGGTAAACTCGCCACCCTCTCGCATAGAAACCATTCCTATTTTCAATATTTCTAACTATTCACTCAAGGAGGATGAATTTTCCCTCCTCAAGAAAGGTCTCACTTTTGTGCCCACAACCCCACCTAACTTTTTAGAGCTCCACACAGAACTGATGAGGTTCTTCAGACGAGTTCGGCTTAAGGCCTTTTTCCAACTGCATCCTGGCCAAGAGAGTAAGGCTCTGACTCCTTTCCGACCACCGTCCACTTTTTTGCCTTCATCTTGCATGATCCCTGCGGAAATAATCACCTTTGAGAAATTGGTATTAAAAGATCTCGCCATTTTGCAGGGTAAGCACAGGTTTACCCCATATAATATCACACTGAAGGAAAAACAGGCTATTTCCACATTGAAAATGAATACTTCATTGGTCATCAAGAGTGCCGACAAGGGTGGTGGAATTGTTCTCCAAAACCTTGACTCGTACACCCAAGAAATACAGAGACAGCTAGATAACAGGGAACATTACCAAAGGCTAGCGGCTAACCCTACAAAAGAGATACAGGAACTTATAAAGAAAATCACTACAGACGCAATGGCAGAGGGCTTCTTATCCAAGAAAGAGTTTAATTATTTGAATATCACAAGCCCCAGGACACCAGTGATATATACTCTACCGAAAGTCCATAAGAGTGTAACGTCACCACCAGGCCGCCCCATTGTTTCAGCTTGCGGTTCAATTCTGGAGCCTCTTGGTTCCTTTATTGATTATTTCATAAAAGGTTTTGTCCCCTCCACGCCCTGTTATGTGAGAGACTCTATGTCCATGATTTCATTGGTTGAAAATTTACCATTCAACCCAGTGACAGACACCCTGTGTACCATGGACGTAGAGTCCCTTTACACAAACATTCCCCAGGTTCTAGCCCTGAAGGTGATTCAGAAGACCTTGGATACACGACCACGCCCACACACAATACCAACGGAGTTCATTTTACAACTTCTCGAAATCTGTCTGACAAGGAACTTTTTTACATTTAATGGCGTGTTCTATCAGCAGATAAAGGGGACAAGCATGGGAGCAATTTTTGCTCCAAACCTGGCAGTATTATTCATGAATGAGATTGAGACCGAGGTAATATTAACATCCTCGAACCCGTTCTACCCAGGGATAGGTTTGTGGCGCAGATACATTGACGACATCTTCATGATTTGGAGATGCGAAGTCAGTGATCTGCGCCACTTCCTACACTGGATGGACAATAATTGTTGCGGCCTCCATTTTACCTTAACATCTGACAATTTGGCTATTGATTTCCTGGATCTCACTATTTTTCACCAGGAAGGAGTCCTTTTGACCCGACTATTCAGAAAAACAACAGAGCGCAATACCCTACTGGACTATTCCAGCCATCATCCTAGAGCATTGCGCGACTCACTCCCATTCTCCCAGTTCCTGCGAATTGGGAGAAATTGCTCCTGTAGGCAGGACTATTTCAAAGAAAGTGCCATCTTAGCTGATAAACTCAAAAACAGGGGCTACCCAAAGAGAATTGTCAAAAATGCCCTAAAGAGAGCATGGTACAGACCCAGAGAAACACTACTCACACCGACACACAAGACACCCCAGGACAGACTAGCCTGTGTGACCACTTTCTCCCCTGTGTCAAATAAAATGAGGAAAATGGTACTCCAACATTGGCCAGTGGTGAATGCAGGCATACTTGAACTTGAGCGTCCCTTGTTCGCCTTCAAGAAAAGTAAGAATTTGAAGGACCATTTAGTGCGAGCAGCACTACCAAGTCCCACCCAAGCATCTACACTTGAAGCTATTTGGGGCATGCCCCCCGTTGTCGGGCATGTGAAATGTGGTAATTGCAGTGTGTGTGACATGGCCATTGAAGGAAAAACAAGAGTATTTAATAATATCACTTTTACTAGCTCTTCTTTGTCTAATTGCAACACCTGTAATGTAATATACTTGATTCAATGTCCCTGTAACAAAATGTATGTTGGCCAAACTTCACAGAAGGTAAAAACAAGGATTTGCCAACACAGGAGCCGCATCCACTGCCAAACTCCTAATGCCCCACTTGTGGAACACTTTACTGACGCCAAACACAAGGAAGACGAATTCCGCTGGACCATACTAAAGTCATTGAAGTTACCGGCGAGAGGTGGCAATATGAGCCAACTGCTCAACCATGAGGAACTCAAATGCATCATCCTCTTGGACACGATCCAGAATGGACTTAATCGTACAGAGGATTGGGCTGGCTTACTCTGAAAAAAAGAAAAAAATGAAAAAAATAGACTTGGGTCTTCTGAACTTTCTTTCGGACACAGGGTCATACTGCCACTAATAATGAATTAGTGAAGGAAAACTACTAGTTGGGCTGAAAATGTCACTACCATCTCTTTTTTCTAAGGTCCACTGCACAAAGCTCACAGTACTGGAGCTCACAGGTTAGAACCGCTGTGCGAATCAATACCATCCAGAACGTATTTTACTTGTACATTTGAAAGCTATAATGACATGACATAATTGTAAATGTAAATTCTTTTGGTATTGTTCCTAAAAGTCACGAAACATGCATGAAGGTGAGCACTTAGACACTTCGCTAGCATATATTTTACCGTTCTAAGATGGCCGCCATAGATTTATGTGCCTTTACTGCTCTTATTTAAACACCTCACACCGGCTGGGACTCCACTTCCGGATTGCTGAGAAGTCGGCTCGCTGCCATTGTGCACGCCGAGTTGGATTTTGCTCGACTGTAGAGCCAAGCAGCATTTTCTGCATTAGAAAGGTAAGAGCGCACTTATGCTCCCCTCGCCTCGCCAGCTCCGTTTCCTAATATATTACAATAAGTAATCCTCGCTTTTTTACAGAGTGCGCAAATTGAAACTCTGCCCCCACAAGACCCAAATCATTTAAATCTGCGGCATGGATGGATTGTAAAGACTGATGCCAGTTTATCCATCAAATAGATACGGAGGTAATTTTTACGCAATCTATACCACCACCAGGCACGCCTAAACGGCCCACCACGAAACTGATCTGCTTCCTTAAATCCCCAGGCATTGTACCTCCAACTCGCTGCAAGGGAGTAATTCGTGCTCTGCAAGGTTGATGTTTACCGAGTCTCAACGGAGGTAATTTTAGGCACCTTAGTCCACTGTTTGTCACCACGCAAACGGCTCACCACGGAACTGACCCGCCTCTTTTAATCCTTAGGCATTGTACACTACGTTCATTGCAACTCGATAAAAAAGAGTAATCCTTGCGCTATAAGGTATGTCTAACAATCGGCTATTACGTTTACACGATAACCACCTAGACACATGTTGCGGCATGCGCTAGCCCCAGTTCGAACTCGCCACGAGTGCTTCACTGTCTGTATGCACAAGCGGTAATACTTTTCAAGTATATAAACTGACACCTTCACTTCACTTACATTCACAAGAGTGCGCCGCCATTGAATTCCGTTGTCACACAGTATGTCTGCATGAGGCCAATACTCACTCGCCACGGGTCGCCTTCATGAATGGTCCGCCCACTTGTTTGTAGCCCTCGGCATGAACAGCAAGAAATATTGTCTGAATGTGTAAAAGTCCTGAACTAAGTACTTTATATGTAAAAAGATTTCTCTTTCTTTCCTCCCTTTTTTACTTTAAACAGGCTTATGACAAAAGTTCTTACAGGCAATAAATTAGAAAGTCCTGATGATGATCCCAGTTCAATAGGAGCCGGGGGATCGAAACGCCGTCGACACTTTTTGACAATTCTGTAACCTGTCTATTATGTTAATTTTGTTACAGTTATTGTTTGTCCTAATTTGCTTGTGAATGATATTAATGATGCAAGGGACAGTTGGCTCCCATGTTCTTTTTGCCTGAACTTCTTTGCTTCCTCTTTGTTTACTCCTATTTTTCCTTCCTCGAACGTTGTTCGAATGTACTTTGGATAGGTGCAGGCTTGTACCCTATCAACTCCTGAATCAGACCCTGTGGTCATTGTATTTTTTTCATACATGAAATTAAAATTCAGGCCCGGCTGGGCACTGAAAAACTCTGAGATATAGTACTTATTGGAGTCTATATGTTATATTGTACTGATAAATTCCTTATTCTAAGGACCACTGTTTTCTTTAATAATCTATTGCCCAAGGTCCTTGGTACTTATCTGGGTTCCCTTGTTTTTTGAAAAAACCCTCGCATATTTATATCATTGTCGAAAGTGTGTGCTTCAATTTAAAATGTAGATCATATTGGAAGATTTATAAATCATCAAGTAGACCCTCATGCCGCTATGAGAGCACGCTTTAATGCAAAACTTTTTTAAGTGACTGGTATTATTTTAGTCATTTGGAGGAGAACTCTGAAAGTTACTAATCTGGTAATCTGCCACAATGTAAAGAACAGGCGCGAGCATGCTTAACTGAAGGCACTATACTCTGACAAATCAGCCACTGTATTTTGCGCCTGCATTTCGGTTACCAGAATATCTAAGTATGACAAACATTGCAGGGTGAACCATCAACAGCCCTAAATTAACCTCAGCTCAAGCCCGTGGTAGATATGCCACAGCACAGAGAGGCTGAATTTAGGGCAATATTTATGCAGCATCAAAACAGTAATAAAATCTGAATTAGAAAAATCGAATAAAGTGCAATAAACAAAATGATACCAAATTTGACAAAAATCCAATAAGGGCTGATGAAAATATGTATTTTTAAAGTTTTAAGTAGGATTAGCACTAAGAAGCACAAGCCACATTAATAAGGATTGAAGGAGACCGGGACCAAGTGTGATTGGAGGCTAATCGCAATCGAGCGCAATGGAGCATGGGTCGGATACACCAACCAGATTCGTCCTGGTCAAAGATTTTACCCTCTGACCTAGGGTCAGACTTACATCGTGGCGGAGAGGAAAGTCCATTGCAGTGACACAGGAGTTCCCTCCCTGCCACACTATTTAAATGTGGGTGGACCATAGTTTGCTGATGGTGGAGACTAGTCCATCTTTGCCGTTGTCAACCTTCTCCAACAGCCCAATGAAGGCTGTCGGAGGTTTGCCTGCCTAATTTTGATGGGAGGACGATTAGCCATTTTCAATGCATGTCACCGTCAGGAAAAAGCCTGTCAGTCAGGGGCAGTGAAGAGTGCTCAGTGACCCTTTGCCACCGGAGGAAACTCCCATGGTGAGGAGGGCATTGCTTTTTTATTTTCTAAAAGAAAATCCCACTTTGGTATTTTCCTTTAAAAATGTTTTACCTATAGCTCCAACATGTTTGATGGAGCCATCTGGAAAAGTTACAATGCTTTGGCAGAAACCACTTTGATGGCGGTTCTAGTCAATGCTTATAATGTCTGCTGGGCCGGCAGAAATTTACAATTTCGCAGGTGGCACCTCCGTCATTGTAACAAATTAATATCCTCTGTCTCCCTGGTGGAGGACAGTCCATTCATCAAAAAATAAGAGTTCAGCAGATGTGTTCCTCCACATAAATGTGATGGGCATTCCATCTGCCCCATATTAGAAGTGCATATGCATATAATGCACTTGAACATGAAGGACGGGCTATCTGTCACTTTTGTCATTGGAGTAATCCATCCTTCTAACTCTAAATCAGGCCCATAGTTTTTTAGGGTCCCAATGAACCACACAAGCACTCTACTAAAGCCCACAGGATGACTCCAGGGGAGGTACTTATAGATGCACAAGGTGCAATGCAAAAGCCAACAGCACAGCCCAGTCTAGGTCTAGTTGCCACTGGTCAGCCGGATACTTTCCTGAAAATGTCTCTTGCATCTTTTCCCTTTGTAGCCACCTACCCTCAGAGTCCACCTATTTGTCCTGGGTACAAGAGGGAGCAGGTCCAGCTCTTCAGGGCTCCTCTCAGGTCACATTAAACGGTCCAGTCCTCTTTGATCTTCTACAGTGTTCTGCAGGGGGTGCCTTGGGATGCCACATTTATGCCTGGCACTAGATAGTGCAAACATAAGGAGATGATGGACAGAGTGATGAAACGTTTCAGACACTCACTCCCAGTCACAGATCTGGGTTGCATCCATCATCGTTCTTTAGCTCATTTCACCACCCCAGTTCAGACTCAGTCATATGCAAATCAGTCTTGACCCTGTGCCTCATGGGAACAGTCCAGCTCCAAATGCCAAACCAGGTCTTCCCTGGACCAAAACAAGAATCCTGGGACCAGTTTTGGGGTAACACCCCTCATTAGCAAGGATGCCCAGATGTGGGCCCCGTGCCATGCCACTGGAGTCAAGCTAGCCTGGCTGATGGGGGGGTTATGCCCCAAAACCCGTCCTAGGATGCTTGTTTCTAGTCTGGGAGGACCTGGCCTGGCAGTCAAGACTGGCTTGCATATGGCTGGGTATGAACTGGAATGAGCTGGGGAGCAGACAAAACGATGGATTTTCGCCCAGATCCCTGTATTTGGGTGAATGTTTGGCAATGGGCCTTATTCTGTCCATCAAGTGTTCTTTTTGCATTTGTCACCCCGAGTAGGACAGGTATGCACAGATGTGGGTCCCGTGCTCTCCATGCCACTGGAGTCAAGCTAGCCTGGCTGAGGAGGGGGGTGCCAAAGAACGGGTCCCAGGATGCAAGTTTCCAGACTGGGGAGGACCTGGCCTGGCAATGTGGGCTGGACTGTTTCCATGGATAACAGGTTCAAGTCAGATTTGCATATGGCTGGGTCAGAAATTGAATGGCATGGGGAGCACAAACAAAAACAGATGAATTCAGGCCCGATCTCTGTACTGGGGTGAATTTTTGACAATGTGCAGCAATATGTCCATCAATTGTTCTTTTTGCATTTGGCACTAGATAGTGGGCTGGCAGTGTCAGCTGTTCGGGAGCGGTCTTTGGAAAGTCAATAAGCTCAACTCATAATACGGTGGGTAGACTGCCGAGCTCACCATGCTCAGATGGCCACTGCTGGTATGGCGGTCCCTGGGACCACAAAACTCATAATGAGACCCTTAGTCTACATTTCCTCTTGCAACGATCAAATCTGTTACAAAGATGGCAAATGGTATTTTTCTTCAGCTGCTGACTTCCATACCTGAATTTAGTCCAACCAAAACACCTCTACCTCTATTTTGTAAAACACCAAATCCTCCTTGAGCATCTTATATTCCTGCTTGTAGAACTACACCTTGTATCTCACCTTCATTCCCTGCAAATGACTTACTCTGAAATCCTCTGTAAGCAAATTTCCTCTGAACCAACATAAGTTGCTCCTTAAGCTCTTTCTGCTTCATTTCTTGTCCATCACTACAGTACACTTGATACCTCAGAATGCCATTCAATGACTTTCTTTGCCAACAAATCCCACTTTGCTGTATATGCACACTGATGTGACTAGACATCTTTCGTCCAATAACAAACTGAGACATAAATAATCTCATGTCACTAGCAACAGGACATTCTCTCTTACTGTTTCGTTTAAATTCCTGAAACAATCTCATGAAATGCATCAACCAATTTTTTTGGTAACTGGGTTGTTTGATTAATCTTAGCCTAATCCAAATCTTTTGTTCTCACTAGGCCTTTCAGGAAAGTATTCACTGCTTCATTTTTCTTCATAACTATAGAAGATGGTTCATGAGAGCAAGCAGCTCTCATTGTCTCCTCACTTGGTCATAGCACCATAACCTTACATCCGAACCACAGATCAATTGGCATTGCAGTGTCAAAGCACATTTTGAAATCAATCCACAACACCTTTGAAATTTCAACAAAACCGTCAACTTGTCTGCACCACAGTACAGCCTTGTCTCTCAATTTTCTAAAAATTTTCGTAAATGCTGCAAGATCACCATTGCTCCATGGTACATGAACATACACTTTTCTCGCTGTTTGTCTTCGCGGATAAGGTAAGGCTTCTACCTCATCTTGTGTATTATTTTCCCCATCTAGGTCTGGTGGTTTCTTGTTCTTCTCATGTGTCCTTGCCCACTTGCTTCCTAATCTCTCCAAACCATTCCATTCATGATTACATTTTGTCAAGTCTGTAATGTGTAATCACAATTCTAAAGTACACAATGTCTCAATTGCTTCATCATCCATCTGTACATTGATTCCATATTTTCGGGCCAAATAAGTCAGCCCATGTGTAGTTTCTGCACATATTGTAATTTCCTTACTTGGGTAAATTAATTATATTTCCTGATACTGGTTCAAATGCTCAAGATCTAAACATTCCCTCATAATTTCTTCAAGTTAAATTTTTAACCTTGAAACATTAAATGGCGGTAGGAGCACAGCGGTGGCGGTCTACTGACTGCTCTATTATGATTTGGGCAGTCGAACTGCCACAGCCCTCAAACTGATGTTCCCTAGTGGTGTTATAGCAGTCAGGAGGCTGCAGTAGGCTTGGTGGGACCGCTGCGGTTCCTCCAAGCGTATTACGAGTTTCCTCTCTGCTGGCAGTGTAATGGAGGTTCCTCCTTCAAAAACACATCGGCAGGGATGAAACAAAAAGGGCCTTGCAGGGCCCCCAGTGCCTCCACCACATGAGAAAGCAGATGACCCCCTGTGTGCATGCACACCAGTTCCTGCACGACATGGACTTTTCAATCCTTGACGTGCAGGAACTGTTTTTGGCGTTTCCATTGTGGTGCCCATTTAAAGTGGCACCACAATGGGAACATGAAAAAAAGGCTGACAGAAAGGAGGAAACTCATAATCAGGCGGGTGGTCTGGCCGCGGCTTTGGCGGTGCAGCTGCAGGGCGCACCCAGTGCCACATCACTAAAGTCATAATCAAGCCCTAAGTGGTCTCTCTTTTTCAGGTTCTAGGTTAACTACTGTGCTATCTTTTTTAATCCTTGCTGCCACCTCAAACCATAGTCGGAAAAAACTGCTTTAAACAAATGTATTTCCCTCTGAACTAATGGTGTTTTAAAGACAATTCTTCACCATCTCCCAATGCTTGAACTATCTGGGGCGGTTTCCGTTAAATAATCTGAGACTTCTGACATGTTGGGAGAAACACTGTTGTCATTATTCCTTCTGCAGCTCTTTGAGCTTCTTGAGTTGGGACCATATTAATGAGGACAGTCACAATTTGTCCAGGCACTGTTTGTATGGCTACCGTTTCTAGTATTTGTACATGATCAGTCACAATTGAAGCAGTAATACCTGGAGGTATCCCTGCCAGTGTCGAGTGAACAGGTGGTGGGGCAATTAAAAATGCCTGTAAAGGTCTCTCAATCTATATTTCTGTTGGTTCAGAAGAAGCAGTAGCCACTGTAGTTATTGTTGGTACACTATTATTAGTATTTAAAGTGGGGACCACTTAAGTTAACAATGCATCTAATATTCTATTAATTGTATCTCTGTTTGTTTGAGGCTTCTTGTCATCCTTAATTTCCTTTTCATATCTGATCCTTTTTTCTGCTTCTAAGGTCTCGCAGTAGTAATGGATTTTTATAATCTGGTTCCCTCAACAGTAACTTTCCTATATCTCCCTAGTGCTTCATCCCAATGAGCATCTCCATAATTATGGTGTGCTCCACTTGTGATGTTCTGCTATTTTGCTCTTTCCTTGTCTCTTGCTGATTTTTCCCCACATGCTTAAGGCTTCAAATTGCGTAGGTCTAGATGGTGACTTTATTTCTCATAACATTTCTCTTAATCTGTAAATAATTTGCAATTCAAAAGTACCATATTTTGGAAGACGGAAAGGAGCATCTTTCTCAGTAATCTTGCACCATAGGCAAATCCACAAACATGAATTTAGGCCCACGTTTGTTAACATCAAATGTGCAGGCTTTCTTCAGGTGGAAGCTTGTCACTGCCCCAAATAGAATTTATCACATCATCTCCGAAAACATTCTTAAAGCCGTTAAACCATTTTATTCATGCAAATTCAATGCAATGTTTTGATTCTATTATGTAAACGTCAGGTTTCTTTCCTTCTTTCCTTCAATCCTGTTATCCTGTTACGGTTTGAATCCTTGAAGACTTTCAACCAAATCTTAATGCAGTATTCAAACAGCTGAACTATCACAGCACAGCAAATACAACACCATCAGCCAATCGCAGCTTAACAATAGACGAACCAGACAGTCTCAATGTGAGAAATTTGAAGCATAAACTAATTCCTCACTGCAGCACACCCTTGTTAACAATTTTCCTCTCGTTCACACAACTCCAATTAATAACTTCTTCAAATAACTTTGTATTTGCTCTGCTAAAATAAATAACAGCACTACAATCACTCAAGATTATTTTACACCCCAGCAAGTAAAATCTCTACCAGCTTGAAATCACCCCAATCGATGCAGCTTCACCCTGTGTACAATCAGGTTCCACTAACACCAACTTATATTAGTCAATCACAAACAAATCTCAAACCATCATACTACAGATGTAGGTGATGTTACATCATACTCCACACCTAGAATCCTGCAAACAAGTTTACATTTTGTAATATTATCTCAGGATCTTTTGGCATTTACAAGCCCGAAATCTTCAGTATCTTCTCTTCCTCAACTCATTGATCTCTTCGCTACTCACTCAAGCATTCAAAAGCATAGTACCTCAATCTAACCCAACACAATTTACCACAAATGCAAAAACCACAAATGCAATTACCGCAGAAGCAATTACTGCAAATGCAATTACAGCAAACATAATTAACACACTTCTCCCTATTAATACTCACTCCTTCATCAGCAACTGCCTTCTTCTATCGCCTTCTAATACCGCTTTGCCAGTCTTCAACATCTGGGCAATAGAATCAGGGAACAGGATTTTTGCCGATTTCTTTTGTAGCTCCTTTATAGCTCCATACAGGGAGTTAATCTAACCTCTGCTATCAGAAACTGTGGGAAATCTAATAGGATTAGACCACATGGGTATTTAAGACTAAACAACTCAACTTATAGATTTTGTCCTTTAGAATTCCTGATGGCTCTTGACAGGTCAATAGACCTTAGCCGCTGTGTTCTGAATTGTAGCTGAAACAAAATGTACAGGTCATGTATATCCTCAACTGTCAAGTTCTGTATTTTCAGCCAATGACGAGAGGTATGAGTAGTTTCAAAAGGTTTTATTTTCCTATCAAAGTTTAAGCTTCTCTGATTCTTTATTTATAGTCAAATAGCAATCATATTACCAATTTGATATTAGAAATATATAGGGGCATATTTTCAACGCAGGCGATAAAATTATCGCTTGCTTTATCGGCAGAAAACTGACGCTAAAGCCGCTTTTGCGGCAGAAAACTGCCGCAAAAGTGGCTTTAGCGGCAGTTTTCTGCCGATAAAGCAAGCGATAATTTTATCGCCTGTGTTGATAATATGCCCCATAGTTTGTGCCGATCATATTATAATGTGCATACAGGAAACAAAATACTATTCTAAGAAATGGAGCACAAATTATGTCGGTTAGACCACAAGAAGAGTTTAAGATCAAAAATTATAAATTACAGAATTTCCCATAAAGAGAAAATAAAGCATAGAGCAAATGAGCCTTGGCAAAGCCAATTAATCAAAGCATAAATATTGGGTTTTAATAAAAATCAAAAGAACAGAGGCTGACAGTTCTGCTCTGAACCTCAGCTGATCTGCCTCTGTTCTCCTTCTCAAACTAAATATCCTGTCATCAGCTCTCCTGCACACAAATCTCTCTAGCTGAATCTCTTGCTTTGCTAAAGAAATCCTATCTCTGTCTAAGTTTGTCCAAATCTGAAGTTCCTAACTAGGAACTTGTTTATAAAACTGTGATTTAAAGTTGCAAAAAGATGTTGTCTGTTCTTTTGTCCATCCAATAGACATCCATCAAATTCTCCACGTCATCCATTCTACGAGCTGGATATCTCCTTTGTTCCCACAGTTGGAATCTTCATCTTAAGTGACTTCATTTCCTACCCTTCTATTTAAGCAGATATTATTTAAACTGAACACATGGTCTGTTAACTGCAAATACAATTTTATTTAAGCAGGAAGTCATTAGAAACAACATATGGAAATGCATTCTTAATTACATCTGTTTTCTGTTCTCTATGGCAAAGACATGAAGCTTTAAGTCAGTTCTGAATAAGGCTCCGTTTAAATAATAACATTCTATTAGCAACAAATACAATATTATGAAGGTTCTGAGGTAACATGCTGAGGTGTCCTGGTTTTACAAAGGAAAGGCACATTTTACAATTATCTGGAAGGTCAAGTTCTTTAAGCAAGCTACATTTCTACAAATCATTAATTCTAATGATCTATCACTGTTTTCTGCACTTTTAAATGTCATGTTAATGTAATACTATATGTTACTGCTGCAAACATGTTTAATAAGTATTGTAAGCCAGAAAAACGCATTTCATATTTAGGATAAAATCTAAAAGTAGTCAAATTAACTATAGATTATATGTGTGCATGCTTTAGCATTCTAAAGAACATGATTTATTAAATGGAAAGCTTCTGGTTAAAGGCCTTTGAATATCAAAGCCTGCTTATTTCAGCACCAATTTTCTGCATATCATGTTTGTAGCCCAGTGCATATTGTCATTAGTAGTGATTAATGTTTAGGACATTTTTACTTTCCTTCAGAAGTTTGCATCTGTTGTTGCCCAATTATAATTCAGAGGTTGGATCTTTCGTACAAACATCTTCTTTGTTTTATGCATCAATATTAACGTTTTTTTCTGTACTGAGGGCAACAAAAACATGACTCTTTTCCTCTGCGCCAAACTATACAATAAACTCTGTTAATGCAGCATTAAGACAGTGGTAATATTTGCTCAAGATTAGAGGAACTTCAGATAGTAATTGATGTAGGCCCAACTGCAAGCATACATATATTTAGGTGTTATTTTTTTCATATTACTCAGACTCAGGAGATGCTATTCAATTCTCTCTTCTAGTGCTTTCATATAGAGGTTAACCAGCATGAGTGAAATAAATAATAAAGATGCACGAGTAGAAAACAATTAAAATTAGGACTAACATTTGGATCTACTTCACTGTAACTGTAATTGTAGACATCAATTGTAAAGAAATGCTATGCTCTTCATATGAACCCTTTGAATCCCATTTATGTTCTCAGAACTTTGAGCAAAGTGTCATGGTCTTCTTTGACACAGCATACTAAGTAGCAGAAGAGTGTTGATGAATTTAATGCCCACCATTCCACCATGGTTTCTGTCCCTCTCAGGGTCTGTATGCGACATTCCTTACCAGAGAGCTGAGCGGGAATAAGAATGTTTTCTTTTATATGGTAAGTTTAATGGGAGGGCCTGACATATGAAGGCCGCTCAGGGAGTTATGAAATAAACTCCAGGGGTGCAAAAGTCCGGACTGATTTTATGACATAGTATTGCACTATTTTGTTCTGTGCCTTTCGGTGTGGATTATTTAGGAAATGCTGAACATACACATGACACTTTATGATATGAAGCTTAATTGAATTTTAATACATTTTTTTTACAACTCGAACATATGACTAAAAATTGATGGGAGATTGTACTGCATGCACCTGTCTTGATCTAAAGGATAGACCACTGCTAATGCCTTTTAAACCATTTGTAAATATAATTCTCTCTTCTGTTGATTGTTTAAACTTTTTCTCTTTTTAAATGTTTTATGTATGTTTTTACCTTGCCTTTATGGCTTTGAGCCGAAGAAAGTTTATTTGACTGACATAAGTGCAACTTTTAAAGTACGTCTTAACATTGGAGACAATACAGATTCCCCACAGTGAAGTAACCCAGTAGAAATACCAAGTAATCTCAGCTACTAATGTACCAGTCATCACAAACAAAAGAAGGTACATCAAGGTGTTTCAGCTCTTCACAAATAAACAGTGTCACCTCATCGATTCCACAAACAGTAGAAGGTGAGAAAGTAACAAATTGATTTTATGTTAACAGCCATCCCAACATTACGTGCTGCAAACTTTCTGAGGTGAAATTATAGAGGACAACGTCTAGGTTAACATTATTGGATTTGCACTTTATTTTCAAATCACATTTCAATATACGGACCTTGAAGGTACTACATAGCAAATAGTCCCTTTGATCAAAAGAAACTTGTGCTGGACATTCAGCGAGTGCTTATAGGTATATGTTCCACAGTTTCATTGACATGCATTAACACACACATGCCCAATGTGATCAACCCATCACACATCATTGTCATCAGAAGGCTAGACACTTGAATGACAAGTTGGCATGAATATATCAAAGACGTCAGCATGCACCCATTTCATGACAATAGCATTGTGGGCCTCATTTACAAAGAATTGATGTAGGGCAGTGCTACATGTCATTTTGCTGCGCTGCCCAACGCCAATTAAAAAGGGCAGGAATGCACCATAGGGCTATTTATAAGCCCTATATGCTGCAGTAACATCCGGGTTTGTGAGGTTTCCAGAGTCACACAGGGCTTAGCAGATCCACAAGGCCACTTAGAGCTACCCTGCATGGCTTTTCATGGCTTTGTACATAAGGAGTAAGGCAAAGTAGCACCTATCGCTGTCTTACCTTACTCTGCATCAAAGAGGCATTTCATGGGTGTTGCTGTGAATTGTTTCCACACAACAGCCATGGACTCCGACTGCCTTAGATTTACAATATCTTGTAAACCTAGAGCAGCGCCAAAACCTTGCACTTCCTTAAAGCAAACGTAACAAGAAGAAATGTTTTAATTTCTCCTAGTTTTTTCTCATACCAAGTGTGCTGCATTCTGCATTCCATTGATGTTGAATGGGAACACCCACCGCAACACCCATGGAAAGCCTCCTTGATGAGAGTGAGGCAACGCAGCACTTTGCGCTGCCTTGCCTTACTCAATATCTATGAGGCCAGGCAAAGCCATGCAGGGTGGCTTTACATCACCTCATAGATATGATTAGGAGCCCTGCACCACTGGATCATCAAAAAAAGTGAGTCCTTGGGGGCGTCCACTCCGGTGGCTCCAGCATGCTTTGGTGACACTCAGGCTGTGCCAACACATTTTGTATATTAGAGCCGGTGTGTCAGCATCAGGAGATTACTTACTAAACGGCAGACTACCATGTTTCAAACATTCACAGGAGTGTGACGTGTACAAAGACCACATGTATAAAGACATTACACAACAAGGGGATATTGACACCAATTTTAAAAACATGTCCCAGTATCTACGTTAGAGAGAAAAAAAATGGAGAATACTGGATGAATAAACATTAATTATTTGACTTCGTCAGGACATCCTATGACATGAGAAGAAACAACAGTGACTATCTTACCTGTTTTTATTTTCTATTTTGAAGCCAGTAATCTTCATAGCAATTCTCTAAGTAGTAAATTGAAACCTCCTTAGTTACATTTTTATTAACATTTTAAAGCATCACTATGTCACAAATGTCACTACCTGCAAGTGACCGCTCAGCCCTCCACAGGGCTTGGTCGCCCCACTCACTGCTGCTGCTCCTGCCTGCCTTTGCCGCCTCCTGCCTGCAGATTCCTTCGCTCGCTGCCCGCTGCTCCTGGGAATTTCCCGCTGCCCACTGCTTCTTGGAATTTCCCGCCGCTGCCTCCCTGCGGCCCCGCCCCCCTGTGATTCCATTAGCCGCCCCGCTCCCGCCACCCAGCTGCTCTTCCCTCCCGGCTCCTTACTTATGACGCCCCCAGAGCGACCACGCAGCGGACGCGCGCAGCGGGAGCGCCGATTGAGCGCCGAAGGTGCGCCAAAGGTAAGCCCATCTGCGCCCGTCCGCGCCTGGCCCGCGCCCAGCGCCAGGACCCCTGGCCCTCCCGCCGAGGCAAGACGACCCGACTGACCTACGACGCCGCCACTCTCAACGCACTCAATGCCGGCCGGACCCACGCCTGCTGCCGAGCCACCCCGAGACGTACCCACGGACCCTTCACCTGCTGCACCTGCAAGTTCACCTGCCTCCGAACCTGCCCCGCACCCGCCAAGACAAACACCAGCAGCAACCACCTCAAGTGCATCCTGATCAACACCCGCTCCGTCCACAGACACGCCGTGGAACTCTGGAACCTCCTCGACGCTACATCACCGGACGTCGCCTTCCTCACGGAAACCTGGATGAACGCCTCCTCTGCACCCGACATCGCCATCGCCATCCCGGACGGGTACAAGATCATCAGGAGGGACCGCATCAACCAGACCGGAGGTGGCATCGCCATCGTCCACAGGAACACCATCCGCATCACGACCGACGCCAACGACTCCTTCGCCGCAGCCGAACATCTCCACTTCCAGATTCACACCGACCCTAAGACGACCCTCAGAGGCACCCTCGTCTTCCGACCCCCGGGACCACGCACACAATTCAGCGAAGACATCACAGACTTCATCAGCCCGCACGCCCTCCCCTCCACTGACTACATCCTCCTCGGGGACCTCAACTTCCACCTGGAGAACAACAAGGACCGCAACACCACCGCCCTGCTGGAAAACCTCGCCAACCTCGGACTCAAGCAACTGGTCAACAACCCCACCCACTACGCCGGCCACACGCTTGATCCCGTCTTCTCTTCCAGCAAGTACATCACCTTCAGCCACGCCACCGGACTCCACTGGACCGACCCCAGCTGCGTCCACTTCAGCTTCAAAAGATCCACGACCCACCACCACCCGCAACAGGTACCTCACAGGAATTGGAGCAAGATCACCGCAGACCAGCTCACCACCTCCCTCAGCCAGAGCCCACCCGCCAACACAACGGACCCCAACGAAGCAGCCCGCAACTTCACACAGTGGCTGACCGCCTGCGCCGACGACCTCGCGCCACTAAAGAACCCTCCCAGCAGACCCAGAAGCAAGAAGGCATCCTGGTTCACCGACGACCTCAAGGACTCCAAGAAGACCTGCCGCACCCTCGAGAAAGCCTTGCTCCTCGACCGGACCACCGACAACATGACCGCCCTCAAACACGCTACCCGCAAGCACCACCAGCTCATCCGCACCACCAAGAAGAAATCCCTGAAGGAACGACTGGACAACAACGCCCACGACAGCAAAGAGCTCTTCACTATCGTCAAGGAGTTCTCCAACCCCAGCACCGGCACCAACGACATCACTCCGTCACAAGACCTCTGCGACTCCCTCGCCTCGTTCTTCCACCGCAAGATCGCCAACATTCATAACAGCTTCGGCGCCCCACCCACGCACCCAACCGTCGAACCAATGCCCCCCACCGCCACCCTTCGCACCTGGACCACGGTGACCACCGAAGACACAGCCCGCACGATGAACCCCATCCACTCCGGATCACCGACCGACCCCTGCCCACACCACGTCTTCAACAAGGCCGACTCCACCATCGCACCCCAACTCCGGAACATCATCAACGCCTCCTTCAACACCGCCACCTTCCTGGAGAGCTGGAAGCACACCGAGATCAGCGCCCTCCTGAAGAAACCTACATCGGACCCCACCGATCTCAAAAACGTCCGCCCCATCTCGCTCCTCCCTTTTCCTGCTAAAGTCATCGAGAAGATCGTCAACAGACAGCTGTTCGCCTTCCTTGAGACGAACGGATCCCTCGACCCCTTGCAGTCCGGCTGCAGAGCCAACCACAGCACTGAGACCGCCCTCATCGCAGCCACCGACGACATCCGGACCCTGCTCGACAAGGGGGAAACAGTGGCCCTCATCCTCCTGGACCTCTCCGCTGCGTTCGACATGGTCTGCCACCGCACCCTAGTCCAGCGCCTCAGCAAAATCGGTATCCAAGAGAAGGCACTGGAGTGGATCATCTTGTTCCTCGCCGGAAGAACACAAAGAGTCCGCCTCCCCCTGTTTTGCTCCGAGGCCACCGAAGTCATCTGCGGCGTCCCGCAAGGATCTTCACTCAGCCCCACCCTCTTCAACATCTACATGAAACCTCTCGCAGCCATCTCACGCCAGCACAACCTCAACATCATCTCTTACGCCGACGACACCCAGCTGATCCTCTCCCTCACCAGAGACCCCGACACCGCCAGAATCTGCCTACACGAAGGGATGAAAGACGTCGCCGAGTGGATGAAGGACAGCCGCCTGCAACTGAACTCGGACAAGACGGAAGTCCTCATCCTGGGATCTTCGCCCTCCGACTGGGACGACTCCTGGTGGCCCCCAGCCCTGGGCACCGCACCCAAGCCAACCGACCACGCACGCAACCTGGGCTTCATCCTGTACCCCTCCCTCTCGATGATCAGACAAGTCAACGCCGTCTCCTCATCTTGCTTCAACACCCTGCGTATGCTTCGCAAGATCTTCCGCTGGATCCCGACCGAGACCAGGAAGACTGTCAACCAGGCACTCGTCACCAGCCGACTGGACTACGGAAACGCCCTCTACGCCGGAACCACATCCAAGCTACAGAAAAGACTCCAGCGCATCCAGAACGCCTCCGCCCGACTCATCCTGGATGTCCCCCGACGCAGCCACAACTCCAGCCACCTGAGGAACCTGCACTGGCTCCCCGTCGACAAGAGGATCACGTTCCGGCTCCTCACCCACGCACACAAGTCTCTCCACGACCTGGGCCCCAAGTACCTCAATGACCGCCTGACCTTCCACACGCCCAACCGCCAGCTACGGTCCACCAGCCTCGCCCTCGCAGCCGTACCACGCATTCGAAGAGCCACCGCCGGAGGAAGATCCTTCTCTTACCTGGCTGCCAAGACTTGGAACTCCCTCCCCATCCACCTTCGGCTGACCCAGGACCATCTGGCCTTCAGGAAACAACTCAAGACCTGGCTGTTCGAGCAGTAGCATACCCCTCCCCCCAAGCACCTTGAGACCCTCCCGGGTGAGTAGTGCGCTATACAAATGGCATGATTGATTGATTGATTGATTGATTGATTGACCCCCTCCAGGCAAACCAGATATTGTCTTGGGAAGAATGGGTTGATACATTTAAACATATATGTTAGCTTCAGGTGGAAAGAGATTAGCAGGTGATTGGAAAATCCAACCTTTTGCATTGCTCAAGAAAAGAGGGTTAGAAGTATATTGCACACTTTCTTTAAAAAAAAAATTTTTTTATTGAATTTTTATCACATATAGCACAGCACAAAAAAAACAAAATCACATGATTATTTATGCAGCAGAGAAGAAAGAAAAGAAGAAAGAGATATAACAGAATCTATCAAATTGCAAGCATAAAGACAGAACAAAAAAGAAAAGAAAGATAAAGATAAACAGGAAAAAAAGGGAAGGAAGTGACCATTACATTACATTGCATTACTTTCATATTCCACAACCATGGTACACAACTACCTATATGCCCATGGAAACTAATCTGCAGTTCTACCCTCTTTCCACAACTTTATCGGTTCCCAGATTTTCTTCCCTAGCGACCTTTCTCTTTTGCCTTTCCTTTCATATATGCCCTTTTCCAGGTTATAAACTGCCATTTGGCTAGCGAGCCAGCATTGCAGAGCTAGAGGAGATTTATCCAGCCAAGTCCTAGCGATCCATAATCTTAAAACAGCCATAGCTACAAATATAAATTCTGTATATACAATAGTAGGATCTGATGCAACTCCTAATAGCATTAAGTCCGGAGTAAGGGTGATGTTATCCCCCAATATCTGCAATAAGAGGTGCTCTATACCTATGATAAGTGTACTTAATTGTGGGCAGGTGGCAAAATTGTGTACGATATCAGCCTCTAAGGCATTACAGCGAAAACAAGTGACCCCTGACGTACCACTCCACTGAGCAATTTTCGCGGGGGTAAAATAGAGCAGAAAAAGCATTTTATAATGCTGAGATTGCAGCGGGGCTGAGCACAGCACTGTGCATCCTAGTTCCAGCGACTCTTGAAACCTGCCCAGCACTATTCCCAATTTGCTGGCCCACTTACTGCTACATTTCTCAATATCGTCTGGTTTGGTGTTTATCAGGCCAGCATAAAAGCTACGTATAGTCCCTTCCCCCCTCTTTCTATAGAATCCAGTATACCATTATTAGTGAATCCAGCCGTACCCCCTTGTTTATTAAACAAGAAACTACGGACCTGCAGGTTGTTAAAAAAGCTACCCCTGTTGATGTGAAACTTATCCTGTAGCTCCACAAATTGAATAATTCCTTCGGCGCCCAGTAAATCACCAATTGTTCTGATCCCCTTACTTGCCCAGTCTGCCATAATTGAATCTGAAAAGATTTCTGCGGGGAGGGATTTATTTTTATAAAACCTGGTATACCTATTAAACCTGCCTAGTCCAGCTCTCTTCAAGAAGGCACCCCATAGCCTATACGCTGGCCATACTGTCTTAAACCGCGTCCTTTTAAAGTACGAAGAATCCATACAGTTAAGGAACGCGTTCTCCTCTTCAGGCCCAAGGACAGTTGCATAAACCTCTGTAGAATTGGTGGTGATCCTAGGATCCAAACCGCCCCTCCTAGCAAACCCTGCATATACTGCATAGCGTATGCACAGTCGTACAGTCTGAAATCCGTCGTCCCCCAACCTCCTCTATCCCTAGGGAGGGTCATAAATCTATATGCACTCCTTGTCTTCCCGTGGCCCCATATAAACCTATTCAGAATTTGAGCTAGCTTAGTAAACCAGCTGGCTTAAAAAATCAATAGGATTGCCCTAAAAAAATCTAAACATTTAGGCAAAATAATCATCTTAATCACGTTGGTGCAGCCTACTAAAGTTAAATGTAAATTATTCATTCATACCAAATCTGAAGATACTTTGGCTATTAGAGGTGCCATGTTACTTTGCACTATAGTGATCTGCACACCAAGATAAACAGCAGAGTTCACTACCCGGTGATTGTTGCATATAACATGCAAATTCTTAACAATCTGGGTCTTATCCCGATTTAGTCTATAGCCTGAAGCCTCTCCAAACCGCTGAGCTTCCACTTCTACCTCGTGTATGGCTATATTGGGTTTAGGGGAAACAATTGCCACGTCATCCGCGTAAGCAAATGTTTTAAATTGTCTGCCATTTATCACCACTGCCGGTATTTTTATATTCGCTTCTGATCTCCTAAGTAGGGGATCCATGTAAAGCGCGAATAATAATGGTGATGCTGGGCACCCCTGTTTCGTCCCTCTACTGATCTGAACTGCCGATGTATATGCTCTGTTGATCTTTATCCTGGCAGTTGGACTCCTATAGAGTGCTTGTTTTGCTTGAACAAACCCTGCACCCAAACCATAACGGGTAAGTACTGCCCAAAGATAATCCCAGGAGACCCTGTCAAACGCCTTTTCGGCATCTAGGAACAAGGCTGCGATAGGGTCCCCTGGGACCCCTGTGGCGTCGAACAGGGTGATTAACTGCCTAATATGTTGTGTGGTTCCCTTCCCAGGGATAAACCCATGTTGAGTGCTGCTTACCATACCCTCAATGACCTTTGCCAACCTATTGGCTAATAGCTTTGAATACAAAGTCTGCATTCATTAGTGTAATCGGCCTGTAGGAACCTGGGGCTGTATGTTCCTTCCCTTTTTTTAAGATAACAATCACATCGCCCCCCCCCCAGGATTCTGGGATAGAGTTCCCCTGTTGGGCGTGGAGCATCACCGTTAACATCTCTGCAGTGATTACCCCTTGAAATACCTTATAGAATTCAACCGGGATCAAATCTGGGCCTGCTGCCTTCCCTGCCCGGAGGTCCCCCACTCCTTTAATCACCTCATCCAGACAGATTGGTGAATCTAAAGCTGTCCTCTCCTCATCCCGTAAAGTCGGGACACTTGTGCCTAAACTCTGATTAATATATTCCGATACCCCTACCCCTCCGCAGCCTATTTCTGTACTATATAGATCTGTATAAAATTGCCTGAAGACCTCTCTAATACCATCTGGGTCCCTAGTTATCCTCCCTTGGCTGTCCTTGATTTCTTTAATTTCGCCTGAAGCTGCTTGCTGTCTAGTCCGGATAGCCAGAATGTGCCCAACTCTCGCACTTAGCTCAAAGGTTTGCTCTTTTTTAACCAAATACTTTGCCGCTTCCTTGCTACTAATATCCTCTGCTACTTCTGCTTTTAACTGAATAATTCTAACTAGTATATGTTCCAGGGGTAGATTCTGCTGTATTGCCAAGCTTAGTTCTTCTTCTGCCTGTTCGATTTTCCATACCACCTGCTCCACTCTGTCCCTTTCTTGCTTCTGTTTATGCAGTGTGTAGCTCATCGCCTCCCCCCGAATCCCTGCCTTAAGCGCGTCCCAGACAACCCCCACTGATGCGCTCCCCCTATTAAACGCCCAAAACTCATGTAACCACTTATTCATATGTATAACATATTTTGGATCCTTAAAGAGAGCTCTTTCAAATGTCCAAATGTTTTCTCTAGATCCTACCCCCACTAAATTTACCGACAAGACCAAGGGGTTGTGGTCTGAGATAATTCTCGGGTATTTTTGAATCTTACATCTTTCCAATAAAGAGTTGGGGATTAAAAAATAGTCTAGCCTAACCAAAACTCTATGAGGTGCAGAATAAAAAGTTGTACCATCCACCTGTGGATTCAGCCCTGCCCATACATCGCACAATGAGTTATGTTGTGTCATGGCTGTAATTGCTCGGTATACTCTTTTTTTCCTACCATTGTAACCTTGACCTGTCTGTACTCCCACATCTGAGGGTATACTGATATTGAAATCCCCGCAGCATATTACAGGCTCAGGCCAGCGAGCTAGTTCCACATCAAGGTGTTCAAATATCTCAGGGTCATCCTCCGTAGAGCCGTATATCGAGACTATAGTAAACTTTACCCCCTTGTGCATTATTTCAATTATCACCCATCTACCTCACTGATCCTCCTGTTTCTTAATCACTAAGTTGTGCCGCCCTTTTGCTAATATCGCCACTCCCCTAGTCTTAGAGCCTTGCCTTGTATGTGCCAGTAGAGTAAAGCCTAGCTGCTCCAGGGGGAATGTCCTTGCCCCCTCGACGTGCGTTTCCTGCAGGCATACAAAGTCTTGTCTCATTGTTTTAAGCAATGCCGCCACCCGAATCCTTTTCTGGGGATCATTCAAACCACAAATATTGATTGAGGCTATTTTACATGTCATCTAAAATACATCAAAAGGTTCGCCCAAATTTCTAACTATCCCTACTGCCAAAAAAATTGAAAAGTGCTGTGCTGTACATGCTGTAAGTCCCCCCTCCCTCCCCTCCCCCAATGCCCTCTTCCCACACTACGACACCTCCCCCTTCCTCTACAGGCAAATAGGTCCATGCTGACCTATGTGTAGCTGCTTCCTAGCCGCAGGGTTATCGCAACTCTCTCCCCCCTCTAATATACCTAAGGTCATATACGATGAATTCTGGGGTAATACATATGCCTTAGCCCAAATTCCTTAGCGACTCAATTCAACACAGCATAATTATACAAACTTAGTTCTGCAGTCCTTTTGTCCTTTTGACCCTTTTATCCATTTTGCCGCTATCTTTGCCCTGGCACCACACCCATGGTACTGCGCTGACCCCTCTTTTCCTTCAACTCAGCAAGAAAAGCCTGTGCCTTAACCTCAGAGAAAAACATCTTAATTTGGCCATCCAAATGTACTTTCAACCTGGCCGGGAATAGTAGATAAGCTTCACATCCTAATTTTTGAAATGGGTCAATCATCTGCCTTAGCCTCCATCTCCTCTCCAATGTAACGTGGCAGATATCTGGACGTGCAAAAAATGTAATTCCTTTAAAGGTGCGTCTATCTTGAGGCTTGGCTTTCTCCATGATCTCTTGCCTGGCCAGATAATTCCCCACAAATACCATTGCTCTCGGCCTGTCTCTCTGGTATGTACCATATGATTTCTTCAGGATTGGGCGGAACCTATGAGCACGCTGGACCTCGACATCCCAATTCCAGTTCAAGATCTCGCGAAATGCTCCTTTTAAAAGTACAATCACGTAGGATCTTGGGTCCTGCGCCTCTGCCCCTTCCGGAATACCCAGGAGTCTGATATTATTGCGTCTCTGTCTATTCTCCAAGTCCTCTAGCTTCCATTGCATATCCTCCGAAGCCTTCTCTTGAAACCCTGCCAGCGTGAAACCTCATCTTCCAATTTCCCTGTTCTCACTTCCACTTCTGTCACTCTTCCTGCCATCTCCGCATACAGTTTATTCATCTTGCTTAAAGACCCTTGTATTTTCTTATTGGCTTGTTTAGACCTTTTGCTCTCAGTTATAGCCTCCCCCTGCATCTGCGTAAGAGTGATGTATAATAGGTCCATTGTAGTACTTTGTTCCTGAGATGAGCAAGCCTTCCTCTGCTGATCTCTTGCCTCATCCTCCTGTTATGAACTGGAGGTAGCTGAGTAGTCCCAAACCAGTTTTTTTGCCATCTCTGCCTGCGTGAGACTTCTAGGGGTTTTAAGCCTGTGACGCTGACGGCTCGTCTGCTGTTTTTTTCCCCTTAATTCTAGCACAGCCCGCTGTATTGTATCCTCAGGCAGTGATTGTGCAGAGTCAGTGTCTGAAGCGGAGCTGTCTGCGTCGCTTCATTCTGAGCCCCAGCTTGAAGACGTAGCTGTTTCGTCGTTAACTGAAAAGAACCGCTCAGCACTCGGTGTGCCGGGAAGCAGCCATCCAGCATTGGTTACGGCCTGAGCGTCCCCAGAATCTTTGCCACCTTGTAAGTCCTCCTGCTCTAAATCTGCAGCAGCTACTTGTGTTATTTCTCCTGACGCTTCTGCGTTATTCAGAGGGCCTGCACCCCCCACAGCCACAGCCACCAACTCTGGCTGAATACTTTGGGGCAAACCAGGAGAGTTACTAGACAGTCACTTTGCTTTTGAGTGCTCTCGCTCATAGTGTGACCATCCGGACTGGTTAATGGAGTCCTTAAAGCAGCTTGCCCCACCGCTATATTCTCATGTATATTTTTAACATTGTCCGCTGTGATAACGCGGCTTACCTCGCTACGTGGATCGTTCCTTTCGCTAGGGTCCATTGTTGCTTCATCAGCCTGACATGCTGCTGAGCCCGTACCGGCTCCGTCTGACAGATCCGGCCGCTCTGTGACCGGCACATCAGTAATCACCCTGCTCGGTGATCCTTGCTCGTTTGCCTCGCCAAGGGTTTCACTGCCTTGCTGCTCGGGACTGCTTTTGCCACCGACTACCGCTCCAGGCATCGCCGAGAATGCTTCTTCCAAGGTGAGTTATCTCAGGTTACCCCCACGAGGTACTTTAGATGCTGTGTCTCTCGGTGTGCTTTTAGCATTCTTCTTTGCGGCCGCCTTTAACTCTGCATCTTTCTCTTTAATCATTCTGGCTTTAATGGGTGAGGCCCCTACTGTGCCGGTGCCGATACTGGTATTTTTTGCTGCCGCCTGCTTCCTCATGACTGCATGAGCCTCAGGGGGTTTGGGTGCCTCGGCTTTCGCATCCTTAGCGTCCTTGACCTCCTTTACTGCCTTAGGCTTTGGTCCTCGTGGAGGCATCGTAATGCGGGCCGCGATGGTATAGAGATTCCTTAGCGTACTTTTTGAAGTCGACAACGACCAGTGAAGTACTTTAAATAAAGCTGTGTACTGAAATTGACTCAAAAGTCTCATGGCACTGTCTTTAAACCAGCCGGTTTTCATCAACATTCTCCCCGAACTCCACCATCATATTTTTAACAGTAGGAGAGAGAGAGCAGTGCGACTACTCCCGTGACTGGTCCATCTTGCCTCCGTTCTAATTCGGTCTGTATTGCACACTTCCACCTGACTCACGAACAGATGGTGGAAAACATATTTTATGTTATGCTCAAACATTGAAACAATTCGAGTTACATTTTACAAACAAAACAAATGTAATATTAGGCAGGAATACATTTGTCCGAAGGTCCAGGAGGTAAATGAATCCATGGACAATTTTGTTATGAGTCTCATAGCTTTATTAGTTAATTGTTCTTTTACAGGTAGACATAATGAGTGAATCAGATATCAGATGATGATGCACATTTCAAATAAAAGAATATTAGAAAAGGTGTGGAATGCTTGAAACCCTACCTTACTGAAAGCTCTGGAAATAGGAAGAGGCAAATAATGTACTGCTAAATGTGCGAAAATCCTCAATGATCAAAACAGATGTGTCAAAAGTAGTAAAAACATTTGGTTAAACAAAAA
This sequence comes from Lissotriton helveticus, assembly GCF_964261635.1. NCBI lineage: Eukaryota > Metazoa > Chordata > Amphibia > Caudata > Salamandridae > Lissotriton > Lissotriton helveticus. Next base: position 606,497,575 of record NC_136063.1, read on the forward strand.
CAGTCAGTAAATATAGTCAAAGCAATGGACCTTGCAATGAAAAACACTAAGGGGCATATTATCAAGAACGTCGTTAAAATTATTGCCGGTTTAGCGGCAGAAAACTGCTGCTAAAGCAGCGATCATGGGCTTGATTATATGCCCTTGAGAATTCCAATGTTAGCCAATTTTCACACCAGAACATGGACTTCTATTGGAATTCTCCAGGGCATATTATCAAGCCCAATATCGCCACTTTAGCGGCAGTTTTCTGCTGCTAAACCAGCGATAATGTTCAACGCCGTTTTTTTGATAATATGCCCCACAATGATTTAATAAAGGAAGAGGATACAGGCAACATAAGCAGTCTGGGAATGAGGTAGTTTTTTGACGTTCGCATGTTCTACTCAATTATGCTGATGACATAGATTGTCCTGCATAAGGTGTAAGATGTATGAAGTGCAAGAAAGTAGGCGTCTTTGCATGGATGTGTAAAGGGCAGAGAGAGACATACAAGTAAGCACAGAGGGCAGATTCACAAAGGTAAACTGAGACCTGAAGTCCAAGTTTTGACCTGAAGTGCAAGTTTAGACCTAAAGTCTGACTTTAAACCTGAAGTCTAAGTTTAGACCTAATGTCTCACTTTAAACCTGAAGTCTAAGTTTAAACTTCAGGTCTAAACTTAGTCTTCAGGTCTAAACATGGATCCTGATTCAGAAAGGCAAAGTTGGACCAAAAGTCTAACTCAGTCCAAAAGTCTTTTGGTATTCACAAAGGTAAGTTACTACAATTAATGTTAGGAATACTTGAAATTAAAAGGCAGAGTAGTAAAAGGAGACTGGATGTAAACCATAAGAAGACTTCAATAGAGCTCCCTCAACACACTTGCTAGAGAATCCAAATAGGGTAGCCCAGTAATTACTTTAGGTACCTTTATTAAGACTGCCTGGAGGTTATTGTGATATGTGGTAACAAGCACATTACTACTGCAACTTTTTCTGTGCAACTGTCAGTGCAGAAGATTCACAGAAGGCAATAAAGTTTGTTGCTGTGGCCTTGCTCAGAAAACATTTTGTTCTTGAGAAATAAACCCCAAAGTGGGGTTTTAGTTCTGAAAAAACATAAATGGTACAGGGCTAAGAGTTTTCTCCAGCGCACTGGGGTTGTTTATGTTTCGTTCCGTTCAGGGCCGTCAAGCTTCTCCTACTAGCTCCAGACAGAAAGAAAATAATAGGAAAAGTGCCATAAATATGGCAGACCAGCTTACGTACATTGACGGATGGCAGATGCTCTGTTAGTTAAAAGTTTCTGATGGTGGAGCCAGCTGATGCTCCTCAGCCACAAACCTTGTGCTTCACCCACCGCTAATAGATGTGGGTGAAACATGAGTTTTTAGCGACTGGAGCCCCACTGAATTACATCAGGGGACTCACTCCATTAACCTCTGAATTAGGTCATTGGTCTAAGCGAAGTGCACCGCGGCGCAGGCATTGACATTTCAAAAGTTAGTACCGCAAGTAAATAAAGAACTTTCAATCTATATCAAAGTTAAATACAAATAGTACAATTGTATGGGACCTGGCCCTCTCTGCAGGGGTACCTCCAAACGTTTTGTCTTCACCCCTTCTATTTTTGCTGAATTTGTTTTTGTTGGCCTTATGAATCTGGGCACTTTACCACTGGTAACCAGTGGTGAAGTACTTGTGCTCACTCCCCTAAACATGGTAAAATTGCCTTACATCTGATTGGTATATTTATTGGACTTATATGTCCCTGGTAAATTGGCATACCATATACCTAGGGCATGTAAATTACGTTCTGCTAGTGGGCCTGGAGCACTTATTGTGCTATCAATCCTAATTAGCCCCCTAAAACTTGTTCCGGGTCTGTCATTGCAGCCTGAATGCAGTTTAAAATTGGCAATTATACTTGTGAATTAGGGGCTAGATGTACGACCCTTTTTTTGCGGTCGCAAACAGGAAGTCATCCCGTTTGCGTCTGCAAAATAGGTCTGTGCAATATACAAACCCTATTTTGCGAGTCGGTAACATATTACGGACTCACAAAGTAGGGTTTTCAACTTGCTATTAGGAAGGGGCGTGCCGAGAGCACCCCTTCCTAATAGCAAGTAGCACTTCTATGTACAATTGTTTTGCAACCACAAAACACTTGCAAACTGGAAAGGGTCACCAGGGTGAAGGAAATGGCCCTTAGGGGTCACCCAGGTTATTGACAACCTCCTACTCGCCTTCTACCAAATGAAGAGTAGTAGGGAATACAAATAGTTGTTTATTGTGAACTTTCTATGTACAGACCGCGCTCTGGACAGGGAGGTGCAAAAGGCTATTTTCCGCATCAATTTGGTGACCAAACGGATACATGGTGATTGGGAGAAAAATGTAAGACAATGGAATTGGTGACCAGGGAACAGGATGGGCAAAACTCTTATCTCCAGTGTTTTTCAGAGAGCTATCACTGGTAGGCTCCTATTGTTCATCTGCCGTAGGCGCTATTGAGCACGGGCTGTGGAGCTAGTCGTCTAGCTCTTTCTCGAGAAATCCTCTTCACTCAGGATAGGGCACCCTCCCTCCTCAACAAATCCTGTCCAGTGCCCAGGCCAGTGCACCAATCTTCCTTACTCTGCTCTGTCGCTGGCACCTTATACAGGGTACCGCCACCCTATTCTTCATCCACGAAGTCCATCCCTACTAACCAACTTTCCATTGGTGCACTGTTCCTCCTTTGGACGTATATTGTACCTTCTCAATCCAGACACAGAGGGGTCAAGGAAAAAAGGGGGTCAAACTCAAGGGGGACCAAGGGGCAGGGATTCAAACACAGGCAAGCCCTCAGGTTGGGGATCAATGGGCTTGGGTTCAGGCACAAGTAGACCAACAGGCTGGGGCTCCTGGATAGCCCCACTCTCTTTTTGTTTTCGGTGGTACTGCCTAATCCAGCACCTTTGCTCTGCAGGTTTTCCTCAGTCCTATTCATGGATGTTCCTTAACAAGCAGCCAGGATATGCATCACATCCAGGCCCCTCCTTAATGTGACTGCAGGGCGTCCCAGACCTATTAGTTGATATAATACAGACTTTTAGTTAACTGACAAGAATAAAACTTTACATAATTTTTCTCTCCCAACACCAAGTAGTGGGGTAAGCCTTTAATTCATTTACTAAGCTCTGGATGAACACTAAGGACATACCTTGGATCATAGCATCTGTCCATTTCTATGTTATTCATCTGAAGAACCTCAAAAAAGAAAATCTGTGGTGCGAAATTATTGGGGGCATACAGGTACCCTTCTTAGTAATGTGCATAATGTGAACCATACAGTACACAGGCTGAGCAATGTTTCATCCTGACCACAGGAAATACATAAATATCTGGCAACATTCTTCTTGTTCCCCATGCCTATTAATTCACACTCCCTCGTCCCTATAAATGTGCCGTAATTTCAAATTACGCAACAGACTGTTGCCTAGACCACACTTGCTTTAAGCAAAAACAATTTCATCTAGGTTAGAAAAATATTTATTACATCCCAACCTGGCATCATTATTCAGTGCCATTCATTTTATGCTTTTTTCTTTAAAGTTCTACGACACATAAATTAGCAGAAAAAGAACAAGCTGTACATCAGAATATTTACACTACTGTACATAGTTTTTACACACATAGAAACAAACAATGTCAAATTAATATGCTACCATCAAACATACTACAAAGAATTATTACATTACAAAAAAAACATTGTTGTATTCCTCCATACTACAGGTGGATTCGACTACCAAAAAAAGGGAAGAAATCGCTACATACCAAGCTTTTTTGTGTAAAGGGGGAAGGCTTGTAGATCTTATTATAAATTTACGGGGCGCTGTGGGGATCGTTCGTTTTATGTGACCATGCAATCTATTCTGAAAAAGCAGGATTGAATTGGTTAGTACCAATCCAAATTTCGATTTACTGTCTGAAACATCGAGCGTGGCCGCTTTAGCCTACCTTGCTCGTCGTTTAATCCTGATCTTTCTCATGTGCCGCCTATGGGCTTCGTGGCTGATAGAATGTTTCCATCTGTGGTATTCCTAAAGGAAAAGTATTGCAAACATTGATGGGGGCCATCTCACTCATTGTAATAGCGTAGTCAATATGCTTTGGGACAACCAACGCCTACCTTGCCACTGTCTTCGTTTTTCTTGGCTTAATGTCCCATGGGCGCTAGGGTTCCTGTTAAATAAAGAAACGTTTTTGTGAAAGCAGCCTCTGACAGATTGTGACATGACGGTCAGAGCCCATTTTGACTAACGGCGTTACCTTCTCTAGTCGCGCATCCTCCACATCTCATTCAAGATGGCTGGCTGGCTTCCCGGCTAGTTTTATTTACAGGCGAACCCAGTGCATTGTGGAACTTGAAGTCTTGAGATCGCCGGGCAAAGCGACAATTACTACGGGTGCCCAAATTTGTATTAATAGGCTGGCTGTCATGTATTATGTCTGCTTATTTTCAATTTAAGAAATCTAATTAAGATTTTCAAAGCAATATGTAACTACAAACCATTGTTGTGGCTCATAGATACAGGTAGGTAATAAAGAAAATGACTATCTTCTCAAGAAATTCCCAAGGACTCCTGTCCTCTATCTTCTGCCGAAGATCCATAAGAATTTGCAAGAGCCGCCAGGCCGCCCGATTGTTTCGGGCTGCGACTCTTGCCTTGAACCAATTGCCAAATATGTAGACTTTTTCTTAAAGCCTTTCCTTAGTGAAGTAAAATCTTACCTTAGGGACATGACAGATTTCCTGCTCAAAGTGGAAGGGACTGAATTTGATCCTAAGTCACAAATAATGGCCACTATGGACGTTACATCCCTCTATACTCAAATTCCACAAGAGGAAGCATTAGAGGTCATGCAAATATACCTTGAAAAAACAGAAAGACCCCATAGGGTTCCCACCTCTTTTATTCTGGAACTAGCTGAAGTAGCGCTGAAAAAAAACTACTTCACCTTCAATGGTGAATACTTCATGCAAGTGAAGGGGACTGCCATGGGCTATCCTTATGCCCCAGAGATGGCAGTCCTCTTCATGGCACAGTATGAGGAGAAATACGTGGAGTTTAACAATCCTTTCAAACAACACATTACACAGTGGTACAGTTGTATATTGGTGATGTCTGGCTCCTGTGGCAGGGGAGCCAGACCGAACTATTGGCATTTCACGGTTGGCTTAATATGAGACATAGAGACATCCAATTTTCGATCGAATACAGCACCAGTATTATGACATTCCTAGACGTTGAGCTTGTATGTGACCAGGGGCAACTAAAAGCATCTCTCTATAAAAAGCCAACAGATAGGAACACAATTCTGCACCATAGAAGTGCACATCCGAGAAATCTGAAAGCTAATCTGCCCTATGGGCAATTGCTTAGGATTAGGAGGAATTGCTCTGATTTGCATGACTATGATAAACATGCCCAGAACTTTTGCTCTGATATGCAACAAAGGGGCTATCCCAAAAAGCTCTTAAAACACTCATTTAAAAGAGCAAGATGTACGCCTCGTGAGTGCCTGCTTCAAGTTAAGAAACGTTCACCACTTGAGAAATTGGTGTGCGTCATGACTTTCTGCCCAGACACACACAAATTGCGACAGGCCGTGTTGAAGAATTGGCACCTTTTGGACGGCCTTGACTGTCCCTTTCCCAAACCAATATTCGCCTACAAAAAGAACCAGAGCATAGGGCAACAATTGATTAGGGCCGATATTGAAGTACCAAAGCAAAAAAGTGACTTGCTGTCACAATGGAATCTGAAACCTATTGAGGGCCACCACAAGTGTGGTAATTGTGTTGCTTGCCCAAATACCCTCGAGGGCAGGGAATTTGTCCATTCAGGAGTGAAATGGTCACACACAGAGTTTTCCAATTGCAGGACCAAAAATGTGGTCTATGCAATATTGTGCCCATGCATGAAGATGTATGTTGGCAAGACCTGCCAGCAGGTTAACCACAGAATCAGCTAGCACCGGTCTCGCATCAAAAAGAAAGTGACTTCAGCTGCCATGGTGAAGCACTTTTTGGAGAAAGGACACGACGAACACGATTTCAAGTGGTCCGTCCTGTTTACAGTTAATTCCACGAATCGATGCCACGATGTCGAACGCATTTTGCTTCAAAAAGAGGCATATTTAATTTTAAAATTCAATAGCGCACAAACCGGACTCAATAATCTTTCCGAGATAACGCGCTTGTGAATCCTGATCAGTTCCTGGAGTGACTTGGTTGTCAGGCTCGACGAGCCAGGCTTGGCCAGTGGGTCCTGTTCTTAAAATTCCGTAAAACCCCCAAGGGGCGCCTTGGTGTGATGTAATCGAACAATGACAGTGACATGCCTTACGTTTCCGGGTATTCGGTTGCATAAATATTGCACCATCCAATAAAGAATTGCGGCGACCGCTTGATTGAAACCACACCCATAGCACAACACACTTGCTCTACGAGCCACAACAATGGTTTGTAGTTACATATTGCTTTGAAAATCTTAATTAGATTTCTTAAATTGAAAATAAGCAGACATAATACATGACAGCCAGCCTATTAATACAAATTTGGGCACCCGTAGTAATTGTCTCTTCGCCCGGCGATCCCAAGACTTTAAGTTCCACAATGCACTGGGTTCGCCTGTAAATAAAACTAGGCGGGAAGCAAGCCGGCCATCTTGAATGAGACGGCGGCAGACCTAGATGCGCGACTAGGGAAGGTAACGCCGTTAGTCAAAAGGGGCTCTAACCGTCAAGTCACAATCTGTCAGAGGCCGCTTTCCCAAAAACATTTCTTTATTTAACAGGAACCCTAACGACCATGGGACATTAAGCCAAGAAAAACTAAGACAGTGGCAAGGTAGGCGTTGGTTGTCCCAAAGCATATTGACTACGCTATTACAATGAGTGAGATGACCCCCATCAATGTTTGCAATACTTTTCCTTTAGGAATACCACAGATGGAAACATTCTATCAGCCACCACGCCCATAGGCGGCACATGAGAAAGATCAGGATTAAACAACAAGCAAGGTAGGCTAAAGCGGCTACGCTCGATTTTTCAGACAGTAAATCGAAATTTGGATTGGTACTAACCAATTCAATCCTGCTTTTTCAGATTAGATTGCATGGTCACATAAAACGAACGATCCCCACGGCGCCCCATAAATTTATAATAAGATCTACAAGCCTTCCCCCTTTACACAAAAAAGCTTGGAATGTAGCGATTTCTTCCCTTTTTTTGGTAGTCGAATGCACCTGTAGTATGGAGGAATAAAACAAAATCATGTAAATAAAACGTTTTTTCCTTGCATCTCACATACACAAAGAAAAAAGCCCTGATGAGAGTCCAGGGACGTTATTCCTGGCCTCGAAACGCGTCGGCAGATGTGGTGGAGTATAACACTATTTGAAAAGAACACTAGGACTGTATAGTCCAGATATTGTTGATTTGGAGTTATTTATTTGACGATATTCCCCATTCTTTTGTGTTTTTTCCTCATTTATTGATATTATATGTATGTGATGTTTTTTTGTAATGTAATAATTCTTTGTAGTATGTTTGATGGTAGCATATTAATTTGAAATTGTTTGTTTCTATGTGTGTAAAATCTATGTACAGTAGTGTAAATATTCTGATGTACAGCTTGTTCTTTTTCAGCTAATTTATGTGTCGTAGAAATTTAAAGAAAAAAGCATAAAATAAATGGCACTGAATAATGATGCCAGGTTGGGATGTAATAAATATTTTTCTAACCTAGATGAAATTGTTTTTGCTTAAAGCAAGTGTGTTCTAGGCAACAGTCTGTTGCGCATTCAAAAAGGGTCTAGCCTAAACCACGTCCTCATAGACCTATCTCCTTAGGGCTTCAATGTAATTTCAAATTAGACATCATGACTTTCAGTACCCACCCAGCAGGGCCTGCTACAAACATTCTTTCATTTAATTTTAATCATTTTCCTCAAATGCATTGTTCCTTCCCACATCCTCTTTTACACCCCAATTACTCAGGATAACTAATAAAGGAGTTGTGATGTTTCTACAGCTGTAGTTAGTGTTGTGGTAACATGAACAATAATGGTGGTGCCACCTTGGCATTCAAACGAAAGCCAGTGACATGTTGTTCCCCTTAAGTATCAGATAAGGGAACATCAGTCTAGTCTATCCGTTCTTTCATCTACATTTCAATTCCAATTTTATCAATTGACAGAAAGTAGGGGCAGTACCATGGCTGACTTCAAGGCGAACAGTAATATTTTATAGCCAATTAGACATTCACTGGTGAGGTGCTGTGTCTCTGTTTATTCAAGGCAAGTTCACAGCATCCTGTGAAATGAGTGGCTAAAGCGAGTCCAACTGATTGTCTTATGGAAATAGCCACCGTCATGACTGTTCCTAGATAGTTCGGGCGAGCCCAGAAGACAGAAAGTGCACAACAAGCCATCTTGTGTACTTACCACACAAAAGAGCATACAACAATATATGTACCAAGCACAGAAGCCAAAGAAAAGCCAAAGAAAAATGCAGTTTGTTAGTTGCCCAAATGACTGTTTCAGCCATTCAGGGTAAAGGCTCATGCACCCCCTGTACCTCATTCAATTTGTTAGTTTGCCAAGGAGCTAATCTCCTAGCGAATCCCCCACCCCCCTTCGATAGTAGGTGACCAGAGAAGGAAACATCCTGTCGAAAATTCTTACCCCTTTTAAAAACAAACTCCATGGCCATTCAAAACTAAAGATTAAAACAATTTGTTAGAAATAAAGGGCCTCATTTATAAGGTTTTGCAGTAGGGAAGCGCATCAGGCCTTCCGGCTGCAATTCCCTATGGCAAAAGAAAAGGTCAGGAATGTGTCTTATCTATAAGCTACAGCCCATTCCTGTCCTTTTCCCCAACACTGGTGCACAATAGGTGCACAATGGGCTGCGTGCGCCAGTGCAGGCACCTTTGCACAATGGTGCAAGGGTGCCGGCCTTGCGGGGATGATTATTTTTGTACAGGAAGGGAAACCTCTCTGTACAAAAATAATCACAAGAGGCTTTTCCTCTTTCTATGTGTGCTGCAGAATGCAGCAGACATAGGAAAATGAAAAACTAGGAGAAATACAGATATTTCTCCCCGTTGCGCCTGCCTTACGCCTCCCCTGGGGAGGCATAAGCTTTTGGCACTGCCTTAGATTTACGATTTCTCCTAAATCTGGAGCAGTGTCAAAAGGCCATGGATGTTGCTGGGAACGCCCCAGCAACACCCATTGCACGCCCCTTTAACACAGAACACTGCGTTAAAGGGACTTATATTTATCAGGCAGCAGTATGCCAAAAAAAGTGGCTTAGTGCTGGCTGATAAATATCATGCAGGCTTCTGCGCCACAGAACTTCACAAAAAGTGAAGTTACGATGGTGCAAGGGGCCTCATTTATGAGGCCCCTTGCACCATCGTAACTTCACTTTTGGCAGTGGTAGGTACCTTTGTTCAAATAGGGACCCTTCCCTCCAATCAGCGAAAGGGGAATACACACTTTAGATAACCCCTGCTCATCCCCTTTTGTAGGTTGGCACAAGCAGACAGACTTCACAACAATTTACTGATTTTACACTTATTCCAAAGGCAATATGTAAAGTATTTGTACCAACACTCACAGTAACAAAATGAAAATACCACAAAAAGACAGCACACCAAATGCACATCCTTGATCTCTGTCACACTGGAACAAGACAATCAATACAGAAAAAAACCCAGAAATGCACAGAAAAGTTGGACAAGAAAATATCTTCCTAAAAGTGCTGTGTTCAAACACAGACTTTAAAAAACATCCTTACTAAAAGATGTACTATCAAATTCTGAGCTCATTCCTATTTCTATCTTATCCCTATGAAGGATATACTCGTAAAATGTTTCAAAAATTCCCCATTCTGTCCTATCAGCTGGACAATCCTTCAATAGTGAAAAAGGAAAATTGTAGCTTTTCGCCACCAGGACACGCAACACACACCAGCACTCATCAGCACATATCTCACTCCTCACACACACCACACCCCACCCAGGGGAGGGGCCCTGGGCCCATCATAGGCGTGTTCTATGTACAAACTGCACACAGGCACTGTGGTGGCAGGCCCAATGCATCTTTTCTGGGCTACCCATGTGGGTGGCGAAATCAGCGCTGCAAGCCTACTAGTAGCTATTTATTTACCTGCCCTGGCACAATCAGTGCACTTCACAAGGGATCTACGAGTAAACCCACTATGCCAATCAGGGAGAACCAAGCACAATTTCAATTTACACAGAAAGCACTCGCACTGTGACACTGATCAGCAGTGGCAAGACACCCAAAGCATCTAAGCTAGCAAAAAAGAAAACCAGCACAGCATCAAAACATAGGCGGTAGAGGCTAAAAGTCAGGGAAAACCATGCCATGGATGCCATGTCTAACACTATGTAACTGTACTGTCCCTACAACTTTACTGTATGTCTGAAACAATAAACAAACAACTACCTCTATAAAACCTATTTTTAGATGCTCTGTCTTTTTGCATAGTCCTAAGAAGCACAGCAGAGCCTATGAATCCTACCAATCAATTTGAATCCAGACAAAGGCCTGTTATTGAAATAAATGGTACCACCAAATAATGTATTCTACATCAGTGATAGGAAAAATATTGAACAGCAGAAAGAACCATTACCAAATACATAGCAATAGCTAGAACAGCAGGATGTTGGAAAACCACATTTTCATGAACTTCCCACCAGTCACAAAAATGTAAACTCAGTCGAAGTAATGGGAATATTACAATTTACCAATCATCTCCTCACCAACACCTTTCTTAACCAAAGCCTGTATCATGCACAACAAGACTCGTGAAATATTTAGGAATCCCAGCTCTGCATCCTCCTGCTGCCCACAAAGTGGATGGCACATCTGCAAAACTCGGGGGGGGGGGGGCAAACACAATTCATTACTTACATTAAGGCCATAAGGCCCGTCATCAGACATTCACCTGCATTAGAGCAGTAATAGTAGGATGCTGAACCCATCACTTGCTCACCACCATTAGAGATTAACTAAACTTGAAAAGCAAATCTGCAAACAAACAATCAATTCCCCCTTTTGAGGAATAAATCCTGCTCACTATGATCTAGACACACCTTCACTCTAACCTCTTCCCCTGGCGATAAGCCTCTAACTTACCTTAACCAAATACATGACAATATGGCCTAACAACATAATGGCAACAGGCGGCAGAGACAAAGAAAGAGCGAGATGTTCCATAGCCAATGCAGCCTCTGCGACATCGAAGGAGCAAAAACAGCAAAATCGAAAGAACAGCTGAATATTCAAAGCAATACAATCAAAGGATAATGTGTCAGCTGTCATTTATGAAAACTATGCTATAGCTGTCTTTTATTGGGCCATGTTAGATGGTACATTCTCATCAGGAATCTGATATTTAACATCATCTGGTGTACAGTAACCTATGCTTAATAATTTGCAAAACAAATCTTTTCCTGTCAGGCCTCAGTCACAAAAAAAACAATTGGTAACCTTTCTCCAATGAACCTATTATTGCTGCAACCCTCTCTAAAACTGACTTTGCGTTTTCTCTTTTAAAACTCCTACAACTTTGATATTCTTACCTAAGTTGGAAAATCTGGACCTTCCACCGTTGCCACACAGGACTTGGTAATGCCAGAAATGTTAGAGCCAAAAACCTCATCTTTAAATGCAGCAACCTGTTGAGACGTGCTCTTATTTCCTTTCTGAAAACAATTCACATTTGCCCTGGACAACATATTCAAATTAATTTTTGCATTTTCCATATTTCGAGAGGGCATTGAACAACTGAGCACATTTTATTTCTGCTTCTGAAACCACCCATTCTAACACTCTTTTATTCCCTGCAAGCAACTTTTCTGAGCAAACCCTCTCAGTACCATCAGATATATATTTTTTTCTTCTTAATCCGTCTGCCTCTCCCAGCGTCTCACTTGTCTGCTGCTCTGCGATTAGCCCCCTTCTTGGGAATTCCTTCATTATCTCAAGGCCAAAGAGCAAACCTTCCAACGAGCGTGTATTTCATCCCTCCTACTGCACTTTTAAAATATATGTCTGTCCAGCAGAAATATACACCACCTTGAATGTTCAAAACACATTTTTCAAATTAAATGCACATTGACACAGACTGCCTCCCTCATCTTCCATGTCTCTGTCTGCTTCTTTGTGGCTCCCCGCCCAATGAGCCCCTTCAATGGGATATTCTTTCCTATCCGAAGAGGTCACAGCCAGCCTGCCAGAACAAACTGAATTCACGAGCTATGTTTTTCAACTTTGAAAATCCTTTTCATTCAGCATAAATACACGCTGCCTGGAGTGCTTGAAACACCTTTTCCAAATTAAATACCCGCTCTATTGTGGAGTCATATCCAAATTAAACACACTCACTCAAATCAATCATATCTACTGGAGCATTGCACAGAATTTCTGCGTGTCATTATGAAAATGCAGTTCATGTCTCTAAGTGAAATCTTGGTGCCACCAACCCACTGCCCCCATCTCTCTTTTTTTTCTTACTACAGGATGCATTTTCCTTACATTGCACTCGTCCTATGTCAAAATAAATGTATATTCTTTCTAGTATTTCTGATCAAACCATTGTTTACATGCTTCAAAATTAAAAGTGTGTGAGGAGGCACCAGCTGACCTACTTCCAATGGGCATATACAGAGCAACAACGACAATAAGAGAACAAATTAAGCTCATTCCAAGCATTTTTAAGAAAGGGGCCAAATGCATTATTTTGCCAGGGAAAAAATATTACAAGTACTTTTCCCCCAAAAGACAGTCCTCAGACCGTACCAAAAATAAACTGATGGTGCACCATATTCACACATGGACACGCTGTATTCAGTGTGTTTTCTGGGTGCAGGTAGTTGGTCTACAGACCGGATTGGCAGCGTGAGACATAAGTGGAGGGAGTTCAGTGACTGGGTTCATGCCGATTTATCACAGTCAATTCCTATTCTTCATGGTGATGTGTAAGGTGGCGGATGTTTTATCTTCACAGAAGCGGTGTGATTGGAAGTCATGAGTGTCCTGCTGCACGTTCTATCGAGGTCATTTCTTCGTAGAACACTGATTTCCATATAAGGTTCGGAGTAAACGTGCCGCACCATTCTGTAAGGAGAGACTTTGTTGGAATGTGAGTGGTTAATTCGATTATTTCCAGCATTGGGTGTTAAAAGTGGTAATTAGTCCACAATATCTCTGTTAATTCTTCACAGGGGTGATTAAGGTACCTGTTGGACACGGCCGGGCTCTGCTCCGCCGCAACGCGGAGCACCATCAGTTAAGGGCCGGGCCTTGCTCCGCCTGCTTCCCGGCCGGGCTTGGCTCCGCCGGGGCCCCTCCCACCACCACCAGTGACGCAGTAACAGCGCCAGGAGGCGCATAAAGGCAGCGCCAGTTCTGAGGCTTGTGGGGGTGATTAAGGTACCTGTTGGACACGGCCGGGCTCTGCTCCGCCGCAACGCACAGCACCATCAGTTAAGGGCCGGGCCTTGCTCCGCCTGCTTCCCGGCCGGGCTTGGCTCCGCCGGGGCCCCTCCCACCACCACCAGTGATGCAGTAACAGCGCCAGGAGGCGCATAAAGGTAACGTCAGCCTATCGTCCCATTGGGACGCGCGCGGGACGCGCCGGGCTAAGCCCGGGCAAAGGGCGGGCCCTCTGTGGCCCTCAGAGGCCTGAGGAGACTGGACTGGGCCAGGGACCTTATATCATTTCATCCAGCCTTTTATTGTGTATTAATCACATGAGACTTTATTTCTTATTTAGTTGTATTTCTTATGAGTAAGTAGTGGTTTTATCTGAGTGTATATCTGGTGTCACAATTGTTTAATATGTCTAAATCCAAAACCGTTAAACCAGAGTGGGTCCTGCCACCTTGGATAACTATTTGGTCAAGAAAGTAAACCAGATAAATAATGAAAGACGTGCTTCTTTAGGGAAGGGCACTGTGATAGTGAATCTGCCAGAACTGTCTCCCACCAGAATGACTGTAGATGTTGAGGCCACGAATGGTGTCACCATAGTAGAACAACCAATGCCCATAACAGTGAGTATTGAGGTTCACTCTGATCAACATGTTTTGCCAAGTGAAGAAATAGGTGTGCTAAATGAGGCCCAGCCTGATATCAGGCCGATGCGCACCTGTAGGACAGCTCATCAAAAAGGGGTAGGGAAGCATAATACTAACACTAAAAAAAAGGACGGGAAAGTTCCGCATAGCCCTGCCATAACCCCTTTTGTATTTACAGGAAATAACGATACTGGTGTTAACTCGAACCTTGATCAGTTTGCTTCTCTCATTAAAAATCTCGAAGCAATACTAACAATGAAGATAGAGGAGTTAATTAAACCTCTAACCAACAAGATTGAGAATCTGGTCACGGAAGTAGACAGGCTGGGCGGCTTGTTATCTGCACACCTGAGTGCACCAACCAATGGTATCGTAAATTTGGGTGGTAAAGGGCAGGATGCAGTGAAAGCTAAAGATCATTTAAACAAGGGGATTACCGTTGCAGCAGCTGCCAATGGGAATGAGGCTTTAAATACACCGGCCACCCCAGCGGCAGCTGTTTCGCGGCGACAACCCAATATAGTCCCTCAAAGTGGTATAGCCCCTAGATCCCCCAGGTATAATCGATACCTAAATCTACCACCTGATTGTGCACCGTTTGTGGCAGTGTTGACCAATGTGCCACCTTGTGGCACTCATCCCGCCTCTCCTTATGATGAATCCCACGCCTCTTTAAAAAATAAGACAGTGGCGTGGCTTAATAAAAATTGTGGTTTTCTCACTTCTTATTCAGAACAGATAATGGCAGTTAGGCGGGTGAACTGGGTAGGTCCTTCCAAAAAGATGGGCAATGGGGACTGCATTGTCGTAAACTTTAAACATCCCCAGCATGTGGCAACTGTTCTTTTGAGAGCCTCCTCACTAGTCTACAACGAGAACAGTATTTGTGTGCGCCCTCTGGGATATTTCTATGCACATTTGTGCAAACCTACACCTCAACAAAGACTAACTAGGCGGGTGTTTGAACCACAGACACCAGTCCAGGAAGCACAATTTACATACAACATCACTAATCCCTGTGGCTCAGGTGGTATGAACGAAATCCATAACAGGCTTAATAGTGTTGGTCGCTATCAGTATGGGTCTAATGTTAATACACAGAACAGGTACGAAGTACTGTCTGGACTTGAGCTGTGTGATTGACGGGAGGTACCTGCGGCTCAGGGCACTGTGGCTACAGGTGAACCTATATACATAGAGCATCCTCAGGCCAAAGCATCTGGATGTAATATTGTTTCTTGGAATATTGCAGGCCTGGCTGCTAAAATGTCAGATGAAAACTGGGTTAACTATATAAACAATTTATGATCATCTGTCTACAAGAAACGTGGGCGGTAGGTTGTGATTTCTTTTTGGAAGGGTACAAGGCCTTTTATGTGCCAGCCACACTATCGACAAGGGGTAGGCCTAAGGGGGGACTTGTAATTTTTGTTTCCATTTTAATATCATGTAAGGTTAGAAGAATTAAATCACAGCATACAGGCATGATGGGCTTAGTTCTATTCGGAGATAACTGTCAGGTAGGCATGGTGAATTTCTATAATGCTACTCATGATAGGACAGGCTTGAATCAAATTTCTATATTAAATTCTTTTGTTTCCAGCTTTTTGAAAGATCTGGGCCATAACCTCATGATCATGGGAGATTTTAATGTGCGCCCTTGTGGTGATCCGCTGAAGAAATGTTTATCAGAGCTGCATTGTGAACGTATGGGTGGTCTCCATATGGAACACACTGAGGAGGGGGAATCATGCAATGATCTGTTGAACAACTTCGACCTTTCATTGGCTATGACACTCAAGGACCCGGTGAAATGTTTTGATATCCCTACTTTCAAAGGACACGTAGGGGCACCTTCATAGATCACATGCTAGTTTCCTTGACGATGCAGACTTTCCTAGATTCGTTCAGCATTGTTTCAAGTGAATTTAGTGACCATAATCCTCTAACAATCTGTTTAAAAGGTTCCTGGGTAAAAAAGGCAAATCAGAATAACAGCATAGGTAGGCTGGGAACAACAGATGGGAGGAGGCGACTTAAATGGTCAATGGTCTCTCTGGATATTCTCTATAAAAATATCGCTGAAAGTTGTACAGAGGATATCAAAGAATGTACCCTTGATGGTGGAGATCCCAGGCAGGTTCTAGCTGCGTATCAAAACATATCGGAGAAGGTGTCAGAATTACTATCTGTCCCGAATAAGAGCCAGATGAAGGTGGGCCCGAGGTGGTTTTCCCATGACTGTACTAAAGCTGCACGCAATCTTAGGTCCGCTTTGTCAGCTACCCCGAGGAATCGTGAGGATGTAAAATTGTGTAGAAAGGAATACAAGGCTGTCATTGCTTCCCGCAAGGAGTTCTTAAGAAGAGAGGCCTGGGATGAAATACTTGACCCCTCAACCCTGAATTGCAGCACCAAATTTTGGGCACTAGGTAAAAAACCTTTTCTGGTAGATGATTCAGGTGATGGACTTGATTGCTGCATTACTAAGGAGGATTGGGAATGTAATTTTAAAAAGCTGTATTATACAGTGGATCCTGTAACCATCGATGCTGCCTCCGTTGATAGGGGAGGCGATATTAAATTTGATAAAAGCGAGGTAATGGTTGCCATAGAGGGACTCACAGCAAACAAAGCTCCTGGACCAGATGGTATCCCACCGGATCTTTTTAAATCAGATCCAGACTTTTGGGCACCCATTCTGGTGGCAGTATTTAATGCTGCCAGTATAGTGGGTTGTCGAACGTCTTGGGATTGTAAACTATTGTCCCTGTCTTCAAGAAAGGAGACCGGGGCAGTGCTCTCTGTTATCGCCCAATATCACTTATAGATTCTATGGTCAAGATCATGGGGAGAATATTATTGCAGCGTTTAACAAGCTGGACTGTTGATAATAATATTATGTCAAAATCCCAATACGGCTTCTGTGAAGGCCGTTCAGGATGTATGACGTTATAACGCATACTATTACTCCGCAGACCATTACAACGCGACTTTTACTCCGCATACCGTTACAACGCATAGCGCCTTGGGGCGCTGGATAGTGGTAAGTATAATTTACTATTCTAACTCCAGTCCCCGTGGACCCTAGGGAAGGTGTTGGATAGTAAATTATACTTATTCCCTATCCTAGAGCGCCCCCCAGCGCAATGCGTTGTAATGGTATGCGGAGTAAAAGTCGCGTTGTAATGGTAGTGCGGAGTAAAAGATGCGTTGTAACGGGTGTATACCGTTCACCTTGCCTTCATGGATCTGTCATCGGCCTTCGACTGTGTCAACAGGGGAAGGCTGTGGCAGACCATGAAGGAGAAAGGTGCTGACAGGGGGATTGTGGACTTTTTGATGAATCTGCACAGTGATACAAGAGCTAATGTTAGGTTTTCATCCAATGGTGAAACCACGGGAAATTTTAGTATTAAAAAGGGAGTGCGCCAGGGTTGTATCCTGGCCCCATTTCTTTTTAATTTTTACATTAATGATTTAGATGCCGTACTACAGGAGGTAAAATCAGATTGTCCTAGAGTTGGCAGGAGGGGTATTCCTGTACTTTTATACGCAGATGATGCGGTTTTAATCTCAAGAACAGAAAAGGGTCTCCAGGCACTTTTGAATGCTTTTAATGATTTTATGACTAATAGGGATCTTATGGTCAACAATTCGAAGTCTTATATAATGCATGTTGGTCGCCCATCAAAAAAGAAATTTATTTTTAAACTAGATGATGTCCTGATCCCCATCACTTACACATTCTCATATCTTGGTGTTTTATTTGATACAAAGCTTAGCTGGGCCCCACATGTGGCAAGAAAGAAGGGGGAAATGACAAGAGTAAATGCCTCTATTTTCAATTTTGCTACAAAATTGGGAAAAAAGCCAAACACTGCCATGATGAAACTATACAACGCTAAATCAATAGCTACTGCGGTCTATGGCAGTGAGATATGGGGCTATGTCAGCGGTGATCACTTACAGGTTATTGAAAATAATTTCCTAAAGCGTCTGCTCTGTGTCCCAGCCAGTACATCGAATCTGGCGGTGCATGAAGAGCTGGGAAGTCAGTATTTATCTGACATAGTTGGGTTAAGACCACTAACATGTTGGGTAAATTTATGGTTAAATCATGACATTCGGTTAACTCATCTGATAGTGAAAGATCTTGTATTACATGATAACGCAATGTGTGTACCCTGGCTTAAATATTTGAAGTCTCAGTTCCTGAAGTTAGGACGCCTGAACCTGTTTGAAAATCCAAGTGAGATAGTAAAGGGTGATGTGGCAGCAATTAAGAGGGCTTTTTATATGGACAGAAGGGCCCAAAGAGAAGAAGTTGAGCTTTTGAAACCTAATGTTAGAAAATACGTCATGTTAAGAACTTGTGATAGTATGGAACTATACCTAACATGCTCCTTTACTTCTGATGAAAAATTTTTGCTGACTAGGTTCAGGTTTAATATCTTTCATCATCTTTTAATTAGACCAAAGCTGGAAATTTTTAAGAAAATTGCAGCTCCCTGTGGCTGCGACGGGAAGTCTCCACAGGATATGCTGCATTTTATATTTTTATGTAGATTTTATGAATACCCCCGAAAACGCTATCTTGTAACTTTTTTAAAGAAATTAAATTTTAATCAAATAAGACCTGCTCTCATGTACTTACAGCTCTTGCACAGTGATAGTGTTCTCCAGGAGATAGAATTTTTAAAATTGACTGTGAAAATAAGAAAGTGCTTAGATGAGTGATTATATATCTCTGAAAGATGTTGCACTAACACACTTTATTGTATTTTGGTACTACCTGCATTTTGTTTTTCTTTTTTTTTAGTGATTTTGATTTTGCCTACTTACTCATCAAAGAAATCTGTATTAACCGTTTTTTTTTCTTTTTTGGGAAATATGTATCGTTTGTTCTAATGTAACGGTAATATTTACTATGAAATGTTTATTGTATTTGTGCTTTTATGGATTGAAATATATCCGAAATAAAGTCTAATTGAATTGAATTGAATTCTTCACAGGTTTCTAGTCAGTGTTGTTACTGTGACTAGCCTAAAGAAATCAGAGTCTTGCAGAATGTTGGGCACAGATTACAGAGGAACTTTTCTAACTGGATTTATTATCGAGGTAACCTTGGTTTCTTTGACTGGTTATCACTGGCTATGTTCAGTTTGTGTTTAGAACGACAGGGAGGACATTGAGTATTGTATTTCTTTCACAGTTCCGGCACTATTCCCGCTGAACATTTGTTTTATATAGTGGCATTTGGCTGTCACAGCAAACAGTGAGTTTATATTTAGTATACATGAAGCTTGATGTTTCACGTCCTAGTCAAGTGCATAGTTTCTTGTTCCTTTAATGATTTTAGACACATTGTATCGAGATAATTGGGTTAGTTTGTGGCATTCTGTGCGCTATTTCATTCTTTTTGTTTCATTCTTCCACCCTGTGAGCACTTTCTGACCCTTTCATTTCATTTAGTCACACCTATCGTGGTCACATTTTTTTGATTACTTTCTTTCCTCCATGCGCATGCGCCGCTTTTCACGTGATTCTTTGAATCTTGCTGTGTGTAAGCATATACAGGAGGTGCAGGTCCTGTGGCCATTTCTGAACATTAAGTTGCTTTTAACAACAATGTTTGCAAGAAACAGCATTGTAGTATGATTATTTGTTCATCATTTTTTACAGTGGCCCATGAAGAAGGAATGCATCAGAATCCGAAATGCATTGGACTGGGCTGGGCATTTATATGTATATCCAACGTGTGATCAGATACTGTCATTCATTTGACTTTATTGTCATTGGATGCAATATACCCGTTTTTTTGTTTAAAGTAACTGTTTGAATAATTTGCTTTTTGGAATCAATTTGGTGGAGTGTTGATTCTATATACCATGATGTGCACCCAGTATACTGGTGAACATTCACCTGCACAGATACATGTTTTCGAGGCTGGCTGCCTCTCACTGGGTAGCATGCAATATTGATTAAACTTGGAATCGTTTTTTTCTTTTGATACAATAGTAGTGCGCTGACCATCGATCCATATATCAGTCTTCAGACTGCGCCATGGCAAGTCAGTCCTCAGACTGAACCAAAACAAGTCAGGCTGTAGCCTGAACCAAAATAAGTCAGTCCTCAGACTACACAAAGACAAGACAGTCCAGAGACTGTACCAAGACAAGAAGACAGGCTCCAGCCACAGACCTTTTCAAAAGTAAGTCGAATTTCCAGTTGGCCTGGTGGGTTGTTCGCAAATAGTCTCAGACCATTTAAAAAATAGGTCTGAGACTTCCAGTTGGCCTGGTAGACTGCTCACAAACACTCTGTGTCTTTTAAGGGTCCGCAAACCCACCAAATTCAAACCAAGACAGTCCGAAGACCTTACCAGGACACAGCCCGTAGGCTCATGCCATTCAAGCAAGGCAGTCCAAAGACTGCAACAAGACAGTCCAGAGACTGTGCCAAGATACAGCGCATAGTCTCGTGCCGTTCAAGAATGGCGCCATATTTTTCCAAGAATTGAATCACTCACCTGGTGCACTCAGGTCAAGCAAAGTTATTCTCCACTGCCGACTCTTCGGACCAAATGTTCAAATCCAAGGTTTTGCTTTCTCAGGACCCCAGCCGGTGACCACTAGATGAGGAGCCATCTGATCAGACAGGAGGGGCAGCCAAGAGAACCGAGCTCCTATCTTGTGGGGATCCCTGATCCGCCCGGACCGAACAGACGCAACCCCAACACTGTAATCACATTACGGGTGAGTTGGATCACCTTACGGGGTCCCACTGAAGGAAGTGGTCCTTAGGGGTCACCCGGGGAATTTACAACCTCCTACTCGCCTTCTACCAAATGAAGAGTCGATCAGACAGTAGATTGTTTTTTAGCAATACTCTGCAGAGGAGTCCAATCTGACCTGCACCCTAAGATGTCTGCCGAGGGACTGACTTTCACAATTATAAAGGTGACAATTATGCATTCCAGCCTGGGCACAAGACACACCCACCTAGTAACTCTCCACAGAAGGCAGCAGAAACAGAGGGGGTACATGAAGATGAGTTAAAAGTCTAGGACCGGGCACAAACTCTCTCTCCGGCAAGGTCATTCTGCCCGTGCCTGCAGATGAACCAGTGGGGGCAGTCTCCATCTCATGGGAAAGGTATGCAGAAGTACAAACAGTGTATTAATTTATAAATCGAGGCCCAACTTACTGAGACACAAGGAAATCGACACAGCTGCTACTTGCAGAGCCAGGGAACAATTAATTGCAAAGATGGCCTAGAATTAGCGGGTAAGTATAAAATGGCACGCAAAGGCTAACTTAACAATCATTACATATGGTAGCTCAGATCAGACTTTTAATTTAAATCTAACCAATGGACTCCTTACCCTTTGCGACTGGCAACAAAAATATTTTTTAAGGGACCACTGCCTATCCTAAAAAATATACTAATCAAATGGATGGGGGAGAAGGAAATGTCTGATCCTTCAGTTTCCTTAGGTTAATGCAAAAAATCAAATGGGGAAGGATCACTTGTCCTGCATGAACCAGGGTATGCAGGAGATCGTACAACGGTGTCTCCAATAAAAACCCTCATGCACGTGTTGGGTGGTGCGGTAAGCGGTATATCTTGGTTCTCCGCTCTTCAAACACGTGTGTGCATAATCATAGGGTTAGTTTCGGTATGCAGCCTCCGCCAGGAGGATCTTACCCTTGGTAAAAACAGTAGTGACCCAGTGATGTGGACAATGTGCAAAAATAAATTTAAAAATCCCCCGGATAACCAGAAAAAGAATTTAATAAGGTCTGGGTTCGGGTGGATCCCATGAGGGAATGCTCAATTGGCGTGCGCTCTATTGAAAAAGTTACGTTTTCAGGACGCACTGGCATTAATAAAAATTGAAAATTAAAATGGCCGACATGTTTCAGCCCTCTGTGCCGGGATTCGGACTTAAGGGCTTTCTTCAGGACCAGTAGTGGTAGGTGAAGGTGATACTGGTTTACTAAATTTTAGCAAGCAAGTGTTAGAAAAGGGAAATTATCAACCTGTTTCTTTTCTTCAAGGTCACGATGTACCTGAAGTGTATGTCAGTTACACCTCCTTCGGGTGTGACAAGGGCTTCGAGGGGGCTAACGCTCCGCTCCTCGCGCCTCGCGTTACGCTGCAGCTGCCTCTTGTGACCCGGATCACTAGGAGGGATGAGGTGTGCTTGAATGGGCCATCTGCAGTCAGGATGTGGTGGCAGAGATGGGCACAGCCCCACTTGCAACTGAATAGGCTCTGCTGTGCCTTCACACAAAGGGCTTGTCACCACTGCATTGTCCCTGCTGCAACCCTGAGCCAGGACAGGGGTGTCTGTAAATATTAAGGACGTTAAAGAGAAACCGCTGCTAACTTAAGTTCACTTTCTGGACCAGCGGAAGGTCTCGCAGAGGACTACCTGCTTTTGTGGCCTGGCTATCATAGTGAAAGACCAATTTAAGGTCCGCACATCCCCTATCCCTGCCATGTCTTGCGAAGCTCTACATTTTAATATAAAATTCACACCGTCTTTTAGTTTTAAGGGAGTTCTCCTCTATCGACCTCCTGGGGCTAGAGCAGCTTTCCTAACAAACTTAAGCATCTTAATAGAATCAATAGCCACAGATGAGTCCATTACTGTAATGGGCGATTTTAATTTTTATCTTGAACAAAATAATGATAGAGATACTATCACCCTCACATCCGACTTAGAAATTATAGGTCTTAAGCAGTTGGTCACGGCCCCAACCCATCAGGCAGGACATACGCTAGATGGCATGTTCACGAACGTGGAAGACCTTCACGTTACCGAAATCCTTCCCATGACATGGACCGACCACTCGGCCATTTTCAGTAGGCTGACCATTAAAGATCCGTTTAGGAAGAATACTTCCCATCCCAAGCCAAGCACTTTCAAGGCGTGGAAGGACATAAATTACAACAACCTAAATATACTTTTAAATATTACCAAACCCGAACTATCTAATGATCCCTGTACTTCTACTTCTCAATTTTATGAATGGCTGAGTGACGCCACGTCTCAACTGGCACCCACTAAGTCCCACTCAAGAAACAGAAGTACGCCGACTGCTCAATGGTACACAGAAGAGCTAAAAATACAGAAACAATTAACGAGAAACAGGGAAAGGTACTGGCGACGAAGTTACGACAGTGAAAGTAAGAATAAATACAAAGAAGCGCTAGCCACTTATAAAACTATGATCACGACAGCAAAGAAGCACTTCTTCTCTCTGCATATAGAACATGCTAAAAATTCCAGCAAACAGCTGTATAACTTAGCCAAAACCCTATCGGGTAACACACCAGACTTAAACCCCCCCCATCACAATTACTATGTGATGCCCTGTCTGAGTTCTTCTTCACAAAGGTGAACAATACATATCAAGCTTTCACCTTGGAACCTAATACTACTGCTGCCCCTTTCTCGCAGATAGTTCTGAGTAATACCATGACGAGTTTTAAACCTTTAACGACCGATCAAACTAAAACCATACTGAGGTCCATTAAATCAGGCTCTGCATTGGACCCCTGCCCCACTTCGGTGTTAGCCATGGTTTCAGATACAATTAATCCCATTATCACCCACGTTTGCAACATAATATTGAGCTCTGGGACCTATCCAGACTCTTTAAAAAACACATTGATTAAGCCTTTGCTTAAAAAACCAAATCTTGACAGGAATGACCTGAAGAATTACCGGCCTATAGCAAGTCTTCCTTTTTTGGCCAAACTGACAGAGAAAGCCATGAACCAGCAGCTGTCGGAATATATAGAGAGAAACAATCTGCTTGATGATACCCAGTTTGGGTTCCGTAAATATCATGGAACCGAAACTGCTCTCATCAAAGCAGCGGATGATATTAGACTCATCCGGGACCAAGGAGGGACAGCTTTGCTGGTACTCTTGGACCTCTCGGCAGCATTCGACACGGTTGACCATAAGACCTTGGTCGACCGTGTCGAAAAAATGGGAATCCACTCCACTGCGAGAAACCTGCTTGCCTCCTTCCTGGCTAATAGAACTCAGGCGGTCACTCTTGGACCATTCCAATCTGCCAAATTGTCGTTGCCGTGTGGGGTTCCTCAAGGCTCATCCCTTAGTCCGACACTTTTTAACATCTATGTGTCGGACCTTGCTAGTGTCATCAAAGCACATGGGATGAGCCTAACCTCATACGCAGATGACACACAGCTGGTGTTGGCCATTAAGGGTGACGGACAGGAGGTGGCAGAAAGGTTCCAAAGAGGCATGACAGCTATCGGTGAGTAGATGGCAGGAAACTGCCTGAAGCTCAACTCCGAGAAAACGGAGGTTGTCATTTTTGGCAATCTCTCGCCACCGTGGCCCACTATTTGGTGGCCATCAGCATTTGGCACCCCACCCTGCCCAACCCCCAAGGTGAGAAATCTAGGAGTTACCTTCGACAACCAGCTTAACTTTATGGCTCATGCCAATAAGGTAGCGTCCACGGCCCATTTTAAACTCAGAATAATCAGGAAAATCTTGCCTTTTCTGCCTGACACAGCCGCCAAGACCCTGGTCACGTCATTGGTTTTAAGTTCACTAGATTACTGCAACGGACTCTTTCTGAATGCACAATCCAGAGTCACAAAAAAGTTGCAGACGGTACGAAATGCGGCCGCACGCCTGCTGTCCAAAAAACCAAAATTCGCACCCATCTCAGATACTCTGAGGTCCTATCATTGGTTGTCTATTCAAAACAGAATAAAGTTTAAAGCTATGTGCATAGTCTACAAGGTAATGCAGGATCAGGGGCCTCGCTTCCTAAAAGACCACCTAATACCTTACAGTCCTGCCAGAAAGCTACGATCTTCATCACTTAACCAATTAGTGGTCCCACGTAGCAGAACAGTGACATGGGGTTACCGCCGCTTCCTAGTTGCGGCCCCCAAAATCTGGAACACCCTACCATACCACATCAAAGCCAGTCCATCGCTCTTACAGTTTAGGAAAAATCTGAAGACGTGGTTATTCAACCAATAATACAGTACACCTACCGCATCCTCACCTCTAAGGAATGACATAACTGCAGTCTAGCGCCGAGACACCCTAGGGTAATTGTTCGCGCTCTATAAGTGTCAGAAAATAAATGTGTATTCCACAGGAATGCTTGCATCACCTGGAAGGACTGCTTTTCTGCATGATGCCTGCCTTAAATCCTCAATGGCCATTCCCTGCTGCTTAAACTCAGTACTACCAGAGTGACTCCAAGGGCTTGCTTGCTGGCCTACTGTTCAGAGCAAGAGGGACAAAAAGGCTTATGTCCAAAGGTAAGTGCAGACCTCAATACACTTCTTGTACCCTCTGAGCAGATAAGGAAATTGTTCTGGATGTTAGCTGACAGCAACAGTGTTAAGGAATTACAACTCTTTGTCAAACTAGGTCATGATCCTTGCACCATTTGAGTTCTGAACAATTGCAATCCAGCAAACAATAACAAACATAAACAGGATCCCACAGTCACGATTTTGTAAATTGTACAAAGACAGGACCCTCACGTACCAGTTGAAAATAGGAATTTAAATACTTAGCCATCAGCATTCATTATTTCTAGAAGTTTTTTTCAGGCTGGTTGCCTAGTCCACATCATAACCCTTGCTAGGAGTTGTACTAAAGACCAGACCCTTAAGTGCCAGTTGGAAATAGAGAGTTGAATACTTAGCCGTCATTCACTATGAGCTTCATCTGATGGCCTGGCTGCCTCCAACTGCTTTGCAGGATTTCCCAACTACCTGCAACTACACTCAGTGTACAGTATTGTGACACTGGTCTAGAGTTAGCAATATTATGGGGTTTGGTTATCCCCACAGCAAGAATGCAGAACTTTCAAGCTATTCCATTTTTTGCCAGATGAATTGAAAGTTACTAGGTAAATCAGTGTCTCTTGGCCAAGTTCCATATGCAATTCAGATATTGTAGAATGCTTTCTGTGGCCCAGTTCTGCCAGGTGTTAACTGGCTGGTGAGCATGTCTTCTGAGAACCCCAGGGGTACGGTACTACTACACATTTAGGAATCCTGATTTAGCAAACTACAATTTAGGATTACAGAGATTCTCATGAAGTGTTCCTCATAATTGTAGGCACTTGGCTAAAGCAAGTGCAGAAATGGTAATCCACAGTATATAGGGATGCATCAGAGAGCTAGCATTTTTCAGATCTAGTAGGCAAGATTCAGTCCATCAAAGTCACTAAGCAAGTGACAGCTAGGTTGTCATTGTTTTTGGCAAATGTGTAACTGATCTGATTTGTACTAGTGACACACTTGAGGCACCAGTTGTAGCCCTTTCAAAATTGCCTAGTCCTCCTTTTCAACTTTGTTGTTTTTCTAATTATTATGAGAGGTTGGTGCGAGAATACTTTGTTTTCTTATATCTCAATCTCTTACAATTTGAACATGGCCCCAGACATTCACTGCAAAAAAAATGCTCACTCTCATAAATGATAGGTTTATCAGGGACTAAAAGCTAGGAAGCAGACATTGGCACCACCACTAGGTGCAGTTCACACCTTTCTAAAATTCCCGACCAGGACCACCAGACTAGTGGTACCCCAAGGATATGATTTATCATATGAATCACTCACCTAAGCACAACCTCAGTTGGAAATGTGTACTTGAAGTCACTTGTATAAGGTAAAACGTTTTATACTTGTTAAAATAATTGTTGAAATTGAATAGAGCTTCATATAAAAAGGGCAGACTAATCCAATTAAAAAAACCTGCACATTTGGTGTATTTTACAACATGCAGAATATGTGCATGTTCTATAAATGCCACTTTACCTGGGGGTTGTCACGGCTGGAGATTCTCCTATGTCACAATGTGTGCCCTGGCAGCATCTCAGCAGCATTGTGCGTTGGAAAAGGAGATTATTTGGTTCTACAAACAGTTTCCTTTTTTTACACCAGATATTCAACATTTCAGCTGTTATATGGGCTAGCCATGAGAAGGAGGAGTGTGGAAAGGGAGAGCTAGTGTGACAAGGCAAAGGGAATAGGGGGCACCTGATTAAAGGGCAGAGGAAGAAAGGGGCAATGGAGGCAGAAGGAGGAGCATCTGAGTCATGGGGCAGCAGCGGACATGGGCCACAGCGGCCACAAGAGAGGGGGACACTGAAGAAACAGGGGTGAAAAAGACAATTGCAACATGTGGTAGCAAGAGGGGTACTGGAGACAATGAGGGGCTGGAATGCTTGAGTCATTGGCCAGCAGGGTAGGGGGTACTGGATTCACAGGGACACTAAAGACATAGGTATGAGGGACATAACAAAGACATGGGAAAGGGGGACACAGAGTAGCAGTAAAGGGCACTGGGGACATTGAGACTAAGGGGCATTGGAGTGATAGAGCAGTTGGGCAAAGTACCATCTGGAGTAAAGGGATAGCTTGAGAGGACGGCACTGGAAGCATAGAACTACAGATGGAAGTGGACGGAAAGTGGCATGGGCTATGGGGGTGTTATAGAGTAGATATGGGCACTGAAGTTGGAAGGACCAGAGGGGACATAGGACAGTGGGGGCGGTAGTCCACAGGCACATGGGATGGTGGGGCAGCAGGAGAATGGGCTAGAGTAGCAAGTGAAGCATTGCAGGTCCACCAATGGGAGAGTCATCTAATTTTTTTTTTACTTTACAATTTTTCTCGAGGCTTTTATAAAAATCATCGATTTCTATAAAGGTGAAGATTTCACAATTCTTCACAAAAGGAATGCTATGAATTCCTGTTGGATCTGACCTATAAGGCTATAACTGTGTCTAACCTATCACATAGAAATACCTATATGCTTCAGCAAAAAAGTCTTAATGCTCAGTGGAAGCTGGAAAATGCATATAAATATAGCCATATCAGAAATTTTAATTCCCATTTGAGTGATCCAAGATCCACCACACACCCAGCATCAGGGAACATATGTAACTACAAAACAGTTCCCTCCATTTAAATTTAGAAATGTTGAGGGCCTATCGTCATTAGCCTGATGACTCCTACCATAGATAGCACTGTAGTTTGAAATCTACGTTTTTGGAGATATATAAAGCAACGCTCACCCGCTATATCAACTCAGTTTGTCAGATTGGCACAAACCCTGTGCAGGGGATCCAATGTTTGCAGATCCCACACCCTGAAATATGAAGGCGAGTGGTAAAGACGAGAAAAGAGAAATGGGATAAGGGAGAAAATAGAGACATTGCATACTATACTACCCCTTCCGACTCATCACTTGTCTGGTCAGTGATGTGTATGGAATGCAGTGAATTTCTGCAAAGAGATATCTTAAGTGTTTTTGTTTTCGAGAACTAAACATCATCACAATTGCAAATACATATACCTGAAGACTATCTCTCTGTAACCAACTCTATGTAGCTTCATATGAAAAGGGAAATTCCTGAAAACTAAACATACAAAGAAAAGTGACACATGTAAACATAGATCACCCTATATTAGCTATTACTACCTCAAGTGTTCTTAGGACACCGTCTCCGGTGAAAATTAATTACTGTCTCAAATGAGTTCTATTACTATGGTAATGGGCCTTGAGACCCATAGGAATGAATAGGAATTGCAAGCGCAATTTCCGAGTAGCAAATAAGTACTCGCAAATTGCCCATGCAATTTCAAGGGTGACAAGAGGACACCCTGATACGCCCCTGAAACTGCAATTAAAAAACATATTGCACACACACATGCCCCAAGGGCATGTTTGTGTGAAACATAGAACTTTGAAAAATGGCACTTTTGTGCATTTTTCAAAGTTTTCGCAAATTACCATCAACTTTAAGTTGATGGTAATTTGCGTTTCTTAAAAACGAAATCGCAAAAAAAAATGTTGTTGCTTTGCATTTAGGGAATTGCAATTTGAGATTCCCTGACTGCAATTGCAATTTAAGTAATCACAAATTTAGCGATTACTTAAATATTTGTATTTGCAATGATGCACCAAAATGCAAAAATTGCGACTGCAAAAAACAATTATGCATGTGCCCCTTACTGTTTATTTTGTAGGCTCTTTTTCTGTAAAAAGCCTATATCAGGGGACCAAACCAAGTTCACCCTTTGTTGCGATTAATCTTACTTATTACTTGTTCTTGGATTTGTTAGCTGTGTCCATCTATCTTAAGTTGACTCCTTGTTTGCTTGTCCTATTGAATGATCTGGCTTGTTGGAAGGTTTTTCTCTGTTATCCAGTTGTTTTCTTTCCTCCTTGATTCTGCTCCTTATCACACCTTACAGCTCCTCTAACAATCTGGCTTCTGAGGTCATTTCAGGAAGAAGGCAGCACTACATTCATTGCAAGAAGAGACCTCAGCTATCACCTAAGAGACTTGCACTTCACAGAAGCAAGACTCTGCGTGCGGGGAAAAGCAGTTCTCATCAAGGTAGAAGGTGAAGAGGATGCATTCAGTGTGTGCCGTTTCAGTCTACACAGACCTGGCACTTCTGCAATGACTACTAACATCTCCTTAACTGCAAAACACCCAGCATGTGTGGGTTTGACACACTGCCATAAATGCACAAATTCCAAGGAGTGATAAGTGGCTCCTTCAGCCCCACTTCCTGCTATATGAGCAAGGGTTCGAATCTGTATTTAAGAATTATGTCAGTATAACTGTATCTGAAACTGAGTTGTTTTTGTCAAACACCATCTATCTATTTTCCTTGTTTTTTTGTGTGTGTGTGTGTGTGTGGGGGGGGGGGATTGTCCTAAACCAATATGATTTCTTTGTCAATTTCTCTTCACAACCCAATATAGATCCATTTTTTTTGAGTGGGTGAAAATCAGGGCGTACAATCCATATAGGAAAACAATATCTTTCAAAGCACAATAAGAAATAATAATAGGACATATCTCCACTAAAAATCCTCTACAATAGCAGCAAAATCATACAATGCATTACTATGATTCCAAAAAAGTGCATCCTAATGAATAGCAGACATTAAATGTAATTTTTAAAACATTCACCAAATACTAATATTTTCGCTTAGAACAGTTATTTATAAATGTCACAATACTAAAATGTAAAAAATGACAGCTTCTCTAGTCACAACTAGAATAGCAACTAGAAAAATACTTTGAAGATTATAATTATCAAAAAATCACAGAAAGTGGATAGTGCAAAGCGAAAAGTGCATTTACATAGTGCAATTTTACAACCATAACACTATTTTGCATATATTACTTTTAGATGATAAGAAAAAATAACACACTTCCTAAAATATGAAATACACACTTCTACTCTCAAGGGAAAATCCTAGTGGCAAAGTGCTGCATGTAATTTTAAACAGTGGGAATATCTTTCTTTCCTGTTAACAAATAGCATTAAGTTTCAAAGATGTAGCTTTATCACTTGGCCATTAGATGCAGAGTACTGAACGTCTTACATTCAATGTGTATTTAGCTCACAAAAAGCAAAGAAGGTGGAAATCATAATCATCATCATTCGTTTGCTGCCTGAAATGAGGAAAAACCAACCATACCTCCTTAAATCTACTTAAGGCCGCAATACATTTAGCATATGCCTCTTCAAACATCTAAGTCTTGGCCATCTTACCATACCAGTGCTGTATTAAAGGTATTCTATCTGATTTCCAACTCCGAAGAATTAGGAATCTAGCTACCTCGATGGCAATCAAGATGACATATTGATGTTATTTCTTCAGATGATAAACCTCAAGTGAGGAGCCAAACAATACCAACCAAAGTGACAACACCATTTGCACAGACAAAGATTGAGTGATAACATTGAACATATCTTCCCAAAATTAATGGAAATGGCAGCAATAAAACAATATATTATTCCAGTGCTGATGCGTTTGCATTCAACATATTTTTAAGTGGATTTGTGACTACCTCATGTTTAATTCGTTTAATAAGAGAATCTCTTTGATCATTCAATATACCAGGTACCTGAAGGGGGTTCAAAATACTGTGTCAACATTTCAAGGTCAATATCCTGCACTTCTGCATAGCTGTGTTTGAAATAGTTAAGAAATATCTCAGTGATCTTCTCCTTGGTGTCCTCAATAATGCCTGCATTAGGATCCCTCACCTAGACAATCACATATCTACCATTTTGAACTTTAGTAGTCCCAGCCAACTATCTGCCAATATGTTGGCTTTCCTTGTACAGGTTTTGTTAGGCCTTATTCCCTGTAAGGTCCTCCAAAATCCTTTAATTGCTCTTTTGCTCTGACCAGGTCCTGATGTAAAATATTAATCTGGGACTCTGATGTAACAAGATCTAACCTAGACCTTTCTTTGCCTGCATGTAGGGCTTGTATGTTTTGTGCTCACCGCTTGTCTATCCTTGCCTTATAAACAAAAACCTGGCCTCTAAAAGAAGCTTTAAAAGCTTCCCAAACTGAAAATATTGAGGCCAAGTTCTCATTATTTTAAAAAAAGTGTTTAATAAAAAGCTTCATTTTTTCAATCCCTCCTAGATTTTCAAGTAACGATTTATGAAACTGCCAGTGATGTCTATTTTTCGTCCCCCTAATTTGACTATAAAAGCAACTACTGAATGTTTGGGAAATAATGTGTAATTATCTCCAACTCCCCCCTTTCTAACCATTTCTCCACCAAGACAAAATCTATATGGGAAGCCGACTTGAACCAGGAGGAATAGCAGGTGTATTGTGAACTGCCTGCATAGTCTACGCACAATGGATCTATAAGGGCCAAATCACGTTTCATAATAATTAACAATTTAATTGTTTTAGGCTTTGGTTGTTTATTTGTTTTATTGGACGTATCCAATGAATATATTTAAAATCCTTTCCTAAAACGAAGGGCCCCTCCGATAAAATCAATAAGTCATACATTTGCTGCAAAGCCTTAATATCATTGAATACAGGACCTTAATAATTCAAAAGATTCAAAACTGCCCCAGCGACCTTAATCTTGAGCCAGATCCATCTGCCTTTATGATTCCGATTAATTTGCTGCACTTCCCAGAACAGCATAATAGAAAGTATCATCCCTACCCCACAAACTTGTTGATGCAGAATAGGCTTGAGTATATTTCTTTGGCAGGGATAATTTGGGAGCATTTGACTTATCATGGGTTTCCTGAATGAATATTATCTAAGGGGAAAAGATGACAGCCAATTTAACATAGGGCCTGCTTTATGATTACTTAACAATCCATTCAAATTACATGCGGTTATCTTAATGCTCTACATAATTTACTATCTCACAAATAGCTCTCTTGTTTCAATCTTCACCTTCCTCTATTTTGCATCTGCTATGGATATTATTTGAAAAAAATATACTCTGTTGCTCGCCTACTCCTTTTTCCCTCAGTTCCAGTACTCTCTCCACCCCCACCCCTCTCCCTGCCCATGCTGCGAGAACCCTCGCTCCCGTCCTGCCTCACACCAACCCCACTGCAAAGGGTGCCATGGAATCACACCCAGTTCCTACCCATCCACAGCTCACATCACTCCAACCCCATGCTGATCATAACGTTCTTATCGGTCAAACATTGAGAAGAAGGCTTGTGCTTCTTCCAGCGACTATAACAGCTTAAATTGCCTTTTCCATAAAACTTTTGTTTAGTACATTTCACCACAGAAGCCTGCCCTCCTAGAATCCTGAACTCATGCACCAATCCTTGGAAGGCCTTCCAGCGCCGTGCCGAGGCCACTGAAAAATCAGAGAAAATCTTAACATTCGCATTTTCCAACACAGTAAAAGATGTCTCCTCAATAGCTCTATTCAATATTTGCTTTTTGATCCGAAAGTTGGAAAAACGTACTAAAATAGTATATGGATATCTGGCATCTGCAATTTTCTGAAGAGGTACTCTGTGCGCTTGCATTATCGTAAGATGCTCTGGAGCTTAAGGTGGAATGCATTTTTTTAATTATTGAATTCATTAGTTGTGGCATGGACTAGACTTCACCCTGAGTCTCACTTCCTTCCAGAATTCCTGTAAATCTTAAGTTCAAGCACCTTTAGTGATTCTCCATAGATTCCAGCTTCATCTGTTGCTGGCAGACCTTACTTAGCTCCAGAGGGTCATGATTTTGAAATTGTAACAGCTTAACTTCAAAGTCTGATATTCTTTTCTCTGCATCTTGTATTTGCGTCGGCAATATCTTAAGATTTCTTCCATCTTGGACAACCTTTAATTCATCATTGCGTTATCTAGAACCTGTTGAACCTTTAAGCCTCGTATCTCAGATTATTGCTTCTAATACTATCTTTAAGGGCTCCAGAAATCACTCCTGGTTAGCATTACCAGTGCTGAGAGAAGACAAATGTTCCCGGATTTCATCTCTGTTCCAATGTCCTCTGTATGAGATAGCCCTTGCAATATAATATTCTTGTGTGACAGTATTTCTGGGGTCTGGAATTTAAACTTTGGCATAGAACCTGGCTCCTCTGATTCATTTCTGAGCCCACATCTTGCAGAAGCCGTCAAAGATATTGAACCCCTAGGTGCTATAGAGATACTAGATAATTGAGCCTATTTGCAAAATCCCCTGCTGAATACTTTTGGGGTGGATGTTTCGGAATAACAGGAAGGTGTTGGACTTTGCTGCAGGTTCTGGCTCAAATCCTTTATCAGGTTCTTCATGCCCAGTTGGAGATATTAGCCCTAACTGAAGTGGTGAATCTGCTGACTTCACAGAACCACTAAATGTTCTAGGTGAAATTTGGGCTTCACTTGTTGCCATTACCTCCCTTCTTAACATCTGCGATGAGACCAACACAACTGCCCCATTTCGTCAGCTATCAGCTCAGGATTTAGTGACAGAACTGCAGTGCATGCGACACTTTCCAGCTGTTTCTTGCACACCTTGGCTACCCAGCTCTCTGAGGCTTTTTTGCGTTGCTTTTGTGGGTATTAGGGTAGTTGGTTTATGGCACATGACAGTAGGCCACATGGACAAGGTTTAATGTAGGCGTGCTACAGGTGAGCTCCCCCCACGACTTCTCTCAAACAGCCCTACCTACTTCAAGCTTCTGCCAGCCACACACCCCCAGAAGTCTTTTGGCATCCAGCGACACCTGCAGCAACCAGCCTCCATCAAAATCCAGAGTCCCAAAAGTCCAAAACTTAGGTTTCCAGTGGAACCTGCAGCGAGGAGAGACCCAAAAATCCCCAAAATCTAGTGAATTAGGATTGAGTATAATTTGTATCTTTTTTTTTATTGCCGTGCACTCAATTCCAGCGTGAACTCATGCACCGCAGTGAAGCTCACCATCAGCTCACCATCTGCATCGCTGTCGTGGTGTGTGGTTTGTGATGTCAGATGGCAGGGGCAGAACAGCTAGCGTGGTGCGCTTCAACAGCAGGGCATGGGGGCCACTGCTGACCGCCTGAAGTGGTGCAAAAGACATAATATGTTGTTAATGTGCCTGGACCTATGCAATCCCATTAGTACAGATACGATGTTTCTGAAATCCCCTACATCAAGATTAACCACATGTCAAACATATTATTTCGCCCTTTAAATGGCAGTAACTTTTACTTTTAAAATCAAGTATATTTGCTTTTTGTACTATGCAGCTCAGTTTACAATACAATATGTTTGCTTCAACCTAAGTCAGATGCTGTTCCATTGCTATCCCTCACTCCTTAGGGATGCATAATAAAATAATATGGAAATTGAGTATGTTGAATCACTATCCAATGTGAATTGCAACTAAAGGAAATTATGCATCATTACATAAGAGGGAAGATTTTTTGCAAATGGTCTCAGAAAAAATAAATGTATTTATGCAAAGGTTAATTACACATTTAACATAGGTGTCCCACACTATCGGCACATTTTACAGTGCCCTGGGGTTGTCTGATGTTTAGTGCCTATGCCATGCACAAGAGATAGGCTTTACTCTCCACTAGGAGACCCATAGAACTCTCTCCCTACGGGACTATTTCTTGTTCCCTACAGCAGAGGTCCACAGAGATAATGAGTTCTGAATTCTGGCTTGTGGACTTCTGTCCAGTTTTCAGTGGAACTCTGCCTTGCATTGGAATGTCACTGAGCTGATGTGCGATGGCTACCAAGAATATGGTCCCTGAGAGATAAGACATGTGGGACAGGTATGGAGGAGGCAATGGATATCTATCCTAAACACAATAAGGACACAGTGAAGTCCACCGGAGTCCTTTCAGAGCCACAGAAGGCAACGCTTTGAACTGTATTTTAAGCCTCCTTGCAGGAAAAAACTGCAGAAGACAACAAGTAGCAATTGATCTGGAGTCCAGCACTACTCTGCTGGAGTCCAAGTACATTGCTACCCCGTCACGGAACCTCCATGTAAACATGTTACATATGCAAACGTTACTGCTGCAGGTCATGAGGGAAGACACCAAAAAAGTGTGGCTGACATCACAGAGCTGCATTCATCAATGGTGTGATATTGCGAGGGTGCCTCAAAAATAGGCGTTTTCAGGCCAAAATAAACTACACCCCAATAGCATACCTCGCCAGATTAGATGGTTCAGGGATCACATGCTACAGCATGTTAGCTCAGCTCTTTGCAGAGTTGTATGCATTGTTATACTCCTGGACGGGGAACAAGTCTGTCTGGACATAGAAAGGTTTGTGTCCGACCTTCCTATGTGGGGTTGTCAGACACAGAGAGGAAATCAGGTTGAGCTCACAGCAGAAGGACACTTTGCAGCCCTAAATCATTTGCAATTGGGGAAGTCACCAGGCACCAAACTATATGCTAACAAACTTCTTGAACCACTCGAAAACACTCGCAAGGAACCAAGGGATAAAAGACTTCAGCCTCCTGAAGAGGTGGGGAAGAGGTGTGGCGCAGCAGCCAGGGCACCTGACGCCGTAACACAGGGGCTCATGGTTCGATCACCGACAGCAGGTCAGCCCAGCACCATGTGACTCTAGGCAATAGCTCGCTTATTCTTCCCGATGGGCCCCAGTGCCTTGACGCCTTTGGGTAATTGTTCGCACTTTACAAATACTGGAATTACATTTACATTTTACATTTACTTGCGACTAGCTAAAATTGTGGTGATTTCTAAACCGCGCAGTCTGCTGGAGTTCTGCTCCTATCGTCACATTTCCCTCTTAAATACTGAGGTATAGAAAATTGCTAATGTTCTAGAGGATCAATTTGATTCAGTGCTATTCTCACTGATCAATAAAGATCGTTTTCCTTCTCCCTCCCACTTCCATCCCTTTTTTCACTTTTCAATTCTGTACTAACTTTAATGCACTATACTATTGGTATTTGCTTGAATCTAATAAAGGGTATGATAAGGATGCCTGTCAGTCCGACCATCCGATCGCCATGATTGTGGTCTAATTCCGACCGCCAAGGCCGCAAAGTTACCCCCACTGTATTATGCATGCAGATCAAACCACTGACCTCAATAGTTGGAGTGTTTTCCGTGTAGGCCGCAGCAGTGGGAGTAGCCTTTGCATGGGCCGCGGCAGTAGGAAATGTTGCTGATAGGGACTCTGATGCCATCAGGGCAGTGCTACAACCGCTGAGCAGATTACGATGGATCCACTGTACTGGCGGTCTTTTGCCGGCCGATTCACAATGGCAGTAGACCACCATTCTACTGCTACCACAAATCACAACAGTGCACATTGGATGCAGAAAAGAACAACACAGCTGATGGCCATTGTCAAAGTGGACACACCCACAAATCACACCATAAGCCACACCCCATCCTAGATCATGATCCTGTGCCTCTATATAGCTGCACAACAACTTAGAGCAGCATTATCAGTCACTTAAGTTAATTTTCACACAATCCCATCACACACTCCACGCAATTATTTTCACTTTTTTCTACATATTTCCTTGGTGTAAAGGCATTTTTCACTTTCATTCACTTTTTTAAACTTAAATGTCATGGGCCAGAAATCCACGTGTTTCTGGCACCGAGTTGTCAGTGATGGTTGATGAATTCATTAGGGTAGAGCTACACCTCTTTGATGCCCAAGCACAAGAAACTTCTTTTTTTAAGAAAAATTAAATGTGAGATAGAATAGTCAACAAAGTGAATGCTGTAGGTACCAACCTGTGCACAAAGCAGGACATCAGAAAGAGGTGGTCTAACCTGAGGGCGAGGGTGAAGAACCTGGTGTGAGACGGCGACACGGACCCCCCTACCCAGAGAACACCCTCACACACCTGTATCACCTTCCTTTCCGCCGGGACTGCGTCCCCGCGAACGCTTCCCCGTGTCAGCAACAGGAGTAGGCGCTACAACCGTGACCAACAGAATCCCGCCCTCCTCTCTCTTGCAGGAGCCAATCAGAGACCTGCGACCAGAGGAAGTACAACCCTCTAACCCCGGAAGTCCCACCCCCTTGACAGCGTCAGAACAGGGAAAAGCCGAGACCTGGAACAAGAACGCCGTTGGAGTATCGTGGCAGGACACTCGAACTGGAGCCGTGGAGGGAGAAGAGGTGACCAAAGAAGACGTGTGGACGGAGGACTGGTGGAGACCCGAGGAGGTGCCTGAAGAGCGGCCGTGACTCACCGGAGAGTCACGGCGGACCGTGTGAGTACCCGTAATCCCCCTCAGAGCTCGCTAGGTGCTCTATAGAACCCGTGTAAATATCTCCCATCTAGTCGCGAACGTAGTAAAAGCACACTGTATAATAAATGTAAAGCACCCTCACTGTGTAGATATCCTCCCCCCCTTTCACGCCCGTACCTGACACACTCTCGTTCCCTCCCTCCCTCTTGATACCTCCCCTCCTCACGGTCACTCCTTCTCTCCCTCACGACCCGGGTGACGGTGGTAGTATTCTCCCGGGAATCCCCGGCGGGACTAACAGGTCTCTTGTATCTCTTATTTGCCCTCCGAGGTTCCTCCCCGAAGTCGGACCCGCCAGAAGACCCTGCAGAAAGAAACTGGACCCAAGACCGACGCAGAACCCGGACCCTCTTGTAAAGACTTTGTTCTCCCATCCCCCCTCTTGTTTATTTGCCTTGTATCTGAATAAACACCGGCATAGCCCACTACATCCGGCCTCCTTGCCTGCTTTTCGAGCCTGCGGTACGCCCACCACCACACCTGGGCTCAAGGCACCAGCTGTGGCCCAGAAGAATGGCAGCGGTCCTCCCGACTCACCATTTTTGTATGCTCCAGAAGCCAACAGGAAGCCGAAAAAGAAGGTTGTATCAATGAGTACAGAGGTTTGGTACACTGAGCATAATCAGGAATATATGTCCTCCCGAAATTAAAAAAACCCAGCAAAGATTGCAATTTTTCAAGAGTAGATGGAGGTTGCAATTTGAGCACATTTTTCCAGAAAGTGAGGTGCCAACACCCTACCTTCATCGTTGAGTTCTTAACCAAGAAAAAAAAGCAATATTAGACTTAGCAAAATTGAATTAGTAACCAACATTAGCAAAATGTGTTATAATGCGGTCCACATGCAAGAGATGCGGTTGTAATTCATCATCCATCAAGTATATGTCACCGACGTACGAGAAGGAATCGGGGTCAATATCATGCAAAAGGGACACTATGCGTGCCACAAAAACACCAGGCCTATTCTTTTATCCCATAGGGAAACTCACATATGGGCGTTGATTGCCCAGCACACTGCATGTGATCAAATTACGGCTCTCGGGAGCAAAAGAGTGACTGAAAAATCCATTGGAAATATCCAAAGTGGGCGGAGGAGGCAAGATGGCCGACGCTGGGTTGCTGTAAGCAGTCGCACCTCTGCCCTCCTCAGCCCTGGAGTTTTTTGAAAAGCATGACTAAGATGCCGATCACCCTGAATGGCGCATGAATGGGCACTATGGATCAGTGTTAAGCTGCTCAGCATAGGCTGTTTATCCAGGGCACACAGTCTATCCAGTACGAGGGCAGCCTATCTTCACAGATGTCATCAAGGTGTTGCCTGGCTGAAGAGAAGCGTCAAAACTCTGATGAGCTCGACCAGTTTTAAAAAGAGATCGCAGGCGCAAGTTGTCAAAATGCCAGCGAGAACACCGAGGCAGGAGAGAGAAAAGGAAAAGGCCCTGCCAGGAGTACTCGGGGATACTGACGATTTAAACAGACCCCCTCGTAATCCCGGTGCCATCATGAAGCCAGGAATACCACCCGCGGTAAAAAAGAAAGCGGAACACAAGACGGAGCAGAGACCCAAGCCGGGTCAAGGAAGCGCTGTGAGTACGCGCGCAGTGATGGCAGGCAGAGCGGGAAAGAATGACGAAAAGCAGAAAGGCAAAGAGGCAGCATCAAGACAGCCCTCCGTAGCAGAGGCCTTTACATCGAAATTACCGTTGCGATCTGCGGAGGAGTATTCTGGCAGCAGAGGCACCAAGGACTTCAATGGTATGCAGGACACCGGCAACCCTGGAGACGGCATGAGCGGCGGGGGCGATGTGAGGGATCTCCGCCAAGGCGTCCTCGAGGACGCAGTGAACGCTGAGGCCGTGGTTGCTAGGCAACATTGCAGCTCCGACCAGAGGAGAGAGCTGCGGCCGGAGCAGTCCGTGGCCATACCTACTGCTGGCTCACCAGCGCAAAAGGCACAGGAAACAACACCAGGAGGTAAAATCATTAACTCTGCCCTAATTTCCGACTGTAGTGCCAATATTGGAAAGAGCATGGTACAGAGCGTTTTTGAGCCTGGGAAAGCAGATATGTTGGGAGCTCTCATACTGGTTGAGCAAGAGATGCTATTAACAATGGGAGGGGGAGAGCCCTCCAAGACTTGGGGGAGTGCCCTTAGCCTTGCAAGTAAAGAAGGGATGGCAGAAGCAGGCTCTGCAGAAGGGGACTGCTTTTACTCCCTGAACGAGGAATCTGAGATAGAGCTGACAAGCGATAGAGGCTCACAGGAGCTCTCAGTCTCCGGGTCTGGCGTTGGCTCGGGCTCGGGTTCTGACTCCGGCTCAGACAGAGACACCACCCAGAAAAGGAAAAGGAAATCACTAAGGCTTTCGAGACAGTTAACAGAGGGCTTTGAGGGAGCGCAAAGGAAATTAGTATGGGACTACTCAGCGACCTCTCAGGCATATCAGGAAGAGGATGGCAATAATCCTGTAAACCCACCTGTAAACCCTGAGGGGACAGCGCAACAGATCCCCGTAGAGCTTATTTTTAACAGCCTTAAACAAATGCAGTCGGAGGCGAGAGCGGAAAGCAGGAGAGCAAGGCAAGACGCTAAAAAAATTCAGAATACAATGAGGAAAATGAACAAACTATACGATGAACTAGCGGAAAGAGTTACGGAAGCTGAAGAACGGACAGGCAAACTGGAAGACGACATGGGGGACTTTAAGACCTTTAAAACAGATCAGGAAAAGCGATCAGAAGACTTCCAATGGAAGCTGGAAGATTTTGAAAATCGACAGCGAAGAAATAACGTTAGACTTTTGGGTGTGGCAGAGGGGATTGAAGGGCAAGATACGAGGCGATTTGTAGTGAACTTACTGAAGGGGGCCTTCCCAGAGTCGGAATGGGACTGGGAGAAAGAGATTCAGCGGGCACACAGATATCCTTTCACACTAAAGCAAGGAGCGGGGAAGAATAGCCAGAATAGTCAGGGCTCCTACCCCAGAGCGATTTTGGTAAACGTGGGGAACTTCTTGCTGAGAGAGGAGATCATAGCTAAGGCCAGACCAGATTCTAAAAGAGTTTTTGAGGGGTCCTCATTCTTTGCTAGGCCCGACTTCTGCCATGCCACAGTAGAGAGAAGATGGAGGCTAAGACAGCTGATCACACCGCTACAGGCACTAGGGTCAGAAGCGTATCTCCTCTTCCCCGCTAGGCTGAAAGTAGTGACAAAAGGCAGAATAAGTATGTTTAACTCAGAAATTAAAGTGCAGCAGTTTATTGAGGAGCTGAAAAGCAAGAAAGGGGGATAAATGAAATAAGTATCATTGAGGATGGTTTACAAGTATTGTATTGTATATAAGGTATATAACGCAAGAATGAAGGATGAATGATCGATCGAGTATGAGAGTCCGTCTGATCCAAAGGTGCTTCAGGAAGGTTGGCAGCCTATGAGTCAATAGGCTGAGGGGGGTAGCGACTGACGCAACTCAAAAGCGGCTACACATAGGTCTGCCAGACCTATTTGCCTGTAAAGGGGGGGAGGGGGGAGGGGTTTAGAGCCAGGGGAGGGCGGGAGTAGGGGGAGAGGGGGGGTAGGGAGGGTTAAAAAAACAAAAAAAAGAGCGAAACTATGGAAGAAACAGCACAAAAAAGCACATTTCAGATCACAAGTAAAGGACTATTATTGGTATTCAACAATAGAAAGGATGAGACCTCACGATACATATCAGGTTTTCTATGGGAATAAAATGCCTGACACGGAATGGGTGATGGAGTTGGGTAAAATAAACGATTTAGGTAAATGACCTGTAGGATAGCTACTATTAATGTGTGCGGCCTGAATGATCTGGGGAAAAGATTAAAGGTGGCGGCACTACTTAGGACACTCAAGCTGGATTTGGTCTGCCTCCAAGAAACGCATGTTGAAGCTTCCAAGAGCTATATAATGAGTCAGCTAGGGTTCTCGGTATTGGCAAATACTACGCAAGAGACAAAACACAGAGGAGTGGCGGTATTAGGAAGACCCTCTGATGTGGTAGTAATAAGGAAGGCAGAAGATAAGTGGGGGAGATGGGTTATAATAGAAATAAAATTTAAGGGGGAAAAATGCACCATAGTCTCTCTGTATGGGTCTACGGAAGATGACCCAGACCTTTTTCAGTTCTTAGATACAGAGCTGGCACTGTGGCCTGAGCCAATTATATGCTGTGGAGATCTTAATATTCATGATCCTACTAGTTCATTTGGTCAAATTGGGGCCACTTATACAGGAAGAAAAAAGAGAACCCATAGGGCATTATCAGCTATGGTAGTAAATAACTCTTTAGTAGACCCATGGATAAAAATAAAACCAAGTATCGATAGCAGTACATTTTATTCGGCCCCACATAAAGTACTTGCTAGGCTGGATTACTTTCTGATCTCACACTCCCTGTTATCAGAGGTACAGATAGAGAAACAGCCTCGAATTGTTTCAGACCACAGTCCCTTGGTTTTAACGATTAATCTGGGTCAGGCACAAACAAAAGATAGACAGTGGACTTTTGACAGAGCTCTGCTGAAAGATGAAGGCTATAGGGGCCATATGACAGGATGGATTAGATCATACTGGGAAATTAATAAAGATTCAGCCCCAGTGGGAGTAGTCTGGGATGCCTTTAAGTCAGGAGTACGGGGAGAAACAATGTCTTATGTGTTTTCAGCACAGAAAAGAACAAGACTCAAAATTAGCGAAGTGGTTCAAAAATTGATAAGGGTGGAGGAGGACTTGGCGCAGGCTTTAAGAAATAGGGCACCAATAGAAGATCATCTGCTTCAAATAGTGGCACTCAGGGCAGAGGTGACGGAAAAAAAGCAGCAGAGAACTACCTGTCTAAAAGAGAGGATGCGTATGAGCTGAGCGAGAAGATAGGCCATCTTTTGGCAGTACGTACCAGACAGAGACTAGCTGCATCGGATATTGTCGAGATTATGAATGAGAACGGAACTTTAGTAACGGAAGCAGATAGAGTGAGAGAGGTATTTAGGCAGTTTTATGAAAAATTATATACCAGTGATAGCACGGGAACGGTGGGTGAGATGGAAAATTATTTAAGGGAGAATGTCGATCCCGCTCTGACGGTAGATGAGAGAGACAGCTTGTATTCCCCCTTTGCCCTAGAGGAATTTA
Organism: Lissotriton helveticus; assembly: GCF_964261635.1. NCBI lineage: Eukaryota > Metazoa > Chordata > Amphibia > Caudata > Salamandridae > Lissotriton > Lissotriton helveticus. The sequence goes on from NC_136063.1 coordinate 606,540,471, forward strand.
TCATGGCTACAAGCATGCTCCCGGCCGGTAAAGCTGCCGGGCCGGATCAGATCCCGGTGGAGTTCTACAAGGTTTTTTATCAAACAGTGGGTTTGGAAATGTTCAATGTCATGATGGAGGCACAGAAAGGGGATGAAGTACCCGAGACATGGGGGGAAGCAGATATTATTGTCATTTTAAAAAAAGGGAAAATTCCAACACTCCCAGGATCATACAGACCTATCACATTGTTGAATGCTGATGCGAAGATATACTCTAAGATGGTAGCGACAAGACTGGCGGGAGTAATAGAGGGGCTGGTAAGTCATACTCAGCATGGTTTTATTCCCGGCAAAGGCACAACGCAACACACCAGACAAGTTATTACAGCATTTGATGCAGCAAATGGCATGGGGGACCCTCTTGCAGCACTATTTTTAGACACCGAAAAGGCTTTCGATAGAGTGTCCTGGGAATATTTATGGCAAATATTAAAATGGAATGGATTTGGAAATAGTTTTGTAATGGCGACGAAGACACTCTATAAAAACCCTACAGCAAGGATTAGAGTAAATAGAGGCAAATCACTAGCGGTTACGATTGGGAGAGGGACTAGACAGGGCTGCCCGGCATCACCATTATTATTTGCTCTTTACCTAGATCCTTTGATAAGGAAAATTGAAAGCAATATAAGAATCCCCCCAGTAAGGTTGAATGGATGCGTAATAAAGACGCTAGCTTACGCGGATGACATTGCTATCTTGACTCCTAATCCTAGTATGGCCTTAGTGGAAATTGAGGCTGAAGCTCAAAGATTCGGGCAAATATCTGGTTATAGCCTGAACAGCTCCAAAACCCAAATTGTATGCAATCAACACAGTATATGTAATGATCAAAGAGTTGTAGACTCTGCTATATACTTGGGGGTTGCAATCACATCTAATTTGGATGAGTTGGTACAGAACAATCTCGCGCCACTTATGTTAAAAGTCAAGTCCGATTTAGTACGTATGAATAATTTGCACCTGTCATTAGTAGGCTGTACTAACGTTATAAAAATGTTAATTTTACCGAAATTTCTGTATTTGTTTAGGACAATACCTTTATTTTTTGAGCTAAAATGGTTTAATGATCTGGAAAAAATTCTGAATAGATTTGTTTGGGCCCATGGCAAGACCCGAAGGGCATACCGCTTTATGTCCCTTCCCAGAGAAAAGGGGGGGTGCCCGATTTTAGATTATACTATTGGGCATCTGCACTCCAATATATGCGGGGACTGATAGGGGGGGGAGGTGTAGACGCTAGAACAATGAATGACTCATCCAGGATATACTCTACTGTGCTGGGACAGGAGGTAGAGAACTCCTTCCTCAAATGTATTGATTTTGCGTATTTTAAAAGAACTAGGTTTAAGACAGTACAAGCTGCTACTAAGGTTTGGATTGCAGTGATGAAAAATCTTGGGTTGGGCCGATACAACTGGTATACGAGACTATATAAAAACATCTCTCTCCCAAGGCAGATCTTCGGCGATATTACAATGGCAGGCTGGGTGGAAAAGGGGATAGTTCAGCTTGGAGATGTGAGGAATAAGGAAGGGATGCTTCAATTCACGGAGCTAATGACCAAATTTGGGTTAGATAGGAGGGACCTTTTTAAATTTTTTCAGTTAAGAAGTTTTCTTGGGAATAAGCAAGGTGGAAGCATAGGGTTTGCTAAAGTAGAAATCCTGGAGAAAATAAGATTGGGGGGAGACTGTTCAATACGGTGCTTCTATGCAGAGCTGGTAGCAAGTAAACCAGATGACATGGATAAACATGGCAAAAAGTGGGCAGTGAGGCTAGAAGGGGAACCCTGCTGGTTTAAGGAGTCGCTGGACTTAGGGCGAACTCTCCTGTGCTCAGCTCCGCTGCAATCGCAGCAGTATAAAACGCTTTATTCGCTCTACTTTACCCCTGCAAAAATAGCAAAATGGGGGGGTACTACAGGCACCACATGCCCAAGATGTTCCTCCCCCGATGCAGATTTAATACATCTATTTGCACTATGCCCACAGATAAAGACAGTCATAAAGGATATAGAGCAGTTTCTGGATGCCACTCTTAATATCCAGATTACTTTAAAACCTCCAGAAATACTCCTCGGGATAGCTACAGATACTAATGTTATGCAGAGAGAATTCATCTTTGTTGCAATGGCGGTTTTTAGGTTATGTCTAGCTAGGGCTTGGCTAGATAAAAACCCCCCAGGAATGCAAGTTTGGCTGTCGAACTTGTTATCAACCTATAACTTGGAAAAGAACATATACGCCCGGAAAGGTAGGAAAGGGAGAAGCTTGGCGTTAAGAATATGGGATCCCATAATAAGATGGAAGGAAGGAATGGATTTGTGAGACTTGAACAGCTTATGACACGGCAAATGAAATAAGCAAATAACCTGAGTTGATGCTGATAAGGTGCTTAATGAAATCTAAACTGCTTTTTCTTTTTTTCTTTTTTTCTCTCTTTTTTCTCTTCTTTACTTTCCATTATGTATGATGTAATACGATAATTGAATACAATGGATGATTGTAGAATCTATAATGAACTGTGTAAATTGTGCAATGGTTTAAATAAAAAATATATAAAAAAAAAAAAAAGGAAATATCCAAAGTGGTTTTGTACTTTTTTCAAACAATGTTATTCAGTAATACAGAGCTATGTGTGTTCTGAGCTGCAAAGTTTAGAACATGACTGTTTAAATGTCTATAATCTAAAACAATACTATATGAACTGTCCAGTTTCAATATCGGAAAAAGAGCATTGCTCCTTGATGAAACACAGGGTCCAATCATACTTTGATATTCCAATTGGATCAAGATGTCACTTACAGATGCTTTTGTTTGATTGGATACTGTGGTTGGGGATGAGGTTTAGAACTCAAAGGAGTAACATGGATTGAAGAACTCTCGTCCCAGCCTGCCTGATTGCGATATAATGCTGGTGCTAAGGCTAAAGCCCACAATTTGAGGCATGATGCATTTTATCGTCATCGGGAACATATTGAGAAAAACTTGGTAAAATAACATCTTCCCCTCTAGAGGAAGCCAGGACATAAGGGGAAAGCCAATCAACCTCCGCCTCACTGGGCATGTAATATCACCTTCAATTTGCAGGCTCACTTCATAAAGTCTAGCTGGAGGAGAAACTCAAGTATCAGCTGTTTCTACTGTGATAAAAGTGTCTGTTGCTTTCACCTCCAGACGTTGGTGGAGTGTCTGCCGCACTATGGTAACCTCCGCTGTGCTGTCCAGGAGGGTTACTGCCCAGCTTCTGTGATGGGGCAGGGTTCTGAGGCATACTTTAAGGGCTTGTCCCAGCCAGTTTCAAGGAGGCCCGGGTTATCCCGCTCTTAAAGAAATCGGACCCAGACACCACAAACCTAAAAAATTTTAGGCCAATTTCACAGCTGCCTTTTTGGGACAAAATACTTGAACAGCATGTTCTACAGTCTCTCTCTCACCACCTTGAAGACAATCACCTTCTAGAATCGAATCAGGCCAGCTTCAGGGCCCATCACAGCACATAATTAGTCATGCTATCCGTGCTGGATGATCTGAGACTCAGGACTGGAAAAAAAATGGCATATGCCCTGGTATTGTTAGACCTATCCGCTGCATTTGACACGGTCAATCATGACCAACTATTGTCGCTGATTACGGATCTAGGAATCCAGGGAACAGCACTTGCCTGACTCACCTCCTTTCCCAATGACCATACACAGAGAGACCAGCTAGCCGACCTGGTGTCCAATCCGGCCACCCTTTCATGTGGAGTCCCTTAGGGCTCAGCACTCTTGCCCCTTCTCTTTAATGCTTATTTACAGCCCCTGATCTCCCCATTGAATCAGACGGAGTGTCGGATCTATACCTACGCCGATGATACCTAAATCATTATCTAGATCGACAGTTCACCATCAGCTCACCTAAAGATGCAAAACCTTCTAAAATTTACTGTCAACTGGATGGCAGCAAACTCTCCAAAGATAAACCCTGATAAACCGAGGTACTGGCGGTCACCACAGCCTCCAACCCTTGGAACAACCTCTTCTGGCCCAAGGAACTTGGCCCTTTTCCTGAACCAACCATGGTCGTGAAAAGTCTGGGCATCAAGATCGATGCCAAACTATCCATGGCACAACAGGTGTCTGCAGTCGTTGGAACTTGTGTCGGACTGCTGAGACAGCTGCAAAAACTGGCCCCACTCCTCACCTTTGTCACTCTTAGACGGACGGTCTCAGCTTTGATCCTGTTGCGCCTGGACTATGGCAATTCCCAGCACTTTGGCATCCCACAACTACTGGCCAGACTACAGGTTGTCATGAAGCCAGATGATCTTTAAAAAACCAAGACGTGCACCTGCCACGCCTTTACTACGCGACTTACACTGGCTCCTAGTAAGGCAGAGAATCAAGTTAAAAAATCTCTGCATTACATATAAATCCCTGTATGGCGAAGCCCCAAGATACATCAAGGACCGCCTTACCAACTATGTCCCTAGGAGGGCGCTTCAATCAGCAGAAGCCAACCTCCTGGTTTGCCCCTGCTTCAACCTGTCCTCTATGGGCGGGAGAGCGTTCTTGACATCTATCGCCCAGGTGTGGAACAGCCTCCCGGCAAACCTTCGCAAAGAAGCAAATCTCCTTCCATTTAGGAAGAAACTGAAGACGCTGCTTTTCTTAGAGGCTTGGGGCAACATCTAAGCAGCTCTCCGCTCACTCCTTCTGGCTTTGGAGCACCCTCTACACAGCGCTCAGAGACCCCTGGGTGATAATGTGCTTTTTAAATCACAATTACAATTACAATTACTTTACAGTGAAAGTGGACCCTTTTTTCTTCAGAAATGAAAACCTGACAGTTTTGAGACAACTTTTCCTCTGTTATGCATCCTTGTCAGAGGACACTTTCAATTATTCATTCAACAGAGGGGTACTGCTATGCAGATGCAGTTCTCTTGCTGCCCTTAATGATCATTTGATCCAGTGGCATGTCTTACTGCTGCAGCAAAATGCTTCTGAAGTTGCCATTTGCTTTATTGGTTTGCAAGCTTCACACTTAAGTTTACGTGTATACACAGACTTCAGTGCAGTGCTCCATGTTTTTCTTCTACATTTCTGTACCATTGTGGTATGTACCCCATCGTCCAACTCAGTCTTTGGGGAAGGTTCCTTTTAAAGGGGAAGAGGATGAACACATTGCCTCTTGTGGCAAAAAGCAACTAAGTGCATGCTCTACTGCAAACCAATATTAGTAGTTTATGTCTTGACTACATCTATGAGATAAAGAAATGTATCTGACTAGAACTGTGATAATTGAGTGCACTTTCCATATGTAAAATAGTTGACATGCATTCCAACGGTGACCAAAGAATACATGGAAACAGTTAATACAAAGATGATGAGACTAAAGTACTACTGTGGTCTGATCCAAGATGGGATCAATGAGGTTTCAAGTTAATGACTGAACATTTCTTAGATAACAAATCCAAAGAATGAACAAGACTGACACAAAGCACAATATATGTATATATTATACATATTTTTAAACGGTGATGGGTCTGATTCAGCAAAGCATTATTGAGTAATCCTACAGGATTATTTGTTATTTGAATGCATTTGACAATTGACCCCAAAACATCTAACTCCTTATTAATGAAAGTGAACGAGGAGGGGTCCTCTCTATTTGTACTAATTATATATGACTGCTTCCTGAATGGACCCATTGCATTGCCATTTTAGATGTTTTGGGACCAATTCACAAAGGCATCTAAGAAGGGTACTTCAGGAGTAATCAGGAGCACATATCCGAATTTCTCCATCATGGCTTGTATTGAGAGATGCACATCCGCAGCTCTAAGTTTCAACCTAACTGCAATGAGGACATTCATATAAGGAAATGTGCCAGTGAGCAACTGCATTGAGAGATTGGTGTTTATTATACAAGGATCAAAGGGCCTTACTGAGAGTTTGAATGGTGCAAGAAATCTGTCAAAAAGTGGATGATATTCCATCTGCCTGATTAAGAGCATATACCATATCCACTAAAGTCAGAATAAGGTCCAAATTATTTAATATTGGTAGGAACCATTCTATTTTCAAAAATAAAAATTGTGTGTGGGTGGGGTTTAGCTCCAAAGCTGTCAGTGGAGGGTTTACTTTCTATCTAATGAGGAGGCAAGCAAAGCATAATTTTCTGTCCAAATAATTTTTAAAGTGTAGGCTTACATGCCGATGTGTTTTACAATGTTTTAACGTTGAATATAAACCAACGAAATAAAGTAAAATGAAAAAGAAACTGCCTTTTCGTGCATTTTACATTTATAGTGATGGCAAATTACACTTCAACTGGCTGCACCCAGATAACTCTTAATATTGTTATATTTTAGCAAGTGTTAACACAATAGTTGTAAGATATCTAATAACACTTTATTAATAGAAAGCTATTGTGTTCCACTCCAGGATAAGGATTTAGGATAAAGAGCCAGGATACATTTGCAACATGTTTCATTGAGGTGTTAGTGATGCTAGTTAAAGAACGAACCATGAATAGACCTAAAAACTAAAAAATGTGGTCTAATGTCACCGACTACAGAGTGTTGTTTTTTTCTTTTTGCACGGTTAATAATAAAATTATAAAGGGAAATAAAAACAAACTCATCCAAAAGAGACATGTGGAATATTGGCCACAGCTGCTGTAAAGTTTGCCATTCAATGCTTTATGCACACTCTTTGTTTATTTTAATACTTTGCTCTCTGTTACTTAGCAATTATTTCATATTAGTATAATGCCTGGTTAACTTTTTAGATTTGCACAGAGTTCACAATATCGCAAGTGGTGCAAAGGGAGACAGTCTTTTGACTCCTTTACAGGATATGCGAAAATGGAAAACAAAGTGGCATTTAAATAGCCTATTATAAAGAACTTTCACAACATACAAATGTATAAAAATATCTTATTCTATGTGATGCCAGTTGCTAAAAGGACAATTAATCAATCACTTATTTTTTCGACACTTGTACCAGCAGTCATTAAAACTTACCCTGATCTTTTTTAACATAAGATATAAGCAACAACCAGAGGCAGATATATTAAACACTGATTGCAAAGTACTAGGCCAGATGTACTAAAGATTTTTGAGGGCGCAAATGGGTTTTTACACCCATTTACGACCGCAAAAAACGTGTGGCCCATGTACTAATCCTATCTAGCGAGTCACAAAATAGGATTAGCGACTCGCTATTAGGAAGGGGCGTTCCAAGGGTGTCCCTTACGAATAGCAACTCCTGAAGCTATGTATGACTGTTTTGCGAATGCCATTGCAATCGCAAAACAGTCGCAGTTTACCACCTTTTGCAAAAGGGTGCTAAACCACTCGCAAACTGGAAGGGGTCCCCAGGGGACCCCTTCCCCTTTGTGAGTGGCTCTCAAAATATTTTTTAAGGGAAGGCAGTGGTCCCAGGGACCATTGCCTGCTCTTAAAAAAATGAAACTGAAAAGTTTCATTTTTATTTTTTAAATGCATTCCGTTTTCATTTAAGGAAAACGGACTGCATTTAATAAAACAAACTGCTTTATTTAAAAGAAGTCCCCGACATGGTGGTCTGCTGACCCCAGAAGGCCACCTTCCCTGGGAGTGCCAGACATTCCCAATGGGGTCGTAAATTGCCGCAGCCTCATTATTATGCATGAGGCATGCAATTTGCGGCCCCATTGGGAATTTCAAATCTGGTCTCAGACACTGTTGTGCATCCCAATTTGTGAGTCAGAAATAGTGAGTTGCAAATGCGACACAATTTGTGACTCACAAATTGGTGGGTCGTACTTCTGGTCCACTGTCCATAAATTGCGACCAGTATTTTTGCCACCAGTGTGGAATTTTTCGAACCGACCTATGTACTAATGGGTCAGTTTACAATATTTTCAATTGCAGTGGGTAGCCATTCCACCTTCCTCATCAATAGACATGAGGTAGGAGGCAAATTGTTACTCAATACGATTTGTGACCATCATAGGGATTGTGGCCTGCTAGGATAGGCAGACCACGTCTATGATTGCTTTTTAAATACACTTTTTTTGAAATTCAGACTATCTTCCACATGCATCAACATAAGGGTTTGTGATTCGTAAATAGCGATTTTTAAGGAATCACTGTTTGGGAATCGCAAATCCTTATGCATGTAGGAATCACAAAATAAATAGTAATTCCTTAACATTACCTAATAGCGATTCGTAAATTGCGAATTGCTATGAGGTAATGTTACTCCATTCATTTCTATGGGCCCTAAAGACCCATAGGAATATAAGGCAATGCAAATTGTGAATGCAATTCCAAGGCTGCCAGGGGGCCTAAGTCTCCCCTGATGCACCCCCCCAAATAGGTAAGTGTGCAAATGTGGCGCACACACATGCCGCATGTCACTTTGAAAAATTCACTTTTGTGCATTTTTCACAGAATGCGCACATTACCATCAACTTTAAGTTGATGGTAATTAGTGTTTCCTAAATGCACAGTTTGCATTTAGGAAATAATTGATGCATTCTCCTTTAGGGAATCACAAATTACGATTTCCTACATGCATTCGCAATTTCGGTAATCGCAAAAAATGGGTTCATGCATCAGAAAAGGCCTTTTTACCGGTTGCAAACAGGCCGATTCTGTGAATCGGCCATTTAGAATGGAAAAAAGCTGGATGCATATGGCCCTACATTCTTTAAAGGGAACAGGTTTTTTAAAGCTTATTTCAGAGGTGACAGTGGTCCCTTGGTCCACTGTCCACCCCTCAAAAATGTTTTTCACATTTTCAAAGGGGATGGTTTCCTCCTTTTTTGGAATGGCTTACCACTCCTATTAGGAATTGGAAACTTTTCAAGAATCTACAGTCAGTATTTCATTATCATCAATTTCCATATGTATCAGTGAACCACTGATACATAAGGATAGGAATCTGTATCTGAAAGGGATTCTACAACATGTCCCTTCCAAAATGGATAATCCTAATTCATTTCTTTTGTAATCTTTTTTATTATTTTCTGTTCATGATAACAACATTCACACCCTGATTACGAGTTCTGCAGTCTGTCCGCATGACTGCCGCCGCTGTGGCCTCCAGGACACTGCAGCCCCGGCAGTCTTCCAGCTGCCACATTACGAGTTGACCACCAGGCTGGTGCTGTGACGGCAGCAGTCTTGTGGCAGGGGCATGCTTCAACTCACAGAGTGACCCTGAAGCCAATGCTGCTGCACTCCAGTGCCTGCACTGTAGTCCGCGAACTGTTAGATGCAACATGTCCAGCATGGCACACAGTGCATTCACAACAGTGCAGGTGTAGGGGAGTACACCATGTTCCCCCAGCCACCATGTCTTAAGGGTGAAAACACATGGGGGCGCTATTTGGCACACTCCTTGTAGATTTATGCCAAAGTGTTAACTCACGCAACAAAATAGGTATGTACATGCTAGTATTAAAGATCACATTTTATATAAACACATTATGCCTAGCTCAAATTATTTATTTTTCAGGTTATTGCATTTGTTTACTAGTAAGTGTAACTGTAGATAAGAAATCGAGAAGGTGCTGATTTTTAAAAAAAGCAATTGCTGAGGTAATTTTTAAAATATATAAAGAAATTATCAATAATAATAATTACTGATTTGGGCTCTATTCTAAAAATATATATATTTAAATCAAATATTGCCTTTTAAAAAATGAAATATATTGCTTATTTTTTACCCAGGAAATTTTAAAGAGACAATTGAAGATTCTCCTCAGAAAACAAGGAAAATATACACTTACACAAATGGTAAATATACATTTTAAAATGTTATTGGAAAATAACAATATTTAACATTTATTTTTCTTCTCACAGATAAATATTGTTGTGAAAATTAGGTATATGAAATGGATTGCTAAATCTGTATTTAAAAAAGGAAAGCACTTACAATATTCTTTTTCAGTAAAAAAACAGAATTAAGTATGCATGTTAACAATTGTTTTACCACTGCTTAATGAAAGAAATAGTCTTCTGTTTCAGGAAAAGCATTAGGGGGCCAATTACGAGTTTGGCAGCCCATGGGACTGCCAAAACCAAGGTGGCCGTTCCTGGATGGAAAGACTGGCGGTCCACCCACTGTATTACAACTACGGTGGTGGGACCGACACAGGGCAGCTGCAACTGCAAGGGATCCCTGATTCTGTGATGGTGGTGCAGCGATGTGATAATGTGAACAACAAGGACCCCCTGTTAGAAAAATAAATTTGTAGTACAGGGAAATAAACAGTGTGAGAGAAATGGCATAATATCAACACGAAAAGGGAGAAAATGTATGAAAAGCACACAACCAATTGATTAAAAAACTAAATTTCATTTATTATGTGTAAACTTATTCACATTAAAAACATTTAATAAAAAAGCATAATAAAACAACAATTGCATAAACAGCACAGTGGCACAATAATCATATACTTATATCACAATTTACATGGAAAAGGTCATAAAACGGTGGCAAACAATGTTTATTCGACGCGCGTTTCGGCGTTGTTGCAAACGCCTTCTTCAGGAGCCACAATAATGTCTGAAAAACATATTTAAAACAAAATTAAAACCAACTAAACAGTACAACAATGACATTCTCAAGTCCAAGTGTGAAAATTGAGAAGTACCTACACAAAATACATTTAACTGTGCTTACATAACAATGACTCCCTACTTGTGTAGCTGAATAAATATAGCTACGCAAGGTACAAGCTAATAGTTATATATTTGAGCAGTGGTAAATATGTCAGGAGATGGTACCATAGAAATAAATTATGATCACAACTCGTAAATCAGGATGATGGACTCTAAATCTGCGAGGCTGTAGCCTTGAATGCCCCCATACTTTCCATAAAATTCCCATAGAAGGATAGATCTATGTATATAGAAAGTGGACTATTTAACGTAACCTCTTAAAGTTTGGACATCTATGAATGACATCCAGTATTGGCCCAATAATCTTATATCTGATGTGAGGGCTCGGAGCAAGAAATGGACTGTTGTGAGGAGAAGAATCATCAACTATCCGAATTATGGGGTCAGTTGCTAAAAGGTACGGAGCGTCGGAAATCACTTACCAAGGTGTCTGTAACGCAGGCGAAAAAGACACTATTTATCCTACTTATTATGTGAATGTCCGTACAAACAAATCTGGAACAAGATATGGTAAGGTACAGTGAGAGAAAAAGGAGCACTATCAATGATTAATTTATCTGAAAAAATTAATGTAACTTCTCAGACTGATCAAAATTACAAAATAATATCCACTATGTGGAAAATGAAATATCCGAATGCAATTGTATGTGTTATGAACACCCTAACTAAATTTAATACTGGGGGATAAAAATGATTAAGTGATAAAATGGTGCTCCTCAAGATTCAAAAATAGGAAAATCTAATGATTCTGACATTTGAGCTTAAATAAATGTCTATTACGGTCTATCTCTCTGCTCCTTCTTACCGTAATAATACTTCGCTAACAAATTCAGTTGTATGGGCCTCTTCGGATATGGCGAAAACTATCTCAATAAATATGAGTGGATAGTTTTCATGTCTCCAGGCTGGAAATAAGCACATAAAGAAAGGCTGGTCAGATTTTATACCATGAGAGCATTTAGCAAAGCTCTTTACGATTTAAACCTACATGGAGTGCAAGAACCCACGTGATTGCCCAACATGACAGGGATGGTTGCTGGTGGTTAAACACAGAGAAATATGAAGAGAAAGTGTTACGGAGTCTTATTCTATGAATTACTCAATAGATTTACCATTATTGGAATTGGGTTGTCTTAAAACAAAAGAATATATGAAACGGATGAATGGATTCAAAAAGTGGTTGGAACTAAAGATGGATTTTATCATTTATCCTTACCAAAAAACACAGATAGCGTGCTAATTCCTTTCATCTGAGAGTGCGTTTAAAGGAGAAGACTCGTAATTCCCTTCTTCATATGTGAACTGGAAGGAAATGTAACTCCACGCCACGACTGATTTTCTAAAATGGAAATGGGAGGTAGCTACAGTTGCGATTGAATTAATGCATACTACGTATTGTAGGCAGACAGGTAAACCCAGGGTTCGGCATGGACATTATCTTACCGTTAATGTAAAATCGGGAACGTGTGCATCAAACTGCGGGAGCCGCGCAATGATGTCTGCTAGCGTCCCGCAGCCATTGGAAGAGGGAATTACCCGACGTGCCGGTAGGCCCCTCCTAACTGTGAACTGGATAACAATGTAGATCCACGCCGAAACTTAGTTTCTAGAATAGAAATAAAGGGTAGCTCGAGTTACGATTAAATTAATAAATACTCAGTGTTGTAAGCAGGCTGATAGACCCGGGGTTCGACATGGACATATATATTACCGTTAATTTAGAGTCAGGAACGTGTGCATCAACCTGCGGGAGCCACGCTGAAGGATGTCTGCTGGCGTCCCGCAGCCATTGGGAAAGGAAAGTAACCCGGCCTGCCGTTAAGCCCCTCCTTAAGTATGGGTAACTGAGTTGCCTCTAATGACGCGCCGGCAGAACGGTTCCTCCTATTAAAGGGGAATACATTCTAAAATAAAACCGTGCTGAGTGTCACAGATCGAAAAGCCCGATGTGTGGAGCAAGATACTACACAATTGTCGGTTAGCTGGCACGAATCGTATATTTACTTAAGATTGATTGATGGAAACATACCTATTATGGGGAACTTATACCACGTGAATAACGGTTATTATCTAATACGACTGAATGAACGAACTCTGGGAGTATCAGTTCTACTGATACTGAAAGACTAATCTTACAAAAATATTTCAATCCCCTAATTCGAGCAATTATTATCAAAGTGTTCCATGTGGTTGAAAAATAAAGTTATTAGACACTAAAAAAGTGCCAAGTAGACCATATATGAACAATCGTGATAATTTTCTTGATAATATTTTGTGATCTCATAAAGGATGAGAGGTCAACTATTCTGGAACAGAAACAGCATGCTATCTACACTCCAAATGTAACATGTCAGTAATACTGAACATGTATAGTGTACATGTATAGTGAAAATGGCTCACTGTGTGGGAGATTATAGGATCGCGTTCTCCCAGGGGATATCGCTGTTAAGTCCCCTCTTGTGTGTGTCCAAAACAAAAATCCAGTAGACTTCTCTTTTTTTCCGGATAGCGCATCCACCCTTGCTGTCAGGAGTTTTAATTTTTTCTAAGATGCGCCAGTGTAGGTCTTCTGGTTTATGGTCTAGATCAAGAAAATGCTTTACTAGGGGTGCATTCAATTTCTTAGTTTTAATAGCTGATCTATGTTCCTTAAGTCGTGTTTGGATCGACCTGCCTGTTTCGCCAACGTAGCCTAAGCCACAAGGGCAACTGATGAAATAAACCACATTTGTGGTTTTGCAGTTCCATAAGTCGATTGCTTTGGTTGTAAAGCCATTATGGATGAACACCTCACCACCCATAATGTTTTTGCACGATTTACAAGAGGAACACGGGACCGTTCCTCGAACCGGAAGATTTGTCACTAGGGATCTCTGCGTCTGATTACTGTTTGACAATTTGGTATTAAACTTAGAGTGAACTATTTTATCTTTAAGGTTTCTATTTCTCCTGTGAGCAAATAGAGGTTTTGGTAAGGCAGATGTAGAGGATGGATTGCAGTTAAGAATATGCCAATTGGCATTAATATTCTGTCTTATACGTTCATTCATGGTGGAATGGGTAGTTACACATACAAGTTGGTCGTTGGTCGGTTGGTCTTTAGGGGTTAATAGAGCATCTCGATCGAAGAATCGAGCCCGTTTATAGGAGTTTCTTATCAATCTGTGTGGGTATCCACGGTCGAGAAACTTTTGCGCATGATGGCCGCTTGTTTATCATAATCCGACAAGTTGGAACAATTTCTGCGCACTCTGATGAATTGAGAGAAAGGGATACTCTCCCGTTGGCACTTGGGGTGGAAACTACTAAAATGTAGTAGCGTATTCCGAGCTGTTGTTTTCACAAATAGATCCACTTCCAATTTTTTGTTGTTAACTCGGATTAACAGATCTAAAAACTCGACTTGATTCTCGTTGTAATGGGCAGTAAATTTCAAATTACTGTCGGTCAAGTTAATCCATTCCAGAAACTCTAGGAGGGTGTCTTTCCCATTGGTCCAGATAAAAAAGATGTCATCTATGTATCTGGACCAATGGGAAATCGATTCAAAGAAGGGTGCTACTTCATTGTCTATGAATTGTTCCTCGAAACGGGACATGTATATGTTGGCTATCGATGGAGCCACCGACGCCCCCATACTCACTCCCCTGAGTTGGCGGTAGAGATCTTCACCAAATTCAAAAACATTCTCTGTAAGGACAATGAACAGACAGTCAATCAAGAATTTCTTTGGGCATGTAATATTATGTTTATCTATGAACCAATCGGTTGCTCTAATGGCTTCATCTATGGGAATATTACTGTAAAGAGATTCGATATCTAGAGTGACTAGTATATCTCTCTCTGGTATGATATCGAGATTTTCTACTATATTTATCATATGACAGGTGTCTTTTACATATGATTTGATTTTTGGAATGTGTGGTCTTAAAAAGTGATCTACGAATTTTGATAGGGGTTCAGTGGGGGTGCCGATGGTAGACACAATGGGTCTATAAGGAGGATTTTCTAAATTCTTGTGTATTTTCGGGAGGCCGTAAATACAGGCAGTTTTGGACTTATTGTTGTTTAAAAATTCGTGATCTTTGGTATTGATATCACCATTCAATAAAGCATCATTGGTTAATGTACTGATTTTTTTATTTATGATATTGATTGGGTTGCAATTAATTTTTAAGTAAGTTGAACTGTCATTTAGCATTCTATTCATATTGTGCTCATAGTCGGTGGAATTGAGGACAACAATTCCTCCACCCTTATCTGCTCCCTTAATCGTCAATTCTTTATTATCAGAGAGCTCTATTAGGGCTAGTGATTCATTTTTAGTCAAGTTATATTTTGGTTTGGGAATAAATTTTAAAGTTCTTTCTAGTTTCTTAATGACTACCAGCTCGAAAGCCGCTACTTCAGGCCCTAACTGATCTAAACCGGGAGTGAAGGAAGAGGGTAATGAAATTTCGTTCTGCCTTTATTTGGTTAGATCATAAACGTTTTCATCTTTATCTTGGAAAAACTTACTCAATCTAATATTCCTGAAGAAGGCTACTACGTCTTTGTAAAGCTCAAAGGTGTTCACATGCGTGTGAGGTACGAAAGAAAGACCTTTCGATAGCAAAGCTTCACTAGAACCATCAAGCTCTTTTGAGGACAAGTTGAAGATGGGAATTACATTCCCTGACCCCAATATTGCCTGTTTCGAGTTTCCCTTATGAACTGGGGTTCTTGTTGTTGATGTTGTTGGTGTTGGACTTGTTGGTGTTGGGCTTGATGCAAGTGTTGGTTCATTTGGAAGTTGCCTCTGGATTGTCCCTGATTCTGGAACCTTACCCTGGGGCGACCTCGGCGAGGCCCTCTGTTCGATAAAAAAGGGCGTTGTTGAGGTCTGGAGTTGGTGTATGAGTTAAAACCACCATCTGATTCATAATATGTACTACTGGAGCCTTCACCCTCTGAGTCGGATGAGTCGGTAAAATTATTTACTCTCTGTTGGACATTTTTAGACTCATCAGTGTAATGGTTTTGTTGATAAAAATCTTTATTTAAGTAGGGGTATGCAACTTCCTCTGAGTAAAATCTTTTGTCTTTATTAAGTTTATCAGTTTTACGTTTATTTAAGTAGTTACTGAATGATTCTAATTCCCTGTTGTATTCTTCTATTTTTTTGATGGCTTCATCCACTCCAGTGAGTTGTTTCAACTTTTCTTCTAGTTCATCTATCTCTTTCTTTATGTCTGAAGCTAACTCTTTTGATGTTGCAACAATCAATATCATCAGATGACGGGAACATCTGTTCGCTATGAAACTCCATTTTTCTAGAAATGGTCGGTGGTGTACAAAAAGGCCCGGTACATTCCGTACACGTAGCCCATTAGGGATGATTCCTGTTTTAAGATAGGCCAACATAAATTCCCCATGGGCTTCCATACGAATGAGTTTCTTCTTGAGATCTAGTAATTTCTTACCTTCATCATTACCTCTCAAAGATAGGTTGGTATTACTAACTGGGACTGTGGTGCCAACTAATGTGACAAACTCTTCATCGGTAAATCCGAAGGTTTTCATGTTAGCCATAACTGGAGAGGGTGATCAAAATATGAGGGGAGAGACAAATTATTCACTGCTCAAATATTGTACAATCAATTCAATACACAATGGTAAGTGAAACGGCCCTGCACAGACAAGCTGTGGGATTAATAATGTGAACAACAAGGACCCCCTGTTAGAAAAATAAATTGGTAGTACAGGGAAATAAACAGGGTGAGAGAAATGGCATAATATCAACACGAAAAGGGAGAAAATGTATGAAAAGCACATAACCAATTGATTAAAAAACTAAATTTCATTTATTATGTGTAAACTTATTCACATTAAAAACATTTAATAAAAAAGCATAATAAAACAACAGCGATGTGAGGCAGTAATATGCTGTAGGTGCCGCTGCGGCACCACCAAGCATATTCTGAGTTTCTGCACTGTGACCCTTTTCATGGTGGTGAGCCCACCTCGAAAAGGGTGGCAGTGAGAAAACTAAGGGGGTGCTACAGGGCCCCCTATTACCTCTGTGCATGGGGTGCATGCATGGAGGCACATGTTGTGCGCCCCTGTAATTTTGCACCCTCTGTTCCTGCAGGGATGCAAAACATTGCGCATTTCTGTCTGTGCAGGAGCAGGCTGAGGTGCTCCTACAGCAGTGTCTTACTAAGGCTCTCCTATAAGCCTTAGAAATTCATCACTGTAGGACCACCACCGCATGACAACTTGTAATCTGGTGGGCGGACTGACTTCAGGTCTGATGGTCGTGGAGCGGGGCACTGGCATGGCGACCCACTCCAAGACCACCAAACTTGTAATCAGGCCCTAAATCGTAACATTTACAAAACACATTTTTTGAGATGCACTATAAGATACTATTTAGTATCAAAAGCTTAATTCCAAACACTTCAAAGCAAGCTAGAAAAATGCCAAAGACAGACCAAATTCCAATAACATAAAAAACTACTTCATCAATAATTACAGCATTAACAGGAAGTATCTAACAATATTCCTACATGTGTTGCTGGATATGTACCTACCATTCCATATTTGAAATGCTTGATTAGCAGAAAAAGACATCTGAGTAAATCACTGCCTACCCAGTCAAGAACATTTACCGACATTGTAATACCTCCTGAACTACTAGAGGCATATACCATTTAATCATCTCTAATATATGTTCAACAGAGTCCTTAAAAAATATTAATTTTTGGTACTCTTCACAATCTGGTAACACTCAAAAATACTGAAATTACACTATACATGCTAACCATAACCCACAGTACCTCTAATATATGCCTTACTATCTTAAAAGAAGTGGCCCGATTAATGTCACCCGGGTAACTCACGACCACCTCTCAGCCTTCCGTACCAAGTTAAGAGTCAGTCAGACAGTAGAGGATACAATCCAATATCTGTTTATTTAGATACACTCAGAGTGGAGCCCAGTCTGCCCAGTCACTAGAAGTGCTGCAGAGGGACTGACATCAGAAAGCATAACAATACATTATGTACACTATGAAACCAATGAAAGCACGCCCACCATGGAATTTTCCAAGGAGATGCAGCTGGACAGTAAATTACAAAGGAGTAAGTTTCGATTCTGAGGCCGGGCACACATTATCTACTATTCAAAGTCACTCTGACTGTACTCACCACTAGATAAGTGGGAGAAGGCCTACATTTAAAAGGAAAAGTATGTGCTTATAAGAACAGTGCATTTATTAGTGTAGCAAAACTGAGCTCTGAAGAAGCATAACCTAGAGAAGGCTGTTTCTCCGAAATGGCAAAGGATTAGTTTCAATTATAAATCAAAATGGCAGCCATACACAAAATAGTGCTGTGAATGCTAACCTTACATAAATGAATGCTAAAGCATATTTTTCTATTCTAACGGACCCTCATTTTAGCATGAGCTAGACATTATGTATAATAGAAAAATTACATATAATTCAATAAATCATGAATATACTGTATAAGGAGCACTTCATATCTTCAGTTTCAGGAAGAGAAACAGTAAGGAGGGAAGAAGTCTCTAAAATACCCTCATCTATTTGTGTGAGGTCTACTACTTCCTTTTGAATCATAATTGTTGTATTAGTATCATGAATTGATATTCTCTTAGGAGCGAGAAGGGTGGTCCAAGAAATGCCACAACAGGGGAGACACTGGCCCAGGACACAACAAGAGATCAAAATCACAACAAAATAAATCACCTTCTCAAGGATCCAACCCCAACCACCAAAAAGTGACCAACTCCAGTTCCCACTCTCCACTCCTTTAACATTTTCTAGGATGTCTAAAATGTGTTGAGTAATGTTCTTTTTCATATTGGTTATCCCGACTACACACTGGTTTCCTACTACTGCGCCCACACCACCACTCTGAGCTAGGATAAAATCAACAGCATATCTAGTTTGGCCAGAATATATCCGTATAGTTTCCAACTGGGTGGCGATGTCACGCAAACGCTCTACTGTGGAGTTAGACAGAATCTGCAGCTTACATCCAAAATATTCTCTAGCTCTTTCACCCCTGGCCATTGCAGTACCACAAAAGGTAATAATGGAGGAAAGAATAATCCCAAAGGTGATACCATTACTATAAATATTAACTTCCAAATCTGTCACTCCATCACAAAACTCTGCAGTCAATGTTTTTTTTAACCATCTTACACTTGGCTTGTTGTTCTTGCTAGGGAGGCCTAGAGGGAGCACCACCCCTAGAGCAGAATCATCTGTGCCATTATAAACATTTGAGTAAGTACCATCAGACAAGAAATAAAATCATGGGTGTGCATAAAGTGGTCCTTCATAATCTACTGGAGCATATCTGGTACTCATTCGAAAGGTGCTCGGATCCTTAACTTTTACTAAAGACATCGTATTTTTGAACAACACTATCCGAGAACAATCAATATACAGAAATGCGTCAGTACTATTTATTGTCGGACAAGAGGCAGGATAAAAACAACTTTTCGTGTGACTATTAAATCTTAGTAGTGCCAGCCCAATAAGGTAACATTCTGGTCATTCATATGCAAATTATCACAATACGTATTATTGTCACACCCTGGCTAGCCCCTTCCTCATTGCTTCATTTAATATAAACAAGGGCCAGGATACCCCATACCAAACTCACCCCTTACCTCTAAGAATTGGGCTGGGCAGGGATACTTATAATTGACAAGTGACAATGGTTAAGCAATCCATAAACTTGTAACAGATTTGGTGGGATGACAAGCTGTACCTTCTCCAAAAAATCTTTTATGTCTCTAGAAATACATTACTTGGAGCAGTCCTTTTTGTACGGATTTGGGAAACAACTTTATTCTTAGTACAGAAGGTTCATCCTGATCACATTACAAAACCAATGACACCCCACCCAGAATCAAAAGCAGCAAAATCACAAGAATAACACATAATATCTTTTTCTTGGTAGACAAAATAATCATTTGGAAACAAGGGGAGTCACTGGCTGGCTGCTCTTCATCAGCAAGCATTCTGGAAAAGGGATGCATAGCAAATGATGAAGCAAAGGGGCAAATGCCACCAAGAAGAATATACAAGTTCCCAGTGACCGTCAGAGCCTCACTGGTACAGGCTCCTATTGTCCATCAAAACGTTGGCGCTCTTGAACACCGGCGATGGAGCTTCGTCTGTCCTAAGCTCATCTTCCCACATTGACCGGGATAATGT
This sequence comes from Lissotriton helveticus, assembly GCF_964261635.1. Classification (NCBI taxonomy): domain Eukaryota; kingdom Metazoa; phylum Chordata; class Amphibia; order Caudata; family Salamandridae; genus Lissotriton; species Lissotriton helveticus. Next base: position 606,560,407 of record NC_136063.1, read on the forward strand.
ACCCCCAAGGGATACTTTCGATCTATCCTGTCCAATCTTCAAACAGTGCACAAATCTCACATCACCCTAAACTAACTCCGTTGGTACCATAGCAAATTACACCCTAACTTACACAGTCCATCCCTAACTAATATGACTTCTCCTTTGGTACACAATTCCTCAGCCGAGGGCGCAGATTATACCTAGTGACTCCAGGCACCGAAGGATCAGTAAAAAGGGGCTCCTGTATAGCTCGTATTTCTGGAGGAACTGCTGCATTCAGCATTTCATAATTTTCCTCATCCGTTTTGGTCCAGGTCAGCCTGGCGACGCTGAAGGGGACAAACTGAGGCACTGTCTCACACTTGGAGTCCCCTAATCCATCCCTCACTCATTGATCATAGGGCAAGGGTAGAATTATTCTGCAACAGTGAGTTGTGTGCACCCAGTTCTAACGGCCAGCGACATTGATGGCTGTTGTTGATAAGAGGACCTGCTACGGTCCCTTCAACTGCAGCTCCAAACTCTTCTTCCGCTGGAAATTCCTACCAGCACGAAATCGCCAGGCTGAATCCCATGCCTGGGCCCTTCTTGTGTCACTGCCAGGGCCTCACCGACCTGTTGGTGAATAGAACGCAAACTTTCAGTTAACTGAGCAAGATAATCAACTAACTATGGGTACTCAATATCGGAAAATCGCCGATTGCGTGGGATGCCGCAGACATTTGCTGGGCATCCAAACATGACCTCGTACAGTGACAATCCTGTTCTAGAATGGACTGTTCTTGCCGACAAAAGAGCTAAAGGTAAAGCATCTGGCCACTGTAACCCTTTTCTCGCTTGCATTTTTGCCAATTTCAGTTTGAGAGGACCATTGTACTTCTCAACCAGACCTCCTGACTGTAGATGATTGGCAGCATGGAACTTCTGCTTAATACTCAAACCATCACAAATCAATTGAATCACTTTGGCATTAAAATAACTTCCGTTATCACACCAGATAAAATGGGGCACACCGAAATGAGGACATAACTCCTTCAAAAGTACCTTTACAGTCATATTGGCTGTAGTGTCTGAGGTAGGATAAGCCTCAACCCATTTCCTAAATGCACAAACAACCACCAAGACATACTTCAAATTATTGTGCCTATCTAATTCTTTGTAATCCATCTGAAGGACCTCAAAATGAAAAGTGGGTGGTGCAAAATTACCTGGTGGTGTCGAGGTACGTTTTCCAGGTTTGTGCATCATGCACACCATGCAGTACTTCAGTAAATGTGCAGCTGTTTTCAAAATGTTATCATTCTGCCATACAGGGTCTAACAACTTGTAAATACCCTTAGCACTAATATGGGCTGGACCATGGGCCATTGTGACTACAGGAAGAACATATGCATCTGACAACATCCATCTCTGCTTCCCTGACTTATCAATCTAGAATCCCTCATCATTCAATTGAACTGTACTTTCTTGCCACATTGCTAATTCCTCTATTGTGGCCTCACTTTGTATCTCTTTCACATTCTCAAGTGTATCCTCAAACATGGTAACTACAGGCCCCACCTAGCGGGACCTGCTACAAACATTCTTTTCATTTTAGTCCGGGCTGTTCCTTAGCTGTCTGATCTGCAAAAGCATTTCCCCTACCAACATCATCAGTGACTTTCCGGTGGGCACTACACTTTACTATGGCCAATTTCTTTGGGAGTGTCAAAGCAGACAAAAGCCTCAATATGAGGTGCCCATGCTGAATTTTTCTTCCATGCGAAGTATGAAACCCTCTCTCACCCCAGAGTAGCCCAAAGTTATGCACGACTCCAAAGGCACTGGCTGTCAGTATAAATATTGACAACCAGTCCCTCACTGAATTCGCAAGCTCGTATTAAGGCAACAAGCTCAGCAGCATGGGCTGACTGATAAAGAACTCGGAATGTCTCAAGCACTGTTGATAGCAAATGCAGCAGTTGTAGTACCATCTGGTAATTTAAAACAAGAGCCATCAACATATAGTTCCCCTTGCGGGTCAGATAAGGGTACATCAGTCAAGGCTTTGAGTCCTTTCATCTCTTCTTCCATCCGGAAGATACAGTCATGTTTATCAATCTCATCACTCTTAAAAGGTAGTAACGTGGCTGGATTCAGAGTGGCACATCTTTTGATTGTAATACGTTTAGCAAACAATGATAATTCATAGCCAGTCAGACGTGCACTGGTGAGGTGCTGTGTCTTTGTCTTATTCAAAAGTGTATCCACAGCATGAGGTAACATGACTGTGAGATCAGTATCAAGAGCGAGTCCAGCCGACTGTCTTATCGAGGTGGCCAGAGCCGCGACCGCTCTTAGATAGCTCGGAGAGCTCTTGCAACAGGGTCAAGGACAGCAGAGACATAAGCACACAGCCATTGCTTATCTCCCAATTTTTCTATTAAAACCGAAAGTGCGCAACCAGCCATCTCATGGACGGATACCACTGACGGTTAATCAATGGTGCCAAGAACTGGAGCTGAACAGAGCACAGCTCGTCAATTGCTCAAAAGACTGCTGACATTCAGGCATCCAAGGCATGGGCTCAAGCACATCTTTAGTGGTTAGTGCAAGCAAGGGTGTGATTAGTAAGGAGTATTTGGGTACCCACTACCGACATTTGGAAGTGATACCAATGAATGCCGTCACATCTTTCTGAGTCTGTGGGATGGGCATTTTAACAATGGTACTGATTAAGCATGGGCGGATCTAGCGGATCTCGCGTACGCGAAATTGCGGATTTACGGATTCGCAATCCGCGAAGATACGCGAACTCTAGCGGATTTGCGGATTTTCCCGTTTTTTGTGTTGGCGAGCGTTCGCGCCGATTTTGGGACAATTTCGCAATTGCGAACTTACTTTTCGGCACGCAACGGCCGCGACTATGTTGTTTCTACGTCTGATTATCATCACAGGTTCACAGCACCCTCTGTTTCACCACTGCCACCCTCTGGGACACCCATGCCACCCTCTGGTACATCCTCACTGCCACCCATTAGGTTTGTTTATCACTGTAGTTTATGGGGGGTGAAAAAAGCAAGCACACCTCCCCTACTTCAACTGCCATGAATTAATTGGGGGTTGATTAATGTGTCAGTTATTTAGAAAGTTCCAGTCTGGCTGGCACCTGCTTCCTTCCTTATCTGTAATTTGCTTTCTGTTGCATTGAATTTTTTTTCACAGGACCTTTATGGTCTACTTGTAGCTATTCTATGAGCCTGCTGTTTGGGTCATAGCAGGGTCATAGAATAGTTGCAAACTCTGGAGGGGCCCCTCAGGAAGCACTACAGTGAATGTTACAAATGTTAAGTTTGAACTTTTGCACCTGCTCATTGCTTTCAGTTTAGCAAAAATCGTTTTTTCTGCAATTTCGCGCGTTTTTTGGGGCGCGAATCCGTGCGAGATCGATTTCGGGAGCCGCGAATGCTTGCGAATACACTTATTATTTTTTTTCCGACGTGTATGTTCGCGTGCTTTTGCGCGTGTTCGCGAGGCGCTTGTAGCTATACGTTTGCCAAGTTACCCTAGCGGTCGTACACGGGCGCGGCCATCTTGTTTGCGTGACGTAATTCCGTTTCCGGCCGCTATGTGTAATCTCGCAAACTGTGCTGCTCGCTAGTACAATTTCGCGCGTGCTCGCGAGGAAAATCTCGCGCGAACTTACCCACGCGGTCGTGAACGGGCGCGGCCATCTTGTTTCTCATTCATTGCTATGGTTCTGGGCATGCTTTCTGTATCCTCTCTGAATCTCTGCCATCCTTTGCTTGTTTGAAGTTTATTTAATCTATTTTACTTATTATCTATCCCTCTATTTTTCTAGCTGTATATTTTTGTGTTTTCTGCTACTTTTAGTTACTTTTAAACTACTTTTTTAAACTCTTTTCTTTTCTTCTTCACTATTCTATTTCTTCTTTATCATTTAAGTTTATTTCTGCCCAGACCATGGTAAAGGGAGCCGGGAAGCACCCTGAGAAGGGGAAGGGTCCCGCACTCCGTGCCCGGCTCCCGTGCGGGCGTTTGAGGGGGGAGCAAGTGGTGCCGCGAGAGATCTTCAGCGCGGAGGAAGTGGCGGCACTCATCTTCCACGTCCAGCGCCGCCTCCCCAAGACGATCCTGGGAGGCGGCAAGATCGCAACTGGCTATGGCATCCGGGAGCCCCGGAAGCGGTGGGAAAAGGTGTGCCGGGCCATGTATAAGCTCTCTGGGGTCCGGCGCACATATAACCAGGCCACCCACCGCTGGACCGATGTCATGGACCGGGAACGGGACTTGCTGGACGCGCTCGGCGTAGAGGTCCCCGGGCTTGGTGAGTAGTAGTAGCTATTCATCACTACTCTGTTTTATCCGGCTCTGTTATTTGCAAATCTTTGTTCTTTACCAAGAGCAATAATGCTGCCGATTACATTGTAGGTAAATTATATTTGAAAATCTTCTATGCATTTCAGGTGCACTGCTCTCCTTCTCAGTAGCCTTGCTTGCTACTATGCTTATTTGTTTTGTACATTGTGTTCATTTCATTGGCCTGAGAAATTATGTATGAGTGTAGTGTAAAGATAAGAACTGCGTAATGCTAGACACTAAGGGTCATATTTTCAATTACCGGCGCATCCCTGCAAAGTAGCAGGGATGCGGCAGTAATTGTGTGCCATGCCACCACCACCCATTGGCCCAAAACGTCACAGAAGCCTTACGCATCTGTGCCGTAAAGGCGGCGCATTGCTGGAGTTGCGTGCCAAAGATTGCGCAGCTCCAGCAATGCTCTGGGGTACCCTATCTCCCCAATGCTGCATCAAGCCGTACGTCGGCTTCAAGCGCGCAGGGTTTGACTCATGCATCATTGTCTTAAAAGTGACTGATTGACATCTTGTAGATTTCCCTCAGCCACTTTTAGGATTCGTCCCTGCGCAGGTACGCCCTCCCTTGCGCCGGAACGCCCCCTGATGGCGCAGGGCTTTACAACGTGATGCATCGCCCATAATTTCTTTTTTTTTAATATATACGCCGCACCAACACCATGGCGAGTCTTTTGTTCTGCCGCTGCGTCACAAAAGTCACGCAACAATGGAGGAAAATGAGCCGCAAGGGACTTCTAAATCAGCCCCAACAGACTGAAGTCCACTCCTTCCTTTAGACACATGGCTATAAGAAGAAATAGTGGTGGTGGTGGGTGGATTGATAGTTTGAGTATTCACTGATCTGCAAGCAGGATGGACTTTGTCTGTCACTTCGCGTGCTGCGGACTGCTGCCTGCAGTGCCAGGCCTAGGCAAACCTCTGGCAATACGAATAACGTAGTATACCACATGAGATAGATCCCGTGGAATAGTTGTCTATCTATTTGCTATTTCTCCAAAAAATGTTATTGTTCTTTTGAAATGGTTGATTTGGTTGACAAATCTCATCCATGTTTTCTGGTCTTTCTTTCTTTCATGTTGTACATCAGCTCCCCCCAAGGGCAAGAGGACACAGGAGGAGGAGGGTGCTGTTCAGGATGCAGGCCAGGATCGGGCAGGCGAGGGCTCCTTTGCTGGCCCCAGTAAGTTTTAATTGTAATAAAGAGTACCTATTTTTTCCTAGCGTTCCTCATTCGATTTTTTCTAAATCGTCTTTGATCTTCTTGTAGACTGGATATAAATTCTTATCCTGGCTCTAATATGACTCCCTGTGGTATTACTAGATTATTCTTATTAGTCTGTCTGTGTAGCTAACTAAGATTGGACATTTGGCAATTCCATTGGACTCCCATTCTATTCAGCAATAGGTCTATGCACTGTCTCCTTACTGACTAGATAGTGTGGCAGAGTCATTCAGCTCCCGAAGTCACCGATTATTGATCCCCAATGATCTCTAGATTATCGTACGCAGGACAAGAGAGTACGGAGTCACAGCACAGTCAAGAAGTGTCAGAGGCACTACTCATGCTTGCAAAAATTCCAAAACCTTTAGCTCATCCACTCTAGTCTGGAGGACCAAAAACCACAGAGTCTATTTAAGTTTAAAAGCTTTATTAAAAGTAAACACATTTATTAAAATCTACTTTGTCATAAAACTATTTCACTGAAAACGGAAAAGTGGTTAGTGCTGACGATTAATTGGACACATTTCTTGTGGTCGAGCCGAGCTCTCACCTGGTTTGAACTTGATCCTGGTCGTGTTCTTAGGAGTCAAGCTTCTGTCTGTTAGGAGAAAAAGTGGTGCGTGTTAAAAATAAAAAGCAAGCATTCATCAGTTGTGCATAAAAGTGCAGCAAGACAACAGCCTTCCCTGGAAAAAGGGACATTTTTACTTTAGAGTAGACAGTCACAAATTATTACATTGTATTCTGTTTTTTTAACATTTCTCCTAGACCAAATATTATATAGTAGTGAGTGGTGTATTCTAACATTCTTAAATGTACTTTGTAGGTGTAACATCTGGTGACGGGGCCAGCGCGGAGGTGGCGGTGTTGGGCGAGGACTCGGAGGACTCTGGGGAGGAGGCGGTGCAAGAGCCGGCGGACGGTCCTGTGGGGGTTCAAACGGTGGTGGCGGAAACAGGTAAGCTATATATTCCTTACTTATTGAGATTGAAGACTGCATAGTGTGCTTTCTGCACGGGTGTATTACAAATCAACCAGGTAGTAGCCTCCTCGAAATGTACTTCGACTTAGCTGTGAAGTTTTTGGTGAGAAGAATCCCAATAAGTTCTTAGACGAACGTGATGGATGGGATGAACAAAAAGCGAAAGAAGGGTGTAAGTAAGTGGGACGCGAAATTGTATGATGGCTGGCAAAGAAGAACGATATGTGTTTGCTTGGCCCCCGAGGTGGCTGGGAAGGAAAGAATATGGTATGGTGCATGGCTGGGTCAATGATGAAGCAAGGATGGGTGGAAGGACAGCAGCCTGGGTGGGTGAAACAGAAACTGTATGTGTGCGTATACTTTGAATGAATGGATGCCTGGAGCATGGTATTCTCTGACTCTTAGATGGCACATGTGTATCTAGAGAGAGTAGATGGTCGCTGGATGAACTAAGTGTTACCTTGAAGAGCATGTACCACCGCACCCGCACGTCCGTTCCAGTGCAGGGAAGGCAAGGAAAAGAAATTGTAAATGTGTCCAATACTACCATGAATAGTAGCAGTACTTTGTATTGCGACTGCAATCACAGCATATATCTGGTTATTACGGTGGACACCACGTACCTCTCTTAATAACTTTAGTTTACTTGTAGTACGTCATTCATGTGTGGGTGTATCACTGTTCACTCAATATTAAGCAAAGCACCTAAAGTCATCCCATATGTCATCAAATACGTCCCATGTGAAGTGATAGATAATCAAATTAGTTAGCTTCTTAATTTTCCTTTTCTAGTACTCATTTGCACTGTAGGGTGAAAGGTAAATTAATTAGGCAGTAGCCCTTGTAACAGAGTATTCTCAGTGCCACCCGTAATAGAAAAGTAATAGCTTCACCACCTGCATGTACTGGACCGGTACAGTAACGCAAGTCTGTCTCACTCATCATGGTGTGCAACTGTTTTTCTCGGGTGCAAGTTCACTGTGCTGTCAATGTCATTCTGCCGGCTTGCATAAGATAACGTACCAATTTTCCTAAACAAGAGAGAAGAAGAAGAATAAGACTGGTGTACTGTCATAGTCGACTGTAATGGAAGTCCATAGTGGTCGTAGAATTTGTTCATTAAACTACCACTAATGTTAGAGCAAGGATGCAGAAGTGGGAGGTTACATAGATACTGTCCTCAATAGTTATGTACTGTGCTTTCAATTTGCTACTTGTACTGTGACCCAACTTTCGGCTCAATCACTTTGTGTTATTAATGCTAAGGAGCATTGGTTACAGACTATGTCTTTCTTTCTTCATATAGTTGCTCCTTCCAAATCAACATCACGGAGGGAGCAGGCTAGAATGGCCCGGCAACGGAGGCTGGATGCCACTGTCGCCGAATATCGGCGGCTGGTGGCCCTGGAGGAGGAGGAGGACACGCAGTCGACCGGTGCAACAACAACATCCTCGACTGGGACCGCTGTATCCTCCTCCGTGACCCCACGGGACGCCAGCATGCGCAGTGCTCCAGCGGGACCGAGCCGGGCTAACAAAGCCAACCGCCAAGCAACAGAAACACCAGCTGCCCCCCACAGGAGCTGCAAGGCACGCCAACGCCGCCTAGGAGTCCGAATGTCCTACCTGGAGCAGGAGGTCCAGAACTATAAGAACTTGGTGAAGGGCCTCCGCTCCGAGCTTGCCACCCTCCGCAAGGAGTATGATGCCCATGCCGCAAAATGCACCAGCACCCTCCAGTAGTGGAGTGTCCCTTGCCCTTTTTTTATAGACTTTTGGGGGGTGGGATTTGGGAGTTGGGATCGTTTTGGGACGTTTCAAAGACAATCGTTGGGGTTAGGGTGGGTCTTGAGGGAGATTATTTTGTTAGGGATACATAAATATACATTTTTAAACTTTATCTGACCATACCTGTTTTTTACTGCTTTCCAGTCTGGTGGGTGGGGGACGGGGGTGAAACAGTAACTTTGTTTTCCTGAACAGTCGTAGGACTTTAGTAGTACAACCGTCAATCTCTCGTCTACTCCTAAATAATACTCCATTATACTACCTCCCACCAAACGCTTATCTTACCTGTAATTTGTGTTAGAAATTAGGGCTAGGCCCAGGGCTGGCTCCACGTGAAATGGGGATTAACGTTGGCAATCCTGGGCGGGTGAAATTTTCTCATTGCGGTGGTACTAGTGGTGTGACACAGTGGCAGTTGCATGCCTATGGAAAAAAAGAAAACGAAACCTGGTTTGTCCTTACTGTAGCATTACAACGGTTACGGTACGATCGAGAATATAGCAGGTGACAGTACACTAGAACAGTGCCATAATGTAGCCTAACAAATGGTAAAGTATTTGCTTGCAAGTATAACTAGTACTTGCGTTGAATTTATTTGACATTGGCTCCTACTACTAGAAGATATAGTACTGAAGCTGAGTAAGTCTAGAAGATATCCTCGTATTCCTTCACCAGCCTGTTGCTATGACCTTATCCTCCCCAGCAAGTGTGTGGAATTATTGATGTCATTTTAGTCAGACATCAAGCAAAACAACACAGCCCGGGGGAAGAGGGTTAGGGTTTGGAAAATGGATGGGAATGGGGGTTTCTTTTTGGGTAGGTTTTGTTGAGAAAAAAAAAAAAAGAAAAGCACAGCATGGACAAACAATAATTGAAGATAAAGAGAATTTTTGGGTACAAACTAAGGCTAAGCACATGCAGTCACACTCATAGAATAAAACAATGGATACTGTATCTGTATTGCGTATGTTGTTGGAGTTGTCCTGTTGAATTTGGTAAGTAAGTTGCATGCAGCAAACAATTCCTCTTATTGGCGGCACTCCTCCATTCCAGCTGACGCTTCGTCCATCAATGTTGGTGACCACTGACAGAAGACACCCTGTCCACTGCCTGCCTGGCGGATGTTGACTGAAACCCGGCCTGTAATTATTGAACGGAAAACAGGAAGTGCTATTACAATACCACTGATAAATAAATAAAAGGTATGTACGCTGTGTGGTTCAAAAAGTGACACTTTGATTTCCCTAATAGACAGTACAATATTTTTGAAATTGCGTGCTCTGTCTGAGTCACCTTTTAAAGGATAAATAAGTATGGCCAAAATATTATAGCGGATCTTTCCCCTCAAGGTAGGTGTACTGTAAACTGTGTTTTAGAACAAAATTTGACCTTCCCAGCAATGCTCCCACCAAGACCCTTACTAAAGCCAGTCGCAAAAATGTAGAAGAACCCCAATCAGATCTCCAAAAACGATGCCTAGCAGAAAAATGGTGACAAAACGTACTTTGAAAGTAACAGTAGGCCCAAATACAGACCGTGGATTGTATTCAAACCACTTGCAAGCAAGCAAAAGTATCCATAGCCAGCATCGCTCCAACAGTGCTCTAAAACACCAGAACTGCGTTGCAATAGAACCCCCCGAAACACATGCAATCCTGCTGCTAGGGCTAACCCTAACGAACCCTAACTTACAAAAAGTGCCAAAACTGGTGTTTCCTTATGGATTTTGTCCAAAACACTTCTAGCCGGTATTAGACCTTCCCAGGAATGCCCCAGGCAAGACCCGCCAACCCACCCGGAAAAAACCACCCGACAACACCCCCAAACAGCGAAAAAGCTAAATCTCATACTTACAATATCTCTCGGCCTTCGGTCCAAACGCGGCGCTGTGCAGCTAGGTCATCATTCATCATCAATCATCATAACTCCTGTTTTCCAGCACGGATTTCCTGAAAAGCAAATGCAATCAAGATTAGATTGTCGCAGCAGTGCTTCGACAGAGACCCCGGCCGCAACCCACCCACGAACAGCAGGAAGCCCCCCAAAACGCTACATTGAGCAAGATGACAGAAGAAATAGCAAAAAAAAGGCTGTTCCTTAAGGATTTTGTCCAAAACACTTCTATCCGGTATTAGACCTTCCCAGGAATGCCCCAGGCAAGACCCGCCAACCCACCCGGAAAAAACCACCCGACAACACCCCCAAACAGAGAAAAAGCTAAATCTCATACTTACAATATCTCTCGGCCTTCGGTCCAAACGCGGCGCTGTGCAGCTAGGTCATCATTCATCATCAATCATCATAACTCCTGTTTTCCAGCATGGATTTCCTGAAAAGCAAATGCAATCAAGATTAGATTGTCGCAGCAGTGCTTCGACAGAGACCCCGGCCGCAACCCACCCACGAACAGTAGGAAGCCCCCCAAAACGCTACATTGAGCAAGATGACAGAAGAAATAGCAAAAAAAAGGCTGTTCCTTAAGGATTTTGTCCAAAACACTTCTATCCGGTATTAGACCTTCCCAGGAATGCCCCAGGCAAGACCCGCCAACCCACCCGGAAAAAACCACCCGACAACACCCCCAAACAGCGAAAAAGCTAAATCTCATACTTACAATATCTCTCGGCCTTCGGTCCAAACGCGGCGCTGTGCAGCTAGGTCATCATTCATCATCAATCATCATAACTCCTGTTTTCCAGCACGGATTTCCTGAAAAGCAAATGCAATCAAGATTAGATTGTCACAGCAGTGCTTCGACAGAGACCCCGGCCGCAACCCACCCACGAACAGCAGGAAGCCCCCCAAAACGCTACATTGAGCAAGATGACAGAAGAAATAGCAAAAAAAAGGCTGTTCCTTAAGGATTTTGTCCAAAACACTTCTATCCGGTATTAGACCTTCCCAGGAATGCCCCAGGCAAGACCCGCCAACCCACCCGGAAAAAACCACCCGACAACACCCCCAAACAGCGAAAAAGCTAAATCTCATACTTACAATATCTCTCGGCCTTCGGTCCAAACGCGGCGCTGTGCAGCTAGGTCATCATCATCAATCATCATAACTCCTGTTTTCCACCACGGATTTCCTGAAAAGCAAATGCAATCAAGATTAGACTGTCGCAGCAGTGCTCCCAGACACCAAAAATCACCCACAAACACCCGGAACCCCGCCAAAGAGCACCCCAAAGGCAAGCAAGTCAGCAAAAACGGCAAGAAATTTCCACCTCATATTTGGTCCAAAACACTTTTGTCCATTATTAGAGCTTCACAGCAATGGGCCCAAATCCGTCAACTCACCCGCAAAGAAGTACAACACCCCCACAAGTGCTGAGTCTTTCTTCATTGGGCGTAATCCAGCACTCTGCTTTGAGGGAAATCGCAGTCTGGAGGAGGAGGATAGAGGAGCATGTTCTTCAGAACTTGTGAACCTGAGGAATGTAGACTGCGGCACCTTCAAATCAATAAGCAAACAAGTGAAGACAGTTCTGCTGATGGTCTTGTTTTTGGGATTAGGTGATTAAAGTTTGAATTAAATTAACTGTGCAAAACAAAGAAAGAGAGACAAACAGGAATAAAAGTGAATAAGGACGAAAAAGAAAGTTATTGATTCATTGTCTCATTTTCAGGCCTCGGTGTCAGGGAATAAGAAGAAAATTTCGTCATCATACTCTGCGAATTCAGGCAGGATGAGGTCAGTGCCACCGAACAGAGAACAAATCCCCTCATCTACGTTGCGGTCCTCCTCGTCTTCATGCGGCGTGCTTTCTCGTACTTTGTAATCTGGTGGTATGAGGTGCTGATTCATCTTGATCATTGTCAGCCGCTCCACATTTTTGGGCGAGAGGCGGCTCCGTTTGGGAGTTACAATGCCACCAGCAGCACTGAAAACACGTTCTGAAGACGCACTTGCGAGTGGGCAAGACAAATAGTTTATAGCCAGGTTGGAGAGCTGTGGCCACAATTGTTTTTTGCCATGCCAATACAGCAATGGCTCATCATTAAGAAAGACCTATGTTGAGTCATTCAGATAGTCCTGCACCATCGACTCAAGGTCATCAACGGTTCCTCCACTTTGCTTACTTTTTGCTGTGCCTGTGACATTTTTTCGAGAACCATACCCAAGCAAACTTAGCCAATCCTCCACAGCAGCCACTGTTAGTGTTGTGTGTGGTGCAGATGATCCACTTGCCGGTGTCTTTAACGGCTGAGAGGTCACCTGTGCCCCAGCCACAGGTGCAGAAGTGGATTCTTGTGACTGGGGATGGCCTGCTGATGCTGATGCTGATGTACTGCCTTCTCCTTCAATAACCTGCTGTTCTTTTTCAAACCTCTTGGCTGACCAGGCTAGCCAATGTTTGTAATTTTGAACATCTTCATCAGCAAAAGGAAAGAATGCTTCGCCTGCCAGCGCCTTTTTGTAGCGTGGATCCAGAATAGTAGCACAAATGTAATGCTGTTCTGACTTGATCTTTTGAAGACGTTCATCACCACGTAGGCGCTCTAATAATTTCTCAGACAAAATAAAATGGTCTTTTTTTTGTACATCTTTTTCAAACTCAGAAGACACCGCCATCAGTTGGTGCTCCAGCATGCACAACAATGGGATAGCTTTTCCCAAATTACAGTCCTCCTGGCTGACTGCACGCGTGAAGAACTCAAAAGGACGAAGCATGTCTGTCAGGCTTTTAACTATGTCCCATTGCGCCGCACTCATCCGCAGGTCCTCCTTCTGAGATGTACCCTCTGTGAAGAAATAGTGATCGAGTACCGTATACTGCTCATACAGACGCTCAAGCATGTAGAAGGTTGAGTTCCAACGTGTTGCCACCTCCTGGATGAGTGCTTTCACTGGTATTCGACTTTGAAGTAGCAGCCTCCTCAGATGCTTCCGGGCCTTAAAAGAATGGCTGAAATGGTTGCACATTTTGCGGCAGGTGGCCATTACCGCGAACGCTGCACTGTCTCTATCACTCAAGAATTTTTGAACTACCAGGTTGATACAGTGCGCCAAACATGGCACTCTGAAATAGCCACCCTGCGACATGGCCTTAACTACATTGGCGCCATTATCCGTGGAAACATAACCAATCTTGCGTTTTTTGGGGGATAGCATTTTCAAGACCTTTTTGTCAAACTCTTCCAAAATGTTTTCTGCTGTGTGACTTTTCTCCAAGCCAAACATGGCTAGTGTTGCATGTTTCCGAGCAGCTTTGAAAACTTTGTCCGGGTCAACACCTGCGTTTAGCTTTGCTTTAATACCTGAAAAAGAGACCCAGTGTGCAGTGATGCACATGTAATCAGCGCCTGCGCCACTGGTCCACATGTCTGTTGTCAGATGTATTGTGTGAACAGCACTCTTCTGCAAAGCTGCCCCAATCGCCTCCAGCACATCTTCATGTAGTGCTGGAACTGCAACTCTGGCAAAATAGAACCGGCTAGGAACCTTCCATTTAGGGCAGAGTGTTGCCACTAATTGTAGAAAACCTACCGCTTCTACAAAAGAAAAAGGGAGAAGGTCCACAGCTAGCATTTTAGCCAGCTTAGTGTTATACAGACGCGTCAGTGGGTGGTTGCGTTCATATGGCACGTCTGAAGTAAGCATTGTTCTAATGTTGCCCTGGACCAAGCATTTACGGGCTGATAATGACTTCGTTGACCCAATTTTGCTCGCTGGTGAACTTTTGTGCGTTGGTGTCTCACTCGCTCCAACACTCTTAGTGTGCCTCACATTGGATGTGCTGCTGACAGGGGTACTGGGTGTAAGGGAAGTGTTTGACACGTCTTCTTCCTCCTCGTCATCATCAGATGAAACATCAACGTTTCCTTGAATTCGGCCTTTCTTGATCGCATCTAGGTGCGCAAACCATTTGACAGTGTGCTGTCTCCTAAGATGACCTCTCTGGCCTCCGGTACCATAGTTGGTACCTGGCTTACCACGACTAACTGCAACCTTACAAAGGGTACAAATGGCAAACTTTGGATTTTTTTGACAAACAGTAAAGAAGTCCCAAACTGGGGACTTCAAGTGTCTGTGGGACCTGGAGGAGGCGGCAATACTGGTGGTGGTGGTCATGAAGCTAATGCCAGATGAAGTGGAGGATCTGGATTGCCCAACTTTTGTACGTTGTGCACTTTCACCGCCACTAATTAAGGTCGAGGTGGATGGAGGTCTCTTCTTGCCAGAAAGAAATATGGAAGCGGGACGAGTTGGTGTACTACTTAACTCCAATGATTGTGGTGTTTCCACTGCCTCCTCATCGACAACATCATCATCATCATCACGCTCAGCAGCTCTTCGGGCTAGGGTCAAAATGTCTGTTTGCTGCATGCCCGCTGGGGCAGCAGTGACCTTTATGATGACTGGGTCGTCGTTGGCAGAGTCTTCGTCAGCAGCAGTATCCGCCACTTCTTGTTGAGCCTCATCACACTCCATAACTCTGAGACTTTGGACGAGCTTCCTTTTACGCTTAACTACCTTTGTCGGATCATGGTGGGCCTCACTCTCAGACGGCTGTGGTGCTGGTTCCCAAGTTTGATCCGTATCATCAGAAGGAGGTGTGCTTGAAGAAGATGTAGACACCACCCTTGATCTCTTCCTTGCTAGGGGTGTGGAAGACAATGAAGGATCATCAGGAGGAGTGGCTTCCTCAAATGATACCTCGCCTTGATTGTCGATTTCCTGATGTGCCCCTACTTCGGGAGGAACAACTATTGTGGGCACTTGTGACCCTCCATGCACCTCTGCTTGCGCATCTCCTTGCGCTGCCTCTCCTTCCACATGTACTTGGGCTTGTACTTGCACATGTGATTGTTGTTGCGGCTGTGGTTGTTCAACACTCGTCAGATGAGCTACAACAACCTGTGTTGATTGAGGGACATTGCTGCTGCTTTCTTGCGATGAGCCAACATCACTGGTCGATGGTGATTGAAGAACTATACTGGCTGCCTCTGCAGCACTCAAGGCCTTGGACTTAAGTTGGCCTGGTGGTGATGGTGGCACTGAGCCCAATGGAGCGGGGGTGCTGCTGCCAGCTTGGTCCCCAGCAGATCCCGCTGCTGCTGCAGGCATACTTTTTTTTTTACTCCCAAAAAAAGGGGCGGGCGGCACACCAGTGTCCTTGGTAACTTGCTTCTTCTGCTCCTTACTGGCACCTTTCTTGCTAGAGGAGCTACGGGTTACTTTTTTTGGGGCCATCTTCTTCAGAGCAGGTCAGCAGGCAGCAGTTGCACGAGTTGCAGAGGGTTCTGTGTCCAGACGTGACGTCGCGTGACGTTATGCTGCACACACACACCGCTGCAGGACTTCTTCCTGGCACTGGTGGTTCTCTTGAGTCTTCTTGTGCACCTAAAAGCAATGGAAGACAGAGGAACATCAGTTCAGTTATACACCCCAAAAAATCGACAAAACACAGAAAAATGAGCACAATCCCATGCCATCCATGATGTTTACATTGAAGACACCCCACAGAAAGACTAGGGACATGCAAGTATGCAACACTCACTACCCCTGGGCATACTGGATGAAAAGTAGGCAAAATAAGTGCATGCCTCAGACACTGCCTCTCTTCAAAATGGCCCCTTACACCCCAAGCACATGTTGCCTGTACCAGCCAGCACTCAAGATGGCCACCACCACCACCCACATGGCCAGTCCACATCAACAGTACACCCCCAAAAACAGAAAAACAGCCAGAAATCACCACAATCCAATGCCATCCATGATGTTTACATTAAAGAGAGTGAGACCACACCACAGGCACACTCAGTCCATGCACCACCACCCCTGGGCAAAAGGCCACACCAGCAGCCCCCAAAAAACGACAAAAAACAATAAAATAAGCACAATCCCAGCCCATCCATGGCCTCAATTATGTTTAAGTTCAAGAAGACACCCCACAGAAAGACTAGGCCCATGCAACACTCACCACCCCTGGGCAAAGGGCCCCACCAGCAGGCCCAAAAAAACGTCCAAAAACAATAAAATCAGCACAAGCCCAGCCCATCCATGGCCTCAATGGTGTTTAAATTCAAGAAGACACCCCTCAGAAAGACTAGGCCCATGCAACACTCACCACCCCTGGGCAAAGGGCCCCACCAGCAGGCCCAAAAAAATGACAAAAAACAATAAAAACAGCACAATCCCAGCCCATCCATGGCCTCAATGGTGTTTAAATTCAAGAAGACACCCCTCAGAAACACTAGGCCCATGCAACACTCACTACCCCTGGGCATAATGGATGAAAAGTAGGCAAAATAAGTGCATGCCTCAGACACTGCCTTTCTTCAAAATGGCCCCTTACACCCCAAGCACATGTTGCCTGTACCAGCCAGCACTCAAGATGGCCAAAACCACCACCCACATGGCCAGTCCACATCAACAGTACACCCCCAAAAAACAGAAAAACAGCCAGAAATCACCACAATCCAATGCCATCCATGATGTTTACATTAAAGAGAGTGAGACCACACCACAGGCACACTCAGTCCATGCACCACCACCCCTGGGCAAAAGGCCACACCAGCAGCCCCCAAAAACGACAAAAAACAATAAAATAAGCACAATCCCAGCCCATCCATGGCCTCAATTATGTTTAAATTCAAGAAGATACCCCACAGAAAGACTAGGCCCATGCAACACTCACCACCCCTGGGCAAAGGGCCCCACCAGCAGGCCCAAAAAAACGACAAAAAACAATAAAATCAGCACAATCCCAGCCCATCCATGGCCTCAATGGTGTTTAAATTCAAGAAGACACCCCTCAGAAACACTAGGCCCATGCAACACTCACTACCCCTGGGCATAATGGATGAAAAGTAGGCAAAATAAGTGCAGGCCTCAGACACTGCCTCTCCTCAAAATGGCCCCTTACACCCCAAGCACATGTTGCTGCCTGTACCAGCCAGAACTCAAGATGGCCACCACCACCACCCACATGGCCAGTCCACATCAACAGTACACCCCCAAAAAACAGAAAAACAGCCAGAAATCACCACAATCCAATGCCATCCATGATGTTTACATTAAAGAGAGTGAGACCACACCACAGGCACACTCAGTCCATGCACCACCACCCCTGGGCAAAAGGCCACACCAGCAGCCCCCAAAAAACGACAAAAAACAATAAAATAAGCACAATCCCAGCCCATCCATGGCCTCAATTATGTTTAAATTCAAGAAGACACCCCACAGAAAGACTAGGCCCATGCAACACTCACCACCCCTGGGCAAAGGGCCCCACCAGCAGTCCCAAAAAAACGACCAAAAACAATAAAATCAGCACAAGCCCAGCCCATCCATGGCCTCAATGGTGTTTAAATTCAAGAAGACACCCCTCAGAAAGACTAGGCCCATGCAACACTCACCTCACCACCACCCCTGGGCAAAGGGCCCCACCGCCAGGCCCAAAAAAACGACAGAAAACAATAAAATCAGCACAATCCCAGCCCATCCATGGCCTCAATGGTGTTTAAATTCAAGAAGACACCCCTCAGAAACACTAGGCCCATGCAACACTCACTACCCCTGGGCATAATGGATGAAAAGTAGGCAAAATAAGTGCAGGCCTCAGACACTGCCTCTCCTCAAAATGGCCCCTTACACCCCAAGCACATGTTGCCTGTACCAGCCAGCACTCAAGATGGCCACCACCACCACCCACATGGCCAGTCCACATCAACAGTACACCCCCAAAAAACAGAAAAACAGCCAGAAATCACCACAATCCAATGCCATCCATGATGTTTACATTAAAGAGAGTGAGACCACACTACAGGCACACTCAGTCCATGCACCACTACCCCTGGGCAAAGGGCCCCACCAGCAGCCCCAAAAAACGACAAAAAACAATAAAATAAGCACAATCCCAGCCCATCCATGGCCTCAATTATGTTTAAATTCAAGAAGACACCCCACAGAAAGACTAGGCCCATGCAACACTCACCACCCCTGGGCAAAGGGCCACACCAGCAGGCCCAAAAAAATGACAAAAATCAGCACAATCCCAGCCCATCCATGGCCTCAATGGTGTTTAAATTCAACAAAACAGTTGTATCATGCACCCCTAACCAACCCTGGTCCTACTGGATACTGTGGCTACCCACAATATAATTTATTTAATGTTCTGAAAAAGTTCCAAAATTGTACTTGCAGCAACTGTAATGCCCCAAACAAACTTACTTGTGAAAGTTGATTTCTAATCCAAAAGTTATCCAAAGACAGTCAAAAAGGCCTCAAATCCAAATATCCAGCAGCACCCACAAAAAGTAATCCTTCCAGCTCCAGATCCAAATGAAAGTGACCAGGAGATGGACAAAGCACTGGGAGGAGCCTGCTGGACAGGAACAGGAAGTTGGAGACTGTGGGGCACTTCCTTCCTCCCCCCCCCCAAAAATGGACTCCTTGCAAAAAAAAAGGCCATGCAAATGTCAACCTGAGGAGTGATTCTGATAAAAATCATAATTTTCTGAAGGTTTATCCTGTTTGCTGGTGATATTCTTGTGCAGAATTGCAAAAGCTCTATTTCGCGAGTGCGAGATTGTTCCTTTCCGCCGCAACTACGTGTTCGCAATTGCGAACTCTCGCGAGGTGTGCTGTGCAAGGTGGCAAGCCGCGATTACGTATTCGCGGGCGCCAAACTCCCGCGGGATCATGCAGCAAGATCCAAAATGGCGCGGCACTCGCAAAGAAAAACAACTCGGCAAACGCTAAATGACGGAAAGTGAACGCCGTGCACCACGCCGCGCGCCGCAACCAAGCAAAAAATCCGCCGCGAGCGGATTCACGGATTTTTGACAAATTCGCAAGAGTTCGCGGATTGCGAATTTGCCGAAAATCCGAAAAATCCGCGAGCGGAGCGGATTTTACGCCCATGCTTAGTACTGATGCGCTTAGGGGTCAATCTCCTACCCTCCTTCAACAGAAGGTGACCTAAATAGGTGACCTCCTGTTGACAATACTGAAATTTGGAAAGAGACACCTAACGTCAATGTTGGGCCAAATGCAACAACAATTTAACTGTCCAATCTCTACAACCCTGTTCAGTATCAGAATGGATAAGGAGGTCGTCAACATACTGTACCAATATATTACCTATGGGAAGGGGAAGGGTTTCCAATTGAGACCTTAAAGCTTGACTATAAATACTTGGACTCTCAGTATAGCCCTGAGGAGCTCAACAGAACCCAAAGCTTCTGCCAACTAGCGTAAACCCAAACAAGTACCTGCTATCTGGATGAATAGGAATACTGAAGAATGCATTTTTCAAGTCGATGACAGAGAAGAATTTAGTAGTAGTAGGAATCACTGTCAAAAGAGTAGTAATGTCAGGGACCACAGGAAACTGGGGAACCACTATTTTATTAACTTTGCACAAATTAAATCACAAAACGGTAAGCATCTTCATGTTTATCAAGGGAACCTAAGGGTGTCCGTTTAAGAATTGGAAGAATAGAGCTATAACAAATATTAGCAATCGTCGCCGCAACCACTCCCTTCTTGATCAAATCCGGAAATATTTGCTATAAGGCTCGCTCATCTGCCTGTGGTATTTTATACTGAGGGATGCAAGGCAAAATAGCACCATTCTTAACTTGTATCGAAACTGGTGATATCTGCAGCATTCCCACATCTGTATCACCTGTCACCCACAATGTGGGTGGCACATCAGCAAATTCAACAGGAAGAGGCACATCTTTGGACAAACACTGTTTAGCCTGTACTACATCTGGTCTCATTGTCATATAAACACCTGCCGGGGAACAATAAATAGTAGCATGCAGTTTCTTCTACAAATCCAGACCCATCATATTTTCACCACAGTTGGATGTCAGCAAGAATGGGGAATCCACAGTGAAAGGACCAATAGTCAACACAATGGTTCTCGAAATGGGGCTTACAACCGGTACACCAGAAAAACGTACCGAAATGTTATTATGGCCAGACAGAGAAGCCCCAGGGACCATATTTTGAGAAACAGAACTTTTTGTCACACCTGTGTCCACCAAAAATTCATTAGTTGAACCTTGCAGTTCCGCTGTTACGTAAGGACCACGCTGATCTACAGATATCAGAACTGGTCCCCCACTCTGTCTCTGGCTGTCCTAGCTATAAGACATCCCTGTCACTTCCTCCATATCCTAATCATCATGATAGTAATGTCCATTCTGAGGGCAATCAAAATAATTATTATCAGAACAACCCTGTGAGGCTGCAGCAGTCTGTGTCCTATCATCCCCACCAGCTGCTCGACCTCGTCCACGAGAACCTCGTCCTCTAGGGATTGCTACCTTCTGCAAAAGCACAGGACACTCACTACAACCATGTCCCTCCTCTTACAGTACGCACACTGATTCGGCCCCAAAGGCGTAGTCTTCGGCTGCCAACTAGTGCATGGAAGCTGTTGGGCAGGACCACTACGTCCACTGTCATTCCCTCTAAAAGCCTGCTGTAACAACACCTTTGTCTTTAAATCCTTATGTCTTTTCTCTGTCTTCTCCTTTTCCTCATTATCCTTATGTTCATAATGCTGTGCCATATTCAAAATAACAGAGGGGGAAGAGGTGGACCAAGTACTTTCAGAGGCCTGCAATCGAATCACAATTTCAGGAAGAAAATTAGAAAAAAATCAAATAACACACAACCGAAAACCTCCCTCAATAGACAAATCCTGCCCACTGTATTCCAAAAATGTACCTTCAATCTGGGTGCAGAAATCAGACACACTTTCATCTTTCTTTTGTCGACAAGCCAACAGTTTATCCCAAACTACTTTTCTCTGCGGAATAAGGAAATGCATATACGTAATAATACGGCCTGGCAATGCTAATATTTTTGCCCAGGGCTAAACTCCAGGCTTTCTTTCCTGGAACCATGCTTTAATTTCATCCCATGTACCTCCCAACTCCGCAACATGATCTTGCGTATGCACCTGTCTCCAAATATCAATCTAAACCATTAAACCAAAAAACATTTCAATATCAGCAAGGGTCATTAAAGTGGAAAAGGCAGCTTCAGTCAATTCTTTATAATACTCAGTAGTATTTTTCCTAGGGTCTGGCAAATGAGTCTTATGAGATAAAAAGTCATTTCTTTTCCACAGAGTATAAACCCATTGTTCCTGAAAGGGGGCCGCCTGCCTTGGCCTAGTAACATTACCACAGGCATCCATTTATTCCGGCAATTGTGGATGATATATAGGATGAAACTCCTGCATTGGAAACTGAGACACCGACCTGGGACTTTTCTTGTGTAGTCGTCCCTTATAAGCTATTATTGTCATAACATTAGTAAAAACTTGTTCTGGGCCCAAGTCGCTAAGGTACACTCAATCTCTAATATCAGATAACATTTTAGATGCTTCTACTTCAAAATACTGTTGCCAAAGACCAATTAAAGTTGCACACATATGTTTAAGGGCATGATTCTGTGTAAAGGGCTCAAAATCTATCATAATCGCCACAACATTCTCTACACTATAAATAGGATTACGAGCCCACTGTGCAGCCTGATTACCTATTACCTGTTGCTTATCATCTCCCACATCAGATCGCATGAACAGCCCATGTGCTCCTTAAACTTCTAGTGTTGACAATTAGCAAACAAATATAAGTTTGTTTTATCAATTTTCCACAGGCAAAATGACATAAAAAATATATCCTTAGCAGGCGATTAAACTTCAATTTGCACTTACAAAAAATTACCTGCATTAGTGTTTGTAACCCATGAATAAAAAATGATTTTTGCACTGCTAATGTACAATAACCATAATATTTTGACTGGGCTAGCCATCTAAATAGATCAGGTTGCAGATGACTTCCACATTAAAGAGTTGAAAAAATATAATGCCACTAAGCCCCTTTAGAGGGGAAGCTAAAACTTATAATGCCATAGAGGGATAGTATGACTCTTTCCTAAGTTCTATGAGAGAAGCTTATCCAATTTTCTATAAATTCCTGGAAATTTTGAAAAAGGATCCTTTCCTCAGAGTCAGTAATTGAACAAAATAAGTGAATGAGCAGCTTCATTTTAAATTTCAACAATTTGCCTTCTTTGGTGGCATTCACAATTTGAACAATATTGCAAATATTTACATTGACAATATTCTAATACAATTAGTATTTACAAACATTCTAGCCGTTTACTCATCTGTCTTGACACAAACCTACCCAATTGGCTAAATATTTCCTTCAAATACCATTTAAGTATATGCTGTTAAAAATATTACTCCTTCCTTGAGATGTGTTCTTTTTTTCTAGAGTTGATATTTTTTTATAATCCTCTACCAACCCTAACCAGAACCCAGAAATAATACAAGAATAATTCAACATTTTCATGATTGTCTTGAGTTAATCTAACAAAAACACTTACAAAGAAATAAAATCGTTTTTTTATGACACATTGAAAATGAGACAACAAGTAAGAAGATATGATATTTAGGTGGATTTCGTTATCCTATACCTCCATACTTGCATTACTCCATCCATCCTATGAATCTCTCCCAATGTTGACCTTCTGTAAAAAAAAAACCTGAGTTAAAAAAATGTAACCTGAGATTATTTTTTTAAGGATATAATGTAAAAGTGTTCATAAAAAAGTTGCACTCTCCCTGTTAAAAAACTTTAAATAGTATTTTTAAGGGAAGGAGAGAGCTCCAAATGAAAAACGATATAACACTTATGTTTTGAGTATTCTCATGCTACCTATAAAGAAGTGGAAAACATACATAATTACATCCATGCATCAACACAAGCATTAGATAACCTCTTTTAGGCCCTGATTTAGATCTTGGTGGGACTACCAGCGTCCCACGATCGGCTGCAGTTACAAGTACTCTGTCGAGCTGAAAGCGGTTTGCCACCATATTTAGATGTTGCAGCAATATATAGTAGACCACCGCAGGGGTGGTCTTCTCTGTTGGCCACCAGAGCTCTTTCGCTGTCAGGCCGGCGGGTTTGCACCAAGCCTATTTAGATGTGCCTGTTGTGCTGGCGATGTCGTAGTGGCAGTTTTCTGACAAACTGAGTTCCTGGTGGAGTGAAGACTGGTAAGTACAACTTATTAATGTGTACACATGAGTCATGTTCAGCGTCGGATTGGTAACGGGAGCATTCGGGCAATGCCCGAGGGGGCGGTGTCCAGTTCCAGCCGAGGGCTGCTTTTGAGCAGCCTGGGGGCCAATTTGGGCGCGGTCTCTGTTGTTCGACTATCCCGCCAGCGGCCCAGTGGGGGTCTCAGTGGCCTTTCTGGGGGGAGATGGGCGCTCGTTACCTCCTATGTAGCAGCAACAGGTAGAGGTGTCACCCCCCTTTCTTTCGCTGGGCCTCCCATTAATGTGGGCATACAGAGCGGGGCAGGGGGCCTGAGCAGAAGTAGCCTCACTTGTTTAAAGGTGTGTTTCAAAGTGTAAACTGATATGTGCATTTTTTTTAACCCCCCCCCCCTTTTATGTAAAATGACACTGAAAGCAGTGATTTGAGGGAAGGCATTATGCAAATGTGGGCCGATTTTTGTATGCGTGCCCGGGCCGATTTTTAATCCCAATCCGACCCTGGTCATGTTTGCATGAAAAACATATGTTGGCAATGTGTTATGTCCTTTTCTGTTTCATACTGTAAGCCACACACAAAATATACACACACTATTAAATGCCCACCCACAGGCATCACTAGCACAACACCCCCAAACACCACTACAACAAATATTTTTTAAGTGTCTTTACAGGTGTGTTTAATTTACCTTGAAAAATGAACACTTCTGCATTGTAACTAAGAATAATATTGCATGTAACAGCAATGCAGAAATACACAAGGCTAGAGCAATTGTCAATACACAGTCCAAAGTTGTACAATTCTGTATAGGTAGCTTTCCTTAGATCTCTAAGACAACAAAGTCATTTGGTGTTGTGGTAGATTTAGAGCAGCAAAGGAGGTACCAGGACAATGGGGTAAAGGATGGAAATGGAAGTGGTGAGCAGTTAAAAGGTTTTTACAAAATTTCCTCTGGTTCCATCATGTAGGAGAGATTCCCACCACAGCTGCCTCAGCAGAAAGTCACATCCTGATCAGCTCGGTAGGACTCTTGGCTGGAGTCCCACTGCCAGCTGCTTCTGCCTATGGTGCTGTTGACGTGGACGAAGATTCCTGCTGGAGTTGGCTGGACTGTGGTGTTCTTTTGTCCATGGACCCGCCAGTCCGATATGTGGCACGGCCGTGGCAGCTAGGTTTGCTCCCTCTTATGTCAACCTATTTATGGGTTGGTATGAGAGGAAGCATGAATGGAATGAGGACAAGCATGAGGACAGAGACATGTACTGATGTTGGCCCTGTTTATTGACAACATTTTCATACTATGGGACGGTAGTGAGGAAGAAGTATTGACTTACCACACATATTTGAGTACAAATAAAGTAAATGTGTAATTTCTTAACATATTTCAGACAAAACAAAAGTATTTATGGGACATGATGATAAACTATTTCCTATCAAATCATTCATTAATTGCAATGCCCCTTTTGTTGTCTATACAGATAATGGTACCTTGGATCAATTATCTGTCCTTGGAAGGGGAGAGTAAAAAAAACATATTTATTTAATTAACAAAATGGATAATAAATCACCCCTTACCAAAACTATGAAAACATTCAATTTCAATGCAGATGTGTCAACTATCAGAGTTATAGGTGTTGCACAAATTTACGCAAATCACAGAGCAGACCGGATCTTCAGATTACATCAAAGGGAGACATGATGGATCGACACTTTGGGCCCAATTTCAATGTTGGGTGGAAAGCCATCCGACAGCTCCTCGGAGGTTTTCCGCCTGACATCGGTGGGTTCCCTCTGACCGCTTTCTTACAATACCGGTGGTCAGAGGAAAACCTGCAGGGGATTCGGTTCGCTTCCATTGCCTTCAAGGAGTTGACAGTGCAGGAACAAAGCTGGGAAAATTCTAGCTAATTATTTGAAAGTCAAACATAACAAAATGAACATTGAATCCATTTATGAAACTAACTCTGATCTTAAGCACAAGGATGCAGATATTCTCACAGAATTTTCCCATTTTTACAAAACACTTTACTCCTCTGAAACTCAGCCTTCCCCTCAATCTCTAACATATTTTTTCTCTACCATTCAGAAACCTGAACATTTTCCTCTTGATCTTTCCCACTTAGAATCTGACATTTCCCAGAGAAAACTGCTCACTGCACTTCAACATCTCAAAACGAACAAGGCCAGATGGTTTCACGGTCGAATTTTTCCTTCACTTCTCAAAATTACTTATTCCAAAACTCCACTCTCTCATAGACACATTTGTCGCCCTTGGTAGTTCCTCAGGTTCCTTCTCTGATGCTCACATCTGCCTGATACCCAAAGAAGGGAAGGATGTCAAATACTGTAAAAATTACAGGCCTATTTCCCTAGTGAACATTGATTTCAAATTATTCGCTAAGTCACTGGCGGCACGACTGGACCTTTTACTTCCCGACCTCTTGAGTGATGAGCAGTCCGAATTCGTAAACGGCTGATTTATCACTGACAATTCTAGACTTTTGTTTAACATTTTATCGAAATCCCCACGTTTACAACACCCCCTTGCAGCGATTGCCTTAGATGCCAAAAAGGCATTTGACAGGGTTAAATGGTCCTACCTTTTCCACACCCTCGAATGGTTTGGTTTCGGTCCCAGATTTATTTCCTTGATTTCTCTATTATATTCTAGCCCACGTGCGGCAGTATGTGCCAATGGCCTCGTTTCCTCTATTTTATTGTCTTCAAGAAATGTTTTTCAACGTTAAAATGAATATGTAGGAATGAGGTATGTATAGCTTTAATTATTTTAACTGTTTAGTTAAACTCAAATTAATTCAATTCTAAAATGAAAATGTGTTTATTGAATCTTTTCAGCTCTGTAGAAGCGGCGTAGTCTGCAGCGAAACGTGTTGGCTGAAAGTTGTCAAGTTGGCTCTTCACACTAGAGTGACAATAAGTTATCTTTATGTTGTAACGATGGATATTTGCTACTTGTTTTTATACCAGGATGAATGTATAATTTAATGACAAGAAAATATAGTTTATACAGAAGAGTTCTGCATTTCAAATAAAAAGAGAGAACCTTATTGATGGATTTAGGATTATTCTATGCACCCAACAAATATTGTTACTATTGTCTAAATTTATAAGCCAGATAAGCTAACTGACTTTTGTTGTGGCAGTTAGCTCAGGGCCTGCTCATTTTATTGCCTTATTGTTACAGTACACCGAGCCAGCAGCACCTGGTGCAGGTAAGCGTAGTGGGGCGGGGCAGATTTGGGAATAGGAAAATTAAATAAATAAATAAATCCAATTGTGTTGTTTATCGACATCGCCCTCCCCTGCTCTGCCTCACCTCACTTCACTGACCTGCACCAGCCGCTGCTGCTCAGAGCTTTCCATTCAGATATAGGTCCTATGTAGTTAATTTGTGTGGAATAGAGCAGGAAAAGAGTATGGTCGACAGATGGACCGTATTGCTATACATTATATTACATTAACAAAAATCATGCACAACTGGTTTGGATGGGATTGGCGCTAATGGAGGACCTTTCATGTAGTCAGCCTCTATGCAGAGAAGAATGTTATGGCCAAATGGCCTGGAAGAATATGGTCTGGGTGCAAAGTCTAGCCATAGGCCAGGTCATTTTCCATTCGCCAGATGCAATGCATTTAGCTGTAGGCTGTGTTTGATTGCTTTTCATGTAACAGAGCCGCGCATTGAGAAGGACACAGTGTGGGTGAGGGCTTGGCTGAATGCTCCTAAATAGGGCCAGTTATTTTGCACAGTGGATTAGATGGACATCAGGGCTGGTGGGAAGGCTTAGCTGAGAATTGATGGATTACATAGCAATATTTTATTTCTATCAATTCTTGGGTTAGGTTTTCCAGCATCTCAAGTAATATTTTGATCATTCCATCAATGCTTAAGAAATGCAATTTACGTATCTTAAGAGAGAGCATTCAAAACAAATAGTCAAATATGGATTTTGACATCATATTTGCATTCTTTCCGTAAGGACAGAATCAGGTTTCTTCATCATAAAAAAGTCGATCACAGTCAATTTCAGATGGCTTGCATCATCGTATTGTGTACCAAATACCATGTTACGGAGGCCTCTTTTTATCAGAATCCCAGATAAGTCCGATGCTTAGGGGTTCACTTAAATGGGCATTGTTTCACTGATACATTTGTGGAACATGATATCTTGCACAAGTGTCATTCTTCTCCCACTTGATCCAATGTTCTGAGAAAACGGAAAAGGTTGAGATCAATGACAACAGAATTTGGATCAAGCTTTCTGGTGAAAGGACAGGATTGTCTTCTTTTTGTTGCCAAGAGTTCAAATGAAAAGAAGGGGTGACAGCAGACAGCCTAGACTACTGACACGTTGAACTGAAAAGAAATCTGAAATAACTTTGCCACAGTTCACTTGACCAGAGAGAAATGGGTAATGCTATTTGACCATGGAAATTAAGTAAAGGCCCTAACCTACCCTTTCCAGCACACTAAATAGAAAGGCCAACTCCACACAATCAAACCATCAGCATCTAAGAAAGATGTTTATTTATTATCAGGGCCATTCCTTATGCAGATGGTGCAGGGTGCATAGCTTTCTCTGACTAGTGCAACCAGGCACATAAGCCAGTTGTGAGTGTTGAAAAGGATAACTAATGTCAGTGTCCAGCCAGTATGCCAGTACCTTGGTCAGAATCTAGTCTTAATGTTGATCCAGAAAAGGGAAACAGTCGAAACACCTAGGCCACAACCACATTTGTTCCAACATTGCAAGCGTAACCACCCTTGCCTTCACCACCCATATGCCTTAACCAGGCATATGCGTGATTAAGGCATATGCTTGGTCTTTGTTGCTGGCTGGCTGGCGGTGGCAGTAAGAGCAGGGTTCGGGAGAGGATGTGACATGGTGAAGAAAGTGGGGTTTCGGGTGGGTGGGGGTAGTTTGAATGGGTTAGGGGAGTAGTTTTCAGGAATGAGGTGTCGGGTAATTTTCAGGACTTGGGGTCAGGAGTTTTAGGGCTTAGGGCAAGGGGCAGGAAAGGGCAATGTTAAATGTCGTATACTTGTAAAGCACACAGCTGCCCCAGCAAAGGGGCGTCCCGGCGCTGTATACCGCTGGGGAACCCGTCCTGGCTTTCCCTGTGGGATGGTCCCTACTGGGAATCCCCAAGGTGGAGCCAGGCATCCCCGGCGTTGATGGGGCCGTTGTGGAGATTAGGCAAGCTAATGCCCAGAGTTGCCGAGTGGGACCCCAGGTTAGAGTAGGCACCGAGGCGAGAATTGTCGAGTCCGCAGACCCTGGTCCAGGACCCTGCCGTGTCGGGAATTGAACCCTGGTCCCGGGCCGACATCTGCTCCCGGGTCTGCCGCCTCTAACCAGTGAGCCACACCACTCCACATTTACAAGCCAAGGGGGCAGTTGGGCTGGGGCAGGGGGAGGTGGGTAGGTTTTAGGTGGCGGGGCTGTCTGTAGGGCTCAGGGAGGGGGCTTGGTTCAGAGTAGTTTTTAGGGGGCTGGATTTTAGGGGTCAGGGCAAGGGAAAGGAAAGGGGCAGTTTTCAGTCAGCGGGGGCAGTTGAGCTTAGACAGGGGGGAGGTTAGGGTTGGTTTTATGGGATGGGATCTGGTTTTAGAGCTCAAGGTAGGGGGCTGGGGTCGGAGTAGTTTTATGGGGCTAGGGGTCGAATTTATGAATCAGGATAGGGGCTCATGGTAGTTTATAGGGCTGGGGTGGGTAAAATAAACTACATGATGGTTGAAAATTAGGGCTAAGGGCAGAGGGGCAGGATTGTGATCTTTACCACACATGTCGCTTTACCAATCATGTCTTTACAACAAAATTGTGCGATAAAGGCATGCTTGGTAAAGGTATGTGTGGTAAAGACACTGTTGTGGTTAAGCCAGCGTGGTTCAGGCATGCGTTATAGAGGCATATGTTGTTCCATCAAACAACATCCAGAAAATCTGGAACAGATTAATTAAACCATGCCTAGCTTGGAAATACCTGATAGAGTCTCTGTTTAACTCAAGGAAAAGCAAGGAATGGGTTTTGTGCTTTGCATACTAGTGACAATAGCCTTTGTTTGTCTATGAGAAACACAGAAAACGTATTCACCAGGAACTTTTCTTGTCACTATATCTAATA
This sequence comes from Lissotriton helveticus, assembly GCF_964261635.1. Classification (NCBI taxonomy): domain Eukaryota; kingdom Metazoa; phylum Chordata; class Amphibia; order Caudata; family Salamandridae; genus Lissotriton; species Lissotriton helveticus. The sequence continues at coordinate 606,589,947 of NC_136063.1, forward strand.
TGGTGTTAGAGATTTCTTTAGAAATGATTCTGTCTTCAAGCAAATTATTTTCCTTTCACAATATTCAAGAAATGTATCTCAGTTATGACGGAATTCATATGGTACAGCTGTAGAGATGGCTAATGAAAAACTCTTTTTTGAGGTCTAGACACATGTAATAGGAGATTTCTGCAGCCAAACAGATGGATGAGCTAGAACATATGAACCTTATTGTTGAAAGAGAGCAGTTTGTATTTCCTCTGATTTTTCCCAGTGTTCATAATGTCTTAAATTCTGACAGTATAAGTATAATCTGCATGGCGGTAAAATAACATCTGAGATAAAATGTTGCTTTTACTAGTTCTTTCAAAGTGGTAAACAGTGTAACTGTGATTAATGTAAGCCGTAACACAACCACCAATCCTGATATTGCTTACTTTTATTATTCTTTCCATAGGTATGGAAAAACCAAAAGTTCAGAATATTCTAATAGTCTGTACCATGTCTTTGAGATACTCAATTCATTTAATTTATTTTTCATTCTGTTTCTTTGGTCGTTGTTGGGGTTCTTCCTCGCTCTCCATATCTGCAGCTCCTCAAAATAAACCACACGTAAGTGTTAATCAATAAATGTAAATGTAAAAAAAAAAGATATTTCTTTATGGTGCCTGACTATCTTGTGTCTTGTCCTTTTGTATTTTCCATTTTTTATTCCGTCAATTACCTCTCTGCTTGAACCTAACTTCATTTCCTAAGAATACTAGAGGCTGGTGTTTTATGGTTAAAGTGTAGACCTGTATCCCTCAAGGTCTGTAAAACCCTCAAATGTTGAAGATGATCAGACCAGAACCTACTATGAATCACAACATCATTGAGATATGCTGAGGCATAGTTCTAATGTTTCTACAATAGCTGGGTCATCAATCATTGAAAGGTTTCAGGTGCACCTTGAAAACTGAAGGGTGGAATTATGAATTGATACAACCAATGGGCAGTGAAGAAAGCAGCTTCTTCCTTGCTGTGCAGATCTAGCGGGATATGGCAGTGTGCCTTAGTTGGGTTAATAGTTGCAATGTAGTTGGCCTTCACAGCTGTTCAATTAACTTGCTTACATTTGGTACAGTACAACTCTCAAATGTTTATTACTGATTGACCATATGAAAGATAATACCCAATCAGATAATCTCATCTCATTTGAAAGCAAGGACAATGGGTGAGCTACAATTGCTGGTGGAATGCAAAACTAACTTTTATTTATTTTGTACCTCATTTTTGGATGTCAAGACTCCGCGTCTTGGGTAATATATAGGGATGTTTGCTTAACTTCTCTGTCTCAATTTTTACTTTATGGTACATTAAATTAGTTCTGCATTGGACCTCTAGAATTATGTCAGAGAAAATGGTCAACACTTCCTTAAGTTCTTGTCCTTCCTCATGCATCAGATATTATCCTACTTCTACAAGCTCACACAGAGCTTCAGGTGTATTTACCATCTGTACTGTCTAGACCACAGGTATAGACCCTTTTGCTCTTCTTTCTTCCTCTCAGACATCCAAAGTTTATAAGTACCATATTTATTCTAAGATGTGATAGACACCTGTCATTTGGCTAACATCTTATGATCACTCAATGATAAAAGAAGGAGTCGGCAATTGTTACGCCATCGTCATGAGCTTTACCCCTGCCATTATATGATGGCGGTGGGTATCGCGGCAGACTGAAAGTCCGTCAGCCGCTTTTCTGCCGGTGGCAATCATCACGTTTGCCTGCTGGGCGGAGCGGGGGCTCTAATATGGTGGTGGTGCCTAGCAGGCACTTCCACCATATTAGGGTGTCGGGTTTGGCTGCCATGGAAAGGCTGGCGGGGATTGTGTTTGGGGCCCATTGTGCCCCCCCCTTGTGTCTGGGGGAGGTGGGGTGCACTTGGGGGGTACCTATGGTACCCATTTTGCTGCACCAAGTTGCAGGCACAGTGTGGTGCCTGCCATGTGGTGGAGTGAAATGCATGGCATGCAATTTTAACATCGTGGCGGGTGCTGCTGTCAGCAGCACCAGCCGCAATGTTAATGTCGGAATCTGTACAGGTTCAGAAATGCTCCACAGGAACCGAATGGCCGAAGGTAAAGTTGGCTGAGTAACTTTCTATCTCCCCAATGCCTCTAAACCAGATTCTCTCTGATATTAGGAACAAGAGGGAAAGGGGAATGGGAGAGAAAGAGAGACTGCCACACTGGTGTCTTCACCATTTTCTCCGCTCGGAGATACTCTGCACCTGCAACAGTAATCACAATTACTACAGCCCTGTAATCTCTCTCTCTAAGGAACCTTTTATTTGAATGTAATGCTAAATTGTGGGATTACCTTAACAAGTGTGGAACCTTGCTTCTCTCTTATTAAACAATATAATAAAACAAGTGTTTTCTTTAACTGAAAATATCCTTTGCGTCAGGAATTAAATGAATGTTGATCTTTTCTTCCTCTTCTATTATTTCTCCAGGTACCAAGCTCCACCGGAAATAATGAGACTGCTGGTAAGTTGGTAAGAACGATTTATATATATATAAATATCCCGCTCCAGTGCCAAAATGAATTGACCAGACCAGCACTCTCAGTGGATTAAATCTGCTTAGATTTATTGCGCAATGGACAAACGCGTTTCAGCTTCTGCCTTCGTCAGTGTCAGCTGACGTCGGTGAGGCGGAAGTTGATAAAGGCATTTATAACAACATAAATAACGGACTAATAGTCCAAACCATAAGCGCCATCTTGTAACGGCTAAATCATAACAAAAGAATTGATAAAATCAATGTGCAATATGAATATTCCCCAGCTAATACTCATAAGCAATCGAGGTTATTGTCATAGTTCAAACAATTTCGGTCACATAATGCAGCCCTGAATGGGCAATTGTTAACCAAATTTCACAAATATCCTCGAAAAATAATTTTTCATCATTTTTAAACTTTATTTAAAAAACACATATTATATTTTCATATGCCCTCTTAATTCATATGCTTATAATTACTGTTGTTGACCTCATTTTCAATAGGGATTATGTGATCCAATTCGTACTGTTATACCTCAAGTCAATCAAGCCCTGGATGGCTGGTAGAAATAAATTCAAACACCAATAGGGTTATATTAATCACTTTTTTCACCTTCCTTTCAGCTCGAAGTTAAGTAAAGGATCCCTTCCCTGGTCGTGCAATACGCTTAAGTTCAATTCATACAAGTTTCACATTTGCTCATGGATAATTTCCACGACACTGTAACTGTTCAGTATTAAGAATGATCTGGAGTGGGTCTATAAGTGAGATATCAGTTCTTCCCCCGCATTAAGGCCTTTAGGTGGTTTCGTCTGGAGTTCAATTACATATCTGTATTCCAGACGTCTTAGCCTTTTCTTGTAGTCCCCCCCTGATGTCAATTGGGATACAGTCCAAACAGAAGAAGGATAGCAGATTTATGTCACTGTTATGGTGGGTGGTTAATGCCGGGCCACAGGATAGTTTTCTTCTTTGTTCATGATTGCCCGTTGGTGTTCCAACACTCGTTTCTTTACCGCGTTCCCTGTGCTGCCCACATAACGATAGCCTCAAGGCCATTCCAGGCAGTATACTACCCAGGTCGTGGAACAGGTCATAAATTTGGTAATTTTAGTCTTAGAGACTCTGGCTGGAGTCTGATAAGAGAAAACTCTCTTACTGGAACTGCAGGCCTTGCATTTGCCGCAGGGATACGACCCATGCATGGCATGCAGTCCCTTTCTCGACTTCTCTTTAGCCAAATGGCTTCGCACTAGTTTATCCTTCAGAGATTTTGTTTTCCTAAAGGTAATAGTCGGATGATCTGAAAGCTCCCTGCCTATTACTGCCTATTACTGAGTCTGATTTAAGAATGGTTCAGTTCTTTTGCATTATTGCCCTCACCTTATTCGCTGCCACCGAATAATTGGTGATCAATCTTACAATGCCTGTTCCTTCTTTTTTAGTTCCACCGTTCTTCTCAGTTAGTAGCATCTGTCTATCTACTATGTATACCTTGCTTTTGGCTTGTTGGAGTACCTTAAGAGGATAGCCGCGTGATTTAAAGCGATTTATGCTTTTTTCTGCCGCTTCCTCAAAATCCTTCCTCATTGAACTGTTCCTTTTGATTCTTAATAGCTCCCCATAGGGGATACTATTAACAAGGGTCTGGGGGTGGCTGCTGCGTCAATGAAGGACAGAATTACCCGCCGTACTCTTCCTGTACAGGGAAGTTTGAATCTCCCCCGAGTCCACGAAAACTTTCAAGTCAAGGAAACTTACCTCCTTGCTACTCATTTCATAGGTGAAGGTTAAATTAAGATCATTGTCATTCAGTTTTGTGATATAGTTCTTAGCTGAAGATTCCGATCCCTTCCAAATAATAAAGAGATCATCAAAGTATCTCCTCCAGCTTACCACCCTGTCCACCCACTCTGCCTTATCATCAGCCCAGGCCACCTGCTTCTCCCACCAGCCCACGAATAAATTCGCGTAGCTGGGGGCGAAGCAGGTGCCCATCGCCGTCCCTCTGATCTGCCTGTATCGTTGGTCATCGAACACAAAAATGTTGTTATGTAAACAAAATGAAATAAATTCAATAATCATTCTGCTGTGTTCCATGTATCTGGCTGATCTGAGATTAAGAAAGGTTTCCACTGCTTTAACACCATCCAAATGTCTTATGTTGGTGTATAGACTCGAAATGTCAAGAGTTATCATGGTGAAATCAGTCTATATACATATATATATATATTCACTGAAAAAACCATAGGTTTCACACCAGTTATAGTTAGCTGAACATTTTACTCATACAAAACCATTGAAATTCCCACGTTATAGTTAGTTGGACTCACTATAACTCACGCGCCCGCAATCCACTGCTGATGATGTCACATATTACATCATTTATGACATGGTCAGTGACATCACTGATGACATCACTGATGACATCTCAAATGACATCACTGATGACATCACTGATCACATCATCCAGTGTTTGTGTGTTTCTGTAACGTTTAAATATGTTTTACATATTGGAGAATGAGTGGATGTATAAGTGTCTGGATGAAGGATTTAGTAGGTGCGTGACTGACTGTATGAGTGAGTGATTAAATGTGTCTTACTGAATGCATGGGTTAGTGACTAAACTATCTGAATGTGTGCATCATTATGTCTGTTGTTGTGTAAGCTGCTGCATGTGTTAACCAGTAGCTATATGAGTGGCTATATGAGTTATTGATTGGTTGCCCAAGTATTTGTATGTGAGGCTGGGTGTGTGTGTGGGTGGCTAGGAGGTGTGTGACTGTGCATACATGTGTGAGCAGTTGATTGACTTGGTGTATGGGTTCAAGAGTGCATGTGAAAACAACTGTATGGGCGGTTGACTGTGTGCATGGGTGTGTGGGTGAGTGAATGGATATCTCAGTGCTACATGTCCAAGTAAGTACATATGTAAAATACAGTGCATGTGAGAGTTGGCATATATAAATGACTAAACATGAGAGCCTGTGATTGCATAAGTGACTGTATCTATCAATGTGTACTTTACTTGTATCAGTGATTGTAAAAGAGAGTTAGTATGTGTTAGTCTATTTTTGAATAAGTAAGGTTTTGTGTGTATAACTGCATAGATGAGAAAATGGGAGTATGATTGATTCTTTGCATGACTGACTAGGTGTGTGAGTATCTCCATGGATGAGTGCCAGTGTGTGAGTGTCTGTATAGGTGTATGAGTGCATATGATAGTGTTGTATTGATGAGTGTTTGTATGTATGAGAGATTGTATGGGTGAATGAGTGAATGTGTGTATAGACCTAGGAATCAGTGAGTGCGTATGTAGTTACTGGTATTGGTGTGTCAATGGTTTCAGCAATGGTAGTTTGTATTTAACACTGGGTGTATCAAAGGTTAGATTAGAGTGTGAGGAGGTGCATCGTATTATCACATGGATGATGTCATCAGTGATGTCATCAGTGATGTCATTTGAGATGTCATCAGTGGTGTCATCAGTGATGTCATTTGAGATGTCATCAGTGATGTCACTGACCATGTCATGAATGATGTAATATATGACATCATCAGCAGTGGATTGCGGGCGCGCGAGTTATAGTGAGTCCAACTAACTATAACGTGGGAATTTCAATGGTTTTGTATGAGTAAAATGTTCAGATAAGTATAACTGGTGTGAAACCTACGGTTTTTTCAGTGAATTTCAAAGGTTTTTTAAATGATAATTCCTAACTATAACGATTGTGAAACCTATGGTTTTTTTTAGGAATTTGAAAGGCTTTTTAAATGCTAATTCCTAACTATAACGATTGTGAAACCTATGGTTGTTTCACTGAATTTCAAAAGTTTTTTTAAAAGCAAATTCCTTGCTATATCGAGTTTGTAACCTACGATTTTTAAAGTGAATTATTACGTTTTTTTAGCAGCTGTTTTTTATAACTATTAATTATTATTATTTTTTTTTCTAAAATTAATTTTTCAATGTATTTTTCATGTGTTTTTTTTTTAATCATTTTGTCTCGGAGCGCTGAGGGTGCACGCAGCGGTAAGCTCACCCGAGTGCGCAGTGAGAGCGCTATTCCCGCATGCGTGAAAAAAAATATGTATTTAAAGTAAAAAATAATGCAAGACATTCAGAGGCATACTTATAAAAGTAGTATTTTTGATTTTAAATACCCGTATTTTAACTTTAAACACATTTCAGAAAAGCTAGCAAAACGTCATTCAGGCGCGCCGCGTAAGCGCCCCCGGAAGCACCTACGTTTGTGCCGCGTAAGCGCCCCCGGAAGCGCCCCGGTGCTCGCAGCGTAAGCGCGTCAAGTCATGTGACCTTAAAACAACACTTTTCATTGGTTGTTAACAGTTTTTTACAACTAATGAAAACCCCACCCATTTCCTTCACTACCTCTTTCACTTTGGAGAGAGCAAGACCTATTCCCTTCTGCTCTTCAATTCTTTAGAAAGAATGGCTGCAAGACCACCAAGCAGCAGCGAGGACTCTGATGAGTTTCTTCAAGAGGACCCTCCTCAGCCAAAAGTGAAGGAGCACTTCATTTGGAAATTTTTTATCATTCCACCAGGAGAAAAAAAGGTAAATGCTCCAAACGTGGAGTGCAAAATTTGCCATACTGTTCTTTCACGGGGTGACCCCAGAAGAAAATATAGTTTTGGAAACTCCACGATGATAAGGCATGTGCAAAGGAGGCACCCCCAGAACTATGCCCGGGAGAGTGTCAGGGACCTGGCACGTAATCCCCCAAGAGATGGTGCCTCAACTTCCACCGGAGGACCAACAACATCCGTGAGAGGAAGACCAGTTGAGTTAATTCCAAATATTCAACCTGTTTTTACGGACATCACAATTAAGTGTAAGCAGTGTGACGAACTGCTTTGTTACGGAGAGCAGAGTATTCTGCTAATTGTACGTAAAAGGGAAGAACATCGCTGCCCTCGTCAGCCCTAATTTTTCCTTTTTTTTTGCTCCTGTTGAGCAGTTTGGCATTCCCTATTTTTGTTTTTGTTCTGAAAAAAATACCAACATTTTTTTAAAATGTTCGGAAAAAGTAAAAAAATTAAATAAAACCTAAAAAAGAAGAAAAAAAACAGTTCTTTTTAGAACTACCTCCAATTCTCCAAAAAGAGCTGTATTCTTTACACATTCAAAATGAGTGAGTGAAGTGGAGTGCAGTGAGAGAGGAAAGGAAAATGAGTGAGGGAGCAAAGAAAGGGACGAGAGGGGAAGGGAAGTGAAGTAGGGGGATTGAAAGAAGGTGAGTGTGGGAGGTGAGTGAGGGGAAGGGGAGTGAACAAGGGGAATGAGGATAAGTGAGGAAATCGGAGTAAGGTAACGGGGTGAGGAAGGGTAAGAGAAGAGCAGTGAGGTTGAGGAAAGAGTGGTGAAGAAGAGTGGATAAAGGCAAGTGAGTGTGAGACAAGGGGAGTGAGGGAGTGAGGAGACAGAGGAAGTGAAGGAAAGAGTGAGAGAAGAGGACTGAGTGAGGGAGCAAAGAAAGATAAGTGAGGGAGTGTGGCTGAGTTATGGGGAGTGAGAGTAACAGAAGAGGAGTGAGAGACTAAGAGGACGGAGAGAATGGGGGTAACAGAGAGAGAGTGAGGGAAGGGGAGTGAGTAAGGAGGAGGGCAGAGGGATTGAGAGAAGGAGTTACTGAAGTGGAGTAAGGAGAGTAACCGAAGGGAAAAGAGTGAAGGAGCGAATGAAGGGAAGAGACAGGAAGGGAAGTAAAACAGGAGAGCTGAAAGAAAGTGAGTGTGGAAGTGTGGCTGAGTTATAGGGAGTGAGCGTGACAGAAGAGGAGTGAGAGACTAAGAGGACGGAGAGAATGAGGCTAATAGAGAGGGAATGAGGGAAGGGAAGTGTAGAAGTAAGAGGACAGAGGGAGTAAGAGAAGGAGTTAGTGAAGTGGAGTAAGGAGAATAACAGAAGGGAAAAGAGTTGAGCAGCGAAGGAAGGAAAGAGACAGGAAGGGAATAAAAACAGGAGAGCTGAAAGAAAGTGAGTGTGGGAGTGTGGCTGAGTTATAGTGAGTGAGCGTTACAGAATAGGAGTGAGAGACTAAGAGGACGGAGAGAATGAGGCTAACAGAGAGAGAATGAGGGAAGGGAAGTGTAGAAGTAAGAGGACAGAGGGAGTAAGAGAAGGAGTTAGTGAAGTGGAGTAAGGAGAGTAAGGGAAGGGAAAAGAGTGAAGGAGCGAAGGAAGGGAAGAGAGAGGAAGGGAAGTAAAACAGGAGATCTGAAAGAAAGTGAGTGAGGGAGTGTGTCTGAGTTATAGGGAGGGAACGTGACAGAAGAGGAGTGAGAGACTAAGAGGACGGAGAGAATGAGGCTAACAGAGAGAGAATGAGGGAAGGGGAGTATAGAAGTAAGAGGACAAAGGGAGTAAGAGAAGGAGTTAGTGAAGTGGAGTAAGGAGAGTAAGGGAAGGGAAAAGAGTGAAGGAGCGAAGGAAAGGAAGAGAGAGGAAGAGAAATGAAGGAGAAGGTCTGAAAAAGGTGAGTGTGGGAGGGGAGTGAGGAAATGGGGAGTAAACATGGATATTGAGAATAAGTGAGGGAAGCGCAGTAAGGGAACGGGAGTGTGGGTGGGTGAGAGAAGAGTAGTGAGGTTAAGGAAAAGAGTGTTGAGAAACTAAATTTTGTATGTCAAACTTACCTTATAAGTAATGTAAACTTAATTACATATTTTCAGTAAATTTAATATCTGTGGAAGAGAAAAAAAAGTAAGTTATAATATTTATAATATATATTTTACAATACAAGAGAGAAAGCAGGAGATTAAAAGTCATAAAAGTGTAGTAAGAGATAAAATAGGAGTGAAGGACTCAGAAAAGAAAACAAAGGAATGGTGAAGGTCAGAGAGAGTGAAAAAGAAATAGAGGGAGAGCAAATTACTAAGAGGATAATGACATGGATACATTCAGTGACAGAGAACATGAAGGAGAGAGAAATGAAGTGAAAGTGAGTAAGATACTAAAGGAATGTGCATTAGGAAAACTAAAGAAAGAAAGGAGAGTAAAGAAAGGGGAGTGAGTGACAGGGAAGCAGGAGTGATTGATGGTGGATTCATGACTTTGAGGGATGGAAGGTGAGTGAGGGTGAATGTAGGATCGTAAGACAGTGAGGGGGCAATGGGAATGAGGCTAACAGAGAAGGAGTGAGGGAAGACAAGTGAGAATATGAGAGAATAGAGGGAGTGAGAAAAAGAGTGAGTAAAGGGGAGTTAGGTGAGTGAGGGAAGGGGAATGACTGAGGGAGCAAAGGAAGGAAAGAAGGGGAAGAGAAGTGAAGCAAAGGGACTGTGAAAAGGTGAGTGCTTGAGGAGAGAAAGAGGAAGGGGAGTTAAGGATGATGAATGAGGATAACTGAGGGAACCAGAGTTAGGGAAGAAGGGTGAGGGAGGGTGAGTGAAGAGCAGTGAGGTTGAGGAAAGAGGGAAGATAGAGGGAAGATAAAGGCAAGTGAGCATGAGACAAGGGGGGTGAAGGAGTGAGGACATAGAGGTAGTGAAAGAAAGAGAGACACAAAGGGACTGAGTGAGCGAACAAAAAAAGGTACGTGAGGGAGTTTGGGTGAGTTATATGGAGTGAGCGAGACAAAAGAGAAGTGAGAGACTGAAGGGACGGTGAAAGTAAGGCTTAAAGAGAGGGACTGAGGGAAGGGGACTGAGGAAGTGAGAGGACAGAGGGAGTGACTTAAGGAGTGAGAGAATTTGAGTAAGGTGAGTAAAGGAAGAAGAATGAGTGAGGGAGCAAAGGAAATAAAGAGAGGGGAAGGGAAGGGAAGTGAAGAAGGGAGACTGAAAGAAGTTGAGTGTGGGAGGGAAGTTAGGGAAAGGGCAGTAAACATGAGGAACGAAAATAACTGAGGGAAGTGGAGTAAGGGAACGGGGTGAAGTAGACTGAAAGAAGGGCAGTGAGGTTGAGGAAAGAGGAGTGATAGAGAGTGGATAAAGACGAGTGATTGTAAGACAAGGGGACTGAGGGAGTGAGTACATAGAGGTAGTGAAGGAAAGAGTGGGAGAAAAGGACTGAGTAAGGGAGCAAAGAAAGGTAAGTGAGGGAGTGTGGGTGAGTTATAATGAGTGAGCGTGATGGAAGAGGAGTGAGAGCGTGAGGGGACTGAGAGAGTGAGGCTAAGAGAGAGGGAGTGAGGGAAGGGGAGTGAGGATGTTAGAAGACAGAGGGAGTGAAAGAAGGAGTGAGTGAAGTGGAGTAAGGTTAGTGAGAGAACGGGAATTATTCAGGGAGCAAAGAAAGAAAAAAAGGGGAGGGGGAGTGAAGTAGAGTGACTGAGAGCTGGAAAGTGGTGGATGGGAGTGAGGGAAAGGGCAGTGAAGAAATGGAGAATGAGGATAAGTGAGGGAAGTAGAATAAGGAAAGGGAGGTGAGGGAGAGTGAGAGAAGGCCAGTGAGGGTGAGTTAAGAGGAGTGATAGAGGGTTGAAAAAGGTGAGTGAGCATAAGACAAGTGGAGAATAATATATATTTGATAATACAAAATACAAAATAATTTGTACAACATGTTATATGGTTTATTTTTGCTGTTTTCAGAATATATTGAATTTCACTTAAAACAGTGACTTCAATACTACTCATCATATGACAGCGGGAAAAAAAAACCCAATCAAACTGATTGTGTTTAAAAAACCCATACAACGTTTCAATAAATAATGTAAAATTTAGAAAAAACTTATCTTAAGTCACTTTTGATCCACGTACTTTTCCACGAGGCCAAATAGTATATGGAAAGTCCTTTTCTTTGGAAATTACTCAAGAGTATTCTTAATCTCCCATTTACCCGAGTTTCTGAAAGAAAAGCTCCAATCTCTTTTACATTATGAAACAATAGTTTTATTTCAAACTCCTCGCTTACTTTTGATTAATATTTCCTATAATACTCACATCACACACGACGTGATACACTTATACTACCTCTATGACAACTACATGTTTTTTATTATCTTCATCACCCTCACTCGGAAAGTAATTTTGAACAACAAACTAAATTTTATTAACTGCTCCAATCTTCATAGGCCAATTACCTTCCCTAAAATTTCGGTTGTAAGAACACTAGGTAAGAATTTTGTAAGTCAGACGACAAACGTTGTTTGAAAGTCACTTGAGTATCATTACAATTACTACAGCCTTTTTGACATTTTAAATAAGCTGTGTAATGTCCTGATGTTGTTGAAGGACCATCATGGTAAATAATTGCTGCAGTTCCAAAGGTTCTTCCTGAAATTGATAATTGAGAAGCCACAACATTTTTTATTAAAGTTGTCAATTTAGTTCCATCAGGTCTCCATCGTTGGAACATTAAAATTACATACTGTCCATATCTTTGTATAAATAATGTTGATAGAATTCAACAAACAACAAAATCTTAGATCTCGATTTTCAGCAATCTGTTCTTGTACAGTTTGGAGAAAAAAACCAACATTAACCACTACATTAGCATAGCAGTTGACACCAGAACTGTTTTCAAACTGAAATCCAACAACATCTTTAACTGAATCCTTTTCCCTTCTGCTTACAATTACTGGTTCATCTACTTTTTTTCTTTTTGCTACAACTTCACTACAATTTTTCTCATTTCTTCTTTTTCGGCCTACCACACGCTTTTCAAATAGAGGATATTGAGGTAAATTTGGAGCATACTCTCTTCTTAACTTATTATATTCTTTTACACAATTTAGATCTGCATTAATCTTTGTCTCATCAAAATCAATCAAGTACAATCCAGATAAAGTTCTGACTCGAGATAAAGCAACATATGCCATACCCTCCTTGAACACAGAACTTCGAATATTCACCAAAGCACTATCTACACTCAAACCTTGAGATTTATGAATAGTCACTGCATATGCCAAAGAAACAGGAAACTGTTTTCTGCGGACATATAAATCTTTCACAAGCAAAAATCGGGCAGAACAACAACTGATTTGTGGTACTTCTTCAATACCATCAAATTTAATTTTTATAAATTCAATTCCATCTCTATTTTGGTAATTCACAAAATCAACAACATGACCCATTGCTCCATTTACTAAACCTCTTTCCACATGTAAATTACGTCGTAAAATTATACGACAATTTAAAGATGCATACAGAGTCTTTTCCAAACCAGCAGTTTTAGATATTGTCTTCTCTAAAGAATCCAATTTTGATTTCAACTTTTCTGACAAAATAATTGTTGCTCCTTCATGTTCTATTTTATCAATAGCTTCCAGTTTCACAATCTCTTGATTTTCCTACTTTAACATTTTGTTGTTGAAGATTGAACATTCTTGCAGAGTTGGCATCAATCATATGACAGATTTGTTTTCAGGAATTTTCTTAAAAATATTCTCTGGGAGAATGTTTTCGATTGGAAACAAATTTGAAATTAATCGTGCATGTAAAGCTGCTTTCCCATGCTCACTTACTTTTCCAATTCTTACATCTTGTAGAATATTTTTATAATCTTCATCCTTTGCCTGTCGCATATTTTGTAGCAGTTCTGCATATTTGAAATTTAACCATATGTTAACATTTCCAATGCTTCATAGGCACTTCATTGTATCTTCATGTGTAAGCATTTTAAACACTGGTTGTCTTTTCACTGGAGTTAGCTGCAGTAGATCTCCAAAAACAATGATGTGTTTGCCTCCAAATAACACATCATAGTCTGTTTTAAGAATTGTTTGCATTCTTAAATGCACAAAAGCAAGAATTACATTTGATACCATGCTTACCTCATCAATGATAAGAAGTTTCATTTTCTTTAGGACTCTTAAAACTTCATAACAAGCTTCTCCAGATAGCTTGTGGTATTGTAATTTATTATCATGCTCTACTGGCAGCATCAATAAGTGATGTAAAGTAATCCCTTTAATGTTGTGTGCTGCCAACCCAATTGGAGTGGTAACAACACAAGACAGCGATGACTCTGTTCTCTTCTGCGGATACGTTGCAATTGCTTTAATCAGAAAACTTTTTCCAGTTCCTGCTTCTCAACTCACGTACAGTCGGACAGGTATAAATGATGTACATGAGCACTCTTTTTTTCTCATGAGATAAACCATGCTCAATCTGTTCTGTGACTTCATCATATATTTGTCTCTGCTCAACGTTTAGTTCTTTTTCCAAATCTTCTAAGTTAACTACATCCTCCTGAGCTTGTTCCATGGCTCTTTCAACTTCATCCATGGCAGTGGCAGCTTCATTTTGTATAATTGGTCCTCCTAGTGGATCCTGACTCAATAAAGCAGAACTCTGACTGTCTTGAGAACTGTCTCTAGCAATCTCTGCTGCAATTGTAGCTTCTTGCTGTATTTCCTCGTTCAGCATTTGCAGATAATTTGAAAAAACAGGACATTCTATGGTATCCTTGGTTGCATTGAACGAATCTTCATAAGTAAGAAAATCTCCAAGTAGTTTCTCTTCTGTACGCCAAGGCTTAAAGAGTTGCAAAAGAGCTAAGTAATAAAATTCCCTTTTGTCTGGAGATTCACAACTCAATTTTCGATGATTAATCAAATGGCCTTTTCTTTGTTTCACCAGACAGCCTTCACATCCAATTACAGCATATACACCTTTATTGATATCTTCTGTGACGTTTCTCTTAAAAGTATAGGTTTGCAGAACTTCATAGAGACAAATGTTCTCAAGATGACTACTTCTATTTGGATAGTATGTATCCAACATGTTTGTCTTCAACATATCTGTACTGTCTGGTTCTTTCTCCGCCAAATACTTAATTTCTTGTACAGATTTCAAAACTCGGTTACGTGTTGCAGCAAGACCTAGACTCACCCAAATGATGTTTCTAGATTTGGCATATAAACTTGCTGATGATAACCGATCAGAACATTCATATGCTCCAATTTCTCGATGCGACAACATCTTCAGACTGTAACTGTATAATTTCTTGCTTAGACTCTTTTCATGTGAAATTTCCTCCCACATTTCCTTCAGTTTTGTCTTTTCTGATTTTGTGATGTAAGGTGTCACATATCGAGCCACAGCAATAGAGTTGTCAGCAACATATTGAATATCCATGTTAGCATTCAACATGGACAAAATGACTGGGTTGTAGTCATTTATGTATTTGGACTCATCATTTCTTCTTAGGTTGTATGTATTGTTAGGTGATTTTCTTGTCAAAGTATGTCGCAGAGAAGACATAACATTTTTCACTCTTCCTTTCGATGTTACTGGACGTGGAAATGCAAAACGACATTTCGTGTAGAACTTGTCCTTGGATTTGTATTTTCAACAACAGTATTTTCCACAACGATGGGTTTGAAAGCGTAAAACTTGATGTCTTAAATTGTTTTCTTCTGTACTTTTCGGAACAGCACATGTAGAATACTGCTTAATGAAACTCATCACTTTCTCATCTGAATCTGTTCCAAATGTTGCTGCATCTTTAATCCATGGCAGCATATGTATGTGAGGAGCACCTCTTGCTTGATACTCCTTTCTCCAAAAGAAATCCAACACCTCTCCAAGAGGAGGATTTTTTTTTGTTTGTAATAAAAGACATCATAGCTTCAAACCTATGATTGAAATACCTGCATACATTAACTGGATCCAAAGAGCACAGTTCTCCAGGTGTCTTGTATTCAATATTATCAATGTTTTTATTTGCCTCTCGTAGAAATTCAAGTAAGTCTTCCCAAGCATACTCAGCACAGCTAAGAGTGAGGAACCATGTAGGAGTTCCTAAATTTCTTAGCATACATTTCAATTCCCCATGACTACGGTACCAATACTCGTTAGTACCACGCTGACATGCTATGAGATTAATTAGCTGAGATTCCAAAACACTGTCTTGCAGTTTCACTTTATCCATAAACTCCCTTGCCGAAACATTTTGTAGATGTACTCCACTTTTTAGTATATGGTTCACTGCATAAGAAAGTCCAGACAAGTCACTCTCAAACAGTAGATGGAACAAATATGGAATGCATTGACAAAACCTTGGATCTTCTGCATATAATCTTGAAGTCTGGTATTCAGATGCAGGAATTTGAACAGGTCTGTCGTCATATCGTCCACCTTCACCTGTTGGAAATAACTGTGGAAAACAACGAGCTTCTAATCTTTCTTCCCATACATTAATGGGACTTCCTTTTGCTTCTTTCATTTGAAACAAGTCAATAGCATTCCCCATTACTTCTTTGGAATGCAATGGATGAACACTATAATGTTCATAAGTTTCTTCACTTCTAGAGACATCAACTTTTTCAATTTGCCCAGCTGAGAAATCACTGTCCTCTTCTACAGTTGTTTCCTCTTCTCCCACATACACATTTTTAAAGTACTGATTATTTTTTACCAGATACAATGTTGCCTTTTTGACTTTCCTAACATCCACTAATTCTTGCCAGATTTTCTTACTCTTTGTCGGAACACCATTAACTAGAATAACCAGAGGTTCCTCCACTACTTTTTCTACACCAATTGTATCAATATTTTTCTTAAAATCTAGAGGCAAATAAACAACTCTTCCCTTTAATCCTCTCGGTAAATCTGAAGGAGGCAATTTCTATAATTTTTTTAAGTCAGTTAGGCTTTAGCATATGTACTAGTAGGGAATCTTAGGCAGCATGTCTGTTAGGCCTCTTTCTTCACAATTTTTATTTACGCTCTGCCTCCAGTATGTGTTTCTCTGCTCATACTATTTCACTGTCTCTACTGGCAAAAAACAGACCACATATATATAAGCAAGACATAGCATTTCTTTTTCATTTCAAAGGCACACCCTGGATCTTGATTGCACAGCTTATAACCTATTTCTGAAGTAAGAGGCCTAACAGACATGCTGCCTAAGATTCCCTACTAGTACATATGCTAAAGCCTAACTGACTTTAACAAAACATGTATTTCCATATTTTTAAACACATCAACCAAGCAAAATATTCACCCAGATCCATTTAAAATCAAGCTTGACTCACAGTGTGATCTTAGGCACATGAGACACATGTCATGACACACACACAAAGAGAGAAATGACACACAGAAAATGAGAGATCATGCATGTGCAAAGTGACATGAGACACAGGCACAGAGTACCTTTTAAGCTAAGAGAGGCAAACTGTTAGAAGGCACAAGTGACATTATTGAAAAATGTGAAAATGTAATTCCTTATTTCACACAGACACTCAATGTGATCCTTGACCAAAATTTAAAAGCCTGACATTTTACCAGAAAACATTTTCCATACTAAATCGTTTTTAACACAAAGCACAACCCATTTAAATGACCACTACAAAACAAAGAAGAAACCTAACTCATTTCCAAAATACATTTCCAATATGCACCATTCAATTTTTAAACAGCATTCCAAAAAACATGACACACAATGCAAGAATAAAGACGCACAATATGCTTCTTAATCTTCCCCATACTGAATACAACAGTCTATCTTCATTAAATGAATCATATATCAGATAACACACAGGCACAGAGTAAGGTGAGACACAAGCAAAGAGTACCCTTTAAGCTAATAGAGGCAAACTGTTAGAAGGCACAGGTGACAATATTGAAAAATGTGAAAATGTAATTCCTTATTTCACACAGACACTCAATGTGATACTTGACCACAATTTAAAAGCCAGACATTTTACCAGAAATCATTTCCCATAGTAAATCGTTTTTGACACAAAGCACAGCCCATTTAAATGACCACTACAAAACAAAGCAGAAACCTAACTCATTTCCAAAATACATTTCCATTATGCACCATTCAATTTTTAAACAGCATTACAAAAAACATGACACACAATGCAAGAATAAAGAAGCACAATATGCTTCTTAATCTTCCTTCTACTGCATACAACAGTCTATCTTCATTAAATGAATCATATATCAGATAGCACACAGGCACAGAGTAAGGTGAGACACAAGCACAGAGTACCCTTTAAGCTAAGAGAGGCAAACTGTTAGAAGGCACAGGTGACATTATTGAAAAATGTGAAAATGTAATTCCTTATTTCAAAGAGACACTCAATGTGATCCTTGACCAAAATTTAAAAGACAGACATTTTACCAGAAAACATTTTCCATAGTAAATCGTTTTTGACACAAAGCACAGCCCATTTAAATGACCACTACAAAAACAAAGCAGAAACCTAACTCATTTCCAAAATACATTTCCAATATGCACCATTCAATTTTTAAACAGCATTACAAAAAAACAAGAGACACAATGCAAGAATAAAGAAGCACAATATGCTTCTAAATATTCCCCATAGTGCATACAGCAGTCTATCTTTATTAAAATAATCATTACTCACCTTTAAAAATGCTTTGGAAGAAGTAGAACAGTGTCAGTCACACACACCAGATTTTCTTAAGCAGAATCTCTGAATAATGCTTCTGTCACTGCAGCCTCAGAATAATGGCACAGACTCCCTCTCATTTCAGACCCATATTCTTGTACATAACCAATCAAAATTCTTCCCACACAAATTCAAAACCAAACTGCACATTTTAATTGGTTGTACATTTCAACACTTTGAAACTCACATAATATTCACCCATCCCGCCAGTGTCATTCACCCTGTTACCATGGTAATTCCCATCTAACCCAGCACACAGTTCAAAAGTTCATCATAGTATGTTGCAAAAGAATCCAGCAAGGGTGTTTGACCTCTCAATGTACTAGCTAATCATGTGCAATGTTTCTTTAAATTACCTTTTCTCAACCATTAAAAATTACTTCTTTCAACCAAAAAAAGCATGCACCCTAATTTTCAGTGGTGAATTTTAAGAAAGCACCAATCATTTCTTGTTTTTCAAGTGCACTGAATCTCAACCACTTTTTTTTCATAATTCCTACTTTCAAACTGCCATTTCATTTCCACAACTCATCTGAATAGAAGCACATCTACCTTCAAGATGCCAAACGTCTGGTTTGTGGGTCATAGTTTTGTCTACTGGAGTGAAAAATTTGCAAGTAACAGAGGGATTTACAACCTTGATTTACTAAACGTGGACATTGTGTGGATTGGACAGAGAGGATTAAGAAGTCACTAATTGATACCATTGATAAAATCCTTTATGCATCTACCGCACCCTGACCTCATAATTGTGCACTGTGGTGGAAATGACCTCGGCACTTTGACTGGGGTAGGTCTGGAAATGCTTTTAAAGGACATTTTGGGCAATTGATGTCACTTTTTCCAAAAACTGCCTTGGTATTTTCTAATATATGCCAAAGGCAAAAATGGAACTGGTCCAACCAATCTTGTCCACAGATTGAGAAAGCAAGGAAACATGTGAATAAAACTGTTTCTGATTTCCTCAGAGACTATGGTATGGGTTCCATATACCACAACAACTTGCGTTACAACATGGAAGGCATCTATAGGAGAGATGGTGTACATTTTACAGATGAGGGGAATAGAGTCTTCCCCTTGAATTTGAGACTCTGCATTGGTACCTACTTGTAGGTACAAAAAACATCCACATAACACAACAGCTCTTTTCAGAGCTACCCTACCTCTAAGCACTCTAAATTATTTTTTACTCTAATTTTTTACACTGTTTTTCCCCGTGGTGCGCTCAGGGTACGCGTACCGGTGAGCGTACATTGGAACGCACCCAGCGCTTACCTCGCGAAAATTTTAAAAATAAATAAATCGTTTTTTTGCCCTTCAGGGTCCTTCTAGGCCCCCCTCAGAAAACCTAGGGGGTCAGGAGGTGTCTACCCTGCCCCCTTTTAATCATTTCCCCCTTTTTATTTTCACCTCTGTGTCTCGATTCTACCGAGACACAAGATGGCGGACTCTCCGGACTGTTTAGAATGTTCACAGACATCCGACAGCCAATCAGCTTTCCGCTCGTGCACTCCCGTAGCGCGCCGGGTGTGATCTCCCCGGTACGCGTACCGGTGAGCGCTCTAAGCGCGCCTATGGATATATATGTGTTTTTGAAGTTATTTTTCGAAAAAACCACTGGAGCAATTTTCACCAAATATAGCAAAGGCACTTCTGCGTACCAGTCCCTACAATTTTGCAAAGTTTGGCGTAATTCCATTCAGCAGTTCGGGCTGTAGCCTTGTCAATTTGTCCTATGGAAATTAACATAGGGAAAACACGTTTTGGCACCCCTCTTTTTTCTCGGCCCCCACTTCACGAATCCCCCCAAAACTTGTAGGGAAGGAGCGGAGCGAAGCTGGCCAAAATTTTGGAAAATTACACACAAATTCCTCAACCGGCGCCAAAGTTATTTCCAATAGAATTTTGCGGATTTTCTATGGTAGCTAGGTCCTAACTATAACTACCTACTGGCGACCGCCAGTAGGTAATATATATATATATATATTTTACAAAAATGAAACAAAAATAAGGAATATGAAAAATGGCCTTCAGTGGAGAGTTTGCATTCTGAAGAGTCTAGTAGCACCAAAGTCTTATTCTGTCTTTGTAGGTATTGTGCCCTTAGAAAAGGACTGCGCCCTATTATTGTCCTGAATACATACACACAAGAATTAGAAATTCACGTTCAGAGCCACGGAACAGGAGTAATTAGCAGTAACTCTTAACTTGACTGAACTGCCAAAGGTATTGACAAAACGTAATTACAATAAAGAAACTCTGGCAGACTCAGTTCCAAGAACTCTTGAATATTCTGGTGAAAAGATAAATAAAAACACCTCACCAGAATTTAGTTGCTAGAGCGAGAGAAGACTCGCATTTCCAGGATACTAAACCTCCTGCACCATGAAGAATTTGTAAACAGACTTAGCCGAACTGGAACTGGAACTGGAACTGAGAAAGGTTCGTCTTCAGTGTTATCTCACAAACACGAGTCGGGCAGGAATATTCTGTGGCGCGGAACGAAGCAAAGCATCCCGACCGGCGAAATACTTCAGTTGAAGTGTGCCGAGGAACAGGTGAGCGCGCTCGACAATTAGATTGTCAAAATGTCAGCAGCAACACTAGAGCGCTAATTGTTCTTAGTTAGCCGCCATGTTAGGTAATGCAGAAAATTCGAAAATCAGAACGGTTCTAACCTTTAGCAAATGAATCAGCCACAAGCTGAGACCAACTAACTGGGGAGTGCAAGAAAGAATAACCCTGCTTCACCTTAAAGGTTGCCCCTGAACACCTTTGCTTGTTTGCCTTTTGACCAATCCTGACAGTACCCCCCACTAAAACCCCCTCTCTAGGTTTCTGTGGATGAGTCTTGTGGAATTCTTTGACCAATCTTGGGGCGTGAATGTTAGAATGAGGTTCCCACGATCTTTCCTCAGGCCCAAAACCCTTCCAGTCGATTAGATAAAACAGATTTTGCTTCCTAAATTTGGAATCCAGAATTCTCTTGACTACAAATTCTTCTTCTGATTGCACTTGAATTGGAATTGGAGGAGAGACCTGTCTTAACTCTGTAGGACTTCTTTTTAATAAGGAAACGTGAAAGGTTGGATGCATCTTAAGCTTATTAGGTAACTTGACCCTTACGCTTACTGGATTAATCATTTTGACAACAGGGTAAGGGCCCACAAATCTAGGTTGAAATTTCCGATTTCCTCTCAACCTCAAATGTCGAGTTGAAATCCAAACCTGATCTCCGGGTTTAAACTCTGGACTGTCTCTTCGTCTCTTATCTGCCTGCCTTTTCTGACAATCCATGGCCTTAATTAGATTCTCTGAAGCCTTTTGATATGCTTCTTGCAATTTCTGTATTACTACTCCTGCTACAGGAACATCCTCCTCCACCTTCCCTAACAACATGTTTGGGTGTCTACCTGAATTTAAATAAAATGGTGAATATCCTGTGGAAGAATTAACTGAATTATTGTACGCAAATTCTGCTGTACCCAAGAAGTCTGGCCACTCACCCTCGTGATCCATTAAATAAAGGCTTAAGTATTGCTCAAGATCCTGATTAACTCTTTCAGTTTGCCCGTCTGTCTCCGGATGGAAACTGGTGGACAAACCAGAATCAACACCTAGTCCTTTCAGAAAGGATTTCCAAAACCGAGACGCAAACTGTGAGCCTCGATCGGAAATCACCACCTTGGGAATTCCATGTAACTTCACTATGTTCTGAATAAATAAAGTTGCCAAATAGGAAGCCCTTGGGAGGGATTTTAAAGGAATGAAATGACTCATTTTAGAAAAATGATCCACTACTACCCATATCACAGTGTAACCCTGACTGGATGGTAAATCTACTATGAAATTCATTGAAATGGTATGCCATCGATATGGAGCAAAAGGCAAGGGCATAAGAAGTCCCTGTGGAGTTTGACGATCTACCTTTCCCTTCACACACTGTTCACAAGTTGTGACATGCTGTCTCACCTGAGCTTCCATGCCAGGCCAACGGAATGATCTTTTAACAAGTTCCAAAGTCTTTTTAACCCCCATATGCCCCGCCAACGGGTGATCAAGCAACACTTGAATCACCTCTTTCCTGAGGTCATCGCTTGGCACAAACGGGTTTCCTTGAAAGAAAGGTTTACCATCCTTTATTTCTCAATCTGGTCCTTCTGTTTTCCAAGATTCTAATTCACCTTGTGAAAAGTTCTCCTTAATTTTCTCTTCAAGTTTCTCATAAATGGTTGTGCTCACAATTTTCTCTTCTGGAATGATATAACCTTCCTTTGACTCCTCCTTCCCATCACCCACATTTAAACGGGATAAAGCATCAGCCTTACCATTGATCACACCAGGCTTGTAGGTTAAGACGAAGTTATAATCAGCAAAAAAGAGAGACCATCTGAGTTGTCGTTGCGAAAGAGTTCTGGCTGACTTAAAAAACTGCAAATTGCGAGAATCTTACTTTATGTTTAGCCCCGAAGAGATAATGTCTCCATTCTTGAAAAGCATCTTTAACAGCCAAGAGCACCTTATCCGCAATGGAGTAATTTACTTTAGCCGCCGATAGTTTTCGAGAGTGATAAGCCACTGGATGAAGTTGACCAGTGTCCTTATTTCACTGGGATAGGATTCCGCCAATGGCCAAATTGGAAGCATCTGCTTCAACAAAAAATGGTTCTGACAGATTTGGATGTTGCAACACTGGTGTCGTAATAAAGGTTTCTTTCAATAATTGAAAAGCCTTCTCTGTTTCTTCCTTCCATTTAAATTTCTCATTCTTCTTGAGCAATCGAGTAATAGGGCTAACTTTATCTGAAAAATTTGAAATAAATCTTCGATAAAAGTTTGCAAACCCCAAAAAGCTTTGTATTTCTTTGACTGTTCAGGGACTTGGCCACTCCTTTATGGCTTTCACTTTAGAATCATCCATGGATATACCTTCTGGAGATTAAATGAAGCCTAAAAATTCCACTCGTGTGGAATGGAAAACACATTTCTCCAATTTCACAAACAACTGGTTTTCCAATAAACGCTCTAAAATGGCTTGAACATGTTGCACGTGCTCCTTCATATTCCTGGAAAAAATGAGAATGTCAGCAAAACATTCAGTTCGAGTTCGGCTAAGTCTGTTTACAAATTCTTCATGCCGCAGGAGGTTCAGTACCCCCCTCAACCCCCTCAGGGGCCCCAATTTAGCCAAAGTCAATGAATATCAGTGAGTTATGGGAGACTCCAGGGTTCCTCATCACATTTTCCAGGGAGCCCCCATCATTTTGTGTACCACCATAGAATATGGCCCCAGTACCCTCACTCAAAACATTGAGGGCTTGATTCCCAGCAACATGGGCCTTTGATATGGGGCTCACTTGTAATTCTGTTATAGGTAGAATAAGTCTCCTTGGTCCTTTGTGTGGTGCCACTCCCCATGAGTATACAAAAAGGTATACAAAAATGTGATGGATAGAATGCTTGAATTATTCTCAGCCAATTGTAATTACTTGGGCCGCATCCCATTCCATCAATATTTTGTATACCATTACCCTCAGGGCCTACTTAAAAAAAAGTAACATACACTTATAAGTTTACTTTCTTCTGGTATTCACAAATTCCGTGTTTCATTTTACTAATTATTTATGACTGGATACTCTGCAGTCGAGGAAGAAACTTCTCTGTCGGAACAAAGAAGTCCACAATAAAAAAGATAGAGCAGTCCTATCTTTTTATGTGCAGAGTTTCCACCACTTGTGCAGAGTCTACGCAATCATAAAAATTTATAGTAGGACAATTAAACTCGTAGTTTGTGAACAAAGGTGTAGCTTCAGGGGGGGTTTGCGTTGTTACAACCCCCTAATAAATATATCCTGTGGTAAATAGTTGTGTACAGCTGCTTTCAACTTGCCTGACCTGCAATACACCTAGTGCTAAAACTTCAACACTAGAAGGTTTTCCAATACTTTCCAATTCCCTCAAGAGTGTGTTCCCTGTCACTACTCGGAGTGTTTTGGTGTATCAATTTTGTAAAATGTCATCAAACCATCATAAAGACTATCCCACCCACAAATACCCATGAAAAAGTGTGGGAAAGGAGAGAAAGCACCTCACGGTCATAATACCAAGGGGGATGCTGGCTGGTACTCGCCGGCATACCCACTTATCATCTTAGGTTACTTTCTCTCCATGCAGTAAAAGAAAAGTGTGTGTATTCTCATGAACAATCTCAAATCCAATGAAGTAGAGAAAGACAGTAAAAGCCAAGTGTAAATGAATTGTCAGTGCATAATGACTTTGCAAGTGCCCATTGGACCCCTGTGAGAATGTAAAAGTATAATTCTCACCATTAAAAATCGGTAAAGCTTACTGGCTCAACGTATCTTTATTAGGTGCTGTAAGCTTTCCCATTTAAAAATGGGTTGATTCTAACCATAGTCAATTTTCTTAGGCCAACATGTTTCATTGCTAAACTGTCATTCAACTTCTTCAGGGCTGTTTTGTAAAATGTCATCAAACCATCATAAAGCCTATCCCACCCACAAATACCAAAGAAAAAGTGTGAGAAAGGAGAGAAAGCACCTCCCTGTCGTAACACCAAGGGGGTTGCTGGCTGGTACTCGCCGGCATACCCCCTTATCATCATAGTTTACTTTCTCTCCATGCAGTAAAAGAAAAGTGTGTGTATTCTCGCGAACAATCACCCAATGAAGTAAAGACAGACAATAAAACCCAACTGTAAATGAACTGTCAGTGCATAATGTCTTTGCAAGTGCCCATTGGACCCCGGTGAGAATGTAAAAGTATAATTCTCACCATTAAAAATCGGTAAAGTTACTGGCTCAACGTAACTTTATTAGGTGCTGTAAGCTTTCCCAATTAAAAATGGTTTTAATCAAACCATAGTCAATTTTCTTAGGCCAACATGTTTCGTTGCTAAACCGTCATGCAACTTCTTCAGGGCTGATGGGGTTCCAAATATAAACTTCACGTGAGATTCACATCAAACCTATGATGGTATGACAAAGAACACGGAATGCGCCATATGTAAAAGCCATCTGCCTTCTTAGAGGACATGATATAATCAATAATTGCTCTAAAAAATATAAAATAAACCCATCTTTACCAATTGGTTGTGGAGACTCCTCATACCTGCAACCGTCTTAAAGTGAGACACGCGGCATCTGATCACTTGCCCCCGGGGTAACTGCCCAATGTCTAGTCCCCTGCAATTGTGTATAACAAGACGTTATACCTCACATCAATTCATCTCATTCTAAAGTAACATAGCTTCATTATAACGTTTTCCTTAGGGGTGTATTTAAAAGCTTTCTTCAATATTACCAATGCTTCACAACATTGCTTACTTTAGCATATCAAAGTGCGGGTGCCCAAAATTAGAGTCAGCACCCTCCACCCATCAAGCCACAGCCCTGTTACAAATATGTCTGCACGTTGTGGCCTCAGCACAACCTATTCATTTAGTACTTAACAGTCAATTCCTGTTGATAATAGGAGGGGCAGAATAAAACTTATATCCACCATCGGAAATGAGCCACGCATTTCGCATTCATATCACAAGAAACAGAGCAAGTCTGCAAACACATCTAATACCCACGCCACGTACTGCCGGCTTCTGTGTTGCTCCATATTAGAGCTCACACAACCGCGCGGTACAGATGTAAAACAGACCCCGCACCCATACGTCTTACCCCTGCCGCGTCCCACCGGCATGTGTGATGCTCTGTCTTGGAACTCATACACCCGCGTTGCATAAGTACGTAGCAAGCCCCGCCCGAGCTCTACGTGGGCGCCCCGTGTAAGCGGTGGACAACCCCTTCCTCAGCGGTGGCCATCTTAGGTGGGAGGCAGTAACTTTGAAGAGTCAGTTTAGTCGTAATATTTAATTCAGTTTATTTAACCAAGGGCTGCAAAAGTGGAGCCTTTTACCAGATATAAACATGACATCAGATAAAATAAATTAAATCACGATGTTCAAAGGCACGAAATGTGTACTTGATTTGGGAGCATCATGTTGATTTTTCTCAAGAGGTGCCCGTGTAATGAATTGAGGATATTCCTATATATGCACTACACATCCCTCCCATTAGTACATCATTAGACCATATATCTAGCCATTTGTAGCATTCTGTCCCGATGGATAACAGGCAAAACAGAAGTGCATAAATTAATGGTGTATGCCAATATAACACCCTATAGCACTGCATAATGTATCATCAAAGCATTGCGGTGTAATGAAGGGACCATCAATGTATCAGAATGATAGTGCACACAGTCACGGGATAACCACCAGGTTCTCAACGTCTACTAACTTTATTCCATTCAATGGAGTCATTCAATCCCACCTGATGTGCTCTCATAGAAAAAGCTAGTGTTCCATCCTAGAGCTTTGAGGGATAACCTCCCAGTGGGACAGTTTTTGCGATACCGTCACAATTGTTCTACAACTACCAAGTTTGTGGAGCAATTAGAACAACTGGTGAACGAGTTATTAGAGAGGGAATATCCTATTAGAGTCATTAAGCAAGCACGCAAGGGCGCTCTGAATACTCCAGGTGATGCCATGTTGGAGAGGAGTGAGAAGCAGAAGAATGAGTACCTCCCTGTGGTTATAACGTTGAAGCATTGGTCCCTACTTGACACGGCCACTAACAAGATGCCACCCCCACGGTTTGCCTTCAAGAGAGCTCCCAACCTGAAGGATAAACTTGTTCATACCCGTACTCTCACAACATCTCAGTCATCTAATCTTCCATCTGGCCACTATCCGTGTGGTGGCTGTTTGGTTTGCGGCCTGACCCAGGTCACCAAAAGTGTAATCTTGCTAGAGAGCAAAACATGTTTTTTGAATAAGTTCAGTAATTGCAACACCACTAATGTCATTTAAAGGTTGACGTGTAATTGTGGGTTGCACTACTTTGGATTGACTTCCCGGAAGGTAAAAGTGCATATACAATAGCATTTGAGTACTCCCAAAACTAAAAAGTTGCCAACTCGATTGGTACAACACTTTCACGAGAAACAACATGATCCTAGGGATCTGAGATGGACTGTTCTCGAGAGAGTGATGGGCAAGATTTATTTATTTATTTATTTTAAGGTTTTATAGAGCGCGTAGTAACCCTAGAGCATCCCAGCGCTAGAACCAGAACTCAGGAGAGGTCAGAATCGAAGGGGGGGGATTTAAGGAAAGAGAAAGGTTTTCAAGGCCTTCCTGAATTGGAGAAGATTAGGTTCAGTTCTCAGTCTCCGAGGAAGGTTGTTCCAGTGTTTGGCCGTGTGGACCGAGAAGCGGCGTCCTCCGGACCGGGCCTTTTTGACTCTGGGAACAGTGATGAAGTTCTCTCCGCCTGAGCGGAGGACCCTACTCGCATTGTAAGGGATGATGAAATCCTTGAGGATGGGTGGGCCTTTGTCATGGAGGGTCTTATGGGCCAGACAGAGGGCCTTGAAAGCCACCCTTTCTCTGACTGGGAGCCAATGCAGGAGCTTCAAGGCTGGCTTTGCCGAGGATCTGGCGGGGGTGTCGGTAAGTAGGCGGGCCGCGGCGTTTTGGACTTTCTGCAGGGTATTGAGGGTGGCTTCGGGGGCACCCAGGTAGATTGCGTTGCAGTAGTCCAGCCTCGCCATAATGAGGCCCTGAATCAGGAGTTTCTTGGAGGTAGCGGGGAGCAGGGGGAAGACCTTTCTGCAGGCCCTAAGGAGTCCAAAGCAGATTCCTGCCGCTTTTTTGGCCTGTGATCTGAAGCTCAGGTCCTTTTCGAGCCATACGCCCAGGCTCTTGACCTCCTCCTTCGGTGTAGGGGGGTCACCTAGACAGACGGGCCAGATGTCAGGCGGCAGGGAGGGCTCTTTATGTCCGAGCAGCAGGATCTCGGTCTTGGACCCGTTCAGTTTCAGTGCCGAGGAGTTCATCCAGTTATGAATTTCCGAGAGACAGCTGTGAAGGTCGGGTGGGGATTGGTGCGGGTGTGAGAGGGTTACCACCAGCTGGGTGTCGTCGGCGTAGTTGATAATCGAGACGCCGAACGGGTTGACCAGTTTCTCCAGCGGGGACATATACACGTTAAATAACGTAGGGCTAAGGGATGAGCCCTGCGGTACTCCACAACGGAGGGGGATTGCGGGGGAGTGGCTGTCATTCTCCCAGACTTGGAAGGAGCGTCCGTCTAGGAAAGATTTTAGCCACTTCAAGGCCGTGCCCCTTACTCCGATGTCTCCCAGTCGTTGGATTAGGGTGTGGTGGCTCACAGTGTCGAAGGCCGCACTGAGGTCCAGGAGGATCACTGCCACTGATCCTCCCGTGTCCAGAATGCTTCTGGCCTTCTCCACTGCTGCCAGGAGAGCTGTGTCAGTGCCCTGTCCTGGACGAAACCCTGTCTGGGAGGTCCCGAGTAGGTTGTTGCTCTCAAGGAATAGTGATAGTTTTTTATTCACTAGCTTCTCCGTGATCTTGCTATTTCCTGGGAGGAGGGAGATAGGTCTGTAGTTGGCTAGGTCCAGGGGGTCTAGAGAGGGTTTCTTTAAAAGGCCTTTGACCACTGCCGCCTTCCAGCTAGGAGGGACTAGACCCTGCGAGAGGGAGGAATTAATGAGGGACGTGAGGGGGGGGAGGATGGTGCTAGACACTTTTTTCAGAAAACGGAGGGGGGCGGGATCGCGAGGAGAGCCACTTTTAATTGTAGCCAATGTCGCGGCTACCTCTTCCGTAGACACTGGGCCAAAGGTGTCTAGAAAGGGTAGGTTGCCATCAGGGGAGTGAGGGCAGTAAATGGGAGATTTAGAAGGATCCCCGCCCAGGTTGTCACCCGTGATTGGGGGTAGGTCCGCGAGAATTTTTTGGATTTTCTCGTCGAAGAAGGTGGAAAGTTTAATGCATTTGCTTTCCGCTGCTTTGGGGTCCAGATGTTTTACTGGGGGGTCTGGGGCCTGGAGGAGTTCCTTAAGGAACTCAAGACACATAATATCGAATCCATTTTGGCAAGGAAAGATGCTAAATGGATATTTTCTGAGAGAGCAGATCAGGTGGGATTGAATGACTACAATGTATGGACTAAAGTTAGTAGACGTTGAGAACTTGGTGGCCATCCCGTGGCTGTGTGAACTATCATTCTGATACATTGATGGTCCCTTCTTTACACTGCAATGCTTTGATGATACATAATGCAGTGCTATGGGTAAAAGGTTCCACTTTTGCAGCCCTTGGTTAAATAAACCGAATTTAAAATTACGACTAAACTGACTCTTCATAGCTACTGCCTCCCCTTTAAGATGGCCGCCGCTGAGAAAGGGGTTGTCCACTGCTTACATGGGGTGCCCACATAGAGCAAGGGCGGGGCTTGCTACGTACTTATGCCGCGCAGGTGTGTGAGCTCCAAGATGTAGCGTCACAGAAGCCGGTGGTACGCGGAATGGGCATGAGATGTGTTTGCGGACTTGTTCTGTTTCTTGTGTTATGGACGCGAAATGCGCGGTTCATTTCCAACGGTGGCTATAGGTTTTATTCTGCCCCTCCTACTATCAACAGGAATTGGTTGTTCAGTGCTAAATGTACATGTGTGCTGAGGCCTCAACGTGTTGTAACAGGGCTGTGTCTTGATGGGTGGAGGGTGTTGACTGTAATTTTGAGTGCCCGCACTTTGATATGCTAAATTAGGCAATGTTGTGAAGCATTGTTATTATTGAATAATAATAACACTAGGTGTATTGCAGGTCAGGCAAGCTGTTGTTTATGATGTATTGAGTGGGGGGTGGCCTGGCCTTTTTCTCCCCCTTTAGCTCCTATTGTGTTGATTTACAGCTGCTTTCAGACAAATATGGTGAGGTGTCTGTCAGAGTTCACCTGAAATGTTTACATGCACACATTCTCTCCCTCTCTCTGTTTTGAAAATCATCAAAGATGTTGGTTGTTTTACAAAATATTGTGTTTTCTCTCACTTAGTATCCCTACCAATCGGTGCTTCACTCCCTTTCCACTGCCTCTTAATTGTCCCTCATGCACCCTGCTTGTCGTGAAGTGTATTTTAAAAAGATATAACAACATAATTGTTGGTAAGTCTGACACTCACACTCCTCCCCCCAATCTTAGTGACAAAACTACGCCCCTGTTTGTGAATATGAAAAAAAACAGTAAACTTACACAAAAGTGCAAGTTTACAATTGCAAATCATGCTCTTAGTTTGTAACCCGCCATCTGTAAATCAGTCTTGATCTTGCTCCAATATGTCACACAACATAAATCGTCTTATTGGTTGTACCAAGTCTTTCCAATTATTAGTCTATTCAGTCCAATTTTTATTCCATTTCCTAGGTACTCATTGGGGCTCTACCTCAGCCCTCCATCTCCGGATTTGCTCGAAACAAAATAAACCACGGGTGACAAGAAATACATAAAAATGTAAAAACAAAAGCCCATTCTTTATAGTGCCTTACTTTCATGTCCCTTGTGTACTTTCCTTTCTTTTCTTCAGTTGAGTGACCTTACTGTATTATCCCTACTTTGTTTTCACTCTTCTACTTCT
The DNA here is from genome assembly GCF_964261635.1 of Lissotriton helveticus. NCBI lineage: Eukaryota > Metazoa > Chordata > Amphibia > Caudata > Salamandridae > Lissotriton > Lissotriton helveticus. Next base: position 606,620,326 of record NC_136063.1, read on the forward strand.
GGTCACATTCTTGAACTTAATGGGATGTCTCGCCTTATGACTGAAGTGTGGGTTCTCTCATTCATGTTATGCTATCCTCTGACACTTGTAATACTGAAGTATGACCGAGAAGGAAGAGCAACCAACCCAAAAAAATAAGAATCAACTTAAAAGTTTCCTTTAGGTTACTGCCCTGTTACCATCTGTGCTGTATCAGTATAAAAGTGCCATTCTCGCCCCTGTCCTGGACATAGACCTGAATATCCTTAGATCTTCTGGGTCGTGGTGCAAATATTTAACCCAAGTGAGGCAGGGAGCAGAGCTTGGCATTACAAGTTCTCCTCCATTTCTTTTCTACTCGGCCCTCTGGTGTTTTTTTCCCAGTAAGGTACCAGTCCTCTTATATCTCTCCTGGACTCTAGACTCTACCTTCGGTCTCTGGACTCTGCTTGAAGTGGGAGCATCCTACAGGGGTTGTCTCTGGTATCCTTTCCTGAAGCCTGCTTGATTTCCTCTCTGTCTTCTGGGTGGTCACATTGAGCCACCCTTGCAGTCTGTTGTCTGTGTTTATATCTGTTTTTCTAAATGCTTTTATCTTCCTCCTTTAGGTTCTACATTGTCCCTAGTCTGTTTTATCTTTTTCCTGAACTTTGTGCTAGCTAACTGTCCTCTTTTTTCGATTCCAGGTACCATCTCCTGCATACGAATTTGGGCTCCGCCACCGAAACCTCTCCAATGGTCACTCTGTTGCCATTTCCGGACAGTAACATTATCTGTTGATTTCATTCTCCAATGCAGTTTCAATTCCTAATGTCATAGTCATTTATTATGGCACCACTAAGAAAATGTTTTTCTGCTCTCCATAGCATCTTATCTGAACGTGACTGGATCTTCAGTTTTTGTAAAGTAGGTGTTGATATTTGCCCATCTAAGGCCTTTCTTCTTGGATGTTTTGTAACAGGAACTATTTACCTGTTGTAGAGCGAGAAATCTACCCAAACTTTTTAAGTTACTTTAGCAGGCTAGGGGGGCAGTGGGCTCCCCTTAACAGCCAGTTCAATTTTGTTTTATGCCCAGATCAAGAAAGAGTAAGTGACGGGATAAAATAGTAGAATTAAAACTCTTTCAACTTTGAACATCAATTGCCTAGTAATTTACGGCAGAACCTTTGAGAGCAAAGTCATGGGGGCATATTCATGAGGAGATACCTCCGATTTATCACCCCCTTAAAGCATTACAAGTGGAGATAGCACTAACACCCCATTCACAAGCTGGTAAAAACAGCTGACATTGTCATATTTCCCGCGATAATAGCCACAAAACCTAACACCACGGAGGACACCACCAACTACCGCTAATGAGATGCAGAGTAGGCGTTCCAGTGCAGAAACACACGAAAAAACAGCCACACCACTTTCACAACGAACTGACAGATCCACGAAGTGACTCGAAAACATGCGATAAGCCAAGGTAGCCGCAGGTATTCAACGAAGATGGACAAATATCTGCAGTAGGCAATGGAGCCCCACACTCAGCCACACCAGAAGAACGATCAACGCCATGGAGCTACTTATCATGCAGCTTGAAGGCCCTACAGGGCCACAATACCCACCACCAGCACCCCAGGACAGCCACCACCCCCAGCGCTCGGACCCGCCCCCCCAGACCACTACAGAGGCAGCGCAGAGTAAGACAGCGGACCTACCGAAAATGCATCACTCTTAAAGACCTAACGCCGATGAGGTCACTGCCCACTACAGGCTCAAAAGGACAACCATTAACTGCCTCATGACCCACATCGCCCACAGGCTGACGGTCCCTACACAGGGGAGACCCAACATCCCTCAGCAGATAAAGCTGCTGGCTGTGCTGCACCTGTTGGCCTCTGGTACCTTCCAACCAAAATCTGCCAGAGTCGGAGGGGTCTCACAGCTGCCCTATCAAAGTTCATCACACCTGTCCTGGATGCCATCCTCAGCTACATAGCCCAGTATCTTCAATTCCCCAATGCAGCGCAGGAACAGCTGGAGACAAAGCAAGGCATCTAAGCCATAGACAGATTCCCGGCCGTGTTGGGGGCAATCGACTGCACACATGTCCCACTTGTGCCCCCTGCGGATACTGCACAACACTACCGCAACAGAAAGCACACGCATTCCAACAATGTGCAGGCAATTGTGACCACCGGGGTTCTCTTCACCAATGTCTTTGCCAGCTACCCAGGCAGTGTGCCTGATTCCTTCATCTTCCGACAGTCCATCATCAACCAGCGTTCCAGAATGGCACATATAGAACAGGACTGCTTGTTGGTAAGTACCAAGACAACACACCACACAGCCATAACAGCTTTGAAGCACTGCTCTGCCCACATGACCCTACCCCAGTACCCCGTAGGTCAGCGTCCCGTGGTGGTGGGCCCATGAGGCCTGCTGTGCATCCGGGGCCACTACCCCTGTGCAACTCGTTTCATCCCCCCTTGTAGTTCTGACATTGCATGTCTAAGTGGCTGATGACTGGTGGTGTAGTTGCCTGCATCAGCTACTCACTGCGGGCTGGCTAACACTCACATCACACACAGCCAGATCAGGCGTCACTGTATTGGTGGACCAGCCATCACATTCTGCCGACCCAAGTATTTACTCTTTTCTCCCTGCACTGTCACAGGTGATCAAGGATATGCACTCTGCCCTTCGATAATTACACCCCTCCGAGATCCGAACGTATCCCTCCAGAGGCACTACAATGTGGACCACTTACGTACCAGAGGCATCGTGGAACGCACATTTGGCGTGTTGAAGTCACATTTCAGGTGCCTGGACGGCACTGTTGGGAAGCTCTTTTACAGCCTGGACATCTTGTGTAAGCTGATCGTTGCATATTGTATGTTGCACAACATCTGTGTTCTCACCAGGGCCCCATGGATCCCAGTTCCACAGGTACCGGCTGATGATGGTGGTGATGGGGTAGGTGGCCCACATCCCAGTGCATCTAAGGCAGGAATGACCCTTAGGAATACCATCATTGACACTTACGTCTCATGAGCACGCCACATTGTGACCGTCCATGGTGATCAAGCAACAGTAGAACATGTCCAAATGCACTGCATGTGTGAATGAAACATTTTTGCAGGTCTCAGCTTGTACATTTTGATGTTATGTTGCCCCGCGTTTCAGATGTGATTTGGTAGGTTGTGCACATTTGCTGAACCACTTGTATCCTGTGTTCAAATGTGGTGGGCGTGCTGTTTGACCTGGGATGTTGTCACTGCTGAGGTGCACTCCTGATTGTGTGCGTATGCTGCACGGTGGGTGTGTCACTCTGGCAGCTCTGATTTGTCTGCCATTGGTCTCTTTCGTGCGGTCTGCATGTCGGTTCTGTTCTTCCACGGTGCTTGGATGTTGTGGTGTACATGTTGTTCTCTGCAGTTGGCCAGGGTGCATCCGTGGTAGTCCGCTGTTGATGATTTTTGTTCAGTGATATTTTCCGTCAGCCTTTCTTGTACTATTTTCCTGCATTGCGCATAAGTATTGCTGCCTTCACGCTGGTTGTCACTGTTTTCTTATCGCAGGTTTAATCGCGTTGGGGTTTGTGTTTTAATCTCCATCGAGGTGGTTGCTTTGCGGACATTATCCGTGGTGTCAGCAAACAATTGCATGCTACCACTGTGTTGTGGATTCCACGTTGTCGCAGGGTTGTTTTCCTGTGATGTGCTGTGATGTTGAAAGTTGCATTACGCTACTCTTGCGGTAGTTATCACACCTTCTTGTGAATATATCCCCAGGAGTGTATACCAAAACACTCATTTATATTTGATATTTTTCCTCTACCTTCTGCCATTTTGATTTTTCGAATTTAAAGTCACAACTGTAGCCCGTTTCCACTGCTCCTGTGTCTCATATTTATCTACATAATTCTGTCAGTAATTAGATGTTTCATTACACCCTTTTGTTCTCATTCCCTTGAACCTTCCATGTATACTGATATGTAACATCTCCTTCAGTTGTCCTTTTTTGCTTACTGACATGTTTTAAAAATGTGTTTCCAAGTTTATCTGGGCACCAAATGGAACTTTAGTTAACTGTGGGTACAAAATTTAAACTTGAAGCGTTCTTATCGGTGTTTTGTTCCTTGCGGCATAGACTCGGTCTGCCTCCTGACTCAATATTTTCATTTTCAGGCTCGAAAATGTCGTTTTCCGGAGCTCTACCCTGTATAACTGCTCCTGGAGCTCGACTTGCTCTGAAGAGAGGTATGTGCTTTCCACGACCCAACACTTCGAAGGTATGTATGCAGCCCCAACATGTAACATATGTGCAATGGAAGTGCCTCCCAAAGTGTGTTTGGAATCTCAACAATGTGGCTGCAAAAACTGTGCTTGCTGCGGATGATGGATCATTCAACTGCATGTCTTATTATAGTTCATAAATGATCAATTGCACCAATGCAAATACTCCCATGTCGTAGCACTATGATGAAACATGTTTTAAATCATATTATCTGCCTGCACCAAAGAATCCAAATGTTTCAATGCTTCTTTTGTGCCACCAATAGCAGTTTATGATCTGATGCCTAAATGCATTAGCAGATATGCAGTCTGATAGAACTGGGTCCTGTTTTACACATAAACAGAAAGAAGGATGGATTGCTTGAGGTAATCTCAGCCACCGGTAATTACTCTGCACAGCAATCCAGTCCATGTTTTTGTGTTCACCATTCTGGCACAGTCAGCAAAATGCCATGTCCAAATCAACCTTTATCCTGGTCCGGTAAGAACAGTCCAGCCCAAACTGCCAGGCCAGGTCCTCTCGGAGTGGGAAAACAAGTGAGATTGAACTGGTATCTGCCTAAATGGGCCACATCTGTAGGGTGCATTTTCAGTCATATGCCACAACGAGCATGGGACCCATGTGGGCATACCCTTCTCACTTAAGGTGTCACACCTAGGAAAATATAAAAGTGATCATGTTGATTTCTTGAATTAATCTCAGCTACACTGGTAATTGCTCTTGGCCACAATCCAGTCCATCATTATTTAGCACACCATGCTACACCAGACAGGAATCCGCCACATGGAAATCAGGCTTGGCCCTGCTGCTGTAGTACCAGGCCCATGCAAACTGGCAGACAGGGCCCTCTGAGCAAGTACACAAACAACCTCGGACCTCTTTCAGCCTATATGGGTCTCATCAATACCATGAACCTTAAGTCCTAGGGAGCATGAAACCCAGGTCTGGGCATACCCATTGGATTTGGGCATCACACTGAGAAAAACAAAAACGTGATCGTTGGATTTCTCGAATCAATCTTAGCCACAGGTAATTGCTCTGAACAGTGCCTCATTTTTAACCATCAAGTCACCTCAGGCAGGCACCAGTTTTATGAAAATTAGCCTTAGTTTTCCTCTAAGAAGAACAGCCCATCCCAACAAATCTCCTCTGAGAGGGGAACATATGTAACCCCTGAGCATTCCACCTGGTTCCAGTTTTTGATGGCACTGTGTGGAAAAAAGATGGACTCGATTGAGGCCCAAAGTAATTACCAGTAGCTGAGATTAGTTGAGGAAACCCACCCACAACACTTTTTTCATCACTTTATGTGATATGCAGAAAACACTTTCAAAATCAGACAAAATACAAAACCCCAATGAGGGCACTTTCCGGTAAGGGTGAATTACTCTTAAAATTAACAATACGAGGAATACTGTTCGCATGCCTTCTATTCTATTTAGGTAAATAAAAATTGCATTAGGTGCAACCCGGCAACTTGTGGCACAGAAGGTTTCAAGTGTTAAAATTAAGCAAACGCTGGCAGTCAACGAGCACTTCCTTATCCAGTGAAAGTTACGACAAGTGAAATTTTACATAAGCGAAAAAAAGGTTATTCAACCATTTAGACCACTTCGAAACTCCACTTTTCGCATTGTTGCGATCTAACTGCACCGAAGTGTGTGGAAGGTGCTTGTTTATTATTCTGACAATAACTTGGAAAGGACACACAGCGCACGCCTCCGCGTTCAGCCCCATCGGCCCATTATTGCGGAATGGCTTCATTTTCTGTTTTCTCTTTGATACCTTCTTGAAGAGAAAGATCTGAAGTGCACTTACTCTCTCAAGGAAGGCTTGAGTGGGGATCACAAATGCCAGCCTACAATAAGATATTCGCTCATTAGTGCATGGCAGGTTCTCTCCGAGGACCCGGGTTGCTCTTTTGAGAGGACGTGCGTCTGCATTACTACGTTTAATTACTCTTCAAACATGTTTGTTAGCTCGGGGAACACTTGGGCGTACACGAAACGAGTGCAACACAGAACGTATTGTATTCATGGAATAAACATATGCACGAATTTTGTCACTGCACACTTGAAACGAAAGTTAGCAGCGGAGTAAAAATAAGCATTATGTCTACTGAAATAAAGTGTACTTCTAATTTGCCCGCTTGTGACATTTTCTGCAGAGAAATGCTAGCAAGGTCATAGTGTAAGTAATGCAGCTTTTAGAGGTGGACAATTTTATCACCATTGACAAAGCTAATAGGTCTTACTTTTGCAAGCTGATGCGATGGTTATTTTTTCAACTTTTTATTGCAAGCATATGCCACAAAATAAAAAAAGGAAAAAAATAAAATATACCATCCCACAAGCGATGCTACTTTATGTTTGTAGAAAATATGTGAAACGTAAAAGTACATTCACGAGTGCTCCTGTTTTATTAGTGAAGCCTTTTAAACAACAAACCTTTCCGTTGTGCTATTAATTTTATTATTAGTGACGGAGACGAGAATAGATCACTACCTAAGTATGCACTCGAATGCCATGCAGCTAAAAAAATACAATGTCATTTACATAATTAATAACATATGCCTTAACAAGAAGTACAAAATAAAGAACAAGGGTTTAAATGTAACATAAAAATACAATAAAAAGAACAATTTGAACGAGCTTTGCAACTGGAGTGAAAGGTGAATATGAACAATATGCACAGGGTTTGTGCAGTCACTCAAACTGAAGGAATTCAATGGGCAAAGCCCGCTGACCCATTGCTTCATGCTGTGTGCTATGGTGAGTTCAAGATAAATGTGAGTGACAATTTAACTGACAAATGACTGAAGGCTACTGACAGAAAGCCCCTCTATTTTTGCATATAAAGAGAGTTTTTTTTTAAAGAAAAGCAACACTCTTGAAAGCTTTAATGCTGTCTCAAAGGCCTGACCTAAAAATGAGTGTTGAATAGTAGTGTGTCCTAGAATCAGGGTGCAAAACACCAATTGAGTGGTTTTGATGCAATTAACAATAGGAATGTAACCTGTTTTCTGACTGTTAGAAATGGGGGTCTCTGGTTGGCAGGTTGTACCCTATCCAAGTAGGAACCCTTCCTTCTAGGCAGGGTAGAGGGGACTACACTACCAAATGAACCCTGCTACCTAACGAGAGATTTGCCAAAACTTACTTTAAACCTTTACTATTCAGACTATACTGACGCTGTGCAAGGAAACAAATAGTTCACACTGTCGCATTTTACATTGCATGGACAGTGATTGATTACCCGAGAAGTTTATTTCAAGCAATGTGCATTAAAAAAACATGTGAACATGGCTATATCTCAGGCAATCAGAAGGTTGTCTCAGAAGTAGCATAATACTTCTTAAGAGGCAAACATTTCAAAATAAGTAAAAACTTATTTAACTGAAAAATGAGAATGCACAATATGTTATGGCAATTTAAGCAGAGAGCAAATGACACTATGGCCTGTGGCACAAAGGTAAATATATATTTACATGAGAGGTAGACCATGGGGAGTATAGGAGCAACATACAACCTGTTCATTATTCACACCAACAAATTAATTGCTATGATTTGGTAAAGATTACTTGTTTGTACAAATGAACACCATATTCATGTAAGATACACAGTAAAACAAATATTATGGCTCAGTTTTCAGACTGTATCAATTTTCAAACAGCATCATAAGTCAGTTTCTGAGAATCAACACAACATGTAAGTACCCAAATAGTTAAATGTAGATTCACGAGTGGTCATGACACTGAGGTAGCCAACACGTTTTTCGTGGTATATCCACTTCTTCAAGGCTACAAACAAAAAGAGGAAAAAAAGAAGAGAAATCTTGGTAATTTGCAAGAATATTTATATGACACATCAAAAAATTACCACAGTGAGATTCATAAAAATGTAAAGTTTAGACAACACAAGACAACTTTTTCACCAATTCATAAAAATGAGTGGAAATGACAAGTAGAGGTCAGAGAACAAGAGGACACAATGACAGCATGAAAAGCATACGCACACTTGACCATGAAAAAGAAAAGAAAATGGAATGGGAGTATAGCGGAAGAAAAAAGAAAAAAAAAGAGAAAGAGAGGTAACATAGATTAAAAAAACCTTTTCAGTCGAAAGAATGCATATATCTTAAAGTAACAGATTAGCCTGGAGACTGTATTAATGTTGTGAAAAAGTATAGAAAGCCTTATGTGGGTAAGAAAGATATATATGTAAGAAACAGATTAGGGGGAAAACATTTTTTAATTTAAACACAGAAAGTTTGTTAGTAGATCTACCTCATGAAATATTTATAGCACCATATCAAATCATCAAGCACAAGAAAGTTAAGCCTCAATAGCGAAGTGAATCTGCAAAGCGTAGAGCGTGGGATACATCCACAGTTAATTTCCATATATGTTTAAATTCGAGCTCTTGTTCACGCATCCATACATACCAAAAGTCATCTGATTAGAAGGTGACTCTACAGAGCCAGCGAACATGAAATAAATTAACAACAAAAGACGGCTAAGTAGCAGTCTACTAAAAAAAAATATTCATCAAGTTTCCAGCACCCAACGAAAGTCAGGTAGGACATTAATGAAGCCTCGAAGTATCAATAGAACATAACCCTACGCGCCAAATGGAGGAGACAGCAGAAAATCAAAACCATGAAAAAATCCTCCATTACACTTAAAACGGGCAAGCAAAAGCAAACCCATATTGTCATGAAAGCACAACGCTGCAAATAAAGCACCCAAAAAGGAAAGGCAATAAAAGAGACCACATCGGTCAAAAAGGGTGCACTATTGGGAGCAAACCCAAAGAAAAAATGTAAATCTATCCCCAAACAGCCTGATAAATTAATAGTAAATGTGAAAGAGCCTATTTCAGTGAGAATGCATGCCACCGCAACGAAGGCACCCACTGAAAAACCTTAAAGGAACCAATGTGATTGGAATAAGAGCCATAGATATAAACCGACACAAAATAGTACTACTCCCAGTGAAATGTAATCTATTGCTTTAAGATATATGTATTTATTCTCCTGATAAGGATTTTTTATATATTTTTCCTTTCTCTTTTTTCAACGCTTCTCTTCCCTGCTTTCCCCTATACTCCATTCCTTTTTTCTTGTTTTCTTTTTCATGATCTGGCGTGCTTATGCTTTTCATGCTGTTCATAGTATTCTTTTGTTCTCTGTCCTCTATTCATCAATTGCCCTCGATTTTTGAATTGGTCGAAAAGTTGTGTTGATTTTCTATGCTTTATATTTGTATGAATCTTGCTGTGATTATTTTTTGAAGTGTCACAATAATATTCCTGCAGCTTACCAAATTTTCCCTTTTTCTTTTCTTTTTTCACCTTCTTTTGTTTGAAGCCCGAAGATACCTCGATATTCGGGAAACACTGGTTTGCTACTTCAGTGTCATTGCTACTCTATAATCTCCATTTAACAATTTGGGTACTCACATGTTGTGCTGATTTTCAGAAACCGATTTATTATGCTGTTTGAAAATGGATATAGTCTGAAAACTGAGGCTTATCATTTGTTTTACTTTAAACCTTCTATGAATTTGATATTCATTTGAAGAAACAAGTAAACTTTACATTATCCAATACATTAATTTGTTGGTCTCTTAATAATTACCACTTTGTATGTTGCTCTTATACTCCACTTGATCAAACTCTCAATGTTTATGTACCACTTGTCAGCTGGATAAACTGACATTTGTGGATGAGATTAATGCAGGGTCAGCTCTCAGTTTCTTTATTATAAGTGGAGAGTTACACAGAGCTGTAGATTTACATAGTTACCGGCAGATAATGAGGGTATGGAAATGCTTACAATTGTATTCATAACTATAGAAGTTACCTACAAGTAACTTTACAATCATATCTTACGTTCTGTCTATATGCCTGCTTCTGGGGAGAATACCTCTGCTATGGAGAAGGAGATCTCTCTATAGGAAAGTATAGGAAAAAGTAATAAAATATATGAAAAACCTAGGATGTTATAGATAGATGTTAAAAGGAGATAAAAACTAACATTTGAAACCCCCAAAAACACTTACATTTGCCAGTTATAATTTCGTGAGAGAACTATAATTTGATTACCAATCATGCACTGCTTATGAACTCACATATTACATGCCTCATGATCTTAAATCAAATGACACACACTTGATGGACAGAATGCAAAACAAATCAAAACATTCACCCCCAGTCAAGAGATCTGAGTTTAATCCATCATTCTTTTGCTCACCATGCCACCCCAGTTTAGACCTTGCCATATGCAAATCAGTCTTGAACTTACGCTTCATGTGAACAGTCCAGCCCGAACTGCCAAGCCAGATCCTCCCTGGACCAGAAACAAGCATCCTAGGACCGGTTTCGGGGTTTCACCTCTCTTCAGCCAGGATAGCTTGATTCCAATGGCACAGTGAACCTAGGACCCAGGTCTGGGCATACCTGTCGCACTTAGGGCAAGAAAGCAAAAGACACACAATTGATGGACAGAATGCAGAATAAATCAAAACATTCACCCCCTGTCAATAGATCTGGGATAAATCCATCATTCTTTTGCTCACCATGCCCCCCAATTTAGACCTGGCCACATGCAAATCAGTCTTGATCCTGTGCCTCATGGGAACAGTCAAGCCCGCACTGCCAACCTGGACCGGAAACAAGCATCCTAGGACCAGTTTCAGGGTTTCACCCCTCTGCAGCTAGGATAGCTTGATTCCAGTGGCACAGTGAGCCCAGGACCCACGTCTGGGTATACCTGGCGCGCTAAGCGCGAGAACGCAAAAGACACACAGTTGATGGCCGGAATGCAGAACAAATCAAAACATTCACCCCCAGTCAGTAATGTTAAATGACTTCATTGATGACATCTGGAGACACATCAAATAACATCATTGGTGACACCTCTGATATACATAACTTTCAAAGCACTTACTTCATTTGAAAAATTAAAGTATTTAGTAAAGGGCATGTACTCATGTAGAGCCTAGGATAATTGTTTGTACATGTGTGGCTGCACAGACTGGAAACAGAGCAAGTCCTGTGGCAAGTGTGGGTTTGCCTATTCAAAACCATATAGTGCACTGTTAACAAACCAGTAAAGTTTGTAGTGCAAGTAGTACTCCATGTTAATCAAATTAAAAACAGACCACCTTCATGTAAGCATGTGAGCAGGTTGACAAAACATTACCCAATGGTGGATGTCTGAGCCCATGACCATTTTATGTCATGTGATGTTATGTTATGTTATGTTATGTTAATTTTATTTATAAAGTGCACATGCATCAAAGTTTCCAACCCTCTCCTGAGCCCTCGATCCACCATTGCGTATGGCCTTCTACCATTTGGAATGGGTGTTGGCTCTGCGCCTAACCCTCCCAGTGTCCAATGTCCCATGGGCAGGGCCCTCCTTGTAGGCACATAATTGCACAAATGTAATTTACAAAATTTAGAAGAATTTCACATCCCCCCACTACCTAGTACAGGATAACCAGTAGGGAGTCCTTTTTTGCATGTTTAAAGTCAGAGATTGATGGGAAAATAGGAGAAGAAATTTAAGACATCAGCATCAGAGAGGTGGTATGAAAGTCGGTGGAAAAAAATGTTACGGAGAATGTCTATAGGGGTCGGGGGGGGCTCCCAAGTGCTGAGACTTGTAAAGCCATGCAGGTAGTGAAGCTGTGCTGGAACAGGAATAGGTTTATAACATTAGAGTAGGTTAGACATGAATCTGCATTGCCCTGTATGCTAATCAGTCACTTCTGGTGGTGCTGTTTAGCTAGTGTGATAAGCAGCATATTGTCATTAACACCTTCTCCCATTTTTTGTTTCCTGCCATCATATTGCCAGAATTATATCTGCTATTCAACATGATGTGGTACCAGACAAAAAATCTTACCATGCTCAGCTAGTCTCGAACTAGTTTGAGCCTTTCTAGACAGCACTCTAAAGGCAGCTCTAATTGGTAGATGAGTGCTGCTCAATTATCATCACAACTGCATAAAAGAGGTGCATGCAGTATTGCTGAGCACCCCTATAAACTGCCAGTTATGCATGTGTGCTTTTTTTCAATGTTATGGTTGGACCTTGTTGACAGACCCATGTGACCTCCTTTTTCACTCAACTCAGTCTTGATGAACATTAATTGCGTGTCTCAACTGCATATTTTTCTATCTCTTAAGACTGGCTGGACCTCATTTGTGGTCGTGTTTGACCTTATGTTGCATTCATTTTGCACTCTCCTTCATCTCACAGAACCAAATTTGGGATCAAGTCTGTCCTCTTTATCGGTCATCAAGTATAATTTTGGACAGTGACTGAAGATATTATGGACGAAGAGCCAATTTAACAGACACAAATTCTGGATGAAGCATCAATTTTCAGAAGAAGACCTAAGAATACAGTAATGTGAACAAAAGCACTAGACATAGTTTATGTTAAATGTGACTTCTATTTCAAATCTATATCTCACCTGATTGTGTAATATTGGGTATAAAACAATTAGCTATTTGATTGTAGGAAATCCCCACTGTCCTCCAGCCATTTCACCAGATGAGAGTCCTCACTGTTTTTTTACCTCTGTACTGGTGCTGCTTGTTACATTTAAAAAAAGTGAGTTGTATACAACAAACTTATTTAAAAAAATAAATGAATTGGAGGCATTTGTTTCAGTATTTCCCTCACCCCTCATCTGTTATATACCCAATCCTCCCTTCCAGCAATTGAACTTTGCATTCAAATTTTGCACACCTCCACTTCAACGAAACATGTGAATTCATTGTACTTTTTTTAATATTTGATCTCTTTTGGCGAGAATGTAGGTCTCGGCCTACACATAATAATGTTTTGGTGGTTGACCATCCACGGGCTTCTTCACAGTAAACCCTCTGCCATAGAAGACAAAAAGCAAAAATAGGCTATTGATGAGAGGGTCTTCAGAGGACAAGATGCAGTGCAAAATGTGAAACTCCAATTCCCAGAATCCACAAACGCTCTTCTAGTGAAGCATGAAAGTATTCCCTCTACACAAAAAGTGAAAATAATTGTTCATTTTAGACAACAGTAGCTGCCCCCAAATGCATATAAATCTCTAAAAATGTGATCCAATCTTTATCAGTATTCTTTAGAAGTTAAACGTCAATAGGGAAATATCCCTCAATTTGGTCTTAGTGCTAATCGGGGAAGAGGTGGCGTTCTAAGACAGGGCAATAAACCTACTAATTGGCGCAGACGGACCAAAAAGAAAGAACCCAAATATTGAATATGCCTGTAAATGAAACAATTTTCTAACTTTGTAATCAGTGTATATATGCCTTGCAACTCTTACAGCAGGTAAGTCATCACACATTTTTCCTGCACATTTTCCTGAAATTTGGAGAAAAACTTTTTGGCAAAGGAAGAATTGATATGGATTTACTGCATATACACTTTTGACTTGGGTAGGAAGAAAGCATTAGGATGATTCAGCAACCAAGTCACATGCCAGCCAATTACCAAGATGAATTTGACTCAATGACAACAGAACAATGCAGAATATTAAAGGTAAGTATACTTGTAAAGCGCACTGTTACTCCATCCCGGAGTGTCCTGGCGCTGTATACCACTGGGGAACCCGTCCTGGCTTTCCCTGTGAGATGGTCCCTCCTGGGCACCTCCAAGGTGAAACCAGGCATCCCCGGCGTTGATGGGGCCGTTGTGGAGATTAAGCAAGCTATTGCCCAGAGTTGCAGAGTGGGACCCATGGTTAGTGTAGGCACCTCGGCAAGAATTATCGAGTCCGTGGACATTGACCCAAGACCCTGCCGCGTCAGGAATTGAACCCTGGTCCCGGGCCAATCTCTGCTTCAGGGTCTGCCGCTTCTAACCAGTGAGCCACACTTCTGAAACCTGAAACAACGATGTGAACTACTTCTAATGTCAATGTGGTTAATCTATGTGGCCATGGTTAGGTGGCTCTATACTTGGCTAAGGTGTTATTGAAACATTTGTGCTAGATAAGCACAGCAGTTGCTGAAATGAAGATTGCAGAGCCAGGAATTCCAAATGCACAAACAATGACCCACACACTCTCTCTCACTCACTCATGCCAACACATTCTACTTGGCAATCCTACTGATATGTCTATATACTTATCATTTGCCACTAATTTACTCCATAACTACTATAGTTAAAATCCTGATACTCCTTTAATATAAATAACAACACAATATTGTTTTGCACAAAGTTAATTTTCTAACTGTGTTTGAAAATGCACCACTAGCCACTGTGTTACTCAATGTTTAGACACACAGGTGCTTAATGATGCATGTCATGTCTTGGTTGAAGGCTCAGTAGAGATTGAAGGATCAAAAAGATTGAGAATGGGGTAGGTAGTGATCAGGTTTTAGAAATTAATAGGCATATGAGACCCATTTCAGTTGAGCGTCTTGTGTGTATGGGTTGCCAAAGTTATGAGTGGAGACATTGAACGCGGGTAGCTTTAAGAGTAATAGATCTAATGGTTTATAGAAGAATGACTGGAGGGAGAATTGTCATTAGGCGGTGGGTGGCCGTGGTCTGTGTCAATTCAATTAATTTATTTTTATTTTTATATGGAACTCCAACGGAGGTCCACAAAATTACATAAATAGATAAGATACAAATACTTTATGTACAATACAAAGTTCATCCATATTCTAACATCAAATATTACAATATACGAAAATAGAATTCAAAATTATCTAATAACTATCCAGAAAAGTTTTTAAAAAATGATAAATCCTAGGACACACCATTTGCTTTGGAGGGGACAAAACAAATGAGTGGGCGTTCTGGGCGGAATGTATATTATATTTGATGAATACAGGTTTTAAAAGCATATACCTGGCCCTTTGTAACTTTGTACAAGCAAATAACACATTGTTAAAATCTTGAATTTGCAAATGACACATTTCACAGATTCTCTCCTCACTTGGAATTTTGTCCCATATACCAGTGACAACTCTTAAGGTCAACAAATGAATTCTTAATCAAATAATTAGCCTTCTAATACCGTGAGGAAGGTTCCAGGTTAAGTAAAGCTGTGGCCTATTCCCCACAGCGCTCTCACAGACTATCTCATTGCGAGACTTGGTCTGACTTAAACCAGTATCTCTAGCCAAGCTGATAGAGGAAGCAAACTTCTTTATAAACAGCTTTAATTCAGTTTTTGGCATGGGGGAATCAGTATTCAAGGTAAGCCCAAATGAGTCTTTTGCAGGTACAAAGGACCTAAAAAATGTTGAATGTTCTTTCAATTGCCCTCATCCCCCCAACACAAAGAATTACCCCACCTTAAAACCGCAGCCAAGGATAAAATATATGAGGAAAGTAAACCAAATTCCAGATGTAAAATATGTACAGTAGCCAGAGAATTCAGATAGCAAATTTTACGAAGAATTCAGCCTTTGGCTTTGTAAAAAAAAAAGCCAGTATTTCATATCCAATACCTGAGCAGCGTATATTAATGAGGGAGGGATTTTTACCTTAAAAACTGATAAAACATGACTAAAATGGCGTTTCTCACACATTTTGTAGAATCTGTTTAAAGCTCCAGCTTGAGAGACAGCCTTGCTAACACAGAGATTAATGTGCTCTAGATCTCGTCCTGTTTTTGAAAAAACCTTACCCAGATATAAAAAGGGAATCAACCATTTCCAGTTCTTCAGACCCCAGAGACCACATAAAACATCTCTTTATTCTATGACCTCTTTTGCGGAAGGCCAGAATTTTGCTTTTAGCAATATTGATTTTCAAAAAGTGGGCTTCTGCCTATTTAGTTAGGGCATCCAGGCAACATTGTAGACCAATGGGCGTTAAATCAAAAACTGCGACGTCATCCGCATAAAACAAAGATCCAACTGACATTATGCCAATCATGTACTGAATTCAAAGCAGCAGGGACATCAGAAACGTAAAAAGAAAACAATAAAGGGGCCAACAAGCAGTCCAGCTTTAGCCCATTGTGGGTTTTAATCCTAGGTGATAGCCCCAATGCATCTCCCATCAGGCAGGACTTGACAACAGGTATCTGTGTGTAATTCTATAATAAGACTGTGGTATAACAAGTTGGTCAAGCTTTCTCCACAGCGTTTGGCGATCAACTTTGTCAAACGCTGTGGAGAAATCAATAAATGTCTTATAAACTGGAATACTTTGCAAGAAAACATGTACCATGGTTCCTTCTAAAGCCAGCTATCTCTGGAGGTAAAATGTTCTGATCGGTAGTGAGACAAAATATCGAACTTAAAATATCGATATACAATAATAGCGATGTTTTAATTTCGATAGTAAAGAATATCGATGTCCAAAATATCGACAGACAGAATATCATTTTTTTAAGGTATGTATGTTACTAATATCGAATGTTACTAATATCGAAATTTTGTTTAGTGTTATGTATTTTAATGTGTTGTTTATATGTTTGTTAAACATGTTTTGTAATGTATGTTTGAAAATTTGTAAATTTGTTTACATTTTGCGTTTTAGTATCAGAGCGGGTTGTGGGTTTATAGGGGAATAGGGTGGGAAGTAATTTAATAATAATTAATTAAATAATATATGTTTGTAAATATTTTTAATTAATACTTAATTGGTAATTAATTAATATTAATTAGTTAATTAATTAATTTAATTTTGTACATATTTTTAATCAATAATTAATTGGTAATTCATTAATTTTAATTAGTTAATTACATTAATTAGAGTAATTTTTTTATATATATAATTTTTTGTTATTGTTAATTAATTAATTGGGAAACTATAATATTAATTAGTAAATTTAATTATTTACAGCTAATGTGCTTATATATTTACTTTATTGTTATTGTTAATTAATAATTAATTGATAATTAAATAATATTAATTATGTAATTAAATTATTTAGAGTTCATGTGCTAATATATTTAATGTGTTGTTATTGTTAATTAATAATTAATTGGTAATTAAATAATATTAATTATGTAATTAAATTATTTAGAGTTAATGTGCTAATATATTTATTTTTTTGTTATTGTTAAATAATAATTAATTGGTAAATAATATTTATTAAGTGAATAAATGATATGATTTATTTCTGTGTAGTGGGTTGTGTGTTTATAGGGGGATAGAGTGTGATATATTTAAATGTAATTAATTAAAGAGATTGTAATTTTCTTTGGTATTTATTGTTAATTAACTAGTAATTAATATGTTTTATTTAGTTCTTTTATAATTACATCAATTTAGTAATATCAATTGTTATTAATTGATTAATTGAAATTTATATTAATTGTCTTTTTTATATGTGTAGTGTGTTGTGTGTTAAAGTGGGAGTAGTGTGGGAATTAATTTTTACCCCCATGCTATCCAACGCTTTCCCTACTGCACCCTCTGGAGTGTGAATAGTAAATGTTTACCCCTACGCTATCCACCGGGGAAACAACCTTTACAACGCAGGTTTTACAACGCATACCATTACAACGTAAGTATAGGTAAGTATATAATAATATTTTAAATTTTATATGTTTTAGTTTTTTTAAGGGGTATTTTTAGGGTTCAGGGTCAGTTTTCAGTTTTTGGGTAAAAGGGTATTTTTAGTGTTCAGGGTCAGTTTTCAGTTTTTGGGTAAAGGGGTATTTTTTGGGTTCAGGGTCAGTTTTCAGTTTTTGGGTAAAGGGGTATTTTTTGGGTTCAGGGTCAGTTTTCAGTTTTTTGGTAAAGGGGTATTTTTAGGGTTCAGGGTCAGTTTTTTGTTCTTGGATAAAGGGGTATTTTTTGGGTTCAGGGTCAGTTTTCAGTTTTTGGGTAAAGGGGTATTTTTAGGGTTCAGGGTCAGTTTTGGGTTTCTGGGTAAAGGGGTATTTTTTGGGTTCAGGGTCAGTTTTCAGTTTTTGGGTAAAGGGGTATTTTTTGGGTTCAGGGTCAGTTTTGGGTTTCTGGGTAAAGGGGTATTTTTTGGGTTCAGGGTCAGTTTTCAGTTTTTGGGTAAATGGGTATTTTTAGTGTTCAGGGTCAGTTTTCAGTTTTTGGGTAAAGGGGTTTTTTTAGGGTTCAGGGTCAGTTTTCAGTTTTTGGGTAAAGGGGTATTTTTTGGGTTCAGGGTCAGTTTTCAGTTTTTGGGTAAAGGGGTATTTTTAGGGTTCAGGGTCAGTTTTGGGTTTTTGGATAAAGGGGTATTTTTTGGGTTCAGGGTCAGTTTTCAGTTTTTGGGTAAAGGGGTATTTTTAGGGTTCAGGGTCAGTTTTTAGTTCTTGGATAAAGGGGTATTTTTTGGGTTCATGGTCAGTTTTCAGTTTTTGGGTAAAGGGGTATTTTTAGGGTTCAGGGTCAGTTTTGGGTTTTTGGGGTACAGGCGTACAGGGTAAAAATAAAATAAATTTATATTTAAATTAAATCAATTACATGAAATTAAAAAAATTAAAATTACATTAAATTATTACATTTTTAATTTATTTTAAATGTATATGTATTAGTTTTAAATTTTTAATTATGTTTTAATGTTTTTATTTAATATTTGTAAAATTATATGTATTTTAAAATTAATTTTACATTATTATTTATACATTTAAAAAAACGATATTTTTAATTTCGATATTTTTGTACTACGATATTAATTTTTCGATATTTTTGTACTTACCTTTATGAAGATATGACTCCGATATTTTTTATTTCGATATTTTTGTGTCGATATTTTTGTATGTAGATATTCTGTCTGTCGATATTATGTCATAGATTCGTTCTGATCAAAGACCCATTGATGTAGATGACATAGAATACTTTTTGCAAATAACTTGCCTGAGCCATCCAACAGAGCCATATGTCTAAAACTATCTGGTGTAGTTTTTGTACCCTTTTTATACAAAGAGACAATAATACTCCCTGTCCAAGAGGGAGGGATGTTACACATTCGAAAACAGTGTTTAAACAGTGGGGCTAAAAAGGTTTCCCATGCAGCTGACTCCTTTTTGATTAGTGCAATCGGACATCCATCCAGGCTTTGCGCCCCTGAGGTTCTGGCATTTTTTATAAAACGTACTACCTCATCCCCTGACGGGGGACCATATTCAAGGAGAGAAGACTACTCCATACATATCGTTGTTAAAACTACTGAACTGTTGTTTTTATATAATGAGGAAATATAATCCACCCACTCCCTTACTGGAATCGGTATAGGTAAAGCCCTCTGCCTTGAATCACAATATTCCACAATCAAATGCCAGTACTTTCTTGAGTCTTTGGCCCTTGCAGCTTCCCTTAACCCAATCCACTCAGCATTGAACTCTCTTTTCTTTTCGTTAAGTTTACGATGGCTTCTTATTTGCATAAGACAATTGATTTCCTGCTGTTGACCTATTGAAAATTGGATAAATGGATTATGTACTAGTCGATTCATTTCCTGGTTTAAACATTTCAATAAGGACATACCATACCCTATGTTACTGACCGGAACTCTGTCGGAAACACCTCACGCCGCGCTGACCTTGAGTACCACACACCTCGAGTAAATACAGCCAGGAACTGCATGGGTCCCGGCTACCTGGGTCTGCTACCGGTTCTACATGCATCTCACCAGTCTCTTTTGATTACTTTTATAGACGGCTATATAGTATTTTTTGGGGCTATTGATTGACACATTATTTGTGCAATAGAATTTGTTACTGGAGCATTCTCCCTCCGCAATTGGAGATCTCTTGACACACATCAGAGATCTAATACGCTTCCTTAAGCCTACATGAACTAAGACACTGCATACTGCTCCATACTGAACGTCTTTGGATCAGGTTTAAAGTTTCTAGTAGGATACTAAGGTGTTGCATTTTCACAGTGGCAGCATATCATTAGTCGGCGTTCCATTCCATCACATTATTAGAGCGTTCTGCTATTACTATAAGGTTTTTCTTGAACTATAATCAAGGCTTCCTGATGAAGGCTGATAGCCTAAACGCGCGTAGGAACAACAAGAATTTACAGCCATGTCATCATTGATTGTTGTTCTCTTTGTTTAAATGTGTCCCTTGATTTAATGAATTTACAAAGTCATTATTGAACTTTATAAACTGTGACAATCAGAAACAATATCCGAGCAAAGTAATATAATTGATACTGGACAACTAAGTTCTATGAATGCTATTGTTATTGTCAAATAATCCTTATGATAACATTTAAATAAATTTGATAAGAACTAACTGTTGTCTATTGGGCACTAGATATGTTCTTTTGTTATTGATCATGCCATATCCTTTTTATTGTTTAGGTCCATAAGTGTTAATTCTCCTTTCATAAATGTATTTATTTCACATTTGACCTTTTTACCCCGGTTTAGGATTATTAGTCGGGGGTACCTCTCTACTTTACAAACACGACATACCCTACTTAGACAAACGGGGAACAGCAGATCTAGAACTTATGTTCTGTATCTCATCCATTTGGACCTCGAAGTGCGATATAATATTTGCGTCTGCATAACCCTCCTGTTCTACATGAGTCTTCCTCACTATTAAACTCACTTCAATTGTATTTTTAAACATCCAGAAAGAGCGTCCATTTTCTCTATTATAAACCACCAATCCCTGGCCCGAATTCCCCGGGTCCAGTGCAGGAAGAGCAAAAGTTACTGTCATGCCTTCTATACTATGGTCACTCCATACCGACGGGAGGACAAATAGATTTTTGCAAGCCCCAAACATTTGATAGGACACAACCACGTAGTCTAAATTACTCTGATTGTGATGGGAGTGAAAAGTAAATTGGGCTATTTTATCAACGGGCACTCTCCCATTTAAAATACCCAGATCTGTACTTCTGATACTATACAACAAGATGAAGCCACGTTTATCTGTTTTAATTTTTTTCCGGTAAAAGAATCCCCAGGATATGCCAAGTTGCCTCTTTATCAATATTTGTGTAAATCTCTAGAGCAGAGTTGGAAATGTAAGCATTTAAATCTCCCACTAGTACCACTAAAGTGCATTCCTCCCTGATGGCTATATCATGAACGTATAAAAAAAGAATACTCAGTAAGTAATAAAAATTTCTCCAAGGAGGGACATACAGATTTGCCACGAGGAAAAAAGTGGTCTGTGTCTTATTCTGTCTAGTGGGCCTTCTTCAGAAGTGACAGATTCCAATAATAGTGACTATTTCAATAGGAAAGTCCAAATATAAAATATGGAAGTTGGATGAGTTTTAACAATCTAGGTGCCTGAGAGGCCCACACAACCATCTAGGTGTCCAAAAGGCCAACAATACCTCAGGAACTGATGGTGAGTGGGAAGAGGGGCAAGATCAGCTTCACAGAGGTGAGAAGTGAGTCAACTTGTTGTGAAAAAATTATGGTAATAAAATTAGAATTTTGTATCTGTCAGCACGATAGAAAAAGGAAGAGTATAAAGCGCCCTGCAGATCGACCTCATAATTAATACCACATACAAACAAATTGGGAATAAACAGAAAAATAAGCCGAGATCAGCTTGCCTTCTACTCAACTTAAATATGACTTTTCAT
Organism: Lissotriton helveticus; assembly: GCF_964261635.1. Classification (NCBI taxonomy): domain Eukaryota; kingdom Metazoa; phylum Chordata; class Amphibia; order Caudata; family Salamandridae; genus Lissotriton; species Lissotriton helveticus. The sequence continues at coordinate 606,642,104 of NC_136063.1, forward strand.
TTATAGACCCATGGTGGGTTGGCCACCTTCAGCGGAAAGCATATGCTTATTTTTCCAAGCTGCACAATTCGGCTTCCAGGATCAATTTCTTCTGGTATCCTATTATTGGACTAGAGGTAAGGCAGGTTTACCAGCCAATCCCTTCTCTGACCATTGAACCCCCACTATCAATTTGATGGTTGAGGATCGTAGGGCCGATCGGTGCATATGGTGCTTTGGTAGGTCAATCTTAACTGACAAGAACTGGATTGCAAACATGCACACCATAATAGAAGACTTTCTGATAAGAAACATTGGTAAAGCTTCTTCATTTTCAGTTTGGGGTGCATTGAAAGTCTTTATTTGGGTTGGAGCAATTTCCTTTAAAGCAAAGTTGCAAATCAAGGTAAAGCGTTAGCCATGCAGTTACAGTTCTCATTAGACATTGCTACTCTTGCTTATGATACACTCCACAGTCCTTGTCTTAACTTACAAGAACTGGATTGTAAGCATGTACACCATAATAGAAGACTTTCCGATAAGAAACATTGGTAAAGCTTCTTCAATTTCAGTTTGGGGTGCATTGAAAGTCTTAATTTGGGTTGGAACAATTTCCTTTAAAGCAAAGTTGCAAATCAAGGTAAAGCGTTAGCCACGCAGTTAGAGTCCTCATTAGACATTGGTACTCTTGCTTATGCTACAATCCATAGACAAACTAGACACAATTTACTACAAGCATGACAAAACTTAAAGGATCATTTTATGGCTATTGAAATAGTAAATCAAAATACATGCTTTCAGAAAAGCAACGAAGAAAGCATCAGTAAAGAAAACAAGAAATAACGACAAGATTAAATCAATTTTTGACACCACCGAACATAAAGGGGTTACCAAGCCAGCTTTTAATAGAAGTTTTTCTTAAACATTATTCAGAGCTTTATACAATAGCGGATAAGCCAACACAAGTATTTGCATTCTATTCCGCTGCCAGTTTCAGCAGATGATTTACAGATGATTTACAAGCCGCAGCCATTGCCGCTTTCACACTATCTGAGGTGAAAGATGCAATAAAAATGGCAAAGGCTTGTGAGAGTGATGGCTTACTTGCAGAACTATATACGTTTTTTAAGAATTAAGGGACATGGGGGCGCTAGAGGGTGCGCACACAGAATGGCCGCCTAACGGTGAGGCTCCTGTACCCTGGAGCAAATATCCTCTCATAATCCTTCTTTGCTGGGGTAATTGCGGCTGCAAAACCAAGTTTGGAGAGTACAGAGGTGCCTGTGCATGGAGCCCTGGTTGCCGCGACCGCAGCTGCCGCTGGTTCTGCAGCACGTCGAGGGAAGGTCTGCGGAGGTCGGGAGAGGCCGAGGACTGACACGAGGCTGTAGGCCTCGGGAGCTGGTGCCGGTTGGAAGCGCTCTCGATCTTACATCCTAGATCGCAAGAGGGCTGTGCGGGCCCCCTCTGCCTGTCGCGATTTTCCCCCATGCTCTTCCGATAACTGCAGCGGCGGTGGCATTTGAATTGCTGTCCCCGACTTTCGTCTGGCAGCACTGAGACCCCGAATTCGCACCGGCACTCGGACTTTGATTGAGCAGCCTGGGGCTATAAGTACATATTGCGGGTAGGTCCCGTAGGACCCTACGGAGTCTAAGGTGTGTGGTGCCTGCAGTGAAGCCCGCTGTCTGCGCTGTTTGGCCGGTCCCGTTGGTGAGGGGGCGCGGCATTGCACCGGACTGTAGGGGCCAGCTGCGGCAGAGTGAGTTCCCTTTGTGGCGCCATTACGGACCTTTGTGCCGCCATTTCCTGGCCAGGCCGCCTAAACTGGTGCTGCCTGTTACGCCGGAGGCCCTGCACCAGCACTGTGCACAGCGGATCGTGAGGCACTACATAGCGCGCCGCCCTGGGAAGACTTGGCGTCGAGAGCTACTACTTTCTCTGGGACGTACTCTCTGCTGGTTCTCCACCACACCATGAGCCATTTCCTCATTGGGGACAGTACACTGCGCCAGATAGCGTAGCTGTGGAGGCGCGTGATCACCGGGCCCCTTGTCACGCGTGATCCCCCTGACCAGCGTATTTATTACCTACCTGTGAAATGTAAGCGGCACATATTAATCAGTCGCATCCTTAGTGCTGGAGTTTATCGTCTGACCACTTTGTGTAAAAGAGGCCTGCCCCTTCCCTGTGCAATACCGGCGGGCCAGAATATACGCAGCTGCCGGCGGAGGATCCGGTTTACCACGCGTGGGCACGATGGTGAGGCAGGATGGTCGCCAACCGAAACTCTCCTTTGAGGCTGCGAAGAAGGGACAGAAAACAGCCGGGGAGAAGCCCAGCATGGACGGCGCGAGTGCGACTGGCGGCGAATCTTCGACCGATGGACATCAACTGCAACAAATCCTCCGGGTGATGAGGCAGGGGCTCGCAACAGTGGTGGACAGGGTGGACAGGATGTCATCGAGGATGGACGCATTGGTGCACAAGGTGGACCACCACGAGGAACGCATAACAGCCGCTAAACAGCGCATTTCTGATAATACTGACTCCGCGGCTTCTCATTCCAACCAGCTTGCCCGGATGGACAATCTGCTGCGGGTCATCGCGGCGAAGAATGAGGATTTGGAGGCCCGTAGCAGACGCAACAACATCCGCGTCACAGGCATTCGGAATCCACGGACACGGGTAGGATGGAACTCTACGTGGAGAAGCTGCTCCAGACTGCCATCGGGGAGGAAGCATTTTCATCGCAATTCATCGTAGAGCGAGCGCATAGCTCCCTGGGACCGGTGCCCAAACCAGGGATGCCGCCGAGGCCCATCATAGCTCGATTACTGAATTATCGCGATCGAGACACTGCATTGAGAGCAGCACGCACGAAGCAATCCCTATCCTATCCTGATTTCACCCCGATGGTCCAGGAGGAAAGGCGCAAGTTCATTGACGTTAAGAAAAAATTACGAGCTGCACAAATAGACTATGCCTTACTGTATCCTGCGAAGCTTCGGGTCACATACCAAGGGAAACAATGCTTCTTTACGAATCCGCAGAAGGTGGAGGACTATTTAAAGGCAGTCAAGAAGGCGCAGAGGGGAGCACAGGGCCGTGGCGCTGAGCACGACGACAACCCGCCGGACGCTGATGAAGAGGCCTAATGTATTTTCACTACAGCGCCTACCGAAAATGTACGATACAAAAGGGGATGATGGACGGAGCGTTTGAGCAAATCAAACACTCACCCCCCGTCAACTGATCTGGGTTTAATCCATCACCATTCTTTAGCTCACTCAGCCACCCCATTTCAGACATGGCTATATGCAAATCAGTCTGACCCTGTGCCTCATGGGAACAGTCCAGCCCGAACTGCCAAGCCATGTCTTCCATGGACCGGAAACAAGCATCCTGGGACCGGTTTCGGATTCATAATCCTCATCTGCCAGGCTATCTTGAATCCAGTGGCCAAGTGAGCAAGGGACTCACGTCTGAGCATACCCTGCCACACTTAGGGCGAACAAAGCGAAACAAAAGGGGATGATGGACGGAGCGTTTGAGCCAATCAAACACTCACCCCCAGTCAACTGATCTGGGTTTAATCCATCACCATTCTTTAGCCCACTCAGCCACCCCATTTCAGACATGGCTATATGCAAATCAGTCTGACCCTGTGCCTCATGGGAACAGTCTAGCCCGAACTGCCAAGGCATGTCTTCCATGGACCGGAAACACGCATCCTGGGACCGGTTTCGGATTCATAATCCTCATCAGCCAGGCTATCTTGAATCCAGTGGCCAAGTGAGCAAGGGACTCACGTCTGAGCATACCCTGCCACACTTAGGGCGAACAAAGCGATACAAAAGGGGATGATGGACGGAGCGTTTGAGCAAATCAAACACTCACCCCTAGTCAACTGATCTGGGTTTAATCCATCACCATTCTTTAGCCCACTCAGCCACCCAATTTCAGACATGGCTATATGCAAATCAGTCTGACCCTGTGCCTCATGGGAACAGTCCAGCCCGAACTGCCAAGCCATGTCTTCCATGGACCGGAAAGAAGCATCCTGGGACCGGTTTCGGATTCATAATCCTCATCAGCCAGGCTATCTTGAATCCAGTGGCCAAGTGAGCAAGGGACTCACGTCTGAGCATACCCTGCCACACTTAGGGCGAACAAAGCGATACAAAAGGGGATGATGGACGGAGCGTTTGAGCAAATCAAACACTCACCCCCAGTCAACTGATCTGGGTTTAATCCATCACCATTCTTTAGCCCACTCAGCCACCCAATTTCAGACATGGCTATATGCAAATCAGTCTGACCCTGTGCCTCATGGGAACAGTCCAGCCCGAACTGCCAAGCCATGTCTTCCATGGACCGGAAAGAAGCATCCTGGGACCGGTTTCGGATTCATAATCCTCATCAGCCAGGCTATCTTGAATCCAGTGGCCAAGTGAGCAAGGGACTCACGTCTGAGCATACCCTGCCACACTTAGGGTGAACAAAGCGATACAAAAGGGGATGATGGACGGAGCGTTTGAGCAAATCAAACACTCACCCCCAGTCAACTGATCTGGGTTTAATCCATCACCATTCTTTAGCCCACTCAGCCACCCCATTTCAGACATGGCTATATGCAAATCAGTCTGACCCTGTGCCTCATGGGAACAGTCCAGCCCGAACTGCCAAGCCATGTCTTCCATGGACCGGAAACAAACATCCTGGGACCGGTTTCGGATTCATAATCCTCATCAGCCAGGCTATCTTGAATCCAGTGGCCAAGTGAGCAAGGGACTCACGTCTGAGCATACCCTGCCACACTTAGGGCGAACAAAGTGATACAAAAGGGGATGATGGACGGAGCGTTTGAGCAAATCAAACACTCACCCCCAGTCAACTGATCTGGGTTTAATCCATCACCATTCTTTAGCCCACTCAGCCACCCCATTTCAGACATGGCTATATGCAAATCAGTCTGACCCTGTGCCTCATGGGAACAGTCCAGCCCGAACTGCCAAGCCATGTCTTCCATGGACCGGAAACAAGCATCCTGGGACCGGTTTCGGATTCATAATCCTCATCAGCCAGGCTATCTTGAATCCAGTGGCCAAGTGAGCAAGGGACTCACGTCTGAGCATACCCTGCCACATTTAGGGCGAACAAAGCGATACAAAAGGGGATGATGGACGGAGCGTTTGAGCAAATCAAACACTCACCCCCAGTCAACTGATCTGGCTTTAATCCATCACCATTCTTTAGCCCACTCAGCCACCCCATTTCAGACATGGCTATATGCAAATCAGTCTGACCCTGTGCCTCATGGGAACAGTCCAGCCCGAAGAGCGAGCACATAGATCCCTGGGACCGGTGCCCAAACCAGGGATGCCGCCGAGGCCCATCATAGCTCGATTACTGAATTATCGCGATCGAGACACTGCATTGAGAGCGGCACGCACGAACCAATCCCTATCCTATCCTGATTTCACCCCGATGTCCAGGAGGAAAGGCGCAAGTTCATTGACGTTAAGAAAAAATTACGAGCTGCACAAATAGACTATGCCTTACTGTATCCTGCAAAGATTTGGGTCACATACCACGGGAAACAACGCTTCTTTACGAATCCGCAGAAGGTGGAGGACTATTTAAATGCAGTCAAGAAGGCGCAGAGGGGAGCGCAGGGCCGTGGCGCTGAGCACGACGACAACCCGCCGGATGCTGATGAAGAGGCCTAATGTATTTTCACTACAGCGCCTACCGAAAATGTACGGCAACCTGGAGCTGCTGAGACTGTATTTCCTATGCATTGCGTTCCAGGGACATCATACAAACTTGGAACTGTGACCTACTCCCAGTGGTAATGTACTCCAGGGTCCACTATGCCTCCTTGGCTTCACCGAAGGGTGGTACAGGACGTGAGGCTTGAGGAGGGAATTGTGGTTGTGCGTCCTTTTTATGCCGTTCCCCTTAGGGGTATACCCCATTCATGGGTCTTGACTATGGGAGATTGTTGTGTTGTGAGGGTGGGGACGTGGGTGGGGGCAGTGAATACCTCTTTGGCAAGTTGGGGCTGCTGCAGAGGGTTGGAGGGCGGGATGGGGAGGGGTCTGAGGGCTGCTGGCATAATTGGGATGCAATAGTGGGAGGGAGCGAGAATAATGCTATGTGGGAGTTTCGTTTTCCAGGGGGGGAGGAATTGTTGTATAGACTGTGCGGGGCCGTGCTACACCTGAGCGGAAAAGGTATTACTGATAGAGACATGGCGAGTTGCACTTATACAATGTTTTTCGAGCTATGGCAGGGGTAGGGCCCGATCCATTGTTGAGATGTTTGTCGTGGAATATTAAGGGTCTTAACGATGCACGGAAATGTCGTAATGTTATTGCATATCTTGACCGTCACCAAGTCCAGATTGCCATGCTGCAGGAGACACACATATCGCCACAGACACGCACCACCTTTGCCAGAAAAGGGGCCGCTGTTCGTACTTTCTCATCTTACTCTACGTATGCAAGGGGGGTGGTCATATTGATTAAACACACTCTGCCATTTCAAATGCTTGGTGAATCAACTGATGCTGAGGGCCGCTTTGCTATGATGTGGGGTCGCCTAGGACGTAACACTGTTACATTAGTAAATTGTTATGCCCCCAATGTAGATACACCGACTTTTTTCACTACATTGTGGGGTAAAGTACTGGATGTGGGCTCCCAACATGTCATCTGGGGAGGAGACTTTAATGTGGCTCTGCTGCCAGCGCGAGACAGGGGAGACGGGGTGACACATTACAAACCTAGATCTCGGGAGGCCCTGATCGGTGTACTCGAAGAGGGTGACTTGACGGATAGCTGGCGACATCTGCACCCATTCCAGAAAGAAGGCACTCACTTCACGTCTCTGACAGGCACATGGGCTAGATTGGATAATTTATTCTTATCTAGGGTGTTGAGTGCTGGGTTGACTACAGCGGTGCATTTACCCAGGACTTACTCTGACCATAGTCCGGTTCTGATACATCTGCAGGTGCCTGGTTAGGATAACCCCCGACCGCATTGGCGGTTACAACCAACAGCCCTGTTGGATACGGTGTTCCGCACGGAACTCAGTGAGAAGATTGCGGCATTCTTCCCTCGAAATAAGGGGTCTGTAGACTCAGTTGAAGTTATCTGAGAGGCATTTAAAGTTACGGTTCGAGGGTATTGCATATCAAAAAGCTTCGGAATGCAACGTGACATACAGCGCACGTTGCATACACTGGACTGGGACCTTAAGGTCCTGGAGACTCAGATGGTAACGGGAGACAGTACTGAGGCGCACGCTAAATTTAGAGATAAACTGACACAATATGAGGAAGGTGCTGCCAGGGAAGCCAAGTTCGGAGGGAAGTTTTGGACGGCTAGAAAATATTGCGAGGGAGACAGGCCCGGAAAGGCCATGGCAGTGCTGACACGCACTCCTCACACCCATAACACAATTCTCGAAATCACTGATGACAGTGGTTTAGCCGTCAGGGACACCGGCAGCATATTGACTGTTTTCACGTCACATTACCAGGCTTTATACACGATGACCACGACCAGTGACGTCCACTATGATGACTTCCTAGGCAAAGTAGCCCTTTGCTGGCTCAGCGACGTACATAGGGCGTTACTTGCTGCCCCCTTCGAACTGGACGAGATTAGGAATGCCATAATGTCCCTTAAAAATGGCAAAGCCCCGGGCTTGGATGGACTGCCTGCCGAATTTTATAAGGCCTATATAGACATTATGGCACCTGTACTCTGGGAGATATTTAAAGAATCTCTTGCTGATGGAATCCTCTCTCGTTCAATGCGTGAAGTTGTAATCACGTCCTTACTTAAGCCTGGGAAGAACCCTGGTACCTGTGACTCTTACCGCCCACTATCGCTGTTAAATTGTGATGTGAAGATACTGGCCAAGGTGCTTGCTACAAGGTTGTCTCTCCTGATGACCAAAATTATATTACCTGACTAGTCGGGGTTTGTCCCTAACCGATCCACCTCTCACAATCTACGCACATTATTCTCCCTGCTTCGCACGGTGCATCCGGAGCTCCCAGTTGCGGCGGTTTCTTTGGATGCCACCAAAGCCTTTGACTCGGTCGAATGGCCGTACTTATTCACCGTTTTGACCCGTATGGGATTCCCTAAATTGTTCATCTCCTGGGTCCAGTTACTATATGCACAACCGACCACAAAAGTGCTTATTAACGGACGCCTTTCTCCCTCAATTGCCATAACGAGAGGCACCCGACAGGGATGTCCGCTATCCCCTCTCCTTTTTGCGATTGCAGTTGAGCCACTAGCTTGTCGGGTGCGCCAGCTGCACCGGGAAAGTGCTTTTCGCTGCTTTCAACGTCAGATCGATGTGTCGCTGTATGCAGACGACATGACGCTCTTTGTCACATACCCGTTACAGAACCTGACTCGATACTGCGGGAATTCTTAGTCTTCGGCAGACTTTCCGGAGTGCACATAAATTGGGCTAGATTGCAATTTTTCCCCTCACAGATGCAGTTCCTGACTTCCCACTTGATTATCCATTGGAGTGGTGTTGTTAGGATTTACGTTACCTTGGCATCCAGATTACTCGTGATAAGGACGAGACCCTAAGACTTAATTATGGTATTGCGATTACAAAACTTTCTGCATCGGTTGACCTGTGGTATATAAATAAATATTACCGGATCTATTTTTGTCTAGGCATAGCAATAACAGATAGCTCAATAAATAAGAGTCAAGATTCGAGGTAGTAGGAGTTTTGCAGGTTTATTACAGCATAAAGGACAGGAACAGGACAACCTGCATAGGAATAGGATGGCAGGGCCCGGCAGGGGGGCCGGATTGGACTAGCGTGGCCCGGCAGCTGCCGGGGCTGGATCTGGGATGAGCGCGCTCTGGGGAAAGGACTGGCGTAACATTTAATAACAATACACAGGCATATATATATTAAAACAGTTGCATTACAGTACATATGATAGGCGGAGCAGTGGGTGGAGCAAAGGGTGTGACGTGTAGCAGTCGCGAAAGATAAGGGTGAGAGTAGGTGTAACAGGGCGTATACATAGACATGTGATGCAAACGTAACAGAATATGTCATAAATGGGGCGGAAACATGGAGGGGGCTACCTAAGGAGCCGGGACCTCTAACCTGATGGTGCGCGCAAACTGACAATGACGTATTACTAGGAGAAGCTGGGGGCTACGAACTCTGTGCTAGGAGCAGAGACTGAAGTCTGGAGAGTCAGGGCGACATGTACCTAAACAGTATCTAGTATCTGATGTTTAGAGAACATGTTGATATAAACTAGAAGTCAGGAGGGGAAAGGCTAACAGACTCTAAGACTGGTGCATGCATTATTCTACATGTAGTGCGTGATGAAGAATATTAAATGACCATTAAATACAGTATTTCTCTAACATGGAGACGTAAAGGCTAGACAATGACGGAAACTATTGATGCGGTTCAGTAGCTTTAGGAATGCAGAGAAGGAGGGCTGGACTGATAACTAGAATCATAACATACTCTTGGCAGACTCAGAGGCAGAGCCAGGCTGAACCGGGCACTGCGAGGCAGGAAGTAAGTGAAGGGTCAGGAATACAGGTGGGGGCTGTATCGCTCCTCAGCGAGGGCTTAGGAGACAGGAGCTGAATCTGGTATCCAGGCCCTTTTGAGGCCTAGAAACGGGGACTTTACAATGGAATAACGTGCACACTGAGAAACGTGGCAACGTAACTTTACATAGGCCTGGTATTCGTAGTTTTCACGAGAACTGGAAACTGGCATACTAGAGGTGGACACAACTATAATTGCGTCTTTAATCGAACATGGGGAATACATATGCATATTAATCATGCACACATAACATATGATGGAGAACGCGTAGGGACACAGAACATGGCAAAATTTACTTTTCCACATTCCCTCCTTGTCACTACGTTTCCATCAGGAAACATCAATATTCATGATACCATCTATCATTTCATACAGTATCATTTGCTCGTCTCGAATTTTCTTGGAACGGGATTTAGAACGGGGCTTGGGACTAGGAATACAAGAGGTAGCACAAATGCCGCAAATCGCAGGGCCACATTGTATACAGAGGCAGCAACTGAATATGATCGCTACTGCAATACCTAGAAAGGACAATACTTTCCATCCCCAGGCGGAAATTATATTCCAGAACCAACCGGACCATGTCCAGGTGCCTGGATCTTGGTGTAACAGATGGGCAATTTTATGAAGTCTGGTTATAGCTGAATAAACAGACGGCGCGTTATTTGGAATGAAAATGCAGCAACTAGATCCGATGACTCTACAGGCCCCGCCCCTATCGGCCAGTATGACGTCAAGGACGAGACGATTTTGCAAAACGACAAATCTCATAGCAGATTGCTCTTCAGTCAAATTACCTAGGGCAGAGGCAGTCTCATTTACTACAGCTTCAAGGGTTCTGGTTAACCTACGAATTAGCTTACTATTCTGGATAGGGCCTATAAAAAAGAAGAAACCTCTATTGAAATCTGTATACTGTTCTAGAGCAGTTTCAGTATAATCGACAATTGGGGACTCGATCTCCCTTCTATGTCTAATGTGTACTAGATGTGTATTTCTATGATAATCAGGTGGGGCTAGGAAAACTGGTGGCAGTAGGAAGGCAATGTAACAGGTTCCCTCCCAATCGAGGGGCAGACGAACATATGCGGTTTGACCACAAATAAAATAAGAATGACGTGAAGCTTTAAAAATAGATTTCCTACTGTCACTATACTTGACAATAGTAGTACAATCACTATGTCCTACATGTACGGAACCATTATTTCGGACACATAATTCGCCTTTGACTGGTAGTACTGAAATAGCAGGTAAGTCTGGAGTAGAATCAGACTGAACATTCAGGACCATGAAATTCGAAGAATAATTTCCTAAATTATAAACTTCATTCTCTAGATCTAACCCTGTTCTGTGGGGAAGACCTTGCTTGTCTGGAAAACATGTACTGTTAAGGAAAGACATATCTGTTGAGGATGACGTTAACGTGGACCATGCTCCACACGAACCATTATGTGAAAATGGATAAGGAAAGAGTGGCAGAACTCCCTTCGGTGTCTGGAAAGGGGGGAGTCGACCACACACCCAACAATTAGTGGCATTGCTGGTCTGGTGTGAATAATGTAACATGCGGATAAAGGAATTGTTACGCATAGCGAGGCGGTAAGAGAGTTCATGAGGAGGCAGATCACTAAACGTGTGCTCTACTGTAACATTAGAAGACTTATTTACATGAGAAACTGGAAAATACAGGAAAAATGCATAACTGGTGCAGGAAATCATAATGCTGAGAAATAAAACGAAACTTAGAAAAACGATACATCGGATTGAGTTTTGACTAACTCTCTCACTATGGGGGTCTATTTTATACATGTCAGAAACCGGTCTAACCGTTTCACCTAGGGGAGGACTTAGACAATCAAACTGGCTGACTTATTTTACTAGACCTTAACTTTTTCTTATACTCCTGTTGCGGAGTTGTCTCTAACAGGGAGGGTGCAGTAACATTGTCTTTTGCGGGACAGTCCTTAAGAATAGTACTTTGGCAGTCCTTTAAATGCTCGGAAATGTTCTTTGAAACTGGTTTCAATCCATAAAACTTTTTGATATGCGATAGATGCACCCAGCCTTTGCGTCCCTCCAACTTCACGGCTGTACGGGTGGCCAGGAGGACCTGTCGGGGCTCCTTCCAGCGAGGCTCCAGCGGACTTGAACGATCGAAATTTCGCACTAGGACCATGGATCCGGGAACGATTTCATGCGGTGCCACCTCGGTATTGTCTGGAAATGCGGCGGCAACCTGTGAACGACAAGAGTTGAGGGCAGACATCAAGGAAGCTAGGTAATCTGTCAGCATATTACTTGAAACATCGGTAATACTTCGGGGTCTAGGAGTACCCCACATGTTAGGGGGGCGGCCGAAAACGACCTCATAAGGGGACAGACCTGATCTGGAATGTGCGACCATGCGCATATAGAACAGGGCAACTGGCAGAGCTACTAGCCAGTCCACACCTTTCTCTTGACATACTTTGGCAATGCGAATTTTCAGGGTCTGATTATGTCTCTCTACGAGACCGGCTGCTTCAGGATGGCGTACACAATGGAACTTCCACTGGTACCCTAACAAAAGGGAAACATGTTTCATCAACTCAGATGAGAATGGCTGGCCGTTGTCAGAATATACGACTCTAGGGAGTCCATAACGGGGGAAGAACTCACGAACCAACTGCTTGGCAGTGGTCGCAGCTGTGTAATCTGGGACTGGATATGCCTCTGTCCACCTGGACAAAGCGCATACAACTACGAGGACATACTAGAAACCTCGACATCGCTCCATCTGAATGTAATCCATCTGGAGGACTTCAAAAGGGTGGTCAGGAGGCTGGAATCCACCTTGTTCCACCGGGACACTTTTACCTGGATTAAACTGACAACATATCATACAGGTACGGACTTTCTGCTTGGCTGCAGCTCGTAAATGCTTGTTGAACCAAATATTCTGGATACTGTCTAACATTGCTTTTTCTCCTAAATGTGCTGGACTAAGTGCGGTATTAACAATGACCAGGGTCTGATTATGTCTCTCTACGAGACCGGCTGCTTCAGGATGGCGTACACAATGGAACTTCCACTGGTACCCTAACAAAAGGGAAACATGTTTCATCAACTCAGATGAGAATGGCTGGCCGTTGTCAGAATATACGACTCTAGGGAGTCCATAACGGGGGAAGAACTCACGAACCAACTGCTTGGCAGTGGTCGCAGCTGTGTAATCTGGGACTGGATATGCCTCTGTCCACCTGGACAAAGCGCATACAACTACGAGGACATACTTGAAACCTCGACATCGCTCCATCTGAATGTAATCCATCTGGAGGACTTCAAAAGGGTGGTCAGGAGGCTGGAATCCACCTTGTTCCACCGGGACACTTTTACCTGGATTAAACTGACAACATATCATACAGGTACGGACTTTCTGCTTGGCTGCAGCTCGTAAATGCTTGTTGAACCAAATATTCTGGATACTGTCTAACATTGCTTTTTCTCCTAAATGTGCTGGACTATGTGCGGTATTAACAATGACTTGAACCATAGAGTCGGGGAGAAACCATGTGGTTTTACCCTTCGTTACCCATCCCTGATCTGTCTGGACCCCTCCTTGTTCGGACCATTTCTTGATTTCATCGGGAGTAGCATGTAACTGGATATCTATGACATCTTGAGTAGGGTCCTTAACTGTCATACAGGTAGTCGGATCTGGAGTATGTGTCTGTGTTGGCTTAACTGAAATGTCTAGAGCCTGTGCTGTAAGCTTGGCTGTGCGATCCGCTAGATCATTACCTTGGGAAATAGTGTCAGTAACCTTCGTATGTGCTTTGCATTTCATGATGGCAATGGATGTCGGTAAGTGTATTGCATCTAAAAGAGCTTGAATAAGGAGACCATGCTGAATCTTGGTTCCATGAGAAGTCATGAAACCTCTCTCCTGCCAGAGTACTCCGAAGTCGTGTACGACTCCAAATGCGTAATGTGAATCTGTGTAAACATTAACTTTCAGGTTCTTGGCGTGTATGCAGGCTTGAGTCAGAGCAACTAGCTCCGCTGCTTGAGCAGACAGGGTGTCAATACGGTGTGTTTCAATAACTTCAGTGTCAGTAGTCACTGCATACGCGGCTACTAGTTCTCCTGTACTTGTTCTCATACATGAACCATCCACATAAAGTGTCAGGTCGGGATCTGGTAATGGAATATCTGTCAGATCTTGTCTTGGCTTTGTCATAATGTTAACTACTTCCACACAGTCGTGTGTGGCAGGATTTGGATTAACTGATGGTAACAGTGTAGCAGGATTTAGGACGTTGCAGCGTCTGATTTCTATGTGTGGCTGGAACAGTGTCAATTCATAACCTGTTAAACGTGCAATTGTCAAGTGCTGAGTTTGTGTTCGGTTTAAAAGAACTTCCACAGAGTGTGGAACTTGTACTGTCAGGGAGTGTCCTAAGACTATGGAATCACTTTGTCTGATAGCTAGTGCTGTGGCTGCAACTGACTTGAGGCACGCAGGCAGAGCCTGGGCTACAGGATCTAATGTGCTCGAAAAATAAGCACAGGGCTTGTATTGTCCTGCTTGATCTTGTGTGAGAACAGATAATGCTGTACCTTCGCGTTCTGTGACGAAAAGTGTAAAAGGCTTACTGTAGTTCGGTGTAGCTAGAACTGGAGCTTGACATAGGGCTTTCTTTAATTCATTAAAACTAAGTGTATGTTCAGATGTCCAAGGGAGAACAGTCGATACGGCTGCCTCCTGGGTCGTTAACTGTATCAGTGGCTTAGCTAGAAATGCATACTGAGGAATCCATTGTCTGCAATAAGAAGTAAGGCCAATAAAAGCACGTACCTCCTTCTGGGTCTTGGGCTGAGGAAGACTCGCTATTAACTGGATACGGTCTGGTGTCAACTGCCTACCCCACTTGGACAGCAAGTGGCCTAAGTAGATTACTTGCTGGACACAGAATTGAAGCTTAGAAGGGGACACCTTGTGCCCCATCTCGGCTAGGAAGTACAAGACTGTAAGTGAGGCTCGCTCGCAAGCACGTTCAGAACGGGCTGTGATCAGTAGATCATCGACATACTGGAGCAGGGCAGTGTCAGTTGGCATGTGAATGTTGTCTAGTTGTCTCTTGAGTGCTTGACTGTAAATACTAGGACTTTCTGTGAAACCTTGAGGAGCGCGTGTGAACATATAGCTCCTTCCATTTAAACAAAATCCGAAAAGAAACTGGCTGTCTGGATGAATGGGGACACTAAAAAATGCGTTCTTGAGGTCTATGACTGTAAAAAATGAGGCTTCGGAATCAATGGCTGTCAATAGGGAAGAGATATCTGGGACAACTGGGTACTGTGGAATAATGCATTTATTAAGTTCTCGAAGGTCAATCACTAATCGATATACTGGAGGTGCATTTGGATCAGTACGTTTCATGACAGGAATGATCGGAGAATTACATACATTGGAGTCAGTTTCTACCACTACTCCTTGAGCCATAAGCTCGTCAATAATTTTGGATAAGGCTGCTACAGCCTCAGGTGGCAATCTGTACTGTCTGATTCGTGGCAGGACTACACCTGGCTTGAGAGTCACACGATGGGGTGTGATTTGCATAAAGCCAACATCAGTTGGACCTTGCGCCCATAGATGCTGCGGAACATTAGACAATCTCGGATCAAAATCTCGTAATACATAGTGACCCTTGAAGTCACGTAGGAACAATCGTATTCCCTCTGGGGAGCAGCATATAACTGCACCTAACTCTTTCAGTGTTTTAATGCCTAATACATTTTCTGGACATGACTTCGTAAGTAACAGATCAGTAGTGCGGGACAATGGACCTACTTCTAGAGTAACTGGCTTTGAAATTTCATTTACGATAGGTTTTCCTGAAAATCCAAGGGAAACATTTCTAGAGCCTGAGAGCGGAGCCCCTGGAACTTCGGCGTGACTGATGGTGGTCCTACTTGCCCCTGTATCAATCAGGAACTTTCTGTCTTTCCCTAGTAC
This sequence comes from Lissotriton helveticus, assembly GCF_964261635.1. NCBI lineage: Eukaryota > Metazoa > Chordata > Amphibia > Caudata > Salamandridae > Lissotriton > Lissotriton helveticus. The sequence goes on from NC_136063.1 coordinate 606,657,714, forward strand.
TTGACTGTGAACATAGGGACCTTCTTGATCTACAGGTATCTCGATGAGAGGCAAGCCTACCTCCCTCTCTAGGCTGTTTCATGAATATGGCTGATACTCTGGATACTCTGACTGTGCATACTGGTACATCTGTTGTGTAACATGCTGTGTTGCAGCAATAGGCTGCGGTACTGGAACTGTCTGTGGTGCATTCTGTGGCTGAGAAGTCTGTGAAACTTGCTCTTGTCTAGGCGGACGTGGTCTTTCTTTAGTCTTACCGGTAGCTATGTTGTGTTTCAGAACTGCACACTCGTTTATAAAATGACCTGGCTGTTTACAATAATTGCAGTTCCCTTTAACGGGAGCTGCAGGGTGACTGGCTTGATTCGGACCCCTCTTCTGACTGTCTTGAGGAACAGATTGTGCAACTAGTACTTTCATTTTCGTGTCTTTCATACGCTTTCTCTCGTGTTCTTGCTCTTCTCTGATTCTATTCTGGTGATATTGAAGCATCTGTAACATCTGGGACGGGGTATTAGCTTGCCAGGTACTTTCGACTTTCAAAACTCGTTTTTTAATTGGTGGACTTGAATTCTCGACTAATTTAGTAACAAAAAGGTGAGGGTATGACTCGCTACTTGTCTTGAGGCCACTGTTTATGGTAAAACATTTCTCAAATCTAGAATAAAAATCACTAATGTCTTCGTCTTGTTTCTGTTTACAGGCTGAGATTGCATCCCAGTCTTCTTTTCTAGTTGTCAATAATCTAGGCAAAACTTGTATTAATAATTCTGGTAATTCTTTACATTTGTCTCCAAGACCGGTACCTGGTACTCGTATCTTGTCTTCAGCTTCTAGAACTGCCCAATCGATCTTTTTCTCTCCCACCTCCCATTCTTTTTCCTTGAGTTTCTCATATACCCCTGCGGGCAACAGGACCTTTAACATTTTAATAATATCTGGATACGTGTATTCTCCCATACGGAGCATGTCTTTTAATTCTCGGTGGAACCCTGCTGGATCTTTATCATGACAGGGAATTAACTTTTTCATCTCTAAGAGTTCCATCTTTGTAATCGGGGTGTAAACAAACACTCGTTGCATTTCACCACCGTCTGTCTTAACTGGATGCACTTCTCGTAACGGATTCTGTCTGTCTATGTAAAAGGGCTTATTTTCTGGAGGTGAGACATGAACAAAATGCGGGTTCAAGAACATACTATATTTGTGGCGCTGTTCTAGAATGACACTAATCAAATCGGTACCTAAACCTTTCCATTTATACTGGAGTAACTCGTTCAGGACATCGTGTAACGGACCTGGATCAGAATGTTGACCCTCATACAAAGTAATGAGGTGTTGAATCATATACATACCCGCCAGTCGTTGCTTGGCTGGGGGCAATTTCAGAAACATTTGTGCCACTATTTCATCTGGAAAAGTGGTAGAAACAGTAATCCATCGGACTGCTGATCGGACTAGTTCTTGTTCATGCATAGTACTTAACTCGTTATAACCGATTCGTGATTTCAGAATGTGATCGGTAGCTTGAAATACTTGTTCTAGAGAACCTTGTTCTGGTGCCGGGTGATGGAAAGTTGACTTGTGTTCTAGGCGTAAATGGCGATCTGGAAATCTAGATTTTCCTACATACGCTATTCTGTCGGGATTCTCGTCCTCTACCTCTTCCGCAGAGTCATTTTCTTTTTCGCTTACTTGTGTTGCCTTACGTTGTTCGTGTAACCTTATTATTTCCTTACGAATTTTCTTATACATACTCTCTATACTGCTGATAGTCTTGTGTTTACCCTCGGCTATATTATCACTCCACTTAGTCAGGACTTTCATTTCGGCTTGATTTTTGGTCGGATAATCTTGTTCTCTTATTAGACAATTAATCAGAAACTTTAATATCATGAGCTGGACTTCAACTTTTCTTTGGCACTTGACGTCACTAATACTTTCTGGATCATCCCCTGTACGGATGAAACGGTATATTCTGTCTAGATCTCCTTTCATATCTGGTAGGGTGACTAGATACTCGGTCACCTTTCTTACGCGTAATGAATATAAAACCATATTATCCTCGCCTGGGACTGGATCATAGCCACATTCGTTAAGGGCTTTTCTTATTTCTGCAACAGACTGATACCTGGGCGTACGCTGTGACGCTTGTGCATGTAATTCGACTAACGTTAAACGCTTGTGTGGCGGCGGGGTTCCTGGAGGACCTCCCCCTGCGGCCCCTAAACTAGAGTCGTCTACTGATGCTCTTTGTCCTGGCAGAGTGGGAAATGGAAATGCAGGCTGGACTTGTATGGCGGGCTGGACCGGGGGTACCGTAACAGGTACTCCGGTGTCTGGAGGAGCGGGAAGTGCCTGATTTACAGGGACTGGCGGAACAGGATTTGCATATTCCGGGACTGTGTCGTCCAAATAGGACGAGATAAAAATATCAGCTGCGGTCGGTTTGTGACGTAGCTTGGTCGGAACTAAGGGTGGCGGAAAATTACTGAATGCCTCCGGGGTTGCTTTTGGCAAGCCCTCGGCAAGAAGAGGATACATACCCTTAATAAGAGCATGCCTCTGTCTGTCTGACTGTTCGGTTTTAACTCGTTCACCTATCTCGATTAATTCTTTTTCTTGTGCTCGCTCTAAGGATTCTCTACTTAGTTCTGACTTTCTGATTTCTTTTTCGGTTCTTTTATGAGATTCTTTGCGCCATAACTCGATGGCGTCTTTCTGTGACTGTCTGGCTTTCTTTTTCCATAATGCTTCTTCTACTCGCATGATGCACTCGGCATCCCATGTGCCTGATACAGGCCATCTATACTTTTCTTCTAACTGTTTGGTATACTCTACCCATAAATCTAGATATAATATGGCACTTATGCCATGCTTCTGATACATAAAATGACCTGGACTGTCCCTAGGCGGGACAGGAACTGCTTCTTCTAGCAGACCCTTTCTAGTTTTTAACTGACGTAATCTCGAAAAGAGGGACATTGCAAACTTGAATCTGAACACAATACAATACACGAGAAACAATAACAATTGAGAAAACAATTCAGGCATACCACGACATTGAACATACATTGAATAACATTATGAAGCAACAGTTCGGACAGAATACTACCTGGAACACTGAGAACAGAAACACATGAATTTCTCGAGAACGGAACAGGCTAGAATTACTGGATGCGCTGCTGAAACAGCACGGAACATACCGGTCCCATAAAGGGACGCATCAAGACCCGTATCCACCTAGGTGAACACTTCGTTTCAGATCTGCGTACCCAGACCCATCGGACCAGAGACAATTTAGATTGACCCTGTCTAGATACTACCCCAGCAACGGTACTCACCGGGCAGCAAGAACGGAAGGCCTCAGACTGGACGGGACTGCTTCGACGCCGGACGGACGAACTTCGGACTTCTGTTACGGGTGGGCCTCCGGATACCTCGGACCTTGGACTCTCGGCTTGGGCTCTGGTCGGGACTCGCCGCGTTCCTCCACCGCCTCGTCTGGATGCTGGACCGCCACCTCCGTCTCCTCCGTGGGCCTGAGGGATACTTGAAGCAGAAATATCTGCACGTGCACGGTATGGTTCCGTCACGGCTGCAGAGGGTCAGCGGGCCGGCGTGGCTTCACCGGCGCGTGGGGAAAGGGCAAGTCCCTGTTCGGGCGCCATTATGTGGTATATAAATAAATAATACCGGATCTATTTTTGTCTAGGCATAGCAATAACAGATAGCTCAATAAATAAGAGTCAAGATTCGAGGTAGTAGGAGTTTTGCAGGTTTATTACAGCATAAAGGACAGGAACAGGACAACCTGCATAGGAATAGGATGGCAGGGCCCGGCAGGGGGGCCGGATTGGACTAGCGTGGCCCCGCAGCTGCCGGGGCTGGATCTGGGATGAGCGCGCTCTGGGGAAAGGACTGGCGTAACATTTAATAACAATACACAGGCATATATATATTAAAACAGTTGCATTACAGTACATATGATAGGCGGAGCAGTGGGTGGAGCAAAGGGTGTGACGTGTAGCAGTCGCGAAAGATAAGGGTGAGAGTAGGTGTAACAGGGCGTATACATAGACATGTGATGCAAACGTAACAGAATATGTCATAAATGGGGCGGAAACATGGAGGGGGCTACCTAAGGAGCCGGGACCTCTAACCTGATGGTGCGCGCAAACTGACAATGACGTATTACTAGGAGAAGCTGGGGGCTACGAACTCTGTGCTAGGAGCAGAGACTGAAGTCTGGAGAGTCAGGGCGACATGTACCTAAACAGTATCTAGTATCTGATGTTTAGAGAACATGTTGATATAAACTAGAAGTCAGGAGGGGAAAGGCTAACAGACTCTAAGACTGGTGCATGCATTATTCTACATGTAGTGCGTGATGAAGAATATTAAATGACCATTAAATACAGTATTTCTCTAACATGGAGACGTAAAGGCTAGACAATGACGGAAACTATTGATGCGGTTCAGTAGCTTTAGGAATGCAGAGAAGGAGGGCTGGACTGATAACTAGAATCATAACATACTCTTGGCAGACTCAGAGGCAGAGCCAGGCTGAACCGGGCACTGCGAGGCAGGAAGTAAGTGAAGGGTCAGGAATACAGGTGGGGGCTGTATCGCTCCTCAGCGAGGGCTTAGGAGACAGGAGCTGAATCTGGTATCCAGGCCCTTTTGAGGCCTAGAAACGGGGACTTTACAATGGAATAACGTGCACACTGAGAAACGTGGCAACGTAACTTTACATAGGCCTGGTATTCGTAGTTTTCACGAGAACTGGAAACTGGCATACTAGAGGTGGACACAACTATAATTGCGTCTTTAATCGAACATGGGGAATACATATGCATATTAATCATGCACACATAACATATGATGGAGAACGCGTAGGGACACAGAACATGGCAAAATTTACTTTTCCACAGACCGCTGGCTGTCCCTTCCCCTCTCTATGGCAGGCAGAGCATCGCTTCTCAAGATGGTCGTGCTTCCCCATTTTCTGTATTTATTTCTAAACATTCCTTATTACCCTGGGGCGTTCTTTTTCAAAACATTGAAGGCTGAAGTGTGTCGTTTATTCTGGGGAGGCAAGCACCCAAGACTCCGGTGGTCGATATTGACTCAGCCTTACGACAAGGGGGGTTTTGATGTCCCAGACTTTGAGGCTTACTATATATGCGCGCAGGCGCATTACGCTTACCACTGGATGTTCCCCACACCTTTTATGCCCCAAATGGCATCAGAAGACTGGATCGCGAATCCCCTGCCTCTGAACGGGCTTATTCATTGTCCTGTGACAGCCATAGAAACACCACCTACCACCGTCACGTGTACACTAGATGCCTGGCATCGTATAAGTAAGATGCTAGGCTGCGCTCTGCCCTACTCTACTCGGATGCCTCTCGCATATCACCCCAAACTAGAACTCTTACAGGAGCGGGGATTTCATATGCTGTGTCGACGCCTGCAGATCAGGTGCTGGGGCTACCTCTTCACTGATGGCCAATTCAATACTGCAGCCTTGTTTTTTAAATCTCATAACCCCACCCCGCTTGACGCATTCTACTATATGAGACTGGGGAAGGGGATGAAGGAGATTCTGCCTGATTTTCCCAGAGAACATGAGGTCCTTCCCCCCTTGCATTTTATGCTAAGCTCACAGGATGGCTCGCATTTGGTGTCGGGCATATATCGGCAAGTCAGAACGTCTAGGCCGGGACTGGAAGGTTCAGCACGATCACATTGGTCTGCTGACCTGGCATCTGAACTCACTGATGAGCAGAGGCTTTATTGCTGCGACCTCACGGCCAGGATATCGGCCAGTTGTAGGCTCAAGATGATCCATTATAAGTTCCTACAAAGATTGTACTATACGCCAGCTAAAAAATTCAAATTCCACTTGTCTGATGATGACAGATGTGAACGTTGTCGTGCTGAACAGGCAGGACACTTGTCTTGGGAACGCCCATTGGTCCATGATTTCTGGCTACAAGTACACGGGGCTCTCGAATCCATGGTTGGCGCGCCGATAAGATTTGACCCTCTATTGATGCTACTAGGACACACACCACACATTCCTAAGAGCTGTAGGAAACTCTTAGATGTTGCCCTGCTCCTCGCAAAGCGCCGAGTGGCGTGTCAATGGGGCCGTGGGAGGGCTCAAAAGTTCAAGGAATGGCTCGCAGATGTGATTCATTGCCAGAAGCAGTCTGCGATTTTTGCTGAGACAATGCCAGTGTCCAGTAAACCTAGGGACATTTGGGGCCCATTGACCACATATCTACTAACCCAAGGGGGCGGGGAAGATGCCCGATCTATGAGTGAGATAAGACCTACTGATGATGGAAATGCTGACACCTAAATTGCTCCTTTTGACACCTACTGTGCATTGCTCTTATACTTTGAAACTGGCTACATGTGTGAGTGTATGAACGGAAGTCCATTGGTTACTAATATCATCTGTATTACTATTTCCCGGCGTGCCTATTAATGCTTGTTGTATACCTCTAAACAAGTTAATATGTAATGTTCTCATGAAATATTACTGCCTTCTGATACTCTTCCCTTATGCCATGGCTCATAATTAACTGCTGATCTACTTTCTTATACGTGATACTGCTGTACTGCCATGTAATGATTTCTCTAGATGATATAGGTGTTAGCACTGTGCTTTGTACTTTCTACCTATTGTATTGAACAAAACCTCAAAATAAAGTTTATAAAAAACAAAATAAAAAAAATAAAAAATTTAAAAAAGAATTAAGGGGCATATTATCAAGACAGGCGATAAAATTATCGCCGTTTTAGCGGCAGAGAACTGCTGCTAAAACGGCGATAATGGGCTTGATAATATGCTCTATGGAATTCCAATTGAAGATCATGTTAGATGTCCTTCACATTTAACATGGGCCTCAATTGGAATTCCATAGAGCATATTATCAAGGCCATTATCTCCATTTTAGCGGCAGTTTTCTCCCGATAAAACTGCAATACTTTTATCGCCTGTCTTGATAATATGCCCCTCAGTCAGTACATTTCTGGTTACTATATTGAATGAAATTTTAGAAGGTTGTGACCTGCCTGGCTCTTTCACTGAAGCAGTTATTATACCTTTTTTGAAAAAGGACAAACTTCCTGAAAGTATGTGTTCTTAACGTCCAATTAGTGTGTTGAATAGCAATTACCACATTTTTGCAAAAACAATCACACATAGATTAACATTTTTAGTGCAGACTTTGGTTCACCCAGACCAAAATGGATTTTTAATAACCAGAATGATTTCCACCAATATACTAATTATTTAGTGCATGCCATCGCGCTGCTAATAGTATGAACAGGAAAAAGAGAGGAGTTAGGCCCAAGGGGGCGAAGCACAAGCAGGGCCATATAATAACTGTTAATACATTAAAGAGTCTTAAGGATCATAACCAAAAGCATATCACCAATAGATATATATATTGGATGTCTTTTTTGTTAAAATGTTTTTTCATGTAAAAAGTGTTTGTGATATATGTTGTATTGCACATTTATGCCATATTTAAGTGTGTTTGCTAAACAGTTTTGAGAGCAGCACATTCATGTTTTATTTAAGTGTGTTTGTAAATTGTTTTGAGAACAAGGATGTATTAATATGACACAACATATGTATTTTTTCAGATTGAAAGAAATAACTAAGAACAAATAATAGTGATAATAAAAATGTGAAAATAAATACACCGGTTCAAACTAAAATCAATGGGTTTGGCTATTTAGCATAGATACCTAGCTTAAAAAAAAACGTGAGGCACCGGCACATTCTTCTTTAACAAGCTAATAGTATTAAGGCAGCATCATCATGTTAGATGCTAAAAAGCATTTAATCTGATTCAATGAGAAATCCTGTTAATAATTTTCACAAAATTCGGGTTCCCCTGAAATTGGTTCATCTGCTGCAGAATCTGTATAAGAAAGCTGATGGCAAAATTGTGATCAATTAGAAAGTAGTACAACATATCACAATCAAGAGGGGAGCGAGACAGGGGTGCACTAGGTCACCTGTCCTCTTCGCTTTATTCATTAAGCCCATCGCCTCTGCCTAAAGGCAAGATGTTTGCATTGTTGTTCCATTCAAAGGCGCAGCAAAATTAAAAACCTTCCACCGGTGATATGATACTATACCTGGCTGCTGGTGAGAAAAATATCCTCTTTTTTTTTTACTTTAGCTGGTGTATTAAAATCCTGGCAATAGCTAGTTAATAACCATCCCGCAGGTGCTCCCAATTTGGGGAGTGATTAGAATGGTGGGCGGATTGCCATCCCAACTTGATTTACCCCCCAGCAAATTATTATGGCTGGGGTAGCTAAAAAACGGTGATGGATCAAGCCCTGATCTGTTGACTGGGTAGGAGTGTTCTGATTAACTCAGATACTCTGTCCATCACCACCCCCTTTTTGTAATTATTTTGGCCACCATAAGTGTGGAAGGGTATGCTCAGACATGAGTCCCTTGCTCACTGCACCATCAGGATTCAAGCAAGCCCGGCCGAAGACGGCTGTAATGCCAGAAACCGGTCCCCGGAAGCTTGTTTCCTTTCCAGTGAAGAATTGGCTTGGTAGTTTGGTCTGCCCTGTTCCCATGATGCACTGGGCCAGGGACAGACTAATTTGCATATAGCCAGGTTCTGAACTGGGATGGTGCAGTGAGCTAAAAAACGGTGATGGATCAAGCCCTGATCTGTTGACTGGGTAGGAGTGTTCTGATTAACTCAGATACTCTGTCCATCACCACCACCCCCTTTTTGTAATCAATTAGAAAGTAGTACAACATATCACAATCAAGAGGGAAGCGAGACAGGGGTGCACTAGGTCACCTGTCCTCTTCGCTTTATTCATTAAGCCCATCGCCTCTGCCTAAAGGCAAGATGTTTGCATTGTTGTTCCATTCAAAGGCGCAGCAAAATTAAAAACCTTCCACCGGTGATATGATACTATACCTGGCTGCTGGTGAGAAAAATATCCTCTTTTTTTTACTTTAGCTGGTGTATTAAAATCCTGGCAATAGCTAGTTAATAACCATCCCGCAGGTGCTCCCAATTTGGGGAGTGATTAGAATGGTGGGCGGATTGCCATCCCAACTTGATTTACCCCCCAGCAAATTATTATGGCTGGGGTATCGCGGCGGACGGAAAGTCCATCCGCCGCTTTTCCGCCGGTTGCAATCATTACGATTGCGTGCCAGGTGGAGCTGGGGCATAATATGGTGGCGGTGCCTGGAAGGCTCCGCCATCCATATTATGATGCCTGGTTAAAAAGGCCTTTCCATGATGATGTCACCATGGAATCGTTGGCGGAGATGTGCTTTGGGGGTCTAATGCGGGCCCCCAGGGGGGATGGTGCGGTGGGTGGTGCGCTTGGGGGTGGTACCCATGGTACCCCATGGATTCCCATACACAAGGTGGCAGGCACTGCTCGGTGCCTGCCACGTTGTGCATGGGAATAAACAACATGTCAATTTGGCATTGTCGCTGGTGCTGCTGTAAGCAGCACTCGCCTCAAGGTCAAATATGCGGACTGTGACTGCCAGGATGGCAGTCGCATCCTAATTAGCGGTGCAGGACCACTGCAGGTACGGTGGCAGGCCCAGCACCGCGAGGATGGCGAGCTGACTGAAGTCCGCCCGCCATCCTAATGGGCACCTTGGTGTTTACTTACTACCACATTAACCACTTTCTTCCAGGATGTGGAGGGTATCTATTTAACTAACTGAGATTATTAGTAAAGCCTAATTTGTAAACTTCTCCCTCGGGTCCACAGACAAAGACAAGCAGAGAGGAGTATGACAGTCAATCCATGTACGGAAAGTGGATTGTGCAGCAGCCAAAGTAAATATTTACCATGCAACGTATACTTTTGCAGTGAGACGCCAATTTTGATGCTGACGCTGGATGCTGGAGGTTTGTGAACACGCACAGGATGCTAAGCTGAAGTCATGGAGCAGTGGTAGTGGCTGCTTGTTCACTGTACCTGCCACAGATTCTCCTTCACCTCTTGTGGAGCCCCCCTGTTAAATTGTTGCTAAAATTACACAAAGACCAAGGCCCCAAGAAGCAGGCCTAGACATCATCATCTTCATCAAATGTCTGAGCAAGCAAAAGCAGCAGAGGAGAAGAGGACTCATAGTTCGTTGATACTTCAGGCTGCACAAAGCAGCAAAAGCAGCAAAAAGGCAAAACATTTAACAGATTCATTCCAGTAAGTGGAGTGTCGCTCAAACTCAGGGAGTGGCAGACAGAAAAAACAGCAATATTCTGTGTTCCAGTAAGGAAGGAATTCCCTGGTGCGAGAAAGGCTCAATAGTATAAAGACTTCTACCCCAAGCAACCAAACAAATGTCATAAGGGGGTACTTCCCAGAATATGTTAAAGCCAATGTAAGCTTGTCATCCTGCTCAGAGCAGAAGGAGCACATAGACAGGTCCGGCTGTCATGCTTGGAGTGAAAGTGAGACAATCAAGCCCCCTTCTGCATCGAACCACATAACTCTCACTGGGCTCCAGAGGGAGTATATCTAGTAAAAATCCACAGTGTGACGTTATTCTATCAATAGGGTGTGAGAGCATACACACCATTGAAGCCATTTAAGAAGGCATTTTTCATCTGAACATCAACACAATCCCCCTTAGCCCAAGGATAGTTATAGTGGGTACAAGAAAGACATTTTTGGCACATCGGGGCCCACAACAACATCCATTGGAGATAATAGGGCAAGATGTCAGCCTCCTGCAACACCTTCCTCTCACATACGCTCCAATGGGAATGATGCATCATGAAGGCGAGGATGAGAGGATAAAGGTCCCCATGGGTATTAATGCACAAGTCATATCGAGTGAGCAGTCTCTGCCTACAGATGCGGTTAAAGATCTGGTATCAACTAGGGTACATGCCACTCCAGAACAGCAGACCAAAGGAGGTATAGCACTTAGTAACTCAAGTCCATGAGTTAATCACCACCATCAACAATGGAACTTAAGTCTAGACCCCATAGAAGTGCTGCCTGAACCTCAATCATATGCTGCGGCGGCATCAGGTGCACAAGGAATGGAAACAGCAAATGTGAAATAGATCGTCCTGTCCCAAGCAATGAGTCTGTGAACAATGTATAAAATACTTGACACTATGGTCAATGCAGTGGTACTGCATGCCAACAAACTGGACATAAAGGTTTCCATATTAAAAATAATGGCCATCCTAGTCACAAGAATTTATGAGAAATTGGATCATCAGAACAATCTATTAGTAAGAGGACAGGAGTCAGTGCAGGTGGTCAAAGCACCAGAGACAAGCTCTTAATCAAACTCCATTACAAATTAATGGGGTAACCCAAGGTGAGTCACAGGACTGGGGTAGAGTTCAGTACAAACAACAAAATGGCCATAGTGGCAGGACATACGATGTTGATTTTCATATCAATTATTCTAATATTGTATTCTTGTGGCAGAGAGAAAAAAAGAAATGCACTACTTGATTTCTTTTGAAGAATAAATGTCATTTATATTGCAAATTTCTTCAAAATCATATCATATATTCATAAATTTCGATGCGGTTGCTCAGAAGAAGTGCATAGAAAAGGGGTATGGATACTCAATCCAGGCCAGGGAAGGTAATGTCTGACACACAGATGAGCTTTTGCTGTCATGTGTCGGCACATAAGGAGCCTCACCACAATTAACTGGTGGATCAGGAGCTCCATGTTATTGATTAAGTCCTGCTGCTATTTGGAGAGAGATCACCGCAATTCAGGTTAATACCTGCAAGGTGGAGGTTGTTAAATAACCTGCGAGCCCCCATACCTTGATTGTTCTGGTTTCAGTACAATGCTGTATGGAGAAATGGGTTTTTAGATGGCATTAAGAGTCTGGGTGTAAGGCTGGACCGCAATCTTGATTTTAAGGAGCAATTGCAGATTGTGCAAAATTGCGTGGAACGTCTGCTGATGAATACCTCTAAATGCCTCTCAGCTAAGGCGACGCTTGCATTGCTTCATTGGCTCCCTATTCAAGAGAGAATCCAGTTCAAGGCTTTGTGTATTACACATAAAGCACTCTCAGGCAAAGGCCCGCCTATCATTAAGTCCATTATTCAACCCTAATAGGTCTTTAATGTCAGATAATAAACAACTGGGGGCAGTTACACAACTAAGAAAAACATGAAGTGGAGGGCGTCGCTTTGCATACAATGCCTCTAAATTATTAAATCTCTTTCACCCCTGTATCTGCCTTGAACCAAACAACCTGACCTTTTGTAAGCAGTTAAAAAACTGTTTTTCCCTAACATCATTCGAAGTTCAAGCTGCACCGCCACTATTAGCGCTGGGATGCCCCTGGGTAACCAGGCGCTCAAAAATGCCTTTCATTTATTTATTCATTCATTCATTCATGACAATCATTGTATTTGACCTTACTGCACATTACGATGTTTGGGCAACAGGAGCATCTTGGGCCTCTGTGCCTGGAGTGATTAAAAGTCTTTGTGATCACACTACTACAGGTAGCCTTTTGAACTTTGGTTTTATGTTTGTCCTGATAAAGACCCACATGGCAAGTCAGAAAACTTATTTTAGGTGCTAGTCAGGTCGAAATATCGAGATTATCTTCCCTGTCCCGGATTGAGTATCTTTACCCCTTTTTGGTTTACAAGTCCTTATTCCTTGACCGTCTGCTTTTACATTGGTCTAAAATTCAAAATAAACTAGCATTTAAACAGGCCTTTTTGCTTAGGCTCTTTTGTAATCGCTTGTGCCATTATTTAATTTTGAAGAGAAAATAATACTCTTTATTTAATGGTTTTTCTTCTTCTCTCTACAACACTCTGCACAAGATCACTGCTATTTTACACTTTACTATGCACTTCTTCTGAGCAACCACATCTAAATTTATGAATGTATGATATTATTTTGAACAATTTTGCAATATAAATTGAACTCATTCTTCGAAAGAAATCATGTGGTGTGTTTCTTTTTTATCTCTTCCACAAGGATCCAATAATAGGATCATTTATACGAAAGTCAACATTGTATGTCTAGCCACTAGGACCATTTTGTTGTTTGTACAGGCCTTTAATCGAAAATCTTGCAAGCTTAGCAGATATGATGACCATCCTAATTGAAGACCTGAAAAGGGAGTCAACCAATGCTAGTACTTTAAGTGTACCAGCCAAAGCCATGGCCAATAAGGAGGTGCCCCAAGCACTGGGAGCATTGGAAATTCTCACCCAACCGGCTGCTCGAATATATAAACCCTGAGGTATGAGGGGGCGATGGCCCACCTAATAAGATCTATGCTGTATTAAGCCACCTCACCTTGGACTGAAAAACTTCACATCAGACTTCTGCTAAATAGAAGTTCCAGAAAGGGGATGCAAGCACTCCCAAAGCAGCAGGGACTGCGCTATTGAGGAAAAAAAAAGATTGACAAGACTAAACAAAATTGGAAAAACAAATCTCCTCTTTTGCTCCAGCAAAGGAAGCAGTCGTCCAGTCCAACCAAAACTTTGCGGTCACCCAATTCGGAAGCCAATGAAACTGCCAAGTTAAACCTGCAGGAACCTCCTAGGGGAGCCGATAATGCCATTATAAGTAGATTTCAAAACAAAGGACCAGAGACAGCACGCAAATAGACTCCACAGACAGAATCATCATCACCAATGGTATTTGCAAGAGTATGTTTCAATTTAAATACTGTAATATCAACCAACTGTTGAGACTCAAACTATGCCTATGATCCCCAATTTCCAACAATCATCCCAGGGTCCAGCCATCGCAACCCACATGAACCTATCCTTCTTGCTGTTCTGGACTACATTAGAATAGAAGTAGATCAGGGCATAGCTGTTGCCCTGAATTTACCTTATCTCTCCGCAGCATTTGATGCCACTTCGCACAGCCGAATGATAAAAATACTTCATGAGATAAGGCTTCATTCTACAGCTCTACAATGGTTTGGATCTTTCCTCTGTAATAGGACTCAGTCTGTTTAGTTGAATATGGTTAGATCATCACCCCATAGCTTGAAATGTGGATACCTCAAGGCTCTTCTTTGAGCTCGACACTTTTTAACATATACGTCACATCCTTTTATGTCACAATGGTCAGAAAGTGGGGATTTGAAAAATGCTCATATTCAGATGATACCCAACTGGCCATCTCAATAGGGGAGAAGCATGAAGAGACTAGAAAAAATCTCTCTGGCTTTCTCTCTAAGGTTGCCAGTTGGATGACGGCACATTGCTTCAAACTAAACGCAGCAAAAACTGAGATTCTACTATTCAGTGGTGCCAATCATATTTGGGACACTTCATGGTGGCCTGTATACCTGGGTACCATGGCTGAGCTAAATACAGTGGCAAAAAGTCTAGGAGTCCTCACTGATGAGTCACTATCCATGCAGGAACATGTCAATGCTACAGGTGGCAAATACATTGGCTTGCACAAACTCCTTAAAACACTATTTCATTGGATTCAAGTAGACTGGTGCAGAACCATGGTCCAATCACTAATTGCAAGTAGGTTGGACTACGGTAATGTCCTATACATGGATGGCTGACGATCTTTTTACTCGCTTACAAGTGATGCAAAACACGGCCACAAAACTCACCTGCAACAAGCTTCTCTGTCATGCTCACAGGAACCTACGTGACTCTGGCCTGGTAATTCTTTGATCCAAAGTGGAGTTCTACAAACTCACTAGAAATGTGAGATCAGTAAATGTATCCTTAGCTAAAACCAAACGTATCAAAAAAGTTAGAGCAAGAGGCTGCTCTTTTACCTATCTAGATGCAGCCCAGTGAAACTCACTACCACTGGATCTCTGCTTCACTGGCGACTACATTGGATTCAGGAAAAAACGTAATACGTGTTTTTTCCTGGGTAACCGACCCAGATTTACCAAGCTGACCCCCCCCCCCCCCAGTATACTAGTTGATTGACCATGTGGCAGTATCAGCGCCGTAATATCCCTCTGGGAATGAGTATGTGTGCTCTACATATACCACAATTAAATATGTGAACTCCACACAACAAAAGTGTGTCCCTAACAGGGTCCTAAGAAATTCATTAAACCTAACCTCCAAAGCTGAATCCAAAAAAGCAGCAGCTTTGTGTCCCTGAGATCAGAGTAAGCAAGAACCACTCCAAGGCTAGAACAGTGTTAAAAACAATTACACCGCTGACTTGGAGGATCCTCCGCAAACCAGAAAATAGCAAAGCAAAGAAGTACATCCAGTTCTGATGCCAGAAGGAGCAATATCCAAAATAATGTGTTGACTAAAGAGGCAGGCATAGAAAGTAAAATTGTTCTTTAACCCGAATATATCTCTAGAGACAATTGTGATGCGCTTAAGCAGAAGTAAAATTTTGAAACTCTTCTCTAATCTATACCTTCACTTTGCCCTTCCTACCTCCTGAATGTGGGGAGGGAAAGGAACGCATTGTAATTACATTCACTAGTCAGTTCCCGGTAAACACCTTGAGAGAGAATACAGCCCTGCTTGATCAATGGGATATAAAAGTGAAAGCCCAGCAGTAGTCAACAACTGGAAAGAAACCAAGCCAAGCCATGGAAGGGCAAAATACCTCAAATAATATCCAGGATTAAGTATTAAAGGGCACCGAGAAAGCAAGCAGACTTCCAGAAATCTCAGAAGGTGCGCTATTATTAAAGGCAAGCCACACAGGGGAATGGAGAATCTGCACAATACAGCAAATAAAAATATGGGTTGGACATGGCTACCAAGAGCACTATGCATCCAGCCCTAGCATATGGCATCAAATAGAAACGATCAGCTGAAAATAACTTCGTGGAACATACATGGCCGAATTGAATCTGAATCAAAGAATGAAGCAATAGCACAACTGAAGAATGCTGATATCATTGTGCTTCAAGAAACATGGGCTCTTCATACATTTCCCTGGCATAACTTCACCATATATGAAGCCTCTGCAATTGAACCTCAGGAAGAGGGTGCATGCCCCAGGAGGTGTCTCAATTTATGTGAGAAATTAGCTAATGGTAAAATCAACAGTACTCAGCATGGGAAAGGGTGACTATTATCCTCCTGGTAACACAAGTCAATAACTCTAGACTGATTAATACGCCCTCCTTCTTTATAGGAAGCCTATACCTCCATCCAACTAAGGATAAAAGGGACTTAATAATACCATCACTCCTCCCAATCCTGAGAGTGTTAAAACTATCTCACCCAGATGCAATGTGTTTCATCAAGGGAGCCCTCAACGCCAACCTGATGTGCGCAAGGCTGAATAATACCCTTTTGGACCTTAAAGATGGAATTTGGGCTTACCCCTGATACAGAAGTAATAACAAAGATCCAGCATACAGGGCAAAGAACTAAGTGACATCCTAAACCAATTAGTATTACATATCCTCAATGGCAGGTTTGAATCAGAGACACCAACTGCCTACACCCAATTTTTATGTTTTAGGATGGCCACCCTGGATTACATCTGGGTGTCCTTAGCCCACTTCCAGCATATAAGTTACTTCGAATTCATACCTTCTCAGGCCAGTGATCAAGCAATACTGAAATGCAAAATCCTCACCACCAGAACCAGCTGCCCCCAAGCAATCATATTGGAAGGCAGGAGTATTCAGAACCCATCAAAAGAATAATATTAAATATGGGTGCCTGATCAGGGCTAAAGGCCTAAACGAAGCAGTTCCTAGATGAGACATTCAGAAGGACCACTGACAAAAACACAAACCAGAATTTTTGGAGGTCCTTTGTCTCCTTTTTATGGGAGAATGGCATCAAAAGCTCAAAACATGCGATCAGCAGTGACTCCATTGAGCGTAAGATCTTGATCAAAACAAGCAACCTTAAGGAGCAAAGAGCAAAAGGAAAAAGCTAAATATAGCCCTTAAATCCCGGAGTCAAGAAAAGGATGGCAAATGTGGCTGTGAACCAGGGTTTAATCAATAAAGATAACATATATATATAGGAAAGCCCTGAATGCCGTCAAAAAGGAGGAGGAATCAAGTAAGTTGGCACAAACACCTGAGATAATTAAGTCGAAGGACCTGAGAATATTTTGGGCATAGATAAACAGCATTTCAGCTCTGAAAAGCCAGGCGGTTTCAGCAAACATCGCCCCGACTAAATAGGAGTGCCATATCAAAAGCTTCTATGCAGACAAAGCAGCAGCCGATCACGGAGCTGTAGAGTCACCAGCTCGACACCGTTGCAGGCACAATTATAATATGCCAGGAACAAATGGCAAAATGTATCAAGGCAATGTGCCCTAATGGACCTCCAGGTCTAAGTGACAATCTAGCCACAATATTAATTTGGGCCCCATAAAGATGGGATTGATCACTATATTCCAAGCTCATTTGCTAGATTTGTTCACTCCTGGTTCCTCTTTACAAGAAAGATCCTTGATGTCATCTGGAAAACTATCGTCTGATCGCATTGTTGGACACTGGGGGGAAATGCTATGCACGCATGAGGATGTAGTTTTATGGCTAGAGCAGTGGACCTCGAAGCTGCGGAACCGGGTTCAAGTCTCGGCATCAACGATTGGGATGCATATTAGCAGGTATAGGAAGGTTGAGTATTTTTTCATCAGTATGCATTCAGAGCATAGATAGCAGTGAACAAACCATTGCCAATTTCTGGTGGTTTCATTTGGGAGTAAAGTGTCTTTTTATGGTGTTTTTCAAACAAGTTTTTTCCTAATCATATACTGGTAACTGTAACTGTAACTGATGTAACTGTGTAACAGTGTCCTGAAACAAAGTCCTATCTCATGTAAAGCGCTCTGATACCTCCGGGTCTAGCCAGCGCTATATAAAACTTTTCAAACAAACAAACAAACAAACGCTAGACATCCTGTGATTCTGGGCAAATCACTTAATCTCCTTGTGCCTAACAAAAAATAAATGAATGTGTCCATCTGTAACGAAACTGGTGCTCATGTAAAGCGCTCTGATACCCGATATCTTCGGGTCTAGTTCGCTCTAGATAAAACTCTATTAAAAACAAAAAAAGCCTCCTCAATAAGGAATTACATGCATGGGCCACAGAGAAAAAACCCTGATTCCTCAGAACCAGACAAGATTTCAAAAGGGTTGCCATATTGAAGAAAATCTAATCTGTATATCTCATCTGAGTGAAGTAACAATGACCTCAAAGGGCAAACCGCTATACGAATTGTGTATTCATTCAAGAGACAAGCTCTGGACAAAGCTAAATGAATGGGGCATACCATCTCAACTAATAAGGGCAATCACATAGCTGTACTCCAACACTTTGGTAAAGACAAAAAATTACTCTGATTGGTCTACAACTGCTAAAATCATAACCAAAATGGTTTTAAGAAAGGCTGCATATTGGTCCCATTATTATCTAATCTCTATTTAGGTGATTTAAAAAAACATCTGGAAAATGAGAAGGCATTCCTGCCAAAAATGGCTGGCCTTAGAGTTCAGTCCCTCCAGTATGCTGATGACACAGTACTTCCTATCCAGACACAGAAAGGTCGCAAAAATAAAGATTATGATCAAGTCAAGAACATAAAAAAGGAGAGCTTGTTTTCTCCAGACTAGTAAATTTGAGACTGTTGATTCGTACAAATACCTAGGGGTATAGTTTGACTGTAGGGGAAGTATAGCTCCACATATTGAGACCAGCAGTCGACAGTATCTTTTCTGAGGTGAGCCTTTCAGAGACTACAAAAATCCATAGTGAATCCAGATATATGCCATTTCTTAAAGGGGATAGATAGGTTACAAGCTACTACCCATAATCTCATATGATGCAATGATATTTAGAGGGAAGTAGGCAAACTGACTGGATAGGGCCTAATCCACCTGCTATGGACGTAATTTCTTCCTACCAGACTGTACTCCACATGCACAAAGTTGGATAGAATTCTGCCTGTTCTTGCAACAGCAGACACTGAAGGCTAAGTTTATAGTCTATAGCGTCAAACGCAAGCAATCTGAGAATTACACATTATAACATGCAATCTAGGAAGTGATAAACACACCTCAGACAAGCTGGCACCGTTTTTTTAACACAACACTGAAGGCATCGGGTGCTCATGAGATATGGTCATGTGATCATACCTTAGTGAGAAAGCTGCTGATCAAACAAGCAACATTTATTTTGAGGGAACAGGATGTACTTACCCGGATGTGTTGATTAAGGACCCTGCACATGTGGAAAAAACGATGAAATTGGCACTAACAAAGAATTGAATAGAACTGGGGGATCGTTTTCCACTTCAGATCTCTTGGCCAAAACTGTTGAAGTACCACTAGGTTCGGATGGGATATGAAGGGAACATCGGAAGTCAGCTAAAAAGTTAACACCTGGGGTGGTACCACAGCGAGCAGACATCACGGAAACTGACCATTTGGCATCCCGGTTAGAAGAGATGTTTGAGTCACGTCTGGAGCCCATCCTAACTGACTTAGCTAAGAACATTGTGGACTGTTTGAACACCTGTGTGGCTAGTTTGATCTCTAAATGTGCTAACATTGACAATTTTATAAAAATACACAAGGACTGTTGCAGAACAAGTGGCCAAATACAGAAAGAGCTTACCAGTAGTGGGGGTAAAAAGAGACAGGGAGAAACTAGCTTTAGTATTCTGGTGGATGCCCCCTCATCCTGGCACAAAATACCAAGAGGGCTAGGGACTTGATTAAAACCAAAACCCCTCAGTCCAAAATCGATCAGTCCCAACCCCTCATTAATTATACGACTAACACGTCTGAGCAAGGGGCTATTCCACCCACTAGGGCAACCCTCACCATCGGTATGGGCCACGACCAGGGGAGGGGACACATTCTGGAGCTTCCACCAGATGCGGCACCCTTGGTGGCTATCCTGGCTGGGGTACCACCTCTGACTGGAGATACTAGGGAGTCTACACAAGATCTTATGGGTAAAGCAAAAAACTGGTGTACCCAAATGAGCAGTGGTTATAATGATATCTCCTCGCATATTATTATGGCAAGACGGGTAGGGTGGGTTGGCCAGCGAAAAAAATCCATTGCAGGGGATTGCATTGTAGTTAATTTTAACATTACAAATATTGCTAACAGTTTGTTCTGGGACGCTTCGGAAATAGGGGGGGCGGCATTAGGCCTCTCCCTCTGGGGTATTTCTACCCACCAGGTAATATGAAATCACACTTGTTAGCCCAGAATAATTTGACCCGCAGACCCAATCTATGGTCAGACCCCCACCAAAGGATCAGAAGAGAATACAAGGGCAGAGTAGTGGAGAATAAGGACAACACAGGAGAACCCCCGGCTAGTATCCCCGGTATAGCTACATCAAGCTGGCCCACAGATATAGCTTTGTCAAATCCTTTTTCCCCTTTATCCAATTTAGAGGATAATGATTGACTACCTAAAAGTGATAAGAGTACGGGGGACCACGAGAATGGGTTGGGTCGTCCCCCCAGTTGTAAAATACTGAGTTGGAATGTGTCCGGTATCAGAACAAAACAGAATGATGAAATATGGGTACATTTTGTTAATCATTATGAGATTCTAGCCCTACAAGAAACATGGGACACTTCAATGGACTTTTGCCTGGATGGGTACTCTAGTTTTGTTGTTAGTGCTATCCCGGGTTTAGGAGGTAGACCAAAGGGTGGGTTGATAACACTTACCTCGCTAAAATTAACTGGCTCCTTTATTAAATTGGAGTCCGGGTCTAATAACCTATTGATCCTGGAGTGGGCCCGGCCAGACTCAAGCACTATTTTATTATTTAATTTTTATAACGCCAGTGAGCAGGAATTCCGGAATCAACATTTAGGCTCACTGGAACGATTTTTATGGGATTATAAGTCAGGACACGACACTTTATTCGAAACCAATATTAAGGGTGATTTTAATATCCACCCCTGTGGCTGGAACTGTGTTTTGGACAATAATTTTTGACCCATAGGTTCGTTGATCCCGCATTTTGACCATGACAGCCAGGGTGAGGCCTTAGAGGACCTTTTAGCTAGTCATAATTTGTTTGAGGTAGCATTTGATCAGGAAGTGGAAAGGGTCCCCACCTTTAAGGGCCGAGATTCAAACACGGTAATTGATTATATTTTCGTCTCCTCCGGGGTAATAGACAGGGCTACACGATATGAGACAGTTCCATCCGGTTTCAGTGACCACAATCCTGTGACCCTGGATGTCAGTTGGGGTGATGTCTTTAAAAGAAGAAACAATTTAACAACTGACTATACCCAACTGACCCCAAAAGATCAAGGAAGGAGACTGAAATGGGAGAAGGTGATCCCAGAGGCCTTTATCGAGGGTTTGCTTCAAAAGGTAGAGGGCCCATTAGGAGTTTGTCTAGATAGTGCAGCCTCAAGCAGTGATATTGTTGAGGCATATGTTACTATTTGTAACCAGATTGAAAGGGACCTAATGGTACAAAAGAAATCAGGTCCTAATAAGCCTTTTAGATGGTTTGATGGTCACTGCTCAAAAGCACATGGTGCGCTTCTACAGGCACTAAAGCAAAAGCCCAGAGACACAGAGTTAGTGGTTACCTGAAGGAAGGCTTATAAAGGGGCAATTTATAATCGGAAAAAGGCAATCAAATCTGAGGCGTGGAATAACCTTCTAGCTGTAGAAGTTTTAAGGGACAGTAGTAAATTCTGGGCTATAATAAACCACCCTTTCTTTTCTGGACAAGAGCCATCTATTTTAGATTGTGTGATACCTGATGATAAATGGCTGTCGCATTTTAGAGGGATTTATGCTGGGGAGAGCAGTGATGCCCAAGAGACTGAGTACGAGCCCATACAGTTGGTGTCCCCTCTTCTTTTTAAAGAAGAGGACATCCATAAAGCAATACTGGAAATGTCCAAACACAAAGCCCCAGGTCCTGATGGGGTTCCAGCGGATCTGTATAGCACTTTACCCAAATTTTGGGCAAAAATTTTAACTAATGTTTTTAATGCGTCAACTGTTAATGGGTTCCCGGCATCCTGGTCAACCTCTGTAATAGTTCCAGTTCTTAAAAAGGGCCGAAGGGATGACCCCTCTTGCTACAGACCGATCTCGTTGATTGACTCTGCCGTGAAGATCTTAGGCAGAGTCATTCTGTTCCAACTTAGGGATTGGCTGGAGGAAAGAGGGGTCTTATCCAACTTACAATACGGGTTCAGGGAGCACCGAAGCACTTTAGACCAGTGTTTAAACCTCCACTTGTTGATAAGCAAATATACACAGGCTAAGGAAGGATTGCTTTACTTAGGTTTTATGGACCTTTCTTCGGCCTTTGACCTGGTGAACAGGTCAAAACTCTGGTCTATTTTATTAAATATAGGGATTGACCCAGCGTTAGTAAATTTTTTAGCTGCTGTTCACCAAGGGATTTTAGCATCAGTTAGGGTTACCAGGGAGGGGGGTCGCACTAGTCACTTTAGCTCAAGGCGGGGCGTCAGCCAGGGCTGCATCCTGGCGCCCCTCCTTTTTACTTTATATATTAATGCATTAGACAAAAATCTGGAGGGCGCCTCACTGGATGTTCCGCATATAGGGGGATCGGCCATTCCGGTCCTCCTGTATGCAGACAATGCAGTATTGTTGGCCAGGACGGGCCTTGGACTCCAGAGGCTATTAGACTCGTTTGGCACATTTATGGGTTCCCTTGATCTCAGGGTCAATAATTCAAAGTCACATGCCATGATTGTGGGTAAAAACCGGAGGGGCCTTAAATCTAAACGTTTTACTTGTAATGGTATGGAAATTTCCAGGGTATCTGTTTTTACATACCTTGGGGTTTTATTTGATGATAGAGGAACATGGGGCCCTCAACAGAAGCAAAAGGCTAATGTGGTGACGAGGTCAACATGTGCACTTATGGCCTTTGCAAAACGGCTGGGAGCGAGGCCTATGGAGGCCCTTTTAAATATATACAAGTCAAAATGCCTGGCCATAGCCTCATATGGTGCCTCATTATGGGGCTATATACCCCAGGAAAAGATTCAGGTGGCTGAGAATACATTTTTAAGATCCCTCCTGGCGGTCCCCAACTCAACCCCCACTTTTTCCATTCATTCTGAGGAGGGGTTGGGTTATGTGAGTGATCAACTGAAGTTGCCCCCTTTGATTACCTGGGTTAAGACCTGGCTGAACCAGGAGATTACATTGAACCACCTAATTTTGAGAGAATATATGGCCCTAGAGAGGTTAGATAGGGTACCTTGGTTAGTTTATATAAAGGCAATGTTTAGGAAACTTGGGCGCCCTGAACTTTATTGGTCCCCGGTGCTCATTAAGAAGGAAGATATAGTATGGACAAAGGAGAATGCCTTGGGTATGCTAGTTTTAGAACGAGAGGAACGGGAATTGTTAAAACCCTGTGTCAGATCAAATTATGCTCTGCTGACAACCATGTCCCTAGAACCATATTTAAAAACTGTTACAATTCCGTTCCATCGGCATCTCCTAATTAGGTTTAGGTTCAACCTGATCCACTATTCTTTAGGACATTTTCCAGTGTGGGGTAAACCGGATTCCTCCCCACCATGCAGCTGTGATAACTTCTCCTCCCAAAATACGTTGCATTTCATTATGTTCTGTGATCATTATGCTGAACCCCGTAAAATATTTTTAAAGCTGCTACTGAGGGAGGCTGGGTTTATACAAGTTAGACCCGCATTGACTTATTTGCAACTATTAAGTAGCAGCCGAGTAATGTTTGGTGTCGCAAACTTTCTGGTAGAAGCAGTACGGAAGAAGGCTAAGAGAACAGTTATTTGTAATCCGCATGAATGAATTTGCCTTTTTAAGCATTTTACAAACTGTTTTTATATTTGTTTATTTTTCTAACTGGTGAACCTTTTAACTGTTTTTAAATTTACACATGTGATGTATCTACAGGAACAAATGAATTGTTACATATTTGCTTTTATGATTTTAAATAATCGAATAAAGTATTTTTGACTGACTGACTGACTACCCTGAAGATAAAATCAAACTGAAGCTGAGCAGTAATGCTGTATGATCAAAGTGTTTTCTATCCTTCCTCTAATAATCTCTTAGCAAGGACATGAAAAAACATCTGATGAGACTCAGATTTGGTCTAATACCCAAAAAAGCTTATTGGTATGGTCAATGGGATTGCAATGATGACAACAGGCAATGCCGATGTTGTGCAAACAGAAAGGAATTTTTGACTAACTTCCTCTGAATGTGTGAAAAGCTGCTCCCTTTGAGAATATTCTGGCTGCGCCCAACACGAGAAGTAATTAACATTAGGACTTGGCAAGACGCCGAGCAGGCATGCTTAAAAAGGGGAATCAAGGAAGCCTGAAGGCAGTCGATTAAACCCTGCAGCAGTCACAACCTTCTCTGGAGGGCAAATAGTGGCATTTCTGCAAGTATAACAGAACGGGGTGGAACACTGCCCCTTAATGCCAGCAACATTGTCGTTGCACTTTAGCTGGGACTCAGAGCTGAATTTTACATCAGAGGCCAGGCTCGCATTTTAAGACTTGTGGAAGAGATCTTTTTTAAATAATACACTTTTCTTAATTCTTGTTGTCCTTTATCAGATACCATGTTTTGCACTTTAAGCACCTAGGGTTGAGGGCCTTTTAAAAATGTATTGTTTACTCAAATTATTTTTTGCCTTTGTTGGCAGTGGTATACACCTTCCCCAAGTTGTGACCCCTAGTCAGGATAAGGTGATTACACTACCAAGATAACCCCTGCTCACTTTATTATTTATTTATTTATTTATAGAGTTTTCTATAGCGCGAACCAGACCCAAAGTAGCGTAACAGAGCGCTTTACATAGTGCGACAAGGAAGAAAAGCACAATTGGTAACAGCAACACAAATAAAATAAACGCAAAAAGAACATGATATCAAAACATAATAAAGATCGGTGGATAAAGGTAGGTTAGGGAGCAGTTCTGCAATAGCGAGTCAGTTCAAGCTTGTGCAAGTCATATCCTCGATATATCAAAGGAGGAGGAGTAGGATAAATGAATAGAAGTTAAAGCTGGCCTGGTGTTTCTGCGGATATTATCCTAGGAATTTGCTCATCAGGAATGATTTTGCTTCCTTTTTGAAGAGGGGCGTCGAGGCGATTTTTCTGATGGATGGCGGAAGAGAGTTCCAAATACTTGGCGCCGCTCCCGAAAATGCTCTGTTGGAAGTTTTAGTCTTGTTGAACCTTGCGGGTTTCTGGAGAAGATTGTCTGTGCTCCTAGAGTGTCTGTTACTCCCAGATAGTGTGAGTTTTTGGGCTAGGAACTGCGGGGTGTTGTGGTGTAGTGCCTTGTGAGTAATGCAAGCAATCTTTAAGTGAATACGAGCTTCATA
The DNA here is from genome assembly GCF_964261635.1 of Lissotriton helveticus. NCBI lineage: Eukaryota > Metazoa > Chordata > Amphibia > Caudata > Salamandridae > Lissotriton > Lissotriton helveticus. The sequence continues at coordinate 606,683,076 of NC_136063.1, forward strand.
GGGTAGCCAGTTGAGTGCCTTCAGGTGTGCTGAAATGTGGTCAAATTTCCTTGATCCTGTAATGAGTCTTGCTGCGGCGTTGAGACAGGCTTTTAGGGGCGCGGTAGAGAATTTGGGAAGACCTGAGAGGGTGGAGCAACCGTACTCTAGCCTTGAGATGACTAAGGCCTGTACTGCCGTTTTGAGGTCTGGGATCTCGATAAATGGCTTCATTTTTCTGAGATAGTTGATGTGAAAGCGGGCATTTTTGGCCATCAAGTTAATGTGAGCTTGCATGTTAAGGTTCTTATCCAATGTGATCCCAAGTGATATTGTGGTGTCCACCAGCGTTGGTGTGCAATTCAGAGCAGTGATCAATTTGGTCCATTCCTTTATTTCTTGTGTTTTATTGAGGGGGGGGGAGATTAAAAGAAATTCTTTTTTTTGTGAATTTAGCTTAAGGAAGTTGGTCGTTAGCCATTGTACAGTTTTTTCAAGAGCTAGATTCATTAACTTTATCTCTTCTATCGAGGTGATTTTAATGTAAAGTGGGGTGTCGTCCGCGTACATGTGGTAGGAGATGCTCGCCTGCTGTAGTAGATCAGTGAGAGGTTCGACATATAAGTTGAAAAGAGTGGGTGACAAGGTAGACCCTTGTGGTACACCTATAAGGTTAGGAGAAGAAGGAGAAAGGATCTTGTCGGTCATGAATGATTGTGTTCTATTTTCCAGAAGGGATTTGAACCATAGAAGGACTGTGCCTGAGAAGCCCATCCTGTCTTCTAGTCTTCTTAGCAGTTTGTCGTGGTTGACCGTATCAAAGGCAGATGATAGGTCGAGCAAGACTAGCAAGCATGTTTCATTGCTGTCAAGAGCTAGGAGAGCATCATCTACTATATGTAGGATGGCTGTTTCAGTGCTATGGCCAGGTCTGAAGCCCGATTGGTGGATGTTCAATAAATTGAAGTTTGTGATGTGTAAATTCAGTTGTTGCTGAACACATTTTTCCAAGACCTTTGCCAGCATGGGAATGTTGGTTATTGGTCTGAAGTTGTTGGTGTCAGAATTGCTCGATGTCGGTTTTTTTAGGATAGGAGTAACTTGACCAGATTTTAGACAGTCTGGTATGAGACCTTGTGATAGCGAGGCATTAATGATCTTGGTCCATAGAGGGGAGATGATATGATAGATGTGGGGCAGGCACTTTGCTGGGACAGGGTTATTGAAGTGGTTGTTGAGTTTAGTAGTTGCTAGTATTTTGGTGATATCATTGATATCATAAGATTTGAAATTGGACCAGTGAGAGTTATTTTTGGGTGGAGATCGCTTATGTGGAACCAAGTCAGTGGCTAGACTTATCTTTGGTGTGGCTAAGTTGGTTGCTGCATTATTGAGTTCAAGTTGTAGGGAATTAATTTTGGCTGTGAAGAATGTAGAAAATTCGTCACTACTTAACTGTGAGGAAGCTGTTAGGAGAGAAGATTTGGCCAGTTTGTTTGATTGTTGATTTAGAATTTCGAAGAGTTTTTTTGGTCTATTTTTAGCATTTTCCAGTTCTGATTTGAAGAAGTCTTTTTTTGATTTTAGAATACTTTTGTTGTATAATTTCCTTGCTTTTCGAAGTCGTATCAGCTGGGTGGGGAGGGGTTTTGCCTCCATTTTCGTTCAGTTGATCTGAGTTTGCGTCTCTCCTCGTTCAGGTTTTCGCTGAACCATGGGTTTTTATCCTTGTCAGGAATTCTTTTGAGTTTTGGCGGTGCAGCTTGGTCGAATATTTTGGACATTGTGTGGTTATAGTGATCAGTGAGGGCAGAGACGTTTTCTATGTTGTTAGGAGGGATAAGAGCCTTCTCACATTGTGAGGTAAGCTTGTTCCAGTTGATGGTCTTTGTGTCTCTTACCCATTGTTTTGGTTTAATATTTTGAGGGAGGATTTTCTTCATACAGGATGGGATTTGGAAGGTGATAATGTGATGGTTTGACCGTTCACAAAGGGTAATCGACAACGCCTCAATAGACTTTAGTTTAGGGATGAGCCAGTCTAGCGTGGCACCTTTTGAGTGAGTGGGCTCTGAGACAGCTTGGATCAGGGAGTGGTCAGTAAGGAAGGTTTTAAGGGTGTTGACCTGTTTGTCCCGAGTGTTCTCCCAGTGGAGATTGAAATCACCGAGAAATATGTCATTCGAGTGGGGGGACGAGTTTGCCGTAATGATTTCCATAAGTTGTTCTGTGAAACTTATGTTTTGTCCTGGAGAATGGTAGAATATATGTAATTTAAGGGCGTGTTTTCTTGGTGAGTTCACAGAGATTCCAGGGTATTCACCGGAGTCCAGGGGTTCCGAGTGAAATTTTGAGAAGGTGAGGTCAGATCGATGAATGCAGGCTAAGTCTCCGCCTATTTTTCTAAGTCTGTCTAATCTAATGATGTTAAAATCTGGGGGGACCAGAAGGTCAAGGCATGGTAAACATGATTCCTTGAGCCATGTTTCCGTAAGGATAATTATGTCCATTTTCAGGCTAAGGATGAGGTCGGCAATGTCAGAGGCGTGTTTAGGGGCTGAGCGGCAGTTAAGTAGAAGGCAAGAAATCTTGTTAGAGGAATTCGTTAGGCTGGTTTCCTGGTTATCTTGGTTCGGGGTTATAGAGTGAAGATTATTCCGATTTATTCCTCTATGGATTGGATGTGATGTTCTGCATGGGTTGATGGGGACTAGGCGAATAGCGTATTCCTCTTTGTCTAAGACATAGTCGGATGGAGATTCATACAACCCTAATAAAGATTGTATTTCCTGGTCCGAAAAGGAGTTGTCGAGATTGCGCGTGCGCAAGTATCGATTATCTAGAGGCAGAGGGATAGTTTTGATCACACTGTCGACTCTCTTTAGCGAGTTTTGAAGATACTTAAGTTTAGTCAGTGATTTTTCCGCAAGTTGTAGGATGGTTTTGACCTTAAGGATAACGTTTTGTAGGTTTCTAGAGGTGCGGTAAGAGGTCTTGAGACAATCTTGTTCCGACTGTTGATGCTGTGGGGGAGTCTGGATAAGGGGAGTAGCGGGAGTGGTATTAATGTTGGTTCTCATGGTAGTTCTAGTTGAGGAGGATAGAGCAGTGCCTCTAATGAAGGTGAGATGTTCATTATTCTTTCACTGTATCTGGGTGCACGGCTGGGTCGTTTTTTACTCCCTTGGTAGCTTGGCACGAGCCGTTGGGCCTATCTCAGAGACAATGTGCAAAGCATGTGTACATAGTACATACAGTAACACAGTAAAAACACTAAAATGGACACCCCAACAGCTTAGAAAAACAAAGTATCTTTATCTAAACCAAACAAGATCAAAATAACAAACACCCAACATACACAACTCAAGATATGACTTTCAAACGTTTTCAAGCAATTCTGTCCATAGAACTCTATGGATATGGTGGTTGTAGACAAAATACCTCAAATCGGTGAAAATCCACAAGGCAAAACAGCTACAGAGGAGAGAAGCATCAGAAAACACAGCAATGCATCAGTTCCTAAGTCCTTGGATAGGCGAAGCAACAATTCTGCTGCACACAAGAGAAGTGATGTTTCCATTCCAAGATGGTTCTGGTGTGCAGAATCTGCATCGCAAACACTTTGCACATATGTGCAATGTGTGGAAAGCCAAATGCGCTGGAGGTAAATGCGATGGCGGCATTGTTTCTTCAGCCGTGGTACCACAATGCTGCGATTCTTTGAGCCATGCAGCAGGGCCTGCGTCGGAGTCAGTACAGGGTTCTCGGAATTCGGAGGCTCAGTGCTTTGAAGATGGGCTGCAGCAGTTTCGTCGGCCGCTGACCGGTGCTGCATCGATTTCTTCAGCTGCACTGTGGTAGTGTGTGGAAATTTCTCCAACAGAGATGCTGCGTCAGAAACACAGGCGCTGGAAGGGCAATAAGTGGATTTTGATGTCTTCTTGATGATTTTTTCAGCAGGAACAACCTCCAAGGCCCCAGAACTGGAACTGTCACCACAAGGCAGGTCAGACCTCCCAGCAGTGGAATTCAAGGATGCTGCAGGTGACGTATTTTTGTCTCTGAGACTTCTTAACAGGAGGCAAGCTCTTCTTCAAACCCTTTGAGAATCTTCTCAAGCAGTATACAGCAAAGTAAAAGTCCAGTCCTTCCCACTGCCAACAGACAGAAGCAGCAACTGCAGGCCATCCCAGCAAAGCAACACACAGCTAAGTGGCAGTACTACTACTACTACTCTCAGCTATTCAGCTCTTCTGCTTGTCAGGTCCTCTTGATTCAGAGATGTTCTAAAGTTCTTGTGTCAGGTTGAATATATATACCCATTTTGGGCTTCAAAGCCTTTGTAGTTTATTGTGGGAGGACAGACAGAGCCCTATTCAGGTGCAGGTGAGAGCTCGTCCCACCACATCAACCGGGTGATGGGCCATCAGTATATGCAGGGCACACCTCAACTCCCTTTGTGTGACTGTCTAGAGTGAATGCACAAACATGCCCCTGTCAGTCCAAACCAGACAGTGATTTCACAGGCCGGCAGAGGAACAGGAATGCAAAGCAAGAAATTGCCCGCTTTCTAAAAGTGCCATTTTCATACACACAATTTAAAAACCATCTTTACTGAAAGATGTGTTTTTAAATTCTGAGCTCAGAGACCCCAAACTCCAAATCTCTAGCTGATCCTAATTGCAAGTTACATTTGTAAAATGTTACAAGACAGCTCCAAGGATAAGCTATGGAAGAACTAGGCCTTGCAATAGTGAAAAATGAAGCTGGCAGTATTTTACTATCAGGACATGTAAAATACATGAGTAACATATCCTACCTTTTAGATACACTGCACTCTGCCCATGGGGGTATCCTGGGTATATCTGAGGGGTGCCATACATGTAGTAAAAGGGAAGGTCAGGGCCTGGCAGGTGGGTGCACTTGCCAAGTCGACATGGCAGTTTAAAACTGCACTCACAGACACTGGAATTGTAGGCCTACAACAAGTTCATATGGCTACTCATGTGGATGGCACATCCAATGCTACAGGCCCACTACTAGCATTTAATTTACAGGCCCTGGGCACACATAGTTCACTTTACTAGGGACTTAAGAGTAAATCAAATATGCCAATCATGGATAACCAATCAAAATTATAATTTACAAAGAGAGCATATACACTTAAGCACTGATTAGGAGTGGTAAAGTGCACAGAGCCTTAAGGCCAACAAAAACAGAGTCATAAAAATAGGAGGCAAAAGGCAAAACGCTTGGGGGTAAATCTGCATAAGGGCCAGGGCCAACAGCTTTCATTAAATTCCTTTAACCCTTTTAACAAATGAATTAATAAGTTTGATATATTAACTGTTGATGCATTTGCCGATTATTGTGAGGATTTTAATTAATCGTTCATTAAAGAATTAGCTATCCTGTAACTTGCCTTAAAGGTATAGGTAGTTGGTATTGCCTATTGTATCAGGAGGAAAAAAACGGGATGAGGTGGTACCCTCCGTTACAAGCCAACATTGTGACCTTCACAAATTGTAGCATCGATTTTAACACGTATACATTGTATAACCAAATGGTTCATAAAGCCATTTGTGTTGCTAATTATTAAAGGATGTTCTGTTTCTCAAAGTGGATGCTGCATTATACTCCGCCCCATATCCAAAAGATGTATCCTGCCTTTCAGGAGCATGTTTTAGAGGTGGAAGTGTTAAGGGCGACTGGTTACATGCATCCTTTACATGTCCGTCTTTTCATCATTTTTCGGATGACATAATTCAATTCATCATTCAAAAGCTTCATGTGACTTTACGGCCGGACCCTTATGGCGTACTGTTCCGAATGATCCCAAAATCTTGGAATATTACCCTACTGCAACAACAGCAGTTTTTATTTATCGCTTCGCTGATCCCCAGGTCATTAATCCTACAAAAATGGTAATCCACTGAGGTGCCAACTTTCAGTCAATGGGTAAATAGAATAAAAACGGATGAAGCAGCTTGAGAGCCTGTATTCTGCAAGAATCGGGTCTGTGAAACCTTTTGGGGAAATTTGACAAGTTCTTCTTAAATGAACAGTGATTACTTGCTGCAATGAAATCTGATGTAGTTAGTTCGTGATTTGTGGTACCACTATGTAATCATGTTATTTACTGATCTCTATGTATATGTCTATCTTCTGTCAAATTTTTGATGCCTAAAATTTGTATGTGTGTTTATGATTGATATATGCAATGAACTTTTTCTACTTTAATACAAAAAATGTTTTTAAAAAGTTGGGAAGGATAATATATAGTGGCTTGTCAGTCATAGTCTGCCGCATCTGCTCCAGTCTGCTGTGTTGCTGCTGCTTCACTTGCTGTGCAGGAGGTAATGGTTGGTGCGGAATGTAAGGACCAGTCAGGCACCTGATGAAATATTAGCTTTTGTTAGCTCTACCACTAAAACAAATACTATTTGCATTTTTCACTTCCACAGAGTACCCCATTAAAGCAATCTGGGAAATTAGTTTATTTGAGATAGCGTGTAAAGCAATTTCATTCATACCCTCTCCATATCTCTCACCGTTAATCTGCATCACAGCTCACTAAATAGTGTCTAATGTTTATTGCATCTAACTGGATGTATACGATTCGGAGGGTACGCCAGGGAGCGATTATCATAATTTTACACGTTTCTATGGAAACCCACAAGTCTATCAGTTTTGATTCATTATATTGTTATACCTTCAAGCACTTCCTAATTATTAGGTGCCCATAAAAAATCCGTCTTTCTGTTACTATAGAAATGAGCTGTAGACAGTCCTCGGCGTTTAACCCTTCGCAGACTGTCATATAGCTGTAACTGCAATTGCTAACATTGTTGGTAAGAGTTTACACTGCATTAGTACTAGCCAGTCAAATAATTAATTTGATTTGAGCGACTTTCTTGCCGAACATATGTTTCCGGGCATCATGTTTATTGAAGATGGTCCCACTGTCACAAGCATACTAGGATCTAAAGTGTGCAATGTCCAATGGACAACCCTCAGTATCTTTAATACATGATTTAATCCTAAACTAAATACCTCACGCTGGATTAAAGGTATCTATCTTTGATACATGGCTTTGAACTTTATTCAACCAGAAATAGTATGGTATTATTTTCGTGTGGTGAGGTTACACCAGCTGCACCTAAGTCTTGTTCACAATTGCAAACATCACAAGGAAATCACAATGTCTGTAAGTTTTATGGAGCACTAGGACATCTGACAGCTGCCTCTGTATTCTGTTCACAATTGAAAGCATGATACTGCAGTTCTAATTGTTCTACAAATGACTGAGGGCAAGGATGACAATACAGTGTAATGTATCACCACTATCATCATTATCACTGCCACCATCATTACCACCAGTGCCATTACCACCCTTACCACTGCTGTTGTCAGAACCATTAGCTCTTTCACCATCACCATACCTATTATCACCACCGTTACTACCATTATTATTGCCACGGTTACCACTAGTACAGTTGGCTATGGGGAGTTCGATGTCTGCCATGAAAACACCATATTTTGTGGCTCCTTGTTCTGCTTTGCTCCCATTGACCAAGCTGCACTAAAGCAGCACTATGTGAGATATTCTCTAGTAGATGTTTTCTAAAGTTTGGCGCAGATTATTAGGTCTGGGGAAAATTGTCAGCCATACAATATTTGATATTCCTATCGAGTGGTGTGTCAGCCTTCCCTTTAAAGGTGCTCATTTCCCTCTGTAATCAGAGCACATTTGTAATTTCAGTTCAATGAGGGGGTGCATTTCCAAACCCAAGCCTTCATATATTGAATTAAATGTGTTTGGAGAGAGTCTTCTGATTGTACTAATAACCCTCTGAACTCACACACAAATATCAATAGGATATGTTTATGCCTCACTTTCACTGAAAAGTAAAATCCCACCGTATTGATGTTAATAAACCGAAGAATGCAGTGGATAGATCCATCCATCAGGCCTAGTGAACATGGCTGTGGGGCTTTCTTTCACTACTTAGGATTTTAGAAAAATGTTGTGGAGTGAACCACAGCGCATGGCACAGTGGAAAAGGGGCATTTTGCTAACTAAAGCAGAGTATGTAATTGTACACCATGCGCTAAATCAGTCTAAAAAACTCATTTACCATTGACTGAACTTTGGCCCGTATCAACATTAGGTCCTCCGACGGATCGGAGAGTTGAGCAAAAGATCTAGATGAATATTCCCCTCATGAGGAATAGAACAAACGGACTAGAACAAAGGGAACATTATTCAAACCACACTATATACAACTAAATATAGATCTCATTATTTACAATATTCAATAATGACAGACTCAGTTTTTGTATTTACTTTGCTTGATCAAATTTATTTTTTTGTAAATTATGTGGAAATGGTCAAACAAAGTCACAATATCAAATCTGAATCATCACACAAGAGAACACAAAAAATCAGTAATTCATAATACAATCTCATTAAAGGAGCATGAGTTGAGTGGATAGAGTAAGAGACAAAAGTGCATTATAAGATCAATGCAAATACAGAATCTCACACCAACCTAGGTAAACGACAGCACAGTGTGCTAATAGTTGTAAGCTAACCCTCTAGCTGGAATGGAAAGCTGGGGCAATCCTCACAAGGAATGAGGAGCAAAGTTAAATGTGTTAAAAGTTTCAGCTAAAGGATCTCAATAAGGAACAGCTCACACAAATGCCTCCTCTCTCTCCTCTCATAACCAAGACAAGCCAAGCCTAAAAAACATGGATTCTATCACTAATAGTTATCCCCTAAAATGTATGAGTCCAGCCCTATTCTCGTTTCAAAATCAGCAAAACACTCTCTCTAATTGGCCAAGAAGCATAGGGTGTCAAGTCACACCAGGTCTGTCACTCTTCTCTCTCAAAAGTTCATTGTTTTGTTTCATGCCGTCATCATTGTCCGTCAGCAGAGGAAATCAAACTCTTTTCTTCCTCGACAGGCACAGGTCTGAAAAAAGGTTGATACATTTCTAGCACAGTTATTCACAAAACTAATACTTTGCTTCAGGCATTAGGAAGTTTCCGCAGATACTCGAAACATGTAGCAGCCATTTGACAAGAAAGAACACAACAGTCATCAATGAAGAATAGAACACAATTTTCTACATTTCAAAGGAAAAAATAACCCTAAAGTCAGCTTGAAGACTTTCTTTGCAAAGCGTGCAGTTTTCTCTAGGAGAAATAGACAAATTCAGTTTATTTTATTTGCTCAAAATAAAAGCTTAATTTCACAATTTTAAAACTAATGTTCTATGCAATAATATTGTTCAGTAAATGTTAAATCAAACACCTGTTTTCTTTTCACATTTGCTCATGGAAAATCTCATTGTGCACTTTTCTTTAAATTTCCATACAGGAATCATTTATGGCCTACTTAAATCCTTTGCTATTTTCCCACGTCTAAATTGTCTAGTAACACTTTATCAGTTAATTTCAAAACTTGTTAATGATTTTCACACAATGGGAAGCTTATGCAAGGAGGTCTTATTTATGGAAAACTCTGCTCCATCAATCTCCCCTTTGACGGCTACTAACGCCATCAAAAAAGAAAAAAATCAGATTACAATCTGATTTTATCAAAACATTTTAGTTCTCATCTGTTTCAATCTAACCCCATCTATATCTTTCATTACCTTATAATAATTTATTTTTCTGTCTTCCATTTCTATTTTTTCTCTCTTTCTCTTCTTTGCTCTCCATTTTGTTTCTAGTATTTTCCACTAAACAGCATTAATATTCCAGTAGCAATAGGTGTAACAGGTATTAGTATTATCCCTAACAAGCTGTTACCAAAAAGTAAAAAACACAATCACCCGTAGAAGAGAAACGCTTACCTAGTTTCTCCCAAGCACCATCAACATTCAGTTAATTTAAATTGTCTTTTAAATATGTAATGTTAGTAATATATCCCTCTAGATTCTTACTTTTGTCAGGGATATATGTACAGCACTGTTGAATTTTCAACATGCTGCAGACTCCGCCCTCTTTTGCCAATAACACATCTAGGGCAAGTCTATTTTGCACAACCATAGAATTCATAGCCACCATTTCAGTGCATATCATCAAAAATCCACCAGCAGTATCTCTTGATAAACGAACCACCACCGTGGACAATTTTCTAATTTTATTCATATTTAAAATTACTCCAACTGCAGGTATCAATGGTCTGAAAATATCACCCTCAATTTCAGCAGCACTAACTTCCCTTTTGTTACATTTTAATAATAATAATAATAATAATAGAGTTACTTGTATAGCGCAAACAGCTACCTTAACCAGAGGTGTCCTGGCGCTTTGGCGGAAGATTAGGTGAGCAAACTGAGCCTCACAATTAGCCTTGACAGAAGAACCACATTTTCAAGTTCCTACGGAACTCGGATTCAGAGTCTGACATGCGTAAATGTAGTGGCAGCGCATTCCATAACATGGCAGTCCAGACTGTGAAGGACCTACCTCCTTTTCTGGCTTTTGCGAAGTGAGGAATGTAGAATAGAAACTCGGAATTAAATCTCAGTATTCGTGAAGGTTGGTAAGGTCGAAGCCTAATTCTCAGGTATCTAGGACCAATGTTATGCGTGGGCCTAAAAGCTAATACTAGAGATTTGAATTCAATACGTTTTGCTACCGCAAGCCAGTGTAGAAACCTGATGTGGGGGGGGGGTTGATGGAGGAAGGGCAATCTCCAAATGAGTCGAGCAGCCACATTCTGAATTATCTGCAATCTGTGGATCAAATATCTGGGTAGACCCAGGTACCGACTTTACATATTCCAGCTGCGATGTCACCATGGCATGAACTACTGTCCTGCGGCTGTCCTCCGGCAAGAGGTGCAGGAATTTCTTTAAAATTCTCAGTTTTCCAAAGCAAATGTACAAGAACTGATGTATATGAGTTTCAAGGGTTAAGTTTGAGTCCGACTTGACGCCTAGATTCCTCTCCGTCTTTGCCAGAATTGGCGGAGTACCCAGCTCAGCAGGCCACCAAAGTCCTGTACAGAGGGGCGAAGGCTGACCAAAAACAGGCCCTCAGTCTTGTCTGCATTTAATTTCAGTTTGTTATGATTCATCCACCTGGGAATGTCCTGCAGGCACCCCAGTAATCTAGTAAACAAGTCCTTTGAGTGGTCCTTAAAAGAGAAGACCAGCTGGGTGTCATCTGCATATGAGACAGCCTTCACATCCCAGGTGTCAATGAGATTGAAGAGAGGTACCAGGTAGGTGTTAAAAAGTAGGGAGCTTAGTGCTGAACCCTGTGGTACACCACATTTCAAAGGCCTAGGCGACGATTGATGTGCACTTTGGGAGCGCTCATGGAGATAGGACTGGATCCACGCAAGTGCCGAGCCTCGAATTCCAAGTTGTGTGAGTCTGGCTAGCAGGATGGAGCATACAACTGTGTCTAAGGCCGCTGACAGATCCAGCAGGATCAACATAGCAGATGCTCCAGTGTCCATTGACATTTTTATAGACTCACCACCTCCACCAGAGAGGTTTCAGTACTATCAGGCACATGCATCAAAGGATTTTGCGATCGCAAACGGTGCGAATCGCAAAAATCGTCCTTTTGCGATTGCAAAATCCGGTTTTGGAATGCATGAAGGGTCAAGGCTCTCACAATTTAAGAATTCGCAAATATTTGCGAATTCTTAAATTGCGATTGCATTTAAGGAATCGCATTTTGCGATTCCTTAAATGCAATGCATGACATTTGAAAAAATTGCGATTTCGCAATTAAGGGGAGCAAATTACCATGAGGTTGAACCTCATGGTAATTTGCGAAAACTTTGAAAAATGCACTTTTGTGCATTTTTCAAAGTTTCATGTTGTGCACACACATGCCCTAAGGGCATGTGTGTGCACAACATATGTGCACAGATTGATTTCAAGGGTGCAACAGGGTGACCTTTGGACACCCCTGCACCCTTGAAATCGCATTCTCAATTTGCGATTCGCTAATTGCTAATCGCAATTTGAGAATGTCTTCCCATTCATTCCTATGGGCCTCTAGGCCCATAGGAATGAATGGGGAGGTATTCCTTAATTGCGACTCGCAATTTGCGACTCGCAATTAGGGAATATTAAGAAATCGCAATTTATTTAGCGATTTCTTGATGCATTGCATTTTGCAATTCCTTAATTGCGATTCCTTATTTTTCGCAATTAAGGAATCGCAAAATGCAATATTGATGCATGTGCCTGTATATCCTGCCCGGAAGCCTGATCGTGTGTCTTGTAAGATGTTTTGCGTGTCAACAAATTTGTCGGGTTGACAATGCGCCAATTTTTCTAACATCTTAGCAGGTGCAGGCAGAAGGGAAATTGGTCAGTAGTTGCTGAGCTCGGCCGGGTCGGCATTGGATTTGTTCAGGAGAGGTAGTAGAAATGCCTGTTTCCAGACATCAGGTAAGATGCCAGAAGAAAAAGACACATTCTAGATGTGATTCAATAATGGACAAATCCAATGAGCAGTAGTATGAAGATCTTGGGTGGGCTATGGTCTGCAGGAGAGCCTGATTTGCATCTTAACATTTCAACCATTGATTCCTGCAGTCTTGTATGGGCAAACTCCGTAAAAGCACCCGTAGATTGCTGGTTGACAGTGCCAGTGGTTCTTGTAAATGTTCTCCCATCGCAAAAAAGGAGTAGACTTTCTGAGTCTTCTCCCCGAAAAAATAGGATACATTTGTACACAAGGTTAAGAAGGAAGGAATATTTCCTTCTACAGCTGATGGGTTTGTAAAAGATCTGACAATCTTAAAGATCTCCTTGCCTGAATTCTCCACATTTTCAATTTACCAAAATATTCTCTTATAGCTGCTCCCATAATTTTACGCAGCTTTTTTAAGTCCTCCTTGTAGGCTAGGTTTGCCTCTGGAACATAGGCATTCCTTCCTTGTCTTTCTAATCTCTTACACCCACTTTTTTCAGTTCTTAGATCTGCCGAGAACCATGGGACTGACGGTCAATCTCAATGAGGCTTGGATGATTTTAGAGGTGCCACAGCATCGAGGGAATACATGATCCTGACATTAAACATAACAGCATTCTCATTTGGATCACCCATATATAATGGGCCACCTTTAAGGAGCATTTGACCAATATTGTCTGCACATCCTCTTTTCCAGTTCCTACTTAATGCGGAGTGTTTCTTGCCAGTGAGCTGTATATTCCCGATGTTAAAGGAAAAAGGAACTAGGTAATAATCTTTCCATGTTGGGCAATGTGGGACTTCAGCTTTAATTGATTCGATATTTAATCCATTCTTACTCTTTTCATTGGTTCCATGATTTTTATCTATGTAATAGACTTTTGGAAAAACGATTCCCGCATAGCAACACCTATGCCAACGTGCTGGTAACCTTTAATAGGCATTTTTACCGTACACATAATAAATTCTTGGAAAAACAGGATCCGTACCACCCTTTAAACCCCAACCTCCTGTAATCAGGAATGTATGATCACATTTACTAGAACCAATGAAATAATTATGATAGTTTGTCTTCTGTTTTAATAAGCAAAGCTTCCCCCTATTCATTTGTCTCACCTTTTTATAATCTCCTTCTCTATGAGCCCAAGGTGGAATAGGACTCTTTTCCTCAGCAGCTGTTCTTTGAAAATGTCCTCTTCTATCTTCTACAACATTAAGGAATACAATTTCTTCACTCCGTAAGCTACAAGTTAGATTATTTCTATGAGCATATACAGTATCTTTTGCATCAGTAGTGTGAAAAAACTCACCATGTACTCGGCATTCTTCTCACTACTTACTACATTTATATTCTTTTGAATAGAAAGTTCAGAAAAAACTAAATCTAGATTGGAATAATACTACTGAAACTGGCCTTTTTCATAGAATAAACTTGTTAGTACACTACACGAAATTCCATATGTTAGAGGAAGGTGGTGATAAGTCACCACTTCTGACACAGAAGATGGTAATTGCATGCATACATAACAATCCCTAGCATCCATAGTATTTACATATTTGTAAAGAAGATTAGTGAAAAAATTTAACGAGAAATCATTAATAGAGTTATCTTGGTGTAAAATAAATCATTCCCAGTTAAACAGTTAATGTTAGTGTGTGGGTCTTCTTTAAGAGTATCTCCCACTTTCATTTGAAACATAAAATAAGGCACAACAGCTATTAATATTAACCAAACAATCATTATTAGTAAAACACAAACACAACAAATGTTCATACACTTACGCCTAGTTGATCACTGATTCTGATTACCAGTCACCCGAATCCTAGCCATTTAAGCGGCGGGAACCTGAAAGGGGTTTTAAAGTGTATGCTGCACCGGAGGTGCAGCGGACGCGCACAGCGGGCATGCCAAAGGCAAGCCCGTCTGCGCCCGTCCGCGTCCAGAATGTGGCCAGGGCCAGAAATGCTACCAGTATGAAACCACACCATCAGTACACCAGGTTGGAACTGCTTGCATTAAACACACAGGTCGGAAACTGTAAAACCCCACCTTGCATGGAGATGATCAAAGGCCCCATCACCTGCCTCATTTGCAAACAAACTATTAACCACGAGAGCGACACTACAATTAAACATGTCACCCCCCCCAATGACAAAACCTATCCGAAACAGGTTGACTTTGGCCTGATAAATGCAAGATCCCTAGCAAAAAACACTCTGTACATCCAAGACTTGCTGACAGACCATAACTATGACTGCCTCTTCATCACAGAAACATGGCTGACAGAATGCTCCAACCCAGATGTGGTTCAAACCCTTCCCCAGGGGTATACCATATCTAAAGTGGATAGGAAAGGGAAAAAGGGAGGGGGGAAAATATTAATCTATAAAGACCATCTGAAATGCACGGCCACCTATATCAGGGAACTGAAGGAAGCAGAAAGTTTCTGTTTTGATCTTAAAATAGACAACTGTACCTCGTTCACAGGAGCTCTTGTTTACAGGGCCCCAGGAGCTATGGGGAAGTTCTTAGACACCCTGGGAAAAAGTTTAAGCTCTCTTATTGTACGGTACTCCAATTTCACTATCCTAGGTGATTTTAATCTTCACCTGGAAGACGTCGACAATTCCCATACAAAAAAACATTTTAGAAATTATCAGCACACTAGGACTAACACAACAAGTTCAGGGACCCACACACCAGGCAGGACATACCCTAGACGGGACATGCACAAATGCCACTGATCTAATGATTAGCACTCAAACTACATTAGCCTGGTCAGATCGTAAATTAATCCCTTTCAAATTTGCCTACGCCAATGGTCAAACTAAAAATATTCCCAGCAAATCAGGTACCATACGAGAATGGAATAGCATGCTATCCAACCCCAATCTACAGAGCATGGCAGAAACCACTAGACCTACCCTTACCGGAGATCCAGAAATTGATAATAACCTCTTCAATGAATGGATACTCTCATTAGTCAATGCTTTAGTTCCGCTAAAGAAAACGGTCAGAAATAAAAAATCAGCACCCTGGTTCACCCCTCGGCTGAAAGCATTGAAGGGACTCTGCCGGCAAGCAGTAAAACAATGGAGCAAACAATACAGGGCAGAAGACATGAAACACTATAAATCAGCCCTCAGTACATACAAACAACAAGTCAAAATAGAAAAAAACCACACTCTGGGAATATGATAAACAGGGCAGATGACAATGAAAAAAATATTTTCAATATCATGAAATCTTTTACTAACACCATAGTCCTAGAACAAGAAATCCCTTATGCGGTAACTTTTTTGAGTATTTCGACAAAAAAATCAAAGATCTAACTAAGAACTTTACAGACATATCCCCCAAGCCAAATAAAGCTCAAGCAGTAAGACCAGAAAAGGACCTCACATGTTTCAACGAGATCAACCTAGAACAGTCCAGGAAGGCCATCCTTGCCTGTAAGTCAGGTTCACCATTTGATCTAAACCCACCAAAAATTCTACACACACTGGTGGACACAATAAATCCTGTCATCAACCGAATCATTAACACCTCCTTTAGGTTAGCAAAAATCCCAGATATCTGGAAAATTGCTGCAGTAGATCCGCTCCAAAAAAAGAAGCTTCCCGACCCCACTACGTTATCAAACCTCAGACCCATCTCACTTCTGCCATGCCTCAGCAAAATTGCAGAAAAACTAGTGAATACTCAACTCAATGACTTCCTGCAAAACACTAATACCCTGCATCCGAGGCAATCTGGTTTTAGGCCTGGACACTCAACAGAATCAGTGCTGCTCCATACCACAGACACATTAAAGTTTGCCCTTGATCAAGGCAAGGAGGCAGTGCTGATTCTGTTGGACCTGTCAGAGGCGTTCGATACCGTATCACATAATATTCTTGTAGACAGACTAGATTGCAGCGGAATAAAAGACAAGGCTTCAGCCTGGATCACATCTTTTCTAGATAAAAGACACCAGACCGTCACATTGGGCAGCTACAAATCAGGGTAGAAATTGTTGTCATCTGGGGTCCCCCAGGGCTCATCCCAGAGCCCCACCCTGTTTAACCTTTATATGACACCACTTCCCTCCTTGATAGCCACCTTCGACATTGAGTCAATTGCTTATGCTGATGACACCCAACTTATTCTCACGCTGGACAAAAACTCTTCAGCGGTGGAGGAACAGTTCCATCACTGCTGTGAATTGAATGAAACAAAGTCACCTTAAATGTAATAGCTCCAAACCGAAATCAAATGTTTTCAGTCCTCAGCAATGGTGGCCCGTAGACTCCGATGACCCACCCACAATAGCAGATACACCCAAAAACCTAGGAATAAAATTCGACCCCACACTTTCCTTTCCTGCGCTTGCAACTGCAGCAGCGGCTTTCAGCGGGTAAAGCAAACCTCAGCATGTGAAGCGTCCATTAATCCCTTTAGCCGCTGATTCACATGTGGGCTCGGTAGCATTCAAACCCGTGACCTCCATTATGGGGTGGTGCAAGCCTCCGCGGCTGGGCTGCCGCGTAAATATTCAAGCTCTAGGGTGCCCTTAGGCGAGGCAGCACTGCAGCAGCGGCTTTCAGCGGGTAAAGCACACCTCAGCATTCCGGTAATTGTCTTCAGCTCTCAAGTCTGGGGTTCTTATCAGCGGCTAAAGGGATTAATCGGCGCTTCACATCCTGGGGCCCATCCGGGGCTTTTATATTGTATCAGCTGTAAATCTAAGCACCCATCCATGGAATAAATACGGACTGCAAATCTCACAAGACATTGCGCGCCCATCTGAGGGCCATTGAGTATAAATGGTGGGAGTGTCAGAACGGATGCACTCATGTCGAGCCTCTGATGACGAGCGATAGGCTCAGAAACGCGTCAGGCTGAAGAACCCCAGACTTGAGAGCTGAAGACAATTACTGAAATACTGAGGTGTGCTTTACCTGCTGAAAGCCGCTGCTGCAGTGCTGCCTCGCCTGAGGGCACCCTAGAGCTTGAATATATATATATATATAGATGTGATCAAGGGCAGCTCCTGCCCAAAACGCGTCGTGCCAAAGAAAACCTGTAAAAAGGATAATAAACTTACCTGTGATGATGCGTTTCTGGCCATTCTCCCAAAAGTCAAATCGGGTTCTCCGACGGATGTTTGTCCAGCACACATCCTCAAACATATTTATACAGCTTGTCCCTTGCCCCCCCTGATTTTTCTTAACAATTCTTTGACACAAGGGGTGGTGACTCCTTCCCTAAAATCCACCACCATAGTGCCTATCCTCAAGAAAACGGGGGCTGATCCATCCGCTCCAGCCAATTATTGTCCAATTTCGCTGCTGCCCTATTTGGGCAAGGTGCTGGAGCGGCATGTAACAACGGTTTTCAGCACCTTCATTGAGGATAATGGCGGCTTAGCGCCCCGACAAGCAGGATTTCGACCTAGACACTCCACTGAGTCCGTTGTGGTGTCGGTCCTTAACAATCTTAGGGAGGGAGCAGACCAAAACCATCACCAGGCCCTGGTGCTCCTCGACCTCTCCGCCGCCTTCGACACGGTGGACCATTCCATCTTGTTGTCCCGTGTCGGAGCGGCGGGAATCGGGGGCTCGGCCTTGGTCTGGCTCTCCTCCTTTTTAAGGGACCGCACCCAGGCGGTCCGGCTGGGAGACTTTTCGGCTACCTCATTACCCGTCACTTGTGGTGTCCCTCAGGGTTCTTCTCTTTCCCCTCTCTTGTTTATTCTCTATATCTGTCCTTTGATTTTTGCTCTTCAGCAGGTGGAGGTCACCGTTTTTAATTATGCGGACGACCTCCAGCTCATCTTTAATCTCTCTTCCTCTTCTCATTCTATTTCTAATTTTCAGTCAGTTATGGTTTTCATCAGGGACTGGATGAACCACAACCACCTAAAGTTGAACCCGGACAAGACCGAGTTGGTCCTCACGGGTGGTTGCTCCAGTCCCTGGAACTCTCTATTTTGGCCTTCTTCTTTTGGGCCCCCTCCTTCTCCTTCTGCTTCAGTCAAAACATTAGGTGTCAAACTCAATAATCAACTCACTCTTCACTCACAAGTTAGTCATGTCGTTTCTTCTTGCTTTCTCACTCTTCGCACAATTCGCACTGTCTCTCATTTTTTCTCTCCTTTGGCACTCAAGCTGATTATGTCCGCTTTTGTTGTCTCCCGGCTGGACTACGCAAATGCCCTGTATTGGCATTCCAGCATATAGCCTACGGAAACTTCAGTTGGTTCAAAACCAGGCAGCCCGACTTATTCATGGCCTTTCTCGTTCGCATCACTGCACTCCTATTCTTAAGGCACTCCATTGGTTGCCTGTTAAAGAGAGGGCCTTGTTTAAGTTGGGGTGTATGGTTTTTCACTCACGGCGGGGTTCGGCACCTGCCTTCATTTCTTCCATGATTAGGGAGTATACCCCCACCCGAGAGCTCCGCTCTTCCTCCCAGTCCTTGTTGGTGGTCCCCCGATTTAAGCGCAAGAAGTGGGGTGGGTCGAACTTTTCTACGTTGGCACCCACCTTTTGGAACTCTCTACCGGACCACTTAAGACTGGCAACACATTATCTTCCTTTTCGTAAAGACATCAAAACTTTTCTTTTTAAACAGGCCTTTCCTTTGTGATATACTCTCACTACTCTTTAGGTCCACCAGTCCTTGGTACGGTGGTCACTCTCCCCCATTGGTACCCTGCCCTCCATAGCGCCAAGAAACCGCTGGTGAATGCTGCGCTTAATAAATATTTTAAATTCAATTCAAATTCATTCGTAATGCTGCGTGGTGGTCCGTGATTCCTGTGGTCAGAACCGATTCAAGCAGAGACCTGGTTTTATATATATATATATATATTCACAGAAAAAACCATAGGTTATAGACCATATATAGTTAGGAATTAGCATTTACAAAACCTTGAAAATTCACTGAAAAAACCATAGGTTATAGACCATATATAGTTAGGAATTAGCATTTAAAAAACCTTATTTTACTCACACAAAACCATTGAAATTCCATATATAGTTAGTTGCACTAACTATATATCGCGCACCCGCAATCCACTGCTGATGATGTCACATATTACATCATTCATGACATGGTCAGTGACATCACTGATTACATCACTGATGACATCTCAAATGACATCACTGATGACATCACTGATGACATCTCAAATGACATCACTGATGACATCTCACTTGACATCAATGATCACATCACTGATGATATCATTCATGTCATAATACAATGCATCTCCTCACACTGTAATATAACCTCCGTTACACCCAGTGTTAAATAGAGAGTATCATTTTTGAAACCATTGACACACCAATACTAGTTACTACATACGCACTCACTGATTCCTATGTCTACACACACATTCACTCATACAATCATTCATACATACAATCACTCATCTTTACAACACTATCATATGCACTCATACACCTATACAGACACTCACACTCTGCCACTCATCCATGGAGTTACTCACACACCTAGTCAGTCCTGAAAAGAATCAATCACACTTCCATTTTCTCATCTATACAGTTAAACACAGAACACCTTACATTTTTGAAACATATACTAACACATAGTTACTCTCTTATAGAATCACTGATACAAGTACACATTGATCTGCACAGAGTCACACACCTCCCAGCCAGCCATACACACACTCAGTCTCCCATACAAATACTTGTGCAACCAATCAATAACCCATATAGCTACTTATATAGCTACTGATCAACACATGCAGCAGCTTGCACAACAACAGACATACTGATGCACACTTTCAGACAGTTTAGTCACTAACCCGTGCATTCAGTAAGACGCATTTAATCACTCACTCATACAGTCAATCACGCACCTACTAAAACCTTCATTCAGACACTTATACATCCACTCATTCTTCAATATGTAAGACATATTTTAACTTTACAGAAACATAGTCACTGGATGTTGTCATCAGTGATGTCATCAGTGATGTCATTTGAGATGTCATCAGTGATGTAATCAGTGATGTCACTGACCATGTCATGAATGATGTAATATGTGACATCATCAGCAGTGGATTGCGGGTGCGCGATATATAGTTAGTGCAACTAACTATATATGGAATTTCAATGGTTTTGTGTGAGTAAAATAAGGTTTTTTAAATGCTAATTCCTAACTATATATGGTCTATAACCTATGGTTTTTTCAGTGAATTTTCAAGGTTTTGTAAATGCTAATTCCTAACTATATATGGTCTATAACCTATGGTTTTTTCTGTGAATTTCATTGGTTTTTTAACAGCTAATATCTGTAGCTGTAAAATGTATTCTTCTTTAAATCCAAAAATATATTTTATATGTTTATGAATAATTTTTTTTTTAAATATTTTTTTTTCTTCGTTCCCGCTTCGCGAATCGGGAAGCTTCCCGTTAGCTGACCTTGATGCCGCGAAATAGACCGCGAGCCGGTAAACGTTTCTTTACCGCAAGTGCCGCGTTAGAAAACAACATCGTGACGCCTCCCGTCCGCATGACGTTTCACGTTGTCGCGTGATACGTCATATGACGTGCTACGTTAGCGAACTGGTACGCGAAGCGAGTCGCAAAGCGCAGGTTTCTAGAAGCAAACCGGGAGGCCCTGCAAAGCGCTTAACGTAAACACAGCAAGTCATGTGACTTGGTAATAACACTTTTCATTGGTTCATTTCACTTTTGGTTTCCTAATGATGTAAGACTAGGTCATATAATCTAAAATGAACACTTTTGATTGGTTGAGAACTCTTGTTTTTCCCAAATGATGAAAATCCCTCCTTCTTTCCTCACTCTGACTTTCATCATTGTGAGAGAAAGACCCTTTGTGATCACTGAGCAATGGCTTCTTTAGTAGCTTCAGCTGGTGCTTCCCCACCACCTCCACCACATCCAAGGAAGAGTGGACCACCTGCTCAAGTTGTAATTCAACAAGAAGAAGAAGAAGAGGAACAGGAGGACGAGCACGAAGAGAGGCAGTTTTTGCCTGAGCAGCCCAGGACGTCTCACCGGAAAGAAAACTTCATTTGGCAATTTTTTTAAATTCCCAAAGGTCAGAAAAAAGTAAATGCAAGATACGTAACTTGCCTTATATGTCAAGATAGACTGTCCAGAGGGACCGACAAAAAATACAGTTTCGGAAACTACACAATGCATCGCCATATGACTAGGTGGCATCCTAACAACTACAGTGCTGCACAGTTTCGGAACGACCTAGATAATCTCCCTATTATGGCCAGAAGATCTGTTGTACCGGAAGTAACGGGACCAGAGGGCAGGGAGATGGTGCCAAATATACAAGTGAGATTTGGTGATGTAAAACACATCTGCGCATTTTGCGATGGATTCATTTCCTACGGAGAAAAAAGCATCACTCTGATCAACAGAGCTATTGACTATCATATGCAAGTTTGTCCGAAACGCCCAAAATAATAAATACTTCTTTTTTTTGTTTTGTTGCTCCTGTTGAGCCCTTTACAATGAATCGTTTTCATTGCCCCCTCCAAGAAAAACCCAAAAAAATATAAAACTGTTCCGAAAAATTCAAAAACAGTAAAAAAATGTTCAGAAAAATAAAAAAAAAAGTTCTTTTCAGAACTACCTCCCCGTTATTAAAAAATTGGTACAATATTTGGAACTGTGCCAACCTCTATTTCTCTTAGTTCGCTTCCCAGTTCGCTCGCGGGTACGCGAACCGGAAGCGACCCAAAAACAGTAAGTATAAGGGAAGGAAACAGACACTTATGTTAAAAGAAAGACAGCTATAAGGGAGTAAACTAGAGATACCATTACCCGTAATCCACTGCTGATGATGTCACATATTACATCATTCATGACATGCTCAGTGACATCATCAGCAGAGGATTGCGGGTTTTTTGGCAACATGCCTTATCCACGGTTTAATAACGCTGCCTTTTGCTTTATATAAGTTTTCAAATTGTATGAAATATATACCAATAGGTCGTTATGAACCTTTAGGTAGTGCTTTTCTTCATGAGGTCTGGTCGCTTCCATACACATACAGATGTTTCAAAGATGATCAAGAAGTTTATCTGAATGGAGAGGAATGCACTGAGACGCCAGATCATTCACTAATGTGTAGGCACATACATTTACACGGTTCATGCAACAAACACCGACCAAATATGGCTTGCGTGTTGCAAGGCACGCCAGTTCCTGCTATCATCCCCACGTTCAAGTTGTTGGAAAATGGTAGTTATTTGATGCTCAATAATGAAGATTGTTCTGAGTTAATTAAAAGTATTCCTTTTATCGTAACAGTAAGTGAACGGGTTATTTGCTGCAGAAATGTTCTATTTCCTCCCACACATGAACATAGGGAGTTTTCAATCTGGCCACAAATACCAACCTTGAGACACGTTTCAACGGCATGGCAAGAATAAGAGCTCTTTTGTCTCAGAGAGAGGTGGCCTTGAGTTCGGCCCGTGAAACTTTCGTACTTCACATAGCGAACACCGATACAGAGGTGCAAAACCTTTTTCAATTAACATTTGCCTTTCAATTTCAGCAACATGTTTCCGACTATCTTTAACGCATCCTCCACAAAGTCCCTGGTGCACTTTTTTAAAGTTGTTACCAGTGGTCTCGTCACTTCATTTGAGAAAATCTTTGGAGTCATCCCTGCTTCCTTTCATTGTATTTTCTGCACTCTGGTTCGTGGATTGGCATTTTTACTTGCATTACCAGCGGACGCTCTTGTGCTTTTTTACATTTTTAAATATGGATGTCCCTCCTATGCAACCTCCGACCCTGCAGCTGCTGACACTGTTCCGCAATCGCATGCTAGAATATTATGGCACAATGCCGTTGGCGATATTAAGCACGGCATATGGATTATCTTTTCGGTTCTCCTACTTCACCTGTGTCCAGCCTGTATTTCACTGCCTGACCTGTGATTTCGATTGGGCCATTGATTTGTGTCTCTGCGGACCGGTTTCTCCTGACGTCGACTTTAATCAGCTGATGACTCCTATCATTACTCACGAGTTGGTTTGTCCTGGCGAAAGGATTATGGCTGTGGCATTGATGCATGGACTACTTGGTCCCTGGAATTTACTGGCGGCAGCACAGTCTTTCTTGGAACAGAGCTTTCTTGAAAACCCACCGAGCTGTCCTCTGATGGTGATAGAGGATCCGGTGCTGGGAGAGCACGTATGTTCTTTTCCGCTTTTAAATTGGATGGCTGAACTGTTTTCGGATGAAGACGGTGACTTCCTATTGGAGGCTGTTGCAGCTTATTTTGCATACACAGTTATGTCATAGACCTTTTTCATGTTTGATATGCTGAGTACTAGCATTTCATTGACAATTCATTGACTTATTTGTCAAGTTTTTATTATTTACCTTGCCTATTGGCTTAAGACTCGATAAAGTACTTGGCCGTTTTATTTTTCTTTAGCATTAAATTTTCCTAGTTTTTAATGCTTTACCTTGCGGACCGTCCACATATAAACTTGCAATCTGCTCTCATGAGATGGCACTTCTATTATCTTATTCAGTTCGTTTCCGGATCATGAGGAGGTGTCATCTAGGTCCTGGATATCTTTACACCGTGTTAAGTTAGCATGGGCTCATTACCGGTTTAAACGCCATTTTTCCTTTTTTGCAACTTCTGCACACGACACTTAGTTGTTGCTTTAGCTTTCCACCTAGTAGTTCATCGTGGTTTACATGAGAATAATATGTTATTGGTCTACTATCTGCTTTACTTGTTAAACTATATCTGTACAGCGAGTGCTAAAGTTTCAAGAACAACACGATACAGAATTGTTATGAGGTCTGATCTCCACGACTTCATACTCATAACATAAGTGCAACTTCTGCCAATTCTGGGCATGAGGCGGGTTTTATATTGCTTTGCCGAACACACATACACAACAGTTGATGCGGTTCACATGAAGAGAGAGCTGGTGTATGCTGATGTGATTCCTTCAAATCTAAGACACTAAAGTATGGGCACGCCCTAAACCAACACAAAGAGACCTTCTTAGCAAATAATATAATATGTGTATTAGGGAGGGTGAGATATAAGCAGCCGCGGGCCGTGGAGGGAGTTACGGTGAAGCAGGGAGGCGGGGAGGGGGAGAAGCAGGGTGGAGCCCTCTCTACCTTGCCCCTCCCCCTCCCCGCCTCCCTGCCCCACCGTAACTCCCTCCACGGCCCGCGGCTGCTTATAAGTGTTGCTAACTCTTATTCATTTACAGCATGTTAACATACTGTCACCATTCGCTTTTTATGTACTAGTAACTATGCTGGTAATTTTGCTACTGATAATATGTGTACTTGTATTCTCCACCCTGCTTCTCCCCCTCCCCGCCTCCCTGCCTCAACGTAACTCCCTCCACGGCCCGCGGCTGCTTATAAGTGTTGCTAACTCTTATTCATTTACAGCATGTTAACATACTATCACCATTCACTTTTTATGTACTAGTAACTATGCTGGTAATTTTGCTACTGATAATATGTGTACTTTTATTATCTAAGGTACTACGCCTGAGAAGACGGCATTAGTAAATAAACATTTCAAATACACATCTGTTCTTCTTAACTCCATGTTCTGGTTTCTAAGAAATCTATAACGACCGACTGTTCATGAGTTCCACGTATCCTGAGGTACTATAAGTTCATATTCTGGATTGTCTAAACATTGAGAGTTTGTTATATCCAATGTGACACTGTACCTAGCTTGCTAAGGAGTTTTTGATTACTAACGTGAGTTTTGGGACACCCTAATTCGCCGAGGTTCCAATCCTCTGTCCACAGTTCTGTGTGAGAACAGAAACCCTGCGACAGGGGCACCCCCGACCCTTGCTGGAGCTTCATCACACTTGCGATACAACTCCAGCAATGCGCCACCTTTACGGCACAGATACATCACGCATCTGTGCTGTTTTTGCCCCATGATGCGCCGCATTGTAAATGCAGCACACCATAGGTGACGGAACAGCGGCACAGAATGACTAACACATCCCTGGTGATGCCCCAGTCATCATAAATGTATCCCTATGCTTCTTATCTTGTTAGAGATGAACCGCCATATGTATCATCAAAGTTTTTTGCATTTCCTAAATAGCGAACTTTAAGGAATAAATAGCGATTCTTTACCATTCCTAGTTTGCGATGAGCTATTTGCTAATTAGCCGAATGTAGCCCAATGAAGCCCAATGTAGCCCAAAGATGGCCGCCAGACACACAAAAAAACAAATGTAGCCCAAATATCAGCCAGATGTAGCCCAACTATAGCCCAGTGACAGAATGACCAATCAGCTTCGCAAACCTCCGTTACGCGAAGCGGAGCGCTGTTACAGATATATATCTTTTTTTGAACGTTAATTTCTCAAAATCCACTGGAGCACATATATTGAGACCTAGCAAAGGCACATCGGGCTACCAGTCCCTAATATTTTGCCAAGTTTCGTGCAAATCCATTCAGCCGTTCAATTATTATTATTATTATTTTTTTTTGCCCCGCGGGGCCCTTTTAAAACCTCCACATCAAACCTAGGGGGTCAGCGAGGATCTACTATGCCCCCTTATAGTTATTTCCCCCTTTGTTTTGACCTCCTCTTGTCTCTCGATCCTACCGAGAGACAAGATGGCGGCCGCTACGGACTGTTTGGAATGTTGACAGACGCCGGAGAACCAATCAGCTTCGCTTCACAAAGCTCCGTTGCGCGAAAAGTCCGCGAACCAGTGCGCTGCCCAGTCCGCGCTTACAGATATATATCTTTTTTTAAACGTTAATTTCTCAAAATCCACTGGAGCACATATATTGAGACCTACAAAAGGCACATCGGGCTACCAGTCCCTACAATTTTGCCAAGTTTCGTGCAAATCCATTCAGCCGTTCGGGCTAAAAGTGAGGCCAACCGCCCTATGGAAAACTCAATGTTAAAAACACGTTTTGGGACCCCCCTTTTTTCTCGGCCCCCACTGGACGAACCCCCCCCCAAATTTTCAAGGGCTGCTCAGAAACAAAATGTGCCATTTTCCTGAAAATTTCAGCCAATTCCGTCCACAAACGCCAAAGTTATTAGACATAGAATTTTCAAAAAACCCATAGAGAAAAAATCCTAACTATATATACCTACTGGCGACCGCCAGTAGGTAATATATAAACACACTTTTTTTAATACATTAAAAAATGTATTCTTTTAAATTGCATTATTTACATTTTTTTTATTACCCATTACACCCTAAAAACTAATCCCACCCTGGTCCCTTTAAATACCCCTGCACCCCATAATCATAACCCACCCTTACTCCTTAAAATACCCCAACACTCTTAAACACAAAGCCATCTGAACCCTAAAATACCCCTGCACCCCAAAACCCAAACATACCCCTGAACCCTAAAATACCCCTCTACCCCAAAACTCAAACCTAGCCCTGAACCCTAAAAATACCCCTGTACCCCAAAACCCAAACCTCGCCCTGATCCCTAAAACACCCCTGTACCCCAAAACCCTAACCAATATCCTGAACCCTAAAATACCCCTGAACCCCAATACCCTAACCTACCCCTAAACCCTAAAAATACCCCTTTACCCCAAAACTCAAACCTAGCCCTTAACCCTAAAAATACCCCTGTACCCCAAAACCCAAACCTAGTTCTGAACCCTAAAAATACCCCTGTACCCCTAAAAATACCCCTGTACCCCAAAACCCAAACCTAGCCCTGAACCTTAAAAATACCCCTGTCCCCCAAAACTCAAACCTACCCCTGAACCCTAAAAATACCCCTGTACCCCAAAACCCAAACCTAGCCCTGAACCCTAAAAATACCCCTGAACCCCAAAACTCAAACTTAGCCCTGAACCCTAAAATACCCCTATACCCCAGAACCCAAACCTAGCCCTGTACCCTAAAAATACCCCAATACCCCAGAACCCAAACCTAGCCCTGTAGCCAAAAAATACCCCTGTACCCCAATACCCAATCCTATCCCTTAACCCTTAAATACCCCTGTACCCCAATACCCAAACCCACCCTTAAAATACCCCTGAACACCTAAAACAGATACCCCAACACCCCCAAACTAAAACAATATACTTACCTTAAACTTACATTTTAAAAACATATTCTTTTACCATTCAAGCATTTACAACGAATTTCGTTGTAAAAGCATGCATGGTAAAAGCATATAAAATGTAATGGTTTGCGTTATAATAGTATTGCGGAGTAATGGTACTTGCGTTGTAATGGTATGAGGAGTGAAGGTATGTGGAGTGAAAGTTGAGGAGTGAAGGTGTTTTACCGGATGTAAGGGTTCAGAGAAAAATGCTTGACACTATTCAATCACTGTGAATTATTCTGTGTCACATGGAATTATTTTTTTAAATATTTGTATTAACATTTGCTGTTATAACCATCGCTGCCATACCTCATGTATTCATTTTTGCATACATTATATTATAGGACAATAGTCAAACCATGATCATTAGTAGTGTAGCCAGTACGTGTCACATGGAATTTGATAAATGATTACTACTGGGTTTTGCACTATTGGACAACAAAGTACTACTATCTGTTTTATTTTCCTCAAAACATGCACACTCTAATATTTTCCACTCTTTTTCGTAATTCTCATAATAGGCGACTTACAAGTACTGCTTAGTATTTCTTTTAAAATACCTTGTTCAATTATCATCTCAATCACAGGCGTTACTCATGCAATTGTTTCAGGATTCATTTTGTAAGGTAGTAATTTGGGGAATTCTGCACCTTGTTTGACTGAAATATGAATAGGATCAACTCCCTTCATCAATTCAATGTATTTCCCAGTGAAATCCCACACATCAGTCAAAACAGTTTCTCTCAATTCAACAAGCAACTATTTTGCTGTAAATAAACAATACAAATCATTCACCTCTGTCCCTTGCCTTGCCATCTTAAAAATAACATCTGCATCCTTTGTATGCTATTCCAATAGATGGTGCAATTAATTATGCATAACTAGTATCTGCACAAATGGTTAACTGGACTTGTATCACATACCACAAAAAGATGCAGATCTCTAAAGTCTCTAATCTGCTCTCTCATTGGTTCTGTTACTGGAGTTTTGATCAATTGATTTGATACACCTACAACTTGGATATTGTCTCCCGAGAGGGGTAGGTTTGGAATTGCCACCGTTCTCACAGTGGAAAGTGTAGCGCCAGTGTCTTCAGGAATGTAATCACATTACCATCTACTTCTCCAACCACAAAAGGACCACACTGATCTACCTCCTGGGATGCGCCAAGCATGCAGTCCTCCCCCTTTCAGGCACCGTTATTGAGATGTTTCTGAATCATCCTCTTGGGACTGGAACCAATATTGTGAAACCATTTGTACATTTTGTTTTGCTGTTTCATCCATATGAAAACACATATTCGTACTGTACCTTTGTATTTGATGATTTATATTTTGGTTTGGCATAGGCGTTTGAGGAATTTGAAGTTGTGGTATTTGTGAAATTTGTCCTCTTCCATTTAATATCAAATTCTGATTTTGCATTTGATTTTGCATCTGATTCTGATTCATGTCATTAGCACCTGTACCACCACCTGTATTTGTCAACAGACTCCTACACTCGTGTGTCCAATGTCCAAATTTACCGCATGCATAACACAGATATTTCTTCTTCATATCCTCTTTATTATCCTACCTTTCGTAACACCACCCTTTGTAGCAGTAACATTCTGAGTATCCTGAACAACCTGATCTTTGCCATGAAATCCTGTTTGAGAAAATCCACAAAACGACCTTTTGTGCTACTTTCATTTAAGCCCACATTAATTTCTCTTTCAACTTCTTATGTCTGAAATCAATATCATCACTACAATATTTTGCATAATGCAATATCTCATTGATAGACTAACTTTGCCAGCAAATTAAATGCTGTTGGATCATCATGCTATTCTCTGGTCTTAATCCAAACACGACCTGTATACAAAACATCCCATGTCCTTGACAGTTATATTCTAAATGCCACTATACGGTTTAAACACTTGGAGAAGCCTTTCATAGTAAGCATGCACTGTCTTTTTTGTTTCCTGTGTAGTCTGTGTATTTTAACCCAATCTGTCTCTTTTGGTGAAATCTTTCCCTTCAAATAGGTCATGACCTGATTATGTTTTTTTATTACTTCATCAGATGGTGCTCCAGTTTTTGCATCTCTTGGGTATTCTTCTTTCGGCCAAACTACTGCAATTTTACACTCAATCCACAAAACGACTGGAACCACAATATCAAATAAACCGTCGAAGTCTTTCTACAAAACCTTTGAAAGTTTCGCAAACCTCGCTACTAGTTTGTACCATTTTACTGGTTTCTCTCTCAATCAGGGAAATTCATTCATAAAAGATAATATATCCTGCCTTGACCACAGGACATGTACATATCCACTTCCAGGTACCTCTCTCATGGGATATATCATTTCAGTCACTTTTGTACCTGTCTCTTTTACTGGAAACATTGGTAAATCAACCTGTATATTCAACCGTTTCTTCCTTCTTTTTAGCCCATCGTCCATTCAACAATCTAATTCACCCCATCATCTCAGTGTGTTAATCAATTCCTTAATCTGTAATCGCTTTCCTGAAGCATTCAAACTCTCCAGATCTTTGTCACTGAATTCTAATCTGTATGTTTTCTCTAAAGCCTTTGAATTTTCTATATCAACTCCATACATCTGTGCAACTTCAGCACATTTTTCATAAAGATTTCTTGCTCTCATTGTGAAATTCTTAAAAACAAATAACAACTCTTCTTCCTGATACCTACTCAACCTTTCTGGACTAATCATACCTAATATAATTTGTCCAAAATATGCCTTTAATCTACCTACATTCATGGTCACTTTATTAAATGTCATTCCTCTAATCCACTCATTCAATTCCTCCGGTAAAAGCCCTGGAGACCCTCCTGATATCAGTCAGTATACCTCGTTTTGGGGTTTATATTGATGTTTCAGCAATATCAATAAATGATTGTGATCTACTTGCTCCATCACTAATTCTGACACTTACTACTGGAGATATAGTCTTTTCTAAAACTGCAGAAACCATTAGAGCATGCACTTGTGAAATATTCTGTTCCTTATTATATAATGGAACTACAGGACCAATAGTCACCAGAACTGAAAAAGCATCTGCATTCAAACTCACCCGATTTATTATTTTGGTCAGATCTCCTTTTGCCTGATTCCCTTCACTATTATATACCCCTTGGGAATCTTCTATCTGAACCAATGGAGCACTTGGTGATGTTCTCTCTTGTTCTTCCTGATACAGTGGAAGTCTATTAATTTATAACTCATCCAACAATTCATCATCTACCTCATTCGGATCTGATTCTGTTTCTGGAATGTTCTTTTTCTTTTCTTTGCATTTTCCTCCTTCACTATTTTCCACTAGTACAACTGGATATGTTCCTTCACCCATTGCCACTTCATCTCTCCTCCACTTTTGAAATTGTGCATTCCATGTTGCCTCTGAAAATCTTCTCACAGTGTTTCTGTATCTATTCTCAGTTCTATCCTTGTCTATTTTGTATACCTCATTTACCCACTCTTCAAGTGCTTCATATTGCATAGGTCTCAGACCTGGTCTCAATTCATTCATCTGATATCGGAAATTTTCTAAAATCCTAGTGTTAAAAGTACCATGCTCGGAAAATGCCATATTACCATCTCTCTCTATATATTTCACCCAATTTTTCAACCATTTAAACGTATGACAACCACTTTCTAATGACATAAAAGATTCCCTCAGGGGCTACCAAATTCCCTCTCTAATGGGTATAGGTTCATCCTTTCTAAACAACATTTTCAACAGCTTTAATAACTTAATTTTTTGATTTGATCAATCACTAAACTCTTATCAAAGACAGTTTTCTTCTGAGCTTCTAACAAAACCAATTAGTTCTCGCTATCCAATACCAGAGTGACTCACACCAAACAACCAGTAACAGCGTATCTTTCTTTATGACAACTCACACTGGTTAACCAATAGTAGCGCGGTCCTCTATGATGACTCACACTAGCTAAACAATTGCAGCATGGATTTCTGTGATGTCAGTATAACTTCTGCAACTGACCGTCTCTTTACAAAAATTAGCGGAAACTATTTACAATTTTTTTTAGACAAAGATTGTTAAAACACATAGAAGACATTACAGCTTGTCTGCTCCACTAATAGAAGATAGATACAAACTGTCCAAAAATGATTTCGCTACTTAGTAAAATCTCCGACCAGCATCATTTTACTTTTATTCAAGGTAAGACTTTCGGGACTTCTTTAGATGCGCTTTCTAAAGGTACCCACATAAATCTCCACTATACTAACTCTAAAGTTCCCTGTGCAATATTGATAATATGGCTATTACTCAATACTTGCATCAACAGCAGACAACGTAATGCTACTTAGTGTATACCCCACTAAGACAAGCCCTCGGGCTTATCCTGGGATCTTAGGCCTCTTCTGCCCTGCTAACAAATTTCCTTTATGGTTGAACCGATTGTGACCACTACATTTAACAGAAAGTACGAAAGATTAAGAACAAACAATAGTTCTCATCTTAATCAATTGCCAAAATAATCTATCTACAATAAACCATCCTAATCTTGCTACCAGAAACTGATAGCGAGTGGCACAGCTGAAAAGGGGGTATTGGCTAACTAAAGCTGAGTGTGTAATTTTACACTACGAGCTAAATCACTCTATAAATCTCATTTACCTAAGACTGAATTTTGGCACATATCAACATTAGGTCCTCCAACAGATCGGAGAGTTGATAGGGATTGGCAAAAGGTCTAGATGAATATTTTCCTCATGAGGACCTAGAAAATAGGGAACATTATTCAAACCACACTATATACAACTATATATGAATCTCAGTTGTTCTATTTACTTTGCTTTAACACATTTTCTTTTTTTTAATAAAGTATATGGAAATGATCCAATAAAGTCACAATATCGAATCTGAATCTTCACACAAGAGAACACAAAAAATCAGTAATTCATAAAAACATCTCATTTAAGGAGCATTAGTTGAGTGGATAAAGTAAGAGACAAACAAGCATTATAATAAGATAAATGCAAATACAGAATCTCATAAGAACCTAGGTAAACTATAGCATAGCGTGCTAATAGTTGAAAGCTAACCCTCCGGCCGGAAGAAAAACCTGGGTCAATCCTCACAAGAAATGAGGAGCAAAGTTAATGGTTTCAGCTTACAGACTGCATCAGCTAAAGGATCTCAATAAGGAACAGCTCACACAAATGCCTCATCTCTCTCCTCTCCTAACCAAGTCAAGCCAATCCTAAAATACATGAATTTTGTCACTGATAGTTATACCCTAAAATGTATGAGTTCAGCCCTTTTCTTGTTTCAAAATCAGCCAAACTCTCTCTCTAATTGGCCAAGAAGCATAGGGTGTCAAGTTACACACCTTCCGTTGTTCTTTTGACTCTAAAGTTCATTGTTTTGTTTCATGCCATCATCATCGTCCTTCAGCAGAGGAAATCAAACTCTTCTTCTACCTTGAAATGCGCACGTCCGAACAAAGATTGATACATTTCTAGCACAGCTATCCACATAACCAATACTTTGCTTCAGGCATTAGGAAGTTTCCGCAGATACTCCAAACACGTAGCAGCCATTTGACAAGAAGAACACAACGGTCATCTATAATGAATAGAACACAATTTTCTTCATTTCTACATTTTAAAGCAGAATTAACCCTAAATTCAGCTTGAAGACTTTCTTCGCAAAGCGTGCAGTTTTCTCTAGGTGAAATAGACAAATTTGGTGTATTTTATTTGCCCAAAATAATAGCTCCATTTCACAATTCATTTCAACCTTAATTAGTCAAACAATAAAAACAATTATTTCAAAACTAATATTCTATGTAATAAAATTGATCAGTTAAATGTTAAGTCAAACACGTATTTTCGTTTCACATTTACTCGTGGAAAATCTCATTGTGCACTTTTACAAGAGTCATTTATGACCTACTTAAATCCCTTGTCATTTTCCCACGTCTAAATTATCTAGTAACACTTTATTGGTTAATTTCAAAACGTGTTAATGATTTTCACACAATGGGAAGTTTATTCCGAGCAGGTTTTATTTACAGAAAACCCTGCTCCATCATGGGGTATGTGCATTCCTTTCTTTCGCTACTAAAATTCTAGAATAATGTTGTGGACTGAATCAGCGCTAGGGTATTAGTTGTCAAAAAAGAAAAGAGATTTATTTCTAAAGAAAGTGAGCAGAAGCTTACTTTTTTAAAATTGTGTAGGAAATCAACAATAAATCAGTTAGCCCAATTACATCATCAGCTATTGTTTGAGTCCAAAGTACTATCACAATTGCAAGACAACTAACAAAAATCTTCAAAATGTTTAGAATGATGCTGAAAAAGAGTGTGCTTTATTTCTAAGATAATGTAGCGAGCAGCATTAATGTTACAGATGTTTCCTTTGCAAGTAAATAGGATCAGCAACAGTGCTTAGTCTAATTCATATGAAATTTGACAAGGTAAGAATAAAATAAGAAATATACAAGGGACAAAGAACTCCCTGCCATACATCATAAGTATATTGCAAGTAACAGAGGAGTTCCATAACCATATTGAGGCCACAGTCTGAGTTCCTTTATAAGGTCATAGAACTCTGATGTGACTTGAAATATACTTACCATGGATGCCCAGGTTTACCGTATCTGCACTGTGCCACACCATCCCCTTTCCGCCAAACCACTGAAAACCCTGTTGCGTGGCTCTTTCTCATGAAAGAGGGAGCGTGTGCAAGCGTTAAATATTTAAATAAATGCTCTAGTGCAGAATTATATGTAACAAAAAACAATATCTCAACAAGTGTTATTTAATAGGCTGATAAGTAAACATGCACATATAGTTGCAGAAGGAACGAGCAGGGAGACTCAAAATGTCAAGTATGTTCCACGGGCACCACACATTTAGAACAAGTATAGTGAAAACTGTAGTATCAGCACTGTTAACAATGAATGTGGGAGTAATCAGAAAAATCTTTGTTGTGCACATAAGTGCTCATGACACACAAGGTGGATGGCGCAAGTGACAAGTGACACAACGATGAACGGCGCATGGTCAACGATAGTGACAGTATTTACAAAGTCACAGGTAATTATTTACAAGAGTTACAGAGAGCTTAACATTTTGTGAACCAGAGCATAGCGCCAAAAGTTGCACTGGGAAGTCAATGGTGTTTCGACCCATCACAAGTTAGGGTCATCTTCAGGACCAGGTTACAGTGTTGATAATGCTGTACAAAAAGGTACTAAGGAGGAGAGAGTGAGGTAGGGAACAGGTAAGGAGTGTGGATAATTTAGGGTAGAATCTGCTGGTATAGTTGTTTAAGAATACCTGATGTAGAAAAAGAACTAGATGATAAAGTCACACGTTGAGGGAGGGGGTCCAGGGGTCTGATGTAATACCAAAAGTAGTGTGTCAATAGTTGGCGCTGTG
Source organism: Lissotriton helveticus (assembly GCF_964261635.1). NCBI lineage: Eukaryota > Metazoa > Chordata > Amphibia > Caudata > Salamandridae > Lissotriton > Lissotriton helveticus. The sequence continues at coordinate 606,718,054 of NC_136063.1, forward strand.
AGAGGGAAAGGGGAAATGGGTCAAAGCTGGAGGTGTGGAATGGTATCCAAGGAGGATAAGGTAAGGCAGTAGCGAGAACAGGACTCAGAGGTGAAGACTCACCAGTTGGCTACTAGTGTGTCAATTTAGAGGAAGAATTTAGTGCAGAATTAAACACATCAAAATCCTGTTGGATATTTGTTGCAAATAGATATAAGAAACAGTTCAAAATAAATCAGTTAAAAAAATATGCTCAAGCTCAGAATGTCTAGGAGCATGCAGAATGTTTATAGCTGTTCTCTAACTAAGGAGTAGAGAAAATAACCATATTCTCTCTTCTTGTCACTGTAAACTAAACCAAAGGGTAGAACCAACGTTGCTTTAAACAGCTGCTTCAATAATGTTCTGTGGCCTGACCGGCCTTTCATCTTGGCTGCTGGCAGCAGACATGGTGATATCTGAACTTGAAAGTCTTTTCTTTATAACCGGTGACGAGGTGAGTCACAAGTCTCTGATTATGAAGAAATTAGAGACAGGTGTTTATAAAGGGATTACAGAATCCCATGGATTATGAACTGTTTACACAGTTAACACATTCCGATTGAGACACCATAAATTCAGATAATGATGTTGACAAGCACGTGGGCCATATCTCATCTTTGAATTGTTTACAATTCTGTATATCTGTGGCTTTATATTAATAAATACCCAGAGTATTTAGTGCTGAGAATCACAACATAAAATAGAGGGAGATAATGCCTTATGCACCCCTTCCAAACAATATTATATTATTTTTTAATAACATTTAATTTTGAGTATATCACTGCTCTCACCAGTCACTTACCCAAAAGAAATGTTGATTGGTATGCTAAGTTCATTCACAATATAGTTTGAAAGCACTCGAACAAGTAGTCATGTGCTTATTTATACGAAAGAAAGACATTCCTACAGGAATGTTGGATTTTGCTCATGTATTTAAATACAAAACCAATAACAACTCTTTTAATCACTGTCCTTTGCAATTAATTGCTTTGGCACTTGAATACATGGCATACCTTAAAACAGGAATTTTATCGACAACTCCTCTACATTTATGACGTCCATTTCTTACAAACAAGAATTGGTAAACTCATTTTGTGAACTCCCCCGCCACAAATGTGAGATTGCAATTGTAAGTTATTTTGTTTGACTTCAGGTCATAAATTCAATGATCCTTAAGAGAGAATACCAAGGTCCTGAATTACTAAAGTACTTCTTATGCTAGAGACCGTGTTAAGAAGTGGAGTTTTCCACATCGACACCAGAGACAACGGGACATTATCTTGAATTATCTGTATTCTCAAGGGAACCCTCTCAGTGAAAAACAACAAGAACTTCAGTTTGGCAAATTAAGAACCCAAAATATTCATGTAAGCTGTGATTAAGTCCTCAATTCAACCAGACAACCAAGCCCACATATTTAAACTTGTTTCTGCAACTGTCAGTCAGTCAGTCAGTCAACAAGCTTTATTCGGTTGGAATAAAGCAACCATAAAAGCACAGTACAAAAGTTAAAATACATTCATTAAAATACATAATAAAGGAAAAATACTGTATCAAGGAACGATAAAGTTAAAAGAGAAGCAACCCTCAATGTCTCTTGGTGAGAATGATCTAATCATAAAGACTTTTCCACACTTAATACGGTCTCCTCCACAGTTCTCCTAGTGTAGGAAATATGTTCATCACAGTATTACAAATGGGCTTCAGAATAAGCGGGATTCCAGTTTTCATAAAAACTTGTTTGAGTGAAGGCTAACCCCAGGCTATGAGTTTTTAACGGGCCATTCTGAAAAAATGATTACAGGTGGATATGTTAGAGTCGGTGAATATGTGGCCTCTATAGCCTCTACCATAGTTCTTTACAGGGGGCAAGTAAGCCGTTCTTGGATAAAAATCTCTCAGTGCTCTAACAGTTATAGGGCCGTCTCCTACTTGTGGCTGCCAGCCTTGCAAATATTGGACAACACAAGGGTCCCTGAAGTTTACAATAATCTGATCACCCACAGTATCTTTAGATAAAGGTCCCAACCACTTCACCCTTCTAACATTTACAATATTCCCTTCAATGTTTGGTGGAAGGGGCCTGTTCTTGGTTAACCAGAAGGATACCTTATTCGCCAGTTCCCCTTGACCTTCAATCTTTCCATTGGTTAATTCGGGCACGCCTGAAAGAATACTCACATAAGGGGCGGCCTCCGGCGGTAGGTCAATGTGGGTAAACTTTCTTTGCGTATAGCCATGATTAGGAAAAGTCCCCTCCGAGGGCGTGGGAGCATTTGTCAGCCCTACTCTGCTGATTGTTCTCTGTGGTACTACCGAGTTTCGTATGGGGTGCCGAGTCTTTGCTATTATTGGCGTTTTTAGGGCGACTAACTTGGCTGGGGGAGTAACACTTTGTACCAGAAGCTTGGGAACTTCAGTAGTGACTGGAGGTTCTACCTGTTTTGATCCCGCTAATCTTTTTAGGAGTTTCAGGTTCTCCTTCATTGTCTCTTCTATACTATTGACCTTATCCCCTAATAGCATGAATCTTTTTACCAGTGGGGATAATAAGGAGTTGATAAGAAGTTCGATGTGGCCCAGTAGAGCAGGTGATAAGGTAGATAAGGGGGAATTTAGAATTGAGCAGGCCCTGGGTAGTTTTGCGGTGTTGCTGTGAATTAGGGGGTGACTTGAATACAATTTTTGTTTTTGTGATAGACTGCCCCTTAGTTTGGCACCTCTTCGCTTTCTTTTAATGGAAGGAATTTTAGGGATTGTTATTGAAGGAGTGCTGTCTTTTGCAGGAGAAAAAAGGGGGTTCCCGGGAGACTTGATTTAGGTATGAATGAGGCACCCGATTGTTTGTTTCCCTCATCAACATCAACATATACAGTTTTGCAGAGCTGATTAAGTTCGTACAAAAGGGTGAGATTTTGGCATCGGTCTGCTATCGCTAGAGGGGATTGGGAACTGTTTATGGCTTCTATTAAAGGACTTTGTTCAACTCTCTCAAGTTCGCATTGAATGTCCGATGTAACCCTGATTAGGAAGTTGTCCAGAGTCCCCTTCCGAGGCCCCCCCCTTGGAGTTAACATTTTGTATACTTTCTTTGCCAGTCATGATACGCCTTGCTTATGTGGTATATAAAGACTCCGGCGATAGACCAACGTATTACATAGCAACCATGATAATCCTTAAATGTCAACCAAAGTAAACGGGGCAATATCTGTTAGGGATCAATGGTAGCAGAAATAAGAGTACTTTATGTATCCAGCAGTGAGCAGACAAGAGCCAGGTGGGGTGGCCCTGCCCAGCCTCCTCCGGCCTCTGAGGGCCACAGAGGGCCCGCCCTTTGCCCGGGCTTAGCCCGGCGTCCCGCCCCCCCCGCTCTGCCGGGGTCGCGCTGTTTTAATGCGCCTCCTGGTGCTGTTTCCCGGTGTGAGGGACGCGCCGCCGCTCAGCCCGCCGGGGATTGCAGTCCCGGGGCCGCGGTGCGCGTGTGCCTGGAAATGGTGACTCTTGGCGGTGTCCGCGTGTCTGCCCTCTCTCTCCCGGCTCCCGATTCCTGGTAAGTGGCGCCCCCACTGTCTATTAGTAGCTTGATCCTTTGGAAAGTCAAAGGCGTTGCACGTTTTTCATGATCATTGAACATGAAAAACGTGCAACACCTTTGACTTTCTAAAGGATCAAGCTGTGCATCCGATACAGGAGCGGGATGCCGCTGCAGCTATGTGATACATTTTCAAGTGAGTGGTTGTTAGGCAAACCACAATATATCTGGGCTGCACGCAAAAGTATTAACAATTAAGAAACTTCACAACATAACTTTCGGAAGAAATTGGTGTGCATTTTAACACTCTTGGTTGGTATTAGTAGCTTGAACCAAGCAACGTGGAACTCTGAGGGACAGTGTGTGTGGTGAGTTTTCTTCAATCAATTCATAATATTACACTTAGAATATGAAGAGCTGAAAGGTTCTAACCATGTAAATTAAAAGACAATGTAAAAGATAAACTTAATATAATAGGACATGTACAAAAATGACAGGGTAAAATCCTAAAAATCAAAAACAAACAGGCAAATAAGAGTCAAATCACCATGTCTCACCCAGATAAAAAGTGCAGTCTTAGCCAACTTATCAACTGGAGCTAAGCAACATGGTGGACTGTAACCCATAAACCTCCTATATAACTTAAGGTTGGTGAACTTTATTAAAATGTATTTCCTAACCTAGTCCAGATTCCATAAGTAGAATAAATAAAACTATAAAAATAAGCACAACGTTGGCAATGAAATCAACAAATAAACAACATAATAAAAAGAATTGCAAGATTGTGATGTTATTTCATGAATTCATTGTATCAAATGTCGAAACTAGTCTTCCCTAAACAACATCATCTAGCCACTAGCTAAACTTTTGTTGCACCAAAAATGACTTTGCATTTCTTAGATGTCCCCTTAAATTAAAAGATAAGAGAAAATATAAACTTAATATAATATGACAAGTACAGAAAGGACAGGGAAACATCCTAAAAATCAACAACTAACAGGCCAATAAGCAGCTCAATATTCACCAATTTCAATTTGAGCAAAATCACCATGTAGAACATGATGTCTCCCCCGGACAAAAAGTGCAGTCTGAGCCGCCTTATCAATTGGAGCTAAGCAACCTGGCAGACTGTAACCCATGAACCTCCCACATAACTTAAGATTGGTGTGCTCCAGCAATGATCAGTCTTGTGATACTAGGGGATATTTTTGTTGTAATGGTTTCACTATGGATTGACATGCACATGAGATCAACACTATAGTTTTTGAAAACTTTATTCAAATGTATTTCTGAACTTAGTGCAGATTGTTTGAATAGAATATAGAATATATGAATAGATGTAACTATAAAAAATAAGCACAACGTTGGTATTGAAAGCAACAAATACACAAAATATTAAAAAGAATTGCGACATTGTGATATTTCAGTAATTAATTGTATTGAATGGTGAAACTAGTCTTCTCTAACCCCAACTAGCCACTAGCTAAAGTTTCTTACCACCAAAAATGACTTTCCATTTCTTAGATGTCCTAAATGTAAATGTCATGGTACTTATAGAGCGCACTGTCACCAGACAGTCACCTTGCGGTGTCACCTATTCGGCTTCCTGGCGCTGATACTCATACCGCTGTGGAACCCCTCCTGGCTTTCCCTGTGAAGTGTCCACTCATGGGCACCCCCAGGGTGAAGTCAGGCATCCTTAGCGCTGTTTGGGCCAGTGTGGAGGCTAAGCAAGCTATTGCCCAGAGTTGCAGTGTGGGGCCCGTGATAAGAATAGGCACCGAGGCGAGAATTAACAGGTCCGAGGAAATTGAGCCCGAGACCCCGCTGAGGCGGGAATCGAACCCTGGTCCCTGGCCAGAACTCTGCATCAGGGTCTGCCGCTCTAACCATTGAGCCACACTCCTCCACTGACTGTCCTCTGACCTGTACACCTTATCTGAACAACCAAAGTGTTGTTAGATAGCCTCTGTGCTTGAAGAAGGTCACTCTCTATCAGAGTTATGGCATTCCTCAGTTAATAAGGACCTGCTGGCTCTCAAAAGCCGGTGGCCTTTACAAGGGATGTTTGCAGTACAGCTTCACAAAGCTCCCCTGAAGCTGAATAGCCTCTCTGCCTAATAGGTGTCTATGCTAGGCCTAAATGCAAGTTTCTCATTATTTTGAAAAGACCAGACCTCATAATGAATGATGTAAAATGCAAGAATATGTGTATTATTCCTCTTAAACTTTCAGTAATTCTTGCCAAACATAAGAAAACAAAGTAATACATATATGTGTATAATTAAAGCTGTATAAAAAACAAACATATCTTGTACATATTAAATACAGCACACATTCATTGGTGACAAATTCACCCTCAAAACAACGAATATACAAATATATGAAATGTAATGGAGTGCATAAGCAGAAAATGTAAATATCATGTCACTTATAGAGGTGGTTTTGAATCTCAATAGGCTGGCTCAAAGTGCTGAATCTCAAGTCAGGTGATGCTAATCCTTAGTGCAGTTGGCTAGGAGGGCCCAAACAGAGATGTATGTGTCTTAAGAATTCAGGGCTTTTATTCAACACTGTGCAAAAGACTTTAACAGCATGTGGGTAGCTCTTGCAGACCCAGCTCAGTGTAGGTTTTTTGTGCTGGCCTCAAATCATTTGCAACTTGATGAGTAGGGTCTTGCTGATGTGAAATTTAGAAATAGAGTTATGATTTTTAAAATACTGAATACAAATTCTAGGGGCCATATTACCAAGATGTGCGTTAAAAAACGCACATCACACATTTCCCTATCACCGGATTTTATCGCCGTGTTAGCGCGCAATTATCAACGCGCAACACGTAGGCGATATTAAATCCGGCGATTGCCGGCGAGAGGGAACATTAGCGCGTGAAAACAAGCGTTGTTGTCACGCGCTAATGTGTGCCTTAATAATATGGGGGGGGTGGATGCAGGTTTATGATCCACACCCCCATGTAATCAATGCCTAACACCTGATCAGAGCAGGCATTGGGAGACCTGCGATAAACGAGTTTATCGCAGGTCTCCTTCTCCCAACGCCTGCCTTGGTAATAGGGTGTTACCACCTCCAACCACATTTTACATGTGGTTGGACGTGGGAACACCCACTTTGCATGTCATTAGCGATGTTTCTCGCTGACATGCAAAGTGGGCTCGAGGCAGGCGTTAGCATGCCCTTGTTAATAGGGCGCTAGAAGTATCGCCGCTTTCTCGGCACAATTCGCCGAAAAAGCGGCAATACTTCACCTTGGTAATATGGCCCTAGATTCTTTAGAGTTTGATCTTCTGTATGCAGTCCTTTTGTCCAGTTTCACTGTGAAGCAACTCCCTCTGATCTTCAACTCTTTGGAGCCCAAAGCGCTAGGTTTTCTCAGGATATGATCCCCCAGCAGGAAATCTTCACGCAGCTGATAGGCACTCCCAGCTTCTTAGCACAGAGGAATCTTGAAGAATGTTTCTCAAAGGTAGTAGTCTTCTACCAGGAGTTCTGATTCAAATTATCCTGGGGAACTCAGAAAATCTTTGGATTATACTAGGCATTTGGTTAGGTTAGTCTCAAAATCTAAGTAACCTCTATGTAACTCAGCAACCCAATTTGCAACTCTTCTTATGATCTTCCAGTTTGACATGCACTTATTGATAATATAATCAAACAGGAGTGAGGGTTTCACTTTTTTCATCTAATCAGAAGCTAAGTCAACGTGATCCATTCCAAGAAGATCATAACAAAGTTAAATTGTCCACGCATATAACACAACAGCATACAAAAGTTCATAAATCTTTAACAAATTACCTTCACCCCCAGCATAGCTATCTTCACTCATTTATGCTAGCACTATGGAAATGGTTACACATACAATACTTATTTTGCTTCTGCACAGCAAAACTGTATATACTGATTTCATTAAACATAAATAATGCAACTAAAGAAGCATTCTGCATATGCCAAAGGTAATATTTATTATCCCACTTAAATACATACAACTAAACACCTTCAATATAATACTAGCACTTTAAAATATAGTATGCTCTAGAATTCTTTTGGAATGTTTATATAAATATATATTTCAGTTCCTATGCACCACTGCAAAGTTCAGTTTCATTTTTAAGTTCTATTAGTGTAGACAAATATATGTATTCTATTCGAAAGCTTCACTTGGACAAGTCTGTTATTTCCAGTGTTCTAAAATTGAAGATTTGACAGGATTTATATTTAATTTGACATTCAATTACAATGTGGAATTAAGGAACATCTGCCTTTATGTAAATAAACTTCACTGTTGAACGTTCTGTACTTTGTTGATTTTCAGACATTCTCTTAGCTTCTTCATGAACTTAAACAAAAATGCAGCTTCCTAGAATATTTACTGCCAGATTCATAATATGCCCTAACATGTTGCTTTCAACTAGCGTTAATCTTGACAATATTACATTCCTTTCGTAGTGTTCAGAGCTGGGACATTCAGGCTAAATAGGTCATGGCTTCATGACCATTATTCAACTTAAAATGACAGGTCACATTATTCAATCAATCAATCAATCAAACACATTTATAGAGCGTGCTACTCACCCGCTAAGGTCTCAAGGCGCTGGGAGGAGAGGGGGGGGGGAAGGGGTGCTGCTACTGCTCGAAGAGCCAGGTCTTGAGTTGCTTCCTGAAGGAGAGGTGGTCCTGGGTCAGCAGGAGGTGGGTGGGGATGGAGTTCCATGTCTTGGCCGCTAGGTAGGAGAAAGATCTTCCTCCGGTGGTGGTTCTGCGGATCCGTGGGACGGTGGTGAGATCGAAGCTGGCGGATCGGAGCTGGCGGGTGGGTGTGTAGAATGTGAGGTGGTTGTTGAGGTAATTGAGGCCCATGTCATGGAGAGCCTTGTGTGCGTGGGTGAGGAGTATGAACGTGATCCTCCTGCTGACGGGGAGCCAGTGCAGGTCTCTGAGATGGGCAGAGATGTGGCTGTGGCGGGGGATGTCCAGGATGAGTCGTGTCGAAGCGTTCTGTATGCGCTGGAGTCTTCTCTGTAGTTTGGCTGTGGTTCCAGCATAGAGGGCGTTCCCATAATCCAGTCGGCTGGTGACGAGGGCCTGGGTGACCGTCTTTCTGGTTTCGGTGGGAATGCTTTCAGAGCATGCCGGATGTTGAAGCAAGATGACGAGACGCGTTGACTTGTTTGGTCATTGTGAGGGAGGATTCTAGGATGAAGCCCAGGTTGCCTGCATGGTCCGTGGGCTTGGGGGCGGTGCCCAGCACGGGGGACCACCAGGAGTTGTCACAGGCGGAGGGGGATGGTCTGAGGATGAGGACTTCCGGCTTGTCTGAGTCCAGTTTCAGACGGCTGAGCTTCATCCATTCCGTGACGTCTTTCATTCCTCCCTAGAGGTTGGCTCTGGCGGTGGTGGGGTCATTGGTGAGGAAGAGGATCAGCTGGGTGTCGTCAGCGTAGGAGATGATGTTTAGGTTGTGTTGGCATGCGATGGCTGCGAGGGGCTCATGTAGACGTTGAAGAGGGTCGGGCTGAGTGAAGAGCCTTGAGGAACGCTGCAGATGATTTTGGTGGCTGCTGTGCGGAAGGGGGGGAGGCGGACTCTCTGAGTTCTGTCGGAGAGGAATGAGATGATCCATTCTAGAGCTTTCCCTTGAATCCCGGCGTGGTGGAGGCGGGTTGTTAGGGTGCGGTGGCACACTGTGTTAAATGCGGCCGAGGAGGATGAGGTCATCACAACAGTTGTAGCACTAAGCACTTTCAAAGTTCAGTGTTCCTAATTCAAGCAGCTTCTGTTCTCTACATATCGGTCTCTTTCAAATTTTCTCTTCATGTCAGGCCACACATGTTATGTTATGAATTTTGTAAAGTTGAAAAAATATGGCTGTGGGTATCTTGCGCGCTGGAAAATTAACTGAATGGGTGAGAAATCACGCTACTTGACATAACCAGATTTTCAACATCTTTGTGGGGTGAGTTGGCAAGAGATGATCCTAATAAAAATGATGTTAGACTGGTCAGCCTTAGGGTGATCTTACCCCAAACCTTTTGCCTACTTACCTCCAATTTTTGCTGAAATATGTTTTTGTTGGCCTTAGGGCACCATGCACATTACTACTGCTAACCAATGCTAAAGTGCTTGTGCTTGCTACCTTAAACATGGTTTGATTGTATACATCAAACTGTCATATTTAATTTACCTATTCATCCCTTGTAGAGTGGTTTGCCATATGCCCATGGAAATTAAATGCTAAAAGAGGGCCTGCAGCACTTATTATGCTACCCACTCATGTAGCACTTTTAAGCATGTCCTGGGTTGCCTTTGCAGCTAGAATGCAGTTTTAAACTGACAAGTTGGCTTGACAGGCTTGGCATTTAAACCCACTTGGTAAGCCCCAAACTCTCCTTTTATTACATATGTCACCACTAAGATAGGCCCTAGTTAGCCCCATTTGGCAGGCTGCTGTGTAATTAAATGTTGGATATGTACTTTTAAGTTTTACAAGTCCTAGTAATGAATAACTCCTAAATACATGTTTCAATACTGTGAAGCCTATTCCTCCCATACGATAAGTCTCCTAAATTCATTTTTCACCACTGTGCGGCCTATTCCTCCCATAAAATAACATTGGGGACTCCTTATTGCATTTAATGATCTGTAATTCCTAATCGGAAGCAGGTAGCTATTTCATGTTTGGTATCTATGAAATTGTAACAATAAACCATCTTTAATGGCACAGTCAGATTTTTCATTATAATAGTGAAAATAGCAATTTTAGAAAGTTGACATTTTCCTGCCCTTAGCCCTCTGTGCCTGTAGCCTGTCTTGGGTCACATAACTGGGTGTAGATGACAGTTACTTTGCCTTTGTGAATACCTCACAGTCACACAACACAGGGATTAAGTGTGCTAAATGGACCATCGGCTGGCAGGATGTGGGCAGAGCTCAGCACAGCCCCACTTACAACTGAATAGCCTGTGCTCTGCCTTCACGCAAGGGGCTTAATTACCCCAAATTGTCACTGCAGCCATCTTGGAGTCAGGGCAGGGGAGTCAGGAAATCCCATGCACTTCAAAGAAGCTTTCTAGAAGCTTCTCCCACCTTCCAGAAAAAGGGCCCCCGGGTATACAAATAGAACCTTAAGACTCACTTCTCATTTTACTACTGGATCTCTGGGAGGAATCTCAAAGGGACTGCAAGCTGCTGTGCCCTGCTGTGCACTCTGCCAAACTGCTGCTGTACCTGGAAGGATTGCTTTGCTGTCTGGAACCTGCCTTGAATCCTAAGCGGCCAGCCTTGTTGTTTAGACCTACATCTTCACCTGTTGCCAGGACTACCAGAGTGACTCCAAGGGCAAGTTTGATGACCTCCTGTTCAGTGACAGAGAGACATAAAAGGCTCCCACAATCTTGACACTGCACCTTGACCCACCCTGAGTGAGCCGTGCACCCCCATGGGGTGTCCCACCTGTAATGGACCCTTGGTTGTGGTGCTAGTGGTTCCCAGATTCTAGGGACCAGGAGGAGTCCAGGACCAACCTGCTCATCTATCCACCTGAGGTGCGTCACCAGTTGGATTGATTTTGTAGCTTCTCCCACTGACCTCTTTTTGTGCCAAACAACCCAGGGTTAAGCAGAGGTTAATTTAGTGACTTTTTGTAGTTCACTCTACAAGGGATTGTGGTTGTTGCTTGACCAGGGCTCGCACCCAAGTCAACCAAAAACCCAATTCCTCACGGACCAAGACCACCACCCATCTGCCAATATTTAAAACATGTTGTTCATACCTAGCTAGCGGTGGTAGAACACAGCATGCGGAGGGGGAGGTAGGGCTGGAATGTATGCCTTAGAATGACAGGTCCTGAGATACTAAGGGCTCTATGAACTAAACAGGGAGATTTGAATATTGATGAAGACTAAAAGTAGTCAAGCACATGCAATATGCGCAGTCCCTGGTTCCAGCTAGAAAGTGTTGCAATCATTGAGCTGGGAGGTGATCATAGAATGTACTACTGTTTTTCTGGAAGATTCACAAAGAAGTGAAATTACCTTCTTCAACATTCTTAGAAGGAAGAAACAAAAGGCGGTGATCCGATTATCTTGCCAGTAGCTTCTGGCTCATAATAAAGCCTAAATCCAAGGAGGGCCAAATGGGGCTGCTTTAGGACCAATGTCTGAGAGCTGCATGAAGGTGACCATGTAATGGTTTATTTATCAAAGAAGACGACCTCTGTTTTATATTATCACTGTTTAACTTAAGAGAGTTCTTCTTCATCCAAGTGGCCACTGAGGATATGAATGAACGAAATATGCCTTGGAAGCAGGGTTATTGAATATGGAATTGATGATCTGGGTGCCGTCAACACTGGACATGAAGTCAAAATGTAAAGGCACACAATATATGCCAAAGGAGTGATGCAAATGTTGACCTACTTAGGCTAAGTGATGATACCTGAAGTATCCCAGAAGTCAGGGGGTTAGCCTACAAAGCTAAGAGTAGAGAGAAACAGATTACATACACGATGACAAAAAGGAACCTAGCCAACTAGGAGCTTGTATGCAGATCCTTTGTTTGCAAGGTCTGGTCATTAGAATTGAATGTGAGGCAGCTTAAAAAGCAGTTGAAGGTCAAGTAAGCACAGGATAGCAGAGCTCCATTGGTTCAAGCACATTTTATTTGTATTAGGTATATAAAACCATTATAAAAGAAATAAAAACTTTAAAAAGAGAGAAAGAGCACATTTTTCATCTGCAAATGTGTAGTTTCCAATTATCCCAACGTACCCTGGCAATGATGTTAGCAAAATCCACTTCAACAGATGCATTATAGTCTCAACATAACATTATTAATCAAATTAAGCCTCAGGTACAAAATGATGTGTACTAATAACACCAAATTGAATACTTCATGTATATTAAAGCTGTTAAAATCCAAAAAGGTTAAAGAAATAGTAGAACACAATGTGTAGTATATTACAAGTTATCAGCTTTTAACAAATGCCAGACTCCATATAGGTCTGTTAGCTTTAAGAATAAATGAGGTGCAGTTTACATCTACCTTGCAGGGGTCTTATTGTGGTTTTGGACTCCCAGTTTAGAGTGCTAGTGCATGGTTTATATATGTTTTAAAAAACATTTAAAATATTTTTTTTGTCAGACTGACATAAAAACTATTTCAGAGTGCATCGTAAATAGATATATATTTGAATTAATAAAGGATGCAGTATATTCAAAAAGGGGGTCAGATTCCCCGAAACGGGCCTCCCTATCAAAAATAGCCAAGAAAGGCCTTAAAATTTTACCAATGGGCATGTCCACTATTGTTCATGTTCCTAAGCCTTTTCCTAAGAAGAACTGATGGGGACAGCTGGTTTGATTTGATTAGTTTTACTTGCATAGCAATCCTTTATACGTTTCTGGACTTGGAGTCGCAATTGGAAAGGACCTAGACGTGGCTCAAGAGTTTCTCGAAGTCGTTTCACACATTTCCTGCAATGTGCAAGAGTGGAAATGTCAGATTAGGAAAGGCATACTACCGAAATATCTATGCAGGTGTGGGCCTCCTGCCTCAAGAATATTGACCTGAGTAAGGCTCTCCTATCTGCGGAACAGAAACACAGAAGATGCAACCAAAACTCTTGCTTGTATTTGCATAGTCTACATGCAGCTCCTTTTCCCTGATTATCCCATGCCGGGTTGACATCTTATATTGGTAGGCCAAGAAAACGCATATACATGATCTCTTTCCATGTTCTGCGATAGATGGCGGCAGCTATGTAGGGTTGGGGTTTTGCAACCAAGTACGAGGATTTTAATGGGCATAGTATCTCTAAAGAATTAATGAAGCATGATCTTGATGGAAATGAGGCCATTCGTACCTGTCTATTTATGGTATTTTTACATGTCATCCAGTCCAAGTGCTGCTCGGTTTATTGCAGAGATTTCTAATGCAAGCCTTAAGGGAGTTTTCTGGTGCTTTTAACGGACAAATATAAATCTATGTGGAGGTATTTCAGAAGTTGGAAATTTTTCTTGTGTCAAACACACTGGGCAGATATTACAGGCATGCACCAAGGAAGACTTGGTGCCTGTGTTGTAGAGCAGGAAAAAAGTAGGCTTGAGTTACCAATATTATTCCCTCAGCCAATGGACTTTTAAATGTATTGGCTCATAAATGATTGATGTTGCTTTCTTCTTTATTGTGCTTTTATGGACAGACGGTTGAGCAGATTCCGTGAACCACACCCCTAAATAGTTATATTTGGGTACCGAGGTGAGGATTTTGGGGCCCATAGTGCACACAAGTGCTTGCTTGTTCTTGTAGTAGCTGAATACTACTATTTTGTTTTTTCTGAGTGAATGGTAAGTGAATGGTAAGTGAGTTTTCCTCATTGTATGCATGGAGGCTAGTCAGAGCTCACTGGAGGCCAAGTTTAGTATGGTCCATGATGACTATGCCGTCTGCATACTGAAGTATATAGAACTGTCTGTAACCCCAAACAGGGGAGAGCAAGGTTTCTGTTTGCTAACACCTTCTCCAGATCCACTGTGTACAGGGGTGCTAGAACTCAACCCTGCTTCAACCATACAGAAGTCAGAATTTTGGATGATAGGGCCCAACTCTCACCCAGACCCATGTTGCAGAGGATAGGGAAGTTGTAGTTCTTAAGAGGATGGATGGAATACCCCAGTTTGCTATCATTCTCCACAGTGTCGGCCTGTCCTCTTTATCAAATGTCGCAGTGAAATCTATAAAGGAGCAAAATCAAAAGAGTTGGAGTTGTTTATATTGGGCTCCGCCGCGAAAGCCTGTTTGAAAAAATGGGAGCAGCCCATTCTCTGTAATTCAAGTTTCCAGCTCCTTTAAAAGAATTTGCGCATAAGCTTTTGCCATTAGGTCTACCAGGTCTAGCAGAGCTCAATTGCAATAAGAACATTCTAACATTATCGGTGACAGAAAGGAATACTATTTTGATACTGTGTAAGAGAAGAAATATGATTGGGTTGCATATAACAGGCAGATGGATTCAAGATAGCTGGAAAGTTAATTGTTGACTTCCTTTTCTACATTTTTTCAGGGGTAAAGAGATAGGGCAGTGCTAAATTACAACCTTTGGATTTGCTAAAATTTTTGTTTTAGAAGACGAATGGCTAGTGCATGTTGCTAGCTGTCAGTAACTGTGGGAGTGAAAGGATGGATTACAAAGATTAGGCAAGGCCAAGTATATGATGTCTGAGGTTGAAGCACATATATGGAGTGGGCAGGAGTGTAGCCGAGATTTAATTGTGGTAAAGACCTCTGACATCGCTATAGTGTGCTAAGGATTTAACAAGGGAGGAGTTTTTTTAGGCACATCAAGATAGAGTCTAAAAACTGTAAAAGGTTCAGTTAAGGTTTGGAGTGAACCCTGCCTAAAATATAATTATCTTTTTTGTAAAAAAAGCATGCTAAATTAGAGAAAAGTTCTGGAGAAAACCAAATAAAATTACTATGACAAAAGACATTATGTGAGGAATTATAGAAATCCATTTTATTGGCATAACATGAAATTAGCAAATGAAATGCTGGTACTTTATTATGGCTTCTCTGCAAGTTTCCTTGGCCTCTGCATGGTAAGATATACACCATTGTCACTCAAATGCCTTAAATTCTTTGGAAAACCGGAGTGAAGATGAGTATTATTGTGTTTTGAGAGGCACAACAGTAACCAGTAATCCAATTATTAAAAGTCTCAGCTGAAAAATATATCTGTGGAGAACTCAAAGCAGCAGCTTCAAGAGCATTAGATAGATTAGAACAGGTTAATTTAGATCAAGACATTATCAGTGAAGGCTTAGTTCCTGCACCAAGTTTGGCATAACTAATACATTGTGAGCGGAAGAAAGGCACTGCAGAATGATTTGTCAGTATGAGCAGAATGGGTTCACAAGTCTTGATAGTAAATATGGAATTAAGTAAATGACTCACCTGATGAGTAGAGGCAGAGACAACCTGGGACATATGTTATGTTATTTCATGTTATGTTTTGTCATGCTATGCTATGTATGTTATATCATGCTGATTTATGTAATGCACAAATCACCCAAGTGGATATTCAGGTGATTGGGCAGGTGTGGTCCATAAGTTACTTATATGAAAGCTAACTCCTCAGCTTCTTGCGGAACTAAAGAAGTAACTAGGAGGTTCTGATGTGTTGAGGGAAGCTGTACCATGTCTTGGGTGCAATATAGGAGAATTAGCGACCTCCAGTCTTCCTATTGCTCATGCAGGGAGTGTGTGTGTGTGTGTGTGGGGGAGAGTTAAGCACATTATAGGTGTGTGATGGGTTTGTAAAAGTTTAAGCAGCTGCGGAGGTTTCTTGACCTGCATTGTATAAGGTTCTGTATGTGTGCATGAGAAGGTTGAATTGGCAGCACTTGTGAATGGGGAGTCAGTGAGGCTTCCTAAGTTGTGGTGTGATGTTGGTGCGGCATGGTATGTCGAGTATTAGTTTTGCTGCTGTGTTTTGAATGGTCTGGAGTCTGACATATCTAAAGCGCCTAATGATTTCATAAGGTCCAGGGAGTCAGGGGTTGAAAGATCATCTACATAAAAAATATGACATTTCCTAAAATAATGAAATTGGCAGATTTCAAATTATACAACTCCAGGAAATTGGTTAATAGTGTGCTGAAATTAGTTCTTATAGCGGAAGGATGATAAAGCAAGACACCTGAAAAGGAGGTTGTGGAATTACGTATAAACATAAATACCATACTTTAATTCAAAGGAAAAGCGGGTGAGTCAAGGAGATTGCAAGACTAAGAACAACAAAAAATGATGGCAAAAAAGATGTAGTTGCAGTGATGGAGCATAGTAAAACTGGGTAGAATAGTGGCTGCAATGTTAGCAGCTGAGGTTTCATGCAGTCTTCTTTTTGTGAGGAGCAAAGCATCAGTATGGTGGTCAGTGATAAAATCAAATAGATCTAACTGGAGTTTTGGTAAGAATCTTTCAAGTCACGTCAAGTCAAAACAGGTTTATTCGGTGTAAATAAATCGGGGAACATCCTTTACAATGCAACTTTTACAACGCACTACCATTACGACGCAATTTTTACAACGCAAGTTATTACAACGCATTGCGCTGGGGGGGCGCTCTAGGATAGGAAATAGTTTAATTTACTATCCAACACCTTCCCTACTAACCACGGGGACTGGAGTTGGAATAGTAAATTAAACGATTCACTATCCATCGCCCCCCAACGCAAGTCGTTGTAACGACTTACGTTGTAAAACCTGCGGTTTAAAGGCATGCGTGGTAAAAGCATGCGTTGAAACGTCATACATCCAAATAAATCACCATAAAAGCATATTATTCAAAGAAAACAATTACAATTGTAGACTTAAAAAAATTATCTAAAAATACACACTCATTAAAATTAAAAGAAATTCAGAATTTCATTAACATACAATATAGAAAGTTAGATTTCAAATCATTGGTTACTGCATGATGAACAGCAATTGCCTTTATCTTACAATATAAAGTGATAGGTGCCGGTGTAAATATCACTGTTGTCATTGTGTTTTTCATACAATAGTGCATCCAAGTTCGCATAGGCCTTTCTTCTCTTTATTGCCTGGAGGATGTACAAAATAACTGCATTGGTGATTTCCTGATTTTCCAAACTGCATATAAAATTAAAAGCATGTTTGTAATAAAAAGCATTTTAGATAAAAACAGAGGTTTTAAAATGAAATGAAAACTACAAAATAATAAAAAGTGCAACGTGGATTGGGGGAACGTTCCTTCACATGGGTAATTTGGGAGTGTAATGCACCACTTATCCTGTTTGGGGAATGCTATTAAATAATGTAAGGTACCAAACCTGAGCCGTGTCAAGTAAAATTTATGTTGTGTATTTTGCACCTGTATTAGGTAGGTTTGTGTGCCCCTTAGATATGGAATTTCACAATAGGACTTTACGCTATGTTTTTGGTTGGCTTCCGCCTCTCTAGCACATTCCATGGCATGCATATACCTTGTCTTCAGATCTCTTCTGCCAAGGTCTAAAATAGCTGCTGGATTCCGTTTATCTGTTTGTACCTTACAGAATGCCAGGAGAGTGAAAATATACTCAAGCCAAGGAATTTTGATACTATAGTCGAGGGATAATCAGTCTAAAATTAGGTCCTTTTGTAAATTTGATCTCATGTTTGGCCCATATTCCTTGATAAAGAGTGAGACCAGCCATATCTATTAAATCAGTTAAGAATGGTACAGATAATTCTTTATTAATACTATTTAATGGAGAGAAACTGGGGACTGCTAACAGTCTTTTTAATTTATTTTCAAAGGTTTGTAACAGGGCAGTATTACCTCTACCCCATTGTGCAGCCCCGTAGCAAACACCTGTAACACTTTTGCTATGGTACAAGCTGAAAAATTCCCAGATGGGTTTGTTTTCTGTTTTGGCAGAAAACCTTAAAATGCCCTCACTATTACTTAAAATTTTTAATTTACACAGTTCCATGTGTGTATTCCAAGTACCATTCTAATTCAATGTCAAACCCAGATATGAGAAGGTTGAGACTCTGTCAATGGCTACCCCTCCCACATGATGTTGTCTGTTCTTTAATTTAGTGCTCCCGCATGTCATAACAAAACTCTTTTTTAAATTAATCTGTAGGTCTTTTTCAGACATGAACAGGGCAAAATTGTTTATTAAACGTTGCAGACTGTTAGCTGTTCTTGATAGCAAGACAGCATTGTCTGCATAAAGAAGGACAGGGGTCAGACGTGCCCTAACATTTGGTACATCTGCAGCTGAATTTTGTCAAAAAGGATCTACATTATTGATATATAAAGAATATAAAAGAGGGGCTAAAACACAACCTTGCTGGATTCCAAGTGTTACTCTAAAATCTGGGGTTCATTACCCTGTGATGCTGTATCGCACTCTGGATGCTAAAAGAGAGTAAATCTGGGCTAAACATGTTATTAAATCAATAGGGGCACCTAGCGCCTTCAGTGTCTGCCATAATTTCGCATGAAAAACAAGATTGAAGGCGCTGTAAGGTCAACAAAACAGAGATGCATGAACCCATGACCCCACCCTTAGCTAGCGTGCACTTCCCTTTTAATAGCTCTAGATTAATACATTGTTCCACCATCCCAATACCCTTTCTGAATCCAAACTGGGCCTCAGTCAAGATGTCATTATCCTGAGCTCAGTTTTCTAAACTTTCCAGCATTATTCTCCCCATCAATTTGGAGGTAGAGTCAAGTAGGTATATGGGACAGGAGCAATTTGCCTTCCCTCTGCCCCTTTTTTAAATGTCGGGACAATTACACTTTCCACCCACGATGCGGGTAGTACTCCATCGAAAGTGGCAATAAAAACATTAAGTAAAATTGGAATCCAGAAATCCATATTATATTTAAAAACATCTATGGCTACCCCATGTGGACCAGCAGCTTTCCCATTGACACTTTTCTGTAAGGCTGATATTATTTATTTAGGCGTTGTAGAGGATAATGTTACAGGCTCCACACTAATACAACTATACATTTTTCCCTGGTGTTTTTGACAGCATCGGGGTTAAAGATGCTCTCAAAGTGCAGTGACAAATCTCCTGCAGGGACAACGGTATCTATGTTTACTGCAGAGTTTTCCCTGAAGTAGCTGTGGTCAATTGTTTTCCAAAACAGTGCTGCATTTCGAGTCTCAGCGGCTTGTATGTTTTCCAGGCCTCCTCACGAATCTCTTGTTTCCTTTAGGGCATTTTTATAACTTTTCCTTAAGGAAACAATCCTTAAGCTATCTCCTGGTCTTGATTTCAATGCCTTTTTTAAGTCCCCATTTAATCGTGAGCTTACTTGCCCGAACCATTGATTGATTGATTGATTGTGGGTTTCTAAAGCGCTAGAATCAACTCCCGAAGGAGTATCTCTGCGCTGTAGACCGCTGGGGAGCCCGTCCTGGCTTTCCCTGTGAGATGGTCCCTACTGGGTATCTCCAAGGTGAAACCAGGCATCCCCGGCGTATGTGGGGGGCCATTGTGGAGATGAGGCAAGCTAATGCCCAGAGTTGCCGAGTGTGATCCCTAGTTAGCGTAGGCACCGAGGCGAGAATTATCGAGTCCGTTGACCCTGGTCCAAGACCCTGCCGAGTCGGGGATTGAACCGTGGTCCCGGGCCGTCCTCTGCTCCAGGGTCTGCCGCCTCTAACCAGTGAGCCACATTACTCCACACCACTCTAGGATTAGTAACACAGCCCTTCTTTCTCCTTGTGGTGGTCAGGTTACTTGCTATTTCAGTTGTAATATTGCAAAAGGCACTTATCACAGATTGGCTTTTTTAGGTACTGTCAAAGCATACATCTATATCTCTCTGTTTTAGCCCTTTAAGATTTTCCATAAAAGAAATGGGGTCAACACTTAACCCCTTTTGGTAGAACCATTTTCGCACAGGAGTCCTAATATTCATGTCCATGGTCTTACCCCTTTCTTGGCATATCAGGGTGAGCCGTAAGGTCAAGGTTAGCGGGTGATAGTCACTTAAAAAACTCGCACAGGTTGGGAGTTTTTCCACCAAATCAACGCAGTTCATTGACAGGATAAACTGATCGATATTAGATGATGATCTAGCCCCCATGAATGTTTGTAGATGTGTTACTCCAACAGCGATAGTAGGGTCTACAGCAACTAAATTATATTTATGAACAGAACTATTAATTGCCTCCCCGTAAGAAGCTTGCGGAAAATGATGGATTCAATTACTAAAACAATCACAATATCCACATGGTTCACCTGATTCAATATCACATTTTTTGCAGTTAAAATCACCCGCCCAGACTAATATATAATCCACTCCCAATCCCTCCAAAAAAAGACCACGGTCTTCTTCCAGTGACTTAATTACACTGTATCTTGTTTTATCAAAAATATTATTGTAAAAATGAATTACAATAATGGACTGTTTTCCCATGGAAACAAAATAAGTAAGTTAATAAAAATCTGACATAGTGTAGGCTTTCTTTAAGATTAAAGACAATGTTATTGGGATAAACACAGCTAGGCCACCTTTAGCTCTCCCCATTCTTGATGGGTTGGAGTTTTGGCACACAGAGTGATAACCATCAATAAAGAAGGGCACAGTGTGCAGGTTTCCTCTAATAGGATTAGGGAGTTTCCCGCGAGTGTATTTAGCCATACTTCATCATCAATTTTGTTTTTGATCCCTGAAATATTCCATGCCATAATACTAAAGAACTCATCAAATTGTTTAAGGTAAGGACCGGTATGTAATTGTGTACAAGAACCGGATTCCTGTTGATTAAACGTTAGGGGAGAATCATTATCCTTATCAATCAACTGTAACTTCTCTATAGCCCCCTTCATGATATACCTATCTTATTTCAGCCAATGGCGCGTTATAGACTAGGGTCTGGGCTTGACACTGGGCATGTCCCTTGTAAGGATCTTTTGTTTATCCAAAGCAATTAGCCAGAGTTGGAGTGGTTATTTTGTTGCATGGTATGTAGCGAGGTGTCCGAAATAGAGGTATGGCAGCTATTATGAGAAGCATGTGATGTTATACTACCTTGTCCAGTTATCCATGGGAAAGGGGAGTAGAATATTTAAAAGCTGCTGTTGTGGCAGGTAATATACTCCATAGGAGTTTGAGGGGAAATTGGACTGCTGGAATAAGTACGTGTAGTTGAGTTCATACGTATGAAAACTGATGAGGATTTCAGGAGACAAGGGGGCCTGGGGACCAGTTGATTGATAGTCCTATGCTAAGATCCATGATTATAATCCTAATCCATGCAAAATTACACCTAGGTATTACTGCATTACTAACAATAGCACAGATATCCTTGTGCACAGCTTGAAACATTAGCACCTATTGGAAACCTAGTGCTTAAACCATTGTTTACAATATCAGCTGTTACAAAATTAACTCAGAAGAACATGCTGTTCTTTTTGAAACAGAAATGCAGTTGTGAATAATTTACATATATTTTCATGAATTTCTGCATGAGTGCCTCAGATCTCTGGTAGGAAACTAGCTCTCCCTCTACAGAAGACAAGCGGGGATGGGGGAAATTCAAGTTTTAGCAGCAAACAACACTTCCTAGGGTCTCTAGCAAGCAGGCAGGCAATTTTCCTCCTTAAGTTAGTGGGGAAGTCTTCTTTCATCCTTAGCGTCAAGCAGGTAAAAACCGCCCAATGCTCGTGCAACGAGCATTGGATTTTAATGGGTAGATCCAGTTTATCACTGGTGGCGATCCCTGAATTAATTCTGATAAAATTCCAATGCGTCCTCTCTTATTTTTGCTAAATATTTTCCTGGGTGCTTTCTGCACTGTAGTTTAAATATTTTGAGCCTCCCTTGCACCATCCTAGCTACAAACATCCCTTCCAATTTTGTGTCTTGAACTATATAGGAAAACTATTCCTCTGGCAAGTATACAGCCACATATTCTGACAGGGTAAAGTCATCATAATATCTGACTTGGACTGCTTTTAAAAATAAGATAATTTCATTCTTTCTATTTAACAGCATCTGTTACCTTTCCAAACCCTTCATTATCCATTTCATTGTCTTTGTTTTGGTGAAGATCATTTGAAGTCCGATGCTGGAGTCCAATGCTAGAAAGCAGAGTAAGAAGAATGGGAAATTATGTGATTTTTATCAGAATGCCCTTTTAAGACACCTAATAATTCATATGGCAAAACTACTATAAGCATGCATAAGTGCAAAAATCTGATTACACCAAAGTATTATTCTGTGGGGCCGGGTCTCTTTCCCACTGAACTAAATTAGCTGGATGAATCTTTTGCATTCTAAGCCACTGGACTTGTGAGTTTTACTTCCTGATATCAGTAACAGCCAGGATATCCCACCCTCTGGCCTGTCCCTTTGTTGCCTCCTGAATTGTTTTGGTCCAGTGCCTATTATATTGCGACCTGCCCCTTGAGTATGTGTCATCATACCCACTTTACAAATATTCCTCAAACTTGTCAACTGTTGCTGCCTCATCTTCTCTTGCTTAACAGTTTCCAGTGTCCATAAATGCCCAAGAGACATCACAATGAATGCCCCTTTGGTCAAAGACCCACTCCATGATCTATGCTGCACAAGTGATCTTTTCTCTCCACCCCTTATTCTGCACTGCAAATGGCAATTTTCATCCAATGGGTAGAAGTTTAGGCCCCATGTATCATAATTCCGTTTTGCGAATTCTAAATAGCGTTTTTAAGGAATCGCTATTTAAAATTCGCAAAACGGTATTTATGTACAAAATCGCTTTTTTATAGCGATTCCTTACCATTCCTAATTTGCGATTAGCAAATTGCTAATCGCAAATTACCCATTCATTTCTATGGGCCAGGAGGCCCATAGGAATGAAGGGGGAATTTGCGATTAGCAATTTGCTAATCGCAAATTAGGAATTTTATCAAGGGTGCAGGGGTGTCTCAAGAACACCCTGCTGCACCCCTGAAAATGACATGTGGGGGCATATGGCGCACATACATGCCCTAAGGGCATGTATGAGCGTCATATGGCTCCTTTGTTTTTTTTGTAAAAAGCTTTTTTAAAAGAATTCGCAATTTACCACCAACTAGAAGTTGGTGGTAATTTGCAAATCCTTGTGGGCATTTTTTGAATATATTTTTTTTTGATACATTGCATTTAGGGAATCGCTAAATTTGCGATTCCTTAAGTGCAATCGCAAAATAAGGAATAGCAAATTGTGCGATTCCTTATTTTGCATCAAACATGTTACATACATACCATTTAGCTAATTAGCATTCGCAAAGGCTGAAATTCGCAGAATTTCGGCCTTTGCGAATGCTAATTAGCTTGATACATATGGCCCTTACTCATCTCACCTCTTTTAGGTATGACCCCTTTGACTTCTTGTCATTTTCGATTTGTGCATCAGTAACCACAATATGGACCACAAGAGTTGCCCCAATA
This sequence comes from Lissotriton helveticus, assembly GCF_964261635.1. NCBI lineage: Eukaryota > Metazoa > Chordata > Amphibia > Caudata > Salamandridae > Lissotriton > Lissotriton helveticus. The sequence continues at coordinate 606,741,575 of NC_136063.1, forward strand.
AACATGATGAGCCCCTGAATCACTGTGTTAGCAAATTTGGTGTAGGCTCCCAATTCCCGAAATGTCACAGATGTATGGGGTTGTTTGCCTATCTGGACAGACTTCTACATCACAAAGTTAACACCTCAGACCAGATTCAACCAAAGGCATTTTCAAATGGAACCAGGGTCTCTAGACTACACCATTCTCTGTCTAAACGTGAAAGCCCACACGCTTTGGTACTTAACCCTTGTTGTGAGATAACTTGCATTAATTTAATCCATTATGGGAGAATATGTCACAATCAGTTCTTGGTGTGTATTGTCTACTAGTCATGTTTGCCACCTGCCGAATCTCTCCACCAATGCTAAAGCAATATTGGTACCTGAAATCTTTTCTTCTTCTGGCGCTGCTTGCTCTACTAAACTTGCACACACTAGTGAGTTTAGACATGCTTGCGCAAAATAAGGTGGACATTGCTGCTACCCTTTATAAAAAGATAGTTATCACTGCAGTGTATTGACTGTTCTTTATATATTAGAAATGGTTTGGCAGCGGTTGGTGAAACAAAGATACTTGGCTGGCTCTTTACAAACTAGAGCTTCAATGAGGCTGTTTCCACCACTGAGCACAGTTGTGTGGATTGCATGAATAGGTCAGATAGATGATCACAGGGGTGAGGAGCATGGTAGTGTGTCTGGCCTCAGTTCCTGCACTAGCCTCAACTGCAGCTCCATATAGAGGTGACCAGGAGTATGAAGAGGTTCTTCTTTCATTTTGTCTCTCATCCCATTATATGTAGCCTCATATAGTAAAAAAGAATTCAGCCTGTCCTGTGGGATGTACCAACATGTAAATGACACTTACAACAAGCAGTAGCTGAAGGAGATTGTACAACTGACCTCTGGCCAATAAATGCAAAGCCTTGCATGAATCGAGCGGTATTGATGACTGGCACACTTGATGTCCCAGAGTCTGTTTTCCATGCAAGTTGAGATTTTTTTAGCCTTCATAAACAACAGAAAAACAAAATACAGAGACAGACTGTGTATTTTAGGAGTGTATTTCACAGTTTGGAAGACCAGCCTCTGTTCTTCCGCCAAGGCATAACATTCTTTTCCATCGGAGTTGTGGTTGGCAATTCTTCATGTTAGGGTTCTGTCAGGGATTCAGAAGCCTTTGTTTGATGGTAATGTGTCAGTTAACATTGTTGTGGCAGAACACGTCAACTATATTTAGAATTGTTCAGCGATATGGGTTGATGGCCACGGATAGGACTGGAAGAAAGCTAAAACATATGGTGGTGGTCTGCCAAAATTAAGCTGACTATCCTTAATGTACATCCACTAATTACAAACAATTTGTGCCACAAAGTAGGCCAGTAAAACAAAATCATATCATTTGCCACTCACAGTCCAGACCTGTGGTGCACTAAAACAGAAGGAAGCAAAAATCAAAATAGGGAGTGAAGAGGTAGTGCTTAAAAAGCACTGGGGTGGATACACCCTCCTCCAGTCAATGGTATATTCAAACAACAAGATCCACCTCTAACAGGTTTTACTGTGAGCAAAGATATGACAGGCATACACAGTATTTGTTAAAATACCCCTCACGCACCAAAAGGTCCCTTGGTGTCATGCTTCATCATAGGGGTCTTCCCGCCCCGCTGCGGGACGGGGCGTGCTACGACTAGCGACTACGCTGGAGCACTCAGATATTGTAAGTGCTATGTGAGGTGTATTGTTGTGAGTGTAAGTAGGGTCAAAAAGTGATAGGAAAAGTGAGGTTAAAAGAATACCTGGCCTTTTGAAAACAAAAAATGATTTATTACTCATAGGCTGGTATTGTTAAAAATTGGTGTGGCGGAGAAAAATACAGCTTGTCAATGAGCTAGTTCTCCAGATGGTGTCAACATGTTTCGAGGCTGCTTTCCTCTTCGTCAGGACGGAGTCAGATCCCTCTATCACTCACTAATGTTGCCATCAATGTGTGTTATGTGTATATAAAGGTGAAACGGATATTTTAATACCTATGTGGTATGCGATAAATTTACAGTTTATATAGCCCTAACAGTATTACTGATTCGTGGGCCAGCAAGATAAAATTAGAGCACGTAAATATTACCTGCGCGCTTCCCAATGCGCGTTTATATAAGTCATCTGTGGAGAGAAAAGCATGGTGACATATAAGGTGACTTTGCAAGTATAGCGCGTCTCAATAGTAAAGACACACTAAGGTGCTGTGACCTGTGAAAAGAAAGACACTACAGGACATAACAAACATATAACATAAAACACACACTCTATGTCCTGAAGATCTGCACTCAACAGTGATGGGCCATAGCATCCAGGACCTTCACTGGACCTTCACTGGACAGTGATTGAACCCATAAAATCTGGAAAAAACCTCCAAGAAAAAAGAACAACGGTGGGTGTTTCGCTTAGGAACACACCTTTCAGGGCTCAACGGTGATATACCCTGGTCCCAATTGTGCCAGTAAGGCTCCCCTAGGCCTTTTTAGAAAACCTCCTTACAACTGCATTATTTTGCATTATTTTGCATGCTATAGATGAACTTAAGCTTCACCCTCTTCCTCATACAACTTCTCTGCCCAAAATACTTCGAAAGGAATGCATGCCTGCATGCCACATGGGACACTGCATGCGGAATGCCTGTATTTAGTAAAAATCGTCTTTTAGACATATTCCAATTATTTAAAAAAAATGTATGATTTATACCTCGATCAAGATAAATAATCCCTCTGATCCCGTTAAATAATCCCTTGTGTGAGAAATACAGGGCCCGATTCACAGAATGAACTTAAGACTAAATCCTAAACTTATTACTATTTGGTATTCACAGAATGCACTTACTACTTTCGGGATTCACAGAGTGAACTTACTACTTTCGGGATTCACAGAATAAACTTACTACTTTCGGTATTCACAGAATAGATTTAAGACTACTAACTCTAAGTCCGAAATCGGGGAGTAAATTCCGGCCCGGAGGCGGAGCTTCCGGCTCGGAGGTGGGGATTTTTGCCATGCTGAAATCTCCAACTCTGGGCCGCAAGCTCCAACTCCGGGCCGGAAGCTCCGCTTCCGGGCCATAAGCTCCACCTCCGGGCCGGAAGCTCCGCCTCCGGGCCGGAATTTACTCCCCAACTTCGGACTTAGAGTTAGTAGTCTTAAATCTATTCTGTGAATACCGAAAGTAGTAAGTTTATTCTGTGAATCCCGAAAGTAGTAAGTTCACTCTGTGAATCCCGAAAGTAGTAAGTGCATTCTGTGAATACCAAATAGTAGTAAGTTTAGGATTTAGTCTTAAGTTCATTCTGTGAATCGGGCCCACAGACATTATCTAACAATATTCATCCAGAATCCATTCAAACCTGTCATAAGGTTCGGAATTTACAATATCATCCCCTTCTTTAACAAAATCGCCAGTCCTCCCAACATGGCGCTCATGAATTTCGCTATCTCACAGTATTACCACCGTTCCAAAATGCCCCCCACTATTTGCCAAGACTATATACCATTCCAAGATGGCCACCACTACGTGGCGTGATTATATACCGTGGTGCGGCTCTAGTTCCCACGGGCCTAATGACCACACCCAAGCCAACACAGGTGTTGTCCATTACTCAATCAAATCGAGTATAAAGAGACATCCTCTGCTCCACTGGCTCACATCACGGAAGCCGCGGACGAGGGAGGATGCGAGGAGAACTCAAGGTTGAGTGAGTACGGCATATCCGCTTTAGGGTGGAGAGAATCTTTGACCATTAGTATAACAGAAAGGTACTGAATCTTGGAATACTCCTTCTGTTCCCTCCCTCTTTACCAACAGATGGAAGTTTCATTTACCCCTCATTACTGATCGGCTCATGGGGCATTGTCTCCAACTTATTTCAGTATGTATTTGACATATACTACCATGCACATTGTTTTTGCTCCTTTTTTCAGCCCATCACTGTTGAGTGCAGATCTTCAGGACATCGAGTGTGTGTTTTATGTTATATGTTTGTTATGTCCTGTAGTGTCTTTCTTTTCACAGGTCACAGCACCTTAGTGTGTCTTTACTATTGAGACGCGCTATACTTGCAAAGTCACCTTATACGTCACCATGCTTTTCTCTCCACAGATGACTTATATAAACGCGCATTGGGAAGCGCGCAGGAAATATTTATGTGCTCTAATTTTATCTTGCTGGCCCACGAGTCAGTAATACTGTTAGGGCTCTATAAACTGTAAATTTATCGCATACCACATAGGTATTAAAATATTCGTTTCACCTGTATATACACATAACACACATTGATGGCAACATTAGTGAGTGATAGAGGGATCTGACCCTGTCCTGACGAAGAGGCAGGCAGCCTCAAAACATGTGGACACCCTCTGGAGAACTAGCTCATTGACAAGCTGTGTTTTTATCCGCCACACCAATTTTTAACAATACCAGCCTATGAGTAATAAATCATTTTTTGTTTTTAAAAGGCCAGGTATTCTTTTAACCTCTCTTTTCCTATCACTTTTTGACCCTACTTACACTCACAACAATACACCTCACATAGCACTTACAATATCTGAGTGCTCCAGCGTAGTCGCTAGTCGTAGCACGCCCCGTCCCGCAGCAGCGGGGCGGGAAGACCCCTATGATGAAGCATGACACCAAGGGACCTTTTGGTGTGTGAGGGGTATTTTATCAAATACTGTGTATGCTTGTCATATCTTGGCTCACAGGAAAACCTGTTAGAGGTGGATCTTGTTGTTTGAATATGCTCTAAAACAGAAACCACTACCAAGGCAACATACTGCAATATGGGCGACCAAACGGGCTGTGTGCTAAACTTAAAGCAACACTAAGGGGTATATTCACAAGAATGTGTGATAACTAACGCAAGAGTAGTGTAACGCAACTTTCAACATTACAGCCTATAGTGGGAAAACAACCCTGTGACAACGTGGAATTCACAACACGGCGGTAACCGCGCCCACTGGCCACGATACAACCACCTCGAATGAGATAAAAACACAAACCCCAACGCAAGAAAACCTGCGATAGGCTAAAGCGCGATAAGAAAACAGTGACAACCAGCGCGAGGGCAGCAATACTCACGCGCAATGCAGGAAAAAGCACAAGAACAGTATATGGAAAATGCCACAGAACAAAATTCATCAACAGCGGAGTACCATGGATGCACCCTGGCAAACTACAGAGGACAAGATGTACACCACAACATCCAAGCACCATGGAAGAACAGAATCGACAGGCACACCGCATGAAAGAGACCAGTGGCAGACAAATCGGAGCTGCAGGAGCGACACACCCACTGTGCAGCATACGCACATAAGCAGAAGTGCACCTCGACATTGACAACATCTCGGTACAAACAGTAACCCCTCCACAATTGAACACAGGACACAACTGGTTCCGCAAATGTGCACAACCTGGCAATTCACATCTTAAACCACAGGGAAATGTAACATGACAATGTACAAGTACAACTTGTAACCTGCAAATATGTTTTAATCACACATGCAGTGCAGTTAGACATCTTCTACTGTCGCATGTTTGCCATGGACGGTGACAATGTGACGTGCACATGAGAAGTAAGTGTCAATGATGGTATTCCTATGGGCCATTCCTGCCGCAGCTGCAGTGGGATATGGGCCACCTGCCCCATCACCACCATCATCATCCGGTACCTCTGGAACTGGGATTCATGGGGCCCTAGTGCGAACACAGCTGTTGTGCAACACACAACATGCAACGATCATCTTGCACACGATATCCGGGCTGTACAGGAGCTTCCCACCTGTGCCGTCCAGGCACTTGAAATGTGACTTCAACAAGCTATATGTGCGTTCAACGATGCCCCTGGTGCGAATGTGGGCCGCATTGTACTGCCTTTGGGTGGGTGTGGCCGAGTCGCGGATGGGTGTCATCATCCAAGGGCAGAGTGCATATCCTTGATGAAAGGGCAGGGAGAAAAGAGTCAATACTTGGTTCGGCAGAATGTGATGGCAGGTCCACCAATCCAGTGATGCCTGTGCTGGCTTTGTGTGGGATGAATGTAAGCCAGCCCTTAGTGAGTAGCTGGTGCTGGCAACTACACCAACAGTCATCAGGCACTCAGAAATGCAATAACAGAACTAAAAGGGGGGATGACTCGAGTAGCACAGGTCAAGTGGCTCCGGATGCACAGCGGCCGACACGGGCCCAGTGCCATGGGACGCTGACCCTCAGGAGACTGGGGTAGGGTCATGTGGACAGAGCAGTGCTTCAAAGGTGTTATGGCTACATTCAGCATCGCCACACGTTCAGCTGTTGTGTGGCTGTGGTGCCATGAAATGTCCGTATTGAGTGCAGGTGTAGCCCAGGATGACCATAGAGTGGTGTGGTTGTGTCTGGTAGGTGGTCGTGTAGTTTGACATGTTGAATGTGGTTTTGTCATGTGTGCCACCCACAGTTGTGCATTGTGCATTGGAGGCTTTGGGATGTGTGGCATGTTGATTTAGTACTTATCAACAAGCAGTCCTGTTCCATATGTGCTATCCTGGAAGTGCAGGTTGACGATGGACTGTCGGAAGATGAAGGAATCATGCACACTGCCTGGGTAGTTGGCGACGACATTGGTGAAGAGTCCCCGGTGGTCCATTATTGCCTGCACATTGATGGAATGCGTGTGCTTTCAGTTGCGGTAGTGGTGTGCTGTATCCGCAGGGGGCAAAAGTGGGACAAGTGTGCAGTCGATTGCCCCCAACACGACCGGGAATCCGGTTATGGCGTAGAAGCCTTGCTTTGTCTCCAACTGTTCCTGTGCAGTGTGGGGGAAGTGAAGGTACTGGGGTATGAAGCTGAGGATGGCATCCAGGACAGGTGTGATGAACTTTGATAGGGCTGGCTGTGAGATCCCTCTGACTCTGGCAGTTGTTGGTTAGAAGGTACCAGAGGCCAACAGGTGCAGCACAGGCAGCTGCTTTGCCTGTGGAGGGATGTTGGTTCTCCGCTGTGTTGGGACCGTCAGCCTGTGGGCGAAGTGGGTCCTGATGCAGAGAATGGTTGTCCTTTCTGAGCCTATAGTTGGCAATGACTTCTTTGGGCGTTAGGTCTGTGAAAGTGGTGCGTTTTCGGTAGGTCTGCTGTCTTACTGTGCGCTGCCTCAGAGTGGTGCCGGTGGGGGGTGTGGGTCTGGGTCCTGGGGGTGGTGGTATTGGGTGTTTTGGCCCTGTTGGGGCTCAGAGCTGCATGATGAGTAGCTCCATGGCGTTGGTTTTTTTTCGGGTATGGCTGTGTGCAGGGCTCCGTTGCCTACTGCAGGTAGTCGTTCGACTTTACACCTGCTTGAGGCAGGTGTTAAATACATGTGGCTATCGCTGCTTATCGTCTGTTTTTGGTTCGCTTCGCGGATCTGTCCGTTCGTTGTGAAACTGGTGTTGTTGTTTTTTCGTGTGTTTTTGCACGGGAAATTCTACTCTGCATCTCATTAGGGTTAGTTGGTGGTGTCCGCCGTGGTGTTAGGTTTTGGGGCAGTTATTACAGGAATAATGACGATGGCTGCAGTTTCCACCAGCTTGTAAATGGGGTGTTAGTTCTATCTCCACTTTTGATTTGTTAAGGTGGAGGTAAATAGGAAGTAAGTCCTTGTGAATATGCCCCAAAGTGTTTCTAGTCATTAAATTATAACCAAACTCTGTTCGGATGTGTGCTGACATATTAGCTTAAATCTCAAATATATAAAACAACTACGAGCATAACGCTCTTGGTTACATCACTAAAAACAGGACTGGAGTCAGTGTAGGAAGTGAACTGGAGGAAAGTGGTCGCTTTACTAACCTACGACCCTAAAAAATACAGTAATGTCATTATTTTTAAGGCAAATAAACATATTATCTGCACACAATTTACCATACTTTAGGTCAGCACTAACTTTGGAAACCCGTAGTTGCATCCTTAGAGAACGACTCTTGCTTCTTCCAATCAATGAATTTCATTTAGACTGGGTTGCTACATCTGGGAGCACACTTTCCAGATTGTGCGAATACAAAAAAGAATCTATGCAACATCTATTATGATTCTATCCGGAGTTTTATCTGCACATCACACTTTAATAAAACTGATGTTTAGGCTAAATGGGGTTTTACCTGTGAGGAGACTTTGGAATTTTCCATGATCACTCCTAAACCAATACGTTAAGTTTGCTTCTGCAAATTTGTCAACATCTTTAACGCAATCTGGGAGTGAAGGTGTTGACTGTGTTGGCCATTGCCACTGTCGAAGCATGAATAATATAAAGTCATTTAATTTGCTTTGTAACGTGCTCAATTTCACAGTTTGAGTTTAATCTTAGCCTGACTTTTTCATTCCCCTTCGCGGTTTAAACCCATTTTTATGAGTTTATGCGATTAGCTATACCAACTTTAATTATTTGACACGAATAAAATAAACTTGAAAACTGCACAAATGTTTTTCTGCAAAGAATACATTTGACATTTAACACTGTACTATACAAATGTCTGCCACACGTAACTATCAGCAGTCATATTAATGAATCAATTTTAACATCCACATAGAAGATGCCTCAAGTCAAGATATCAGTGGCAGCATAATAATGCATTACATTCTGTAATAGTTTACCTAGTACATTGTAGTATTTTGTTACCTCAAACACAAATGTGGGTGGACTATTGCCATGAAATCAAAGGCAAAATAAAGTAGAACATCTATAATATTGTATATGGCTCATCAGTCACGTTTGAAATAGAGAACCCTTTCTCCTAATGTCAACAAAAGCCTTTAATCAGGTTCCCCTATCAAAAATTAAATGAGGCAAAATTATTTAAATAAAACCTACTATAACTTGCAAATTCCCACGCATCGACTCCACATTGAGTGCATTTTAAAAATAGTATAATAGTATAATATAATATTGCAATAATATAGTACAATAGGACAACAATGTTTATAGATGAGAAAAAGCAATATGATGCATTACAACAAAATTACATAACTATACTCAACCGAAAATACATTTTCTTTTGCGGGCGCAACTCCAAGGCAGCAACCCGCATTGTCTACAGAACACATTACCTGCCTTCAGCGGGAGCACTCATTGATTGATGGTGTCAGGTGTCTGTATCTAAATGACCCTTCAAAAAGTGCAACGAGGTTAGGAATTACTAGGTAAGCATACATGAGAAGAAATGTGTGGGGAGACCAAATAAACTAGGGGGTTTCCTGAAAGCCATATCTCCAGGAGCCCTTTTAGCTTGCTATTTAATTGTAGGGGAATCCAATTCTTCAGCTTGAGAAATTGTCAGTCGGGGCAAATTTACACAAGTCAGAAAACTATCTATCTCCTTCCCACTTGGAACTCCAATTCTGGCATAGGTGTTACCAAATTAATTGAAAAAAGGCTGAATAGATTTTTCCTTTCTATACACAGTAATGTCCTCATTGTCGCTAATGACTGTATGGGGATATATGAGCGGTGTTATGTGTTAGCAGTCTAGTAGCTGGGTGGGAGGAGCTAGGTGGTCAGGGACAGGAAGAGGCGGAGTAGGGACAGGATGAGGGCAGTTAGAGTAGGGACAGGGTCGAGACAAGTTGTGAGGAATAAAGCTCTGAAATATAAGAACCTGAGTCTGTGGTTCTTCGTAGCAAGATGCTACAACTGGCGACGAAGGAGGGATAGCCAAGCCCACTGTGTCCAGAGCCCCACAAGAGCGCCCTGTCCCAGGCAGCCTCGGGAAGAAGAGAGCGCTGCCCAAGGAAGACAGAGTTGCTGCCTGAAAAGAAACCAGCAGCAGGTGACCCTATCCCTCCCCGCAGTTGAGAGGGACCCAAGAGGGAGCCGAAACACCGAGCGCTGACCCGCTCAAAGAAGAGACGCTGTTCGCGCCGAAGCGTGACTCACGCGTGAAGCGTGCAAAAGGGTGAGCACTGTACAAGCAGAAGCCAGGAGCCCACCCCGACACTGTCAAGCCCCAAAAGTGAAAGAAAAGTGCCTCACGGTGGAGGACGTCGCCCCCACGAAGGCCTGCTGCCCCCACGAAGGTCTGCTGCTGAGCGCTGTCGAGCGCGGTGAAATTCGAGCCCGAGTGAGGCCCGACGTCGGAAAACCTCACGCCCGATGCGTGAGTGTTGGCACGCTGTCGCTGGTAATACGCGGGACCCTGCAAAGTAAGGCGGGAGCCCACCCCAACCTCACCTGATGGTCGCAGCGGCCGAAGAGGAGTGAATCCTGGTGTGGACTGCCCCTGAAGCTGACCACAGGTGAGTCCTGAGTGAATCAGAGGTGACTGAACCTGGAGAGAAAGCCTCGTGTATGCCTGCAGTGTCTGCGGCCATCTTGAAGTCAGGCGTTTTTCAGGACACAACCCTTGACTGTGGTAGAGCAGCCATCTTGAAGTCAGGCACCCAGCAAAAGAAACAAGCACTGACCGAGGCAAATAAACAAGCACTGTCAAACTCAAGTAAACAAACATTGGCGTACAGAAAGAAACAAGCAATAATAAAAGCAAGTAAACAAGCATTGGTGAGAAGGTACAAACAAGCATTGACAAGTTTCCAGCACAAACCTTTGCGGTCCCAAGATGTCGCTATCACCGCGATGAAATGATGTCAAGCCCCTCTTCGCAGGAGGATCACATTTGAGGGCCCCAGAGCCAGTCACCCTAACGACAGGTGGAAGCATGGGCCCCAAGTGGCAGGAATGGCTCGAAGACTTCGAGGACTATCTCGAAGGGTCCAAAGTGACCGTTGACAAGGACAAGCTGATAGCTCTCCGGAATCTAGCTGGGCGTGAAATCAGTAAACTGATCAAGGATCTCCCTGCCGCAGACACCGGAACGTATGACAAAGTGCGCGACGCACTAAACAAGAGATTCCTCCACAAAAAGAACATGGACTACGAGCGCCATGCCTTCCATCAGGCACGTCAAGGAAAAGACGAGGCAATGAGCACATTCATCACTCGACTGCGGCGACTATCGAGGCACTGCGACTTCGACAATTTTTCAACCAACGCCGCCATCAAGTCTCAGATCATAGAGGGGTGCCACTCAGAATCCCTCAGGAGACGACTGCTGAGAAAGCCGCAAGAACTAGACGACATTGAGGAACTGACTCGCGTCTACGATCAGGCTGAGGAGCATGCTGCCACCATTGAATCTGGGCGCAAAGTGAGCAATGAACAAGCGCATCGAGTTCAAGACCGGGGTGGTGGGCGCAGACGTTCGAGAGACAATCAGTGGACATCGCGACCGTCGTCTCGCTCAAGGCGCTCAGATCACAGGAGGCGGGAAACCGGCCGAAGAGAGAAGAGACCTGAGAGAACAAGGAGGTGCTACAGGTGCGGTTACGACTATCCTCACGTGGACGTCTGCCCTGCCATGGGCCAGAGGTGCAGAAAGTGTGGTCGGACAAACCATTTTGAGGCGATGTGCGGCGAGTACAACAAAGAAAGGCGAAGTGGAACTAGGAGGTCGTCCCGATCGGGCGCCAGAAAGCACCACATTAGAGCCGTCCATGACATAGACTCAGGGTCCGCCAGCTCGCCTCATTCCAGCAGGGAGTCGCACAGATCGCGATGGGAACGCAGATCTCCGTCCCGGAGCTCCAGATCTTCATCTCGAGGCTCCGAATACATGAAGCACCATGCAAACATGATCGCAGACCCAGATCAATTGAAGAAGTACCCTCGGTTGCACATCAAAGTAGGGAATCACGACACCAAATTCGTGATGGACAGCGGAGCTTCGCTGAACTACATCCCTGTCACCGAGTATGAGAGGATGCGCCCCAAGCCGTCGCTTGCTCATGCACCTGTACGCGTCTACACCTGGATGTCAAAGAAACCCCTGCAATGTCTTGGCAAATTCCCGACTACACTTGCACATGACAATGTCACTATTGATGCAGTCATTCATGTCATCAAAGGACCTGAAGCTGACTGTTTGCTCAGCCTGCCGACGGCGGAGCGTCTCCGTCTCGTGGAGATCCTCTTCAAAGTCTTCGATGACCAGAACATCGTCAACCGTTTTCCTCGCCTTTTCATTGGGCTAGGGAAGCTGAAGGACCGTCAGATACACCTACATGTCAACAAGCAAATCAGGCCTGTTGCTCAGCACCCCCGGCGTGTTCCTTTCCACCTTCAAAAGGCTGTCGAAGAAGAGATCAATGACCTCCTGTCTGCCGACATCATTGAACGCACGGACGGTCCGACCCCGTGGGTTTCGCCGGTAGTCGTTGTACCAAAAAAGGGCAACACCAGCAAAGTGAGACTGTGCGTCGACATGCGCATTCCCAACACTGCGATAGAACGTGAACGCCATCCAGGGCCACTTCTATGTGACATGATCTCGGCATTGAACGGCGCCAAGGTATTCTCCAAATTGGACCTCAACAAGGACTATCACCAGCTGGAACTGGACGCCCAGTCACGCCCCATCACAACTTTTGCTACACACCTGGGACTCTTTCGATATAAGAGACTAAGCTTTGGTGTGTCTTCAGCTGCTGAAATTTTCCAAGAGGCCATCAGACAGATCATTCAAAACATCCTCAATACGCTCAATTACAGCGATGACATCCTTGTCTATGGCTCCGACACCCGTGAGCACGACATTGCACTCAACCGCGTCTGTCATGCCCTGCTTGATGCGAACTTGACCCTGAACAAGGACAAGTGCGAATTTCACCAATCTACACTAAAGTTCTTCGGTCACATCTTCTCAGGAGCGGGAATGAAACCTGACCCGGAAAAAGTGGCATCCTTGAACAACGCCAAGTGTCCTCAGGACGTCAGCGATCTAAGATCTTTCCTGGGAATGGCTAGCTATTGCGCCCCGGTATATCCGGGACTACGCGACCATCAGCCACCCGCTCCGCACCTTGACCAAGCAAGGGCAACCTTTTGAATGGACTCCTCAGTGTGAGCAAGCATTCACAGAGATCAAGAGGGCCATGGAGTCAGCCGATAACCTTTCCTACTTCAACCCCAGACGCATGACTGAAGTCACCGTAGATGCCAGCCCCGTAGGGTTGGGGGCCATCTTAGCGCAATATGACCATGACTCTGACCAGAGACGTATTGTTGCTTATGCTAGCCGCACGCAGCCTGTCCGACCCCGAGAAGGCATACTCACAGCCTGAGAAGGAGAGCCTTGCAGTGGTCTGGGCATGTGAACATTTTCATGTCTTCCTCTACGGCAAGCACTTTACCCTGATCACGGATCACCAGGCGCTAGTCACCATCTACGGCAACCCCCGTGCCAAAATTCCCCCCAGAATTGAGAGGTGGGGCCTGAGGCTTCAGGAGTACACCTTCACGATTGTACACAAGCCGGGAAAGTCTGAAAACCCAGCAGACTACATGTCTCGACATCCGCCTGCGTCAACTAACTCTCATCCTTCGATTGCAGAGGAATACATCCATTTCCTAGCTGACCAGGTGCTACCTCCTGCCATTCCAATGGATGTGATCCGAGACGCCACCGTGCAGGACACCATCCTGCAAAAGGTTCTCAGCAAGATGCGAGCCAACAGGTGGAGACATAACCCTCAGGATGACGACAGTGAGCTGGACAAGTTAGTTTATTTATTTATTTATGTTTTGGCTCTCATAGAGGGCCACATAAAAAGACATACAACACATTGAAGATCAATTACAGATTCAAACATGATATTCCATAAACATATGTTATACAAGTCCATGCATCATCCATTAACAAAAGTACAACAGAATGCTGACGCCAGTTAAATAAAATAGCGTATTAATAAATATCTAAAAACCCTTTAAAAAATTTAAAAATGTAGAAGCAGAACATTTCATTTAATGGCGAGTATAAAAATTGCAAAAAAATATTTACATTGGATATACCCAAACGGATGCAGATTGGTTTTAGCCATTTGAGGCGCAAAGTGCGAAGTACCGGGCAAATCAGCAAAACGTGCATACGGTCCTGTATACTTAGGTTACAAAAATTACACATTTTAGATGATCCATACCATTTAGATAGTAGTACATTTAATGGTAATAGGTCATGTCGGAGGAGGAACCACAACCTTCTAATGCCATGAGGTATATTCCATAAAACATAGGCTTGAGCTTTCTTGGCAACATATGAGTTAAGAAGAAGATCACAACCCCCTTTTCTTTGTATTTCATTCTTATCTAATTGAAAGCATAGTTCCCAGGATGCCTGTTTTAACAGGATTTTTAGTTGCAATTGAGAGTGCCGGAACAAAGTACTTTCATCTAGTTTCAGAAGAGTCACCGCTTTTCTGAAATTCTTTACAAGTTGTGAAAACTCTTTAAAGTTGCCTAATAATTCGCTTTTAAGTAAGGCTCTCATCGTCCCCGGTTCTGCTCTGGCAAGTGAAGCCACCCAACGTACCAGGGCACATAATCCCTGCACCCAACTGCTCCTTAGCCCAAACTCAAGTCTACACGCTGCCAGAGAGCAATTGGTATTTAATGAAGCCAAGGATCTGAGGAGTTTCCCTTCGATTTTATGGCAGAAATCCCAGAGTTTTAACTCAACAAGTTCAATACCATAGAGAAGGGTAGCAGGGATCTTAGCCCTATAGACCTCAAGCATACAAGAGAAGTGTCTTTTACCGGTCGCTATATATAGTGAGTTTATGCCTTTACCATGTGCGAGGGCTTTTCGAGAACATTGATCAATATGAGGCCTCTCACTCAGGTTGGCCGCAATAATTTTTCCCAAAAAGGTGTAAGTTTTGACTACCTCCAGCTTTTGACTACCAATGAACCACCCAAAATTTTCCGAGCGGCACATCTTTTTCCCCCCTATGCACATAATTTTGCTTTTAGATATATTAATCCTCATAGAGTGGGAAACTGCAAAATCATGGAGTGCTTGCAACCTATTTGCTAAACCTTTAGGTGTTAAATCCAAAACAAGAATGTCATCGGCGTACATCAGGCAGGAAATGGAAGCCCCCCCTATCACTGGGGCAATGCCCTCACAGACGGATATAACTGCAGGTAAATCCTGTGTGTATAGGGAAAACAGCAGAGGCGCCAGGAGGCAACCCTGTTTCAGGCCGTTTAAAGAAGGGATGCGATCAGAAAGACCCCTTTCTCCCCCCTGCAGCACCCTGCACCAGGTTTCCGTATGTAATGTACGAACAAGTTCTAACAAGTATCGGGGAATTCCAAGAGTTGATAATTTTCTCCACAGCGTTCCGCGATCCACTCGATCGAACGCTGTGGAGAAATCGATGAATGCTGCATACACAACTCCCCCTCTCACTTGCGTATACTTGTCCAATATCACATGAAGGGTGGTCAAATTGTCTAGAGTTTGTGAAAAGAAATGGGGCCCCTGCCTGAAAGGATGAACCCTAGCAAGGAAACTAAACTTGTTTAGAAAGAAGGAAAAGAGCACCGGGTTATGTGCATGTATTTACATGGCACTGCTGAACGCTGAACATAATAAGGTCAATGTCTGGATGGATTTTTTTATGAAATTATTTTTCTTTTTATTTTATTTTATTTATGAACTTTTGTAGAATATTTGAAGCAATTGATAAATAACTATATATTTTTTACATGTGTATAATACAATTAAGTGCTTTACAATTCAAAACATAAAACATAAGATAAATTGTTTCAAATAATACAGAATTAATTCCCCTTCAACGCGTTTCGGCGGTTGGCTTTCCTCAGGAATTCTGTATATGTGAGTTGATACTATTGGCAAGGTTTAGACAATGCCTTGAATAATCTCTTGGTCCTGAAATTCTCAGTCGAATCCTGACTGGTTGGTGTTTCTGTAATGATTTCTTTTCGCAAGGCTAGCTGGGGCCTTAGGCTAATGTCTTTATTCACGATCTCTCCGTTGGATTCGATCTGGTTGGTTTGTCTCTGATAATTTCTCAGGCCTCCTGCAAATTTGCCGGAATGGAGAATATACAGTTATGTTGGTCATCAATTAATGATTTACGGTGCAGGCCACGATATAATGCATCTCTGTAAGGGTGTAACAACCCATCTTAAAGAAAGGGTCTGCAGGTATTGTTCGTAGACTTGGTGACTCCCTTCCGCACGGCCGGCACCGATGACTTCATCGGTGCCGGCCGTGCGGAAGGGAGTCACCAAGTCTACGAACAATACCTGCAGACCCTTTCTTTAAGATGGGTTGTTACACCCTTACAGAGATGCATTATATCGTGGCCTGCACCGTAAATCATTAATTGATGACCAACATAACTGTATATTCTCCATTCCGGCAAATTTGCAGGAGGCCTGAGAAATTATCAGAGACAAACCAACCAGATCGAATCCAACGGAGAGATCGTGAATAAAGACATTAGCCTAAGGCCCCAGCTAGCCTTGCGAAAAGAAATCATTACAGAAACACCAACCAGTCAGGATTCGACTGAGAATTTCAGGACCAAGAGATTATTCAAGGCATTGTCTAAACCTTGCCAATAGTATCAACTCACATATACAGAATTCCTGAGGAAAGCCAACCGCCGAAACGCGTTGAAGGGGAATTAATTCTGTATTATTTGAAACAATTTATCTTATGTTTTATGTTTTGAATTGTAAAGCACTTAATTGTATTATACACATGTAAAAAATATATAGTTATTTATCAATTGCTTCAAATATTCTACAAAAGTTCATAAATAAAATAAAATAAAAAGAAAAATAATTTCATAAAAAAATCCATCCAGACATTGACCTTATTATGTTCAGCGTTCAGCAGTGCCATGTAAATACATGCACATAACCCGGTGCTCTTTTCCTTCTTTCTAAACAAATTGTCTAGAGTGCCATGCTCCCTACGGAAACCCGTTTGTTCGAGTGGTAAAATATTATTCTCCTCCACCCAGTCCGAAAGTAGATTTAAAAGACACTTCGCAAAGATCTTACCGACTGAGTCGAGGAGAGCAATCAAACGATAATTGCTAGGGATATCCCTTGCGCCCTTCTTAAAGATAGGGACCAAGATACTACCCCTCCAGGATGCTGGTACCTTCTTCGAATCAAAGCAAGATTTGAAGAGAGGATAGAGTATTTTACTCCAGAGGGAGGGCTCCTGCTTCAGGACCGTCATGGGGAGTTCGTCCGGCCCCATTGCACCAGATGAACGCATATTCTTTATAGCCACAGCTATTGTTTCCTCCGATGGATACTTAGTTTCTCCTTCGGAAGATAAATCGGGGAGGCTAGTATCCATTGAAGAACCATACCCCCCATATAGATCCCAAATATAGGTAGACCAAACATCTTCAGCAATAGGGATTGGGCAAGGGGTTAATCTATTGCCATATCCCGTCCCGATTATAGACCAAAATTTGCGGATATTACCATGCGCTACTGCTTCCCTTAGTGAGCTGGACACCAAACACGAGCTACAAGCATTCCGGCATGTCTGGGAACTGTCGGTGACCTCAGACGGAATCATACTGCAGGGACAGCGAATCGTGATCCCCAGAACTCTACAGCAAGGTGTCATTGATCTTGCTCATGAAGGTCACCGGGGAGTTGTGTCCACGAAGCGAGCGCTCAGGAAGCGTGTGTGGTTTCCTCTACTAGACCAAATGGTGGAGTCCACCCTGAAAGACTGTCACCCGTGCCAACTGACAAGCAAAGGTGATCCCCCGGCCCCATTGCAAATGACCCCCTTACCGGCGGGAGTATGGCAAGAAATTGCTGTGGACTTTTACGGGCCATTGTCTTCCGGCAAGTACGTGATAGTCATAGTTGATGAGTACTCTCGCTTCCCATTCGCACAGTTCGTACCCTCCACCGGTGCCTCCAGTACTCTTAAGGAGCTGGATGAATTATTTGCCACCTGGGGTGTCCCTAGAGAGGTGAAGACAGACAATGGTCCTCCCTTCAATGGACATGACTTTGAAGCATATGCCCGACACTTGGACTTCCATCACAGGAAAGTCACACCCCTTTGGCCACAAGCAAATGGCACCGTTGAACGCTTCATGGCCACAATCAAGAAAACATTTCAGCAGGCCTGTGCCGAAAAGAAGGACCTACAGATCACTCTCAACGAGGTCCTCAGGGCCTACAGGACAACTCCCCACTCGACCACTGGCAAGTGTCCTGCCACGCTGATGTTAGGTCGCCCCATGAGAAACCGAATCCCAACATGGGATGGAGCACTGCGAGCTATATCACCCACCCACAACCATCTAGAGATGGCAGACATGGACAAGAGAAACAAGGACAAGATGAAGTCGTATGCCGATGCCAAGCGAAGAGCAAGGTCACCTTCTGTGCACAAAGGAGACTATGTACTAGTGAAACAAGACCAACAGAAGAAAACAGACTGTCGTTTTCGCGATGAACCTCTACTGGTCACTCGGCAGAAAGGCACCATGCTGACGGCGGAGTCTGACCACCGCCGAGTTACGAGAAACGTGTCTCACTTTAAGAAGTGCCCCCAGGACTCGACCAGATCATTGCTTGACCCCACTGTGTCACTAGATCCTGGAACCCCTGATCGAGATGATCCAGAGGCTCTGAATCAATTGGATGTACCCCAGACTGAAGAGGACACTGTCGAAATGAACGCAAGGCCGCGCCGCAATGCTCAGCGACCAAAGAGACTCATTGAAGAGATATGATCGAATATGTTATCAGTTTTGTTAAGAAAGGGGGAGATGTTATGTGTTAGCAGTCTAGTAGCTGGGTGGGAGGAGCTCGGTGGTCAGGGACAGGAAGAGGCGGAGTAGGGACAGGATGAGGGCAGTTAGAGTAGGGACAGGGTCGAGACAAGTTGTGAGGAATAAAGCTCTGAAATATAAGAACCTGTGTCTGTGGTTCTTTGTAGCAAGATTCTACAAGCGGATCAATCCAGCCATGCTTGGAGTCCAGCCCCCTTAAATGCCTCTATATGTGTTTTAGTTGAGTATGCTTTCTAGTTCTATGGTGATCTTGGACTTGAAACTGCAGAGTGCAACCCCTCTGCTAGCTCTGGAACAATGAGGGAGTCCTTTGTGTTTTTTAATTCATTTACTATAACTTTCTTGGCTCCACTGGTATTTTTTTCCCTACAAATTTCTATTAACACAACTTTGAGTGCCTCTTATACAACTCGGGGAGAAAAGGATGTCCCTGCATTTTCCATAAAGGAAAAGATAACAATTTCTAAAAATATTAAACCCCGTAATCATGGGTGCAGATAATACTTGAATTACACATATGCTCATGTGACAGGGGTTGGCGCTCTTTAAGTTGAGAATGCTATCTTCTCATTAACCTATACATCATTGGTTCATAACAGGAATGTCCTATATAAAAAGGAAGATTACAACCAGGGGTGTAAAAAAACTGGACCTGTATAAAATGAATAAAAAAGGTCCTGTCTTATAAGCACAAGAAGCAATTACATTTTTTACTATGTCTTGCCCCCAATGTGTTTTATTTAAAACGAAATAGCTTTGATAAAAGTATCTTTACCCCTGTATTTGATCCTAAGTGCACAGTTTACTTTTTATAGGACAACTTTGGACATCTACTGAATGCCACCAAGTAAAATCTAATACAATTAAAGAAAAGAAAAACACATTAGCAACCCCATGTTGAAATGATTCTTCTCGTGTGTTAATTACAGATTTCTGTCTTCAGGTTTGAAGATATTCATTATTTCAAGTCTTACATTGACTCACCTACCAACAGCCATGATTTTTTCTTAATTTAAAATATTTGCTGATTTCTGATTATTAAAAAATCGCCTATTAATAACTTGGCTCAACGCACATTACCTTACAATATAGAGTTAGATAATTAGCAATGGTGGCCTATTTACACAATTTTACAACATAGACCCCTATCACTGCATTCCGAGTGCATGTCTTCAAACACTCCTTTCAATATTTGTAGTTGTTCTGACTCGTATTAGAGGAGTCTTTCTTTTCTTTATTTTATTTTTGCCCAGAAAGGGAAGAGAAAAAACTACATACCATACATGGTTATCCGCGAGAATACATATTGTATAATTCATCGATTTAATACATAGCTTCATGGATCCACTAAGTTATTAAAAGGTAGAGAAAAACGTGTAAAAGCATGTGTCTAAAAAGGCTGCTCGATGTGATCTAGGTCCCACTCCCTTAGGTTACAGAAGTTCTGGATCCAATTAATCTAGGCGCGGTGTGCCCATATCGGATACAGCCTACTGCATCACATTTCATGGGTGCTGCTTAGACGCAAAGCGTAAAGGGGGCAGCTGGATTCCCACCACAATACATATACCAGAGCTCTCAAACCCATAGTGATCCAGCTCATAGCTGCCCCTTTATCCCGACCTGTTAATAAGCCATGCCGTCAAGGGTGCCCAGATCTTACGATCCCTATTCCTTGTCCGTCTGCCTTTACATTTATACAATGATGTTTCTTGTACATGAATGCTCAAAAGGCAACCCAACCAAGCCTGATACATGGGGGGATCTGTATCTTTCTATGCTGTGGCAATCAGTAATTGGGTTAGGGAGACTGAGATAAATACAAAGTTCCTTTGTATTGCATCCAGTTCATAATGACCATAATATATTAAGAGCATCAAAGGTGGGTTGATAGAGAATGTCTTACTGATTGTCTCCTGACAAAAGGTCTCAATGCCTATTATTAAGACTTGAAGCTTGCTACAGGAGAAGAGCATATGTATAATTTCAGCAGGACCTTCTTGGCACCTAGGGCAATTATCATGTTCCCTCCCCCCCCCCAATCAAATAGCTTCACAGGGGTAGAGTATAAATTAACAATTGTTTTGTAATGCTGTGCTTTCAGATTGGCAAAAAGGAAGATCTTCATCCTCATTAAAATTGACATATCTAAGTCTACGTCCCCATCCCCTGTCTTCGCTGCCATCTTTCCTAGATCATCTGGGAATTAGGATTTATAAATATCCCTGATCCTACAGGGATCACTGACATAATCTAGAATGACAAAATATAGACTTACCAAAATATAGTCACCAAAATATAGAATGCCAAAATATCGAATTCCTATCTACAAACAGGTAAGTACAAAAATATCGAATCCAAAATATAGTCTGTAAAAAATATAGTCAGTCAAAATATCGAATTTTTTTTAATGTCTTAAAAGTAATTTAAAATTAATGAAATAATAAATATAATTAACTAAAACATACTTACAAATACTCAAATAACCTTAAAATTAAGATATAATTAATTTAAGTTATTAATAAAAAATGTACAATATTTTACCGTAGGATAGCAGGAGGGTAACATTTAATATTACAACTCCAGTGAGTGCAACGGTAGGGAAAGCGTTGGATAGCGTAGGGGTAAAAAATACTATTCCCACTCCAGTGAGTGCAACAGTAGGGAAAGCGTTGGATAGCGTAGGGGTAAAAAATACTATTCCCACTCCAGAGAGTGCAACAGTAGGGAAAGCGTTGGATAGCGTACGGGTAAAAATGACTATTCCCACTCCAGAGAGTGCAACAGTAGGGAAAGCGTTGGATAGCGTAGGGGTAAAAAATACTATTCCCACTCCAGTGAGTGCAACAGTAGGGAAAGCGTTGGCTAGCGTAAGGGTAAAAATTACTATTCCCACTCCAGAGAGTGCAACAGTAGGGAACGAGTTGGATAGCGGGAGGGTAAAAAATACTATTCCCACTCCAGTGAGTGCAACTGTAGGGAAAGCGTTGGATAGCGTAGGGGTGAAAATTACTATTCCCAATCCAGAGAGTGAAACAGTAGGGAACGCGTTGGATAGCGGGAGGGTAAAAAATACTATTCCCACTCCAGTGAGTGCAACGGTAGGGAAAGGGTTGGATAGCTTAGGGGTAAAAAATACTATTCCCACTCCAGTGAGTGCAACAGTAGGGAAAGCGTTGGATAGCGTAGGGGTAAGCAATACTATTCCCACTCCAGAGAGTGCAACAGTAGGGAAAGCGTTGGATAGCGTACGGGTAAAAATGACTATTCCCACTCCAGAGAGTGCAACAGTAGGGAAAGCGTTGGATAGCGTAGGGGTAAAAAATACTATTCCCACTCCAGTGAATGCAACAGTAGGGAAAGCGTTGGATAGCGTAAGGGTAAAAATTACTATTCCCACTCCAGAGAGTGCAACAGTAGGGAACGCGTTGGATAGCGGGAGGGTAAAAAATACTATTCCCACTCCAGTGAGTGCAACAGTAGGGAAAGCGTTGGATAGCGTAGGGGTAAAAATGACTATTCCCACTCCAGAGAGTGCAACAGTAGGGAAAGCGTTGGATAGCGTAGGGGTGAAAAATACTATTCCCACTCCAGAGAGTGCACAGTAGGGAAAGCGTTGCATAGCGGGAGGGTAAAAATTACTATTCCAACTCCAGAGCGTGCAACAGTAGGGAAAGCGTTGGATAGCGTAGGGGTAAAAATTACTATTCCCACTCCAGAGAGTGCAACAGTAGGGAAAGCGTTGGATATTGGAAGGGTAAAAATTACTATTTCCACTCCAGAGAGTACAACAGTAGGGAAAGCATTGGATAGCGTAGGGGTAAAAATTACTATTCTCACTCCAGAGAGTGCAACAGTAGGGAAAGCGTTGGATAGCGTAGGGGTAAAAAATACTATTCCCACTCCAGAGAGTGCAACAGAAGGGAAAGCGTTGGATAGCGGGAGTGTGAAAATTACTATTCCCACTCCGGATAGTGCAACAGTAGGGAAAGCCTTGGATAGCGTAGAGGTAAAAATTACTATTCCCACTCCAGAGAGTGCAACAGTAGGGAAAGCGTTGGATAGCGTAGGGGTAAAAAATACTATTCCCACTCCAGAGAGTGCAACAGTAGGGAAAGCGTTGGATAGCGGGAGGGTGAAAATTACTATTCCCACTCCAGTGAGTTTAACAGTAGGGAAAGTAATGATTTAATATATTATTAAAAATAAATTAAATATCAATACCAATAACACATTAATTGAAATTAATAACCAATTTAATAATATGTAATAATTAATTAGAAAGACAACTACATATTAGTTATTAAAAATTAATAACCTATTCATAATTATTTAACAACTAATTAATTTTCAATAACAAAAACTAATTAATAATAAAAATTAATACCAATTAAAAATTAACAGTAAATAATTATCAATACACAAAAAGTATTTTTAATATGTAATTAATTACAATTACATTACTTCCCACCCTATTCCCCTATAAACCCACATCCCACTACAGAAAATACATTAATACAATTATCATAATTATCAAATATTTAATTAATACAAAATAATTACCAAATAATAAAAATGAATTGCCAATTAATAGAAATTAATTACCAATTAAAAATTAATTAACAATAAATTTAAAATCAATACCAATAAATGAAAAAAATTATTTACTTAATTACAATTAAATTACTTCCCACCCTATTCCCCTATAAACCAACAACCCGCTACAGAAAATAAATTTAGAAAATTAACATAATTAACAATTAATCAATTAATACAAATTAATTGGCAATTAATAAAAATTAATTACCAATGAAAAAATAACAATAAATTCAAAATGAATACCAATAAATAAATAAAAATATTTAATTAATTACAATTAAATTACTTCCCACCCTATTCCCCTATACACCCACAACCCGCTACAGAACTAAAAAGCAAAATGTAATTAAAAATTAATAATAATTGCTAAAAATTAATATTGAATTTAATATAATTAAATTACTTCCCACCCTATTCCCCTATAAACCCACAACCCGCTACAGAATTAAATTACGCAAAAATTAAATAACATAAAATTCATTACTTAAAATACATTAAACATACATTACAAAAATTAATATACACTTTTCACACATATACTAACATACAAAACACTTTTAAAAAATTGATATTATTAACAAATCGATATATTTAATGCCTATATTGTATACTTCGATATTTTGACTTCTATATTTTGAAAATCGATATTACTTACCTTAAATTCGATATTTTTAACCACTATATTGTGTCCATTCGATATTTTGTCCATTCTATATTTTTACTTCGATATTATGTCCATTCTATATTTTGGAATCGATATTATGACTGTTTACCTCCTACAGGTCTCTCGCCCGTATATCTCCAAGTTCAAAATGTTATCCAAACTGAAAGACCCATCAAGTGAGGCATTTTTTAAGCTGAATATGCCGAAATTGTTCTCTGTTAACTATTCCATAACATTGTACTAAATCTGTAAATGAGAAGAATTCTGCAATATTGTACAGGTCTGCTATCCTGGCAATCCCAGTTGCTACCCATTGTATCACAGAGCATAGCCGGGAACAGCGGCAAGCGCCACAGAGGCGGGTATTTAATATAGCTTGGGATTTTCAGCAATCTACCAACCTTCCAGGCTGCCCTTATACACTTGAAGCATGTCTTTTTATAATAACTAGGTTCTAGCTGTCAAAGAAGATCCCCAGGCACCTCACGACCAATAGCCAGCTGAGGGGAGATCTAAATCACTAGTATTCGATCTATCTGCCGTAAGCAATATTCCCATCTGTTGTAGTGTAGCAGCCCATCAGTAGAGAAGAAGGTTCGGGACAGCCTAGCCAACTCTTTCCTGAAGGAGCATCAGGGTTTTGTGCCCTATGGATTTTCTGGTATTGACATATAAAATTTATAAACATAGCGTTCAACCTTTTAAAAGCTACCTCTGCCTCAAGGGGGATGGAATGAAATAAATACAATCATTTAGGAATGACTATCATTTTAAGTATATTAAACCTCCGTATAATTGATAAATGAAACGTATATAACCATCTTAAGACGTTGCTTATACTGGCTAGTAACTGGTTTAAAATAATAGGCCAGATAAGATTCAGGGTGTTGCTTGTCTTGAACCCCAGATAAGTGGCAACCTCAGCTTTTAGGTGATCTTGAAAGTTGGTGCTCCTGGAGCAGACTATCTGAGTCTTCCTTTTGTTCAGGAGGTGCCCAAATTCCTTCCCAAATTCCTCTGCTATGTTTTCAACCTCCATAATTTACTTCTACGGATCTGTTGTGATGATGGCAATATCATCCGCATAAGCCAAGATCTTGCTATCATACCCGTTAGTGCTGACTGGTTTTATTGAATCTTCATGTGAAGTTTCAGTCCTGAAGATGGTCTCACAAATATATTATAACAGAGACCAAAACGTCAATGCCTAACACAACTTACCCTTTAGTTACCCTTTAGTTATTGCTAAATTAGATTTGTATAATCTCAGTTTCTATGTTTAGAACAGACTCTATGTTTGATATGTGTCAAAGTGGGTATATGTGCATTGATGACTATAAAACCTTCATTGATAATTATCAAAATATCTGTTACCAATGTCTTTTTGTTATGGACCCCTGATTTTATGTATTTTATTTATTCTTGATATAAACGTAACAAAAGGATATACACCAAACTGATTAAATCTATTGTTTTCAGAAGAATTTTGATATGTGTTTCGCTAAATGATTTGTGATGTCATGATTAGACATTAAAAAAAAGTGAATTGTTGAAAAAATCTATTAAAAACCAAATCCCTTGTAGGTGCGATTTCCTGTTCAACGTTTAGAAAGACAGGATTTTTCTCCACTTAGTCATGTGTGCCTGCAACCTGCCTCCAATATATTTCTGGGGTGGGTGAAGGCTGCCTTTGTGCATTCCCTTTAGACACCCAGACTCGTGGGGAGTTTAGTTGTGACTGAGTGGCCATCCACATCCTGTGGGTCATCCTGGACAAGCTGGGAGGGAGGAGCTGACACATACCTGAATAGGCTGTGTCCTGTCCACACACAAAGGGTTGCATACCCCCTGCCCCCCAGAGTGAGCCTGGAGAAATAGCTGATGAGTGAGGTCTTTGTGCACTTCAAGCCTCTCTTTGAAGTCTCTCCCCACTTCAAAGACACCACTGGGTATAAGAACTGGACATCTGACCTTTCCCATTCAGCGCACTGCTGGGCCTGTGAAGAACTCTGCGAGGAGGAAGGACTGCGATGCTGCTAAAAGTTCTCCCACTCTGCAGGACTACTGCTCTGGAAGATCTGCTTTTCTGTTGAGCTGCTCTACTGCCTGCTACCCTCTGCCTTGACTGAGGAAGAACTGGACCCATCTCTCTTGAACCAAGAGTGACTCCAAGGACTTGCTGGCCTTTTCTGAGTCTGAGGGACAATGACTTAAAATCATCCTACAACAGCACCCGGCTTTTGCTTGCTGCAAGCCTTGCCCTGCCAAGTAGTGCAAATGCAGTCCCTAGCCCTTGGAAGTGGGTATACATTGCTGCTGCAACCAGAACCCACACATTGATGCTATTGTGCTGATTAGAACCAGAGCATCTCCCTCGATGCCGAGTCATCACCACTGCTGCGAGCACCACAGACACCACATCACGACCAGGTGGCTCATCATCTCCAGTTTCCAATGCATTTCTGGCTTTGCATGACTTGGCACCAATGCATCGCCTTCAATCCTGTGCTTCGACAATAATGCATTGCGTTTTTCTTGGCGCATTTCGGCTAAGGCATTGACACAGCTAATGTACTTTTCAGTGGGCCAAAGCTTATCCCTGTATTTTATCTGTGCTCCATCAAATTCAACCTTAACTTTGAATTTACCCCCAACTAGCACGACCAGATAGGCCCAGTTGGCACTTTAAGCATTTTAACACTATAATTTTATTGTAATAGTTAAAAATTCATACCT
This sequence comes from Lissotriton helveticus, assembly GCF_964261635.1. Classification (NCBI taxonomy): domain Eukaryota; kingdom Metazoa; phylum Chordata; class Amphibia; order Caudata; family Salamandridae; genus Lissotriton; species Lissotriton helveticus. Next base: position 606,768,243 of record NC_136063.1, read on the forward strand.
CCGGTTATACTTATTAGTTTATTGTTGTTTTGGTCTTGTTGTGTTCAAAAAAATATAAGCTATATTTCTAAACTGGTATGGAGTCTTTGTGTTACTGTTTGAAGTGCTGCACAAATACTTCACATATTGCCTCTTAAGTTAAGCCTGCCTGCTCTGTGCCAAGCTACCAGAGGGTGAGCACAGTTTAATTTATGGTGTGTGTTGGACTTGCCCTGTCTAGAATTGTGAATCCTGCTTGGGCAGGGTGCATAACTCTGGCAGCTAGAAACTCAATTTCTGAGAGTTCCCCATACCAATTGACGGAGTAATAAGAGTAAAAGCGGCAGACGGTCTTTCCGTCCGCCGCAGTCCCCCTCGCCATCCTAATATGGCGGGGGGGAATCTAGGTGCGGATGGCAGGTGGATTGCCCCCGCCAGGCTGGCGGTGGCTACCACCAGCCTGGCTGGGGCAATCCTAATGGGCCCCTTAATTCGAGTACAAAAATACTACCCTGGTAAAGTGTCTGATCGCATGGCATGGTTTAGTCATGTTGATAAAAGCCAGCGCTAGTGTAGGTTGTGCCGGCCACCTCAAAAATTCAGGAAGAATTCTTAGTTATGACACCTTGGTGAGAAATTTTGCAAATTTCTCACGCACCAGACCAAATAATTTTACTATTTGGCAATTCAGCTGTGGATCCTCAGATGCGAAGCAGCCCAGCATAGCCTGTCTCCATAAGCGGATCACTCTGGTTGAAGGGAGCTTTTAACAACTGTCTCCTTTTCTCCAAAAACTCTTTACAGATGCATAGCAGGTGTGGCAGCTCTTTTGTGTCTTTTATACTCAAACGGCAAGCCATCATTGTAGCCTCCCTCTGCCAGTGGGAAGATGTGCAGCGCATTCTAGAAGAGCCATGCGGTGCCTCAGAAATTTCTCCTTGATATTTCTGGAGTATCCTATGTTGAAGTATTTTAGAGAGGCAGGTGTATCATAGCTGCTCAATCACATATAGGCATGAGCTCTACCTGTGAACGTTGCCTTGTCTTCCACTAGCGCGAGGGTTTTTTATTGATTTCCATACTCATCTTTGAATGTAAGGTGGCTGGTAGAAGCTTCCCATAGCTGGGTCAGCCTAGTCTTGAGCAGAGCACCGCAAAGGTTCTGGCAGGTGACGAGTCTCTCTGTTGCAACTCCTTTCATAAATGGTCATTTAAATTTCCAGGAGCAGCCATCCTGATTTCGGTCCAGCAGATTATGAAAGCTCTTTGCCAATCAAGGGAATGCTTTTGCAGGCCAAACTCCAGTCTGATCTATGCTGGCGAGGTGTACTTAGGCAGGATGAAGATATTTCTATATGCTTTCACTATGGTGCTGTCAAGAGTTTTTGCATCCCAATCTCTCTGAAGTTCACTACCATAGGTAATAGTTGGTATGAGTTTGGCTTGCACTACTCGGAGGAGGGGGGATAGCGTTGGCCCCTTCAGTTGTGATTTTAATTTCTTCAGCGTTACAGCCAATGCCAGTTCTTTTCTTCTGATTGCCTCCTTTTCTTCTGATTGCTTTCCTCTGGCACTCAGAATGACCTTTGTTATCAACAATCACCCCCAAGATACTTATATTCTGGTGCTGACTGAATTTGTGTGTTGCCCCAGTACCAGGCCAGTGACTTTTCTTGTTGTTACTTATCATCATGCTGCATGTCTTGTCGAAGTTGATGTTTATTATACATGAATCAGACATTGGAGATCAGGTAAGTGATGAAGGCAGGGTTTATTCACGATAGGAAGTAAGCATACAACCTCCTGCCTCAGCAACCGCCAGATCGGAATACAGGGAATCTGGAATCCACTGCATGCAATGCATGATTCTAGATTCCACGTTCCACATCAGAGGCAGGAGTAACATAGAGGATACAACATATCCTCTCTTCTTAATGAACGAAGAACAAACCATATGATTACAACGCAATGACATGAAGAAAGCATGTAAACTTTACACTCGGAACAGGGTACATTGTAAGGTAGCAACGCAATGAGGAAACATGAACATAAACTATGCAAGAAAGACTATCAATAACAAGAAATAATGGCAATGAATGCATTATACAGAAATAAAACTTGTGATACATGAAAACACATTACCCAATCCTAACCTATAGTGTAGCATGCAAAAACAACCAAGAAGAGCACTTAGGAGGAGGAAAGGGAAATGAGAGTTGGGATTAATATAACACAAAGTTATCATACTTCCTGGGAGTACTACGCTGTCTTGAGGAGCGAGAATCTATTTGTGCAGGCACACTGACTCGCTCATTAACTCTCCCAGACTCACTAGGGATGATTTTGGGATTGACCATGACTCCAGGACCATTGGAACATGAAGCACTCTCAGAATCAGACGAGGCATTCTTGGCAACACCACCACTCCCTTTCGCAAATAGAGCAATCCTTCTAAAGTTCCAATTCTGGCCATTCTCAAGAACAACATGCCATTTGTGCACCTCTTTGACTTTAAAAGGATCTGAAAACTTGTTCGCCCCGGACTCCTTTCTACCTAACTTAATTTTGACAAAATCGCCAACATCGACTTTACCAACCTTCCCTTTGAAGCAACATCTGTCATACATGGGAGTAACATTAGGGGGGCATTCAAACCCTTGAGACTTGAGTTCCAACAACCATTGAGGGATCATCTTAGTCTTGGGAATTCTACCCCGCATGCTTTCAAAGGGAACTTTATTAGTCACACTATGAACTGTGGTATTGTAAGACCAAACAGCTTCTTCCACAGCGCTACGAACATTTCGTTGACCTTGCAAAGCCAGTTGAATAACACCCTTAATAAGTCTGTTCATGCGCTCCACAATGCCGTTCCCTTGTGGATTATATAAAGACGTATGCATGTGCCTAATGCCATGGTTGGAAAGAAAAATCTGCATGGAGGAGGATGTCAATTGCGTACCGTTGTCTGTCAACAATATGCAAGGAAAACTTTCTTTCATAAAAACAGACCTAAGATACCCAATCACACTCTCCGTGGTAATGTTTTTCATGAACTCAACGCACAACCATCGAGAACATACATCCACTAGTACTGTAGCAAACCGACAATCAGCAGGCAAGTAGTCCATGGGACCAATAAAGTCTAGACAGACTTTGCTCCAAGGCAGATCTTCGCAGCTGGAGATAGACCCCAAGGGACGTGAATGCACCTTTAATCTCTTTTCACTCTCCTTGCACATCAGGCAGTTCTCAACCCAACGCCTTACATCATCATCTAAACCTGGCCACCAAAAGTTGGTCTTGAGGCGTTTACTAGTCATACTCTGACCGAGGTGACCTTCATGGGCCAGAGTAAACAACCTCTTCTTCAGGGGATTAGGAGGTACAAATCTTTCACCTCGCAACACAAAATCATCAGAGCTACCTACACTAAGTTCCTCCTGTACCTGTATGAAACTGCGTAAAGAGGGTTTAATGTCACCCTCCCGTTTCCACCCCAGTCGGATGGCACTGATCAAATCTGTAAAATCAGAATCAGCTAAAACGGCTCGATGCCACTCTTCTCTAGAGATAGAATTAAAACCATTTGAGCAAACATCACTGAAATCATCAACCAAACACACAGTCTCATCATCAAAATCATAACACTCCCCACAATCAACAGGGAGACGGGACAAACAATCCGCTTGGACGGTCTTCCAACCAGAGATGTGCTGCAACGAAAAATCATACTCCTGTAACTTTGCAGCAAACCTCATGAGACGAGGAGAACCTTTACTGGCACCTCCAGGGGAAAGTATTTTGAGGAGGGGCTTGTGATCTGTTCTCAGCGAAAAGTGTGAGCCCCATACATAAGTACGAAAGTGCGACACACCCCAAACAGCAGCCAACGCTTCACGTTCTATGACCGCATAATTGCGTTCTGAAACAGTTAAGGTGCGTGAAGCGAAAGCTACTGTTTTCTCTGTGTCACCCTTCCTCTGAGAAAGAATAGCACCAATGCCATAAGCACTTGCATCGACAGTCACAAATGTATCTCTGCCTGGTTCATATGTGGAGAGAATACCTGCATTGTCGATCTCTAACTTGATTGTTTCAAACGAATCAGATTGCAGAGGACCCCAGTCAAATTGAACACCTTTCTTGAGAAGTAGTCTCAAAGCTTCAGTCTTGTGAGAAAAGTTGTGGACAAACTTGGAATAATATTCCACTAGCCCCAGAAATGATTTCAATTGCTCTTTGTTCGAGGGAAGGGGAGCACACCTGATGGCTTTCAATAAATCTTCCTTGGGTTTGACGCCTGCATGTGATATGGTGTAACCTAGATAGTCTATTTCTGTTAACATGAACTGGCATTTATCTTTCCTAAGAGTGAGGCCCGCATCAGAAAAGGTATTCAACACCTTGGCTAGGTTATCGTTGTGTTCAGATTCATTAATCCCTGTCACCAAAACGTCATCTTGAAAATAATGTACCTGCTTTAAGCTTCCAAACAAAGAATGCATCATACGCTGAAATACACTGGCTGCGGAAGCCAACCCAAAGGGTAATCTTTTAAATTGGAATACTCCCTCAACGGTGACAAAAGCAGTAAGTTCCCATCCCATCCTCGTCGCCAAAATATTATACATGAATCGGACATTGGAGATCAGGTAAGTGATGAAGGCAGGGTTTATTCACGATAGGAAGTAAGCATACAACCTCCTGCCTCAGCAACCGCCAGATCGGAATACAGGGAATCTGGAATCCACTGCATGCAATGCATGATTCCAGATTCCACGTTCCACATCAGAGGCAGGAGTAACATAGAGGATACAACAATGTTCAATCCGTTTTCCTCCGAGTATTCCTGTGTTGCGTTTAGATGATTCTGTAAGCCCACCTGAGTGTGACTGACTAAAACGACATCATCGGCATACAGGAAGCTCGAAAGCGCCATTTTCTGTCAACTCGAGGGAACTGAGTTTAAAACAAAAAGGCATCATATTTATAGGTTTCAGTAATAATTGTCTATATTTAAACGTAATTGCTTCACGAGGGGAAATGATGCTTTGATTCTGTACACCGTGTACGTTTTACAAATGACAGTCTTCTGCATAACCATGCCGTCCCCATCTATGTGCTCTTCAAAGGTACAAATAGTATATGTGACGTATTTTATTGTTCTACATTAACTTAAAAGCAAAAAAATAATGAAATGAAATCGAGGGCTCTAGATTTATTCAGCAATACACTCCATTTTGTTTACTGTCCTGGCAGCATAATATTATACTGGCTGAAGGATGAAGCTTGTGAGATTTATATAAATCTGCACTGTCCTCCAGCTGACCTTGCTTGTGCTGTGAAATGCCTGTTCCCCTCAAGCCGCCAGCCCCTCATGGCTGCTTCCTGAACATGCAGTAGTGGCTCTTTGTAGGGCTGCTGAGCTCGGGAATCGATACTGTATTCCCCGCAGCCAATATAGAAAGCTGACAGCGTGAAATATCTGACTGCGTGCGGCTGCAAGCAGCTCTGTGGCGATCTGCGCATGACTCCCAAGCCTCCACAAGGAGTCGAGATGTGAATACAAAGTGTGAGATTTCTGTCATTTAATTTCTGGCCTGCTGCTCTGTCACTCGCCTCTTGGACTCCGGACTAGGAAAAGCTGCAGATACACTGGGAGAGTTGGGAAATTGTTAGTCACACTTATCATGCTGTTTCATGTTATAATTCACTGTACCTATCGATCCCTTAAACCAATTTACTTCACTTTACATTTCCACCTTTCCCTTTTTAGTAGTAATGGTCAGAAAAATTCGAATACTGTTTTTTCATATTCTCATGGAAGGACCTTTACTCCTACATGGAGTATGCACACGGGGTCAGGTGCGAATGTACATGCGCTGTATTTTATGCTGAATTAGCTGATGAATTACAACATTGCTTGTCAGCCATTGCTAGAAGTCTTGCACCCGCCACCTGGAGGAAAGTTTACGAAAAATACATGCCAAATAAATGTAACATTTTAAAGAGAAGGCCACTAGATGGCTGCAGGCACGCACACACTAACAGCTTTCACCCACAGACTGCAAGACTGAGACTGGAGTCCTGTGACAGGCAGTAAAGCTGTTTCAAGTAATTTCAGGGCAGGCATGGGAAGGAGGTCTGCATTATATACAAACCATTAACCCTGGCTTTTAACTTGTTTCTGCGGTTGACGAGCAGAAATAACATTTTTGAGGCAGTTAGTTCAAATCTGAACTACTGAAATGCAATGGTTCAGTGCTTCCTGTACCGAGCGGCTTCTGTGTCCCCTTTCATTATTTACAGAGATACATTCGTCAAAGCTGTGCAAAGCTTATGAGAATTTGCATTGCTCAAACAACACGTTCACTTGACTTTGGCATGTCTGCATGTTTTAAAAAAATGTTAAATGACAGAAAATCAGTAGAAATCCATAGCTATATATCCTGAAAATCCAATCCCATACGAACTTTCTTTGAGTTCCCAACTTGTATTATTGTACTGACATGACATCGGATTGCAATTAAAGTCAGTCATTTGACATCTAAGTGTACAAATACTTAAAATGGTAATATCGAGTAATAGTTCATAATAAATGACGATAGACTCCTGAAGACTTTTATGCAAAGTTGGATTTTGCACGCGCACGAAATACAAATAACAAACATCAAGCAAATAATGTTATCTCAAAAAGTGTGAGTCGTAAGAATAGAACGACTAACCTCAGTACCAAACTTTAGTGATGAATAATTGTTGGTATGTGACTTATACACAAGCTGCTAAAATAATTCACTTGATAAATGTAGACACTGAAGAGATGTGTGTTCTCAGGTCTTTATTTCAGCAGGCCCGAGTTGATACTGACCCTTTGAGTTAAATCAATTAAGATCCTTTTTTAGAAAAAAAGAACACCTGTCAACAGTGCTACATGAAATCTTAAAATAGGGATTCTGAAGACAATAATTATTTTGTTTAGTTTCCATTTGTATATACCTGGATTTCTGGCATTTGAATTATGGGCAGTGGGAGGCTGCCAGACAATCTCTCACTGCTTGTGCTTCATCGTAAAATATGGTGGTCGATTTGGAAATCCCAATTGGAATAGTTCACTTTAAAGAAATGTCATGGTAAAATCATGCAAAGAGTGTACATTCAAGTACAGAGTGAGACACTATGTGACCTTATTCCAGCACATGTGAGACTGAAAACATGTAGACAAAGCTGTAGTTTTAAAATGTCGGTAAACAGTTTCAACTTTTTTGCTCTACATGTCGCACTAATAGAGCAACGGTATGTTGAAACATGATATAATAAAGGCCACAAGGATGCCATGTATAATGTCAAGAGTTGAAGGATGGAAGTCTTCCTAACTTACATATTTCAATAGGAAAAGGGACACCAAAGGGCTGTTAAGGCGTATCCTTAGGGTTGCTTTATATTGACAAGAATGGCAGCTCACTTTTTTAAAAAGTACATTTATATACCAAAACCAACGAACTACCTATAAAGCCCACTCCTTCAGCAAATGACCAATTAATCGGAAAATCAATTGTATTAGCAAACTTAAATTTTTAGTACAAGAATCATAAAAATATGTATAAAAATTATGTTAAACTATGGCTCCCATTGCTAAGGTTAAAACATGTTTGCCCCCTCTAATTTCATACCCCCCTATCCACCGACGTTGGCCACCACCTTCTCTCCAACAGCTGATATCCTAACTCTTCCTGTGAGGATACAAACCATCCTGTCCCTTCTAGCAGTGGATAACTGTTATACCCCCCTTAATGTACGGTCATATCGCCCCTCTTCCTGCTTCCTGTTGTGACTGAAATTATACCATGATGTACAATGTTTTACTGCTGTACCATTGGCTTGTTGCCATGTTTTCTCCTCCTGTGAAATCTAATAAAAAATTGTGACACAAAAAAATAACATGTTTGCATAGGTAGAAATCCTATACAGTGACCCTAATTAGGTTCCTTTTCAGCCCAGATGACTGCGATAATGTGAATTCCCTGAATAATAAATATTCTGCCTACATGCAATGCGCATTTTTAAACACTGCTGCCTATTCTGTGACTAAACCAGAACGCCAATTGAACCTGAATATAGGGGATGATACTGACATGAACAACCGTTTCTGTGCTTAGCATATATTTGTGAGGGAAACAGAAGATGCTTGACAGCTGTATTATACAAAGGCATGACTGGGCCTCCTGTCATTCCCACCAACAAATCAAAAGAAGCTCATGGCAAGGTAAGTACCCTAGCAGAAACATTGTGGCACTTTATTTCAGTGGAGGCATTGATGATAGATAGGTGACCAGCATGGAAGGGGGCCTTTCTTTGATGCTCTCTTTGATGAGAAGAAGTCTGTTACTGACTAGTCTGGGGCAAGCTTGAGAAGACCAAGCAAATTAATCCGCCTGAGCCTCACTATCACTATTATGGAAAACCCACTAATGGTGCTTCTTGGGATTGCTTCAGCCAAAAAACACAATATGTTCCGTAAAACACAACACATGTGGAGACTGCATTGGAATTTTACATGGATAATTCTAAGGTCTACCACCAGTTACTGCTGGGGTAACACTATAAATGAAGGCAGGTCACTATAACTGCAGAATTTTAGTGGTTTTGTACGAGTGCAATCTGAGCCTAACTATAACGTCCCTGTAACCTTTGAATTTTTAAGTGCATTTCTAAGGTTTTTAAAATTCAATTTCCTAACTACAATGACCCTAAAACCTTTGGCTTTTTTTAAAGTGAATTTCTATGTTTTTTTAACTAGTAGTCATGTTTGCAGAGTGGTGGAAAAAGGAAGCGGGCCCCCGACTACCTCAAAGCAATCCAGCTGTGTGGGACTAACTAGAGGTAACAGGAGGGGTTGTTGAACCTGAAAGACCCTCAGCATCTAAGGGAACTTCATTCCCCAACTAGTAGGGCACCAGAAGGCATGTTTGCATAGTGGGGGAGACAGGGGGCATGGCCTCCAACTAGCTCTCAGCAATCCCGCTGTGTGAAACTTACTGGAGGTAATAGCAAGCATTCTTGCCCCCCCCCCCTCCCCCCCCGAGGAGCCTCAGCTTCCAAGGGGACTTCATCCTTCAACTGGTAGTGCACCAGGAGGCATGTTTGCAGAGTGGTAGAGAAAGGGAGGCGACCTCTAGCAATCCGCTGTGTGGGACTTACTGGAGGTAACAGGAGGAGTTGTTGGCCCCAATGATTCCCAGTGGCCAAGGGGACTTCATCCCCCAACTAGTGCTTCACCAGAAGACGCTTCTTCAGAGTGGTGGTGAAGGGGGCCGGTACCTCCAACAACCTCTCTGCAATTCTGCTGTGTGGGACTTGCTGGAGGTAATGGTAGGGGTTGTTGGACCCCCAAGGACCCTCACCCACTAAGGATTCTTCATTCCCCAAGAAGATGTGCACCAGGAGGCCACTTTGCACAGTAGTTGAGAAAGGGGGTGGGCCTCTGGCAACTTCCCCAGGCTGGCTTTTTAAAAAAATATTACAATTTTTATTAGGGCGGGTGGTCAGATGGCCCACCAACCTGGGTCGATTTCGATCCTGGGGACCCCATCCGATGTGGCCAGGACTTTTTGTTAATATTTCAGTTATAGTGTAGAGGGGACCCTATCCCACAGATCCTGGCCATTTAGAGATGGAGGAGAGGAGCAGCGCAGCCCCACTTCCTCAGCTGAATTTGGTCCAGAGGACTCCATTTTCCCAAGCCTCTGCATTTGTTGTGAGCACCCTCCACTGGGATTGCCCTCACGATCCGTGTCAGCTCCCCACCTTCTGTGGGATCTGGCATTGCTTTCAGACATAGATAGCATCTGCAAAAACAGAGCCCTGTGTCTGAAAGCAGTTTTGCTGTGCTTCCAGCAAACAAGAGGATTTTCAATGCTCCTTCTTGTTTGAAGCGGAGCCTTTGATTTGGTTTGGCGAAAGCAGTAGAGTTCCCGCCAAGCCACAGCAAGCAGCTGTGTCCAGGGGTGGGCACCTTGGGACATAGCAGGAGCTGGGCCTGAGAAGGCCAAGCTGAGAGGCGAGGCCCCTAGGGCCCAGCTGAGAGGTGGGGTCCCCAGGGCCATTATTGGCTCAAGGAGGCGGCCACGCTGCCCCCCTCCTTTCTTGAATTAGGGATTGCAGTAGGATCTGCCCTGGGAGGTGATGATCCGTGGGACTGATATCGGCCTCCAGCTGCTGTTTGTCACATCTGGGAGGTGCTATACCACGCTGTACATGGCTGTTGATCCCTTCAGTCACTCCAAAGGGTCTCCAGACTCTGGTAGAAGGGGTCCTTCCCTTGTACCACCCAATCAATGGCTCACCAGAAAAGAAGGTTAGTTCTGCTGATACAATTTTTACTCCATATGTTTTCACTATCATTGTATTGTAATTATGATGTGGTGGCCACAACATAGGACTCTAACAGTTAAACAGTTATGGTACATGGTGCACTGACATTTGTGGAGGTTACAGATTCAAGATGATGTTCATACACTACTGAACCATACAACAGTTGGATGGCAATAGCTATACATGTAAGGACTTATTGCTGTACAATGCTGACTTTGCTATCATGTTATGAAAGATTACAGAAAATAATGTGCCTTTACTTCAAAATTTGAGTATGTGTCCTGTGAGTGTTTTTTGGGACATACAATAAACCCCGGGCAGAGCTTACGGAGTGCAGCTATGCGGAATTCCACGGAGTTGGGGGGAAACTCTATGGAACTCCACGTAGGCTCCTGCCTCCACCCGCATAAATTAAAATAACTTACAACATAATTTAAAAGGAATAAAAGTAACTTACCTTATTGCAGCATACCTGGGCTGACCTCCTCCCTCTCGTCCATCTTCCACAAACTGCACATGTGCGCACGTGCATGCTAAGTTCATGCAAGGTGTACACGAGGAGGAGGAGGGCAGCCCGGGGATGCCGCAATAAGGTAAGTTACTTTTATTCCTTTTAAGTTATGTTGTATGTTATTTTAATTCATGCTGGGTGGAGGTGGGGCCCAATTTAGCGGGCTGGTGGGCTGACTAACTCCGCTCCGCTGACGGTGTTTTTTTTCCCTACTCCACGTTCTCACCGGAGCACAGAGTAGGGAAATCTCCCTAGACTCCACTGGCGGAGCGGAGTTCTCCACCCGCGCCTACATATAATGTAACTGTACAATCGCACCAAGTGCTCAGCACACGAGTCATTACAAACCTGTCTTCAGACTGGTACCAAGACCTCATAAACACAATAGGAGCTATAGCGGGAACTACGGTATACACCCGTTACAACGGATCTTTTACTCCGCAGACCCATTACAACGCGACCATTACTCCGCATACCATTACAACGCATTGCGCTGGGGGGCGCTCTAGGATAGGGGATAAGTATAATTTACTATCCAACACCTTCCCTAGGGTCCACGGGGACTGGAGTTAGAATAGTAAATTATACTTACCACTATCCAGCGCCCCAAGGCGCTATGCGTTGTAACGGTATGCGGAGTAAAAGTCGCGTTGTAATGGTCTGCGGAGTAAAAGTATGCGTTATAACGTCATACATCCGGGAACTACAGAACAGCCCGCCCTCCACTCAATACATTTCAAATAAACAAAAGGGCTGTCCCTGAATCAAAACACCAAGGTATATATTTTCAACATATTTGGGGTATCGCAACTTTGTCCACACACTCCCTCTAATACCATATGGTTCCAATGTTGTGGTGTATCTTTAAAAATAGTCTAATACACTACAATCAAAGGCCGACCCACCAACTGAAAAAAGTTGGAAAGGAAAGAAAGCACCTCACGGTTGCAAAACCAAGGGGGCTGCTGACTGGTACTCGCCAGCAAGCCCACTTATCATCATTGGTTGCTTTCTTTCCCAGAAGAAGAAAATGAAATGTGTGTGTTTTCAAATAAAGCAAAACCTACACCCAATGAAATTAAACTAGGATAAAGAAAACTCAATGTGAATGTCCTACCTATGCCTGCTACAACCATGCAAGGCCCTTGGACCCCTTGAGGATATAGGCAATCCTCAACATTAAAAGTGGATACAGCTTCCTGGCTTTCCAATAGCTTTATTCCATGCTGTAAGCTCTTCCAAATTACAAAATGGCTCCTATAGAGCCATAGTCAACCATTAGCCAACATGTTTTGTTGCCATACCAAATTTTTGAGCAACTTCTTCAGGGCTAGTGGGGTTCCAAATTTTAAAACTTCTCGGGAGGTTTCACATCAAACCATTTGGTTGCATGTCGCCTGCATACCTGCACCCATACAAGCGAGCAGAACGCGCCCAATGTCACTTCATACCGAATGGGAGTTTCTTCAAGAAGAGAGAGAAACTCCCATTCAGTATGAAGTGACAGGACCATTTGGCGGTCACTAAGCAAATACGCGATCATTGGACGCGTTCTGTTATTTCATTGTTGTAATGCGGTGTTTAAGATACCTATCATCTTTCTGTGAAATCAAAGGGAACCGGCTGCTGCCAAACCACAGGGTGACAGACACCTCTCCTCCGCAAACCTACCACCAGATTTAGACTTCCCACTGCGTTAGTTGGGAATCGTAAACAAAACTGCTTTGACCATGAAGGGGAAACTGCAAAGTCTAATGGTCCACCATGATATTGGTCGTCATCATGGGTGGCTGGTGCAAGGGTGTTGCCTCTGGTGGCACAAAAAGAGAAGCTATTTACAACAGCATAGAGCTTCTGAAAATGCAAACAACTAACTGACCAGTCTGTCAGTTCGGGTGAATACTTTCCTAAGACCTGTGTACTGACATCTCAGATGTGCATGTCAGCAGCGCAAGGGAGGGGATTAGTGACTAGGTTGATAGGACTGCACTTGTGTGAGGGGCCCTTTTCATGGCAGTCCTCTCACACATTTTCAATGCCATAGTTTCTCCTCTTTTCTGAGAAGCAAGGCAGAGTCTCTGGTAGGCAGATGGACTGAAGATGCTGTGTGCCATTGCAAAAAACAACAAGTGATGGACTGAATGTGGATCAATGTCACACACTCCCCCAGTCAAAAGATCTGGGCCCAAATCCATCGTTTTTTTGCACTCCACACCACCCTGGGTCAGATAATGGCGTTATGCAAATCAGCTCTGACCCTCTTGCCCCATGGGAACAGTCCAGTCCGAACTACAACAGCCATATCTTTCCCAGACCGGAATCAAGCATCCGAGGACCGGACCGGTTTCGAGGTAACACCTCTCTTCAGCCCGGCTAGCTTGACTCCAAGTGGTGTGGAGTGCCTGGGACCCACGTCTGGGCATCCCCAGCGCACTTAGGGCGGCAATTGCAAAAAACAACAAGTGATGGACTGAATGTGGATCAATGTCACACACTCCCCCAGTCAAAAGATCTGGGCCCAAATCCATCGTTTTTTTGCACTCCACACCACCCTGGGTCAGATAATGGCTTTATGCAAATCAGCTCTGACCCTGTTGCCCCATGGGAACAGTCCAGTCCGAACTACAACAGCCATATCTTTCCCAGACCGGAATCAAGCATCCGAACCCGGTCCGGTCCTCGGATGCTTGATTCCGTTCTGGGAAGGACATGGCTTTTGTAGTTCGGACTGGACTGTTCCCATGGGGCAACAGGGTCAGAGCTGATTTGCATATCGCCATTGTCTAACCCAGGGTGGTGTGGAGTGCAAAAAAACGATGGATTTGGGCCCAGATCTTTTGACTGGGGGAGTGTGTGACATTGATCCACATTCAGTCCATCACTTGTTGTTTTTGCAATTGCCGCCCTAAGTGCGCTGGGGATGCCCAGACGTGGGTCCCAGGCACTCCACACCACTTGGAGTCAAGCTAGCTGGGCTGAAGAGAGGTGTTACCTCGAAACCGGTCCGGTCCTCGGATGCTTGATTCCGTTCTGGGAAGGACATGGCTTTTGTAGTTCGGACTAGACTGTTCCCATGGGGCAACAGGGTCAGAGCTGATTTGCATATTGCCATTGTCTAACCCAGGGTGGTGTGGAGTGCAAAAAAACGATGGATTTGGGCCCAGATCTTTTGACTGGGGGAGTGTGTGACATTGATCCACATTCAGTCCATCACTTGTTGTTTTTGCGTGTGCCATTGGCAGGCAAGCATATTTTCGGAATGAGGATGTGAGTCTCAGTGGACAAGATGAAGAGGATGGCAATGTGTGTAGGCATGTACCTGGGGAGGAATGAAGACCAGTTAGTGACTAACATTAAGGCTGTCATTACTAGACTCTAAAACTACCAACCCTGAATAGCTGTTCCCTTATCTTAGTTGTCTTATCTTTTGAGCAAGGTGGTGGATTTAGCTAGGATTTGATTCTTCTCTTGGATACTCACTATCAAAATACCACGAATTGGCTCCATGTATGGTATCAATCCGAGGACATTCTTTGTAGCTTATTTAATCTTTAGGCTCCATATAATTAAGGAGTAACACTAATGTATGAGCATTTTTGCATATGTCTTGTCTCTGAGGCCTGTGAGTGGAAAACGTCATGACTACATGGTCAAATATAATCAATGACTAATACAAGAGGTAGTTAGGTTCTGAACATTTAAAGTAGAGTGCGAATATGCTGTCATGGAGTGTTCTTTAAAGAGATGTGTCTTTAGCTTGTTTTTTTTATTTGATCAGGGTTGGGGCTGTACTCATTGATATCAGAATGTCATTGCATATTTTGGGTGCATCAATAGAAGGGACCTAATGCATTATTTTGTTTTCCCTTTTCCCTCTTCTTCATCTCCAAGGCAATAGTGTCCTAGTTGCGGGTGTGTCAAGAACCACTGGTGATGGTGATTATGTTAGTCAAGTAAGCAAGGGGTTCTGGGCACAATGGTTTTGTAGATGATGCAGTTGGTTTAAAAGTTTGTTGTGGCTGTCAAATGGAGTCAGTGAAGTCTTTAGAGTGAGGGTTATGTCCTAGATTTGAATAGCCTTTGATTTTTCCTACCTGCCCTTCCCCCGAAAATTCGTTACATATTATGGATAAAAAAAGGTGATATGTCCATTTTGACATTAGTTTTTTTACTACATGTAAAACATTTAGCTCCTTAGTCAAAGTTATCCTGTTGAAGACAAGACTTACCTGGCACACTACAAACATGTTAGAATAATGAGTTCAAAACCTCTGGATTGTTAGGAACTGTTTAAGAAAATGTTGATGTGCCATCCACCATTAAGCTCCACTTCTTAAAGTTTTCTCAGAGGGAGAACCTGCCCAAACCATTCTAGAAACCTTCACACTTACTCACTCGGCTCACTCAATATTGTTAAAAGTAGGCCCCATCAATTTAAGTTCAGTCACGGAATCAAATGATGAGCCAGGACTACCGTATGGAGACTGGTTTATTTTCTGTCTCTACAAATTTGCCTTAATATTTGGTAGAGCGTATGGTGGCATTAGTCTCTTATCGAGAACACAGAGGGTCTCATTAACCACTTGCATGCTAATGACAAGGTGAACTCGTCATGAGGCACACTGGAGCTGTGCTCATGACAAGGTCAACTCGTCATGTATAATGGGATTCATAAATATGCAGCACAGGAGGGGAAAACCCCTTAGCAGCCAAGTGGTTAAGATGGGGGTCAGAAAAGTTTCCATGGTCCTGTGGAAGGCGGTCAGACCACAGCAGCCACATCAAAAGCGATTGAACCGATCACTGCATTACAATGTGCGCAAATAGACTGAAACCCGTCCTCAGCGGTCCTTCTGACTCTGACAATAAATGACAACCAGTGATTCTCCTAATGTGTGACCTGACAAGCCAGAGCCTGAATAGATCTCTGTAGGCCCACCATGTCAGAGGGAATGCCTTCCAGGAGGGCAACAACCTGGCTCAGCTTTTTGCTATGCTCCTGGAGGACATTCAGCACTGCAGTTTGACCCACAGAGATCTGCCTCAGGATATCTATGGCTTCCACACTCAGGGCAGCAGGGAAGAAAGACGCTGGGGCTGAAGTACCTGGTTGGACTCTGCTTAGGGGAATGGGCCCAGACAGCAGTTTGAGGAGCAGCAAGGATGATGGAGATGGAACAAGGGCTGGAGGACATGGATTCAGCAGATAGTGTTCCAGGTTTGTCCGCCACCAGCAGGAAGTGGCCACTGGAGCGAAATGAAGATGAAGATGTTGATGAGTTGTCTTCTTGCCCCTCCAGGGCACTCCTCTCATCCTCTGGGCCACTGGTCACCTCTGTTTCAATATGGTGTAGGGAACCACTGTGGCCAGCTGCTTCCCCAACTTTGTCAACCCTGTCACTTTCGTTGCCCTCGGTTCATGCTGTAATAGAAGTTGAAATAGTTTAAATACAATTGCCTAAGACCACTTTGCAGGCATAACATTACACAGCACATTACACATTAGAATGGATAACTACTTGCACAGGGATTATTACATCAGCTTATCCATTGGCATGAGAACATGCATTAATGCCAAATGACCTGAGCACAGTTAATCGTCATGGTGTCAGAACCACTACCAGCTCCAATTGCCTGGGTTAGCATGTCTATATTTCACCCTAATGTGTGTTGCAAGAGATATCATCACCTTCTCAACATAGGCCCTTGTACCATAACATTGTCACATTGAGTTATTGTTGGACTTGGCCCTTTCTGCAGGGTTATCCCGAAATTGTTTATCTTCCTCCTGTATTGTTTCTGACCTGTTTTTGTTGATTTTAGGACTCTGGGCACTTTGCCACTGCTGATCAGTGTCAAAGTGCAAGTGCTCCCTGTGTAAAGTGTAATGATAATTGGTTGCTCATTGATTGGTATGTTTGCCTTACTACTAAAGTCCCCAGTAAAGTGTACTATGTGTGGTGTGTAAGTATCTGCCTTTTCCCTGACCTAGGGGTTTCATTATCTTTTTTACAGGGAACCCTTGTTTGATAGAAGTGTACTATGTGTGCCAGGGCTGGTAATGCAAATGCTCCTAGTGGGCCTGCAGCACTAATTGTGCCACCCACACAAGTAGCCTTAAAGAGAGAATTTGGGCCTGCCACTGCAGTGCCGGTGCGCAGTTTTTTAAACTGCCATTTTGTCCTGACAAATGCACCCACTTGCCAAACCCTTACCCTTCCCTTTCTATGCACACCAGGCACCCCTATGATAGGTACAAGGTACCCCCTGGGCAGGGTGCAGTGCTTGTGAAAGGTAGGACATGTACTAAGGTGTGCACCATGTCCTGACAGTGAAATACTCTCTATTTCGTTTTTCACTGTTGACAGAATGGGGAGGCTGTGTAATATGTTTTCAAGTCTATCTTCCCAAAGGCTTAAGATGGAGAGGTGAAGTTTAGTATGCCAGGACTCCCAATGTAATAACACATCTTTTTATGAAGGTGTTTTTGCATTGTGTGTTTAGAAAGCACTCTTTTAGAAGTGGCTGGGTTTATGTGCTCTAGCATATCTGTGTGTCTCTGTCTGGTTGTGGATTGACTGTCTGAATTTGAAAGTGATAGGATCTGGGGAATGTCTTGTCCCAGGGGAGGAGGTGAGACAGCAACAGGCTGACCAGCATCTGGAGTGTCGGGGGAGGAGTAGCCCCTAGAGGTGAAGAGGCCTGGGTTGCTGCCATAAAACAATCGTCCCATCTCCTGCTCAGTGATTGAGAATCCAGACCCCCACTAATCAAAGGAAGGTGTCACTGGCAGGGAGGTACCCAGAATTGGTTTGAACAGGGGTCAGTGACCCCCTGAACACAAAGACTGCAAAGACATTTATGGCCATAACTATGAGAGCTGAAGCTCCTGAACGTTGGAATGGAGAAATGGATTGATCAATACTGAAAAGGATTGAACCTACTTCGTGGGCAAGAGAAACCACTGCCAAGGAAGAAACAGCTGAAAAGATGGAAGGAAAGAACTGACCCTTGCTGTGTGTTCTGGGGCTGGCCTGTAGTTTGCTGCTTTAACCAAGGAGAGGCTAAAGGGACTTTGCTGTGTGCTGTGTCCCCCTGCTTGAAAGATCTTTGCTGTTTGCTGTGTCCGGAAGTAACATATCCCTAAGGGCCCGAGGTGAGCTGGCTCCCTGTTGCAGAAACTCAGGAGCACAAACGTATCCAGGAGAGTCTCAGCATCACTGTGTGTGTGTGCTTTTTGCAGCCTGAGCCCCTCATGAGGATTGTCCTGTGATCGTGTGCAATGGAGTCCAAGTGAGTCTCAGCAATGCTGTGTGCTTGTGCTTTGTGCAGCCTGAGACCTTCATGAGAATTGCCTATTATCGTGCACACCCGGAATCCAAGTAAGTCTCAGCAACGCTGTGTGCGTGTGCTTTGTGCAGCCTGATACCTACGCGCGGATTGCCCTGTTATCGTGCACCCGGAGTTCAAATGAGTCTCAACGATGCTGTGTGCATGTGCTTTGTGCAGCCTGAAGCCTTCGCGAGGATTACCCTGTTATCGTGCACCCGGAGTTCAAGTGAGTCTCAGCGTGCAGTGTGTGTGTGCTTCGTGCACCCTGATACCTTCGTGAGGAGTGCCATGTGATTGTGCACGACCGAAGCTCAAGTGAGTCTCAACGACGCTGTGTATGTGCCCTGTAGCAGCCTGAGATCTTTATAGCACCAGCGGCCCGGACCGGCAGCCCCACAGGAGCTGGGCCGCTAGCTCAAACTTGCCGTTGCTAGAGCGGGATCTCAAACAAACTCCACCAAGAGAGGGCCCGAGTCCCACTGCCCATAACCCACAAAGTTGCATTGGAAGCCCAAGTCGCGGGAGGAAGAGAGGAAAGCGTGGTCACAACCCCCCAGGTAAAGTGTGTCGCCACCTGGGGCGGGGTGCAGGCTCAGAGAGAGACGCTCTTGGCCTTTCCCATTCCTGTATCGTGAGCCTCTGCTTTGGCTCCTATTGCGGCCCGTACTTACCAAGGAGTGGCAGTGCCGGGGCCGGAGTGCGGAATTGCACTTTTGGTTTACATCATACCTGTGTGGGGGCATCTGTTGACATAAGCTGACCACGAGTCAGTACGAGGGGAGGAGAGACCGCCTAAGGCACCGTGATCGCTGCTGGAGCGTATTACGCTTCACATTAATTCTGCATTACGAACTACCTGATTGTTGTAATACGCATTGCATTATTTCTGCATTACGAGCTACCTGAAGTGTAATACACATTGCATTATTTCTGCATTACGAACTACCTGATTAGTGAATTACACAGTGCATTATTTCTGCATTACGAACTGCCTGATTGTTGGATTACACATTGCACTATTTTTGCATAATTAATTACCTGATTGTTGCATTATGCATTGCGTTAGTTGGCATAACAAAATACCTGGTTGTTGCGTTACACATTGCACTATTTTGGCATTACAAACTGCTTGATTGTTGCATAACAAACTGGATTATTTTTACATTGCAAAGTGCCTGATTCTTGCATTACGAACTGCATAGCATTGTATTAGGACTGCTGTGGATCATTTAGAATTGCTCATTAATATCGCCAGAACTTACAAGGGCTGGCTGGCCCAATAAACGGCCAGGAGGAATATTACAAATGCGCATAGGTTGGATTTATAACGTGTGGTCTCATTGTATATCTTTTTGCATAAATTTAAACTTGATTTTATGAAACGCGTGTGGAGTCCATTTATGGCGTCATCTTTGAGTTACTGAGAGCGTGGTTTTACACACTTGCCTTGAAGATAAGCCTGGCTGCTCATGCCAAGCTACAGAGAGGGTGAGCTCAGACTATCTGAGAAGGTGTCCTTCCTTTCCCTGACATGGAAGCAAGGGTCCCTATTTGGCCTAAGGTACCTACCTCAGCCAACTAGCAACCCCCAAGTCTAACATTTATCTAATGGAATGTCCACATGAATACATTTCTATTTATCCACACAGGGTCCTGCAACAAGCAAAAGGTTAGGTGTCCCAAACTTACTACATGTTGCACTGCTGGGCACCTACTAAGGATAAGTACCATTAAATTCTGAAGTAACAGTTGACATGGAGGTGCCCATTCCACTGCTAATATTCTCAAGTTACAGTCTCACTTCTGTCCACTGCCAGATGATGCTGTCAACAGATGCACATGAGTAGCCTAGCTACCTGTCACATGTAGTACAAAAGAGTAGTATGTAGACAAATAGAGATAGCACCACAAATAAGCATTGTTTAAGAGGTACATCCTCAGTCAAGATAGGTTAATGTGAGCAGACCTTTTCCACATTTCAACTGTCAATGCCATGAGGACACTGAAAGTACATGATGCATTGTAATGAGCCTGTCCATGAAGATCTCACATTGGGCTCCACAAGGGGAGGGTATAAACAGTACAGTCTATGATTTTGTGACACATTTACCTATTTAGTACTGACTGCTGACACACAAGTCACACCAACATGTTAGCATATCACTCCTGGATGCATGTGACCAGCCACAGACTGATGGTTCACTGATGCACATGCCAATCCCAACATACCACATATATCCTTCTCTCTGGCATGTTACTAAACATTGGCTGAGATAACTGAAACACCCCAAACATGTGTGTCATTTCATCAACATTTTCAGCCCTCAGATGTCATACATCAATGTCATTAGGTATGTGTGACTCATTCACCCAATCCTAACATACCACTTTTTTGGCTTAGCCCTACTATGTATGCCCAACACTCTTTTATATAGTCATATTGTCATGTGGGGGCTTTCCGCCGTTCCGGGCGCCACAAGACACATGCAGGCGTCGGGAAAACTCACTTCCGGCCGGCAGTGGTGTCCCAGTCTAGTCCTCCGCCTCGCTAACACTTCCGGGGGACTACGCTTAGATGCTGTTCATCTGCTCCTTTTGACTCCTGGAGGTTCCGCTGCACTACGAGTCACGGTAATGCCTTCCCTGGGCCTGTACGCGTTACGTGACTTTTCCTTGCCATTTTGTTTTCGTCCTCGCCAGCGTGTGGTGCGCTGGCCTGTGCTCCCCTGAGCCTCTAGTGCTAAGACTGCCATGCGGGATCACTGCCACTTGCACCTATTTGCTGAGCGCTGAGAGCGCTGTGTTACTTTCATTGGGACCAGGATTAACCCTTTCCTTGGCAGCCGCGCAGGAGCGCTGCTGCATTTCTTTCCTTGTGTTGCCCCTCATTAGGCAGTGGCGCAGGAGCGCTGCTGCATTTTCTGTTAGTAAGCGCTGTGACAGTCTTTTCTTGTGTTGCTTTTGATTTTGGCAGTTGCACAGGAGCGCTACTGCTAGTTACCTGGCGTGTGAAGCGTAGGAGCACTGTTGTACTATTGCATGTGGTGCAGGAGCATTGTACAAACATGCACTGGGCCGCGCTATAGCGCTTACCCTTGAGTCCTGGTATTGCACCCTTGTACTTTGGTGGTTCTTGCGCAGGAGCGCTTTATTTTATATCTTCTCCAAGGCACCCAGGCACCTGGACGCTACGTTGCTGACCTCTTCCTTGGTTCTGCAATAACTGTGTGTCTTGGTAAGTACCGGAGCCAGGGGCTCCTTCCTGCATGTGTTTTGTGGGGTGTTATGCTCCAGGAGTAGTACCACGTCCTAACCGGGTCTTTTCTTGTTCCCTCAGCTGTGCCCAGACCCTACCCTACGTCCCTTCCACCAAGGCCACTCCTCTTGCTTATTTGGCCCCCATCCCTGGATCCATCTAATCCGTGACGGGTGTTACTCCCCGCGGAGGTTAGTTGGGAACAAGGGCGGTGGTTCCTGTCGTCTCTGCAGAATCGCTTCACAAGCCTAGGTGAGTCTTGTGGGGTGCCTGACAGAATCAGAAGCCTACGTTGTTTCATTCTGCCCAGACGACATGGGAGAACCGGAGGTTACCCTGCAGGACATAGCAGCCTTGCTGGCTGCCATGCAGGCAGAGAACCTCAGTTTACGCCAGGATATGACGGCCCTACAGGGCCAAGTAGCGGCTGGTATCACCAACCCTTGGGGAACCACTCCTAGTCCCAGAGCCAGACAAGAGGGTTTGCTTAGACCACCTACGTTCACCTTTGGGGGGTCCTCCTCTGCCACCGGTCAGGACACGGCTATCCAAGTCGTTACGCCCCACCCGGTGCAGCTGGCTCCACCCGAACGCTTCTATGGCGACAGCACCAAGTATGGCGTCTTTATCCATCAATGCCATCTGCATTTCATGGCCAGAACATCTGCATTTCCTGACGATGCATCAAAGGTGGCATTCATCTTGTCATACATGGGCGGGGACGCCGCGCAGTGGTCCATCTCGCTGGTGGAAAACGATGACCCCTTGCTAAACCACTTGCCAACGTTCAAAGAGACCATGTGACGGATGTTCGCCCGTCACACGTTTGTACAAGCTGCACACAACCAGTTACTCGGATTGAGGCAAGGCAACAGTGACCTTCTCCACTATATCACGACCTTCAGCTGACTAGTCATCGAGGCCCATTGGCCGGGACAAAAAGGTATCAGTGTTTTACCGAGGGTTGCAGGATGACCTAAAGGACCTTATAGCCCAACACCCCGATCCTCCAGACATGATAGGGCCATTTATCGACATGGTGGTCAAGATGAACTTCCGGTTGCAATAGAGGAAACAAGACGGGAAACGAGACAACCCAGTAGACATGGGGGTCCGTCCTCTGGGTTTTTCTTCCTGCACTACAGCGATCCCTGCAGTTTTCGATGGCAATCACCACATAGGCATGGAAGTGACCTTGCGGAACCAAACAGGCGACGCTTGGGTGGTAATCGCTATGCTGGATTCCGGAGCCACCGTCAATTTCATTGACATAGCCTATTCACAAACCCTGGGGATGAGCACTGTGCCTAAAAAACAACCAGAAACGGTAAAGGCAGTTGATGGAACGGACCTGAAATCTGGTCTCATCAGGCATCAGACCGAAGACATGACCATGTGCTTCACGAACAACCATGCCGAATCCATCAGCTTTGACGTCATAGACGCACCACAGTTCAGAGTCATTTTGGGCCTACCATGGCTGGTAAACCACAATCCCCGAGTCGACTGGGTTTCTCGGGTTATCTGTCTGGATTCCGAACACTGCTGTAGAACCTGTTACAAGGAGGACAATCTGCATGGTATCCGTTCCATACAAGCTCAATCATTACCGGTACAAGGCATGGGAATGGTATCCCAAGCCGAAGTACCTGAGAACTATCAGGATCTGGCAGAGGTGTTTGATAAAAAAGGAGCCAACACCCTGCCACCGCATCGTTCCTTCGATTGTCGGATCGATCTTATACCCGGCTCTACGTTACCCTGTAGCAGGATCTATTCCCTTACCGAAAAGGAGAACGTCCACCTACGCTCCTACCTAGATGAGTACTTGGACAATGGGTTCATCCGCCATTCCAGATCCCCGGTGTCATCTCCCCTTTTCTTCGTGTCGAAGAAGGAAGAGGACCTGAGGACTTGCATCGACTTCAGGGCGATAAACGCCATTACGGTTAAAAACCAGTACCCGCTCCCGCTCATCTCCAACCTCCTGGATCAAGTCAAGAACGCCTCCATTTATACCAAACTAGATCTGCGGGGTGCCTACCATCTGGTCAGGGTCCGGAAGGGTGACAAATGGAAGACCGCCTTCCGGACCAAATTCGGCCTGTTCGAGTACCAGGTCATGCCTTTTGGACTCTGCAACGCCCCCGCAGCATTCCAGTACTTCATCGATGAGGTGTTGAGGGAGTTCCTCGACGTCTTCTGTATCGTATACATAGACGATATCCTGATCTTCTCACAGACCATCACGAATACGTACAGCACGTTCGTTCGGTTCTACGACAGCTGGGAAAACATCGACTGTACGTAAAACTGGAGAAAAGCGTTTTCCACGTTACAGCCGTGGAGTTCCTGGGACATATCATCACTCCAGCAGGTATACAAATGAACAACAAGAAAGTAGAGGCCATCCTTCTTTGGCCCACTCCAGAATCCGTGAAGAGGGTGCAGCGGTTCTTGGGGTTTGCCAACTACTATCGTCGCTTCATCACTGGATTCTCTGGAATGGTGGTACCTATCTCACGCTTGTTGCGCAAGGGACAGCGCTTTTGTTGGGACTAGAAAGCAGACAATGCGTTCCAGGAACTGAATAGGCGGTTCACCACAGCCCCAGTTCTTATACATCCAGACGCGTGGTAGAAGCAGACGCCTCAAAGGACGCCTTGGGAGGCGTGTTATCACAGAGGGACGCCAAGACCGTACGGCTACATCCAGTGGCCTTTTACTCCAAAAACCTTCAGCCTGCAGAAAGGAACTACACGGTGTCGGATCTGGAGCTCCTGGCAATCAAGACGGCATTCGAAGAATGGCGTCATTACCTGAAGGACGCAAAACACATGGTCACCATATACACAGATCACAGGAACCTACAGTTCTTACGCTCAGCACGTGCCCTTACCGCCCGACAGTTACGATGGACCCTGTTCTTTAACTAATACAATTTCACTATCACATACCAACCCGGTAAGGACAACGCCAAGGCAGATGCTCTCTCACGGTTGGATGAGTCCGAGGATGCTGCCGACACCACCGAACCAGTTCCCATCATCTCGGAACAACACTTCCAGGGCGTAGTGACCTCCTCAGAATTCATGACCCAGTTACGTAAGGACACGGACGGAATAGATTCAGCGGCCCTAGAGAAAGGACACGAAGTGTGGTTCGTGAGAACGGATTTCTGGTCAAAGGAAACAAGTTGTACCTACCTGGGGAGCTCTATCAGCAACAAGTGATACGTATGTGTCACGACCATGTTCTCTCCGGTTATCCGGGATACCACAAGACACTTGCCCTAGTACAGAGACAGTTCTGGTGGCCAACCGTAGAAATCGACACAAAAAAACACGTCTCCCGTTGTGCCATATGCCTACAAGGCAAGAACAGGTCGGAAACCCCTGTGGGCCATCTACGTCCCATCCCGGTACCACCGTATCCTTGGCACACCATTTCCATGGATTTTGTGGTAGAGCTTCCACTGACCAAAACCGGCCATACCACAGTGCTCACCGTGGTGCACCACCTCTCCAAGATGGCTCATTTCGTGCCTCTGCCCAAAGTACCCACCGCGGCAGAACTGGCTTTGGTGTTCTTGAACAACGTGGTTCGCTTTCATGGCATTCCTGAGGTGGTGATAACGGACCAGGGGTCGCAATTCTTGTCCCGTTTCTGGAGAGGAGTGTGCAGAATCATGGAGATGGACGTTCGTCTCTCTTCCGCCTACCACCCCCAGACAGACGGGCAATCGGAAAAGACCAACCACACCATGGAGCAATACCTGCGCTGTTTGTTGCTCATGGTTGAGAAGGAATGGTCCGATGTGCTGTGGATGGCGGAGTACGCTTATAATAACAGCAAGCATTCGGCCATTGGGATGTCCCCTTTTTCTGCCTACAAGGAAAACACCCCCGCACCTCAGCATGGGACGTTCCAGCGGATATCCCTTTGCCTACGGTACGGGCTTATCACAAAACACTGTGTCAACTCTGGCAACAGGCCCGGTTCGAGCTGGCCAAAGCAAAGGACTCCTACAAAGAACACGCGGACGCTCAGAGGCAGAAAGAACCCGTGTATCGCATTGACGACAAGGTGCGGCTCTCCGTTCGGCACCTCAACGTGCATGGTCGCAAGAAATGGCTGCCTCGGTTTGTGGGTCCTTTTGCCGTTGAGAAAGTGATCAACCCCGTGGCCATGAGACTGTCGCTCCCGGCTCATATGAAGATACACCCGGTCTTCCATGTTTCTCTTCTGCATGCGGTCCATCCTGATTGCGCCATCCCCTCTCCTCCTTCTCCGGTGGTAGTGGAGGACCATGTGGATTATGAGGTCAGAGCCATTCTGGGTTCTCGCCGTACCAGGGGGGGGTTGTTTTACCTGATAGACTGGAAGGGGTACGGTCCTGAGGAACGGTCCTGGGAACCTCTGTCCCATGTTCGTCATGCCCCTGTTCTGGTCCGTGCTTTCCATCTGAGCCACCCCCTGAGCCCGCACCCTGCTTCCCCTTTCTGACTCCTGGGTGGGGGTTCTGTTTTGAGGGGGGTACTGTCATGTGGCGGCTTTCCGCCGTTCCGGGCGCCACAGGACACATGCAGGCTTCGGGAATACTCACTTCCGGCCGGAAGTGGTGTCCCGGTCTAGTCCTCTGCCTCGCTAACACTTCCGGGGGACTACGCTTAAATGCGTGAAGCACCGCCGGATCGGTGCTTCTGATTCCGAAGTATTGCACGGAGGCCAGCAGACACGGGAGGACTGTTCATCTGCTCCTTTTGACTCCTGGAGGTTCTGCTGCACTACGAGTCACGGTAACGCCTTCCCTCAGCCTGTATGCGTTACGTGACTTTTCCTTGCCGTTTTGTTTTCATCCTCGTCAGCGTGTGGTACGCTGGCCTGTGCTCCCCTGAGCCTCTAGTGCTCAGACTGCCATGCAGGATCACTGCCACGTGCACCTATTTGCTGAGTGCTGAGTGCGCTGTGTTAATTTCATTGGGACCAGGATTAACCCTTTCCTTGGCAGCCGTGCAGGAGCGCTGGTGCATTTCTTTCCTTGTGTTGCCCCTCATTAGGCAGTGGCACAGGAGCTGTGACAGTCTTTTCTTGTGTTGCTTTTGATTTTGGCAGTTGTGCAGGAGCGCTACTGCTAGTTACCTGGCACGTGAAGTGTAGGAGCACTGTTGTACTATTGCATGTGGCGCAGGAGCGTTGTACAAACATGCACTGGGCCGCGCTATAGCGCTTACCCTGGAGTCCTGGTATTGCACACTTACTCGCAGGAGCGCCTTCTTATTGTTTGTTTGTACTTTGGTGGTTCTTGCGCAGGAGCGCTTTATTTCATTTCTTCTCCAAGGCACCCAGGCACCTGGACGCTACGTTGCTGACCTCTTCTTTGGTTCTGCACTAACGGTGTGTCTTGGTAAGTACCAGAGCCAGGTGCTCCTTCCTGCATGTGTTTTGTGGGGTGTTATGCTGCAGGAGTAGTACCACGTCCTAACCGGGTCTTTTATTGTTCCCTCAGCTGTGCCAAGACCCTACCCTACGTCCCTTCCACCAAGGCCACTCCTCTTGCTTATTTGGCCCACATCCCTGGATCCATCTAATCCGTGATGGGTGTTACTCCCCGCGGGGGTTAGTTGGGAACAAGGGCGGTGGTTCCTGTCGTCTCTGCAGAATCGCTTCACAAGCCCAGGTGAGTCTTGTGGGGCGCCTGACACATATACAAATTGGGCAACAAAAAATATCTGATGCATACAGATGGTAAATCTTCTATACCCTCAGATATGTTATGTTATGTTATGTTATGTTATGTTACGTTGTTTTTGTATAGCGTACGGCTACTCGAAAGGAGTGTCCCGACGCTTTTCCACCAGTGGCTCCTAAAAGGTAACACAACACAGCTAAAACTGAAAAAAAAAAAAAATCAAAAGAAACAGTTTAATAAAAAGAACAAACTAAGCATTAAAAAGCCAAGTCTTCAGGCTCCTCCTAAACTGAAGCAAATTGGCAGTGCTGCGCAACGCAAGTGGAAGCAAATTCCACATCTGGGGAGCTCGACAGCTAAAGGATCGCCCTCCAGCGCGGGCCTTCTTCACCCGTGAAACCACAGCTTTAAAGAGGGATTCCGAGCGGAGAGAGCGGACTGGATGATAAAAGTGCAGTCTCCGCTGTAGATATCCCGCCCCTGATCCATGCAAAGCTTTGTGCATCAGGGTTAGGGATTTAAACAGGATCCGCTTCCTAATAGGGAGCCAATGAAGCTTCTGAAGCAACCCCGAGGCATGGGCGCGTCTACCAAGGCCGAAAATTGCCCGGGCGGCAGAGTTCTGCACCACCTGGAGTCGCTGAACCAGGTAATCGGGAAGGCCAAGAAAGAGGGCGTTTACATAATCCAGCCTTGAGCCGATAAGAGCCTGAACGGTAATCCTCCTGTGCTCCTCCGACAACAAAGGCAAAAATTTGCGGAGCTTCTTCAGGATTCCGCAGCGCCAGCTGGTTATCTAACTTAACGCCCACATTTTTGGCAACCCGGGAGGACTGAGCGGGAGGATTCATGTCGGACGGCCACCAATGCTGCCAATCCGGCTCGACGACACATCCAAAAAATAAAATCTCAGACTTGCCCGAGTTGGCCCTCAGACTGTTCCGTTGGAACCAGTCGAAGACCAGTGCAAGGCAGTCCCGGATTCTCTCTCCATCAAGCTCTTGATCTTTCCCGCATGTGAAGAGGAGTTGCGTGTCGTCGGCGTAGGAGACGATCTGGGCCCCGTAAGCCTCCACCAAGGCCGCCAAAGGGGACATAAAGATGTTAAATAACGTGGGGCTCAACACAGAACCCTGTGGAACCCCAACTCCCAGTGGCGGCATCTCGGCTGAGCTCTGGGAAACCCAGACCGTCTGGCGGCGATCTTCAAGGAAAGAGGTGAACCACCTGAGCACCGTCCCCCTGAGGCCGATGTCATAAAGCCTCGCTAAAAGCGCCTTGTGGGGGACGGTGTCGAAGGCCGCCGACAG
The DNA here is from genome assembly GCF_964261635.1 of Lissotriton helveticus. Taxonomy (NCBI): domain Eukaryota; kingdom Metazoa; phylum Chordata; class Amphibia; order Caudata; family Salamandridae; genus Lissotriton; species Lissotriton helveticus. The sequence goes on from NC_136063.1 coordinate 606,796,697, forward strand.
ATCTAACATGACCAGCATGGCCCTACCGCCGACATCCAGAGTCTCCCTAATGATCTCAGTGACCTCCAACAGAGCCGTTTCCGTACTAAAATTAGGACGGAAACCCGATTGAGATGAGTGGAGCAGATTGTTAGCTTCCAAAAAGCTCGACAGGACACTGTGGGCATGTTTTTCCGTGATCTTTGCCAGTGTAGGTAAAAGCGAGATTGGCCTATAGTTAGCCAGAACCTCGGTGTCAAGACCCGGTTTTTTTAGGAGGGGGATCACCATCGCTCTTTTCCAAGAGCTGGGGACCCTTCCCTCCCTCAAGGAGGTATTGAGGACAGAGTTGACCAGAGGATTCACCACCGCCGCCATCCCGGCCAAGAATTTGGCAGGGCAGGGGTCAAGTGGCGAGCCAGATTTAAGATTGGCCAGTAACGCCTGAGAGACATCACAGGCAACAGCAGGGAAATTGGACAGCGTCACCGCAGATATCTGCGGAAGACTACAGTCCGCCCTAACATCATTGCCTCCTTCCGGTCCCTCCACAAAGGTGGCCTGGATGGCCTTGATCTTACTTGTGAAGAAGCCAGCAAGATCACGTGCCCAAACATCCGCCGAAGCTGGCGGGGGCGGATGGGAGCTGGGGGTAGTAAACTCCTTTACAATATTAAAGATCTCCTTACAGGAGTTCGCCGATGCCTCTATCCTCCTCGCCAGATAGTCCCTCTTGGCACCAAGGATGTCCCGATGGTATGCTTTAACCGCCGCTTTATAGGCAAGTTTGGCCTCCCCATCGTACACACGGCGCCACGCCCTCTCGGCCACCCTGCACTGACTACGGGCCACGCGAAGTGCCTCCGTAAACCACGGGGCCGATTGCCGAGCCACCGTGTGCCGGGGGGCAGCCTTAGGAGCTAAATCATCCAGCCTGTCAGTAAGCCAGCGCTGTAAAGACTCCACATCGCTGTCCAAATCACCCGAAAGATGACAGGGGTGATCCAGCAGCGCCTGCTCAAGTAAGTCAGGTGTCACTTTATACAGCGCTCGCGAAGCTGGTCTGAGCAAAGCGGGCGCTCTATAGTCCGGGCGTGCAGATTCCATCACCGAGAAGCTGATCAGCCGGTGGTCAGTCCAGAGCATCTGCCGGGTAGCAACCTCCGTAGGTGGAACAGATGAGAACACTTGGTCCAGGGTATGCCCCTTCTCATGTGTTGGCCCCGACACGCAAGGCACAAGGCCAAGCGGAGATGTAACATCCAACAGTTTAGCTGCATCGGAGTCATCTGCCACGTCCAGGTGGAAATTAAAATCACCGGCCACAATGCAGTGCTGTGTGGTCAGTGCCAGCTCAGAGGCGGCCGTCTGCAGATCCTCAAAAAAAGAACCCACAGGACCTGGTGGCCTATATACCAGCAAGCCCTTCAGGGCCTGACCCGGTGACAGTCGAATCGTAAAAGCCAATGACTCGGCATTCCCAATAGAAATCAAGGGAATCACTGAGCAGGAAACGCTCTTTTTAACCACATATGTTACAGGAGTAGTTGTGATAGTACTACACGTAAAGGTACACATGGCAAATGTAGGCACCCAAAAAGATGGCACCAGTGGTTTTAGCCAACTAATACTACTGTACACTCCTTAAATAGCAAGGGGATGTTGTGCACAGTCACTGCACCCAGAGTGCATTGTATGCCATGCCCCAAGTATGTGGTACACCATCAAATGAGACACGGTAGTGAGAGAGCTACACCACAGACACAAGGATGACAAGTGGCCTGTGTGGGACAACTTACACACATGACATCATGGGATAATGTAAGGAAGAAGAGACTACGCTACCATGTGGATCTGCAACAATGGAAAGAAATATTTGATTGGACCCTGCTTAGTTCCTGCCAACATGACCTATAGTCATTGGTGAACACCACGCACCAACTACCATAGCTACACATGCAACAACACTCCTATAGTGTGTGACATGAGTCAACTCCAAACTTGCTGGGAAAAAGTTGCTTGTGACAAAAGTTAGTTACTCATGACATGTAAAATGTTACTCTCAGGCCAATACTCACCCCCCAACTTGCGGCTGTTGGGCTATCAACTGCCCATGAAGGTCTGGGTCACCGCCATTATGCAGGCCATCAAGAGGGTCATGTCCTGGCGCTTGCCCCTTCCACTCTTGGAGGCCAACCCTAACTTGACTTCTACAATCTTGCAAGACCAGTTACGGAGGCCATCCCACCTCTTACGGCAGTGGGCACTACACTTGTTGGAGAGACTCAGGGCCTACAACTTCCGGGCAATGGCTTTCCAAATTACCTTCTTTTGCTGGAAGTTGATCTAAATGGATGCAAGAGATGTAGAAACAGGCAGTAACAGGAAATTTGGGGACCTCAATACAAAATAGATTGCTATCTAGCACACACATACATCTAAGTAGAACACTGTACGTGTGTCTATGTCATATGCTAATCACAACAAAACCATGGGAAGGCCCTCTTCGCCTCAAGTGATGATTAACCTCAAACCTGGTTATGACATATGCAGACTGAGGCAGCCCACTAATATGGGATGTGGCTTAACAGTTAGAGCGGTCAACCTCGAAGCTGGGGAATCGGGTTTGAGTCTCGGCAGGGACGCTCGAAATCTCATAACTTCTCCTCCCACAGTCAGACCTTGCTTTCTGTAGGCTGAGGCTCACTAACCCAAATGTAACTCACCATTCCACCACTCCTAACTGATTAATTATCCTCTGCCCATTCCATATGTGAACATAAAGTTATGTGGTGCTTTGAAGGTTATGTGATTGTTTTGTTCGCCCTAAGTTGGCAGGGTATTCCCAGGCGTGGGTCCCTTGCTCACTTTGCCACTGGATTTAAGCTAGCCTGGCTGATGTGGGGTGTTACCCTGAGGCCCCTCCTAGGATGCTTGTTTTCGGTAAAGGAAGACCTGGCTTGGCAGTTCGGGCTGGACTGTTCCCATGAGGCACAGGGTTAAGACTGATTTGCATATAGCTGGGTCTGAACTGGGGTGTTAAAGTGAGCTAAAAAAGGATGATGGATTCAACCCAGATCTATGACAGGGGGTGTGTTTGAAATGTTTCAGCGCTCCGTCCATCATCTCTTTGTGTTTGCAGTTGTTTTATTCTCCCAGAAAACTGTTGTGCAAAGTCTGATGTAGGCTGCGATGACAGTGGAACAGTACAACTGGCAACTAGTACAGTATTGTGACATAGCTCATGGTGAGATGCCTATACAGACCAATGCACATATACCATGGTGTGTGTATCCAAGTCAATGTAGCTACCATGAACTAGAGTAATGCATAAAGATATGCCTATAACACAAGTGGAAATCATCCACTTAACTCATTCTAAGGTGGCAACCTCATCAGCAAACACTAGGGCCCCATAGCTCTTTACATGTGTGCCCATGTAAGAGTCATGCAATGTATGTAATCAACATAATGCATACACTCTGAGGCACATTGTAGCCAATGGGATCAGAAGGTAAGTAGTCAAATAGAGTGCAACGAGTACTCTAGAAACTTAAAGGTCCCTTTGGTGTGCCAAAGAGCTGGGCATCTCTTTGTGGTATGTGTTTCAGGGCAAATGTGTCTTTCTAGATAAATGACTCACAGCCTATGGGTAGGATTTTTTATTGGGGGTTGTCAGGCTTATGGCTCCACTGAGTGCCATCAATTTATTTACATGACTTGTGAACTTGTTTCTTATTTCTATGTGGTTACTGTGTGCACACAGCTGTGGCATACCAATGATGCGTCAAGTTTTACTGATGCACATGCCTGTTGTCTTTCCTGTTTTTCTTTCCTAGGTTCTGATCAGGAGCGGCTTTCACTATTGAGCTGTAGCCACATTGAGGGAGTACAGGTCACTGCCCTGATGGATATAGACCTGATGGATATAGAGGGTATCTGGATTTTATTTCACCTTGTTTTATGTGCACCATATTATTACTTTGGTCCTGAAGAAGCGCGAAAGATCCTTATGGCGGTATAGGCGCGAAACATGTTGACCTGTGACCTACGACACCCAGGCATAGTGTGCCTCCAGGGCAATTTTTTATTTAGCAGTACAGTCAGCTAAGGGTATATATTTTTATATCTGCTGCATGATGACCCTTTATTTGATGTTATTAACATTGCATGCACCTTTTTTAACCCTCCACAGAGGACCAACTTTCCACGCACCCGCATGCATCATCCGGCAGTCCTCAAAAGATCTCCGATAAAGTGACCCTTCTGCGCCGGCCCTACGAGGAACAACTGCCCGATGATGAAGCATGACATCCTTCGGCTGTGTGAGGGCATTAGAGCACAAAGAGTGGTCTTCCACCCCCAGAGTGGGTCCCTTAACTAGGACTCTTTACACTCCTCTTTTTGCTTTTGCTTTTTTAAGGGCGCGGTGACAAATTGCACCCTGCCGTAGGGACAGTGTCCTTTTGTTGGTTGACAAGTAAAGATAGGGAGCATGGACACTGGACCTTAACTACTTCATAGGTCCCCCCTTCTTCTTTTGTGATAGAGATAATGTATGGCAGCTCAGCCGAGGGAACTTATTACTATACTTTCACCTTTCCTTTTCTAGGCTACACGAGTTAACACTACACTGATAATGGTGGTTTGTTTGGAATTGTGCATTAACGGACGCGTTGCGGCACAATTCCTGTTAAACTAACCCTTTCTCCGGTCTTTTATGGCACAGTGAGCCTATTGGGCTATGGTTTCAAGGTTTTTTGTAGTTTACATCATCTTCACTATTTTCCCTCTCCCCCCCCCCGATTTGTTTCCATATGGTAGGACATAGTCACCTTACTAACACCTTAGAGACTGACATGAATTAAACGATTCACTTTAACTCCTATACCTGCTCTGGGATGGTTGTTTATAGCAATATGCTGATAAAAATTGAGATCACATTTCATGGGAGGTCCACGGCAATGCCGGTACTATGTGCGATATAGTTTAATCTCTGTACGGCAATTTATGCTTGATGTATACTAATGCGAGCATATTTGGCGATAATAACTTATACATTGCCGTCTTTGAAAGACATATAAACAGGATGCCTAGATTTAGGCAGAGAAGATTAGTCATACGCATGCACACTACTGACTACCATTTGGGCATGCGCACAATGTTTGATCTCCACCTGACATCCCGGAAAGGGAAACCGCCATGATACCTGCTCCCGCGATTATTTAAGTTCTGTGCACTGCCATCATTAGTTCATTACTGGCAGTTGCATCGGAGCGGTAGGTGCATAGGAGCTACCACCCGGGCAGAACTGTAAGTAGACTGTTAGTTAAGGCTTTTGGATACCGAGCAGAGACCGACGTAAATTAAGGTTGCTGTGTATTTTCACCAACTGTACTCCTACCATTGATGTTTCAGCCCGGTAATATGCGGGCGTTCCATGCTTCCAGTCAATGGAGCAACCGTCTACTTAAGAGGAGATAAGGACTCCTGAGCATCTATTACCCTTTTTGTGAACCCTGCTTTTAAGATATTGGGGTTCACGATCTCTTTGTGGTATCTCTTTCGGGGCAAATTTGTCTTGCTAGATACATGACTCACAGACTATGGGTAGGAATTTTTATTGGATGTTGCTTAGGGTTATGGCTCCACTGAGCTAAATCAATTTATTTACATGACTCGTGCACTTGTTTCTTCTTTTTTATGTGGTTGCTGTGTGCACACAGCTGTGGGACACCAATGATGCATCAAGTTTTACTGATGCACATGCCTATTGTCTTTCCTGTTTTTCTTGCCTAGGTTCTGATCAGGAGCGGCTTTCACTATTGAGCTGTAGCCACATTGAGGGCGTACAGGTTACTGCCCTGATGAATATAGAGGGTATCTGATTTTATTTCACCTGGTTTCATGGGCACCACATTATTACTTTTGTCCTGAAGAAGAGCCAACGACCCCTATGGTGATATAGGCATGAAACATGTGACCTGTCACCTACAACACCTGGGCATAATGTGCCTCCAGGGCAATTTTTTATTTAGCAGTACAGTCTGCTAAGGGTACATCTTTTTACATCTGCTGCATGACAAACCTTTATTTGATTTTTTTAACATTGCAAGCACCTTTTTTCTCCCTCCAGAGAGGACCCACTCTCCACACACCCGCATGCATCATCCGGCGGTCCTCAAAAGATCTCCGATAAAGTGACCCTTGCAAGGGCCTGTAGGCAATTGCAGGGCCGTCCCTACGAGAAGCAACTGCCCGACGATGAAGAATGACATCCTTCGGGGTGTGTGAGGAAATTAGAGTGGTCTTCCACCCCCGAAGTGGGTTCCTTACCTAGGACTCTTTACCCTCCACTTTTTTCTTTTTCTTTTTTAAGGGCACAGGTGACAAATTGCACCCGGCCATAGGAACAGTGTCTTTTTGTTGGTTTACATGTAAAGATAGGGAGCAAACCACAGGATTTATAGCAGCAGTCTACACGGCAACCTAGCTTTTTTGTTTGGGATCGGACAGAATACCCGCCTCCCCACTGGATCGACCGTAAGTAAAATCGGCACCCACATCACGGGAGAAAATTTCAACCCTTAAGTTTGTTGTTAGTCTAACTTTGTAACATTCGGATGCGTAGCTGCTTATAACACTGTCTCTTTTTCTGGAATATTTTTTTACAGTTAAACCTAGTTTGGCGCCAGCTGAGAGCTTTTAAAGTCTACATCATTTTCGAATATTCGATCCTTGAAGGCACCGGTCAGGTAATAATAAAAATGAAACTAGGTCAGAACCCATTGCCTTTTTCCTCCCGATCTAAAAATAACTCAATATTAAACATAGATGTCATGTCGTTGCTATTTTTCAGGCTGCCCGATTAAAACCAATCAATAAGACTGTTCGGAAAATTCCTATACTCTTGTGGCCTCATATCCGATGGTTCCAAATCTCAGCAATTTATAATGAATATTATGCATTCTACCTACTCATAAAAAGGTACTATATTTTAAAGCAAGCTATTTGACCTTTGCGATAGATATCATCTGAATGCAATAAGCGATTACTGATCATGGACTTATCATTTCTTATCCACAGAAACTAATTTATAACTGCTAAAACTTTTTAAAGTCAAGTCACCATATATCTTTGGAGACAACAAAAAATTGGACAATTTTAGGTATTTTCGTACCTCAGTGACTGAGATAAATTAGTCTATTTTTAATACATCTTTGCAGTTTTGATCTATAACCTGATCTGAAACCGATAAGGCTAATTACAAACTTGCCTTGAAAAATTATAAAAAGGAGATTAAAATCACCCAATCTAATTACTTTAAGACAAAAATTAGCACAGCCGCCAACTCCCCGAGAGAAATTTTTAAATTTTTTAAACCTTTGGTTACCCCCCCTTCCCCCATTGAAGTCCCAGGACTTGCACAGGTGCGTTGTGAGGAACTGGCTAAATTCTTCTTCACTAAAGTGGCTATCATATATTCATCCTTTCATAATACCCCTATTGATTTTCCCTTGCCATCTGATAGGGCTCTGATCCATCTGAAGGAATTTGATCCGATAGACCTTCCTACCACTCAGCGTCTTCTAAGCAATCTGAAATCAGGCTCCCCGAGCGATCCTGCACCCCCTACTATTTTAAATCTTGTATCAGACACTGTATCCCCAGTTATCCAGGAGGTAATCAATGCCTCTCTGGCCTCAGGCCTGGTTCCGTCTACTTGGAAACAGGCTAAAGTTAAGGCCTTGTTGAAGAAACCCAACCTCAACCCTGAAGATTGGGCTAATTATCGTCCAATCTCTCTTTTGCCCACCATCAGCAAACTCACGGACAAGTATGTCAACTCTCTTTTGGCTACTTTTCTGGAGGATAACAATTCTTTTCATGACACTCAGACAGGGTTTAGGAGAAACCAGGGCACGGAAACAGCTCTCATCGCAGTGGTTGAGGAAGCAAGGAAGATTGTAGACAATGGTAACCATGCAGCCATACTACTTTTAGACCTGAGCGCGGCCTTCGACACCGTGAACCCCTCCATCCTGCTTCACAGGCTTGAGGAAGTTGGTGTCTCGGGCCGCGCTCTACAATGGGTGCATTCTTTCCTGTCTGATAGGACCTTTGTGGTCTTTGAAAACGAGGCTTCCTCCCCCCAAATGTGTCTGAATTGCGGTGTTCCCCAGAACTCATCCCTCAGCCCCACTCTATTTAATATCTATATGAGACCATTGGCTGAGGTGGTGTTGCCCTGGGGAGTACAACTCGTTACATACGCTGATGACACACAATTGATTATCTCATTAACCACGCATGATGCCCCCGATGAGAACCTCTCCATTTGCCTCAATAAAGTTCGGGGATGGATGGATGAATCCTTCCTAAAACTTAATGGGGCAAAAACTGAGGTGATGATGCTGGGATATAAGGCACCGACCACGGTGGAGGATTGGTGGCCGGACAGCCTGGGCCAACCACCTAAGCCCACAACCCAAATTAAGAGCCTTGGGGTGTGGATGGACCCAGCTCTGAACTTCACAGTACAGGCCCGGAAGGTAGCTGCCACATGCTATGCACTTATGAGGCTTCTGAGGAAAATGATCATCCTCCTCCCCTCGAAGCCAGAAAGATCCTAGTTCAGGCACTGATCCTGTCTCGCCTAGATTATTCTAATGCATTATATCTAGGTGCCCCTCAAGGGACAATCAAGATACTTCAGACTGTGCAGAATTGTGCTGCTCGTATGCTGTTGTCCGTCCCACGGAGAACATCGGCCAAACCCGCACTCCGGCTGCTGCACTGGCTTCCAGTGCAACAGAGGATCGAATTTAAAGCTCTGGTCACGGTCCATAAAGTAGTTAATAAAACAGCACCCACACTGATGCAATCATTATTCTGCCCGTATGTCCCTGGTCGAGTATTAAGATCCTCTAATAAAAATCTCCTGACAATCCCTAAAATAAGGAGAGTCCGTATGGGTGGCCGACGCTTCTCCCTACAGGCCTCAAAACTTTGGAACAATCTCCCTCCCTACATCAGAATGGAAAGCAACCATCTTAGATTCAGGAAGATGCTGAAAACTTTGCTGTTCATCTAGTCTTGGTTGAATGAACGTTACCTAAAGCGCTGGGATGCCTTCGGGTAGCCATGCGCGATACAAATACGTAATCATTCATTCATTCATGTATCCTGTTATTTCTCTTCAGTTCCTTGGGCATTATTTCGTCCAGGAAGCCTTGCATATTTGATCCATATCCCACTCTGACTCGCCCAATAGCCCTATTTAAGACCACTAATCAATTCTCAAACCACTGAAATAGTTGAGCATGTTTAACTTCAAAGCAACTTACAACAAGGCATCGATTAAAATACCTGGCAGTGTGGGTTTCCCCCCCTTCCCCCCCTCCCTTTTCCCTCTCTGTATATTCATGTCTTTGAAATCACTATCCAGGGTGTGGCTTTTTTTCATTACTTAATCTCAAACTTCTTAAGTTAACACCAAACAGTTGTCCCTCGCATACTTATCTTTAAAATTAATAGCTCACAGTGTACTGGAATGTATGACATGATGCTCTCTTGTCTTTTCATTAGGATTATCCAGTGGTTGTTCCTGAAGAAGGCGTGCAGAACGCCGAAACGCGTGTAGAAATTGACATTAGAACCACTATACAGATCTAAATCCTTTTTAACCAATGTATTACAACAATTCTTTATTGTATTCGATTTTAATATGATGAATGTACTGTATAATTTTTTATGTAATTAACTGTTTAAATACATGTTGACATCGTTTTTTATGTTTTTTATGATTATTTAGTGCAGCATTGAAATTATATATTATGTATATCATTTATAATAAATTTTATATTTGTGGTTAATTAATTTGTTATCATCATTTCTCAGTACACTTGTGTTCATTTCTATTTTTATTCAATTTTGTGGTTGGATTTGCCTATTAGCAAACTTAGTAGTTGCCTAGGAATTTCTATTGTTAAAATATCATTGCCCTGTCCTAGGAACATTATCCAATTTCAGGGGACCCCTTTTTATGTATTAATACTTACCCACAGCCATGTCTGTGCGGGGATCGTTCTGCTATATCATCATTTATAACCATTGTCTTCATGTGAGGGACAACTAACCTTGGTGTTATTCGAGTTTTATTCTCAAAATTTACAATATTGAGATTCCTTTCTCACCTTCTGTTGCTACCTTATTTCAGCTATTCTCATTTCTTACCCATTTGTTCTTCACCATTATGGATGCCCTAAAACATTTGGATTTACAGATGCGGAGTTTGCTGCACTAGTTGGCTCAACTTCACGTCCAATTTAAACAGTAATGAGGATGTAAACGAACTTATCTTTTTAAAGAAAAAGCTAGTGAGAATGGAAGCTCATGGAGATTTCATGTTAGCTTATTTAAAAGCAGGAGTTATTCCACAAGGTCACCGTATTCGCAATATTCCTGGACTTTTTGTCCATGTAAAAAAGTTTTTAGAAAAATGGAGTCTCATTGCGAATCGATGCTCGCGAGACTTCATGATTTTAATAGTAGAAACAGCAAAAGAACTTTCAGAAACTTTAAAACAAAAACTTGTAAAATTAGAAGAAAAAAATCAGAAGAAATAATGATTTAGAGGAAGCAAAAAAGAAATTGGACCAAGCTAACAAAGAATTAACCTCCTTCAAGGAATACCTACTTAAACGGAAGGTTGACAAATTACAAAAAGATATTAGGTATTACACCCAAGAAAAAGCCTATCCATACTTAGCAGAAGACTTTTATAAATATAATCACTATGCAAATGAAGACACAACTAAGCCAACTCGTGTGCACACCTTTTCTGATACCTCAGAATCAGATAATGAAAATACGACTGAACAATACGACCAATCAGGTCCCCAAAGAAATTTTAATACTAACTTTTAGGACAGCGTGGCACACGGAGAGGCAGATCGAGAGTGAGATTCCAGAATCATACTCGGGGAAATGATCAAAATACCTATAACCCAACCAACAGCAACCAGATGTTGGAAACTCGAAATGCGCAATATTGGAGAAGGGAAACATAATCCCCATCTTCAATCTTTCCACGCATCTCTTGGACACTGCCAGTATTAATTTGTTATCAAAAGGCCTATCATTTGTACCCCATTCCTCCACAAACTTGTTTGAACTGTATCAGGATCTCATTTCTTTTTTTCGTAAAGTGAGACTTCAATCTTTCTTTAGAAATAAAGAAGACACACGTGAACCAGAGTGTAATCTTTCAGGCGTGACCAATCCCTCCACTTTTACACCAACTCTAGATATGCTTAGTCCTGAAATTATGGTATTTGAACATTCAGTGCTTAATCAACTAAAAAAGGCAACCAAATACATTACCAAACCATCTTATAATCTGGAACGGGATGAATTTCAATCCCTACAAAAATTATCTGCTGATAAAAGCATAACTATCAAAAGTTGTGACAAAGCAGGAGGAATTGTCATAATAGATACTGCAACTTATAAAGAGAAAATGAACTGTCTCCTCAGCAACACACAATTGTACTCCCCTCAAAAGAAAGATCCTACTCCTACTGTTCAACTGAGAATTCAAAATATAACTAAATGTGCATTTGAGGATGGATACATCAGCAAAAAGGAATATGTATATCTGAGCCAGCAGAATCCCATCATGCCTTGCATTTATGGGATTCCCAAAATCCATAAAAACACCACGGATCCCCCTTATCGACCAATTGTATCCACGATTGGATCGCTGACAGAACCTTTGTCAAAATACGCAGATGCCCTTTTAAGACCATATATTCCAAAAACACCGGCCTATATTAGGGACACCACCACAATAATTAAAAAAGTTGAACATCTACCCTTCAACCAAGCAACCAACATTTTGGTTACGCTTGATATGGTAGCGTTATACAGCAATATCCCCCAAGACGGGCACTCTCAGCCGTAGAGTGGTTCATTGTCACCTATAAAGTTCCAGGCCCTAAAACTTTCCTTCTTCAATGTCTAAATATAATATTGACAGAAAACACTTTTAAATTTTGAACCAACTTATATAAACAAATCAAAGGGGTCAATATGGGGGCATCTGTAGCCCCATCAGTGGCAAATATCTATATGGCACACTTCAAACTTGTGCATATTCACAATGAAATCGCCCCCTTTTTTGAATCTGTGTCGATGTGGCCCAGATTTATTGATGATATTTTTTTTTATATGGACAGACACAGAGGAAAAGTTGACTGAATTCTTGGAATGGCTGAACTTATGTGACAGTAACCTTCGATTCACAGCACATCAGAGCACACATCAAGTAGAATTTTTGGATCTATAGATTAGGCACAAAGAAGGGGCTTTAGAGGTGGATTTATTCGTAAAGCCCACAGCCCGTAATACATTGCTGCATTTCGACAGCTACCACCCAAGGACACAAAAAGAGGGGATTCCCTTTAGTCAATTCTTACGCCTCAGGCGCAACTGTTCAAACATACAAGACTACGACAAACAAGCCAGTCTACTAAAGGAAAAATTCTTAGCTCGAGGCTATCCCCACAGATTAATACGAGAGTCATTCAAACGGGCCCGTTTTTATGACCGTGATGCCTTACTTACCACAAAAACGAGAACTCCAAAGAAACAATTAGTTTGTGTCACCAGACACTCTACATTGAATAATCTGGAACGACACATAATATCCTCAAATTGGCATATTCTAAATAGCAGCCTAGAAGACAATGAAAAAATAGCAAAACCGATGTTTGCCCACAGGAGAAACAGAAACATTAAAGATCACATTGTCCGGTCGAGATTTAAAGAGGGCCATTCCTTTATTCAGAAAAGTATTGATGGAAGTTCCCCAATCACGGGCACTTATAAATGTAACACATGTGTAGCCTGTGATTCAGCCATGGTAGGAAACTGTCTCACTTATCAAGGAACTAAAATCAATTCAAAAAAGTTCTCCAACTGCAAAAGTAAAAATTTAATTTATCTACTCCTATGCCCTTGTGACTTAGGTTATGTAGGAGAAACATCAAGATCCTTCTGTACCAGGTTGACGGAACATCGTTCAGCTATCAGAAATTCTAAAACTTCTTCTCCTCTAGTAAAACACTATTTAGATCATACTCACATCCATTCAGAGATCCGATGGTTTATTTTAGAGAACTGTAACCTTGAAAACAATGCGAACATTGACTCCTTTTGAAAAAAACGTGAAGTTTTTTGGATTTTTACTTTGGCCACATACCCAAAGGGACTGAACAATGAAATACCTTGGGAAAACGCCATAAAATATAACACAAAATAAATGAGACCCCAGTATTGGATCTATTAATAATCTTGATTTAACAAGGACATTCATTTTATGCATCATATTTCTGCCTACACTAGATAGCTCTTGAATTTTTCCAGTCAGGGAAACACACGGCAGGTTATATATATTTTTGTTCACATCCACTCTTTCATTTTTAGACAAAAGGAGTTTTTAATCTTTTATTATTTTCCATTGAATTCATGATGAACTAAAGTCAACACTATATTAAACACCGTGTGAGAGTGTCCTAATCTAACACAGTGTTTTCAATATAACTTTATTTTTTATCATAAATAAGTTTACATCCGGAATACACCACTTAGTCCTTTTTCTATTTCCACCCCCCTTGTAGCCTTGAATATGATGTCATCATCAGGAACCTCTTGTCTATCAAATCAAGTGTTCCCGCCAAACCGCAGTATTTATAGCAGCAGTCTACCCGGCAACCTAGCTTTTTTGTTTGGGATCGGACGGAATACCCGCCTCTCCACTGGATCGACCGTAAGTAAAATCGGCACCCACATCACGGGCTAAAATTTCAATCCTTTAGTTTGTTGTTACTCTAACTTAGTAACATTCGGATGCGTAGCTGCTTATAACACTGTCTCTTTTGCTGGAATATTTTTTACAGTTAAACTTAGTTTGGCGCCAGCTGAGAGCTTTTAAAGTCTACATCATTTTCGAATATTCGATCCTTGAAGGCACCTGTCAGGTAATAATAAAAATGAAACTAGGTCAGAACCCATTGCCTTTTTCCTCCCGATCTAAAAATAACTCAATATTAAACATAGATGTCATGTCCTTGCTATTTTTCAGGCTGCCCGATTTAAACCAATCAATAAGACTGTTCGGAAAATTCCTATTCTCTTGTGGCCTCATATCCGATGGTTCCAAATCTCAGCAATTTATAATGAATATTATGCATTCTATCTACTCATAAAAAGGTACTATATTTTAAAGCAAGCTATTTGACCTTTGCGATAGATATCATCTTAATGCAATAAGCAATTACTGATCATGGACTTATCATTTCTTATCCACAGAAACTAATTTATAACCGCTAAACCTTTTTAAAGTCAAGTCACCATATATCTTTGGAGACAACAAAAAATTGGACAATTTTAGGTATTTTCGTACCTCATTGACTGAGATAAATTAGTCTATTTTTAATACATCTTTGCAGTTTTGATCTATAATGTATCCTGTTATTTCTCTTCAGTTCCTTGGCGCATTTTACGTCCAGGAAGCCTTGCATATTTGATCCATATCCCACTTTGACTCGCCCAATAGCCCTAGGTAAGACCACTAATCAATTCTCAAACCACTGAAATAGTTGAGCATGTTTAACTTCAAAGCCACTCACAATAAGGCATCGATTAAAATACCTGGCAGTGTGGGTTCCCCCCCCCTCCCTTTTCCCTCTCTGTATATTCATGTCTTTGAAATCACTATCCAGGGTGTGGCTTTTTTTCATTACTTAATCTCAAAATTCTTAAGTTAACACCAAACAGTTGCCCCTCGCATATTTATCTTTAAAATTAATAGCTCACAGTGTACTGGAATGTATGACATGATGCTCTCTTGTCTTTTCATTAGGATTATCCAGTGGTTTTTCCTGAAGAAGGCGTGCAGAACACCAAAACGCGCGTAGAAATTGACATTAGAACCACTATACAGATCTAAATCCTTTTTAACCAATGTATTACAACAATTCTTTATTGTATTCGATTTTAATATGATGAATGTACTGTATCATTTTTTATGTAATTAACTGTTTAAATACATGTTGACATCGTTTTTTATGTTTTTTATGATTATTTAGTGTAGCATTGAAATTATATATATGTATATCATTTATAATAAATTTAGTATTTGTGGTTAATTAATTTGTTATCATCATTTCTCAGTACACTCGTGTTCATTTCTATTTTTATTCAATTTTGTGGTTGGATTTGCCTATTAGCAAACTGAATAGTTGCCTAGGAATTTCTATTGTTAAGATAGGGAGCATGGACACTTGACCTTAATTAGCTCCTAGGTCCACCCTTTCTTCTTTTGTGATAGACATAGAAGGGAAGGACCTCATCAACCAGGGCTTCCGGATAATCAGCCCGGGGTCGATGAAAAAGACTTTCCCATCGGTGATGCCATGTATCCACATAAGTGGTGTCTGCTCTCAGCCAACACATCCCTTAAACCACAAAAATCACAATATCAACCTTCAGCCTATGGCAGTGACCGGCTTTGCTGAGCAAGCCTACCACGCAATTCAAATCAGCCAGCGGTCAACGAAGTAGTCTGCCTCATTGGTGATGTCTGGTAGCCACGTATGTGGTCTACACTGTTGGAGGATACACCCCTTGAACTGCAATGGTCACAATAGCATGCTTCAGCCTGTGGCTGTGACCGTCATGGATGTACCCGCCTACTGCACAGTTTCAAATCGCTGTAGGTTGGGGATCCTAAATATCACATTGATGAGGTGAGGCCTCCACCATGTCAGTCCACATAACCACATTGCAAGAGGATTTGAAAGTGTGTATATATATTGGTACATGTCAGCTGATGTATGACACCTTTGCTCTGCCTATACCATTACACGTCAGTGTTGTATATGAGCATGCATGAACACCCAATTTGTGCACAGCTGGGCACCCTGGCAGTGGCGGTGGTGATGGGTGCAATGCGGGCTCCACAAAATTACGCTGCCCTCCAAACAAGTTGAGGTAGTACGATGTTCTCTGTTGGACTTGGCCCTTCTGGCAGGTTCACCCCTAAACGTTTTACTTTGATATGTGACTTGGTGTTAGTTATTTTTTGGCTTCTGCGCACTTTTGCTGTGTCCCAATGTAAAGTGCATGAGCTCTCTGAGTGCGTGTAGTGAGATTGGCCTGCCCTCCCATAGGAATGCATGGGGAATGTATGTGTCCATGTTAGTTCCTGATGTGTGGGGAGTGCAGGGTCGAGTTTGGTTTGTCAGGACTTGTGTGATTGAATGCTGCGCAATGATGTGTGTGGCATAAATGTGTCTAGTGTGGAAGTGCCACTTCTAGAATTTGGCATGTCTGTGTAATAAAGGTGAATTCTCTGCCTGGCTTGTGATTGGCTGGAGCTGGATGGTGTGTCTGGCTCCAGAAGTCAGGATGGTCTGCCCCGGTGGTGATTAGAGAGATTGACAGCCAGATGGTTGGGAGGAGTGCACCTGGGACCTGAATAGGGCTGGGCTTTCCCTACACAATGCTGACTCCCCCCCCCTGTTGTGCGTCTGATTTCACTAGCCTGGCCAGTGTATGGGGAGAAGGGCTGAGCACAACAGAGTGCTCTAAAACCAGCTTCAATGATTCATGTGTATAAAAAGGGGCTGTGACCCAATGTAAAATGTTCTCTTTCCTGATCTTACCTTGAGGGTGGCCTGCTGCTGCTGGGTGCCAGGAGGTCCGTCACTGGGGACTGCCTGGAGGGCACTGTGAGCTTGCCCCTGGGCCCAGCCTTTGCCCCCCCTGCCTTCCTACAAGACTTTCCTGAATTTTGCCTTGAAGCGCCTGGGAGCAGCTTGATTGGCGCTAGGAGGCTCAGGGGGAGAGATAGGGACCCCCCCTTTTTCTCCATTTTTGGCACGGGTACCCACCCCGTTTATATGCCATATTTTTTAAACATTGGCAGGTGCCCAGCCTGCATGGTGTGACTAGCGGGTGCCTACCCCGTGTATTTGTACCTTATTTTGACCCCTCATGGGTGCCCACCTCTCCAGGGACTCGTGCATTCTCGCGGGTGCCTACCCCACTTTACATTTCAATTTACAGGAGCCAAACCCGTACTGTGCAGCATCACCGTTGCAGCCCGCGATCCTGGAAGTCAGGCAGCCCTGCAGAGGACAGGGGCGGGGCCACCAGCAGAGACAGGAAGTGGACGGGAGCCTACCCCGTGCTCCTGAGAACAGAAATGACCCGTAAGCGGACGGGCGCGCCAAAGGAAAGCCTGTCTGCGCCCGTCCGCGATCGGACTGCGACCGCGGCCAGCCATGCTGCTCGGGAGGTGCCTGTTGGGGGCCGGATTGCCTGGTCATCCGCAGACCTGTGTGCGCTAAACATCGACCAAGGCTGCAGAGCTCACTTGATGATGTTGGAAGCGAAGTCTTCGCCCAAGACATGCGAGCGCTACGGGTTTACCCTAGGGGCCTACGGTAAGGTGGCTGGTGAGACACCTGCAAAAATAATAGCGCCAAGGTCCGTTTGCTTTAAAGCAGCCCTTTTAAATTGCAGATCGCTGCCAAGGCACGCGGCCGATATTTGGTCGTTACTTGAGGATCATGAGTGGGACGCTCTGTTTTTAACAGAGACCTGGCTCAGGGAGGATAATATGACGTCTATTGCACTTGCTATACCTACGGGCTATAAAATGTGTTTTGCTAATCGAGGTGAGGACGAGAAAGGAGGAGGTGTAGCAGTGATAATTAAGGCAGCTTTTACGCTTACCTCATCTACCCCTATACAGATATCAGGAGCTGAAGGCCTACATTTTGGTATCCAGATGGGCACACAGGTCACACTAGCGGGGTTATTAGTATATCGCCCCCTGGGAGGTTCTATCTCCGGCTTGGAATCATTGCTGGATATGATTATTCAGAGCTCACTCTTACACTCCCATTTTCTTCTACTAGGGGATTTTAATGTTCATGTGGATACGGATAATTGTATCCTAGCTGAAACTTTACTGTCCACTTTGTTGACTGCAAATTTGACGCTATGTAATGAGGGCCCTACACATAGCGCTGGTCACACGTTAGACCTTATTATTAATAATGGGGATATTGTAAAGGTTGAGCCGGCCATGCCGCTGACTTGGTCTGATCATTTCCTTATTCCCTTTACGGTGGAAATAGTTACGTCTAGACCGGCTATGAGTAAATGTACTTTTATTAAAAGTCATTGGAACAAGCTAGTCCCTGCGGCAATGGGTCCGGCCCTGGGCCTGAAAAAAACCTGTTTTAACTGCTGACAGTAACACTGATGCGCAATTATTCAATGATTGGATCAAGAACATGGTGGACTCAGTTGCACCCGTCAAACTTGCAACCTCACAAAGGGAGTCCCCATCAGCCCCCTGGTTCTCGAGTGATCTCAGGGCCGAAAAGAAGGCATGTAAAAAATTAGAGAGGCTATGGAGAGTAAGGTATGGAGAGGCAGAAAGGGACCTATATAAGGAGGCACTAAAAAATCTGCAGAAGTCAGTGAGAAGGGCCAAGAAAGCCTTCTTTGCAACCTCTATTCGAGAAGCTGAGCACTCTAGTAAGGAAGTTTTTAAAGTGGTACAGTCCTTCTTTAAACCTAGCTGCATAGAAAGGGAGGTTTCCCCATCCTTATCATTGTGCAACAGTATCTCAGAGTTTTTTGAGGGTAAGATTCAAAAAGTGTACGACTCCTTTGGCCCGGAGGTTAGGACGGAGAAATCAGATACAGTAAAAAAAACAGTGCCAGGGGTAGCACTCGAGCAGTTTCTTCAGATAGATTTGGACTCAGTCACCAAGGAGCTCCAAAAATGTAAATCGGGCTCTCCCGATGATCCCTGCCCGCCTAAACTTTGGAAATCTATAACTGAATTTGTGGCTCCCACCCTTCAGTCCATCTGGAATGGGTCCATTACTTCAGGAGTATTCCCGGACGCTTGGAAGCATGCCACTCTTCTTCCACTAAAGAAAAAAGCAAATGGGGATACGCTGGACCTGGGTAACCTGCGCCCAATCTCTCTTTTGGCGGCCCCAGGAAAAATGCTCGAGAAGTTAATCCAGCGCCAGCTTAACAAATTTATTGAGGACAATGACGTCCTACATGAGACTCAATCAGGCTTTAGACCGGGCTTTAGCACGGAGACTGCACTCATTGAAGTGGCAGAATCTGTGAGGTGGTCGATGGATGCAGGGGAATCAGCTATGCTGGTTCTCCTGGACCTGTCGGCCGCCTTCGATACGGTGGATCATGATAGGCTCATACAACGCCTGGTAGAGATAGGGCTAAAAGACCAAGCACTGGGATGGGTTCAGTCATACCTATCACTGAGAACACAGAAGGTGGCATTGGGTCGTATGGTATCTAAACCCACCAAGATAAAATGTGGCGTTCCTCAGGGGTCGGCCCTGAGCCCGCTTCTATTTAATGTTTACTTGGCACCTCTGTTCACACTCATCTCAAACTGGGGGGTCAAGGCAATATCTTATGCGGATGACACCCAGCTGGTGTTTCCATACTCGGAGGTGTCGGAAGAAGCTTTCACAACTTTTAAGGGGTGCCTCCGAGATGTGGCCAGCTGGATGAACGCTAATAAACTTAAATTGAATGCTGAGAAGACAGAGGTCATTTTCTTTGGCAAGGGATCGCCCCCCCTGCAGAGTTTTGGTGGCCGGTGGAAATGGGGATGCCCCCGTCGCCGAGCCAGAGCGCAAAAAACTTGAGAGTCCGCTGGGACAGCAGTCTCTCTTTTGATTCTCATATTCGGCAGGTAGCAGGATGCTGTCTATCCAAGCTGAGGAACCTGCGCAAGATCCTGAGACTTCTACCAGAAGAGTGTCGTAAGACTGTAGTCCATGCCACAGTTACATCGAGGCTGGACTACGCCAACGGACTCTATCTGGGTCTTCCCCGATATTTAATCCAGCGCCTACAGTTGGTGCAGAATGCGGCTGCGAGACTGTTGAGGTGTATTCCCTTCAAGCACCCTGTCTCTCCGCATCTTCGGGCACTGCACTGGCTTCCAGTGGCCAGTAGGATCAAGTTTAAAACCTTGACGCTGGCCTTCAGGTCCCTGTATGGCATCTGTCCTAATTATCTGAGAGCCAGGCTACCCAGGTATCACCAGTCGAGGACCCTCCGCTCCAATGGGCGGGTGCAGCTTGTGGTCCCTCGAGCACGAAGAGTGCGGCTGGGTGGAAGAACCTTCTCGGCCAATGTGGCGGGGCTATGGAACTCTCTCCCTCCTGCATTACAACAGGCCCCTTCTGAAACTTGTTTTAAACGACTGCTAAAAACCTGGCTATTTACTACACTATGCTAAGATCTGCCACCTGACATATGGCTAGTATGTTCTCATAGCGCCGGGACACCTCCATGTGAGGTAGCTGTTCGTGCTTTTACAAGACTCATTATTATTATTATTATTATTATTAAGTACTAGGGAGACAAACCGGAAGCAGACGGGAGCCCACCCCGTGCTCCGGTGTCCAGAAGAGCCCCGCCGGTGGGCACGGCGCGACGGAGATGGACGTGCTGCCGACCAAGAAGAGGTGAGCCAGGGCGGGAGACGGCCAGGAGATCGAGGCGGAGCCGGCTGTAGAGAGTCCCCCGACTGGCAAGGAGAGTAAACCGGTGAGTGCGGGGGCAGTTCTTCTGGCATAGAGCGGCCCCGGTTGCCAGCGACCGCTTCCACGGTAGTTGGGGCATTGATTTCATTCCAAGCCCACGAAGCTCAAAGGGGGCATTTTGTTATTTCGAGCCCGAGAGGCTCCAACGTCGGGGGCATTCCTTTGGTGTTCAGAGCCCCGTGGCTCCTCCATTACAGGCAACCTTTTCTTATTTAGAGCCCGAGAGGCCCCTACACCCACAGGAGCATTTTAGAGGGTAGAGCGGCCCCGGTAGGCAGCGGGCTGCTCCCCCAGTGTGGTGGCATTAGTGCTGAGAGCCCACGAGGCTCCTGAGGGCACAGTTGTTTATTCCCAAAGCCTGCGAGGCTCCTACGTGAATTTGGGGCACTGTTGCTTCGTTGAGCCCCACAGGAGAGCCAGGAGGCACGCTGGTGCCAAGCTCAGTTCCTACAGCTGCCCACCACTTAGTGGGCAGCTGCTTCGTTTAGGCCCTTGCGAATCTTCTTTGGCTGCCTGCGCAGCCAGCCCAGACATTATGAACATTGGGCCTGTGAGCACCTGAGAGGCCAGGTTGGTCTGGGGTCAGTTCTGTGTACTTTTTGGTGCACATGTGATACTTGCCTAATGTGATTTATGCAATGCTTTATGCCTATATTTCTAAATGTGCTTATGCTTAGGAGGTTGTCTTACCTAGTATAGCTATGCTAGTGAGTTCATGGTTCCCTGCGTGATATATGCCTAAGGTGGTTAGGATTGTGTAGCGTGTACCTACCTTCTACCAGTGGTTACTGGTTGTGTGCTACAGTTGCTATTTTGTGCTACAATTTTTCTATGTTCTAAGTGCTAATTCTACCAAGTGCTAGTTCTAAAAGTGCTTATTCCTGACAGTGGCCCACATGGCCCTGTCCCGTGTATATAATCCCCTGTAAATTCTGCCCGTGCCTGTGGCATATTGTAAAGTGTGTGTTTATTAACTAATGTGTTTGGTATAATACAAAGGCGATTTTTATATATAACGTTGTGTTGAGTGTCCTTTGTGGTGGACCTTGGGTGTTGCTGCTGGGTGCGCGCGCAAGCGCTTTACACCTTACCTCTGGAATAAGCCTGACTGCTCGTGCCAAGCTACCAACGGGGTGAGCAGGGGTTATCTTTGGCGAGTGACTTCCTTGCCCTGACTAGAGTGGTGGTTTCTGCCTGGCTTTGGTGCAAGCCTCAGCCAACCAGAAATCGCCATTTCTAACATTCTCACTGCTGATCTCAATATCTGGTATGTGGTTGAAATGCCTTATGCTGTGTGCGGTCTGTGATGAGCTCTCACACAACAATGCTCAATGTAGCCAAATTTTCATTTGCTTATTTGTCATACACCTGTACCACTTTCCTCATACTAGAAGTTAGTATGTATGTATTTCTATTGTCATACGTACATGACATGTAATGGCGTATACTGCTCACAAATGCACCACTGTTAGTTTGGTCTCAACAGGCAGACAATACTGGATCTATGTGACCAGTTGGAGCCTCACTTACGTCCTTGTCGTTCATAAGTACGTCTAATCACCTCACTATAATTGAGACCATGCTGAGACATGACTGATCCTTCATCTTTTTGTATTGACTAATGAAAGCACTCATGTTGAAGAGTGAAGCATACTCGTTATGGTGAAATTCATTTTGCAATTGCACTTTCTGAGCTGGGGGATTTGAAAACTACAATCTTCAATACAGATGTCTTAGTCAACACCATCAGTACATGGAGAGGGCTCTAAAACAATTTGCTTTCTAGTTAAAGACTATCATTCAGTACTGCCTCTCCTTTTTGTCTTTCATGGTCTTTGTGTCAGTCAATATTTCTCTTGTAGGGGATTCGAAATGATCTGGAGAAGAGGTGCCTTTTGAACTGTGTTCCATGTTTTATACATACAGACGCTACTATTTCCCTTGGCGTCTTTTTTAGCGCAAATTGCTAAATAATGCAACAGATGTGTTAGTTTACTGTGGTGTATTATTTATTGTGTGCAAACAATCAAAGGGGGCCAGCTTCAAGGCGCAGAACAAAATCAACCAAAGCAAACTTAACCTCACAACAGAAAACCAAAATCAAAATGACCCCAGAGAACACTCATAAAACAAACATAAAGTGACAATGACCAGCGTTCAGCCTATGAAAGACCCGTCAAAAAAGCTGTATACGAGAGTGCCATGCAGTTAAAAAGGGAAACCACCTCTTCTGGATATTGCCATTTATGTAATGCAATTAACCTTTTTTTTATCGTAATTCACTTCATAGTGAGGACACTTTTAAATTCCAAACTCCACCTCCCTGTTAAAATCATAAAATAAGAAGCACTAGAACATCAGGACAACAATATGTTTCCCCCTGAAAAAAAGCAAGTTGCAGTTGTTATTTCATAAATTTCCACTCTGAAAATAGATACCAATATACTCTGAATGTGTGCTCCTATAAATATTTAAAATAAATTGTTTAATTCACTGGTGCTGTTTTGGAAATCATAGCCAACGATAGAAAAGACAGCCAGGAGGACATTTATTAGAGCCGACACTGAAAAGCCTAATTAAGATTATTTTTTATAAACCCTGAAAACATTGCTGATCAATGATTGTGCTGATGAATGAAATCGGTGTGGCATCTCTATCTAATTATTTTAAAGAAAGCCCTGCTGGTATTGTGGGGCTCTTTTGCTCCTGGACACAAGTTGTTAAATTTAATGTCGATATGTATCTAGATCTAACATTATGAAAATGCATAAGTAACTTTTCCATGCTATTTCGAAACAAATAGCTCTCCAGTCCCAAAAGGATTTATTTTACATAATGACATTTTAAATAAAATAAATAAAAAAGAATTGAAGTCATTCTACTACCTGGAAAGGCCATCATTTTCTGTTTTGGGTGAGCAGTGATTTAGGGAATCTCATCCTGGTCATATCAGATTTGTTTTCTTCTGTGTCAGCTTTTGCGTTGTTCTCATTTTTTTAAAAAGAATACAGATATTGGAACACTGTGGGGGTGGTTAATGCACCAAACTACATCGGGAATGGAGTAGTTTCTTACCTGTAACTTCAGTTCTGTAGTAGGGGTATCTCTGTTATAGTCATAATCTTGTAATCTTGTGAATAGTCCCACCCATGTGCGGGGACCCCGGAGCTATCAAAATTGTCTCTTAAGTTGTCATCTTCTGCAGTCCTGCATAGACACTTAAGAGAGAATCAAAAACAAATAATGCAGCCTAAAACTACAAGGCTACATTGGCCAGCACTTCACCCTGAAGTAAAAAGGATAGCCAAATAATGTCAAAATGTACACATTTTGTTTAGTTTCACACATAGAGAAACTCCCCTTCACAAAAATCCTTTGAAATGATAGAGAGGAAGGGTTGGACAGACAAGCCCCTATAGGCTGCCATTATATGACTGGAAAAGGGATACTGTGCCTTTAAGGAACTCTCCAGAGACCCTCGGTATCCCAGGATGCACAGCCAAAGGCCTTTTACTTTCAATTCTTTTTGAAGGCGTACAAAGCCAGGCCTGTAGCATACAGTACATTATCATTTTCTCCACTGGGGAGGAGGGCGGGCGCTTATGACTATAACAGAGATACCCCTACTACAGAACTGGAGTTACAGGTAAGAAACTACTCCTTCTGTAGTAGGGATCTCTGTGTATAGTCATAATCTTGTGAATAGAATGGCAAGCCCATCCCAACAAACCAAACCGACGGTGGAGAAAAAAGACAACACCCCTACTGTGCAAACAGATTTCTCAACGAAGCCTGCCCAACCTGAGCATCTGCTCTGGAATCAGAGTCCAGACAGTAGTGTTTACCAAAGGTATGGACCGACTTGCAAGTGGCAGCCCTACAGATATCTGCAATTGGAACATTACCTAGCAAAGCCGTTGTAGCCACGTTGCCCCTGGTGGAATGAGCCTTAGGCTTACCCCCTAAGGTTTTGTTAGCCTTTTGGTAACATAACTGGATACAGGACACAATCCACCAAGACATGGACTGTTTTGAAGTGGCAAGACCAGTCCTGACTGATCCATATTTGACAAACAATTGGTCAGACCTACGAATGTCCTTGGTCTAATCCAAGTAGAATTTCAACACTCTTCTGACATCAAGGGAATGAAGAGAACTCTCCGCTGGAGTGGAAGGGTGTTGAAAAAACATAGGTAAAGTAATCGTCTGATTGACATGGAAATCAGAATTCACCTTAGGAAGGAACTTAGGGTGAGTACGCATCAGAACCTTAGAAGCATGAAATACAGTATAAGGTTCTTGGCAACACAATGCCTGGATTTCATTCACTCTGCGTGCCGATGTAATAGCCACAAGGAAGGCCGCCTTCCAGGACAAGTGCTGTAGTGAGGCCTTATGAATAGGTTTAAAAGGTTCCTTCATCAACCTGGACAGCACCACAATCAGCTCCCATGAAGGCGAAGAACGCCGAACAGGGGGAAACACTTTCTTCACTCCCTCCAGAAAATCTTTAATCACAGGAATCTGGAAGAAGGATGTTTGTGAAGGGCATTTCCTATACGCAGTTAATGCTGCAAGGTGAACCTTAATAGAATGAAAATTAAGGCCAGATTGTGCCAAATGCAAGAGGTATGGAAGGATGACATCTTCCTTACAGGTGGTAGGATCATAGTCCTTGGACGTGCATCAGATGCAGAACCTATTCCACTTGAAAGCATTGGAAGTCGTTGTGGAAGGTTGCTTTGCCTCCTTGAGTATGTCCATGCAATCAGCAGGCAAATTCAGGTGTCCATATTGCACTATCTCAGGAGCCATGCCGCCAAACTCAACGATGAGAGGTTGGGGTGCACCTTCTGCCCCCCGAACTTCGTGAGAAGGTCCGGCCGACATGGCAGCCGCAGGTGGGGTTGGAGAGACCGGTGGAGCAGGTCCGTGAACGACCACTGTTGAGGCCACTCCAGAGCAATGAGGATCATTCGTGCTCTTGACTGAGACAGCTTGATGAGTACCGCTGGAATAAGGGGAATGGGTGGAAAAGTGTACAGAAAGCGGTTCGATCAGCTCATCCACAGTGCATTCAACAGAGTTCCCGGTTGCTAAAACCTGGAGGCGAAGGCGCTGCATTTTATGTTTTTGGCGGTGGCGAACAGATCTATTTCTGGAGTGCCCCATCTGTTGAAGATGTTTCCTAGCACCTCGTCATTTAGAACCCACTCGTAGTTTTCTTGGACCAGCCTGCTGAGTGCGTCCACCTGAGCATTCTGCACACCGGGCAGATGAGTAGCCGTTATCGTCAATCCTCTGGCTAGCAGCCAGTGCCAGATAACCTGCGCTTCCTGTGACAGTGTGCGCAATCTCGAGCCCCCCTGCTTGTTGAGGTAATACATTGTGGTCGTATTGTCCGTCTGCACAAGCAAGGAGTTGGTCTGGAAGGACGGATGAAAGGCCTTCAGTGCCAAGTGAACAGCTCTGAGTTCCAGAAAAATGATGTGATACGTGGATTCCGCCGGGGACCACTTCCTTGGATATGTAAATGGTCCGAATGCGCTCCCCAGCCGTGGAGAGAGGCATCCGTCATTATAGTCGGAATGGGAATGTCCTTGTGGAATGGAACCCCCTTGAGGAGATTCTCTGCGGAGCACCACCATCTCAGGGACTGTTGTGCGTGTAGAGACAGTCGGATCCTTTCATCCCAGCTCCCTCTTTTCTGGTTCCACTGATCCTCCAGACATTCCTGCAGCTGTCTCATGTGAAGGCGTGCATGTGGCGTGAGCAAGATGCAAGAGGCCATCGACCCCAGAAGAGAAGACACCATCCTCACTGTCGTACATGGAATGGACATGAGAGCCTGAGCCTTCCTGAGGATCGTGTTATATTCTATGTAGTTTTCATTTAGAAGGTTTACACTGTTCTGCTTCTCTGTGGCATTTGGAATGTTTGGGGTAGATTCTGTCAAGGGATTCGAAGTGAGGCAGTTGTTGCCGAGCTTCTGATCTAGGTTGGCGTGTGGGAACAATGCTGTGAAGATCTTGCAATAAAGAGAAGATTTCTATTCAAAACGGACTTACGCCAATTCATTGAGGAACCCATTTAACATTTGGCGACGATCGGGATTTTCTTCACCTCTCACATCCTTCCTACCCTTTGGAGACCTCTATTTACAGATCTAAGTTCGACAGATTCTGCTGCAACAATTGAACTTTTGTTGTGGTTAAAGAGAGTGCTGAAACGGATCGGGGCTAATTTCCTTGGAGCTACCCAGGTCGTATGTTTCTTTATTTCTGACCTTATCCTCCAACTGTCACCTATCCACGAGCGCTCAGCCTTACCTTCACGCGCAGCACAGAATCTTCTTTCCCTGAAGTTCGACGGCCATCCTCATCTCCTTTCCAACCTCTGCTCAGGTCATATGTACTGTTCACGTCTTCCACATTGTACGCATCACGTATCTCGGCGCAACGTGACTCCATATTTAAGTCAGGCACCAAGTTTGTGACGGCCTGCGTTTACAGTCACTGTTTTATCGATGATGCGCATATCTATAATTATCCTTGCGCTTACGAACTGACAAACTTATATTCACCTTATTCATTCAATTTACCGATGATGCGCACATCCTCACGTACTTTCTTCATTGCACACACAAACTCATACATTTTTAAATAGTCATCTATTATTTATTTTACTCTTGATGTGCACATCCTTATTATTTTCATTGCATATAAAGGCATTATTACTCAATTTTTTTTTTCAGCAATTAGAACACAGTGTGTTGAGTACTCGCCTTAACTCATATTTTCTTGAGAAGTTTGAGGTTTTTTTTTCTGCCTAAGTTTTAGTGTTAACTATTTAGCAACGCCCAATGTCATTGTGATTTACTGTAATAGGTTGTGTATTTTGTGTTATCACTAAGTCACTGCTAGTATAATTTATTCACCCTACTCTATCCTATTTCTGTTTCAAAACAAGTTTTAACATGACCCAAAATATTGCTACTCCTCATTTCTTACCAGAACCAGGAGTTCCAAAAACTAAATGGAAACAATGGTTTAAAGGTTTCGCTAGTTATACTATAGCTTTAGATGGTACAAAATTTGATCCTGTGAGGAAATTAGCCCTTCTTTACAATAGTTTGGGCCCTGAAGTCCAACCTATTTTTGATCATTTACCTTCTTCCGCTCAAACTAATGAAACTGACTGTCTCAAACTAATGAAACTGACGGTGACCGTCCTGACGAGTTCAGAAGCGGTTGCTCCCTTTACCCGGCTGCCTGCTCCTGTGCGGTATCGTTACTTAAAACTACATTGCTTTTCATCTGCCTGCATTATTTCAATCAATAATTGATTTGCCTGCATAGCGCTGCAGCGCGAGTGCTGCCACTCTTAATTGGGACATTTTAAATAGCTTTTGGGGAGTGCTGACTCGGCGCTCAT